>NC_087240.1:2543774-3815661 GCF_034640455.1 Diachasmimorpha longicaudata
GAACCCCCCCGGCATATGACGGAACAATTTTGAATGCCTGGGGTGGGAGGAGGGGGTGAGGGAGTAGTTGAGAGTCAACTATCATTCTACAAATGTACATGAAAAATGTTTTTTTTTCTTCTCCAAGAATTTTTTTTTTAATTGTTATGTACCAATGTAGAAAGGGTGAGAGAGACGGTCGAGGGATATTTTTTAATGGTGAGGGGAAAAAATCCTCGTTGAGGAGAATGAACGCACTTTTTAACCCTCCGTTGGTCGGTGGATGCTCTGAAATTTTTCTTCTTTCACGTGCAGACATTGGTGTTGTCCCCCTGTTTGTCGTAGACACTAGACTGTTCGACACTCTAGGAGTTCGTCTCTTCAATCTTTCTGCTCACGTATTTTTTTTTTTCTTCCCTTTTGTGGGGGGGATGACAGACATGGCGAGTTGTTACGGAACGGCTCGGGGAGTCAGACCCTCACTTCTCGAGTCGAGTAGCCCTTAAATGTAGAGGGTGATGAGGGAGAGTGAAATATATTCGATATAATGTATAGAATAAAATGTATTCGTTAAAAGATATTTTATCGAATAAAATATATTCGATAGAATATATTTTCGATGTAATATATTTTTTACTGGGTTTCGAGGTTTGGGGAGGGATATAATAAGCGGATTTTTGGATTTTTGATAAAGGGGTGAGAAATAATGACGAGGGGAAGTGGACAAATGGAAATAGTTTCGATAGTTTGGGTGAAGAGGGGTGGAGGGGGGGGGGTGAACATCACAATGCATTACAAAAACTAAAATCGATTGATCGATTTGTTTTCTAGAAATAATTTCAGAAAGAAAAATTTTGAAATTTTCATAAGTAAGAACACCTATCTTATAATTATACTCATATGTAAAATATCTAATTATAATTCAATTATGCATTCACAATCAATCAATTAAGTGATACCAAATACTTTCAAAAGATAGCGCTTCAATCCAGAAATACAGACTTTTTCCCACCGCACAAACTTTCTGTAGAGACTGTCCATCACAACAACCTTAATATAGAATTTCTATCGCCGAGTGCGCCATATCCGACCATTTCCACATTTTCATACATCATCACTATCAAAAACCCCCTCCATCACATTACATTTTTCTCAAAAATATATTTTTTTTCTCACCATTCAAAATTATGTAATTTTCATATTAAACGAAGATGAAAGGAGTGAGAGCGATGGGACATATTCTAGTGGCAATCAGCGGCTATTTCAATTATCCATTCACAATCGATCAATTAAGTGATACCAAATACTTTCAAAAGATAGCCTTTCAATCCAAAAATACAGACTTTTTCCCATCGCACAAACTTTTTACAGAGACTGTCCATCACAACAACCTTAATATAGAATTTCTATCACCGAGTGCGCCATATCCGACCATTTTCAAATTTTCATTCATCACCACTATCAAAAAACCCCCTCCATCACATTACATTTTTCTCAAAAATACATATTTTTTTCTCACCATTCTAAATTATGTAATTTTCATGTTAAATGAAGATGAAAGGAGTGAGAGCGATGTGAAATACCCCAGTGACAATCTGCGGTTCCCCGTAAATGAGTGAGAATGATATACCGCAAAATGCGCTCAACATTTTCGTGAGAGATATTCAGTAATTACGTTGAAAATGAATCAGGTAGCCCATTGAGCTCCTTCGGATTGACCTGGAGGCCATTACATCCACACGTGATGTAAAATGTGCCAATTGTTAATGATACTGTTGCTGTTACATTGTATGAATATTCCATGGAGGTGGATAAGGGAAAGGTGGTCGAGGCCATGAGATACGACCACAGTATTTCTTACAGTTAAATAAAAAAAAATTGACGGGTAGCGGGCCCTGTGGGGGTAGCACGATTCGCGGCGAATATTACACTTGGACTTGGGTCATGTGAAATGATAGAGATGAGAACGATTGGGGGTGGGTGGGAGGGACGTCGTGAGGGTGAGAGGTAGGGAGAGAGAGGGAGATAGAGAGAGAAAGAAAGTGAGAGAGAGAGAGATGAAAAAAAAAAATATTGCATATAAAGGGCACCTGATGAAGGGAGCTGACGACGTGCCTCGGCCAAGGCCCCCTCCCCCCTCCCCATTTTTTTCAAAAATAAAAACATATAACGAGGCAATTTCGCGTATTGCTGCTTGTCGGCCTCTCGGAAGGGTAGTCTCACGAATTGTTGTCAGATTGGATGCATAAGTTTGAGGGGGAGAACGGTGGAGAGAGGGGGGGGGGAGCAGGTTGGGATTTAAAAACGATCAAGTTCAAGATTTCTGAGAAAATAATTATTTAAATGGAAGTGGAAGGCTGCTGAATTTGCAGTAATATTTACTGCAAATTCGAGAATAATTTTTAGCATCAAAGGGTGAAATTAAATATTGCAGGTGGTCTCTTTATTGAAAATAAATGATGGGAACGTTTTTTGTCGGTGATCTATTGCTTGAATTAAACGAAATTTTTGAGGGGAATTTGTTTAAGGACAAATTGATAGGAAATAATTGGGTGTTTGAATTTAAAAACTGGTTTGTAGTTGGAATTGAGAGGGGATATGTGGGAACTGGTGCAGCAATTGTATGATAAAAGACAAATATCAGTTTATTGATTTGATATTGGTCGGATATGAATTGACAAGAAATTTTTCAATGAGAATTTAGGGTATTTGGTTGGTGAAATGAAAGATAAAAATACATCATTCGATGAATTATATATTTTTCTGAATTCAACATTGAAAATAGAAAAACAGACACAACAGATACAAATGATGACAAATATATAGAAAAACTATGTAAATATTTGGAAAGAATTTTGATTTACAAATATGTTTCTTGATTCGTTATTTATTTACTTTTGAGTATCAAAATAAGTCTTTGAAATATAATTTTTCAAAATTGATCATTGCAAAGTCCTGATATAATAAATAAACAAATTTACTATAAGAGCTTCAATCCTTTAAATCACCAAAATAAAATAAAAATTGAAAATTCCAAAGGCCTGCGATTTACTGATATCGATTGTTATCGACTTTAATTCTTTTTTTAGACTTCACTTTTTGTCATATCTGAGCTAACCTGATTCTTACATTACTAGCACCCATTGGAATGATCAATCACGCCGATGTTATCGATCAGTAATTAAGTGAGATCTCAATCTCTCTTAAACAATATCTTATCTCACCGTTAAGCCCAATATTATATTGAAATGTTAGACATCCGACTCATACCCACGTGTCCTAAGCTGCCACTCACTTAAAAAGCAAGCGGGGGTCCGGGTTTATCTGACCAAAGGCATGCGATCGTTACTTTTGCGTTATGAGTTCTTTTCTTCGTTTTTATTTCTAACAATTCCATTGCTAGCACGTTCCCGAGGCAATAATATATATGAACTACTTTGAACGTCGCGCCGGGGACTCGTACCAACTAAGCCACCGGATACCAGAGAAATTCACTCTCAAATTAACCAGAAACACCACCTAACCTTCTTCAGGCATCAAATAATTCGAAGAGAATTAGAATTAGAACGACGTATTTTAAACATTACTACGCAAGAAAAAGAAAACCCTGGTTTAAGGGGAAGAAGTTGAGTCGTAAGGTCATGTCGTAGATAAATAGAGCCAGGGCCAACCATCACAGTCTAGCAGAATCACTGGTACGGGTTGAGATCATCAGCTCGTCAAGTTGTAAATGTGGACGCGAGGATGAGAATATCGAACGCGTCCTCTGGGAGTGTTCATTGTATAATGAGGCTAGACAAATAATGAGTAAAAAATTATGCGACCAAAAGTTTTTTTCACCGTATTATGCTGGGGAATTTTTGGCCAGACTAGAGAAAAAATCCATTGTGATCATTAGTGAATTTCTAGAAAAATGTTCGATAAGTATTGAAGATCAATGTAACCTCCTTGTATCCTACCATTTGTATGCAAATTAAACCTACCAGGTTTTTTTTTATTATTAAGCATTGAAACCTATATGCCAGGTTTATTAGCTCAATTGTAAATATAATATAGAGTACTGCACGTATGGGCATTTAGATTTTCAGACTACATTCTTTCGGAAATTTATCAATGGCATTAATAACTATGGGATTTAGATCATGTACAATATTCGATATTGTGCACGGAAGTGGACAGTATTTCACTATTTTGTTCATCATTTTCCTTCTCTGTTCTTCGAATCTCGGGCATTCCCACACAATGTAGTTGATGTCTTCTTCTAGGTAGCTGCATTCACATGTAGAGTCTTCGATAATTTCAATCCTAGTCAACGATGCGTTCAAATTGTAATGATTTGCTCTGATACGATTTACCCACATAATTGTGTGACGCTGTAGCTTAACAAATTTATGAAACCATAAACCTACCAGGTTTCAATCTGAAAAAAAATTCCGCTCCGTACGTCATTTTTAAATAGATATTCTCCTCGTCTATTATTTGTTTTTTTTTTTAAGTTCTTCACTTTTAAATTGTCCTCGAAAATCAGTTTAGGGTAATCCATGGACCCAGGGAATCAGTTTAGGGAATCCATTGATTCATCTACGCAAAACCTGTTGGTGGTCTAGGCTCACCGTAAAAGTAAAAGTAGATTTAAACTGAGAAACACTCGGGAAATGTCTCACTCGTATTTCAATCCCTCGGTGAACACGAGAGCTCCCTCAAAGCCTCAAAAGACGGCGCTGAGTGGTGTGAGCATGTGGAAAGGAAACCCAAGTGAGACAACATCACT
Organism: Diachasmimorpha longicaudata; assembly: GCF_034640455.1. NCBI lineage: Eukaryota > Metazoa > Arthropoda > Insecta > Hymenoptera > Braconidae > Diachasmimorpha > Diachasmimorpha longicaudata. Next base: position 2,548,525 of record NC_087240.1, read on the forward strand.
CTCCATCTTTATCCCATCAACACGCATTTTCAAGGTTTTGAGGGGAGAAAATCTTCGACGCCAACATTCCCTTTGCAGGGAGAAAAGCTTCTGAAGGAAATACTATCCTCACGGGGGAAAATGACTCGAGGATTTCTGATATTCTCTCTCATTTATTTTCAAAGCCCTCGATGGGCTCTTCTGAGTGTCGCTGTAGATTTGTTGAAAGCCTTAAGTTTTCACATTCGACAGGAGACAAAAAGCGGAACGAGATTCAAAGTTTAAAGTCTTGGAAGGAGAATCGATCCTCTTTGGCGCCGGTTTGTCAGTCCTATCGTCTGTTCCTTTCCCTTCGCATATCATACAAATGCTCACTTTGTATGAATTCTGAGTAGAGCCCTTGAGGGATGACTATTCGACGTCTGAGGGGATATCACTTCTTATGTCTATCGTGTAAAGATGGAGTTGTTGATCCTTGAAGATATTATTTTCGTTTTTTTTTTATTTGCGGGGAATTTTGACGAGGACTTGCAACTGGCTCTCGCTCGAATGTCTTCAATCACATCTGAAATATTTATTGAATATTTAATATTTAATATTTATACGATTTGGATGTAACTGAGAATATTTCCAGACACATTTCATTATTTAGTAATAAACATAATAATAAAATATATAATTTAATAATATAATTTAATTCCATTAAATAAATTTTCTAAATGACACATTCGTATAACTCGATGAATGAAACTAAGTCGATAAATAAAATTTATCAAAACTAAAAATGGTCAAAGCCCTCGGATATCTCCAAGAGAATTAAAATTTCCGCACATCCCCTGTAGCGTCGTAAATCAGCCCAGGAATTTTCATCCCTCAGGTAGAAGAAACCGTTCTGTCCAAACAAAACCTAAACAGAAATAAATAAATAAATAATGACAAAACAGCAATAATATTCTCACCATTATTTGACTGGTACTGTCTGGCCTTGATTTTAATTACATTGGCCCACGTTAATAGGTATCAATGCGTTGGAGTGAGTGCGTTAGCCATGATGAACGAAATAGAAAGGATAAAAGGGGATGGAACTGAGTGGAGAAGCCTGAGAGCATTTACTTCACGAACGTTAAAGAACCCAACGCCCACGCACTCCCAAGCATTTGGTACATAACGTCCATCAGCGGTTGAAAATAAAGAGAAAGAAGAGAAATAACTGAGATGAAAATTTTGCGTAGTGGTGCTCGGTTCGATGAGAGCGCTGGGGTATAAGGGCCACATAAAACGACGGAGCCGTAAAACTATGATTTACTGCTTGTCACTGATGCATCCACGTCGGACGTTATCCGAACCGCAGACGAGGAATATATTCTCTTTCCGTTTTCTTTTCATCTCCGTTACGCACACGTGCGCTGACCAGGGGAAGGGGTGGAAATGGTTTTTGTAACATTTTGATGGGCTTTGTCATGGCCAGAGGGGGAGGTAGAGCATTAACGATAAATGAGGAGACCCCAAAAAAAGGCGGGAAAAAATATTTGAATGAGGAGTGGTGATTAATGGATTTAATTTTTCATGTGTGGAAAAGAATTTTATTTGATTGGGACAACATTTATCGATTGAATAAGACAGCGATTGGATAAGATTTTTATCATCAAGACGGGAAGTTTATATAGCGTTCCACATTTCTTGTGACGTCAAAGGAAATCTTTGGATAAGATTTTGGATGAGGTAGGAAGGGGAACAGGATAATTCTCCATATGATTTTTGCAAGAAAAATTACTGAAAAAATGGGTAGTCCAGACCGGGGTTTGAACCCGGGACCTTCCGATTACGCATCGGGTGCTCCTCTCCCAACTGACAGTATTAGTGAATGTTACGTATCACTGTAATTTTTTTTATGATGAGGAGTTCTTGACGGTAATTATGTGGGTAAAATATTTTTAAAAGGATTTAGTGTGAAGGATTTGAAGGAATGACTTCGTTTGCCATAATTTTAATAGTTTATTATAGTTGTAGTATTTTTGGTTACTATTACTCGTTGGTGATTTTGATTACTTTACCTTTGGTAACTAAATAATGAATGGAGGCATTCAAAACAATGTCAGGGCCGTAGTGAGGGGTTGGAGCCCCTCGAGATATTGGAGACCAAAATGCAGTGGAGCCATCTTGCGGTCGTTTTCAACTGTGAAGGGTTCGATTCTTGAGTCATTTATGAAACGCTCAGTGTACTTATTAAAAATAAATATTTGTGGTATTTAGCGTATTGATAATCGATGTTAGAATCGCGGGAAAATTAATTTTTCATGGACATTATCATTCAGAATTGAATATGCTAGGATCAAGTATAGAATGTACTTGAAATAACCATATTATTATAGTCTTTTACCCCCTTTTTTCGTGAATGCAGATTACATGAGGGATGGGCTAAAGGGAATGAATGATTAAAGGCCGTAGCGGAGGGGATGAGAGTGTCGTTCTAACTGACGTCGATTAAATCCACTATGGTGCCCTAGTGATTAATTATTACTCCATTCCCATGAGCCGTGTAATTAACTGAATTTTGGGCGGTGTAAAGGAAAATGGATTTTATTCAATACTTTTTGTAGTCGAATTATCGTTGCTACGGCGACTACTGGGAGTGCTAAATAGCGAGGAGGGGGAGGTTTCTCCCTTTCCTCACGCAGGGAAATATTAAATAAAAATGACGCATCTTTTCCCTAATTCTGACGCGACATCTAGTGGAGAAAAATTTTAGAGCGGAATTTTTTCAGAACTTTCGGTCATTTTCCCCTAAATTTTCTGTGAAAAATTACAATACTCGAACGTAAATTTTCTCAATCACTTTTGTAATCGGTAATCGAACTTAAGTTCTGTAATTTTTACTGATTATTTTTCCCACCCAAATTTCAGCCAATAGAATTGCACCATTTGTTGATATTTTGTATAGCCTACCTCGAATATCAGCGATAATTTTTTGAATATTTTGGTAAACAAACGACACTTAACCAAATAAACCTCTTTTCATGTCATGGCACAATTCTCTTGGCCGAAATTTGGATAGGAAAAATAATCTCCTGAATACCACTCGAGCTTCAAAATTATAGAATATTTCCCTCTAGGTTCCCTGCATACAAATGAAGTCGTCAAGTTTTTCAGGAAAAATCACTCGTGCTTCGCACTCGTGATTTTTTAGCCTGAAAAACTTGACTCCTTCATTTGTTTGCAACGAATCTATCGGGAAATATTCGATAATTTTGAACCACTTGTGGTATTATATGTGAATATTTACGTTCATTAGTCCATTGGCAAATGACGTTTCATTTAAAAATAACAATTTCCGTGGGAATTTTTTCGTGAACTGATGAACTAGAACGAGATTTTTTTTAATTCTCAATTTACTTTCGAAAATTCCTTAAAATAATTTATTTATTTGTTTATCTATTTATTTTTGCTTCCGGATGAAAGGATTGTAATCCCCTACTTTGAAGTGTTCGATTTATTCATTAAAAATTATCCAACTGTAAAATTCCGTAAATTTCCCTCAACAATTGAGAAATTTTTATGGATCGAATGGTAAAAATAATTCACCAGCTTCATAAAAATCACTGAACGTTAAATATTTTTTTCATTTCAAAGGCATAATGAGTCGGGAAGTTTCTGTGATTTTATTTCTTCGGAAAAAATTACATGACCAGTTCGTGCTTTGTTCGCCGATGAACCAGAGAATTCACTAAACGTTTCAGATTTCTTCTCTTCCATTTCGATAAAAATTACCGGAAAACGATTTCCCATTGCGCATTACGTGAATCGTTCCGTAATTTTTACTGATCATTTCTATCTGTGCATCAACACAAACCTGGAAATGCTGTTATTTCGTGTTACATATTTTTTTTTTCCGTATATAGTCGTTATTTCCACAGTATTTCTTTCCGCAAAATGACTCTCACGAATTGAGCACGTCAGCCGGAACAATAACACCCGTGTGAACAGGAAGAATTATAATTGTCGATAACAATGGTACCGGCTGTAACCGGCATTTCATGGGACACGACTGAGATGGGTTACGATGGATCCCTTCGAGTGCTGACACTGAGACCTGGTGAATCTTCTAGTTTCCTCGGTTATAGGAGAGTTCGGTTGATGGTATTGAGTGGACTCAGGTGAACCTTTTTTTCTAATTCGTTTTAACGAACTACATATTTGAGGGACGTAGGGCCTGACTGGAGAGGGTCACATGATCACAAATTACGATTATAAATAAATTGTTTGAAATAATTATTTGATTAGAGTGAAACATAATTACCAGTCTACGGAAACAATAAACGAAAGTCGGTAAGTGGGTTTGGCAACGAATAAATAATTATTTTGGGTGAAATTTGTCATGACAGTTTGAGGTTATGTATCGATTTTTATAATATAAAAATTAATATCAACTGGATATTAAGGACAACTCTTGGTCATTCGATAAAATTCATTTTTTTGGGTAGTTCGACGAACAGAGGTTATGTTACACGCCATTTTGTTCGTATTCACGCTTTCGAAATGGCCGCCTATAATTATTTAGCTCAACATATCGCAAAAACGTTAAGAGAACTGGAGGTGATATTTTTTTTTAACAAAATAAAGGGAATTAAAAAGTGAATTTAGAAGTGAATCACAACAGATTCATCAGATGATTAACTCATTATCTAAATCTCCTGAACTGTCAAGTTTAATGAACATCGTGACACCCATTGCCGATTTTTTTTTTGATAAAGTGATAGGCAATAAAATCGACAAATGACCATATTCACTATCTACTAAACTGAATTTATTTGAAATTTTTATTGCAATCACTTTAGCTCTGATTAAGTACGAAAATAGTTGAATAATTGCGATTGATTAGAATCATCGTGTTTAACCTCTAAAAATATCATTTCATTTTAAAATCGAATGAACTTTTAATATCAAATTACTATTTTTTCATTCGCTCATTTTTTGTTCTCTGAAATTTGACACTTTCTTCTTGTTCCAAAATTCGTAATTAATGGTACGTTAATTATTCAAGGTCAACTCATTTTTCAAAACTGCATAATTTGGTGGCTATTAATAAATATCTAACTGGTCATATTCAACTCCACCATTAATTAATAGTTAACGAATATAATTAGAAATAAATAAATCATTCCATCAGTACATTTAAAATTCTGGGATTTAACTGAATTTTCAGAATTCTGAAAATTACTATTGTTCATAAAATTTCAGTTTTTACGACTACGAATAAGAAAATTTTCTCCTCCTGAATATATCGTACATAGTAGAATATATACAGTAAATATCATGTGCAGTAAATACATAATATTTACAGTAAATTTTCTTGCTGTCAGTAAATATTTATGGCATTAACATGTCTTATAAAACTATTCACAATATTTATTAACAGTATTTCTTTTTCTATACACCAAATTTATTTACAATCAATAATATGTCTAGTGAATACATAATATTTATAATAAATCGTCTTGTTGTCAGTACATATTCTAGGCATTACCGCGTCTTATATAAATATTTATATCTCTTTCTGACGCCGAATAACTATACTTACATTTATATACTACGTAATTCGTGACACCATGTAACTGGCCGTTTCTCGCAGGCCTTCAGCCATTTACCTACGATTGTTTATAATCTACATCTCCTTGTAAATATATTTGGTCAACAATTTATTTTTTCCCACAGCTTGATTTATTTATTCGATGAACGATCCTCATAACGTGTCCACATACGACTGAGTTGCATTTATAGTCACATTAGAGTCATTAATTCCTATAATAGTATATTCTCATAGTTATACATAACTAGTTATATAGACCCGGGTTCGATTCCCGGATTGAGTTACAGCGGAAATTATTTCTCTCTAATTCTAATTCTCTTCGAATTATTATTTTATTTATTTATTAATTTTTTTACTGTAACTATAGTAACTAGAGTTAGTTTTTTTTACGTAACTATAGCCCGGGTGCAATGCCCTGATTGGGTTAAAGCGAAAATTATTTCTCTCTAATTTTAATTCTCTTCAAACAATTATTTTTTTTAGTTATTAATTTTTTTCTCAACGTTACTATAGTAAAAAGAGCTAGTTTTTTTTTACGTCAGTATAGTTACACGTAACTATGTGCATACATCATCGTACGGTCCTGCTATTTAAGCATTAACTCTCCCATGAACGAATACGTTCAGACATTAATGCAGACACTGTTGTCTATACACCCGCATTCTCAATGTCTCTGTCGTATTTATTTATTTTTTTTACCCCCTCCCCCATTCTTACCGTACTCGAAGCTTTCGAGTGAAAGTTCGGTGTAGACTGTGTCTCATATCGTCATCGAGTAAGTTATTGTTTGTCGGTGTACTTTGCCCATACCAAGACAGGTTTGAGGATCTTGCATGGACTCCTCATGAAAAAAATTTAGCCAAGAGTGAGTTATTTTATACTCAAGTTGTATATTATGGGCATGGTAAAATTAAAGTCATTATTCGTGGTCATGAAACATTGGCCAACATATTTAAATATAACTTGAGTTTCTCCATTATTCGAGGTTTTTGCTGGTAGACTGATAGGAAAAACGATTTTTTATTGGGGTGTTTTTTTTCACCAGATGAGCATCAATTACTGGAATTAATTTGAAATGTTTGAAACATTGGGGGGACGATGAGTTATTTATATTTGAATTATAATTATTTTGATCAAGTGAAATAGCTCCGGAGTCAAGTCATATTAATTAATTGCAAGAATGGGATAATTAATTTTTTTTAGCTAAAAGGGAGAAGTTTTATATTTATTTTGAAGTATATTCGATTTTTGATTTACGTTTAAATTACGATAATCTCATGACTCTAGAAGATGAGTATTTTCTACGTGACCTTGAAACAACTCCATTAATAATTATCTAGTTTTTCTAAATTTCTTATTTTCTTTAGCGAATAATTTCGATAAATAATTTAATGCTCATAATTATGGCAGGAGTTCACTCAGAGTTATAATTAACATGATCATCAGGACATTACACGATTTCATAAATAGAGGATTGAAAAAATACGTATATCCCTGAAGTAAATGGATATTTGGCAAAAATAATTTTAATACTTATTTTCATCATTAAATGGACTTCATTCAACTATTTTTCTCCTTCGGTGAAGCCTTAAGGGCGGAAAGATTCCCAGGGGGAAGGTCGTGGTATAAACTATAAAATAAATGTTATGATGGCAGAAAAAGCTTAATTGAATGGCTTAAATGAGCGGCACTGGACTGAACGAGAGGACTGTCCATCGTCAGCTATTTCTCATACTCCTCTCATGCTCACAAACTTTTCTTCATTTCGTCATTATTATTTTTTTTCTTGTTTGTTAGCGCCCCCTTCTACGGACTACAAGTCGTTTCTTTCTCACCACCCATCTTACCAGTGTATTAGATTGGCGTCATTATACTCCTTGAGATAAACTTTTCAAAACGCCTATAATCCCTCCCAGAACCTCGGCTCTATCATGGCACGCCGTTTAGGATCGTGTACCTCATTTGTTTTTACCACAAGTTCTTACTCAACATGAGCCATTCACTTTTCCTAAATTATCGCATCATGGGCGATGTGATAAATTACCTCTAAATAACATCAATTAAGTGCTTAAAAATTTTTCAACTTTCGGAAATATTGCGATGAGACAATGAAAAATTTTTTTTACCGAATATCCATTTACTCAAGAGACGTTTTTTTTTTCAAAATATTTCTTGGGTTGAGTCATGCACGGAGGAGCTTAATTAAGTTTCAATTATGATAATCTTATCGGTCTTGAGGATGACGATGTTAAACAGAAGCTTAAATAAAATCCGTTAATGATTTCTCATTTATCTAAATTTTTTATTCTCTCGAGGGAAGAATTTTGATGGATTTTTTCATGTTTATAAGTGGTGAAGGAGTTCGCTCAAGGTCATCGCTGACATGATCGTGTTCTAGAACAATATAATTAACATAATTCAAGCCCAATCAGGATTGCCCAGTAAATTACTTGACTGGAGTAATTTAATATGAAAAAAATTAATGCAGTAGCGATGTGGTAGAACGAGATAAATAATTGACTTATCTTTGCATTCAGTTTTTGAGCAATATCTGCGAATCTAAGAGAGATAGCGATATTAGTGATAGGACATTTATTGTAGTACTCAATTTTCTCCATAAAAAATGTTCAGATAAAAATTTTGCTACCTCTCTTAGATTTCGAGATATTCATCAAAAATTGGTCACCAGTCACAAGTGAGTTGTCTCGTTTTATCTCTTCGCTACTGAATATTTCTCTGATGTAAATTTATGTTTAAAAACAATATTTCTTCTCAGGGTAAAACTCTTGATTTAATTCAGGGTCGTACTTACGTCTTGATTGATTCGGTCTTTCGGAAATTCTTCATCTGAACTTTTTTTTCAACTTTCTATTGTGACCCTTGAGAACGTGATATTGATGGGATCCTGTCAAGCGTTTTATGTTCACGTTTTATCATTTGTCAGTTTCATTAATTTTACACTTCTTCGAGTCGAGGAATCTACGAGAATGATAATGATGAAGGAGAATGATTGCATTAACTAATGATACTGCACATGCACTTTTCTTTAGAAGAAAATTTATTGATTAAATATCATCAATCATAAGGTCGAGAACAATTTCTTCTATTTAAAAATATTGAGTAATTAAATATTGCGAATGGTGACACTAAAATGAGGAGAATAATATCCCTCCCTAATTAACCCAGTTAATTAAATATTATCAGTAGATTTTCCAGTACGAAAAGTGTTTTTCTGCGAAATTCGTTCAAAAGTTTAGAAGACTAATACCATTTTTTTTTTACTTACGAATGAATTTTATTTTTCGATAACGAAATTTGCAGTTGTTTTAATTAATTATCGTCTCCAACATAAGAATATTCCAAATTGGCCCTCGGTGATTTAATTTCGGACCCATTATTTATCTTGTAATAACCATTTGTCATTATTTAATAACAAAATACCTCGGACTGAGAGTCCCAAGGTTTATAAATTATTAATGAAAACATTTCTAGAGTCGATTGAAGAATAAAACACTTTACCAAATGGAAAAGTTCTTCCGGCGTTCGAAGAAAAGTTTTCTAGTCATAACTTGGAAACTTTCTTCAGACTCGTCGGGAGGGAATAACAAAAAGCTGTCGGAATCAATACGAGAGGGTAATAGACTAAAATAAAAGTGAATGATAACCCAATTCATCTCTTCACAGCGAGAAACAAAATTATTTCAGTCAAGAATTGATATTCTTGACAAAAGAAATTATTTTTTGGGCGATATTACACTGGAGCAGACATTCCCATACAGTCAACATTAAATTATAAACATTACAATTATTCTGAACGAAATAATTATCAATTTATCGATATAAAAAAGTGATAGTAATCACGCAGAGAATCGAATCTCGATTTTTCATCACAGATCGGACCAGTGGTTTTTCCGTTTCTCTGGAAAATTTCCAAATTCTTTTTTAGTTGGCTCATTTGAGTCTAAATATCCTCTCCTAATCCTATGACGTGAACAAAAAAAATCTTCCTACTAATTTTATGATTCTCTTCAATTTTTTATCTCTATCTAGGCGCCAATTCACTAATTATTAGTAGAAATTCGCGATAATAATGAAGAATAATACAATAATTCATAATTATTTATATTCAGTTATTAATCTCTCCAACTAAAATGAAAAATTAATTTATATGATTCCCCTCGTATTAATTTTTCCTCTCATAATTCGATGTTGTCATTCCCATTACAAAAAGACATCGAACATTGTATAATCCCCATAAAAATAATTTTTTATAAGTAATTTCTCATCTCATAATTTTTTTTTCTTTTATTATTTCAGATGTGAGAGAAGGAAAATATTGAATCCTTGAGGAAGTGGGCGTGGGGTGTTGGCGATGGAGTCGGGACCAAAACAGGGCAACTGTCCCACCACTGGACAAAGCACAGGTATAACCGGTGGACAGGCCCAAATACCTCAGGGCCAGGATTCAACAAATGAAACTGGACCCGTTGAGGATGGCGTACTACTCGCTCGCGTCCACGTACCCGAATTGTACGTTAGCAAGTGTCTTCAATTTCCCAAGGATCAACTCGTCTGGGATGTTAAGCAACAGTGCCTGGCATCCTTACCTAAGGTACGGCCTTCCCTTCGTCCAATTGGCTTTTATCCCTCCATAACATCAGTTGCCATTTTCATCGATAAAACTACCTAACAACCTATACGTGTGCCATTTACTGCTTCATAATAACTTCATATACGATGCAGATCATTTAATAGATTTTTTTACAGTGTACGACACTAGCAGCATCTCAAGTGGAATCATAAATTTTATCGCTGGTTTTCATGCCAGAGATTATTTATTTATTTTTTATCATTTTTTCTGTTAAAGTGTCTCGATATTTTATCAATTTATATTTGGTCTTCAGTACGGGGAGAAATATATTCTGGAAAAATTTTAGTACGAGTTATGGAAAAAATTGCTGTTTATATTTTGTCTTCAGTTGAGGGAGAGATATTTTCTGTAAAAATTCTGGTACCAGTTATGGAATGAAATTGGGGTGGAAATTTCTGGGGAGTAATTTCGGTCTTTCAAGATCTTTGGGGGATGATTTTTGTTTGGAGTAGTGTTTGAAAGGTATATTTTTGAGAATATTTTGCAATGTTGAATTTGGAATCTCTTTAGGCGGAAATATTGTCCTTCGAAAGTCTTGGGAATAATTTTTTGGGGCATCAAAGAGATCTTGAAGATCTTGATCTGAGTTGAGTTTTTGATGAATATCTCCGAATTTAAAAGAGATATCGCGATTTCTGTCATCACATTTATTGTAATACATAATTTGCTCCACAAAAAATGTTCTAATGAAAATATCTCCATCTCCCTTAGATTCTGATTTTTTACGTCTAACGATCGGAAATTCAGATTTTACACAACAGAAAAGTTGATTTTTTTCAAAAACAAAAACGATAATTCAATTCAGAAAAATATTACGACCCAAAAGTTGATCGAATTGTCACAAAGCTACAAAAAATTTCTGTAGCTCTCGACAATCTTTAAATTAGTCAAAGGGTAAAGTTACTTCAAGTCAATAAAATTTTCAGTACAAACAGCAGCATTTCCACGTTAGTACCAGAATTTTTCTTAGAAATTTCTCTTCATGTCCTGCTGAAGCTAAACTCAAAGCCAACGAGACTAAAAGCACAAAAAAAATTAAATTTCAATATAAATATTTAGATTCATTTCAAAATTAATCTGCATATCGAGTGTGGCTTGTTTGTTTTTCGTTTTCCTTCGTGTTCATCTTGACTTCACAATGAATCAGTTAAACTAATAGGTATTAGACAATTCTGGAGATCATGAATTTTCACGTTTCACGCGTCTCGTATTTTTCTGTTCCACATGCTTGTCTTCCGGGACGCAGGAGGTATAGCACCACATTAAGAACAGCCCTTACATCCAGTTTTTTAAAATAGAAAATTCTCCTCTTCCTTTCCACCTCTTGAAATCCGTCTCAGCATTTCCCGTTCCACTTACTCCATCCTTCTGCTAGCAAATGAGAAAAAAAATTAAGCACTTATCCCTTTAGATTGACTATTACATCCTCTTCCTGACGGAAATATAACCGGAAATTCCTCTGTATCTCCCAATAGCCATTTGAAATTTTTATTATTTTTCTTTCCAGTCATTAAATCGAGAATTACGATGACAATATTTCCTTATTCCGTAATAACGAATTTTATTTGTGTAAATAAAATAGTTGTGTATCTTTGAAGATTCAAAAAATTGTGAAACGCATCCAAAAGTAGTTGCACTGATAGAAAAATTTGGTTGATGTTAAGGAAATTCGGTAACTGTTACTGAATCATATTTTGTTGGATCAAAACGACATTTTTAATATTTTTTAACATTTTTTCCCCACTGTAAATACACTTTTTAATTAAATAAATGAAAAATTAATAAATAAAAAAGCTCTTCTAAGTTCTTTTAAATTCTTTTTTGCTCTTCTCCAAGTTAAATCTATAGGAAATAACACTGAACTCCTAATACTCAATATATATGATATACGTTTTAAAAACAAATTTTTTAGCAGAATAAACCGTTTGGTTTAAATGCTCTAAACTTTAAAAAATAGAATAATGACTTATTTCCAAACGAATATGTTATTATTTATGTTCTATAGGGAATCCCTTGGTAAAATGAACATTGAAAATATTGAAACAATAGAATTCTATTTTTATACGAAATTATATACATCCGATAAAATATATTTCGTAGAATCTACGATATTTTTCTCTCAGTGTATGTCATTGTAATAGTTTGACGCCAAATTGTTTATTCAAATGGGAAAAAAATTCAACTGGATTCATTCGATGATAACATCAACTGAATTTTTCTATCAGTGTGTGCAAGCGTTAAATTCCAAGTGCAGTTGTACTCTGGTCAAGCGTTATTATCCCGACTATTGATAATTGGCCGACCTATTAATGATCACTGGCTGGACCGTCAATTAACGTTTCGGCCGATTCTCCACTGTCGGGTCTTTCCGCCTGGCCGTGATCCACTACAACTGTTTACAACGACTGCCAATCACATTTTATTTGTGAATATGGATTTAATGACTTTTATCGTCTAAACAAATGGACTTAAATCACAGAGAGTTTTTCTGGATTTTACACGAAGAGAAATGATTTTGAACAATTACGTAACAGTTTAACGTAATTTGTAAACGAGTGTTACATCGAACCGTAGACGATTCTTAAGGTTGTTCTGGTGTTAAATATTTATCACAGTATTTTTATCAATTTTTTTATGGTGAATAGTTCAAAAAATAATTGCAAAGTGATCACTTTTTGTTGGAAATTCTCGGTTTTGAAATTTAAAAAGAAGTTTTTGAAATTTGGATGACTTTAATGCAGTGTAATAATGAGATTTTTTAGGGTAAACAGGAAAATTCTACTGACATCCGATAAAAGTGTTGAGATATTTATGAATACGCGAATTAACAACATTTTTCTTCATTTCCGAAAAAATTCTCTGTGAGGCAAATAATTGTTGGAATTGAGTACATCATAAAATCACGTAATTCTCGAAATTTTGACATTTTACCAACGATCCCTCTCCTTCAATCACTGAACACTGATAGAAAAAATTAATTTTATGAAGAGAATTTCATATGGACAAATTATCATTAGTTTAACAATTTTCAAAGGAAAATGATTCTAAAATGAACAGTTACCTCTTCTCTGAGATAAATTTGCTTGAGAGAAATAGAACTTCTCTAGAATTAAAGTTCCTTCCACTCAAATAAATAAAAAATATATTGAATTCATAAAATAAATTGATAAATTTTGTTATTAATTCAATGACGTATTTATTTAAACATGTTTGAGATACCAAAAATAAACCGTTCTAAGATTTTATCATTATTTAATTTTACAAAAATAAAAAATGAAATTTTCATAATCCGAAGTCCATTTTTATAAACTTTTCGAAAAGTTTTGTGAATTTTTCCAAAAGTTATATAAAGATATATTTTTTCAGGTCAAGTTTATGAACTATTTCTCCTCAATTTGCAAAAAAATTTTAATAATTAAAAGATATCGTGAATAATTCCCTCACTATTTCCAGTAATTCATCCTTCTCTCAAAAAAATATATTTCAACAAAAATAATTTTTTCTATCAGTCCAACGATTATCAAAAACAAAACTAATTTTATTTTTCATATCCCCAATGTGTCTGTGAATGACTTTTTACTCAATGGTGTTGTTTTATTTTTTTTTTCGCTTAAACCTTATCACCCGCACCGGATACGCCGTACACTGTCGTCCGTGTGGACCGGTGAAAAATCAACACGAACGTCTCACCTCTCACCGTCTTGTGTGAATTACCACGTGTGTTAAAAAAAAATGGCCCTAAACACACTCACACGTACACTCTTCCCACCCTTGTTTGGCACTCTTCACGGCAATGTGTGCGGGGGTGACTTATACCGCGGATTAAACATCGACACCGCTTCTACACCCCCACTTTTCAATGTGCAGGTGGCCACTTGGTACAGGGTACGTGTTCTCACTTCACTAATAGCATGAATTGTTGATAATTATTTGTGAATTTGTTTTTTGTCTTATTTTTATGTGCATGTTTCGTTGGGAATTGTTGTAGTTGCCCGTCGATGTGAGAATTTTGCAATGAGTAAAAAAAATTAATTCACAGGGATGACATTGAGAAATCCTAGGGATTTTTAATCGTGTGGTTGGCATAGTGGCACATAAAAATCCCTAGACGTGCGGTAGAAAGTCCCTAAACATGATGGAGTAAAAATCCCTGACCACACGAGTAAAAATCGTTCGCTATCCGAATAAAAATCCCTAGTCATGTGAATAAAAATCCCTAGCCATTCAATTAAAAATCCCTATGACATAAATGGTATTTTTCCGTAGTGATTTTCACTTTTTCGAATCCCAGGAAGGCCCAATGCCAATCCTTGAATGACGAAAAGTGAATATCTACGAAGGGAAAAAATATTTTTGTTAAGAAAATAATTTCTGATATCGATTATTCCGAATTTTTTTACCTGAGAAAATCACAAATTCGGGAAATATATAAAAACTGGAGATTTTTGTCAACATCAGGCATAACTCAACACACCGCGCGAGTAACAATCCCTAGCCACAATCTTAACTGATTAAAAACTGTGTCACCCCTTCTCGCCCCCACCGTGTAGAAATTCCCCAAAAAATCAGTCAAATTCAACTACTTACTTAACCCCATCACAATTACCGTCAAATACGGGACTAATAATCGAACGAGAAATATCGATTTTTACTTCAAGTCGTCCATCAGTGGTCAGTCCCCCCAAAAAAAAAATTCTCCAAACACTCCATAATAATAATTTATCATCGCTCGAAGAATTCCCCCGAAAAGTATTTCTCAGCGGTCTGTGATTCACATGATGGATCGTCTTCACCTCAGGTAACAAGTTCCCAGTATGATACAACAGGGAATATCCCCGAACGAGGTCGAGCGGCACGTTGTCTGGTGACTTTCATTTTCGCCCGAGGTTAACGAAACCATCGCCATGTGAGCGCGTGTAATCCCCCTTTTTCGATTCCTCGGTGCAGCTTCTTCCCTCCACCTGTGATTCTCCCTGTTATTTTATTTATTTATTTATTTATTTTTTTCATTATTTTCTTTTCTGCCTCTTGAACCTTTGTATGGAGTTGCGGATTCAATTTTCCGTGTGTGTATTCCGTACATATGCCGACAAGTATGTATGAGAGAGGGCGATGCACCGAACGAACGAGCCACGAACCAACATCCGTGTTTCCCCGTTGCCGGGGTCCACGCCCTTTTGTCAGCGTCCACTTGCGCTCTACAATTGCGATTTATATGTGCCTCTTGGGTTATTCAGTTTTTCGGATTTTTTTGGGGGAGGAATTTTTTTTGAAATGTTGGAGGATAGGGAAATCTTGGTTATTGGATTTGTTTTGAATAAAAGTCTTTAATAACCGTTCGATATATACTATATTATATATTACATATTATATAATATATTATATATTATATAATATGTTATATAAAAAAACATTTTTTTGGAAACTTGGAGTCTTCAGATGCGACGTGAGTCCAAACTGATAGTTCTGAGGGTCAGATTGAACCACGATACTCGGAACCTCAATTGACATATTTTTCTGTTGACCTGTAAACAGATATGTTATATATATAATATATAATATTGTTATATCCAGCGAAGAATAAAGACGACACAGGTTGGTAAATGCTTGGGGCGGTTTATTAATTACGAGAAGTATTACGATGTGTCATGTAAGAGCGCCGAAGAGAGACACACCAAGACTGACGTTATCCAAAAGACAGGCGTTCTTCTGACCAAGTTCAGATCATAGACAAATGAATGAGTATTCGAAGGGGGACACGTAACAATATAATATATTATATATAATTTTTTATATATAATATATCAGAGCGTAAAATGGCCGAAAGACTGATTACACTTCTAGACTAATGAGGACCGTCTAGCGGCAATAATAAAGTCAAAGTCATATATAATATATATAATATATATGTATATAATATTATACTATATATGATATATGATATATACATACCAGCATTTGTTTTGTCTCATTCATTGACTTACTCTTCTTGACTAAATTACTTTTCCACGTAACTACTATTATTGTGGCTAAAATGTATATTCGTTCTCGCATCCTCAGCTGAGAACACGAATGAATATATATAATATAATATATTATAAATAATATATGATATATAATAGTGTTACGTATCCCCCTGTCAATTTTTCCCGTTTCAAATTGCCTTTTATGAAACACCAAGTGAGGCCCACGGATACGACTGTTTTTTTTTTAATAACAAGAGTTTTCCTGGAACTAGAAGTTGTAGATCGACGATGGATTACGAATAGGGCCCCTCCATATTTTCCGTAAATCTAAATTCTAATGACTCTCAAGAATCAAAATCCTGTCGATTTCCCATTCCCCAGTTGAAGTTCATAAAACTGCTCCACTTCGAGGGCCTAAAAATTCCAGATGGTCCCGGGTTCGAATCCCGATCTGGACTCTTCCTTGTTCCGTAAATCCCCCCTTTTTCCCCCACGATATAATCGTTCAATGCCCTACATTCATTGCGCGCAATTCCACTCAGACATCCTCAACGTGTAGTGCCATTGAGTAGAATCATAAGTGTCATTATCACTTATTAATTGATTTTTTATGTCAGCACTTATCAGCGAGGTCTTTGACCTGAATTGCGACAGGTGATATCACCTTCAATATTCCCTATTCGTAATCCATCCACCGGGAGTCAGTACTTTATCTTTACAATTGAGCTATCGCCTCGAGATATTTCATTATCGATCACCAGTGACTGGATAATTTTTTTTTCTACAATTTTATTAACATCAATGAATGGAAATTCTCGCGCACTTCAGGCGGAGCCATTTTCATTCAGCCTCTGGATCGACATATAATAGTTTCTAAGATTATGAAAATTCCAAATGAGTGATTGATGATTCGATGGAACGTTTTCGTCTTTTTAATCGCAACTGGAAATATCTCGAAGAGAGATTGATGAATCGGGAGCGGTTGGGGCTTCGTCGAAAAATAAATTCTCGCTGTCGATGATTGAACTTCGTCCACATTCTATTCATTTTTTTATCTCCGCGTTCCCGGATTCCTGGGGCTTTTTTTTATTTCGTCTATCGCCTTGGAAACGCGAATCAATTCGGTGGCGCCCGGAGAATTGACGACGTAAACACCGAGTGGTTGGAACGGTTTAATTATTTGTTGCTTTCAGATTTGTAATCGTTCAATGTTTACATTTTTGAATTTTTATTGAAAATTATATAGAGTATTGTGAACCATAAAACTATGAATTTTGGGGGGAAGGTCTGGGAGTGGAAGACCTCACAAAAGTACCAAAGTCCGATGGTATTAATCCAGTGACAATTATGATTAATATAAATTATACAACAACAAAGCGATAATTAGCAGTTACTGACTTTATCAAAATGAACAGTATTTCAACGATCGATGATTTGGATTCAAACTTTTAATCCCGAGAAAATATCAATGTCAATTTTCAAAGTTGAAATGGATTTTAATATGTGTTGGATGCGCGAGTCTATTTGAAGCCTAAGAAAAATAAATAAATGAATAGATAAATAAATAAATTGAAGGGAGAACGAGATGAAGTTGAGAAGAAAATGAAATTTGCGAAGTCTCCAACAATCAAAAATATCAAAAAAGAGTTTCTACGTTAACGTCAAATCACCTCGTTTTCGTGATCAGAAACTCAGATTCGAACAGATTCAAACAGAAACTTTGATTTTAATTAATTATTTAATATTTAACTCAAAGAAATTATTGATATCATTAATAGATATTCACAGATCAACTTAAAAGACCCTTCAGATGGAATTCATTGACCTTTTCAACTGACCTAATCAAAAATACCGCATTTACCTGATATCTACATTAAAAAAAAAAACCAATACACCGCCTTATATTCTCGCCAAAAATTCCCTTAAATTCCCGGTAAAATATACCGTGGGTTTAAGGTAAAATATACCGTGACACGTGTGATAAGACACCGCCTGTGGATGTTACCCAGGTGGGCATCGAGTTAACGCGCATGCACAGATGGACACTACACGTAAAATAAGAATAAAATAGCGCGAGTGGCTTTTGAATTTCAGCGGGATAACGTACGAGTGGGAGGGGGACCGGCGTCTGCAGCGAAGAACGGGAGGGGGGAGCCGGCGGGAGTGGGAGGGGGTTTGTTGGTGGGGAGCGGGAAGGAGTGAGGGAGCGGAGGAGTTTATACGCTGAATGCCTTCGCACTGGTTAAGAGGTAAAGAGGAATTGTGGAGGAGTCTGAGGAGACGAAACTCGTCGAGATTTCCGTGTGTAAAACGGTCGATGGCATTGAAGCCTCGGGCACCCGCTGAGTTAACCCACTAGTGTTGGTGTATAACTCGAGTGAAGGAGAGGTGATCCTATCGGAAGTGAAGGATGATCCTGGTACGCGATCGTGGATCACAATGATCTTACGCCCACCAATGGAACCCCCGGTGTTATAGTCTATGATACCAACGCTCTTCACGCTTTTATACTCGAAGGGTTTTTCTTTTATTACGATGGGATTTTCTTTCTTCCGGAAGACGCGCAAATTTTTTTTTCTGAATTAGACGTTCAGAGGGCGAAACGTGGGACGAAATGACATTCCATCACATTTTTAGTTGAACGTTAAGAATTTTTATTTGAAGGTCAAAGCGGTCGACCGCAGACTGAAAGTGATAATTTTGCAGCGGTTTTTTTTAACTATTGAGCGTGAAAAAAGGGAACAAAAAATGTCGCGTGATAATTTTATGAATTTAATTTCGATGAAAGGAATCTTTCAATGGAAACCGGTCTCGCGCCGATTTTTCGTTATATTTACGTTCTTTGTTAACAGTTTTTTGGGGCGGGGGTCGATCATGTTTGCGGTGGTTGAAAATTCTTTTTTTTGGGGAGGGGATGTGTGTAAAAAAATGGACGACAAACCTGTTAAACTCCGCGAGTAAATTCCCCAAACAATTTGGCGATTTTCAAAACGCGAAAGGGGAGGATCGCGGGCAATTACTGGAGGGAGGGATCGACAGGCGATTTTCGGATGGCCCAGGACAAGTCTGTTATTGCATAGAAGGGGAGGGTGGAGTGGGGATAGCTGTGGACTGGGGTCACAAAGTGAGGGAATTCGAGTGAACCGGATGTGCGGACACGCAAAAGATAAATATAGTGAGAGGCGTCTCCTGGCGATGTGCAGGAGGGGATCCTCGTGGGGGCTTTGTCATGATGATTCTCAGGGGGATTCCTTTCAGGAATAACATTGTCACGTTTTTGATGGTGACAAATTTTCGGGGGTTGTGAAACAAAAGCTCGTTTCGGAATTAGTTACGACGCAGTATTTTATTTTTATGGCCCGGCGTTGAATGAATTCAACATGAAATTGCTTTAACAAAAAAAAAATTTCAGTTTTTCTGGGAACAGAAGGTCGACATTGTTGAGAAAAATTATATTTAAGGTAGTTCTACCCTTTTCGTAACTTCAAAGATTATCAAAAACTACAGAAAATTTTTAGACAACTCAGACACTATTGGAATCGCATTTTTTTTTTAAATTTAATTATCGTTTCTGTTTTTGAAAAAAAAATTTAACGTTTAAAGGCTGGGGAGGATGTAAAACAAAGAAAACGTTTGTAACATCAAGGAAATAAATGAAATATAGAAATATTTTAACATTTAACATTTAACATTTCCTTTGCAGTCAAACATTGAAATTTCATTTTTTTTATCATCAAACGTAAAAAAACTCAAAGAATTTTTTGACACTTCGTAAAAAATAATATATTGTTTGGAAAAGAAGTTACATTGTTTATTTAGATGAAGGAAACGTTTAAAAATATATCAATACTGTCAGAAATTTAGTTTAGATAGCACCTGTTATATATGATTTTTTCCAAATTTTCCTCATGCAATTAGTTGAAAAAATTGGCTATTAAAAATATTAAAAAACAGCGTATCGGGTCGGTAAGATACCGACCTGATGGTAGAGCTACTTCAAGGATATCCACAACAGAAATGTTCATTTTCCCCATAAGACCTAATCTTTCAACTTTTCCTCGAAAAACAAACCATCATTAAATAAAAAAAAATACAATCCCACATCTGATGGAGTTTTCGACTAAATTTTACTACGTTAGCCAAGGAATCACGCGCAAAACAAAGCAACAAAAATAATAAAAAAACACTCCACCGAGAATTGAAAATTTTATGTCTTGATGAAAATGCATATGAGATGCCTTGACATTATCCCCATGGCCTCTGGAGAACTGCAACTCTCGCACCCACCTAAGTACAAAAGGGGCAATCTCGTATTCATGAATTTCTTGTACCATCACAACCGGCAGCCATGTTCCCCTTTCTCCTCGGCGGGCATCCCCATGATACACATACAAGCCGCAGTGACTCGGCTACTGTGCACCTGAAAGCCGACCCATCTCCCTGTCTCGTCGAGCGTGACCAGAAAAATTTCAGTTTCATTAAAAAATCGTCGATGTTAGGGCCAATTAGCCGAAAGACGGCAGAAAGGGCCGGAAGATGAAAAAAAAAATCGTTGCCAATATTTTCTAAGAAAAAATTGCAAAAAAGGAGAATAATATTGTTTCTAATGAGACTTGTAATCCGAATATTTTTGTCCCTAAAATTCTGCAAAAATTTCCCAGAAATTTCCCTCAAAAGCTCGCAAAAATTTCCGTCAAAATCTCGCAAAATCTACCTCAATACATTTTATTCTCTCACAACCACAGGATTATAATTTATTTAATTCTCCATACCAGGAGTTTTATAAACAATTTCTGTCCCTGCAATCGACGAAAACCGAATAATCGCGTGATCGACGAAACCCCAGGGGCGATTCTTTAATCTAATTGTCCCTTATGCTGCATTGGTAGCTGCACATTGCCTCTCCCCTCACTTTCACACAAAACCCAAGTATCATCTTGTATTCATGAATTCTTCTTATGCCCTGCAGCCCCTGAGACCACTCAAGAAATCCGCGAGAAACGTCCCCCAAGTAATTTGTGCCCTGTGCGCGTACCAAACCCCCCCGCTCACTCCTCTCACTCTACCACGGCCCCGACGAACTCGAATACCTCGAAAAATACTGATTTTATACACAACAATAACCTTGATACTTAACATTTTGAATATAACAAAATACAATAACCTTCAAAGTAAATTTTACCGGCATTTTACTTCTCCGAAGTTGCATTGATTTCATCCGAGAAAATGTAAAGTGATATCCATTCGTGCCGAGTCCTTTGATAACGTCGGAGATACGACATAAAGGGGGGTGGAGAGGGGGAGTGGGAGGGAGGAGGAGGAGGAGGGTAAAGTTGTAAAATTTTTTGACGACTACTTGCTCACGACTAGACGATAATTTCGTTATTTAACAGCAAAAAGAATCACCGGTACATTTTCTCTTCTCAAAATTACTCGACTTTAACATCATATTTTTACACTTTTGTTTTCGTGCCTTGAACAATAAACTCGAGGTCACGTGGGATGGTATGAGTAACTGAGAAAATGAATTCTCCCCGAAAATGGTGAAATGTAATTATCATCGCATCAATGCGAGATAAAGAATGGATATGAGTGGGGGAGAATACGAAGATGAGGAGAAGAAGAGATAAAAATTGGGGTCTGAGGGCATGTAATCATCTCGGTGATGTGTACGAACAGAAAAAATTACATTTTTTGAGGTAATTGTGACAACTTCACACATCGATTATTTTTATAAATTGATGAAAAAAGATAATCGATTCTCGAATCTCGAAATTCGATGTTGCGATAATGCCTTTGTTTTCCTCTAGTCAATTGTCGATTTTCAAGTAATCGATTATCGATTTTCACATAATCGATTATCGATCTTCACATAATCGATTATCGATTTCCACATAATCGATTATCGATTTTCACATAATCGATTATCGATTTCCACATAATCGATTAGCGATTTTCACATAATAGATTTTCACATAATCGATTATCGATTTTCACATAATCGATTATCGATTTCCACATAATCGGTTATCGATTTCCACATAATAGATTATCGTCTTTGACATAATAGATTATCGATCTTCAGATAATCGACTATCGATTTTTAAATAATCGATTTTCACATAATCGATTATCGATTTTTAAATAATCGATTATTCCCATGAGGCCGCATATTCAATGTATGAACAATATATGTTTTTAGCTATAAATGGAATATGTATATCACTCGTCGTCGATACACTTTTGCGGTTTGAAAGTATCCGCAGTACGCGCGAATGGTTTATACCTCACCTTGTGCAGCAACGCTGAAGCACGATGATACTCATGAGGCTCTTACATATACGTGTATATTCTATGGTACAACAATGTAATGCCACAGCATGCGTAATTGCCAGGGTAATTTACATGAACTGTCAAGAATTGCCTTGGCCTTCGTCCATACATTGACTTTGCTACGTTGTAAGTGTAAATCGGTTAAATGCCGCTGGTATCTCATCATAACCTCCCCTGATGTTACTCCACACTAAAATGGTATTTAAGGTATGGTCGGTGCAACCAGTGCCATTAAAAATGACTGCACTGAGAAAAAAAATTTTTTTTTAAGGAGTGCGTCTTGTGTTAAGAAACAGATACTAAAAGAATTTCAACCAAACGATATCTTGAACTGAGGGAAAAAAAATTTAGCTCAAGGGATTTTATAATCGTAGGAGAGATCAGAAACTTTTCGAGAAGCGCCTCCACTTGTACCAAAAAATTCGTGATTCGAATATTGATAAGAAAGTGATATCTTATTTTGTGAAAAAAATAACTTCTGTCAATAAATTATTGATTGGTTCTGAAGATAACAATAATTTACTCATAATAAAAATATGAATTTTCCGACCAAGTCTAGCCGAGTTTCTCAATTATCTCTCTGTCTCAAATTATCGAATTTCGAGAATCGATTATTTATTTTATCGATTCACACGATAATCGAGTATTTATTTTATCGATTCACACGAAAATCGAGTATTTATTTTATCGATTCACACGATAATCGATTATTTATTTTATCGATTCACACAAAAATCGATTGTTTATTTTATCGATTCACACGAGAATCGATTCACATCGATAGCTAAATGAGAAGAAGGCATATTCTCGCAATTATCGAATTTGAAGATAATCGATAATCGATTATCATTTAATCGATTTATGAAAAAATCGATTATCACGCACGTCATATCGAATCGACCCCTCAGAGTATTTGGCGCGCGTTGTCTCACTCGTCAAATCAAATCGCTCCCGAACTCGGCATCGATCGATCCTGAAGGAATTCCAAAACCTCCTTTCTCAAAACTGTTTTGCCCCGTACGTTCATAAATATTTATCGAGTAGTTTTCAATCAACAATAAGGATAATCTTGAATGTTCCAACGGACACGGTTGATGAGAATAATCATTACCTTTGATGACTCGTAATATGACCCCCATCACTTCTCACTCTCCCTTCCCGATTCTATTAATTACCGGCCATTATTAAGACCCGTTAGGTGAATCCTGCGTGATTAACACCAATCCATCAAATACAATTCCCCAACGTTAAAGCTCATTATTAAAAAATATCGTAGTTCCCTTCCAGATACATTAGATAATGAGATAAACACTGCGCACTTAGTCCAGTTACCGTTTATCGACCGACCTCCCTCTCCTCCCCCCCTCCCCCCGAGAAAATATAGGACATTACGTTACTCGTGTGAAAAAGGGAGAACAAGTCAAAGGGATGAAGAATTATTCTCGAGATAATTTCACAAGAAAAATTACTGAAAATATAGAAAGTCTAGACCGGGATTCGAACCCGGAACCTCCCGATTTTGGAACTTTTCCAAACACGTGTTTGAAAAGAAAAATTATGTAATGTTTCTCCCACTTCGTGATTACAATAATTTTGGTTGCAATTTCATTCTGCAAACTTCACTTCTCTTTTCATCCTCCGTTGAGACAAATTAGACGTCATGTTGTCAAGGAGAATGCCCTGACACTGACCATGTGCAACGCTATTCACTGCTGTGACGTCTCGTTGATTCATGACGCACGCGAGACCTCTTCTCGCCTCATTAATTAAACGTCCAATAATATTTCCGACGGATCAATTTTTTTTTTCTGAAGTTGATTTATCTTGAGTTGAGGTTCAAACAGATCCACTTAAATCGTCTCAGGCGACCTTTCGGTCTAAAAAAATTCAAATGTTAATTATTTTCAAAAAACTAATTACATATTTTAATTTACTGTTTACTGAGAAACGGTTAATATTTTGACCGGTGAATAAACATTTTTCAATTGTCACACGCTACGTTTACGGTAAAGGTCTTAAATTTATACAAAAATTAACGGAACTTCTGATAGATAATGTTTAGGACTGACGTTTAATTAATTTTTTAAGGAATTTATTTTCCGACGATTTTGCATCCGACTAATTAGACAAACCTAATTGCATAATTTATTGTTGAGTATTCTTTATATGTCTAGAAACGATTCATTCAAAAACTATTTTTTATAAAAAAAAAATCATTCTTTGGAAATTTTCACTCATTTCACGAATATTTTCATTTCAAATAAATAAACGAGTTTATTCGTTTCATAAAATAAAATTAAACAAATAAGTATCTATTTTAAATCATTATTTTAGCACATAATGGTCATTAAAAATTTGTTTTTCGCCTCAAATATAAAAAAAAATAGTTTTCTAATTTTTCCCGATTCTTTTCGGGTTTATTACTATTTATAATATAATAAACAATAATTGTTCAATAAATATATACGTAATTTAAAGTAAAATGTTTGATCGGTATAAATAAAAAATTGATTTGGATGTAATAAAGATCAATTATTGATAAAAAAACTGGTTAATACAAAGAAAATATCGGATGCAATTTTTTATTTAGTATGAAATAAACTCTATTTTTGCGGTATTTAAATCAACTTTATTAAATTTAAATAAATTATTTTTATGGATGCGCCCTCATTCAACCATCAGCGGTGATGATCCCAATCAAGCGTGAAAAATCGTCTGGGGAGAGGGTGAATAATCAAATAGGACGAGGAAATACGGGTCGATCCCTTGAAACGTACCTTTTTTACCACTCCATCGAAGGGAAATTCTCTTTTGCCGCAGGGATGACGCGGAAGTAAAATTAATAATATCGACTTTCCGTCTGCACCGAAATCGGATCAACCAGGGCCAATGAGTCGGATTAATCATAAATCCAGGGATAATTTATTCATTTCACCATTTCCGCGTATTCCAACAAGGTATACCACAAATAATGATAAAATATAAAAATAAAACTGAAATATAATAAACACGAAAATTTGCCGATTTTTCAATAACAAACAATAAGAAAGTTATTCATTAAATTCTCTTCAAGACTCATCAGATTGTGGGACTAGACTGATAATCTGACTTAGAAATTCTACAATAAATTCTGGGGTCAATTAATCAATCGTTTGATAGTTGATTAATGCAAGTAGCGATTAATCGAACATTCGACCAATCGGTCATCGATTAATCCACAGTAACAAGTTGAAAACGATTAATTTTAACGTACGGCGGCCGCGTTGATGTCTGTTTTGACAATCGATTATCGATTATGACTATGATATTATTGATTAGCTTCACGAAATCTACGATGTTCGATTAGTGACCTGTGTCGCTTTTTATATACAATAATTTTTTTAACAAATTGAGGAAAACACTTTTCCTCACCGCTTTATTTCACACGTGAAAAAAAGTGGACTTTTTCGAACTCCTTTAAAATACTATGAAAAACCCCACTTTACCCACAAAAATTAGTAAAAAAAAGTGGACTTTTTCGAACTACTTTAAAATACTATGAAAAACCCCACTTTACCCACAAAAATTAGTGAGAAAAAGTGGACTTTTTCGAATGTCTCACACAAAATGTAGCCCCAACAAAATTACCACTTGCAGCGAAAAAAAATCTGTAAATCTGCAATAGTTTCGTAAAATTACCCTCCCCTAAACGTCGCTCTGGGTTTAGAGAAAAAATAAAGAAATTTTTCCTGAATATTTCTCTCAGTGCGATGGTGTCCAAGATAGATGAGGTACCAACGAGACTAGGGACTGGATAGAGTGATGAGAAACTTCATCGGTGGATTCGCCCCCTGGGCAAACAAATTCACCATCACTTTCGATTATTAGTCTCTAACCCAGTTTATCCCGGGTACATAACTCGTCGTAACTCCCCCAACAGCTACAGGAGGAAGCTCGCAGTTGCTGGTAATTTCCTGTGGAAAATTTGGTGGAGTTACGATGGATACACCTTCCTACCATTTTACTAACTCCCAGGGTTCGTTTAAAAATTGTTTAAACAGTTTACAGAGTTGATTCGTGATATTTTCATTTGATTCTGTTTGTCCATTTGTTCTGTTTGTTTGTTTGCTTCTCTTGAGTCAACAAAATTTTTTTTTCACTTTTGAAGCCTCAATTGATTCCTTTGAAGCCAACCTCGGCTTTTCATTTTTTATTTTTCGATAAATCAATTGCGAGGATTGAGTCGTCTCGACGGGAAAGGACGAGAGGACTCCGCCTATGGCGTGTGCTAGCACTCGGCGGAACGACAAAGTCAATTTCCGGGGATGGAAAGGATTGAGAGGTGAATAGCGAAGGTCGAGTGAGGAAAATTAAGAGGGGGAGGGGCTTTGGGGATTTTAATTGAGAGCATGACGGGGATTCTGCTGATATTATCACGTAATCCGGCCATTGGGTTGTCTGTTAAGGTATAAGAGTTTTTTATGTTGGACGAATTTCTATTCGTTGTCTCGTTGGGGAACGACTTTAGAAATTTTTCGATTTGATTGGAAATTATTACGAATATTGCGAGACGTGGGAAAGCTATTTTCACATGAGTGTGTGAAAAAGTCTCCTTTTTCTCAGTAATTTTCGTGCGCAAAGTGGATTCTTTTGAGGGTATTTTGCGATGTTCTGAAGTAAATTTTCTTCGACACTCTTGTAATTAATGAGCGAACTTAAGTTACGTAATTGTTACTGAATATATTCTCTGTGAAACTATGAAATTTGAAGGAAATATTTGCAGTTGTTAATTTCAGAATTTTTTTCAAGTGAAAACGGTCTCTTGGGGGTTCAGTGGATGTCAGGATGTTTTTAGCACATACGTAATTACATAATTAAAATTACATAATTATGATATTTAAAAAAATTAAATGTTTTAAAGCCTCTGAAAAATTGTTGAATCGCTCTAGAAATTTGGGATTTTCTTGAATAATTTCGGCAGTAGTGAATTTCCGAGGGTTGAATTCCTTGAAATCCAGTGCAACTGCAAGTTAATAACACTTTCCAAATAATATACCATGTAAATTACAGCAAATAAAATGACCTGGAAAAGTGTATTCTCAATTCTAATGAAATTTCTAATTTTCAATTCAGAAAAATACACACGCAAATGACACCTGTTCAACATTCTCTCTACCTAGTAATTATTTCCAGTCCCGAGGAAATGACCGCTCTCCCTCCAAAGAAGCGTAGAAAATTGAGGAATTTTCATGACAAATAATTCTCTCTCTTTTCGTTTTATCCTCCCGTTAATTTTCGGAAAAATCAGGTCACAGTATTTTCATTGAACCGCAAAATTTACGAATAATTTCGTCGATTTTCGGTGGCATAAGTTAGGGAAGTTCTTATCATGATAATACCCACATGTAATCCACCCTCATTTGTCCTTCGCACCTACCAATTACATAATTTTTTTTTAAATTCAATTTTTTAAAGCCCTTGAAAAATTATTAATCGCTGTAGACGTCTGCGGTTTTTATAAATAATTGCTCCAGTCGGGAATTTCCAGTGGTAAAATTCCTTGAAATCCAGTGCAACTGCAAGTTAATAACACTTTCCAAATAATGTACTATCTAAATTACACGAAAGAAAATAACCTGGAAATTTATTTTCTCAATTCTAATGAAATTTCTAATTTTCAATTCAGAAAAATACACATGCAAATGACACCTGTTCAGCATTCTCTCTACCTAGTAATTATTTCCATTCCCGAGGAAATGACCGCTCTCCCTCCAAAGAAGCGTGGAAAATTGAGGAATTTTCATGACAAATAAATCTCTCTCTTTTCGTTTTATCCTCCCGTTAATTTTCGGAAAAATCAGGTCACAGTATTTTCTCCGAACCGCAAAATTCACGAATAATTTCATCGATTCTCGGTGACGTCCCCCAGGGAATGTCTTATCATCACATCCACGCATTATCCAACCTTGTTTGTCTCCCAACTATCAAAAATGGCCTCTCCAACGACGATTTCCAAACGCAACTTTGGATTTTATGGGCTTCCCCTCGCTCCATGAATTTGCGTAATGACAGACTGGGGGAATTTTTACTCTCGTGCAGGGCCATAATTCTCTTAATAAGGTCATTATCGTGTGTGACCCACGTATGAAAAAGAATGCGCGATAAAAAAAAAAGCAAAAAACATGAATTACCATCTCTATAAGTGTTCGAGTGCGAGGTAAATCTCCATAACTTGCCCCTGAAAAATATGTGCAAAAAGTGTACATTCGATGTGAAAAAAAAAATACCGAGGAAGGGAAACGTATAATCTACAGTGCACAGAGAGGTCTAAACAGATTCTGTCCCCGGAGCTACCTGGCATCCCCGTGAATTCCACAGTACCTTCGATTTGCATTCTAAAGTAGCCGGTGTGCGAGTTATCGAGAAGTGGGAAATTAGTGAAGGAAGGCAATCGAACGACTCGTTGACTCGTCAATTCAGGCATTTTATGGATCACAAAACAGGGAAAACTTGTCCTGGGATGTGCGCCGAGTGGGATAGAGTACAAATTATCAAGTGAAGAAGAGAAATTTTTAGGTGAAGAGAAGACAATTCGGGAAATTCATTGTCAATTCACATGTCAGAGGGAAAATTTGTGGGACGTTCCATCTGAGGTGGAAATTAACTTGGACCAAGGTTGGGCCAAGCTTGGGCCAAGACAGGCCCAGCCTGTTGTCATAGCCTGGGCCTAGCCTGGCATGTGCTGGGAGGGAGACATTGGATGAATCTTGGGAAGTTCAGCTGAGCCCAAGGGTAAGGCCCAACATAGGCTCACCAGTACAAACCAGACCTGATCCAAGTGCATCCAAATTAAAGCCTGACGTCAATCAGACCTTACAATGCCCTTCCTATCAACTTACATGTCCTTGATGCAAGTGGCCCTGAAGACATCCCACCGGACATTGTCCAGACCACTGCATCCAGTGCTTAGGTGATGCGGATCCTCTACTGTGAGTCCCCGTTTTGGACATGTGGGCTCGTTCCCCTGTCTATTTTCTCCAGATAAGAGGCCAAGGGCCACCCTTACATCATAATGATGGTATGCAATTGCGAGGTACAGCATAGTCTAAGGTATCATATTGATGATACTTAGGAGACACCTTTTTTTATTACATCATAATTGTTGGATTTTTTCATGAAATAAATAGAGAACAAAAATCAATCTTGTTCTTTGGAAATTAATTATTATTTTATTATGGGGTGGAGTTCTGAGAAGTGTGAGGTATGTTTAGGTTTGATTTGGAATATGTAGACAAAGTGGAATGAATATGACTCTTTGAGATCATGTGACTAAAAGGTCCAGGGTGTTGTTTCCCTTTGTAGATCTAGTTAGTTCCTCCAAGGAATCGGTACAGAGCGAATGGTTCTTCCGAGTACAATTACTTGAGTTAAATAATAAAGAAAAAAAATAGTTTAATTTACTTACAGAATTATTATTTCTAATAACTCATTTCCAATAATAATATTTAATTTTCTCAAAAAGTATTAAATCGTCACGGGAGTTTGTTAATTAAGAATTTTTCAACATTCCACTTTTTTTACATCAAAAGACAACATTATATATATGTATGTGAGGGCCACACGTACATACGTACACAAGTCCCAAAAATTAATCAAATACCCGATAAAAAAAATTATTATTTCTTATTCTCACCTTAATTTAGCCTGTCTGCCTCTCCCCTAAAAAGCAAAAAAAAATTAAATAATATGAAATTACATGAATAACAAACCCTCCAGGCAGTCTTTCGATTGTTGCATGATACAGCCCAAGACTTTGGGTTGTTTATGGGCCGTATCTTCCGTTTAACGTCGACCATGCACACGACGAACCATTCCATCGCCCTTTGTTTTCAGCCCAGTCGTTTGGCCCAGGGTAGACATACACCCATAACCACAACGTGCTGGGTATAATGCCCTCAAACCCCACCACTCCTGGGCTCTTTCTTTACCGGCTTTATACACACGTGAAAACGAAACTCACGCGCTCAGAAAACAGGGGGAGAGGTGCATATCCCAAAGGAATTTCGCCGCACTCTCCCTCCCCACTCCTCTAGGTACCCGGCCTCAGTAACTCTTCGTGAAAGAGACGATAAAAAACGACCAACTGCAAATTCTTTCGAGAATTTTAACCCTCGTAACTATTTATTTACCCTTGAAATAATTTTTTTTTTATCGATTCCAAAAAAATGGAAAATTTTTTTGTCATCAACGTATGATATATCCGTATTCCTTAATATTCGGAGCATTTGAATTATATGATATATATTACGTATATAATATTATATAACATCTTAATTATAATATGTTATATATTATATATTTTAATTGCTCCAAAAATTGATCCTTTGCTGAACGATTTCAGTGATATAAATTTCTTTTTAATTCTTATTATTTATAACAATACACAATCTTAATTTGAATGAAATTAAAATATATTACAGAGAAAATTGTGGGGGAAAAATTACCCTATCGTTTAGTAAACACAAATTTCCTTTTAAAATTCCGATGAAAAATTTTTGGAAATACTTTTGACGCTATTTTAGCGATGGAATCAATATATTGTATATTCGTATGTTATTTCATTTTATTTGTCAATTCACGAACCAGTTTTTTACGCGATAATTATTTACATTAAAAATAATTGGAATTAAATTTATGATTTAATATGATTCATCAACTTATTATTTCAAGTTTTTATGCTTTTTTTTCTGCAGATAGAAATAATTACATTAAAAGGATAAAAATTGATTTAAATGATATATTATTTATTCTTTCGCGGATAATATTTTTCACACGAAAAAAAAAAAATTATTCTAAACAAATTGCTGAAAATTCACGTTTATCTAACAAAAAGGCAATTTTCACCAAAAATTTTTCTCCTTCTCGAAAAATCCCAATTATAACTAATATTTTATTATGATTAATATCTAATTGGGATTTGATTTTTATTAATTACAACAAAGTTGAAATAACGTCAAAATATTCAGTTACCAGAGGCTAATATTTAATTGAAGCTCTCTAACAATTAACGCAAAGAGAATGGGTGCACAGGTGTAAAGTAAAAAGATCGTTTCTAACACCAGAGAGGTGATTAAATAATAAATAACAAATTTTAATTATCTAATTAAATATTCACTGAACGATATTTACACCGAGTTTGCCTTTTTAATCTACTAGAAAGCAGTTTCTTTTTCAAGATCGCAAAAAACATCACCTGAACTGAAAAAAAATTGAAGTGCTCGTTTCGTTGAATGGAGGAATGTGTTAATAATGACCGATAAACCCCCATTTGAATTAGAAAGCAGTAAAAAAATAATTAGTCGAACGAACCCTGGGATGAAATATATATTCCACTGGTGATTGATGCACCGGTGGAAATTGAATTCGTTGAATTCGACCAATCGCTGACTTGTGCACCGACTTTCGAGATATTTAGATGCTCAGCCATCCGTTAGTTCGATCATTATCGCAATTGTAGCACTTATTAGTTGAAAAGCACTTGGGGCCCGTAACTGTTCCCTGAGAGTTCTTCTAACAATGAAAATTTTGACCCTCGTAAACCTTTATTTACTCTCCAAATGATTTTTCTGACGGTGAAAATTAAATAGCGGCTGTTATTCTCACCATTCACTCGGCCAATTTTCACAAATTTCTTTTCTGAAAATCATGACAAGAGTTTTTATCACTATCATCATTATCGCAGTTATGGATAATATAAGTTAAGAAGTACTTTGAGCCCATAACTTTTTTCCCAGATAGTGTATATTATCATTCCTCCATTGGTTGGTTTTATTATAATTTTTTTCCAAGCTGCAATTACACCCTATAAAGCTCAGATTGAGACACGTTTCGACCATTATTCTCCTGCGTTGGCTATCTTTGGAAAGTTCTGCGCATATGGGCGTATCTAACGCTCCACCAGATGAGTCTAATGAACCTTTAAAAATGTTCACTTTCCATATCCGTATTATTGAAAGAGAAAATGCGAAATTACGTAAATATCGAATTTCGAGATTGAAGAATCGATTTTTTTCCTTATCGATTTATGGAAATAATCGATGTTTAAGGACGTCACGTTAGGTCGAAGCTTCAAAGTGTTTATGGAATTTTAAAGAAGCGAGAATCGATTGTTTTCTGAATCGATTTTTTCCGTTATCGATTTATGGAAATAATCGATGCTTAATCATCGATACATCGAACCTTCGATATATAAGTAGTTATACTTATTAGTTAGAGAACTCGAACTTCGATTCGTTGGTTCATTTGTTTGCGCCGACTTTACGTCGTATTAAAATATCAAAGAATTATTTTTTACTGGAAAATAGAAAAATGAGGATTTTTTGGAACTTTGAAGTGGAGGA
Source organism: Diachasmimorpha longicaudata (assembly GCF_034640455.1). Classification (NCBI taxonomy): domain Eukaryota; kingdom Metazoa; phylum Arthropoda; class Insecta; order Hymenoptera; family Braconidae; genus Diachasmimorpha; species Diachasmimorpha longicaudata. The sequence continues at coordinate 2,581,420 of NC_087240.1, forward strand.
TAGCCATCTTTGATTGGATGACATTAAAACGAACATTAAAAAAATTAATGGAAGCGGTAGTTTTTGAGATAACGAAGAACAAAGTTTTACATATAAATTGGATATCTCAGAAACTAATGATCCGATTTTCGTTCATATTCGATACCAAACTTTGTTATCGTGGGACCTAAAGGTGTACGAAATTTCAAATTTTTATCCTGATTATTTTTTGAGTTACGGGGCACGCAACCAATTTTAAGGAGAAAATGAAAAAACGAGAATCAAACTGAATTACGGCAGGTAAAATAGTCTTCTCTCGACTCAGTATTTAAAAAAAATAATGGAATCGGTGAAACGGTTAATGAGTCCTCCGCAAAACGCAATAATTAGAAGTCAAAATGTCAGCGATTTAAAATCAATAATTAACAGTCAAAATTTCAACCTCGTTGTGTACAAATGACCAAAAGTGTCATTTAAATAGAGATACCAATTTTCTAAAAAATTCTTTTTACAAAATACTTCACATCTTCACGTCTAATCATTCCCCATGAAAATTAGCAAATCGAAAAAAATAACGATTCCAATCTTTCCATTCACAACAAAAAAAAATAGGGAGCACATCATAAAAATTCAAACAGCTCTCGATAAAAAATCGTGACAAAAACCGAGACATCACTGGAGTATAAATGGTAGATGCATAAAACTACCTCCAACTCAAGATTGTACTTTCACTCCAAAAATGTGTGCGCTGATAAATTCTGCTTTGGTTTCGTGTCCCCTCGGACACGTGCACTCGATGCGTTTTGTCGTAAATAACCCGGCAAAAAAAAGCACTGAATGAGTTGAGGCGTGACACAAGAGGTAAATAAATGAAGCTGCGCTCTGGACGCGTCTCATTCTGAAAAAAAAAAAAAAAAATATTGCATCACAGGAAAAACAAGAATCCACACGTTCGACAGATTTTTATGCCTCACATAAACGTCTGATCAGTCCTCCGGTGCCCGGGAATTTTAACGGCTTCGATGAAAAATAATGATGAATAAAAACACTGATAAAAATGAGAAACAGTGATGTAAAAAAAATATATATGTACAGGCGAGTAAACAGAAGGATCGACGCTGAGGTTCGTTAGTGAGTCCGCAGACATAACGAAGGTCCAGAAGAACCAGAACGACGATAATTATTCAGTCCACTATCCCGAGTGATCACTCGACGTGCACAACTGGATCTACTGAAGTCACGTAGTCGAGGCTGTCAAAATTTGGCAGTCTGGACTGTCAACTTTTGACAGTCTAATAAAAGTGGGGAATATTTTGCGTTGAGTTGGAGACGAGTGAAAATCGAAAAATTACAACAAAAATGAGGGCTCAACACTCCCTAGCGACGTTGGGCCCAAAACAAACACCCCAGAGGATGAATGGACAGTGTCAGAGGACGCGAAGGGCATTTGGGCCTTGACCTTCGAACTGTGCACTCCTTCAATCACATTCCAACGTTATCAAATTTTTTGTGTACTCTTGTCACGTGATTTTACGGCTTGCGATACACTTGTAGTTTATTCAACGTGGTCCCTAAACATTGTCTAAATATGTAAATGGATAATCAAAGAGGGAGACTGGGGCAGGACGGGATATCTGAAGAAGGACAGACATTTGAGTGATTCATTAGGGCCGAATCCCGAATTTCAGATGCGTTTTTTAATTTAAATAAATATTTCCTTCATTTAATTCCACGTCTGGAATTTTATTTAGTTTTTAACATTTATAGTCTAGTAAAGGACTCGATATGATGTTAGAAGGGGTGGTGATCCGATGGGGTGTACTCGAGAGACCGTTCGTATTTGTTTTGAATAAACAAATGCTCGAAATTTCCATTCGAAAATTCGGTTTAAATTCTTGTTAAAAAAATATTTAACTGGCAATATTATATTTTTATCTGAGAGAAATTTATCTATCTTAAAGAAAACATTTGTAATATCAAAGAAATAAAATTAATTGAATTGAATATATTTTTATCTTAGGGTAAATAACGCAAATGTCACTTCAGCGACAGTTTCTGCAAAAATAATTATTACCCCGTGGGAGGGTTATAGCAACAATCAAAATTTAACTTCACAAATCAAAAACTACTTTTCTCACGAGTGTCGAACGATTTATTATCCTTGTAACGTGCGGAAAAGAGACGGTTTGTGCACTAGAACGTAAGAAACTCGCGATGAAAACACAAATTACTCGATTTCACGAGAGATAAAATAAATAAATAAATAAATAAAGATAAAATTGTCATTCTCTCGCAGTCCCACCCTAATTTTTCGTGCTCTTCAATCGTAAACATTTGAAATGGACTTCCAAGAAGGTCAAGGTCAGCCATTGACTCATTTTACATGTAATACCTGGTACGTTAAAAACAGAGTGACTTTTCTGCGCTTGAGAAGGCCTCCTTGTAATCATAATTTTTCAGTCATGTAATCTAGTGTTCCTATGGTCATGCACGCGGAAAATTATTGACCGTGACCTTCCTCTCTCTTCCACCGAAGGCGAGTGTTATACGGCCCATGGGGCACGTGTCCTCCTGTGGGTCCGCGATTCCACACTATTTGTTGCGCGGTAAAATTAATAAAGGACCCGCGAATTTAACGGCTATGAATTACGATATTAAGTCCGTGAGTTGGTTCAGAGCATTATCATTTGATTTTTATTTATCGTGACAAACAACACTTCGTGACTCTTCGTCACAGACGAATGGTCACGCGTTTTGCGGACAGTCTCAGTTTTAAAAAAATCATTAATTATTAATGACGAGGAGACGTTGATTATTTATGTTTCTTTTTTCATGTGTTCATTGATTTTTCTGCGGAGGGAGATAAATTGCGGAGAATTATTCTCGGGGTCGACACGGAGAGAAAAATTTGTGAATTATCATAGTGTGATTCTGATAAAAATTACTTTACTGCCGGGTGAAATTTCTTTTACCCCCCTTAGTCTTAAATAAAATAATATTTGAACTAGATTACAAAAAACTCTAGAGTCTTCACAGACCAAATACGTCACAACCATTTTTTTCCACCAGTTTTTAACGTCGTAAATATTGACTGTTTTTTTATGATAACAAAATGTGGTTAAATAAAAAAAACGGAAGGGTGCACTGGGCCCTGCACTATCGGCCGACTATACGATAGGGGTTTTCCATGGTTTCCCTCTACCCCTGTGTAAATGCAGTACAATCGGGAAAAAGTTGGTCTCATGGCACCGCAGGGGAAGACACCAAAATGTAAAGCTCCGAGAGATTACAATTAAATGAAAAATACAATTTAAAAAATTAAAAATATTTATATACAAAAGTCAACTGTCACATTCCTACCCTCACAACTCGATTCCCCTTCCACAATTTTAATAAAAAATTTCTCTTCGTGTTGAGATCCCCTGAAATTTTTTCTCCCCACATTTTTCATATTTTTATTTCATTTTCATCTGAATGATGCACCTCATTGGCTGCGTCACGCCTTTCAGGTGAGTGAGCGCCTTAAACGGCTGTACTGGAGTTGTCCGAGCCCTTTAATTTGGCACGTGTACCACACACTTTGCCATTGTTGGAATGATTATCGGCTTTTCTTTTTACGTTAATTTTTTTTTACCTCCACTTTATTGGCTTGCCAAGCCAACACGTTACTCCAACATGATCTTTTATCCAATGGCAACTTGGCACGCGCGATTCATCCAGCCCTCCAATACCTCTCCAATGCATCTTTTACTCGATCGAATACCAGTCAAGGACGATCTACTCCATCAGAGCCAGTGAGTGCCTTCGTCTCGTGAGATCAAAGACGGGAACGCGACGTTCATCCGCACTCCGTCTCATTTTCCTCTACTTTACGCGAAAAAAAAAGGAAAAATAATTCGGGGAAAAAAAGGGGAATCTCGACGTTTTTTCTCTTCATCCCCGGCTGCATAAATATAAAAACGAGCTGGGGGAGGAGGACTGGGTAAACAGGAAGTCAACCGCAATCTCGGGTGAACTGCTAGCCGAGTAGACGATGAGGTAAAGATAAATGAGAAAAAATTTTCTGAAAAACCACTGGTGAAACCGTAATACCGTCCGGGGGTGGATAATTCCAGGGATTTATAATTATATATCACATCACAAATTACAAAATCGATGGAGCACATGTTGGTGGAAGACCACCCGGTGGTTACAGATAAGAGTTTAAATACTGGAGCGAATGGGAATTGACGAATATTTGTTTACCTGTTTTTAGGACAGGTCGATGAGTTATTTCAGTCGTTAATTCATCCAGTAGATTAGTTAACACGAGGATTACTTGAATGGAGAAATTAGCAACTGACCAATTCACGAGAGCATCGGAAATATATTCGAGACAGTCTGTGCATCGATTTTTTTCGTGATGGGAGATTGTACCTCAAGAATTTTCAAAATTCTTAATTTTTTATTTTTTTTCTGCTGTATGGAAGTGGTTATGATAATTCAAATTTGAATTTTGGAAGTGGTTGATCAATGTGACTGTATTATGAATCAAATTATTCGATTCTATTTACTATTCGATGTGTGATTGATTTTTATTTTTGATTGGAAACATTTTATTTTATCATGTGGTAATTTTTACCCTATTTTTTTTCAATAAAATCTATTATATATCATATATTATATATTATGTATTATATATTATGTATTATATACTATGTATTATATATTATACTTTACATAAATTATTTTTTAAACGAGAAATCACCATTAAATTTTTTCACAATGAAAAGATTCTTTTCAAGATATTAAATAAAAACGATAAAATCGCGAATTCCAGTTGTTTAAACAATACCTCAAGGGTGAATTTTTCAACTTTCTTTTCCTTAACATTGATATAACTGATAAAAACCAATAAACCCTGTACAGGAATTTTTTGATTCAAAGGACCTCCTCATAACTCGACCATTAAACACTTCGTAATTCCTATCAAATTATTTACGTCAGAAAAATTATTTATAATATTCTCATGATAAAATCGCCTACATCATGACAATTCCTATCACTTCCCCCTCCCCATATACCAAAAACACCCCATATCCTGCTCATATCCCACCGAAAACCCCCCAATTTACCAAAACAAAAACTTCCCCAAAAAATTGATTAATTACCACCTTAATTCGTTGATGTTAGACCCAATCGCATAACTCAATCAATTAAAAATTCCGTTCCTCCCCCTCTAGTCGACATGTTATCAACCGAAGCCCAGGAGCCAGATGAATAATTTGTTCAATAAAAATATTTAGTCGACGACTCGCGTTAAACCCAATAAATGTCCCATTGAATCAGAATCGATTGCTACCAATCAGTTTGTCTCATTTCTTTATTTATCTTCGCAGTTTAATTTTTTCGTTGCGCTTCATATAGTTGGGTACAAAATTCGTGGCTAATTTACGAAGGCGAGAAACCGGTTGTCGGTTGGTGGAGAGAGAGAGAATATTCAAGTATGTGTATTGCACGTTGATAGGCCACCCATAGCCAACACCATCGCGTGTTCAGCCTCAATTTTGTATTCATTAAATCCCCTATTAGCCAACCCATGGGGTGTTCCCGAAATCGCTACTCGTACACTCGAAGTCTAATCCCTTTTTGCATCAATTCCTTGGTCCTGAGGTGATAAACCAAAGGATTCTATTACACCTGCATCTGTATTTTAATATTTTTTTGAAATTGTTTGTGGGTAGAATTGTTCGGAGTTGTGGATTTTTGTGGAGGAGAGGATTTTTTTTATTTTTATAATTTATGATCGTAATCAGGGAATTTATATGTGCTAATTGTGATTAATGGCGATTTACAGGAATTAAAGGAGAGCTTCAACTACGGCCTGTTTTGCCCGCCGGTAAATGGAAAAGCTGGGAAATTTCTGGATGAGGAACGCCGGCTTGGGGATTATCCCTTCAACGGACCAGTCGGATACTTGGAGGTAAAATAAATGCTCTTATCACGTGCGATTAATTTTTTTAGAAGGAGGTGAAGCAAATTGCATCATCAAGAGATCCGAATTTACGAGAGAGGATAAATTTCTGGAAATTGGCTGATCGAAAATATTTTAAATAAATAGAACTTTGGGATTAAAGTGTCTAGAATGATATAAAAACCTGGTTTTCGAAATTAGTGAGGAAGAAAAATATTTGCGAGAGGGAAATTATTTTTTTTAATTTAAAATGAAACTGTCCAAAACGGGGATCCGGACCAGTTGATGATTTAGAGGGAAAGTAAATGTTTTAATTACTGGCAATTATTTTTTTTAAAGCACTGTATCAAATGCAAAATGTAAAATCGTGAATTTCGGCTAAAAAATATGGAAAACTTTAATAATTATTTTTCATAAAGGGGACCCAAGCAAATTTTTTTATAAAAAAAAAAACTAGCAGAATGAATTTCACAATTTCAAGCTCACCAACTGGGGCCAGTTTTGACTCCCTGTCGGGCCCAATTCCCCCCCCAATTTTTCTTCAAAATTTTCCATCCCCATAATATTCCTCTAAAAATTAAACATAATTTTCAAACCGAAAATTTCACAGATTTTCGAAGTAAAGGAATTCCCATCTTAAACTTCAGGAGTTCCTGGGCCTCAAGCGATGAAATTAGCAAAGAATTTGCACGAAAATTAGGGTGCTATATACGAATTTATCAACATACCACTTTTTCAATGTCAACTTCCACTTTCTTATGCCCCTGTCGTTACGTCCCATACGTTAGTGAGAAGCCACACTAATTGTTGGGGGACTTTTCTGTCCTTCCACGCCTTCAACGCAACTGTTTACATGACAAGGTCCGCGTGACAACTTGATTAAATTTTATGGGGCCGTTGACTTCGAATTTCTTGGTTAATCGTTCGAAACATTGTTCAAATATTTTTTTCCTGTATTTAAGATGCGGTTTCTGCCCCAAATCATTTTTATTTGAAAAACTATCGAGAAGTTGATTAGAAAAAAAATCTAATAATAATTAATAATTTTCCTCCTATGGAATAATTAATTGTTTTCCTCCTATGGATTTTGAAAATATTACAGGTAGTCTATGGGATCGTATTTCTTCTAAAATTTACGCCTTAAGGGTGTTCTCCCCCGACAGTCTGAGCAAAAAGTTGATGCGTTGTAAAACAGCCCAAATGAACGAATAATTAAAATTTAAATTCCTGTATTTTCTGTAATTTTTATTCGAAAACAAAACGAGCAATCGATTAAATATTTGTTCTGGCGATATTCAATGCTGCGGATTCTACCCCAGACAATTTTTATTTAAAAAACTATCAACTAATCGATTAAACAAAAATTCTAACCCATGAGGCTCCATTTAAACACCTGAAAAGTTACCCAAATTAAAAAAATCTCTATCTCAAGGTCAAAGCAGACAATTTCCATCAGAAAGTGATCATTTTGCAAACCTTTTTGTCAACTATTCACCACAAAAATTTAAACAAATACGGTTCAGTAAATTTTCTAGACGACGACATCCTTAATGATGTGAACGATTAATCATTTCATTAGTGGTAAACGAATTAGTCCTTCGTGTGAATCAAAAGCTGAATCGCTTCCCATTTGCCCTACCCCAGCTTCCCATCGTTTACGATCACAATTGGATGAAGCATAGACCACCAGCCTTGTACCACTTTTGTTGGGCAACGACAATATTTTATGAAATTTATTTCGCTGGACTCTGCACTCGCAACGTTGCAAAAAGGAAGGGTCCCCCCCGAGACGAGAATTTCATGCCTTGAACATTGTGGTGATTCGAGTCACGTACCAGGAAGCCCTATCTCATAGGGTCACCAAGACTTCCTCCAACCCTCGTTCAATAAATAAAACGAAGATGGGAAAGAACCGTCGTATCTGCATCATAAACAATACGACCTCTGCCGGAATACTGATTCAGAGTGAATACAAAAAATGTCAATGGTAATGAAAACGATGTTGTAAAGTTAAGAATCTGTCGATCGAAAATACAACTTTTGGTTTTTTTTGCAGAGACGCAAAAATTTTGAGTATAAAATGAAGGAATTTAATCGCTTGAAACCAGTTGTTGCGAAAAAAAATTGCAAGTGCTGCTGAGTACATAATAAATTTATAATAAATAGATCGAGGATATGCGTAAATAATTCAAAGTCTGTTGTCTCGCGGTTTAAGGGGGTTTTACCCTGTCAGGAAATTCAAAGATAATCGAAAACAACACGATTTTTTTGGAAAACTTGGTCACATTTGGAAGTGGAATTTTTTTGGGGATTTAATTATTATTTCTGGTTTTGAAAAAAATGTTAAACAATCAGAAATTCACAATGTGTGACTGATGGGGAAATTAACATTGTCGGTTTGTATTATTAGAAATGTTAAAAAAACTATTAATATATTTCGGAATTTAATGTAAATAGTACAGAGTATTTATTAGTTATTTAGAATTTTGTTTATGCAATTAGTCAGAAAAATTGGCACCTGAAAATATTCAAAAACAGAGTTACTTTAAGGTTGTATTCGTGAAAATTTTAAAATTTAATTTCAGTAACAAAAGGATAAAACGACAAATTGACTCATCTCTGCATCGAGTTTTCAGTTTATTGGAATTATCTGAGAATCTAAGAGAGATACCAAGTTTGTTGTAATGACATTTGTTACAGAACTCGATTCACTCCACAAAAAAGGTTATAACAAAAATTTTGCTACCTCCCCTAGAGTCTGAGATATTCCCCAAAAACTGGTCAGCAGTTGGTGACCTATTTCTGTTTACCACGTCGTTCCTGAATTGGCGCAAAATATTGAAATAAACAAACATCAATATTCCAACAATAATGAGTAAACTAATTATAAGAAACCTTTACACAAAGAACAAAGTTATGTTTACAAAAATCATTAAAGTTAATATATTTTTTTAATAACAAAAAACTCCTCGAAAATCGAATTTCCCCCTTTTCATTCGACAGAATCGATATAATAAATTATAAATATTAAAAATCGAACCCTAAAAATCCAGTGACATTACTATTCCATTATAAATGTAATAACAATAATTCAGAATAACATAAATTAATGAAAAATTACCCCAGACGCCAAATAAATTCAGTCCATTCACCAAAAACCGGCGATTACCGAAGTTAATTAATAACTCAACTCGCAAAATCACAATTGTTATCCCATCAAATGATCGCCCCATCTGATGTCAATAATTCCACCTCCATTACCTCCCTTCACCCTTCCACTAACGTGTTCCCTCCCCTCTTGAGTGCCTGGGGTACGACCCTTGTGTTCATCGAAGGCAAAAACGACAGAAACAAATATCCCGCCAGGTTAACGAGTTCTAGACGCACCGCTGCACCGCGGTTTCTTGCGTAACCGCTGGTATACGCTCAGTGTTCATCTCTCATTCTCTCTCTCCCTTCCACCTTCATATTATTCAACGAACCGTTAGAATTGCCGAGTTAGCCGGTTGATACAAGAGCAGAGGAGAATGGGAAATATGAAATCCGATAGTTACTGTCGATAGCCGATATCGTCACGATAGACCAAACACACGATTAATTGTATAGAATTGCACTTATGCGGGAGCCTAAAGAGTTATTGCCAATATGTTATTTTTGTTTTTTTTTTTTAATTTTCTGCAATTTTTTTTTCGTCATTATTCAAAGAATTCGAAATTTTTGTTGTAGTGGGTCTATTTTTCGAAACTAAAAATTCAAATCATAATATACAATATATTATATACAATATATAATATATAATATACAATATATAATATGTAATATATGAACAATTATACTTAAACAATTGAAGAATTAAAAAATATTGGTCCCTTTGTTTTGTTATATTGAACAAATAATTGACAAATTTTTCTAAAAATGGTAATCAAATTTCAAAAAACAATTTCTTTATTGTAAATAAATGTTTTTTCCGTCACATAAATAATTTTTTGTGTCAATAATTCCGCATTTTACAAATTTATTTTGAAGTCTTTACTAGACGAAACTTCAAAATATAAAAATTTAAAAAATTAATGATGATGTTATTATTCTTCATTTATTTATTATCAATTTATTATTTCTTTACTCATTATTGATTATAAAATAACACTCGTTTTTAATCAAATTATTTATGGTCATAATTTAATTTTGATGTTAGAATCTACACCTTTTACTAATCATATTTGTTTATTCAATTTGAATAAAGATTATTCGATGTAAATAAGCTATATTGTGAAGTGTACATTGGACTATTGAATACTACGATGGATTTTGCAAAAAAATTAATTTGATGTTTTTTTATTTCAGCTGAAGTATAAGAGACGGGTCTACAAGATGCTTCACCTCGACGAAAAGCAGCTCAAGGCGATGCATACGAGGACGAACTTAAGAAGGTTGCTGGAGTATGTTGCTAATAGTCAAGTTGAAAAAATAGCCAAAATGTGTAGCAAAGGGCTGGATCCCAACTTTCATTGCCAGGAAACGGGAGGTAATAAACATTTTTTGCCCGCCACAAAGACGTAAAAATCATTAAATAAATAACTTTTATTTGGTTAAGGCACCATATGATATAATACATTTTTCAAAGAGATTAAATATCATGGTATAAAATATAATCAATCAGAATATATACAATATATATATTATACATAAACTATAGATATATAATATATACAAAATGATAAACTTACTATTCAACAAAATATATAAATGAAAATGTAGATATTCACAAAACAAATATTTAAAATATTCATTGAATTCAATTTAATGTCATAATTGACTATATTGAACACTTATTTTAATATATAAAATATATATTTCATGAAACATGAACTCCTTTTTCTAATATGCAATTCCACTCATCAAAAAAATTTTTATTATTTCATCTAAAAACAATTCCACACTTTTTCTCCCTCACTCCATACCATAAAATACCCCCCGGAAGTTTACGATTATACCCAGTACTTACTGGAGTTTACATTTCAAACTGTTAATCAAAAATTAATTTACAGTTGGATTCAATACGTCTTTATACAATTTGTCTTTCTTTTTATTCTCGTGGTTCTACTTGAGATTAGAAAACATTTTTATGGATGAAAATTCTGAGAAGTTTGGGGTATGATGTGCATGAGTGGGACCATTGTTAATGTGAGTCATCAGGTCCAGGGTGTTGTAGCCCTTTAGTTCCTCTAAGGAAGCGAACCAGATCAGTTGGGCCTTTCAAGCGTATACGATAAAAGAGAATAGAATAACATTCACACCTTTGAATTATTACAACAGTTCCATTTAAAAATTTCCATTTGAAAATCAACAGAGTAATTTAAAAATTTTTGTTTGATTTTCAGAAACACCATTGACCCTAGCAACAGCCCTGAAGAAACCATCGAAAGTGATAATAGCTCTGGTTAACGGTGGTGCATTATTGGACTATCGTACAAAAGAGGGTCTCACGGCGATGCATCGAGCCGTTGAGAGAAATAGCCTGGAGGCTGTTAAGACACTTCTTGAACTCGGCGCAAGTCCAAATTACAAAGACACCAAAGGTCTAACATCTCTGTACTACAGTGTCATTTATAAGACAGATCCAATGCTGTGTGAAACACTACTCCACGATCATGCGACAATTGGTGCACAGGATCTTCAGGGATGGCAGGAGGTTCATCAGGCATGCCGTAATAATCTTGTACAACATCTTGATCATCTTCTCTTTTACGGTGCCGACATGAATGCTCGTAATGCATCAGGAAATACACCACTTCATGTGTGCGCTGTCAATAACACTGATGCATCTTGCATACGTCAGTTGCTGTTTCGCGGTGCACAAAAGGACAGTTTGAATTATGCGAATCAAACACCGTATCAGGTCGCTGTAATTGCTGGTAACATGGAACTGGCGGAAGTTATCAAGAATTATCAGCCTGAGGAAGTTGGTGAGTGATGAAATTTTAATATACGAATTGGTGATGATTTTGTTGTTGTAGAGAATTATTTGTTGTAAATGGTGATGAGATTTGGCTTTGGATGTTATGCGGAATGATATTTTTAACGATTAGACTGTTAGATTTTACGGAAATGTCAGTCACATGATGGGAATTTTGAAAATGGACATTTGTGGGAATTTCCGGAGTTCGGGGGGGTTTAAGGTTGTTGTTGTGTGGATTGAACTTTCGACATTTGATGATGAAATTTTATTTCAGAGATGGCCCTCATGATTGTCTTTGAAAAGTTCCTCAGAATATTTTCGATTTTCTGTCTCAATTCTGAGACTTTTTAAAATATTTTGTTAAAGGGAATTTTCACGTGTTCATTGCTTTTCCATAACCCATTAACTTTTTGCAAAGACTGTCGCGGGATGGCAACTTTAAGGAATAATTTTTATAAAAAATCAGAATTCTATAGATCGCGTTTAATATTTTGGAAATTTAGATAAGAAAAAAAAATTAATTATCGACATGACTCCACATCTCATTTTATAATTCACTAAATTATCTAAAAATTCCTGTTTTATAAATGAAACATAAAACAATTGTTGGAAGCAGTTTATTTTTATTTCTGCAAAAGTGATTGCCACGATGAGAGATATAAGCTCTCAAGTACAGTTAAAATATTATTCCTGAATTTCCAGTTTTTATTGAAATCTTTTATGTGAATCCTAACTGTCTGGGAATAACAGCTCAAGTGGTGGTAGAAAAAGTTTTAAACGTCATGGAATGCACTGTCAGAAATGAATTATAATTTCGTCGACTATTTCGGAGTAATTTCCACTAGAGTGATACTGAAATCCACTTACTGAGAAAAATAATAACAATGTTCCTTGGAAGCTGAATAAATTTCCGACTTTTTAAGATGTTTAGTCGGTGGGGAAGGGGGGAAACAGAGGAAGAGGGGGCCTATTGGTATCGAGTCCTGATTTAATCGCTGGGCACGAAATTTTCTGATTTTTGAATTATTATTCAAGTAGAACTGAACAGGTTTTTAAGGATCTCTACCCTTTTAGTGAATTCAAAGATTATCGGGAAGGATCCACAATTTTCAGAAAATTCGATCACATTTGGAGTCGTAATTTAAAAAAAATAAAAAGTTTAAAAAGGGGATCTTAAGACAGTGTCTCATGGAAAAATTAACATTTTCGTTGCACTCAAAGACTAAAATGGGAGTTTTTAATCATCACACGTGAAAAAATCCAGGATTTTTTTTTAATTTCGTAAAAAATAATCGACCGTGTGGGAAACTACTTCTATTATTTGTTTATAAGACGAAAATGATTGAAAAAAAAATCACTACCTTCCGCAATTTAATTTACACAATATTGAATGTTTGTGAATTTTCTCGAATTTTACTCATGAAATTAATTGGAAAATTTGGCAGCCAAAAAATTCAAAAACAGTCTATCCAGTCAGTGAAAGATTGACCTGAGGGGGCACCTCCCTTGACAGAAATTGACAGCTTCATCTCACTATTAAATAAACAATTTCAAAAGCGAATGATGACTCGTCGTAGCATTCTCTCCCTTAAAAATAGCATCACCTCCGGCAGTTCTCAAGTCAGATGTCTAATAACCACAACAAGACCTCCACGAACGAAGAAAAGTATCGCCTCCAGGGCTGAAATCACCGTTCCTCGTCTACAAAAAGAAAAAAAAATTATTCAAAAACAACATCGAAATAATACAATTGTACGTTACGGCAAATCCCGTTACTCGCGCTCCCTTTCAACGGTGTTCATCCCTTCTCTCTTATTTCCCCAAGGAATCCTCCTCGTTCCTCGAGTTCCTCAAGTTCCTCAGCCTGACATTGACGTACGAATACACCAGGAATCTCCGTAGATCCCTCTTAACCGATAGTCAACGCCATTCCACGTCTTCCCGGGGTCAATTGACTTTTTCAGTCCATAAATTGTCTATCCTCTGCATGAATCAGAATGCCTGGGCATGAAAGCACGTGCACGCTTTTAGCATAATCGTTAGATGTTCATTAGAGAGTTTTATCCTAATTGAACTCCAGTTGAAAACGGTTTTAACTTCATTCCTTATCAGGAAAAAAAAAGAAAAAAAAACCATCGAAGAACTGATTAAACAGAAAAATAGCAATTAAATACGTGATGAGACGGTGACCCTGGTGATGTATCAATCGATATCGATCGATCAATATCAAACAACGATAACAACCGATCTATTAATAATTTGTCTCAGGTTTTGGTGGTGATGGTTGGGTTACAATCATTTTCATAATCAGTTAGTTATCTCGAAGTAATACAAATGTATCTCCAATAATTTAAAGGAATCGATGTATATATTTTAATAACAAATAGAGAGACAGTGAAAAACGTCAGTGAGGTAAAGAGTGTTGATAAGAATAATTTGCCCTCCCCCCTTACCCTCCCCCTTATTGACACCGTAGCCGGGGTAATTTTTTCTTGAGTAATTTCTCCTGGAAAAATATCTTCTGTGAAATTTCTCCTACGAAATTTCTTCACTAAAATCACTAATAATTTGTTATTTAATATTTTTGGGAGGAAATGTCTTCCCTGATGCCAAAATGAAACATTAATTCATCGAGACTAATTTTTGTTAATGACAAATATAGAATAATACATTAAATAATTCACTGTGACCGATAAAATCTGAAATAAATAAATGATATGGTACAAATAGTTTTGCAAGTTCATAATATAAATAAGTAAGAGCCTCAATAAATTCGTAATATTTTATAAATAATCATTTAATTTTGATTTTTCATGATTGTCAACGATATTTCATGGATCCTGATAAATTTATTTGAGTAATTCAATTATCAATTGAACATTGATGACTTTCCAATAAATCAATGAACTTTCATAAACAAATATATGAGTGTAAACTTTGTGTAAAAATATTTTGAGGAAGAAATTTTTTTCTCTGAACATTTTTTGGAGGAGAAATTATTGTCAGATAAATTTAACCCTAGAACCCCGTCCACCCCCCGGCCCTCGTACATTGCTAGCATTGTATTCCCTTTGACAATACATTAATAATTATAATAACAATTATGATGGCGTTAAAAAACCGCGTACGAGACTGTGGGATAATGTGGGTGTGCGTGTGTGCTTCACCGCTTCGTAAATAAAAGCCACTAACAGAGTAATTTATCGTCGTTGTGCTAATGATACGTTAATATTGATTATCATTATATATTTTTGTATGAACAACACGCGTCGGTGTGCGTGGGTAATTAATTTTATTTACTTATTCATTTATTTATTTATCTATTCATTATTTTCCTGAGTCTTGGACTTTACGTAGTAGTGATTACCTTGAGTGCAAGTAAATGTGATAAATAAAGAGATCAGGATGAAGGGTATGAAAGAGAAGAGGTAAATTCTAGTGGGAATGAGTGATAAATTGATGGAAGTATTGAAGTATTGAGAGAGGTCACATGGTATGAATGTCAAAGTAGCCGATTGGGTGAGGTGAATCCAGCCCAATTCACATGGAATACCTGATATCGATCATATTGATCACTAATTTCATCAATATACCCAGCAAATGGTCCGAGAAACTGACCAAACGTGCGAGCACGTCTAAATATTTTACGTCAAAAAAACTTTGTTAAAAAATCCTGATTTTTAAAAATATTTTTCCCAATTTAATGTTTTGAAAAGGAAAACTTTTTATAATAAACTTTAACCCAAAAAACCGGGTTTTTTAGGTTTTCAATATTAATTTTTGTGAGGAAAAACTTTTAGCTAATTAATTACTGCACTAAAAAGTTATTATTTATTGTGCAGTAATTTTTTGATTCGAGTAAATGGTTTAGAGAGATGTACTTGTGATATTCTAATAATAGTTGTTCAATCAAAATTATTTTCTGTAAGAAAATTTGATCAATCGGAGACCTCGATCTCTGCAATTTGTTCTACGATTTTTTATATGATTAATCGACTTTAAAAGGGCGTTTCACATTTTTTTTAAATTTTTTCTCTGATTAAGTTGTTTTTTAATCTCCGCTCAAAGTACAAGAAATGTCCTAAGATATCTAAACAAAATTCCAAATTTTCTGCTATAATATATAAAATATAAACAGAGAAATTATTGTAACCATAATAATTAATTTTAATATTCATTCAAATAATTTTTTTCTACTTCAGTAATTGAGTTAAATATTTCAACAAAAAAGTCGTTTTTCCTTTTTTTCGACAGAGATATAATTTTTTTTCAAATTTATATTGACGAACGTTTCTCTCGGAGTTAATTTTTGACGTCAAATATTTATCCAAAAATTCACCAAATTTGCCTACCCCCTTTTGTAAGGCTAAGTAATCCTTTCTTTACTTACCCTTGCAACCTCGAATTTTCCAGTACCATTTAAAGGGCCACCACGCTACAATCCGAAGAGACGTTCAATAGCATTTGGTGGAATGACAACGAGCTGTTCAGCAAGTAATTTGGGTACACTAACGAGAATACCATCGGCCATTGACACACCCTGTGGTACATTAACAAGAACAATATCTGTTGATCAGTACTCATCATCAGGAACACTCAGTAGACTGCCAATTAGTGAAATAAACAATACAAGCAGTTTGAGTAGAGCATCGTCAACGGATAATCGTAACTCATGTGGAACAATGAGTAGAGTTATGGATCATTATGCGGAGATTAATGAATCACATCACAGCAGTTTAAATCGTGTACCGTCCATTGAATCAAACAGACCTGACTGTGAAAATTTACAGAGAATACCGTCCGAACAACAGTTATCAGGGATAAAGGGACATCAGTTGAATTCAGGAATCAGTAGAAATGATCATATGCAGAATAATATTAATCGATTGCCGTCCGAATATCAAACACCAGCACTGAGGGATCCAAATCCTAGGTAAGCATAAAATGTCTTTGCCGAGGAGACGATCAAGGGTCAGAGAGGGAAACTGTGAATTTAAGGGCCACCCGGTTTTTTAGTCCTACGATAAACCATTTTGGAATTATCTGTCGATATCCGGATCAGTCATTCCTGATTTAATTGGCGGCGTTTGGAAAAATTCAGTAATTAGTTAAATCGATTCTCCAAGAAAGTCGATTCATTATCGTTTCCACCACCGGTTCGATACCACAATCGACCCCTGGCGGAGTAAACAATCGAAAAATCCGGTTTATCGTTTGACAATCGGTTGAGATAACGAAATTTAACGAAAATGAATCGACTCTCTTCACGATCGATTAAAAGTCGATTCGCAATGTTATATAATTTTGAATCGACTAATAACTAATTGAAGAGTGAATTGATCACCAATAGAAAATCCAAAAATGCCTTCAACCGAATAAGAATCGACTGGGAAGGAACTCGATTATGACTAGTTTTGTTGTTTTCTATATTTTACATAAAAATCGAACGAATATCGATTTGAAGGCAAGTCGACTGGGAGTTGTTTGCATCCACCCAACATAGTGGATCGACTTCCAATCGACGTACGAAAAAATTCGATTTACTATCGTTTCTCCCCCCAATCGGCGCGACCTTCAGGGACAGCACATCCCTAGTTTCTCAAACTGATAAAAAAACGGTTGGCCAATGATAACACGATTGTGTAATCACTCTATTCACTGTTTACCTACTCCATTCGGCAAAGGCACTTTACGCTTTTCCACGTGTTGACAATTATCATCAACGCTTGAATCACCTTTCAAGATCACCAAATGTCGAGCACTATCAAAACTTGAGAATAGAGGGTTTGACGAGACTCCAGGAGCATCGTATCGAGCTACAACACAGACTCGATATCCACGGACGTACCATGGACATGCCACCATCACCATCACCAAGCAGCAGAAGTCTAGCACCATTCAGCTCAGCCAGTTCGAGTATGTCTGAAGGTAGCAATCAGCCATCTGGTGAGGACTCTGCCAGCATTGTCACAGGTACCAAAAAAGTCCTTTATTTATTATTTTTTTTTTTATAATTCAGACCAGAATAACTTGGATGGGGTTTGAACCAAGTAACAACGTGATCTGCTGGAGGATGTCGTTAACCATCACCACCAAACCAGCGAATTACCACGATGATATCTAGAATATTAATACGAGAGTGTGATCGAGATAATATTTTATTGATGAGATGTGTTGATATGTTTACATTTTATCTCGCGTTCGTTTACTATTTTAATCTTCAATGTTGCCCTTGCGTCGTACGTGTTTTAGACGTTTACATTTGCCATCAGTGTTTCGTTATTTCAAGATTTTCATTCCTGTTTCACTTCATCTACATCTTGTGCTACTCTCATCCCCCTCATAACTCAGTATCGAAGTGGTGGAACGAGATAAGTTTATCTGGTTCAAGTTTTTGAGCGATAACTCCGAATCTAAAGGAGATATCAAAATTTTGGTCGGAACATTTTTTGTAGAGCTCAATTCGCTCAACAAAAAAGGTCCCCATGAAAATTTTTGTATCTCTGGTAGATTCCGGGATATTTATGAAAAACTGGGAAATTGTTAACAATGACTTGTCTCGTTTTATCAATTCGCTACTGAACTCATCAGTCACGAATAATTCAGGATCAAATGATAAAATCATCAGTCATAAGTGGATAAATACGATATTCAATAATTAGTCATAATTGACGGCTGCGACAAGCATGTCTGCACAGTGTTTCATGCAGAATTATTTTAGTCAGTTTTTCCTTAATGAATTATCGGGTTTTTTAGAATTAGGTTTAGCCTATCATGAAGCCCTCGTTTAATCGTAAAAAAATATTCACTTGCATAAAATTTTTTTATAAAGAGTTTGCTTAATAAATTTCATAACCCTTGATATTATATTATTATTTACAAACCCTCTCTCGTTATTTATCTTTAAATAAATTTATCGATTCACCCCCTTTTTACGTTGTAGATAAAAGCCTGGGTGACACAGCATCGGACGTCATTAGCGACAGCTCGGGTGTCGGTACATCACAGTCAGATACAACAAATTCACTATCAATTCCTGGAACAACGGTTGTCTGCGTTGAAAGTTATAGTAGTGGAATTGCTGGACATCTGGCCATCAACCAGGGCGACATTCTTGAAGGTAAAGTTCCTCGAATGGAAAAAAAGTCAAAATAATTATTATAATTTTAATCGATGGGGGCAGATGGATCTCATGAGTTGGAAAATCTATTTTGTTTCCTTTAATTGTGGTTCGATTCGCAACATCGGTTCCAGTAATTTTAATCACTGTAATTTAGTCAGTTGGATCAGTTATTTCAATGGTTTTTTGCCTTTTTATTGTTCTTCGTCAGTCACTGGAGCGACAGATTGTGGACTTCTTGAGGGCGTACTCCGGGGTCAGGGGACTGGATTATTCCCCGCTCATTGTGTCCAGGAAGTCAGGCTTCGACACACTAATATACCATTGGCACATCAGCTGGCGCGTGAGGGTCGCAACAGGGTCCTGGGACGAAGGGAGTCCCAGCACAAATATTTCGCCACGGCGCCGAGGTTGAAGAAGCCGTGAGTATCGAGTTTCAGGGATTTTTAGTTAAGGTAGTTCTGGCGTAGAGGGAAATAATGAGATTTTAACGAAAAGTGGGGGAGTGGTAGGTTTTAATGTTAAAATGAGGCAATCAAATTTCTGGAAACATTGATGGACCAGAACGATGGTTATGAATGTTTTTTATTTTTTAAGGATTAACAGAAAGTTTTGTGGTATTTCAGGCTAATTAATTAATTAAGGGCGGCATTAATCGACTCCTGGGGGAGTATTCGTTGGATTTCTAGCTTGACTTCGATACTATTTTATTTTATCAATTTATATTGTATTTTATCGATATTATTTTGTTTCGATTGCAAAAATTTTCGTACAAATTAGCACTATACTATTAATTAATTATGTAAATTCACAAATTTTCTGTAATTATTCTATAAAGGAGAAGAAAACGGTCAATCGATTTAATTTTTATTTACTGAATTCACTGGTGCGGTTTCTACTTCAACAATTTTTATTTAAAAATTTATTTTATTTAAAAGTCTAGGCCGCGACACTCGATTTGAAGACGCGAAAAATTCCCCAAATTTCAAAAGATTCTATCCGAAGTTCAAAACGGACAATCGTAACCAGAAAGTGATTATTTCGCATCAACTTTTTAAAGCTACTCACCATAAAAATATAGACAAAAACTGTCGAGTACATATTTTACACGACACGGCCTTAAATCACTGCGCAGATTAATTATGGGCCAATACAGAAGGCTCGTCAATATAATATCACTATAATCCTCCCGTTTTCTGCGCAGTTGCAATCTGTCTTAGTAGGTATTTATCCGATAAGCTTTGAAGCACTTTTTTTACTCCTTACGTGATTATCCATCCACGCTCGACGTTACTGAGCTTTTCTTCGTTCGCCCTATCCGTGTGATAATCCCCTAATAAATAAAAGCTCAACAAATTTCCCCTGACGAATATTAAACAGAGAATTCACTAATTTAACTCCATTCAAGTTCATTTAGATCTTGACATGTCGAACGCTCAAGTAAAATTTCTCATAAATTAAAAAATACTTTTAAGTTGAAAAACTGATCAAAATAAATTGAAAAAAGGACTTTCAATTCCGCTACGTTAAATATATAAAATAATCTCGTTGTCCTCTTGACTTTGACGTTAATTAAAATCTCAATTTTCTCTCCCCAACAGTGTTTCCATGTGCAGTGTGACATCGGAGCCTCGCACAGTAATTCTCCACCGTTCCAGAAAGGGTTTTGGTTTTATTCTTCGTGGTGCAAAAACAACCCCATCGAATTTCCTCGGTTTAACCCCAGCCGCTCAGTACCTGGACGACGTAAGTCCCGGTGGTGTTGCTGATTTAGCGGGCCTTCGCAAGGGTGATTTTTTAATCCAAATAAATGGTGAAGATGTAACGGCAGCTTCTCATGAGCACGTTGTCGATCTGATACGTAAATCAGGTGAATTAGTGAGGATGACAGTTGTATCACCAGTTGTGAGTCTTCCAAATTCACAATCGGCAGCAGCACTGCCAACTAGTCAACCAAATCAAAGGCAATATGCAACATTGCCACGTAAAGGTAGCAATAATGTACCGATGAGTGGTACCCTGGGCCGTTCACCAGCTCCAATGCCACCAAGAAGAGATCCAAAAACAACTCTGAGTGTTGGACGTGCTCGTGCACGTTCAATGGTGGCAGGACTCGAAGGAGGTGGTGAGAAAGATGATCGTGATGATATTGGTTCGACTGGTGGTAAATCGAGCAGTGCTGAGTCGATTCACATGCCACAGGGCCCATCGACAGGACAAAATACAGGACAAAATACACCTGTACAGCCCAGAACAGCCAGCATTCGATCAAGACCCACTTCCAGTCGAATTACAGCTGCTGAACTTCAGGTGAGTTGAGGGACTTTAATTAATCTATCAAATGGAATATGATAGGGGTTTTTTTGATAATTATATCGATGAAATTGGGCACGAACACGTGATATGCGCTTATTCATTCATTCGCAATGTTCACGAATGTTCGCCTCGTGCACGATTATTTGAGACTCGAGCATCTGCATTGCTTCGATTACAGGAATTATTTCAACGACAGCAGGGAAGTGTCAGCAGTCAGTATGGCAGTACTATGAGTTCTCACTTTCAGAGTGGTACCACGACAAAATCACATCCATCATCACCAGCGAAAACAGGACGGGTCTACGCTAGTGTCGCCGAGATGAAACGAAAGGGCAAAGTAAGATTCTAAGAGCGTTGAACGTTTTTTTTTTTGTCTAAACGAAGAGATAGATTTGGGGAAAGAACGTGATTGGGTGGGATTGGGGTGTAATGGGGGTGAAGAATTGTTTTAATGGTTTTTAGGGAAAATTGGGGGGAAAAAGAAGAGACGGAGAGTCAATGTGGTGTTATGGTTTCTTAAGACTTATACAGTAGATATAGACACTGGTGTTTACCTCTCGATTGCGAACCAATTGACATTTTTCGTGAGATTTTTAGTGCGGAATACAAAAGTCGAATAAAAAATATCAGATAAGTATTTTTTAATAGGAAATTGCAATGAAAAATGAGCGAGTTTGAGGCGATTTAAAACGTCTGACTCATGACGTCACGTCAAAATGCTCGGAAATAATAAGTAAATTATGTTATAAATATATATTTATTATTGATTATTTTTATTAGTACCATTTGCCTCTGAGAAATGACTTTTAAATTAATTTAAATACAAAAATGATCTTCACGTCGTGAAAATCTTTTAATACCGAACGGAGTAAAACAAACTTAATTTTTGAAAAACGTCGCAAATTCTGACGCATCAATTTGTTTAATTCCTCTACGTTTCTTATAAAATGTCACAAAAATATATCTAGTCCCCTACAATTTAAAGATATCCGTAAAAACCTCCCCCTGAAGTTTAACGATCGTGTTACACAATTAGCCTTTGATTAGAATGCGAATGAATTTTAGTTTCGGTGTTCCAGGAATGATATGTTAATGAAGTTTTCCAACATCGTTTGATGTTGCCATTTTCATTGGTCATTTTAATGTCCAGGTGGATATAAACTCATTATTAGTTGCCCAATTACCTCGGCAGTAGTCGTTTTAGGGGAAAAAGTCAAGAGATCTTCTTTATAGGCAATAAAATTTACAAACGAGTCTTCGTCATGATTCCAGAGACTCGTAATTACCGGAATAATTCAACATTCAACGAGATGAGTTATTCTTCCTCGATTCGTGTTGGTACTTCTTCACCAGAATGCCATAAAAATTTCCCAGAATTGCTGATTACCGTCGTATATTGAAGTAGCTTCACTCATAGGGGATTATTTTTTAATTTAAGAAACTGCTGACGATTATGCGAAAAAACTATGGAATTTTAAAGCGTAATTTTTATCGTCATTTAATCATTGTTTTGGTACTACAAATAATAATCTTTCAAGTCTATTATTTAAGGTCTCGAAGAAGGCGTTCGAGGCTCAAAAAAATAATTAATTTATCTCATAAATATATATTTATTATTGATTTTTTTATTATTATTCTTTAATATTGAGAAAGGACTTTCCAATTAATTAATTTAAACATCGAAATGATGATATTTACGAGTACGGAGGGAAAAACTTGAGGTTGTTTTCGTCGAAAATATTCACTTGACAGTTTTTGTTTAAATTTTTATGGTAAATAGTAGAAAAAAAAAAATCTGCAAAATGATCAATTTCTGGTTGAGATTGTCGCTTTTGAAGTTGACATAAAAATTTTTAACATTTGGTAACTGGATAGCTTTTTCAATAAAAATTGTTTGGAGTAGAAACCTCATCATTAATCGTTTCACCACTTTACTGCACCATTGGACCATAACTTTGTTTGACATCAATTAAAAATCGAAATTCATCCTTGCATACTCGAAATGTAAATACCAGGCTATATACATACACAAAGCCCTCTAAACATGTCACATGTTATTTCAGTAACGAAATGTTAAAACGAGAAAAGTAACTTTTGACCATCGTTTTTGATGAATATCTCGAAATCCATGAGAGATACAAAAATTTCTATAGATACCTTTTTTGTGGAGCGAATCGAGAGCTACAAGAAACGTGATGACAAAAATATCGCTATCTCTCTTAGATTCCGAGATATCACTCAAAAATTCGATTTAGAGTTGAATTCCTTATCACTTATTTCGTTCTACCCCTTCGCTAATGATTTATCTCCAATTACGTTCTCTCTTTGGTGTTGGTGGCTGTAATGTGCTAATTGTTGATGATCCTCCACAATAAAATCAGTAATCTGCTTGTCTCGACGACATTGTTCTCCCTATCGCGTCGTATCTGTGCGTAATCATCCCTTCAGATTAGGGAGGAAGTCGATTATGATTAATGGACGCTCTTAGGCTCTCAATGATTTTTTTTAATGGGGTTTTACTGGTAAATCATGTGCACGTTACCTTGGTAATGGTTTGCCTGTCTGCATGTTTTGTTATAGTGCTCACGAAAATCCAGGATTTACGACACCAATCAGCTCAATTATCGCCAGAAGGAGGAGGACTACTTGTATTACTGATTGAATAATTCATTGTAAATTTACAGAGCGTCTGAATTATTAGCATGACACATCAGGTGATTAGTAAGAAACCGTAAATCAGTGAAAAAGGTTTTTCAAGTATGGAAACATTGTGTAGAGGTGTCTCAAGGGAATTCCTAGAGGAATTTGCATGGACGTTGCGGATATTTTCTATAGGAAAATTATTTAACATTGAATTTATCATGGAAAATGTTCATTTCACTCGTAGAATTCCCTGAATTCCCATTTTCCTCAGACAAAAATTGCTCCGTTAATTGATTTTCCTGTCAGAAAAATTAATATTAGCTTTTTAGAGTTAAATTATCCTGTAAAAATGTCCAATTATTTCGTTCAGCATTTCCTGAAGGACGAAACTGTCGAATGAGGCAACAGGTGATCCTCATTCGTTTGAAAATTGATCTTACATTTTTTTTTTTCTAGCAATTGGGAGATTAGACAAACGGTTCAAGTTTTTTAAAGATTTATTAGAAAACTCTTGTGATTATAAATCTTTTTTTAGCTGTTAGACAAGTTAACTTTCGTCCTATGTCTAGTCAGTATATCATAAATATATTCTCTCAACTTTCCCCAATTGTTAAAAAATGCACATCAATTTTCGAGAGAGCGAGGATCAATCGTTATCTCTTTTAAAATGAAACACCTCAGCGGAATTTTTCATACCTGATACCAAAACTTTCAGACAAATAAAAATTATAACACAATTTGCTTTACACTCGGTGGCTTCTCCTTCACGCTTCGTGTAATCAACAACAAAAAAATGATACAAACAAAAAACATAAAGGAAAAAGTAAAATTATTCACCCTCATCCTCATCAAAATAACCCACACCTGAAAATAAATGTTGGACTATAAATCGCAGATCCATAAAAAGAGCACGCACTACTCGTGAACTATCGAATAAAAATATGAACATGATAAATTAATATGCAAATGTTCTTAATTTACAGTCAAGCTCAAGAGTGAGATTCTTCGGTGGTCTGGGAGGGGGTTCAGATCTCCATCGAGACTTCCACAGTACTCCAGACCTCAATATCCAAGGACAATCAGCAATACTCGCACCTAAGGGCCATCGTAGTCAGGAAGATGTGAATGCACTAGGTGGTAGAAATGGTTTACCACCGCCCAATCATCCGCCACCACCTCCGCCAGTCGGTCAAGTAATAAAAGTCAATATTGGTGCCAACGTACCAGATGTTGTTACTCCAGCCTCAGTATATGATAACATGGCGCATATACAACAAGTTAAAGGTACAATTTGTTTGTTTATTGAATTAACAGTCATGAATAATCAAAACAAAAATTTATGGTCAATATTTATGACTGAGGACTATCAGTTCTGTAACGAACTTCATTCTCAGCCGAGTTTTTGAGGAATATCTCCGAATCTAAGGGAGATAGCAAAATTTTCATCATAACCTTTTTTGTAGACTGAATTAAGCCCTACAACAAATGTGATAACCAAAATCCCGCTATCCCCCTTAGATTCGGAGATATTTCTCAAAAACTCTCCTACCGAATATCCTAACTCATCTCCCCTCACCCCTTCGCTCCTGACCGCCAACGAAACTCCTGAATTTTGAAAATAAAAAATCCCCATCTCCCTCACCAAAACAACCCCTCAACCTCCTCACCCTCATCACTAATGATTTCTCTGTCTCCCTTAGAACTGGCCGCAGCATCACTGGAGAGTAACTACGGTGTAATGTCGAGTTTTCGTCCCTCGAACAGTGCAAAACTCTACGCATCCCCGGAAGATATGAAGACCGTGGGTTATCGTTCGCACAGTTTGCCAGTAAATTCATCAAGATCCCATCTCCGAAAGTCCCACAGCCTCCGTGCTCCCAACAACACGACATTCAAACCACCAAACGGCCAACAACCACCAAACAACAGCTCAACCAACGGTTCAATGAACGGTAATACTGGCAATCAATACGCCCAACCATTGAAGACAAATCGTAGTCACAGTATGACAGGTGTTCGTGAATCAAAGAAGAAGAGCATTTCCACGAGTTCATCAGCATCAAATTTATCAGGAGCTCCAGTACCACCGATTCCCGAGCCCGATTACAGTCTGTCAGAGTCTGAGAATGACGAGGATGACGAGGAATTCGAGATGGGAGAGGCAGAAATAGCTAAGGAACTTGAAAAAGCCGCTGCCAGAGATAAATTAGAGTCAACCAGGGAGACATCTGGCAATTCAAATGCCTCAGGAAGCAGTTCCTCAGGAAGTAGTTCCCTTCCTCATTCCTTTAGTGTCGAGGAGATCCAGAAAGTGAGAACACAGCTGAAGTCCTCGAAGAGTCATCCCAATGAATTTCTCCTGAGTCAACAGACCCAACAATTAGTCGAGGACGGTGACAACAGCTCCAGTGGTGTCAGCTCCGATCAGGACGTCCCGGTGGGCCCTCCAACTGGCTTCGATGATCCTTCTAGGAATGACAATGCTCAGTCCATCGTCGGTGATAAGGAAAATAACTCAAAACGTATGAATTACAGCAGTGGAATGCTGACCAGGCATGCAGTCAGTCTTGCCCAATTACCACCCCCCATTGAAGCTGATACTGAGGAACAGAATAATGATTTATTTGTACCACCACCACCTGAATTCAATGCTGGGCCGTCTGGTAATGGGGATAATGAACTTGTTTTTGCACCACCACCACAATTTTCGGATAATCGAGGACAGCAAAATCGGGTTAAAATTATTGGAGCGATACCAAAGGTCGGGAACAATCAGGTTAAACCACCCACGGGACGTTTGCACAGCCAGTAAACAATAACAATGAAATAATCAGTGATTAGAATCTTTTATTTTTCAGTTATTTTATTTTTTTCTCGTTCTTTTTTTACTTTTGTGGGGGTTTTGTTAAAATATTCGGAAATTACTGTTCGGTCAATCCGGCCTAATTAAACGGAAAACAAATTATAGAAACGAAAACCATTCTCTTATCGTGCATAGCTCTAGGTCATTGATAAGTGGTAGTTGGGCCCAATTTCTTCTCCAATAATTTCTCCTGGAAAAATGGCTTCCGTGAAATTTCTTCACTAAAATTTCGACGTACGGGAAATTCTCTTAAAATAATTTGTTATTTAATATTTCTTCGGATGATATTTCTCTCTTGATGTTGAAATAAAACTTTACTTCATCGAGACTAATTTTTTTAATGATAAATACAGAATACATTAATTGAACGTGAATTAACTCACAATTTTTTTCAAAAGTTTCATCGATGAACTAAAAATTTTTTAGAGGAGAAATTATTGTCAGAGAAATGTAACCCTAGAACCTTGATAAGTGCGTGAGCAAAGGGAGAAATCGTTGTTTCTTTAGTACTTGAGTTCTTTTTCTACATTTCTATCCCAATAAACAATCAGCCTTTTTATCACTGGGATATCCTACACAATAAGGGGAATACTTGTATTTATTATTGACAATGAATATAACAAAACAAGAGAAGCTGAAAAAATATGAATTTGTGCTTTTCATCGATATCAGTGTAGCTTCGTGATGAGAATTATTCAGAGAAAAGTTTTAAAAAGAATAAAAAAATACAAGTAAATTTGTGCATAACTCCAATGATTGAATCATTCAATCATTTACCAATCGAACGTATCAACAGCAGACGTTGAATTCCCTATCGATTAATTTTATATTAATTTTCTTGTAACTAGAATACTACTACTGCTCAAAAGCCTAATTATGTAAATCTACTCACAAAGTCATTAGAGATTGTTGATAATTTTAACAATGTATTATTAGTTCTTATTAGTTTATTATAAATTCCAGTTTATGCGAGATTAAAGCCAAGTAAATGATAGCGAGTAAATGTTGGTGAATTATAATGATGAAAAAAAAAAACATTGCACCCACCATAATCGAATTGTAAGATAGATCGTATTCCTTCCATTTCTCGATAAAAAAAATTAAAAAATAACGGGCATCTCTGGGAAACTGTGGAATTTAAAAAATTCCCAACAATTGTTTTTTAAATTTAATTTATATAAAAATAAAATTGTATGATCGAGGTATGTCTCGAGGGTGTTATCATTAAAATGTTCATCGTGCAATTTATTTTATTGTACATAGAAGGAAGATTTTTCTCTGTAGCTGTTCTTGGTGATATTTTTTCGATGTAAAATTTGTTTTCTGAATCTGGAGCCCAAGGCAATACCTCGCGGCTCCTCCCAATGACAGTATAACTACAATTGTACATACAACCATTGCTACATACTTGAAATATCGATTTTCATTAATTATCTAAGTTTATCAATTAGTGAAAAATTAGTTCTAAGAGATAATAAATGAGAAAAAAAAATGTTTCCATTGAACGACGTCCTTCCTAAATGAAATCATTTCTTAATGCCTTTTGCAAAAAAAAAAATGAGAATTAAAAAATATAAACAAATATGAGATGAGTGATGATCATTGAATTAAAATATTTACACAAAGTACCCGAGTATTAAAATAAATCGCTGCGCATGAGAACTCGTTGTAGAATTCATTCAAAGATAGATGTCGATATAGAAATACTTGATGCAACAACAAAATAAATAAAAAAAAAACACGTTGTAATTTAATCCTAGAATCGAATTCTTCCCAGTCATGTCAGTATACATCACCAAAAGCTATGAAAAAAGCGATACATAAATGTATTAAAATCACTCCCAGATTATCTGTAGTTTTCTGGTTTTTTTTTTCTTTTCTTTCGCTCGTTTGTGATTACTCCGAGCTCTATTGTGCGATGGCGAGATGAAGAATATATAGATGCAACATTCCTGCCAAAAGTATAATATAATAATATATCGACATGAATAAAAAAAACGTTGAAAAATGATAACACGTGGACATTGACTTGTAATGTATCAATATCATTTTTTTTTCAAGTGTTTTCTTTCGAAATTCCACGCTACACCATTAGTACGAAATAAAAGAAAAAAAAATACACTTTCCCCGTATAGAATTCAATATACTACATTATAAATATACATAGGTAATTGAATGTTTGAAAAAATGAAGGAAAATAAGTCATTGAAAACAATTTGATAAATGAATGCGAGATATACAAGTGAAAATGTATTTATATGAAGCACTCGTTCTTTTATTTGGATTTCTTATCTGCTAAATATACGAATTTACAAAGTTTTTTTTCTTGTTGTAGTTGTTCACCTTGTTTCATTACTTTGTTGGGTGAGTACACCAGTAATTATCTTTAAAATTAAGTGGGAAGGGATTAATGTTCGATTTTATTGGTGAAAGTCGAAGAACGTAAGTTGGGGGAATGCGACAGTTTCCGATCGGAGCAGTTGCTGATTAGTTGATCGGATTTTTGGGGATTTTCGGAGTTTTGTCAACATTGTTAAGACGTTTGTTGATGAGAGTGAAATAATTTCTGATCATGAAGTGCAACCATTTCTGATTCTGATCCAAAAACATCTCACCTCTTCATTAGGAACTGTCGCACCTTTTGGAGTGAGATAGTTTCTGATTAAAAATTGTCTCACCTCGTGATCAAAAACTGAAAACAAAACGCGACTTAAAAACAAAAAAGAGCGATGCATTTTGATGAACGAGCATTTTAGGAAATTAATAATTTATTCTGTTCACGTTTTACTCATTTATTGATTCATTCGTTGTTATTATTCGTAAATATCAACTAATTGTAAGCGTATTTCTGGAGAGCCTGGAGATGCACTAGGAGCATGTCTTTTTGGGGACCAAGAGCTATGAATAGCCAAGCTACAACAGCTAATCCATTTTTGGTAACGGTTAGTGTTTTCCAGGTGATTAATTCTTCGGAAGTGATGGTTACGGTGCTGTTTCCCTGAAAATTTACATAACATATCAGTATTAAAATTCAAGAATAAAAATAATCAAGTATTTCGAGGATAAAAAAAATCGGATAAAAGGTCGATGTGATGAAATAGGAAAGGATCACGTGGATTTGATTGACGTCTCCCTCAATCTTCCGAAATTGATGAATTACAAAGGAATACATTTTTGAAAAATTTGAAGATCTCTAAGAGGGAGTCGATCTCACATCCTCTCCACTCCAATCGGTTCTAACTGTCTAGAACAACTTCACCAACGGCAAATTGATCATCCTGAGTGTTCATTACAAACGTTGTTGCTCTTTTTTCTCGCATTACGCAAAATTCTACATTTAGAGAATTTTTTTAGGGCAAAAGTTTAGGGCATGCTACAGCTATAAGTGCTTTATAATTAATAATAGTGTTAATTTAATTAACAATTCACAAATTCTATATCTTGCAGAGTCCCTACAGAGCCTAAACTTTACTAAAACCATTAATATTAAATTGAATTTGTTTAGACAAGTTGTTACGTGATGTCTATTACAAATATCAACTGTTTTTACGAATAAAAATTTAGCTAAAAAGAAGAAAAGTTACAATAACAGTCCGCAATTCATGGGAATGTGGATATCGAACCCCATCTGGGCATCTTCAATATTTTTCAAAAATTGCCTTCTTTGAAAGTTTATAATTTCCAGAGGTGGAACGAACCTTTACATTCACCTGCATCTGTTGTATAATTTTTGTATAAAACATTACGATCGTAAAAAATTAACGATAACGATAAAGAAGTAATTATGGCCTTACATCAACCATCCCCGTTTCATTGCTCTCTCGATAATGCAGTAACGTTAATTTGTCATCAAACTTTAAAGTCACTTGATGCAAGCAGAAGACTGTAATGTACAAGGGAATCGCTAGAAACGGTTTACAATGATACATATAGATTTCTCTGAAGTGGTCCCACTCCAAACGTGCTAGATCAAATCTGTAATACGAAATTAATAAAATCATTAGACTGTTTTTCAAATTAAATCATTCCACTAAGCCATAACTGCACGACGGGTGGTATATATTATATTTTATATATTGCCCATAAATCTTTGCAATATTATGATTAATAAATTAATGAAAATAATCATTATAATAATATCGATAATATATTTAAATTATTATATAAAATATACCAAAACGAAAGCAAAACGAGAAGAAAAGTTGTTTTTCTCGATTTAGAAAAATTATTGGCATATCAACCAATATTATATATTATATATCATATACTATATATTATATACTCCCCATATATCTTCAAAATAATAAAACATACTTATCAAACGCCGAAACCAAACTCATAGCAACGAGAAACGAAAATAAATTCGTATAAATTTCTCCCATAATTGAATAATCGATAAACGATTCTCGAAACAATCCAGTAAACGTTTGCATCTGTAAAATAAATAAAAAATACCTCTCAATGATCCCTCCAACTTCCTTGATTCGTAATAAACGTAAATACTGAGATAATTATCCTTCACTAACAAAAAGAAAATGCATAAGTGCCATTCCCGCAAGAAGACCTTGATAAATTAGTCCTGCGTTCCGCCAGGCCTTTTGCGCCAGTATCGCCACTTTTATCGGATGCGCAATAGCACCCTCAGCATCAGGATCCCGTCGACCTCGGGCAATACGATCTCCAGGAATCTTCACTGCACTGAAGCCATTTCTTCCTTGTACATAAATCGTATCTGTTGTTAACTGCGGAAGTGGCGATGATTCTTCATACTGCAATCGGGCATTCTCCTGGGATTTCCTGAGTATCTCCGTTATTGGTAATTCATCTCGGGCATTAGTTGAATCGTCTAACAGTAAAAGAATTATCGTTAGGGAACGGAGAAGAAGATTTCAAAGGAGATCGAAATAGTCGAAATAAACTTGTTGTTTAAAAACGAAGAAAAAATTCTAAAAGACAATTTTAGATTTATCATCAAGATTTTCCTGGCAATTTTACTTACCCGGAGGTCAGTATATTACTGAATGGATACCCTGTCTTTAAATGTTTAATAATAATAATAATAAAAATAATAATACGTAAAATATCCCACAACGAAAATTACCCTCACCCCAGACACTACTGTCCTAATTATCTTTAGGACATACCTCTGTCACGAGCCTTTCTCCTTTTCTTCCTCTTGCTCCCAGCGCTGCTATCAGTCTGACTCCTGGACCCCCTCTTCGACTTCACAGGATCCCCATCCTCGTCAGGGTCCTCTTCATAACTCTCCCCAGCCTTCGAAGTACCTTTTTCTTCTCTGTGCATTCGTCTTTTCGATTTTCTCCGCTTGATTTGCTTCGCATTTTCACGGCCCTTCTCGACCTCATCTGCGATATCAGCACCATCGGGACGACGTTGGTCCGATCTCTCTGGATCAGTTGAGCCTCCTCTGATGTATTCGGGGATCGTAGCCTCATTATTATCTTCCTCACTGTCACTGTCATTCTGGAAGCTCTTCCTGGAGGTGTGAGACGATCGTCGATTTGAGTATCTTGATTTAGGTCTTGGTATTCTCTCTGGGGTTTCCTGATCAATGGGAGATTCACTGGTGAATCTGGGAGCTGGTGGCCTATCGTGGTTGACGTGATCTCTGATTGATTTACGGTCCTCGGGTCTTCTTCTGTTGTCCATTCACGTGAAGATGATGCGTTCACTATTGTACACACTATTGACGTTGCAATGTGATGAAACCCTGCACTAGCAACTGCATGTCAATTCCTTAGCAACCGATGGGGGCTGTTTGTTGTGGGGGTGGAGTACTTGACAACGGAATTCATAACATTGACAGTGAGGGCCAACGAAAGTGGCAAGAAAGAATCGATGATTTTTTTTATTATTGTTGTCATCCAGTTACTATTATTATTTTTTATAATTAGTTATTATTTATTTCTTGTTTTTAAATTTTTTTGTCATCGATTATTTTTCTAATTCGTTTATTCTAATATTTTTGCCACGAAAGCTTCGAATATGATTTGATTCTCGAATTTTACTGATATTTTTTCTCAGAATCTTCTAGAAAAAAAATTGAAAAATTGAAAGTTATTAACATTAGTCCCTTAACAGAAATTCCTAAAAAATTATTTCAGAAAAGTGAAAAAATCACTCCAGTCTTAACTGTATAAATTTTTTTTTCAATTTATTAATATGTATAATACAGTATCTATTCACTAATTACAAATTATTTAAAAATGAATAATCAAATCGCAAATAACTGTCTCAATCGCACTCAATCGCAAAACAAATGCATCGCTGGATTTGATAAAATACAATCTCATACAATAGAATATCTCTCACAAGCAATGAATATTTTCCATTGTATTTGTACGTTAGTTCATTTTAGATATGTGCTATTTCAGTACCTATTGTTTTTTTTTCAATATTTTGTCTCGTATTCTCACGCTAATTGCCTCCTACTCATAATTGATCTACCGTGATTAATTATTAATATGACAATAGTATAGGTACACTCGCAGATTTAAAGCAATTCGTTGATAATCGGATGTACAACGTATTTGGTAATGCAAAAGTTTATAAAATTGCTTCTGCAAATTTGCATCCTCTCTCTCTTCTTTCAAAAATCAGATAAAATTGAATATTTTCCAAATCAATAGCAGTACGGTACGTAAATAAACAATCCGTAACGACTAATGAGCAAAATGAAGAGAACGGTTGCAATTAGCTAATCATCCCAAGTTATAAAAAAATTAGTTAATTAAAAATAGTCTACTAAAATATTTCGTACTTTCATGTAAAATATCTGTAAAATTTTCAATTCTTAAACGTCATTTTTCGTCCAGAAATTACTAACAAAACGAGAAACAATCATCTTTACATCAACGTCTTGAAAAGTAATAATTCAATTGTATATCGAGTGTCATTCAACCGAAAATTATCGAATGTACATTCATTTTAAATCATTCATATTTACAACCAATGAACAACTATTATAAAAAATTGTAAATACACAGTTCAACGTTTTTCTCAGTTGATGAGTTATCTGGTGATCGTCAAGTATCGATTTATTCGATATGTCCTACGAAATCGTACTCTTAAACACTAGAAAATTTGATAATTCGTCGGCCTAATGCAAAGACTGCTATTATAAAAATAAAATTATACATCCTATGGGTAAATTTATAAACGTAGATATTTTTATATACATGTGTATATCGCATGCTAATCAGGTTCAATATGCATAAAAATTTAGATATATATCTGTCTCGGTTTATTTACATGATAATGATGGCATTAAAATTCTTCTCACCCGATAAAAAGTCATTGATAATTGCGCAACTTAATGACGAAAAAAAACGATTGGTTTTTTATATATTTCTTCTCTGCATTGAGACGAAAATTTTTTTGAGAAGTTCAAAATTGCGGTTGAAAAGCCAAACGTAAGAAGTCAACTTTTTTGATTACATTAGTATAAAATTGTATTATTCTCCAATTTCGTATCAATAAACAAAATAAAACACGACGCAAATCGTAAATTTTTGGGAATTCACAACAAGATTCTGCAAAACTTGATAAACAATTCCCTTTGTCCTTGCTTCAATATTCAACATTCATTGGAATAAACTAATTCACTTGCAAAAATTAAAAATGTCTACAGAAAGGCCCGATTATTCAAATAATAAAATAAAAGTTTTTTTATGTCGTGGGAAGCAATCAACAAAAAGGCTAACAAATAGTCAGATTAATTAGATTTCTCCTGTTCACTATAAAATAGTTTTCCCTGCGGAATTCTTCGACTACGTGACTTCTGCAAAATCTAGCACATTCAGCTAAAAAAATTCGTTGCAGAATATTCAAATCTCTATTGCTGATTTTCAGTAATTCAAATGTCAAGTCATGCAAAGGAAATAATACTCTTGAGGGAAGATTACTAGGAGTTTTAGAAGTTACAGGCTACTGGAAAAAAAATTGCAAATCACTGCGGATCGACATTCGATCGATTGGATATTCAAAATCGAATATTTACTGCAAAAAAGATAAATGTTCATTGTTCGTATGCCCTGAAGACTTTTGAAAAGTTGCAAATACATCGAGGTCTCCAATTTTCGTAGATTAAAAAAAAGGTAATTGTTCTCTAGTCATCTAAAATTCCGTTTTTTAAACAAAAAAGTCGCATTCTTCATCTAAAATAATCGGAAAAATATTTCTGAAAGATGGAGGAGTTAATTAAAGAAAATATGTAATGAATATTTCATACTTCGTTGAAATAATTGAAGAAAAATAAAAATCCCACACTATCTTAACATTTTTGACGACTGGTTCAATAAACAATGAACAATCATTTTTTTTTGTGTTATTCGATTTTTTGTAGACGAATATAGTCGATTTTTAATGCATGAGAAAGGTCATTAACAGCCCATGATTTTTAAAACTCATAAAGAACTTCTCTTAAAAAAGTACTCACATAAACTCGTGAAAAATGCAATCGCTTTTCCAACTCTATCACATCTCCGTATCTTAAAAATACGATTTTTGGTCCAGTATAAAATGTTGCTGTACAATTTCCGTAAAACATTGACGTTTCCAATTCATGGAGAGCGTCATTCGTTTAGAAAGGCATATCCAGTTCAATCGGTCGATATCCAATGCAGTCATAAAATTTGTATTACTTTTCTGGTGAAATACCACAATATTGGAAGAGAAAAGAACAATAGTATATGGCGCACACTTTGTCAAATGGTTACTCTAATGATTTGATGTCTCTGAAAAATTCTAAAAAAAACTACAGAATCGTCTGAGGTGAGAAAAATAATTGTGATTTTTTTCAGAACTTTTCGTTGCTTTTTCATTGGCTTTGGTGAAAACTTCCATTTAAATTGATAAGTTTAAATGCAAGAGACCAATTTTCTGAATGAAAATTATGTTTGTCGTCATCTTTGTTGAAACTATTCTCATATGTATTTTTACCTCATCTATCTGCATTAGAACGGACTTAGTCGTTAACGTAGGGATAAATTTGTAAAAATAATGAACAAAACATAATTTTTCATATTTTTCTCGATCAACTGCGTTGCAATCTTCATAAATGAGGCACGTAAAGATGTTCCGAAAATACACAATTTTCATCTCTAAATTTTCCACTCACCATTTTCTCCAAAAGCAAAGCACCAGAAAACTCCAAAAAATCATAAAATTATTTTCCACGTCAAATAATATCCTCAATTATTTTTCATAATTTCCTGAGACATCGAACAATTTAAATTATCCATTTGAAAATTAATTTTCCATATGAGCAATGGTCTAAGGCATTTCGTCTGTGCGTTTCCTCTCCTCCTCCACACGCTGTCTCGTGCGATTGAAAGCTTCAGTTTTCAAAAAGTCAACAGTTTTGTAAACAGTTGAGTTTGGTGGTGATTGAGCTGGTGGTAATGCAGCATTGGCAAAATTTTCAGTTGCACCGAGATCAAGATCAAGGTACTGAAGTACCACCAAACGTCGATTGGACGCAGGAATAAAAGTGTTGTGATCCTGATAATAATAAATTTCTTCTCTGTCGTCCTGCATATTGTTGTCCTCGTCGGAGGTAGAGTGATGTCTGTTGCCGTGTCCATGGGTAGGTGGTGTTGGACTGGGTGCAGCTCGCAATCTTCCTCTGCCTGGTGGTGATGCTAATTGCAGTGGACCCGATGGATAAATTGAAATCACTAGAACATGTAATTACAAATTCATTACATTTTACTGAAATTCAAGAGAACAAGAATGATTTTATAACAATAAAAAAATGGTATGCCATTGTTATATCGCATATTATATTGTTTATATTGAGAAGCAGTTTGAACTGATCCGAGGGTGGAGCTACTTTAAATTAACCCAATTATAATTCTAAATAAAAAAACTACATTACCATCGACAACAGGTTTGCTCGAAGTGGGTTTCAGCTTTCGATTGATGCAGGGAGGTTCAGCAGGTGAATGTTCAGCAGAGCTCATATCAGGCATGCTGATAACCGGCCCTGGAGATGGTTCATTACTGATAATCGAAGTCGAATCACTAGTCTTTCTCCCAGGCTTCAACTGTCTATAAACAACTGGTGGTTGTGTTGCAGCACTGGCAGCAGTGCTCGAAGAGTCCTTGATG
This sequence comes from Diachasmimorpha longicaudata, assembly GCF_034640455.1. Taxonomy (NCBI): domain Eukaryota; kingdom Metazoa; phylum Arthropoda; class Insecta; order Hymenoptera; family Braconidae; genus Diachasmimorpha; species Diachasmimorpha longicaudata. The sequence goes on from NC_087240.1 coordinate 2,618,384, forward strand.
AGTGGACTGGGAAGATTCGAATAAGTTGCTGTGGTTGAGCTCTCGGAGTGTGGACTAGAGGGCTCATCATCATGAAAATCATACCGGAAAATCCTATCATCAACAGCCGATGGAGCAGCATTGCTGTAGCAATGTCTCGATGATCTCCCAGAAACACCAGCTGTTTCACTAGTCCCTGGCTGATGTGATCGAGGAAAATCATAAGTTTCGTCAGTGATGAGTGCAGTTGCTGGTGTGGTAGGTGCTGGAGTGCCAGGAGTTGCTGGAGTATTTGGCTTTGAGCTCTCAGTGGAGCCATCCAAATTCAGATAATTGTGGCCAGGATTTTCTGGGAGCATGTGAAGTGGCTTTGGTGGTCTTGGAGGAACTGGAAATGTCTCCTCAGGTGGTGGAGCAGCTGAATCAACAATTCTCAATTTTCCAAAACGCTTTCTTACACTCCAGGAGCCAATTTCAGCGTCACCAGAGCTTTGCGATGGTCTCGAATCACCAGACGATGGAAATGTTTCCCAGTTGACACTTGGAACTGGTGCTGTCCACTCGTCATCAGTAAAAACACTCTCAGCGTCGGTTGTTGTTGGTGATCTGGGTGGTGATGGGGCTAGTCTACGTGGTGCATCGTAGTGCTCTGGGCCCTGACCCATTCCTGAACTTAGAGAGCTCGTGTCATTCAAACGCTTTCCTGATATGCATTCACTTATTGGTATGTAGGGTCCGGAGATGGTGCTCGTTGGAGATATCGGTGGTGATTCTTGAGATTCGAAGGGAAAGAGCTGTTGTTCTTCGTCCTGGGTGTACGCTTTTAGGCCACATACCTGACAGACTGCATCCACCCATTTATTCATGTCTGCTTCCGATTCTGCTACCAAGTAGTAGATTCTCTTTGGTGTTTTTACGTTGAACATATACTGGTACTTTTGTTTGCGATTTTCAAATCGTAGACCAGCGTCGACCTGTTCAGAACAGTCGGTAATTTAATGTTTGGGGATGATTGGGGGGCTTGCTGGTGATAGCCACATGACAGTTATTATTTGTATTCATATATTTCACTAATATATCCACTAAAAGTGTCCACACACTTACAGACAATCTTTAAAAACATGATTTTTGGTCAGCGATTTACAAGTCGACGCATTCCCGATGAAAATTAGTAAATGAAAAATAAAACGACGATCACAATGCCTTCATTCAGAAACAAAAGTCGACAAAAATAGCCATTTTGGAAAAACCACTCCTTCAAGAATTAATAGGAATTTTTCTTTGTGTTCGAAACCCTCGTCGATTGCCATCTTTTCCAGAAAAAATCAGACAAAAACCTCCTGCAACAATATCGGCGCCATCATTCCCTCGCTGCTCTGCCATTTCTCATGAAAAATTTTCAACCAAAAATCCCCAAACCATTTCGCGAATATATACAAAGTTATGAGTAAGTTTTGTTAGGTGAAGGACCTTTTATCAGCTATCAATATCACACGATCTAAAAAGGCGATTCGAAGAATTCCGTATCGCTCCAAAGTCCATTGTTTCAATTTTTTATCCAGTCCAAATTGGTTCCACTTCAATCGTCAATTTCGCACATGTTAATCCACGAGAAAATTGTGCCTCAAATCTAAAGTTAAATACGACTGAAAATCTAACCGCTGGCTAATGAGATATTAATAAAATGATAACAAAAGGAAGCAGGAAGGTCGTATACATAAAGAAAACAAATGTAGAAGAATTGATAACTGACTAGTTCAACCAAAACTTCTTTCCTACGTACATTAGCCTTCAGACATCGAGTTTTTACTGTTTCCATTGTCAATTTGTAGATTTTCCAAGGAAAACAAAGAAAAAATAATGTTTTTCTGAAGGAAAAAAATTCTAATTGGACTTAAGTTTATTATTCACCTGTTCACACTGGTCAAGATCGATGTGTCCCTTGAGTTTCCTGCATCTTCGATCAGTATAATACTCCAGAAAATACTGTCCAGGTAATTCTCCACTGTGTCTCAGAGCAAACCACCGTTTTCGCCATCTCTGTAACAAAAAAAAACAACAGAATAATTTCTGCGAATATGAATCAACATAAACAGGAAGTGTTACAGACAATAAAATTTGAGGTTAGAATTTCACCCTTGACAGGAGAAAATGAATTTTTACGACTGCTAAACATGGAATTATGTCTGTTGGTATGAGTCAGGTTAATCACAGGATATCATCAACACTGGGTATGAATGAGGTAATAATTAATGTACCAGAGTAATACACACCGCTCGCCAGCGTTTTGTGGGTGGTGATTTAATGAGCCAGCCCTCGTGAACGATTTCTTGGGACGTTTTGAGCACCTCCATAGTCGTTGTCGTCCTGTCTGACACAATAAACGAGCCTCAGCACTGCATTTTATCACGATTATCAACGGTCAACCAGAGTAATTCGTGTATTCCCATGGACAGCTCCATAATATTCTTATCAATTCTGGCATGTCACTGTCAGACATCCATCAAACAAAAAAAACTTCACTGATCTTCTGGAGATGAACAAGAGAATATACCGATCTGCGTCATTCGTGATGTTACCGATGACACGAGTTAACATCCGACAAATAATATTTAATATCCTCCTTAGGCACAATTCTATTTTCTACTCGGTCATGTAGTGAATCAAGAGAATGGTGGACGTATTTACGTCAATTGTCATTTTGTGTCATTGTGGGGAGGATATGAGTAACTCAGGAACAGACAACGACAGCTAGCGACGCTATGGGAGGATATTTGGGGATAATGCGCATGCGCAATGATGGAATGGACGATCTGCTGAATAGGGGACGTTCAGTGGTGGAAATTAAGCGGAAAATTTTATCTGAATTTGAAAGTCTTAAACTGCGAAGGCATCGGGGGTCTTGACGACTTACATAATATTTTGATTTATTATGGAATTTTTTGTTAACAATAGATCAATGAGGGCCTGGAGATTTTTTTATTAATATAATAATGAGTCGTTAAAATTCAAGATATTGTAATCATTAATTTAAAATTGATGATTGAAGTGTTTCAAAATAATTTACAAGAACGAGGAAAATTAAATCACAATTTTTCTTTTGTAGGATACGATGTTTGTTATACAAATTGATACATTTTGTGGAAATATTGTTAACTAGATAATTTATTGATAATTCATGGTTGTTGATGATGACAATGATGCATTAAAATTAATGAACAATTCGGGAATTGTTGAATAAGCGTTAGAGACAGAAAATTTTGTAGTTGACGTTTTTTCCTGGTTTTTCCAAAAATGATATTATTGATATTACTAAGATAACAAAATATTATTAATATAAAAAAAAGATTTTATATTCTTGAAAGTCACTCGCATTTTCCAGTTAATTGCCGAACAAAGTACCAAATAAAATTAAAAAATTGGCTTTACATGTCTTCTACATGTTTATTCCACAATATTCATTGGTACAATACTTCATACTTGTGATCACACATGATATCAAGTAGTTTTCATCCATTCAATGTAAAAAAAACTAATTCATTCCATCACGTAGTTTGCTGATAAATAAAAAAGATCATTATTGGAAATATAAATAAACTGTGCGAAGAATGAATGCTTGTGATTGGTGTAAAAGTCCACTGCTAATCAAGTACCTACGAGTAAAATAAAGAAAAAAAAATGACAGAGTTACTTGACAAAAATTCATGACAAAATCAACACATTAATACTAAACATTACAATCAGTCTTGGATGGTGATAAAACAGGGTCTTAATGTAGAACAATAATCAATTGTAAATTTGATTGTTAATTCTCTTATTACATAAATCTATTGATTATTACAGACCATAAAAGTTTCATTTAATTTAGTCTAAATTGTCGTTAATTGGCATTTTTCAATGCTCATTAACGAGACAAAATTCACAATTATTTTCTGAAAACGAAATCGTTATCATCAATGTGGTCCATTAAATACCGTCTTGGTGTTATTGTTTTTTTCACACCATGATGGGCAAATCGATAACCATCATCAACGGATCTACTCTGAGGGATACCTTTATCCATCATTCCGGGGCGTAGTAAAACATCGGGCTCATCTGGCATTTCCACAAATTCGAAACTATTTCCCGTACAATCTGAATCATGATCCTTACCAGATGTTGAACTGCTCGATGATTCCAGGTTCATGGACTCCAATTGTTTCTCCAGTAGAATATGTCGCATCAGGACATTTTTTGAAAAAACTTCGTGTGCTTGTTTTTCACAATATTCACGCTTCTGCCTTCTGGATTTTGAGTTTCTCAGCTTGGACTCCTCCTTTTCACTGGCGCAGTTATCATTTTTGACGAATGAGAAGGCCTCCGAGGGTGAACTCTCTTTCGGTTGGAAAGGAGGAATTTGGTGAGTTGGTGTGACCTTTAAAACGAAAACAATATCGACGTTTCCAGGTATTAAATGCAGTAACTTGCGCATAGTAGATTGCAAATTTGGTATTTTTATGTTGTGCAACAATGGATGAGACAAAAATCAGCCGAAGACCTTCAGATTAGCATGCGCTACACTAATTTTTCAATAAAATCACGAAACTTGAGTTCCTTATTGAAGTCTCTCATAGGGGAATAAAAAATTATAATAATTGGATAGTTCAGGAGTCAAATTGAGGATAATTTGATATGAAGATTACGCACTAGATTTCGTAGACAAAATATGAAATCAATCAGAAGAACATTAACTTGCTGTGTCTAGAGATAAAGAGATTATCAAATTTTTTGCCTCATGATGTGTGCGATCGGTTGAAGGACGTCTTACATGTAAAAACTTACTTCGTCAGAAGAGACGGACCAATTGTCTATTGCAAAGTTCGGTCTGTCAGAGCTGACAGCCTGTCTTGTCCTGATGAGGTCCTCGATGGCAACGTTCGAGGACACCTCCCCTCCATATGCCTGAAATAATTAGTTGTGAATTCAGGAAAGAGGTGATAACATCACTGGGGGACCGGTAAAACGATTGAAATCGAAGAATACAAATTTTACAGAAGACCTGAAAGACTAATTGTTGCTGCCCTGGTCTGCATTTATTGAAAGTCAACCGCGAATTTGATTTCGTGCTGAATGATGTCATGATATTAGTTAATCACAAATCGATATGCGCTGGATTTCTGTATAAAATATAGATAGAAGTGGCTTCCAGGTCGATGCTTATTCGGTTCAAAGTATTTTAGGATGTTCTACTGGTGATCAATCCCCGCTTCAGTCGATCATCAATCGATTCAAAATTATTCAACATTGCGAATCGACTTTCAATGGACATGAAAATCAATTCATTTTCGTCTTCAACAGATTTCGTTATCTCAATCGAGGTCTAATCGATTGTCAAACGACAAACTTGATTGGTCGATTAGGCAATCGATCAGCAATTAAGGGTTGATCAGTTATTCCGCCAGGACAGAATTGAAATTAATATTATAGTTTACCTCGCGAATAATGCTGCTAATGTATGTCTCATCCAATGAACTGTCATTAGAATAATATGCTGAGCGTTCCTCTGGTGACATCGAATCGTCATATCTCACCAACTGTAACATCAGAAAATTTATTTGACGAAAATGTGAACGTAAAGTCGTCTAAAATAGTCTCTTTAAGTCGGTCCCTCGTCTGAAAATCACATAATAATCTATAGATTATTCATTTCATGTCGTCAAGTCATCATCTACATTTTGACATTTTTTTTTCTTTCAACATTATCGAACGGTGTCTCAGCTTAGAAATAAGAGAAATCAAACTCATTGAAATTTCTCCCGGAGAAGGAATGCCTTCATTGACCATGATTTGCAAATGAATCGTCGTCCTTGATAGACTTAAGGTAGCGCTACCCTTTTAATAAATTTCAAAAATCAGAACTTGACACGTTGTCTTACGTAAAAGTCAACGTTCCCGTTGTAGTCAAAGATTAAAACCACAATTTTTGATCATTAGACGTAAAAAAATCAACGAATTCAATTTAAATAACGCTGTTAAATAATGCTGCTGATTGTATGAGCTTTTCCGAATTTTATTGATGTGATTGTTACAAAATTTGGCAACTGGAACTATTCAAAAACAGCGCACTATAAATAATAAAAGATTGTTAAGGACTCAGACCTCAAATTCCAAATTATATTATATGAAAAATAGATGTTAGACAATGTGACATACAATTTCTATGAAAATTTCAACTCACGTCGGCATTTTTTATTCGCCTAGGCCGACGCATACCCTTATCCTTGCGGTCTGCATTAGCATTTGGATTCGGAGAAATCTTTATCAATGATGTGTCATTGTTTCTTGGTAATCGTGTTATTTTCTCAATGAGTTCACGCGTGTTCATTGTCAATTTTCGGATTTTGTTAGCTCCTCCAAAAATCTGAAAGATATCGAATAAATGTCGTGTTATTTGAGTGAGGTGGAATGTGGGGGGGGGGGGGTAGAATTCAGATGGCATCGGTCTGGAGATCACATGACAGGAATACTCAGAGTTCTACGTGACTTCGAATTTTCCATAATCTCTGGATAGTTTAGTAAATTCTATGGGATGATGAATCGACTTTAATGAATATCACGATGAACATTACTTATGACAAATGTCTTTCTCTTCTAAATTTTACTGGAGATCAATTTCATGTTAAAAAACGGAGTTTTCCGACATTGAGCAATCAAAATTGTTTATTTATTCGGTACAATAATTTTGTACACAATGTAATCTCAATGAGAAGTCAAAATCTCCAATTTTTCGAAAATTTTTCTCTTGTGATGTCACTGACAAATTTGTTGACAGAAAATCATTGAAACTATATTGTCATCTGTATCAAACTGTAAAATATACTTGAACATTCCTGACTTGAAAACAGTTATTTCAATAAATGTTGTTCATCGTTAAATGATTATAATATTAAGTAATCGTTTAAGCCCCAATATTTCTAATTAATTTCCTCACATTTTAGAGATCTCTAACCTCAAACTCACGACAACTGACTTCGATTTCGTTCAATCCCAATCGATTTATCTCCGAAAATTCTAGATGTTGACATTCCTACATTGTATGAGAACATCAAGTAATTCCTGACAACCAGAAGTCCAAGATTTCACTCACCAGATCGTATGTTCACTTATAATGACAACGGTCATTCGATTTATTTTCTTTTCGTATCAACGATGAATTGGGAGAGGTCCTCAGTCGAATGAAATGGGTCACTCAGGCTTTTATCAAAATATTTTGCCTTCTCTCGAGAATCCAGAAAACTTCGTTTATTCCAAATGTTCGTGTCCTTGAACTCTGTCAGGGGGCAACTGGCAATGTCTTGAGGATCGGTTGTCGATCGGCAATCACAAACAGCAGAAGTATAATTATCCCACGATATCTGTTGATAGTCACAGCTGTTCACAATTGTCCTTTTGTCTCTGACATTCTCTGCACTGCCATTGGACACGAAATATCATTTCAATAAACAATGTGAAGGACCAGGAGAAAGAATTTGCTCGTTTCCTGTCGCCAAAAACCGTCTCGAGTCCTTGATAGTAAATCCTGGACTGTGATTGGCCGAAATTCATGAGTTTCGGTCGGCCATAACGACGCCTCGCTCTCAAGGTCATGCCAGGTGGCGCTAGTCGTCAGTGCCCAGTTCACCGGCTCCAGTTGAATCAAGTATGGCGGTTCCAATGTACTCGTCTCGCCATTTCGCGGTTTTTTGTGACGCTATCATTTAGAAGCTTTTTCGCTGGTGTTATCCGCGTTAGTGTGGTGAATAGACTGATCGATTCTCGTCTTTAATTCCTCTAGGACACGGTGATAAATCAAACTGGAGTATAAACAGCATTTTTATCGCACCTTTTTGGTTTTCGAAACGACAACTATTTGGCGTCTGATTTTATCGTTTGGAGAAATGACGCCCTGTTACCGAACAATTGCACAGTTCGATAACTGGGGCGGTATCGGGGCATCAAAATGCCTGATTTTTCTGTACGACAACGAGATTTGAGGCGGAGAAAAATTATTTCAACGGAGGATTGCGATGTCTTGGAGATGAAAATGTTTTTTTGAGTATTTCTTCAGGACAGGTATTTTCAGAATTTCAGTTTCAAATATTACAGATGTACTGAATACCATAATTATTGTACTGTACATGACCCTCAAAGTTGGATTATGAAAAACCTTGAAGGTTGAAAAAACATCGAAGGGTTTTCCCGAAATTTCCAGAATTATTTTCCAAATTTGGGATTTTCTGGGGTAAAATACTTCGAGGGTAAATAATCGTTCGAAATACTGGTAATCGTTCAAAATGTCAATAATCGTTATTAAGTGGTTAACAAAAGTCGTTTGTTGAATAATTATAGATTCTAGTTATTATTAATATTGATAATAATTATGATCATTTTTGGCTTCAACATAATTTGTACACCTGGAATTGCATTTTGTTGTTCTGAGGAGGAATACAAATTTTTTTTCCTCTTGATCTTTACGAAAGATGAAATTTTTTTTTCTCAGTGAATTGTTGACAACAATTGTTTAAAGTGATGTGAGCTATTTCACATTTTTCCTGTCATGTCCAATTCAATTTACACTTGTAAATTCAATTCTTTCACATAATTACAAAAAATTGATCTATTTTTTTATTAGTTGCAAATTTCTTAGTCGTAAAAGGTCGTGTACAGTTCGATTTAATTGGATTCTCAGTGCATTTAATGAGTTTTTTTACGTTGAACGAATTAAGGTTGTTTGTCGTGTATAACATCTCCTCGACAGTTTTTTATTAAATTTTTATGGTAAATAGTTGAGGAAAGTGACTGCAAAATTATCACTTTCTGATTGCAACTCTCCGTTTTGAATTTCAGCCAGAAATTTTTCAAATTTGAGTAATTTTCCACGTATTTAAATGGAACGTTTTGGATTTGATTTTTTTTAATCGACTGCTCGATAGTTTTTTAATTAAAAACGGTTTATGGTAAAAACGATACCATTGAATACAGCAAAAAATATTCAATCGATTGGCTGCTTTGGTTATCGAAGAATAATTACAGAAAGTTCCTAAAGTTACGTAAATAGAAATTTTTACAACGAAAAATCTATTATTATATTTTATCTGTCATTACACAATACAATTAATCAAGTGCTAGCAACCTTAAAAACAATAAAAAATTAATTATAATCGATCCCGTCATAATTTCATTATCATACAGGAAAATCAGGTTTGGATTTAGCCACCGAATTTTCATTTTTTCCAACGGTGAATTACTTAATTCAGCTTTCGAAACAAAATATCTTTTGTCTTATTATGGGTTATTTATTTATTTATTTATTTGGTGATCTTCGTTGTCGTCGACAATAGATTTTGGTGCGATAAAAATGCTAGTTTAAGAAAGAAAACTGATATGAAACTCGAATATGTCCTGTTAGTGCCCAGAAAAGTGTTTTTTTTTTCAATCAGCAACAATTGTTTTTTGTGCGAAAAATACAGAGTGCGGAAAGATAAGAAATTGAGACAACAATAAACCTAGTACTTCTAAAAAAATTATTCCCGAAACACGTAAGAGATATTTTCAATTTGTTCATTATCATTCGATTTTCTTTTCTGCTTTCTTCTTCTTTTATTCACGAAAAATATTTGTTTTCTGTTAAACAAATAGGGAATAATCGTTATTCGTCATCTGTCTGCTCGGTACAGACGCGAAATCAATCCCAAAATGGGATAATAATATTTATATGATAGACGTTTTGGATTTCAAGAATAATATTTCTTCTGAATTTTTTTTTGTCGTCTCTGTCAAATTATCGGTCTTTCCAACAAAATATTTTGTTTGTTTTAAAGTAAATGAGACAGTTTCTGATAAGAAAATTCCACGGACAGTATCGATACTCGAGATATCGATATTTTGAACTCCGATATCTGATATTCGATATTTCCTGGTCCTGATAACGTGGGTATCGATATTTTTGTCTGATAATGTTATTTGTTCTACAAAATGATCTGTTATAATTACTCCCATTCACTTCCTATTTGTTAAATTAATTATCTAACTGAAATCTATTTTTTATCTCGAACTGCCTCTGATATAAAAAAAATCGATACTTTGCACACATCAAAAGAAGTTTTGGATAAAAATGACATCTCCAGTGGACGAAATTTCATTTTACCGCAAACATTAATCTCTGAAGTCTGATTTTTTCAGCAAAACATAACCTAAAAATTGATTACCACCTCGTCCCCAGTTTCGTTCCCTGGAGGTGCCATTTTTATTCAAAATGTCTTTCTGTCTATCGATATTCATCATATCCCAACTTTTCGGTATCGATATTGACGCTTTCAGTCTGATATATCGATATTTTTTGACTCTCGAATAGCCCCCGGTCCGCGACCAACTCAGCCCCCCCAAAACACTGAAAATGACGGTATCGCGCATGCGCGACTGTTCATTTCTCGTTTGGGCGGGATTTTTGAAACATCGAATATGTAATTCCGACTGTAGACAATCGGCGAAGATCGATTTTATTAACGATCGATGTTACATCATCGCCATCCACCCTCTGACCCTCCAAATCATCAACAATACGACCAAGTGATCAGATCGGGGATCGTACCCCAAATCCGAAACTGTCTCCTTTACGTTTCACAAAATTTTCATAAAAATTTTGTTATCTACCTTAGATTCCGAGATATTTCTCAATAACTGGTCAATAATCAGAACGAGTTCATCTCGATTGACCCCTTCGCGACCGATTTTTTTAAACAATTTTAATGAAATCATGAAAAAACATTTTTGGGAACTTTTAAACCCGCCATTTTGTTGTCCCAAACAATCTCCATTTGAGAACATCTTTGTATTTCTCTCAATACATAACATATTGTCAAAAAGTGTAGATCCATTTCTAAGATCCACCTGAATGATGCTTTGGTACAACAATAAATAATAAACAATAACCGAAACGGGATGAATCATGGGCGATTTGAACAAATCCAGTGAGACCAGTTCATACTTCAGCAGTTTTCTAGCCGACGATAGCGAAAATGAGGAAATTGTCACAGATCCCATTCAGGTTGCGGATGATGGCGGTCAACAGTTGGCATCTCCCAGTCATCCAGCAACCGATCCCTCCCCAGAAGATGTTATCCAAGTTGAACCCAGCACATCACATGTCCAACCTGATTCTGAAGCCAAATCATCAGCACACGAGTTCCTGTCTACTGTCGATGACCTGGAAAAGGTCCTCGAGGTCGACGATGAGCCTGGAAAACCAGGGAATGAATCATCGGAGCTACCGGACACGAGTTTTGAAACTTCGGAAACATCTGCAGATGGTTATTTGTCGGCGATGGCTGAGCTGGACAAAGCCCTGGAGAGTGATGACCAGATGAATAAAACAGAAACCACTGATGACTCGATGGTGATAACTGATGTGCCAGAGCTATCGCAAGAGGCTGTCGACATGGTGATAAGTGAGGATTGCAATGCCGAATATGATGCAGATGATGAGTTGAATCGATCAAGTGATCAGTTGATGCCACCGCCTCCAGTACCCGAGCGACCGATTCAGATCGTTGAACAGCTGGTGATTCCTGAACCGACACCAGACAGGCCTCTGGCTATGGCGATTCCTGCGAAATATGTCGGTGTCAATGTCAAAAAAATATTTCCAAAATTTCGTCCTAACAAATCTCTTAGATTCCTGCAATTATTCGATTCTATCAACCCCAAGAAAAATGAATACTGGGACGGGGTTGCCAGAAAAAGAGAGGAGAAAAATCGTATCACTGGTGATGACACAACCGATGATGAAAACCAGGAGCCCAGACCTGGATGCAGTGGTTGGACGATGAATTATGGCCCAGTTCCATCAGCCGATTATATTGCATCAGACGACGAAGAAAAATTGCTGGATATATCGAGGGTTGATCAGCCGGTAGAACCGGAACCACCGAGTGTACCTGCTTGGCGTCATGGACCAGGAAAAAAATGGTTCGACTGGATGGGTGTACCCGAATCTGGTGAGGGTTTTGATTATGGAATGAAACTCGCACCGAAAGAAAAGTCCTCCGAGCATGAAGCAGGAGGATCACAAGATGATGATGATAAATATCCGGATGATGCTTTCTCGATGGTTTCTCAATTGTCGTGGGAAAACGATGTCATCTGGGATGGATCCGAGCGTAGGTGGAAGGACAAGCCCGCTAAAACGGGGTATGTAGGATTTGTGCCTAGCGGGGCTCAGAGAACTATTCCGCTATCTCAATATCGTTCACCATCTTTCATACATGTGCACAATCAAAAACTAAAAGAGGACGCTAAGAATAAAGCTAAGGATAAGGATAAGGATAAGGATAAAGCTAAGGATAAGGATGAGAATAAGGATAAGAATAAGGATAAGGGTAAGGGTAAGGGTAAGGGTAAGGGTAAAGGTAAAGGTAAAGGTAAAAATAACCGTCAGAAATCGGGCAAGAACCAGCAGAATAAAAAACAGAATGAGGAGGAAAATCAAGGCGAGGATCAGCAGAATAAGGAGCAAGATCAGGGTGAGAATAAGGACGAGGATCAGCAGAATAAGGATCAGAATCAAGGCGAGGATCAGCAGAATCAGGAGGAGAATCGAGGTGTGGATCAACAGAACAACAGTCAGGATCAGGATAAAGATCAGGATCAGGATGAGAATGAGGACCAGCAGGCTATAAATGAACCCTACGATGACACTTTCTACTCGCTATTTACAATCGACAATGAAGATCTTGTGTACGGAGATTGGGAGAAGGACGTCATCTGGGATGCTGACAACATGGAGAGAATCCCAGAGCCGAAAATCCCTACCATATATCTTGACGACCCAAACGTTGTCTGGAGAATTCCAGATGACGAGGATTCGACTAAGACCACTGAAAAGGAGAGCCCATCAAAGAAGGTGGGTAATCAGCCCCACATGAAGAAGAGCAAACGCTTCCTGAGCGACATGGGAATCATTAACGTTGTGCCCGAAGAGGGGCCTTCACTTTTGCCGCAAGTTCCTGTTGATGATCCCTTCAATATTTCTAACGATATTTACTACATGCCCAGAACGGTGGAGGCCCGGCGGGATCCCAACGCTATTCACCACAGTCTACCTGTAATGGAGCTTCTACCTCCCTTCATACCAACGCACCTGACACTGGACCAACGCAGGAACTTCCACAGACCCAAATTGAGGCGATTCAGATTCGGCCCTCTCATCAATCCGGATCCGCACCCTGTCCAGTCTCTGTCTCTGTACATATTACGACAGGCCAGGAGACGAGCTGAGATGAGAACGTCCCTCGGTGATCGCAACATCTTCGTCATGAAGACACCCGAAGATTTGAGTGGTAAAGATGGTGACATTGTACTTGTTGAATTCTCGGAGGAGCATCCACCGTTGATGAATCAGGTTGGCATGTGTTCAAAAATAAAAAATTACTATAAACGAAATCCTGACAAACATCCAGATCGTCCTCCGCGGTATAAATACGGTGAGACTGTCTACGCCCCGACAACTCCATTTCTGGGGGTCATGACACCAGGACAGAGTATTCAGGCGATTGAAAATAACATGTACCGAGCACCAATTTACGAACACGAGGTACCTCAGACTGATTTTTTGGTAATTCGAACACGAAAGCAATACTATATAAGGGAAATCAATGGTTTGTTCCTGGCTGGGCAGCAGTGTCCACTTCAGGAAGTCCCTCCACCGACATCAAAGAAAGTTGTTAGATTTATGAAAAAGTTTATTCAAGTCTTCATCAATGGGGTTTTTCGAAATTGTCGAGGTGCTAAACAAATTCAAATGGAGGACCTTAAAAGGGCATTTCCAGGTCACAGTGAAGCTGCTCTCCGGAATCAACTAGCTGCATGTGCATTCTATGACAGGGTATACAGCAACTACTTGGGCTACAACCACTGGATGATGACCCCAGGTTTTCCCCTTCCCAGTAGAGACCAAATTTGCGAGGGTATCACACCGGAGGAGTGCTGTGCATATTTCAGCATGCTCGCTGGTCAGCAACGATTGAGAGACGCTGGCTATGATGACAAGTGCTGTTCAACTGCTGGAGATGATGATGATGATGATGATGATGATGACAGAGGAAAGGATGATGAAGTCTTAGCAGCTCCTTGGAATACAACACGTGCCTACCTCGAATTTAAGCGGGGCAAGTGTTTACTCCAAGTGGCGGGTCCTGCTGATCCTACAGGATGCGGTCAGGGAATATCATACGTCAGGATATCGAAGAAGCCATCGTGCAATAAAGAGAAATACTCGACAATGCCGAGGGGTCCGGTTAGAGGTACTCCTGGTGATTTAAGAAAATTAACTACGTTGGAAGCGCAGGATATTCTTGAGACATTCGGTCTACGAACAGAGGACACAAAATATATGACACGTTGGGAGTTGATTGATATCATTCGAACTTTTTCAAATGTGAAAACACACATTGGTGAGGAAGACACGATTCAGTTCTCACAAACATCGAGAATCGATGCAAAAGCGTATAGTGAAATATATAAGGGGGCCTATCAGAAGGTCTTTCAGCGTGAAAATCAGATGCTGTCGTCTGCTGAAGTGTTGTCTAGTGATCAGGGAGAGACGACGAATGATGACAGTTCCGATATAGAAGAAATCAGTAATTATATGAAGTTTTTGTTGGCAAGGGTTCAGAAGGCGCAGCAGATGACGCGGAGAGGACGAGGGAGCACAATGTCCAGGGATGAACGCCGACAATCTGAAGGTAGTCCGCAAAAAGGGAAAAGGAAGTACAATGATGATGATTCTCAAAAATCTGATAGTAAGGAGCCGAAGGGGAAAAAGAGATACAGCGGAGACGGTGATATGCAAAAAGATGATGGTAAAGACCCGGAAGGGAAGATCAAAGGCAGGAAACAGGATGATAGTCCAAGGCCTCGTGGTAGGGACTCAACGGGCTCAATGAAACGCAAGAAGGATCATGATAACGAAAAATCTGATGATAGGGAGCCGGAAGAGAAAAGGAAGTACAGGGGAGCCGAGGATATTCAACAATCAGGTGATGGTAAAGAGTCAAAGGGCAAAACGATAGCCAAAGAAGATGTTGACACTTCAAAATCTGAGTCTGGGGAGGCGGAAGGTAAAAGCAAATACAAGAGAGACGACAATACTCAGGAATCTGATTATGATAAGGAGCGAAAGGGCCAAACTCCAACCAAGAAAGGCGATACACAAAAATCGGATTCCAAGGATCCAAAAGACAAATCGAAAGCGAAGACAGATGATCATAGTCAGAAATCTGATTCTAGGGAGCCAAAAGTTAAAACTCCAGTCAAGAAAGACGGTACAGAAAGACCTGATTCCAAGGATCCAAGAGTGAAAACTCCAGACAAGAAAGGCGATATACAAAGATCTGATTCCAAGGATCGAAAAGCTAAAACTCCAGACAAGAAAGGCGATACACAAAGATCTGATTCCAAGGATCGAAAATTTAAAACTCCAGACAAGAAAGGCGATACACAAAGACCTGATTTTAGGGAGCCAAAAGTTAAATCTCCTGTCAAGAAAGACGGTACACAAAGATCGGATTCCAAGGATCGAAAAGTTAAAACTCCAGACAAGAAAGGCGATACACAAAAACCTGATTTTAGGGAGCCAAAAGTTAAATCTCCAACCAAGAAAGGCGAAACACTAAAACCTGATTCCCAGGATCCAAAAGGCAAATCCAAAGCCCAGACAGATGATCATCCTCTAAAACCTGATTCTAGGGAGCCGAAAGGTAAAAGTAAATCCACGACAGACGACAATACTCAAAAACCTGATTATGATAAGGAGCCAAAGGGCAAGACTCCAACCAAGAAAGACGGTACACAAAGACCTGATTCCAAGGATCTAAAAGTTAAAACTCCAGACAAGAAAGGCGATACACAAAGATCTGATTCCAAGGATCGAAAAGTTAAAACTCCAGACAAGAAAGGCGATACACAAAAATCTGATTTTAGGGAGCCAAAAGTTAAATCTCCTGTCAAGAAAGACGGTACACAAAGATCTGATTCCAAGGATCGAAAAGTTAAAACTCCAGTCAAGAAAGACGGTATAGAAAGACCTGATTCCAAGGATCCAAGAGTGAAAACTCCAGACAAGAAAGGCGATACACAAAAATCTGATTTTAGGGAGTCAAAAGTTAAAACTCCAGTCAAGAAAGACGGGACACAAAGACCTGATTCTAAGGAGTCAAAAGTTAAAACTCCAGACAAGAAAGGCGATACACAAAAACCTGATTGTAGGGAGCCAAAAGTTAAATCTCCAACGAAGAAAGGCGACACACAAAAACCTGATTTTAGGGAGCCAAAAGTTAAAACTCCAGTCAAGAAAGACGGTACACAAAGGCCTGATTCCAAGGATCCAAAAGTTAAAACTCCAGACAAGAAAGGCGATACACAAAGACCTCATTCCAAGGATCCAAAAGTTAAAACTCCAGAAAAGAAAGACGGTTCACAAAAACCTGATTCCCAGGATCCAAAGGTTAAAACTCCAGTCAAAAAAGACGGTACACAAAGACCTGATTCCAAGGATCCAAAAGTTAAAACTCCAGTCAAAAAAGACGGTACACAAACACCTGATTCCAAGGATCCAAAAGTTAAAACTGCAGACAAGAAAGACGGTACACAAAAGCCTGATTCCCAGGATCCAAAAGGCAAATCGAAAGCCCAGACAGATGATCATCCTCCAAAATCTGACTTTAAGAAGCCAAGAGGTACAACTCCAGTCAAGAAAGTCAGTACACAACCACCTGATTCCAAGGATCCAAAAGCCAAATCGAAAGCGAAGACAGATGATGACACTCGAAAACCTCATTCTAAGGAGTTAACAGGCAAACGCAAATACAAAACAGACGACGATACACCAAACTCTGCTGACGATAAGCAGCCAAAGAGCAAAATTCAAGCCAAGAAGGATTATCACACCCAAAAACCTGATGCCGAGGATCCAAAAGGTAAAGGCAAAGGAGCCAACAAAGATGATACCGAGACGTCTGACGATGAGAAGCCAAAAAGAAAACGAAAACTCCAGAAAGTGCGGCGGGGAACGCAAGGTCAGTCCAGCAAAGGCCGATCAATCAAGACCTTGAAGATTCATCGTACATTCCGAGATGGCAATGGGAGGACATACACTCGGGTAGAAATAGTACGAAACCCCGCAGTTATCAACAAATACGTTAAGCTCAGGACTTCCCACAGTCAAAACTTCGCGAGACTTTATTCAAGACTCACTGACGAGCAGACGAAGCAGATGATCCGAGATAAGAGGAGACTCAAGATGGAGTGGAGACGTAGTAAAAAGGCCAAAGAAGCGAACACGTCACTGGCCAGTACTGCTGATAGCAATGTTTCGGCTATCGCCCCCCATGACACCAGTCTCCATAGCTCTCATGTTGTGTCCACCAGCAGTCTTCCATCAAGTTCTCCTTCCGCTTCTGAGAGTGCTCCATGTCGCACGCCTGAGGGGTCTCCATGGAAGCCTTCAAAGAGAAACGCACAATCAGAGACCAAGTTCAAATGTGGTGCTTGTGGGATTGTTGGTCATATCAGGACGAATAAGGTGTGTCCCCTTCATCCGCGAAGTATAAATCCTAGTTCAGCTCCGATGGTCTTGATGAAGTCGGCAATGATGGGGAAGAAGAAGACTACTCCGCGGAAAGCTAGGAATGTACAGATCGTCGATCCTGGGGATGTACCGCCGCCTGTTGATCCTGGGAATGTGCAGCCTGTCGATCCTGGGAATGTCCAGCCTGTTGATCCTGTGAATGTACAGCCTGTCGATCCTGTGAATGTACAGCCGCCTGTGGATCCTGAAAATGTCCAGCCTGTCGATCCTGGAAATGTCCAGCCTGTCGATCCTGTGAATGTACAGCCGCCTGTGGATCCTGAAAATGTCCAGCCTCTCGATCCTGAAAATGTCCAGCCTGTGGATCCTGAAAATGTACAGCCTGTGGATCCTGAAAATGTACAGCCTGTCGATCCTGGGAATGTCCAGCCCGGCTATCCTGGGATTCTGGAGGTCATATTATCTTCCCCAATGCTCAAGGTAAGTCGTGATATTATTGGTAGGAGATTTCGGCTGTAAACGCAAAGTCAGTATGGTGGATGACTCGATGGCTGATGGATGAGTAGTCGGTTGGAGATCGACTTGAGGTCTTGGGCGATGGCTTGTTAATCAATCATCGATGACTAGAGGATGATCAGTCGATAGTCGAGGGCTGGTTGACAGGCAGTTGATTGCGATTTGATTGTCAGTTGACGGTTGATCGATCGCTATCGATTGCTAATCGATCCTGACTCGATCAGTTGTGTAGAGATCGACAAGTACTTGACCCGGTGGATAATTCTATCTTGCTGTCGAGTGATCCATCAAAATAAGATAGTTTTCTCACTTCTGACTGACAGAATTGCCATTTTTCATATTAAAATTTGCTAATTTTCGAGCTACGTAGATTTATTGAAACAGAAAATCTCGAAAACACAATTTTCAAATCGAATTTGTATAACAATTTCTTATCAATTCATCGGTAATGAGTTGATGAATAATTTCCGGAATTTTCCTATTCGGAAGGACAAATTTTGAGTCTTATAACTCATCAAATAAAATGCAGTTCAACTATTGAGTTCTTGAATTTATCAATTTTTATTAATTAATTTTCTTATCTATTTTAAATTTATAAATTTTATCGAGAATTTTTTAACTCAAAATCTACCAAAAAAACCTGAAAAGGATAAATCGTAAATATTTAATTGCTTTCGTTATCACTCGAAGAATTATCAAATTTTAAGATGTCCCCTCCACCAGTACCAATTCACTTTTTTGACTCCTCATCGAGCTGCCTACCGTTATCATAACTAATCCTTCACTCTTGCTATTTACAGACGCCCGAGAAAGACTGTAAACGTTTGCGCCCTATAGGATTATTCCGCACAAGTCCACCGAAACCGGCAGAACAAAAATCTCCTCCTCCTACTCCTCGTCCTCCTCTCCAGCCGATCCGCACTCCTCCAGATATCGAAATATCGTTCATCTTCGAGCGAATTTTATACGAACTCCTTGATATCCCCGAAGCTCGTATGTTCATGAACTTAGATCCAGCAACTGCTGCAGAATACTTCGCACATCTCGAAACTCCGGTTACTATCGACGGCATTTTTCGCGCAGTTCGACATCAAAAATGTCAATTCAGAGACGATTTCCTGTATTACTTTGAAGAACTTGCTGAGAATACCTCTTTGCTCTACGGTGATGACAGCCCTGCTGCGGATACTGCCAGGACAATTCTCGATATGTGTAAACAAAAACTCCAAGAAAATGGACGTACACTGGAGAAACTAGAAAAACTGATGGATGGAACTACAGGGTACAATAGCCAACTTTTACTATCAGTCATCCTCACGCTTATTCTCGATAACAAACTGAAAGTTTCCGACGAAGCCTGGCCCTTTCTCGAAGGGGGCTATGGACCTTTCCAGCACGACGACGAATCTATCGAAAAACCGCTGAACCTTTCGGAAATGAGTAACAAAATTGTACAACACTTATACAGAAGTCGTTTCGATTTCTTAGAAGATATGCTGAACATTCGACATAAATGTGCCAAGTACATAGGAGAAGAGTCTCTGTTCACGACACTTGCAGACGTTCTGTTGGAGAAATGTATAAAGGAATTGCATCAATATGATCTTGATCTCATTCCCCTGGAAGCTGAGCTGGCGGAAGTAACAAGAAGACAGGAACTAGCCTTGTTACAGGCTTCTATTGGTGCTAATGATAGAACTAATGAACCAGCACGTGACACTCCTAGGAGTCCAACTCAACTCAATATGAAAGACGTTCAGGAACAGTATGAGCAGGTGTTAAGAAGACAATCCCACCAAGCTATATCATCTATCGATCAGCCGGGACCTTCTTGGAGGTTGACGCCTGCTGAGATTAGTGAAAAGATCCTTGCGACGGTTGTATCTAATAATGACATTGAAGGAGCCATGATAACGATGGCTGATGAAGGATCCAGCTCGGGGGTTATTGGGAATCAGGGGGAACAACCAGTGCTGGCTGCGACTGATTTCGATATGTCGGAGTTTTTGAATTTTGCCCGAATAGCAGGGGAAAGACCGACCAGTGGTGGAGGTGGTGATGCTTCAATTCAGCCTGGAGGTCATCAAATGCCGGAGGATATGCCCGGACCGTCCAATACGCAGGTGTCAAGTGTGAGGGATATTAATCAAACTGATGATGATGATGATTAGCTCAAATTTTTAACGCAAAGGAACATTTCCAAAACGCAACCTTGTAGGGGTTTTTATTTTTATTTATGACGTAGCTGTTGTTTTTATTGTATTTTCTGGTCAGAGAGAAAGAATTTTTAAATTCATATACATATTTATTGTGTGGTAATGATCGGAGTTCAGGTAGAAAGAATTAAACAACGGAAGTTAATGGTTTTTTAAGGGAATTTGATGTTTTTTAATTATGATGTTGAATAAAATTGTTGTAGCCTCTGGGTGAGTTTGATCAGTTTTTAGTAGTGGTAAAGGTTTGCGTCTGGAAAAATTCCCGGTTAATGTTATTTATGTCGCTTATCATTTGATTTTTAATGTACCGATCTAGATAGTTTTTAGCGGACATGTTGTTAGCATAAGATATGACAAAATTATAGATATTTTTCAAAAACTAGAATACATTTTCAAAGAACTTTAACAAAAATTCTGAATTTTTCGACTCCATTTTTATATCTATCTACAATATAAGATATATTATGGATGACGTAATATACATTATATACCATAAGCATATGATCTATTATATAAGAATGAGTTCATGACATTAAATCTTTGTTGACATAAGTATTGAAATGAAATGATGAAAATGAAATATTCATTAAACAATTACCGATGAATTATCGAAGTCTTTGTACTTAAAATCTGAATTATAATGATCGCGCTAATTAGGTAGATCTGTGAAGTCACAAAGTCGATCGTCGATGAATGTCACACATGGATGAGTCAAGGACAGAATTTGTAAGAAGAAAATATTGTAATAAATTTCCATTAAGTATTGGCTTTACGTAATAACATAAAGAAATTCGCTGCTGTACGTGCCAGCTGAAAGCAATAAATCATCATTTTTATAGATTCTTAATCGCAATCTTGTTATTGTTAACGATAAATTACCTGAGTCAGTAGATGACGATCCACTTTGAACAATCCGTATTCCCCGAATTTATAGTTGCGTTGAGATCTCATCATTATGAGCAGGACAATGCGTTTGAATTTTTTATTTTTATCCGACCATTGACAAGCGTAGATCATGGTCGCTATATTATTTGTCTATATACAATATTCAAGAAATTGATCAAATAATTAATGAATTGATTATGCCCTATTTAAAAAATTATATGATTATTTTTAATTTGTTTTTCGTGTATAACGAGTCACTGATTGACCGTCGCCTTTTTTTAAGTTTCTTTTTGTTATTTAACTCGTAAGATTTTTCGTGGAACTTGACCTTAATTTTTTAATGAAACAATAATAATAACTTCTCGATTACAGTCGAGGAAGTGCCAAAAATTACCACTTTTCGTATTTAAAACAGCGATCGAAACAGTAATTTATGTCATCAAGTGATAAACTATTTTATGTTGTCGATCCTGATGATATAAAAGAATTTTTTCAACCACGTGGTTAAAAAATTACTTTTTCATACTCGTAATGGAATACAATATTCTCAATTTCCATATTATGCAGATAATATTTAACTCAGTCAACGTTAGATGTCATTGAAGTACAAATTACGCGGAAAAGGGACTGTTATATGTGTCGATTTTCTGCATCTTTATTTTTAATAATTAAATAATAATAATTAATATTAAATTTACTGATCATGATAGTAATGAATAGAATAGTAATCGAGTTTAAATTTAATAATTGAGTTACTGAATTGGATAATAATCATTGAATAATTAAATAATTAACAATATACAAATTATTTGATTAGAAATTTGCACATCTCGTCATCTTATAATGTCTTCCAATTATTGAGTAATTAAACGAATTATATCGTATATAATTTTTTAATGGTTAACTAATTCAATGAAAAATAGCTAAGTTGTTTGGTAGATTTATTATATTTATTTTTTTTATTTACGAATTAATTTATGAAAATTCCTCACCTGTTGGGAGATACCTTCGGCATAATTACAATATATTAGTGGTTGCATAACAACAACAGCAAAATGCATCACAAGTGTTGCAGCATGTGCCAGTTCGAGTTCTGATAATGACTAGAGAAAGAAACAGAAATGACGCAAATGACAGTTCATAGACATTTTTTTACCGAAAAAAATAGTACAACATTTTTTATTAACGACTTATTTCGTCTAATCTAGACTTAGGGCTGAACTTACATTAAAATATAAGAAAAAACTAAGTTTCGATTGAATATATATAGAGATTACTATAATATAAATATAATTATTCCTATATTATTATAGGTAAATATGACAGTAAACAAATGGAATTTCTTTACCGATTCTAGGTCGATCACACAAACACACAGATTCGCACTGGTTGATAATATGATTAGATATATGATTGGGTTGAATGTTTCTTCAATTCGCCGACAATATCTAAAATATTTTATGAAAAATTAATTCGGAGAATTTGATTAGTTATCGAGAGGAGTGGGGCATGTAAATTGTCTTTAAATATTAGGAGCCTCGTTTATTAATAAATTCTGTAAATTATTTAAAGTAGTTCTATCGTGAGGTCGGTATTTTATCGACCGCATACACTACTTTTGAAAATGATCTTTTCTCAAATTTCCCAACTAATTGCATTATCTAAATTGATATTATCTAAATTAAATTTCGAAAAGTATTAATATTTTTTAAAACATTTTCTTCTTATAAACAAATCATAGACTTTGTCTAATAGAAGAATATCCTGTATACAACAAACGTAATCGACCTTTATCTTCTTATCAAACTCATTCGATTTAAATATTTAGTAATAAAAAGAAAAAAATAGAAAATCAAAATTTCTCGGAATAATTTTCTCTACATTTTTTCTATTGTTTTTTTTTCTATTACAATCAAAAAAATTTAAGCAAGTATCTTGGAAGATATACAATGTTAATCGATTAAATTTGACCAAAAAATCGCATTTTATCGATTATTTTTGCTTTTTTTCTCAAAATGTTTCTATTAACAAAAACCTGTTCAAAAGTTACAAGATTTTTTCATCAAATTACCGAACATCTCTAAGAATTTTCTATTATAAAATAGAGAACATCTAGTGATGCCCGTTCTGCCCCACTCCCCCTCATTCTATTTTGCTCTAAATTTTATATTTACGAGAGTAATTGGCTGTGTTGTTTTCCAATGTGATGTATTTCTCTTAATAATGACTGATCGCCTTTGTCAATATTGTAGTCCAAAGTTACATCTCGGAATTTTTTACCTGCATTCTTCAAAAGAAGTAATAAAATACACATAAAGTAAATAAATTGAATAAATGATGCACGAAGGACAAATGACAAACGCTAAATAACTAAAATGTACTCCCATGCGTCAAGTCGCCCGTAAAATTGCGGTTTTTTATGAACTTTCAGACTGATCTACTTCTCCAATTGTCACTAATTTTAACTGGAACTATTTCTTTTCAGGGAATGCTGAGAAAATTTACCTGCAATAATAAGCAGACAATTGTTGTGAGCTGAAGAAAGAGAGTGTCGACAATCAGATAGGAAATTGCTAAGATGAATATGCAGCTGACTTCGTACATCACAGTCAGGATGTAAATTGGCAAAGTATTAATGGAGAATGGATACCGCATAGGTAAGACTGTAATGTTAACATCAAAGCACTGGTCGTCCTGAGCACTGGTAAATTTTTGAATCATTCGCCTGTGTGACAAAAATCATTTTTGTAGTTCTTTCCATTTTTTTATATTAGACGCACCGAGAGAAATATTCAGTAAAAATTGGGAATCTTCTCGTAATTTGGGACCCAAATGGGGGTCAGGAAAATTCTATAGAAATTTTCGAAGCGTTACGTAATTTTTATCTGAGTTTTTGGGACCCAAATGGGGGTGAGGAAAATTCTACAGAAATTTTCGAAGCGTTACGTAATTTTTATCTGAGTTTTCTAGGAAAAATTTGGATTTTTCGGAGTCTCCCAGTATCGCACTGGCACAAAAAATTGAAATTTCGGTTCAGGGACTTTTCCTTTTTATTTTATTGACCTGTTCTCCAGCTTCGATGATGGTACAGGTGCTAATCGTTCCCGGAATCGACGAGCAAACGTCAGTTCCTCGATTTTTACTGATTATTCCTCTCCAAGTGCAATGAAAAATGGAAAAATCTTCAAGGAAGATAAATTACACGAGGGGAACCACGACGTAGAAACCTCCAAGTGCGATAATGAAAAGCGAATAATATAGCGTGCAGAAAATACTTCTTTTAGCTTTGCCAATGAGGATTGGATCGGTATTTTCTATCCAAGCCTCGGTCCACGAGGCCTTCATGTCTCCAAGTAATCCCTTTATCTTCTTCGATGAAGCGTACAACAATATCCCCTATATGAACCAGGAAAAAAGCGTTTCATTTTGTCAACGTGAACCTGGAGTTTGTTACACGGAGAGAAATTTCCAGTAGTGATCACCTAGGGCTTCAAAATTATTGGATATTTTCCGATAGATATCAAAAAATAATCTATAAAAACTTCTTAAAAATGAATTAAATTCATTTCGAGTCCTTTGGATCCACTTTCCGGACGATTTTCGATTGCGGGCGACCCGCATTTTCCGGATAGTTTTCATATGGACCCCGCGACTGAGGGGACCTAGTTTCCGAACGCAAGGAAATGTTATAAATTAATAATTGTGCGTTTCCTGATGACCAGGAAATTTTATTATTTGAGGCCAATTTATACTCTTCGTGATCGACATTGTTTTTTATCTCATTTTATCTCTATCTAACGATCCGCGTTAATCATAAATTGTTTAAAGGCTTTTCCATAAATATTGAGAGATAAGTGAATGGAGGGATAAATTAGAAATCGCTAATTACGAGGATAAATGATAGTTATCCGATAGCATTATGTGCGCGTTAGAAGTGCACGGAAAAAAATTTTAGATAAAAATTAGACCTTCAGGGGGTGAAACGAGGGTCGAAGGTTACGTTTATCGCAAAAATTAGCCTCCCAAGTCTCATTTTTCCGACAAAACTTCCACTCAAAAGTGTTGGAGTGGGATTTCATCACACGTTTCATCCTCTAGAGTTCCAATTTTCATTTAAAAATATCTTTCTGTGTATTACTTACTACAGTGAATTGTAAAGTGAACTTTCGTAGCGTAAAATTCCATAGAAGAGGGTTAAAATTGATTATTAACATAAATTATCAACAAAAATTTTAATATTGATATTGATTATTTATTTATCAATTTCTTCGGAATTTTTCTCTCCGTTTCGACCTCATCGAATCACCTCTTTCGATAATTAAAGAATTAATCGTGAATACATACCCCGAACCATGCGATAAATGCCGATAGAATGGTTGGCATGATCTCCAATGCTCCATGTACACCATTATTCCGTTGGTAGACGAAATTATTAATTAGCCCTAACAGCCCGAGGCCAACTGCTGTCGATATTATGGGGCTGATAACATCATTCTCATTCTCCTCGTCATCCTCCAAAGCCGCATAAATTTTGCTTAGTCCCAATATTCTCAAGAAAATATTCGGTATCACGAACATGTCATTGAAATCGAGTCTTGATAGGGAACGGTTTTTATCGAGAAGTCGCGATTTTCCCCGCTGATTCCCATTTTTTATCGAATGACTGTTCAATAGATCGTTCCTCTGCATCTTTTGATGTCTACGAATGTACCTGAAGAAGTGATGATTCCTGGGGAATTAATTCAGAGCAGCTGCGGTGGATTTACTGTTACAAAAACAAATTAAATTTCGTGAATAATTAATTATTGATTTTTAAAAATGTGACATTGGATGCGATTTTTCTTTAAAAAAAAACAATTTTTCTGCTGGATTTTTTCTCCAGCCTCCAGCAATTTTTTAGGTGAATGTAATATATAATATTCTATATATTATTGTTATATATTATGTATTATATATTATACAGATTTGGGGGTACGCTCATATAATCTTCACATATGTATATCAATCACCAGGTCACTATCTCCATTATTTTATTGAATCCGATTTGTTTACTAACGTTATAGTTTATCAGATCATGAATTCGAGCGAATCCATTCGGAAGTTCATTACCAACGTAATTAATAGTAATTAAAATAGAAAAAATATAGATATCCACATGATAACTGTCATATGGCTACCGTACAAAGTCTCCATCGCACTAATTATTTTTATCGAAGACTATTTACAGTTTTCTCTCTCCGAAAAAAATTCACGAACTTTTTCCAATTCTCCTGATCAATCCTCTCACAATTGTATCTTATTACTTTCACTGTTTCACATTCGATTTACTTTCCACTTCATTTTATTAGCCACTCTCGCGCACACTCCAGTCCGAACAATAATAGGTATCGAATAAAATCGAATAGTTCAATAGAAATTGTCATTTTCTATTTTTGAAGTGAAATTGCTACGGATCCATTCGCCAGTTGAATATCGATAAAATTGATAGAAATTGAACGGAAGAGATAACAATAATAACGAATGAGGTAACGGGCAAATGCATTCTGTTGAATGACTCAATTCTTTGTTCTTTTCAATTTAAATCCTTATATAGTCGTTGGCGTTATCGATCTCTCAGGTAACATTGAAGTTAGCCATTTTAAAAACGATTTTCATAATTAAATTAAACGATTTTTTCGTCCTACTTGTTCGCTTAACTATTTTCGTTAGATATTACCACACGGTGAGAAATAATTATTAAAAATTAGGGAACTCAAGTTCTGTTATTATCGATTACGAAACGGATTGATTCCCAATTGAAAAATTTTCAGTGACGGTATTGTAAATTATTATTAATAATTATTATAATTATTTCATTTAGTCTAATTACAAATTCCGTGTTTGGTAAACTAGTAGTACTATTACTCGATATTTTTCTATCACAGAAAGCATTAGATAATTATTACATTTATTTAAAGTAATATCCACCAAAATGTGATGCTATATCAATATTTTTTACGTTACATACCTTAGATATATATATGCATAAATTTTAGATACATTGAGATAAACAATTAAGTCTATCAAAGCGATGACTGTTTACCAATACAAAATTTTCTTACCTCAAAATTTTTATTCCCCAGAACAATATTCCGCAGTTAAAAATTAATTTGTTCCACTCGAATATCAGATAATGATATGTGAACTCATGATTCATTTACTCATTACAGTAAATAGTCCTGAATAAAATATAATGATCAATATTAATGCGTGTGGCTGTAAACTAAAATAATTTTTTAAAGCAGAAGTTTGAATCAATTCTTTTTATACAAAAAAAAATTAAGAATTTTCTCGATTTCACTCGTTACAACGATAAAAGTTAGAATTAAAAATTTTTCAGAATCCACTCATTAGAAATATGAAAGTTAGATCATTATTTTCTAAAGCTATTTTTTGTCTGCGAATAAATTGTCACTGTCTCACTCTCCGATATTTATAACTAAAATGGCATTGGATCATCGATAAAAATTTTCCTTTCCAGCTCTATTAATTAATTAACTATCATAAACATATTGAGAACAGTCCAGGCCAATAGATATCCACTATAGCGATATGAAATTAAAATGTAACCATCAATCCACCATCACGCAATTACTGGAATTGATGAGTTTTTATGGGCACTGAATAATTTATAGAGTTTCAATTTACAACTGTGGTAAGACCTCATTCCTATGACCGTGACAATGCTCTGGAAATTTTTACTTCGATTAAACTACATACCATTCCACGAAAACCAATATTCAGTAAAAATTACGGAATTCCCGGTTCGCTCATCGATTACAGAGTCGACTGATAAATTTTACACGACAGTATCGTTATTTTTCACAAACGATTCAGACAAAAATTGAGAAACATTTTAGAAAAATTCCAACTTCAATTGGGACTAAATTCCTAATTCCCTAGGATTTTTATAATTATTATTTATTTATGGCCTTCCTGTCCATTTTGTCTCACCCTCCGTTTTAAAACACTAGTCAATTTTACCCTGACGTTTCCTATTTATCGTTATTATTTTCTAACAGTTTCAAATGGTTTTCTCCTTCGTCGTCGCACCTCCAACTTGTCCAGGTCCACTTTGAGTTGCCTTCCTAATCAATTTTGATTAGAAGAATGTTCTTTGATCCATGGGGATGTCCACACAGATGGGTTTCATTTCTTCTTTGTATGATACGAGATAGGACGACCTTGAACTTCGTAGATGACGGGGAGGGGGAGGGGTTTGTTGATGAAGTTGGATGATTCTTATAGGGACATTTAAAGTTTCTTTTTCCTCAATAACATGAAGAAATTCCAGGATGTATGGATCAACTGCAGAAGAGCAATCAATAATTGTAACATGTATTCATTCGATAATTGAGATTGCTATTAACCGACCAGTTCATTCCCTCTGTGCTGAGAGGTTGCAGGAAAAGTATTGGAAATATTATGAATCAGGACGAGGATCATAGAGATTTTTTTGTTGTATAGGGATTTTTTCTGGTATAGCATTCCGGTCGGAGCCGAAGACTAGGGATTTTTACCGGCGACTCGGACGAAAACTAGGGATTTTTATTGGTGGCTCGGGCAAAGATTAGAAATTTTTACTAGCGCGAACGAAAACGAAACGAAAACTAGGGATTTTTTCTCCTGACTCGGACGACAATACCACGCGACTAAAAATCCCTAGCGCACTAGTCATGAAAGATTTTTTTTTGTGACTTACACTTTTGCGAGGTTGATGGAGAGGGGGGGGGGGAATGCCCGTGGGAGGATTTAACAATCTGAGTCTATACCCTATAGTCACCAGAGGAATGGACTAGCCAGTTAAGTTATAATTACCTGAGTCAGGAGATGTCGATTCACATTGAACAGTCCATGCTCACCAAATCTATAATTATGCTGAGCCCTCATCATAACGAGCTGCACGATTTCCTTAAACTTCTTGCTCTGCTCCGGCCAATGACAGGAGTAGGCCATATCAGCTATGTTTTCAGTCTGCAAATATAACTGTCATGAGTCGTCTGATAACAACAAAATTCGAAAAGAATTAGAATTAGAGAGAAAAATTGACTGATTGATTTATTAATTATAAATAGTTAAATAAAATTAGTTACCCAGTGAGAAATATTTTCAGCGGAGTTACAGTATATGAGAGGCTGGGAGATGATGGCCACGATCTGAAGCATCATCAGGGCAATTCTCACCAGTTGCAAATTCGATAATTCCTTTAAAAAATAATCAAATTAATGTCAGCACATATTTACACTTTTTAAAATGATCATCAAAACGTACCGCTCGTAGGGAAAGCACACAGACACATAGATTAGCGCTAGTTAACAATGTTGTCAAATATATTAGAGGGTTGAAAATTTTTTCAATTCGCCGACAGTATCTGCAATATTTGCGAAAATTAGTCAGAAATTGAACTGTTATTAATAGAAACATGCATTTAAGGTAGTTCTACCCTCGGGTCGGTATATTAGGGACCGAATATGCCGACTTTGAAGTTTTATATGAATTAAATTTCAAGAAGAATTGATGCTTCTTTAAACATTCACTTCATTCATATAAACAAATAATAGACCTTATTTCTCAAATGTTCGATTATCTTTTATGAAGTTTCTTAAAAAATTCCTTGATTTTTGTACGTCTCATTATCAAATATTTAGATTTTAATCTCTAACTATGACAGGAATGTTGATTTTCTGATAAGGCATTGAGTCAAGTTCTGATTTTTTATTTAAAAAAATGATAACGATAATTAAATTAAGGGAAAAATTTTAATTTCAAATGGGATCGAATTTTGTAAAAATTGTGTGCAGTTTTCGATGATTGTTGAATTTACTGAAAGGGTAGAACTACCTTAAGGTCAGTCCTTCCATGACATTCGATATTTACAAGAGTAATTCACAGTGCTGTTGACCCACATGATTCAGTATTTTTAAAAATCGTCGGTCCAACGCTTTGATATTAGTACTGCACAGTCTCATTTCCCCAAATTTATTACCTACGGACTGTGAGAGAAAATCAGGTCGACAGGATAATAAAAAATGAGATAAAATATTTATAAAAACGAAAGAACAATTTCGGAAACTGCACCTCCAGTAATAAAGATACTATTTTTGATGACTGAAGAAAGAGAGTGTCGACACCGAGATATGAAATCATGAGGAATACTATGGAGCTGATTTCAAAAATCGCGCACACTATGTTCGTTACTATGTCATCAACTTTGAACGGATATCGCACTACCAGAAGTCCCACGTAAGGATCTTCGTAACGATCGTGGGTACCATATGCAAAATGGTAAATTCTGGACCTGTAATTACAGAATAAATTTAAAATTATTGATCAAGAGTGTCATAATCCGTTTGAATTCTCCCGCCAATTTTGGGGAAATCCCCGGTCTCTCTCATAATTTCTCCGATATGAGACGGCGCATCAACTTCATTTTTTTTTTCTGCTAATTACTTTACACTTGTTTTAGATTGTGTTTTATTTTCATTTTTCAATAAAACACGTTGAAATTGCTTTACCAACAAGTCAAGAACAAAATTTATATCTCAGGACTGAGACGGACAATTAAAATTATCATGAGGGACTTTTTGAAGGTGATCACCAGGGCTAGTTATGAAAAAAGTTTCGTGCAAAACTGTCGGTAACTTAATCCGTACGACACAACCTTAGTGTCAATATTGCGGACTGAGTTATAATCAAATTACCCAATTGGCAGGATAATATAGCAAGCTCCTAGTGTAAAGATCAGCATCGCATAAAATATGGAGTGGAAAATACTTCTTCTCGCTGTTTCAATGAAAATATCGTTGACACCCTCACGTAATTCTCTGGTCCATGAGGTTTTCAGGTCTTCTAATAGTTGTTTGATTTTCTTCGTTGAACTATGCATCAATATTCCCTGCATTAAATTAAGAATTGATGAGATAGATCCTGAATTGGTCTTAGGTTAACCCTGGATTGGCCTTGGACCGACCCTGGATTGGCCTCGGGCAAACCTCGGTCTGACCTCGTGCTGGGGTTGACCTTGGGGTTGTCTTGAACCAACCCTGGATTGTCCTTGGACCGATCCTGGATTAATTTTGCCCTGACTCAGGGCTGATCTTGGGTTCATTCTTGATCAGTCTTGAACCGCCCTGGATTGGTCTTGAGCCCATTCTGACTTGACCTTGAACTGATCCCGGATTCATCTTCAACCGACCCTGGATTGACCTTGGACCAACCTCGGTCTGGCTTTGTCCTGATCTTTGGCGAACCTCGCGCTGATCTGGGGTCGACCCTGGGTTGCCCTCAGCCTGACTCTGGGGTGGTCTTGAACCAACCCTGGATTGACCTCGGCCTGGCTTTGGTCTCATCTCATCGGATCTGGGGTCAACCCTGAGGTGGCCTAAGCCGGACTCTGAATAAGTCTTGGACCAACCCTGGATTGTCCTTGGACCGACCCTGGATTTACCTCGGCCTAGCTTTGGTCTCATCTCAGGCGGATCTGGGGTCAACCCTGGGGTGGCCTAAGCCCGACTCTGAATAAGTCTTGGACCAACCCTGGATTGGCCGTAGTCCGACCTCGGCTTGACCTTGGACCGACCCTGGGTTTTGAGCCCACTCTGGATTGGCCTTGATCCGACCTCGCTCTGGGCTTGGTCTGACCTTGGCCGGATCTAGGATCGATCCTGGATAGGTCTAGACCCGACTCTGGTCTAGGCCTTGGAATTGGTCTTCGACCGACCCTGGATTATCCCCGGGCCGACCCTGGATTAACTTTGACCGGGCTCGGGGTTGATCTTCGGTCCACTCCGGATTGACCTTAGCCCGACCTCGGATTGACCTTGGACTGGCCTTGGATCGCGCCTGAGTCTTCAGCCTACTTTGCATTGACCTTGGTCCGACCTCGGTCTGACCTCCCAGCGGCCTGAGATCTGGGCTTGACCCCGGGCTCACCTTGGGTCTCCGTTGAGTGCTTCAAACGACCTTGGGCCGACTTTGAACCGACCTCGCGCCAACTTTGAGTAGATTTTGTCCGTCTTCTATTCTACATACCGCAAACCATCCCAGAATTGCGGTGAAAATCATCGGAATTGACTCCAGCGTTTTATACGGTTGAAGATCCCACTTGTGTATCGCATTATTAATCATCCCCAAAATACTTAAAAGCACAACCGCAAAAGTTAACGAAAAAACGACTTCATTCTTTTTTTTACTCGTCGGCGTTTTGTCAAAAACACTGTGAATCTCGGACAATCCCAACGTCCGTAGGAGAGAGTCGGACACTTTAAACATTTCGTTAAAGCCAATTTTCAATAGATATCCATTTTTATAAAATATTGAAAATTGTTTTAGAATATTCCGATGTTTTTGAGAAATTTTCGGTTTTGATAGTTGAACCTTTCCCGCCATTTTTGTCTAATCACAATAACTGAATAACTCGCACTGCCTTGGAAGCGTAGTTTATGCAAAATGGCCCACGTTTCACTTCAATTGTTGTTATCGATCTTTCGGCAATTTCGGAGCTCATTTTCCAATTTTCCAATCTATTTGTTTCCTTTCTTTTATGACTGAACAATTTTCCTTTTGTGACATGAACCTGCGGGTATTCGTTATTTGAGAATTCAATGGTAATTTTCACTGTTCTATCTCATTATTTTATATGTTGCGAGCCGCAGAGAGAAAAGTAATTTGAAATGTTTCTTGACAGTTGTTAGAATGTTTACATCTGCTCCCTTGAGATATTCCTCATTGTCAGGAACGTTTTGCTGGGGCAAAAATTTAATGCAGCTCTACTCTATTAAATTCGAAGATTATCGAAAACATCCCAAATATCTAGAAAATTCGATCTCATTTGGAATCATAATTTTTTCCTAAATTTATTTATCGTTTTTGTTTAAAGAACTGAAAGAATTTGAAGTTAACACGGTGTCTTATGGGAGAATGAACATTTCCGTCAAAGTCGATGATTAAAATCTGAATTTTTTATGATTAGACTTTAAAAAATTGAAGAAATTTTTGACAATTCGTCGAAGGTCATCTATTCCTTGGAAAACAAGTTACTTGATTTGTTTATAAGAAAAAAATATTTTTAACAATATTAATACTTTCCTAAAGTTTATTTACATAATACTCTCTGGTATGATTTTTGTTGAATTTTCCTCATGAAATTAGTCGGAAAATTTAGTAGATGAAAATATTCAAAAGTAGCTTATCCGGCCGGTAAATTACTGACCTGATCTACTTTTTATGAACTCTATGAGCTCTACCCTTTTATGAAATTCTAAGATTTTCGAAAACTACACAAAAATTTCTAGAAAACTCAATATTATTTAAACTCGTAATTTTTCCCTCAATTCAATTGAATTCTAATTACTAACTGTCTATGACTTGTTTCGAATTTTACTCGTGCAATTACTTGGATTATTTTTCCCATCCAAATCTTGGCCAATAGGATTGCACCATTCGACGTTATTTTGTATAGTCAACACGGTATTTCAGCGGATATTCTTGGAAATTTCACTGGAAATTTTGCATGTTGATATATATAAAAAAAAACAAATGTTGAAGTAACCCTCAATTGTATCTGACAGATTAATGGCAATTCGTTGAAAATTATGTCTCATGGTGCAATTCTATCGGCCAAGATTTGGATGCAAAAAATAATCCCCCGAATACCACTCGAACTTCGAAATTATCTGATATTTCCCTCAAGGTTCCCTACAAACAAATAAGCTCGTCAAGTTTTCCAGAAAAATCACTCGCGCTTCGCGCTCGTGATTTTTAAACTGGAAAACTTGACACGTTCATTTGTTTGCAACGAACCTATCGGGAAATATCCGATAATTTCGGAGCTCTTGTGGTATTATATGCGAAAATTTGGCAACTGAAAATCATGAAAATCAGCTTTTCCCGTCGGTAAAATACCGACCCAGGGGTAAAGCTACTTTCATTTTTCCGTATCCCATTTTCATAAATAATTTGAACTCGGAAAATGCAGTTTCAAACCTCCTGTAGTATCAATAAAGCAATGCCCTTCCTTTCCAACCTACCTTACCGACTGCCAGTCCAAGAACCCTCTCTTATCGACATTAAAAAAATCCATCTCCAGGAAGACCGGGAGATGGTGCCCCAGAAGAGGATTTCAAATATCGGAATGAAGAGCTTAAATAAAATCTACAGTATCTGCATTTCCCGGGTTTTTCCCCGGGATTTTCACCACGACTTGAGCTAGTTGCCCTTGTCATTACCCCTTCGGCTTGGGGTGGGTAACACTCCTGGCGAATTGGGGTGGTCCTTTGTTGCTTCTCCAATGGGGTGTTTCACCCCTCGTATGAACCATTACGGCGCATGGAATCGACGCGCGAGTTTTGTAAATCTACGAATTGTGAATTGCGGAAATTATGTGGTGGTGTTGGAGAAATCTTGTTG
The DNA here is from genome assembly GCF_034640455.1 of Diachasmimorpha longicaudata. Taxonomy (NCBI): domain Eukaryota; kingdom Metazoa; phylum Arthropoda; class Insecta; order Hymenoptera; family Braconidae; genus Diachasmimorpha; species Diachasmimorpha longicaudata. The sequence goes on from NC_087240.1 coordinate 2,653,028, forward strand.
GATAAATTTCCTGAAAATTCAGCGATAACACTGATTACTCCCGAGGAATTCCACGAGTGATATATTGGGGATTTATTTATCACCTTCGGAGGCCTATCTTTAGTCCCGTATCACGTTATCTGTCTTGAAATTTTTAGTTTGGTCTGATTTTTTAATAATCGAACGACGTAATTGGCGTTTAACGCAATATCATCCGGGAACATTGACGGAAGTATTGATTTATGAAATTTGCAAAATTAATTCAATTGTTTTTTGAGGGCGAATGGATTAATGAGTGTGATAAAAAATGGGGAATTTAATTTGCATTCGATTACTGAAGTGAGTAGTTTGTGTTCAGGATATTTTCACACGGAAAAAAATGGGAGAAAAATTACCGAAAGAGGTTGATAACTGGGAAGGTCATTTGATATGCAATAATTTGATTTTTAGAATTTATTAAGGAAAATTGTGAGGGAAATTCAGAGAGAAAGAGAAATATTCAGGAAAAAATACGGAACGCTCTGAGAAAATGTGGTTTTTGTTCAAATTACAGGAGATTTCCGCGTATTTCAGTAGAAAGTATTTAATTAGTTGATTATTTGATTACTCAATTCATCAATTAAAAATGATATTCGAGAAAAATTACGGTATGTTAGAGATTGAGTAATTTTTCAATAATTTTTCCTTAACGTCATGCAAAAACTCAAGGTTCTTTCTGAATTTTTCTCTGAATGACATCTCAGTCTACAATTACCAAACTTTTTGGGTAATTTCCATTGCACATTTCTCTTCGTCGGGAAAATATTTCGCCCCAAATATTCGCAAATATTTAAAATTGTCTGGAATAAGGAAATTTCTTAAAAATCGAATGCAAATCAACACTAGAACTATTGTTTAATAAAAAAATCACTCATCTTCCTTGAAATTTATCAAAAAATTAAACGAAATACTAATCCAAAATTGCCTACCCCTCATTTTTTCCACGAATTTCCCACCATTTTCTCCCCAGAAACTACTTTTTACCAAAAAAACAATTTTTCATCACTTTTTGTCTTCATTACTTTTTTTAATAATCAATTTTCTCCAACAAGAAATTCAAAAAGTCCACCACATCCCAAACAATTCTCCCTGCACCACGTTGACTTATTTTTTAATTAAAAATCAAAGGAAGTGCGGCAGTCCTTCACTCATCTCCCCTGAAATTCCGGAAAAAATTTAATTCATCAGAAAAAGCCATAAAAAGGGGTCTGCAAATTTCATCGTGTTGCCAGAGGCAACGCCTTTCCCACTCGACTACTGTCGTGGGGCAAAGGAGAAGGGGGGGGGGCAACTACCATCCGTGTCTCTTTCACCTCCATTTTCCGGAAAAACCCGCGCCACATTTCCCGGAGAATATCCTCTTGAATATCGCTCTCGCGTGTACTGTTACCTCAGTAAAAATAAAACAGCGAAAAAATAACAGCTGAGATGATTCACATTTATTTTTCAATTCTCACGAGATTAAAATTTCATTGTGCAATTCCATCAGAAAATTCTTTTCAAATTTTTCCTTTTTTCTCTCACACAAATAAAAATAAATGAAAATTCTAAATTAATGGGAAAATCAACACCCAAGATTTCTCTAAAAAATCTTAACAAAGTGCTCATTGGGGGATGATAATTTATGATAATAAAATGAAATGCGAGATTAAAATTTCATTGCGCAATTCCACCAGAAAATTCTTTTCCAATTTTCCTTTTTTCTCTCACACAAATAAAGATAAATGAAAATTCTAAATTAATGGGAAAACCAACACTGAAGATTTCTCTAAAAAATCTTAACAAAGTGCTCATTGGGGGATGATAATTTATGATAATAAAATGAAATGCGAGATTAAAATTTCATTGCGCAATTCCACCAGAAAATTCTTTTCCAATTTTCCTTTTTTCTCTCACACAAATAAAGATAAATGAAAATTCTAAATTAATGGGAAAATCAACACCGAAGATGTTTCTAAAAAATCTAAGCAAAGCGCTCATTGGGGGATGATAATCTATGTTAATAAAATGAAATGCAAGATTAAAATTTCATTGTGCAATTCCACCAGAAAATTCTTTTCCAATTTTCCTTTTTCTCTCACCCAAATAAAAATTAATGAAAATTCTAAATTAATGGGAAAACCAGCACCGAAGATTTCTCTAAAAAATCTAAACAAAGCGCTCATTGGGGGATGATAATTTATGTTAATAAAATGAAATACGAGATTAAAATTTTGTTGTGCAATTCCATCAGAAAATTCTTTTCCAATTTTCCTTTTTCTCTCACACGAATAAAAATAAATGAAAATTCTAAATTAATGGGAAAACCAATACCAAAGATGTTTCTAAAAAATCTAAAGAAAGTGCTCATTGGGGGATGATAATCTATGTTAATAAAATAAAAAGCCAGATTAAAATTTAATTTTGCATTTCCACCAGAAAATTCTTTTTAAATTTTCCTTTTTTCTCTCACACAAATAAAGATAAATTAAAATTCTAAATTAATTGAAAAACCAACACCGAAGATTTCTCTAAAAAATCTAAACAAAGCGCTCATTGGGGGATGATAATCTATGTTAATAAAATGAAATACGAGAAGGGGTGGAAGGTAGGGGGATGAAACTGAAGGGAGAAAGAGGAGAAGACTTTTCTCCGGTACAACGACTTCCGTGGCATGCAAGGAGTGGCGAAGGGGGGAGGGGGGTTCATCGACCCTCCTAAGCATCAGAGAAAATTCTATGGGGTCGGTAGGACAAGCCCCTTTTTTCTGCAACCAAGGGGTGAGACCTCGGTCCCCTCCCCCCATTCTCTCTCTCTTTATCCCATGAAAACCCCAACGGAATCGTTCGGCTTTTCCCAATGCTGCTGAGAAATCAAACGTTCACTATTCGTTAATATTTATTGGAATATTTACGTTATTTCTCGTGGAAAAATTACTGGACCTGAGAGACTCATTACATATTATTATTATTAGATTTTAAAGATGGTGGAAATAATTTTTTGATCGTTAAATTATGAGTTGTTCGACGGTTTTTAAAATTTTCTTATCAACTTTTGTAATAAATTTTGAGGTGAAGTTTTTTTTGTGAGGAATGATACGATAATATTTTTTAGATTTAATTAGTTTTAGTAAAAATAGTTCTTTGGGAACTATCATTAGCTGGGGAAAGTAAAAGTTCATTTGTAATTGATAATATTTTATGATTTTTACAAACGAATGTTCAGTACTATAGCATAATTAATTATTAGATTATTCCTTATAATAACCGATAAATTGATCAGTTATAATAATTTTTACAGACATTTTTTTGTTAAAATATCTTTACAATTTCAGTAAATAATTTTGGAAAATGTCTGTTGTTAATTTTTATTTCAAATTTTCAATCGCATTATTTTCTTTGGGAAAAAAATCGTTTCGATTCTCAATTAAAGAACAATTATTAATATTATTTCAATAATAGTTGACCTTTTTACCATTTTCTGTCATTTTGACATAAAACTTTTTCCTTCACAATTTTATGATGATTTATTTTATTAATAATTATGCGAAACAAATCCTTCAATTTTTTCCAGTCGAAAATTTTGAAAAATTATTACTCCCTCAAATGCAAAGGGAAATATCTGTTGACCTAAATTCTAAAGGGGTAACGACCCCATATTATTCTAGAAAATAAGGAAGAATATCCGAGAGCAAAACCCCTTTCGGTGTCGTTTGTTCACGAATCCCATTTGGGTAAAAATTTTTTTCTTTCACTTCTTCAGCTCCCATTGTTCTACGACATTGAGCAAAATGTGCGGGATACCCTTTTTGAATTTGGGTTTAAGGAACCAATGGAAACTGGGTCGTCTTACCTGTGTCAGTAAATGAAATTCACCGGCGGTTGGATGGGTTACAGGAGCTTCCCATAGCATTGGGGTAGAACAGAAAATTACGTTTGCATTCACATGTTTTTGTCGTTCTCTCTCTAGTTTCTCTATCCCCCTATCGCACATGTGCGAAGGGTTTTTTCCCTTTCGGAGATCGGCGCTCATGATTTATATGGAAATAGGTGAGTTATGGACGCAGGAGAGCACAAGCCAATAGAATAGATCAAAACGTCTTTGCAGAGTTTCTCAATCTAATTTTTCTAAATTTATTGTTTTTTAAATAATATTTTATTCCAAGTAAATGACAATCTAAAAATTCAATATGTCCCAGTCTTGTTGCTCCGATCATACTGTCTTTGTGATAATTACATTAATTAATTTAGATAATTTTTCGTGGAGATCAAAACGTTTTTACAGTTTTCCAATCAAATTTTTCTAATTTGTTTTTTTTTTCTATAATATTTTATTCTATGCAAATGACGACTTGAAAATTCAATATCTGTCAGTCTTTTTGCTTCGATCAGATCGCTTTTATGATAATTATATTAATTAATTTTAGATAATTCTTCGGGGAGAACAGAACGTTTTTACAGATTTTTTCAATTAAATTGTTCTAAATTTATTATTTTTGGTTGGAATATCTTTCTGTATACAAATGAGTCTAAAAATTCATCATTTATCATATTCAATTAATTTAGACGCGCATAAAGTTAAAAGTAGCCCCCAATTCATTTATTTATTTAAAAAAAACCATTAAATTTTGATTAAATATTTTTTTTACATAAATTCTTAGCAATTTTTCTGGAACTCTTCTCTTTGTCTATCATGACTCTGTTCTCCATGTGATATTACATAATAATTTACCTGATAACCTCCAAAATTTCTAATAATTATAATTAAATATTCTCCAACAAAATCATCCTAAAGTTACGGTAAAAATATCCGATTTTTCCTGAATTCTTTTTCCACTTTCTTTGTCATCTCTTCCATTTGTCTCATCAACAAAAATTCCCCAAAAATATTAGACCGAAATATTAAATCAAAATATCAAATATCAGTGACAAATATTAAATATTAAATCGAAATATTAACTAACAAATCGTAATTTAAATCCTAAAATTTTGTATTGACTCAACAAAATGCCCTCGTTCATTTTAAAATAGACAAAAATAGAAAATAGTTGAGAAACTCTGTTGTGCCCTTCAAAGGGTGGATGTACGACCTACTATACGACGTGCAATGGAGAGATCTCTCGTTAGTCATTCAGTCCATTCAACCCCTTTTCCCCTCCCCCCCCCCCCCGACCCCCACCCTTTTCTCCCTGCTGGCAACAGCTTCCGGGACGATTCGATGAACTTGTTGGTTCAAGGACGAACTTCCATCACCGGTTGTTCCTGTGATTGCATTTTTTTCCATTTTTTATGCGCCATTTTCTTGAGACCCAATGGACAGTTCGCTATATTTCGATTAACCGGGGGTATTTTCGACTAGAGTAGAACGAAGAGAAAAAAAATGTTGAGATGTTTACGGAGCCTTTTCGAAGGGTAGTGGGTATCGGATGCCACCCCGAATTGCCGTTGGCTCACTACGCTCGACGAACCCCAAACGAATTCAGTTCTAGGAATCCAATGGCGTAGGCTCAGGGCTGAAGGAATGGAGGATATGAATGATGAATATGTGGAAAAAATTATTTGGTAAAAATTACGTTTTTTTTTGTAATTATGGACAGAAATGTGATTAATTAAATTTTTAGGACATATTTTATGATATTATTTAAGACTTTGGGTTTATGTTCCCATATTTACGTTTATATCTTCCATTAAAAACCTGCTGACATATAATATATAATATATAATGTATAATGTATAATATATCATGTGTAATATATAATATATAATAATCTATAATATAATATATAATAATTATTAAATAAAAGTATTAAATATTTACTCGAAATTGAAATCATCAAATTCTCTATTATATATTATATATTATGTACAATATATAACACTGACTGTTTGGTAAATTGAAATAATTTAAAGAATTATTTAATTTTTAAATAAATTATTTATAACAAATAATGAAGAAACCCTCGAAAACTGTCAATACCGACCCTCAACTCTAGTCAATATAAACAATTATTCCCCAATTTCTTTGTTAAGAATTAGACATCAATTGACTAGTTATTGAACCTTATCAACAAAAACAGTTATCTCATTAACGAATCATTATTTTTAGGGAAAATTGCACTGATGAGTTACGATAATCTGCTGAATTATCCAGTCGTGGAAAATCTTTTTCAACTTTTAAATTAAAACGAAAAGTTTTTTGAAATTATTTGGAGTAAATAGTGAATGAAAATAAAAAGTTTATGGAATTTTATGTTAAAATTCACGCGGAAATTTCTAGTTCCACACTCAAGTGCTGATAAAACCTTCGCCATTTTTCATTTTCTCTTCCGGGGAAAACTTTGTGAGCAGAGAACTCATGAAAATTGATATTCACACATTTCCATATATCAGACAAATTGAGAAAAATACTTTCAAAGGAACAAATGGTCTCACCAGAAAAGTTTCTCAGTAAAATATGTCCGTAATTTTTACTGAATACGGTTTTCACTGGTAATTTACGGAACAGGCAATTGTTTAATAATTTTTGTATTCGTGCAGTCATCAACCGAACTGGAGCAAATAATTTTATCAAATCAAATCGAAATAATTTTATCAAATCACTATTTTATCGGAATCAAATTAATTTGATCCGATTAAACTCTGACGAAAATCGTTATTACAATCAAACAATCGGTCCGAACCTCATTCAACTGTTCGATCACTTTGTGATCGATCCTCAGGTCTGGTTTGACGCGACTTTGACCTAAACCTGAGCCTGAATGTCGACTCAGCAAAACTTGTCCTGAACATTTCCATTGAATTCGATTTTTTTCCCTGGGATATCACGAAATCGGAGAAGGGACCGGAACCGGCCTCGCGCCATTTCATGTAGATCGCACGTGCTCTCGTGGAATTCCGAATGGGGAGTGCAAGAAGGGGGTTGAGATGTGGAATACACCCCTGGAAAAATATTGTATCCATCCACTGACTGAGGGTAAAACCGGGTGCGAAACGTAAGTGGAAAAAAAAAATTTTTTCTACCAATCGGTAAAAATTCTATCCAACGTTAGGGGTAGTAGGAGCTCATGTCGGTGAGTTCGAAGGGGTGGATATTCGCGCGCTTTTTGTCGCGCCCCACGACTTCAAGTGTAATTGGTCCCACTGTGTGGCAGCCATCTTGTACATGGGCGTGGCACAGCAGTGGTAATGCCAGGGGGTGAGTCACCCCTCGTGTAAAATCTCATGTACAACTCTGCACAGCAGTCGAGGCTTTCCCACCCTCTCTCCTATTTCCACCCCCCGAGTTTTCCCCACCCACACTCCACTCGTCTCTTCTTTATTTTTTCCTTTTTTCTCCCTTCTGCTCTCGGTGCGCGGGTGGTTTTTTTTTTGTTCTGAATATTTTTATTTTCCCTTTGAAATCTCGAGGTTTATCTTCTTCACGTTTCATGGAAAATCCCACTTTCATATTTAAATTTTTGGGGGAATTAAAATCAGGAGTAGAGGGTTTTTATTGGGAAAAAATTGAATTGATTAATTAATTAGGTGGGATCGGGGGGTTGGGGGTTGGGGAGGGACAGATTTTCGGCGGAAATGTTGTGCGAAAATTGCAATATTTCGGGTGGAGGGAGATTTACATGAATTTTTTAATTTTTCTTTGGGAAAATATGTCGTAAGTTCTTTGTAATAAAAAAAAAATAATTTAATTAAAAAGAGTCGATGGACTTTTTTTTGTTGTATTCCATGTCGCGGATTCTACCCCCAACAATTTTTATTTGAACAACAACCGAGTCGATGATTCAATAAAAATCTAATCCATAATACTCGCTTTAAAAGAATGAAAAATTATCCAAATTTCAAAAATTTTTATCTCAATTTCAAGACAGAAAATCTTTTTAAAAAAGTGGTTGTTTTGCAGGTACTTTCTTCGTCTATTTACCAGAAAAATTTAAACAAAAACTGTCCGGTAAATATTTTATACGATAGCAACCTTAATTCGATAAAAATTCTCCAACGAAAACTCATTATTTCTATAATTAAATAATTTCCAAAGTTAGAGTTTGAGTTTTTTTTTCTGTGAACTCTCCTCGACACCCGGAAAACGTACTGATCATGCACCGAATCGAGTTAAGTAGCACAAAACAGGAATTTGGGGATTACTGGTTGGTATCAGTGGAATGTGAGAGAGATAACACCAAAAAAAAAAAGTTGGAAGTCACATTCTCAATGTGTTTGTTTTGTTGACATCCGGTGTGTGCATAGTGAATGCTCTTTCTCCGAAAACTCAGCAGAACACCATCGCCAGCCCAAAATAAAAAAATTTATGAGAGGAAACTTACCGAAATTCTTTTCATCATTCTGACAAATTCAAGGGTACAACCGACAAAGCGATGAAATTAAAAATAGATGAGAATTAATTATTTTTCAAAGAAGATCATTCAACGTTTTTCTCCATCTTTTTTGGACGCATAAGAAACTACATAATATATAATCAATCATATATGATAAATAACATAATATAATTCCGAAAAATTTCCTGAAATTTTGACAAATTCAAAGGTAAACTGACAAAGCAAAAAAATTAAAAATAAAAGGGAATTAATTATGTCAAAAAAGGGTGAAATACAAGAAGACGTTTGGGATTTCCGGCAGGTGGAACAGAGACAGAAATATCAAAGGGAAACCGGCAGTGGTTGGCTGAAGTTCCAATTCATTTTTTTAATGCGATAAAAAAATTTGTAAAAAAATTAACTGTAGAAAAAAAAACATTCAATTTTTTCAATTTTGCTTCTTTTCTTTGATAATATTTATCCAAATGTTCATACATTCACAAAATATTTGGATGAATCAAAAATTAAAGTCGATGAGTTTTGTTAATTACTGAATGTAACTTTAAAAAATTTCAAAAACAGTAAAAATCGAATTGGTTTTTTAAAAAATATTCCATTAAAATTTATTGAAATAATTTTCAAATAATTGACTCATACCGTAAGGATCGGTGCAGTAATTTGTATTCTGCCGGTACGGTAATTCTCTGTTTTACCATGACGAAAATTTCTCTAACCTAAAATAACAATTGACCATCACAAATTAATTTTTATTAAATCTCGAGCTGGAAGATACGTGACAATAACTCATGAGAACTTTTGATTTAAAAAAAAGGGAAAATTATAATAAAAAAATTCTCTTCTTACGGAAAAAACGGTTCACTTTATTTGTGTATTCAATAATTGTTTTGGGGACTCCTGTCTTGCTCCAATAACCTCGAAAATGGCTCGTAAAAATAAACTAATAAAATAAAATAAATAAAAGTACTGGCGACCCACCACACCTTAAATAATGAACATTAGCTTCTCTCAATTCATTAAATCATCCGCTAAAGAATCAACACCAAAATAAATCGACTCTAAAACCCAACCGATCGCTTTGTTTATGTTTATCTCCTTCAGATGACAACAAAAAAGAAAATGGAGCACAGAAAAGTGTCGCCATGGAGCCCTCACCAACCGAAAACTAAGTAAACACAACAATTTGGCATCTGTCCCATTGAAAAACCTATCGAACCCACCGATTTTTTTCCCTGCGGCAGCTGCTCCCCCTATCGATTGTCAGGATAATCGACGTTGAGCCGGGAAACACTCTCTTAAAATTTCCAGGTGAATTCTACCGCACTACAAAACACTTCCTACACCCGAAAAAAAAAAATACCCGAGTTTTTCCTCGGCCCTTTGTGTAATACGTCTAAAAAGCAAGAGTACCTTGTTCTTATTTGTCTGTGGGTCCCCTCGAGAGATCCTGATGTGAATCTCTAAACAGAGACGTGATCGAAATTACGAGGGTAGTCTTGTTTAAAGAAAAACTTTATGTCTCTCTTGACGAGTGAAGGGACGAGGAAGAGACGGAGTGGAGAAACCCCAGGAGGAATACCATTTTCTTTCTGGTGATTTAATACTGGCCAAGTTTAAGTCCGTGGGCACAATTAAACTTTCCCCATTCACAGGTGAAAGTTAACAATCGTGTAATGATCAAGTTGACGGAGATTCTGGAATTTATTCAGATTTTTGGGGGAATTTGAGTGATAAGTTGAGTGGAGATGTGAGAATGAGTAGATCAGGAAGCTTCTGCTGATTTAATAGTGGGGGAATTTAAGTTATTGGAATCAATTAAATTTTTTCTGTTCACAGGTTAAAGTTAACAAAGTCGGAATGATTAATTTTATGGAGATTCAGAAATTTATTCAGATTTTTAGGGGAATTCGAGTGGAGATGTGAGAATGAGTAGATCAGGAACCTTCTGCTGATTTAATAGTGGGAGAATTTGAATTATTGGAATCAATTAAATTTTTTCTGTTCACAGGTTAAAGTTAACAAAGTCGTAATGATTAATTTTATGGAGACTCAGAAATTTATTCAGATTTTTAGGGGAATTTGAGGGATAAGTTGAGTGGAGATGTGAGAATGAGTAGATCAGGAAGCTTCTGCTGATTTAATACTGGGAGAATTTAAGTTATTGGAATCAATTAAATTTTTTCTGTCCACAGGTTAAAGTTAACAAAATCGAAATGATTAATTTTATGGAGACTCAGAAATTTATTCAGATTTTTAGGAGAATTTGAGGGATAATTCGAGGGGAGGATGTGAGAATGAATGTGGTGATTAATATAATTAATTAGAACCTTCTGTTGATTTGATAGTGATTGAATTTAAATCATTGGACTCAATCAAACTTCCCCCATTCACAGGTTAAAGTTAACAAAATCGTAATCATCAAGTTTACGAAGACTCAGAAATTTATTCATATTTTTGATAGAAATTAATTAATAATTCGAGGGGAGGATGTCAGAATGACTTGTCATGAACTTTCTCATTAATATAATGACTTGGAAATCGGGTTTTCGGGTTTATTTAAATTTATTTAATAAGATATAATCGCGGTTTGCGTATTTCATGGTACGTTGTAAAAGAAAAATGAGTATGGAATTGTGTTTTTAATATATAAAAAAAAGTTCCCATAGGAAATCCAAGAGAGAAGAGAAGAGCAAGTCAACTTTTTTAATTAAAAATTAAAGTCTTATTTCTCATACAATATTTAATATATAATATATAATATACAATATTAGAAGTTAAGTTAATAAACAAATGACACTTTCATATTATCACATAAGAGTAATCGAACAACATTTTATTAAGATGTGTTCACTTCGATGAGCCCATTATCAACCCAAAGGTTTCTTCATCTTCAACCTTAATCATTTGTTTATATTATTTACTAAACATTCATCTGGAGTTTCATCATAATACCACATAAATGGTCGCTCCAAGAACAATTACCTCATAGTAAAATAAATTAAATTTTCATGGGTCTGTTTAATTACATATTATATATTACATATCACATATCAACATTATATATTACACATTATGTATTACATATCACTAAAAAACAAAAATTAATTAACTTCAATGACCAACTATTCAATTCACATTATTTCCTTTGATATTACAAATATTTTCTTCGTTTTTCATCACCTCCTGCCAAATTAATCAATCAATTCCTCCATTCAATTTTCTATTCTCAAACTCAATTCTAATCCTAACCTACACAAACTACACCGAAACAACTGAAACCAAAATATCGAAACGAAAAACATTTCCCAGTTTTTCATTTTAACAGAAGAATTACTCTTTACTAAATCTCTCACCGTATCAATGTCGGCTCCATTACGCATGAGGCGTTGCACTCGTGAGTAAAGTGCATTACCCCCCACCACGCAAAATGCGGACAATGAGGACCCTCGGTTTAATGTTTCTCTCCCTCTCCCCTTCTGCATCCATTGGACCCCTCCAATCCCGTGACGGTAACTCGTGCGATTCGCGATGCGATGCACTGCGCGAATAACGAGGTGCGTATCCGGCCAACGGCGATGAAAAAGTGTGCGTTTACTTTGAAATGAGGGGAGGCTGGGGGGGGGGGTCGAGAATGCACCAGTTAAAAAAAAAAGTGGGAGTAGTTGCATTGCACTCGGTGTAAGTGCGTGATAGGGTGGACGCGTCGAGGGGAGAGGGGGAAGATAATGTTCATTTCTGGCCAATCGGCAGTCAATGGCGCACTCGGTGAATGAGAAAATTTATTTGTTGAACCGAGAAAAATTAAAAGGGTGGGGGTGGGGGGTAGGAGGCTTCGTGGGGTGCAAAGTTCATGGGGAATGGGGGCGATTCTTCGGGCTTCGCGAGTTCTGGGATTTTTTACTCGGACGATGTTCGGGGATTTAGTTGTGGTGGTGAATGGAAGAAATGTTTGGTGGAAATGAGGGAACTGAAGGTCGATTATTGATTATGAATGTGGTTGGGAAAATTCAAGTGGGGGAGGGGAAGATTTTTGAGGGGAATGGTGGTGATAGCGAAGGACAAGAGATTTTAGGGGGGGAAAGGAATTTTTGTGGAGATTTTGGGGAATTTTTGAGTTTTTCAGAGAGTTCGAGGATTTTTCTGGAAATTATGTGAACATTTTCCGGATTTCCACAGAAATTTTCGCGTAACGGTGATAAGTTTTTTACAACTAAGAAATTGTGATTTTCTTCGGGGATTTTAGCGAATTTCTTTACAAGTTCTGTAGAAAAATTAATCAATCACAGAAAGAATGAAAAATAATTAAATTTCCAACTTTTCTACTGTTTTTCATTAAAGATTCGATCAGAAAAAAACAATCAATCAAAGAAAAAAATTAAAAATAATTAAATTTCCAATTTTTCCAATGTTTTTTATTAAAGATTCGATAAGAAAAAATCAATCAATCAAAGAAAAAAATTAAAAATAATTAAATTTCCAATTTTTCCAATGTTTTTCATTAAAGATTCGAAAAGAACAAATCAATCAATCAAAGAAAAAAATGAAAAATAATTAAATTTCCAATTTTTCCAATGTTTTTCATTAAAGATTCGAATAAAAAAAATCAATCAATCAAAGAAAAACTGAAAAATCATTAAACTTCCACCTTTTCCAGTTTTTTTTTACAAATTCACCAAAAAAACATTGAATATTGCACTCAATATCAAATAATTAACATTTAATTTCACATAAACCGCATTATTTCCTATCGAACGACTCAAATTTCATCCCCTAAAATAATCTCTCCATAAAAATGCTATCATCACCAGACAATTCCTCATCGGTCTATCGCAATTCGTACTCCATTCTCTATTCTACATTTATCCTCGCCAGAGGTGATAAATTAAAAATATAAAAAATTTCACACACTCAAAAGCGATGATAAATTGCTCCACTCCAACCACCCCCTCATGCAAGTATTGAATTTTTACAGCACAATAAAATTTCCAATATCCAAAGATCCTGCAACCGAGCATCATAACATGACATTACTCTTTTCGAAATTCTCCCATAAAACAGAGACCTTAAATTTTCTGAAGAATTACTCCTCCAACTATTTGCAATCCTTTCTCTGTGCCACTGAATTCCACCCCATGTGAACCCATAAACCGCCATTTTTACGGTGCACGGCTTCCTCCGGCATTGCTGCATAATCCAGGCTCTCGGGTCTTTCTGCAAAAACTCACAACAGAATCCCTAAAAAACTCGGAAACAACGGAATTGCAAAGAACAAAAAATGAAATAAATCGTTCTCCCACAAAAGTTTTGTTTCTCCCGACTATCATCATCCCAGATTAAAGTCTCCCAAAAACTTCTAAAAGAGGGAAGAGAACATGAAAAATAAATATTTATCATTATTATTAATATTATTCATTTTACATTTCATTTTTCTTAATTTTACATTCATGAATGACTTTTCCTTCACGATTGTCTATTTTTTTTTACAAAAAAGGAACCATAAAAATGTTAATTACGTTACTTGTAAAATTAACATTAACTAAATGTAAAATTAAATAAAAATTAACATGTAATTAATGTTAATTTTAATTAAATTCGGATGAACACGACCTCAACTGAACGATTTCATAACAATTAACTATTATTTTGAGTTTCTCTAATTAAAAAACGTCGTTCGATAATAATTACCGCACCTCATTATCATCAACTAAAATCCTCTATCAGTCTACTATCAAAACAAATTAAATTATCACACTAATAGTGCACAAATTATTTTCTAATCTAAACCGTTTTCCGTTGCATAAACTTTTATCCAAAACTGTCGCCAGTCACGACCTTAACGATTAACCGCGACATCTCGCAAGTCCCATCCGCGCTTTTCCCTCAAAAAAACCCTATAAATAATCTGCCCCATTTTTTCTAATCACCCAACGGCCCCCCTCGGTCCCAAAAGATAAAAACCCTCATGCGATCGCTGGGTCCCCATATCCGGTTGATATAAACAGTCCCAGGAACGAGACAATTCCCCAGGGCCCTAACGGAACAATAAAATTTCAATAAAACTTGTAAACGTTTTCAAGTGGCCCAAACTCATCGCCCCATACGTCAGGCCCTATTTTATCTCCCTCTTCAGTACCTTTTCACGGTTATTCTCGAACAATATTAAATACACGTGATGTTCAAGGAGGTGTTGGTAAGGTAGGGATTGTCACTGTAGCCCCTGAGATGAAGGTGATTTTCTCTGTCACATGAAAGGGATGCCAACTTGACACTAGAATTTGCCCCTGAATTTTGTCATCGGACGTGTTCAATTCCTTTGTAGAAATCAACGTTTGTACATTCGTGATATTTTTTTTTTTTACAAGATTTTTTCTTCCTTTTTTTTTATTCGATTTCACAGCGGGCATAATGGATTCTCTGATCCTTTGGACGCGCTCGTTATCCCGGCATTCGTAACGGTTGCAGCTGTCCTGCGTGAGGAAATGCGAAATAATGAAAATAAGAGCGAGAGGGAGAGAATAAGGATGAGGAACATTCGGCTGAGTGTGTTACAGTCGAGTGACAATGGGAGGATCAAACGTGGTGATAAATTTATCTGTAAAATTTCTTTTAATTTATTGAAGTTGTGGGTGAACGTCGGAGTAGTCTATAAACAGTGGATATAGTAGTAATGAATGAGTCGTTGATTTTTTTAACACTAAAAACCGGGGCGTAGGTGATCTACTGAGACGTGAGCGACTCTAAATTTGCAGATTTGTTCGATACGACTACAAATCATTTCTATGACCAAGTCCAATCCCCTGAAGCCAAGGAAACCATCGCCGACATTCGGCCGAGGGTCGCCCAACATTCGCCGACATTGCGCCGACACTCGCGGATTTTTTTGCCTCACTGTCTCTGGTGAACTCTATAACACAAATTTAGTTCTCTATCTTCAAATCCGGTCGATCTTGGCCAATACTCAACTGGCCGTCTCGACAAAAATTACGAGACTTCGCGAAAAAATTCCTCAACAATTCCCCCCATTTTCCTCCCCTAGATGTCGCTCTAAATTCACGGAAAAATTAATTATCATTTGTTTTTCACTTTATTAATTATTTCTCTCCGTTCAGAATGATAATTTCTAAGTCTGTGCTCTCTAATAAACAGTTGTTTCTATTGATAGTAGATGTCCCGCGTTCGAGGCTTATTATATGACGGTAGCGCAGCTGGCATTTGCTACCCACCTCCTCCATCTCCCCCTCCCCCTCACCCCTTCGCCCTAAAAATAATTCGGGACACGAATAACGCTCAACGTGCCCCCAATGCCTATTTTTCTAGTTTAAGCCCTGAAAAACCCGTAGTACCTTTGTCTAGGAAAATATAATATCGGGACCGTTGAGCTCTAGCACGAGCCCGGGGTTGGGGGGGGTAGAAAGGGGACTTAATCGTTGAGAGCAGAGAACATTGTGTCATGTTTCTCGACACACGTTTCTATCATTTTTCAAACGTCATTGCAACGCTTTGCTGGATTAATTATTCCTGGGGGTGTCATTAATTATTATTGCGGTATTGTTGCACCCCTCAGTTGGGTGTCACTCAGTTTTGTTTGGTCTGATGATTAGGGTTGTTGTCGGGTTGAATATTTACTCGATATTTTTTAATTAAATTTTTACTTTGAGTAGTTGTAAAAATTTGTTGTAAAATGAGGATTTTTTGGTTGAGATTGAGCGTTTTGAAATTGAAATAAGAATTTTTTTAATTTGGAGATTTTTTTAAGGGTTAGAATGGAGTGTTCGGAATTAGATTGTTTTTTTAATTAACGGTTCGATGGTTTTTTAAATAAAAATTATTTGGGGTGGAAACCACTTCGTTGAATGAAACAAAAAAAAATTGAGTCGTTGACGGTTTTGTTTTCGAGGAATAATCACAGAAAGTTTCTAATTTTGCATAATTGGGGATAATTAGAGTTAAAATATGTAGTTATATTTTAGCTGTCTATGTACAACGCAATTAATTAAGTGAGACTGTCAACTGTCAAACGATTGCACTTTAATCTGAGCTGTTTTACAGGGCATAAACATTTTACAGAGACTGTCGCGCTATCACCTTAAGGCGTCGTAGAAAATTGTGAGTTGGAGAGAATATTATATTATTTATTCTTGCGGTTATATTGTAATTATTAAACGAAGTCAATTACGTTAATGACCAGAACTATCAAGGGAAATATATAATTTTTTAATGAAATATTTATAGATTCAGAAGAGAAGGGATAAATTGAGATAAGTCACTTTCGATTATCGACCATTTTTTGATGAATATCTCGGAATCTATGGGGGATACAATTTTTGTTATCATAACCTTTTTTGTAGAGCAGATTCAGTACTACAATAAATGTTATTACAAAAATTTTGCTATCTCCCATAGATTCCACGATATTACAAAAAAACTGAACGCTAACACGAGTTAACTTATCTCATCTTTCCACTTCGCTCCTGCATTAATGAATATATTCATAAATTTTCATAAAATTCATATCCTACCATTATCATTAAACCAAAATTTTAATGATTAAACCATTTTATATGATGCTATAACAATTCAATAATGAAGTCTAATAATCAAATAAAATCATTAAAACTCATAAAAACTATGAATTATCGCAACAATCGCTGAATTGATGCTTCGGGATTTGACCTACGACAGTAACGAATGCATTTGGGTAAAAAAAATCAACTTCCCCCCGGATTCAGGAAATAAAACAGAGAGTCATAAAAAAAATGTTGAGCCCCCGTAGCGACAGATGCGGTACGAAAAATATCGTTCTGTCTAGAATGAAACTCCTATTCTTCCCACCAGCTGCTGCGCAGGCAAGTCAGAGTCCTCCTAAGCCGCCTTTACCGACCGCAATGCACTCGCGCAACTATTGATTATTTTTATATCTCACGAACAATAAACAATGGATCAACGTGTCGGCCCATAGGAGAGAAATAATATCGTGGGGTCTTGGGCTTTTTTTTTTTTCAATAATTTCCGAGTCGATTGACTTCTGAGGGTGGACTCGCACGTTTGGACAGGTCGGGGGAGTCTATTGAATACCATCGACGGACGTCGAATCGTTTACGTCGAACGACAGATTGAATTTGGAGGAAGGAAACACCACGGGGTTCGGCTTATAATCCGGAACGTTCGACAGCTGGAACCGCTCGGAGATTTTCCCCTGTTATTTTCATTTTCCCGGAAAGATCTTCGTGGACCATTTGCCGAATACCAACTGGAGAGAGAAAATTAAAGGGAAGACATAATGGAAAATACCTGACCGTCATAAATTATATTATTATATATTTTTAGTAATTGTTTATTTTCGTCAGAAATGTACACTAATGATTTAAGTGCAGAATTCGTTTAAGGGTGTTGTGTCAGGGCTTAACTTTTCGACGAATTCCGATGGAAATTTTTTTATGGATAACCCTGATTGTTATCTTAAAAAAGTTCTTTAAAGTTATTTTGATTTACCACACCAGTTTGGAAAGATAAATATGGAGTTTCTCACACGTCGGTAAAGACGATTTCAGGATTTTTATTTTTTGATTAATTAACGAGTCGAGGAATTTTGTTGAAAAAAATTTATATCGTGGAAGTAGTGTCGATCGATTTATGAGAAAAAAATGAAATAGATTGACCATCTCGTACCTGATCAATAACTTGAGAAAGTGGAGGTTTTTTTCAAAGTGGACGGAATAGTTAAATATTTAATAAATAAATGAATAGTCCCGGTGTCTCAATCTACTTAACATTTTCCTAATAATTAATGTTTTTTTGCTGTTTTCGATGATGTGATTTCTACTCCAAACAATTTTTATTTAAAAAACTATAGAGTTGTTCATTTACAAAAAATCTGATCCCTAACGTTCCACCTTAATACATGAAAATTCATTCAAATTTCACAAATTTTTATCTCAAATTCAAAATGGACGATCTTAATCAAAAAGTAATCATTTTGCCGCTTTTTAAAAAACTTTTCACTTTAAAAATTTAAAGAAAAATTGTAGAGTAAAGAATTCACACGAGAAACTTAAATTCCTTTTCTTAACTTTTTACTGAGCTCTTTTCTCCGTCTGTTGTCCCATTTCTCCAGTAAATTGCAGCAACACTATAGCAATTTTTGTAAAAAATAATTGCGGCTGTAACAGCCGACGATTTACAGGAAAATGAGAGAAAATTGAATACAAAAAGGCGCAAAAGTAAAATCCCGGGCATTCAAGACCCTCGAGAATCTCATCGGCTCTCCCTCAGCCCTCTTTTGTATCTCAAGGTCACGGCTCTCTTCACTTTCGATAACTGTGGGTGTATGCGTGCCAGTGGTACATAAACCCGGGACTCACTGCCATACAAATAAAACCCGAACGAATCCCGGAAGTCGATTTATCACTGACCCTGGTGGTGATTCACAAAATGCTGAGGGATAGGAAATTGAGGTAACTAATATACCAGGGGAAATTCTTGCGATTTCCCATCTGTGTAGATTTCAAATGGAGAAAAAGACTCTCATCTTTCATGTGGAGAGAAATTTTCAATTAAAATAACGTTTTTTTTCCGTAATTTTTCGACGAAATGGGAGTACAGAAACTTTTCTAGAATTTTTTCGGAGATGGAGATAAATTTTTAACAAGAATTACGTATTTGTTCGGTAATTTTTGGGGGAAATGAGGCCGGGAATAATTTTACAGAATTTTTTCGAAGAGGGAAATGAATTTTTAATAAAATTACCGTATTTTATTCGTAAATTACGTATTTGTGGTGTCGTTTTTGAGTAAAATGCAGTCAATAAAAATTTTACGAAATTTCCTCGAACGAGAGAGAAATATATAGTAGAAATTACGTATTATATTCATAATTTAGAAGCGAAATCTGCTGAATGAAAATTTTACTGAATTTTTCCTGATGAGAGAAATATTTAGCGGAAATTCCGTGATTTATCCCCAATTTCAAAGTAAAATGCGATTAATGAAAATGTTAGGAAGTTTTCCCAAACGGAGAGAGAAATACTTCCTAAAAACGACGTATATTTTTCGCAATTTCCGAGACTACTGATGTTAAGCAAAATTTTCCGAAAATATCCCACAATTTTCCCAAACTTCCCATAATTTTTAATAAAAATTTCCCTCCCTCTCGAGTTGCATAATTTTAATCCGAAATTTCAGCCAAAAACTCCGAAAACGATTCGTAATATAAATAAATAATATTTGTTTATTTTCATAAAATAAAAATAAACAAATATTTACATAAACATAACATAATATTCTCAGAATTAATCTGCTTGTTTATCGTTACTCATTACATCCACGAGTTCACAAATATCTCATTAAATCCCCACCTCCCCTCCTAAAAATTGAATATCAATTAAATGTTTATGTTAATTCAATTAACAAACGGATCACCTCCAGGTTAATCCCCAATAATTAAATAACACTCGATAAATTCCCCTGGCAATCAAATAACTCGCAAAATCCAATTGCCGAGTGGAGGAGAGGGTCAGTGACGTGTATTGTGTGTTTGTAAAATCAGGAGTGACACTGACGAAGGGATGAGCTCATGTGGACCTGGAAAACCGGAAACTACGGTGAATTAAACCTGCAGCTACGTCCAACGAAATTTTCCATATTCCACACACTCTTGTGTGCGAATTTACACGGACACAGATGTGCTCACAGGACTCACACTAATCTCTTTCTAAGCAAGCTCACCGGGACTCGTTCCTCATTCTCCCTCTCCAGGTCTCTCATTTGCTCTTTCTAGTGGGTCTCGAGTGAGCACTGCTCCTTTCGAAACACCCCGTAGATGCTGCAACAACCGTGCGAGCCGAAATAATTTTGGCTATGAAAGAAAACGAGGGAGACCACTGGAACAATTGTAAAACCGAAACAAATTATTCAATGGGTTGAGGAGGTTTTTTTTTCACATCTTCAAATACTAATTTACAAGGGGAATTTGTAGGATTTTTTTAGTCTTAGGTTTGTCCTGAAATTGGTAAAAGTGTTGGTAAAAAAATTGTTATTGTCAGGGACGTCGTTGGAGTTATTTTAAAATTGTAATAAAATATTTATTATTTAATTGGTTGAAGGGTTTTTTTTCGACTTTCAGAAACTAATTTATAAGGGGAATTTGCAGGATTTTTTTAGTCTTAGGTTTGTCCAGAAATTTGCAAAAGTGTTGGTGAAAAAATTGTTATTTTCAGGGATGTCGTTGGAGTTATTTTAAAATCGAAATAAAATATTTCGGATTTAATTGGTTGAAAAGTTTTTTTTAATGTTCAAATACTAATTTAGAAGGGGGATTTGTGGGATTTTTTAGTCTCCAATTTGTCCAAAACTTTACAAAATTTGTCTTCCAATTCAGGAAATAAGATTTCATAAACCGGCCACTTTAAAGACTGACTGTTGTCTCCTCTTAACAACTGCTATAAAATAACATAAAATATAAGATAAAATAAAAAAACAATTGTTTTTTTAATATATAAGATAAAATAAAAAAACAATTGTTTTTTTATTTTATCTTATATTTTATGTTATTTTATAGCAGTTGTTAAGAGTTGTTAAGAGTTGTTTATGTTATTTTATGTTATAAAATAAAAAAACAATTGTTTTTTTATTTTATCGTCGTAAAAAATTCATCGTAAAAATTTTTTTACGGTAAAAAAAGCTGATAAAATATTCCAGTCTTTTTTTTCTTCAAAAAAATAAATTGAATAAACAATTACTCATTCATACTAATTTTCCATATCTTCGGATATTGCAGAATTATTTGAGCCCTGAAATATCTCCTGAGATGGAAATTGTCATCTGGAAACGACCACAAAAATTAGTAAATAATCCAAAAATTGAAAATTCGTTGGATTAAACTAAGTTCTAATCCAACTGCTTTGAATTCCCTATTTCTTGCCACAATTAAAAACATTTCTAAATGTCCAAAACCTTCAGTAAATGTTAAAATTCTTTTTCAATGTATTAAAAATGTTTTGAAAATCTAAAACCACATTCACCAACTCCTCGAAATTTTCTTTCAGTATATCAACCATTTTTTGAAAACCTAAAAAAACATTCACCCCTTCTAAAACTCTTCCGAAAATCTCAAAAAACCTTCACCAACTACTAAACCTTTATTTTCCCCCTTATCACCCATTTTCAAAAACCTAAAAACCCCTAACGCCAAAATACTTCCCCCCCTGCAGTCTCCATTAAAAACCCCGCAAACGCCTGAGCCCCGCGCCCTCCGCATTAACACCCCCGACTCTCCACCCCTCGAAAATTCCCTCCGCTTCTCTCTAACCCCATCGCATCCCCTCCCCCTCCCCCCACAACTCCCCAAAAAGCGGATGCTTCCACGTGCGTTAGAAAGAATCAACAGGCCTCCACCGTCTCATCCCCACACGCGCAAACCCCCTCCCCCCAACCCTCTATCCTCCCGAACTCTGCAAAATCGCAAATAAAACAAGAAAAAAAAAATCCGCCAAAACTCCCCGGTGAAAAAAAAAAAACCGCCTGGAAACCGGCATTCGAAAAATGCCCTCCAATCGCCAACGAGGGGGATCAAAGGGGGCGTTCGGGGTGGGGGTCGGCCACGTGGTGCCCCACTGACCAATCGGCTCCGTCGCTAACCTCCGCGGCATTTACAAGCGCCCGGTTGAACCCCGTTGTGTGTCGTACGTGTAATGCGAAAGGAAGGAATAAAGAAATGTGCAGAAAAAAAAAGAAGAAGAAGAAAGAAAGAAAGAAGTGAACAAGAAAAAAAAAAACGAACGAGTTTGCATCGCATCGCAAGAGGGTTCCCGGTTGGCTAGCCGATGTCGACTCGAGACAGCCGTGTGCGAGTGCCAGAAGAGCTGGAAGGATAGTCCAGGGTGTAACTGCTGCACGACACTGCGTCCTCGAGCAGCACCTCGAGCACATAAAAAAATAAAAAAATACCCAAAATAAATCCGACGAACGAGACCCGATAATCGCCAGATCCAGCCGCCGAAGGACCCCGAGCCCTCTAAAATTCATTTTTGATTTTCCCGCGCACCGTCGTCAAGTGAAAAAGTGTTTCGAAAAAAAAAAAAAGAAAAAAAAAACGAAGTCCGAAGAGCGAGAGAGCGAGAATCCGTCAGAGAAGAAGACAAACGCGCATCTGACAATTTCGTGACGACAGTTCAGTTTCGTTGAGTTTCAGTTTAATGTCTCCAATAGTTGAATTAACGGAATCAATAGGGAATCAATAGACACAGTAATTGGGACTGAATAACCACCGATTGACGGTGAATTCGCCAGACGGAGTTCCTGCTGACACGTGATTTCCACGGGGTATCGTATCGTTTTTTTTTTTTATGTTCTGTGATAAGAACTCGTGAATATATTTTTTTTCCTGACGATTGTCGAGAATAAAAATTGCGGGGACTAAAATCGTGATTTTCAGTCGTGATTTTGAGTCGCGCTCCGGAACGTGTGATTGATATTCTCGTGATAATTTAACACTCGTGAATAAAAACGTGAGAGAGGTGACAACGAGGGCGACGAGGACAACGAGAACGAGGACGAGGGATTACCGAGGATTTACTGGAAACTATTTCCTTTATTTATTTTGATATCACGTGTCCGAGGTCACTCGGAGTAAATCATTCATCATTGCGTCGACAAAGGGATCAACACCACCAACAACAATGTCCAAACTTTATGTGGGAAATTTACCGTCGGAGTGTAACGAGTCGACGCTCCGTCAATTATTTAATGAACACAATTTACCGTGTACAACGATATTGGTTAAACGTGGAGGTTACGCATTTGTTGATTGTGCCGATCAATCGACCGCCGATCGAGCCATCGATAAACTCAATGGTGAGTCAATAAAATCAATCGAATTGCCCCTCGCTTTCTCGCTTACGCTGATTTTGAATTATTCAAAATCGTTAATTCGCTTCTGCTGCACTTGATAATTCGCTTTTGCCGACCTTTTTGCAGATTTCTAGGTCCACTGAGGGCGGGAAAATCACCAGGTGGTGGTGGTGATGGAGAACAGGGGGTGACAACTCTGGAATTGCTGGAAATTTATAATTTTTTTTCGCTTATTTTTTTATTTTTTTGCTTTCAGGAAATTATTTCTGGGGAATTTTCCCTCTTCGCGACTGACGCACACGACAGACGTTTTTTTTAATTTCCTGGTGGGGCTTTTTTTCAAAATGACCATTAAATTGTTGACCCGTTGAGACGCGAGGACGAGTGTAACGGTTGTGACGTGTCGAGGCGTATTAATTCCATCGATAGATGAGAGAGACTTCCCAAGTCGACGACAATGTAACGACAGTGAGAGACGCGGGCGCGTGACATGTCCGGACGATGTAACGACTTTCACACACTATCGTGAATTAAATATTAGAAACGAGGGGGAGATGTTGCGGGTGTTCTATGAAGTTATTCAAACGCTTCGGGGAACATTGAGAACCACTTGTGCGTGGCCTCGAGAACGTTTCCGCCGAAAAATAGTGTAGACCCCCCCGATCCCCGATCCACCATCGCCCCGTTCCCGCCGTTCTCTTATCGACCAAACGGTCGCATTTTATTTCGGTGAGAAATTAGATGATCGGGATTTATTTGGAAGATCGGGGCCGATTTTTAGGGATTTTTGGGGTGAGGGGAGGGGAGAAGAGGAAAGAAATTATGAAGAGCAATTTTTGATTTTGCTGGGAGGAAGATGATTGAATTTTTTTGACAAAAAATTAGATGATCGGCATTTATTGGGAGATCGGTTGCGATTTTTAGGGATTTTTGAGGGGAGGGGGAGAGGAGTGGAATTATGGAGGGAAAGTGTTGATTTTTTTGGAGGGAAAACGACTCAATTTTTTTGTGGAAAAACTAGATGATCGGAATTTATTAGGAGATCGGTTGCGATTTGTCGAAAATTTTTGAGGTGAGGGGAGAAAAGGAATTTACTAATGGTTCCGAAATTTTTGATTTTCTAAACGAAAAAACCACTGGAGATTTTTTAACTTTGAAAAACTCGATGATCACAATTTATTAAATGATTAAATAATTAAATAATGAAGACAAATTATTGATTTTCTTTGCGGGAAAACCGCAGATTTTTTTTTGCTGTAAATTTTGATGATTGAGATTTATTAGGAGATCGATTTTAATTTGTATCGATTTTTTAGTCGTTCAGCTTATCAGACCAATTAACAAATGAGGAGAAATACTCGATCTTCTTATCGGTCAAACGATTGCATTTTTTTCTCATTAAACAATTAGAAGACGATTTAAATTAACTGGCCGATCGATTTCAATTTGTAGCGGTTTTTCGGCGGTTTAAAGGCTCAAACGCAGTTGAAACAGCAGAAAAATCGCGAATCCTTTGACCTCATTCGATACGCTATCGATTGCATTTTATTCGCCATTTAAAAACTGGAGGACGGTATAAATTTATTGCCAGATCGATTTTAATTGGTAGCGATTTTTCGGAGAATTGAAAATGAGGAGAGTCACTAGATTTTCTTATCAACCAGAACCTTAAATTTTGGTTCCTGTACAGATTGGAAGATCTGAATTTATGAGGAGATCGATTTCAATTTGTGGGAATATTTCGGCGCTCCAGGGTACCAAGAATGAAAAAAATAATCCGAAACATACCGATCTGTCGGGATAAAGCGGGAGTAGGGAAACCCGGAGCCACGTGGTTTTGCCTAGCACGCATGCTCCAAAATGGCGGCGCTCACCCGGCGTTTGAGTTGCCGCTATCAAGGTCACGTAAATTTTTTACAGATAAAAAAAACGTTTGATAAAGATAGTAAGAGGGCCTCCAGACCTGCGTACTCAAGACATTTTTCCCCCAGTTTATTTTGGTGAGAATCGATTCCAGCGTGAGACCGACCCCAGTGATTACAAAAAATCGTCGGAATTTTCGTAAACAAACGCCCTTGGGTGACATCAAAAATAAATTTTTTAAATCGCATTCCGTGAAATTAAATAAATGAGAATTCAACGAGTCACTGGGGCACAAAATTCACTCGAGAATTCTTTTTCGTCAGCTTTTTTTCACGGTCAAGGTCAGCGGGTGATGAGTGTTTTTCTTTTTTTTTTCGTGGATTTGAAAAAGAGGAGTTATTCGTCGGCAAAAGACCGGGTCAAATCATACCGAGAGGACTCATCAACGCGAGCCCTAATCGTTTTGTTACACTCGTCACGTATCTAGGGGGTGAGAAGGGGGATAATAAATCCGAGAGATTCGCGTCGTATTTTTTTTTTTTTTGATGACGGGACAAACAGAAATTTTGAGTAAAAATTACGAAACTGACGTTCGTTTACCGAGTACGGAAGTGATTAGAAAAAAATAATCAAGTGTGAATTTGAATAAACGCCAACATTGGGCCAATGTTGGCCGATTGTCGGCCGACACTGAGCCAATATCAGCCGCATATTCCCTGGCACTGGGTCGGTATTGATCGTTGGTTCGCACTGGGTCAGTGGCGGCCGATTGTTGGCCGACATTGAGCCAGTATCGGCGGATTGTTGGCCGACACTGGACCAGTATCGGCCCTTTGCTGGCCTTGGTGTGAGGAAATCACATGGAGCTTGATAAGTCTTACTAGTGGACACTTTGGACTGGAGAAATTGACGGCTGGACGAGGGTGAAGGGGAGGTGGTTATTAAATAAATAAATACGAAATTGTTTTAAATAAAGAGAAGGAAACATTGCTTGGCTCATGTTTTTTTGCCTTATCCCATTCCACACGCTTATCTTGCGCTTCATACGCTTTAATTAGCTTGTTGCATGCCATTTTTACCATTTAATTACATTTAGTCGATAATCGTACAATAAATGACTGATTTGTTTTTATTTTCAACAATTAATCTTATGAAAATTAAAATCTTTAATATGCAAAAGAACGAAAATTCCGTAATAACTTGAGGAGCCGAAATCTTTTGATGAAGGCATTATACATTATATATAATATATTATATATTATATATTATATAAGTTTTAATTAAAGAAAAATAGATTTCTACCCTTTTCGTCCTTGAACTTCCCATCAGTATTTTTGTCAGAAAAAATTTGTCACAATTTTTTTCTCATGTAAATTTTGACGCGCGAAATAAGTTCGCGAACTGATCTTTTTGGAGCGCCGTATCTCATATTAAAAAGAATACAGCAGAGCGAGGTGGCAGGGGAACTAGTTTGGTAGGTTAGGTTTTAGCCTAAAACTTCAGTTAGATTATTCTACTCTCCGCTATGGGTTATGAGCCGGCATAAGCCGGGTACTGAGTCACTGTCAGGACACTCCGGCCTTGTCCCCCGTCTTCTTCATCGTTCTCAGCATCTCTCCCATTCTTCATCTTTATATATTTTCTTTGTACTTTTTCTCGTTCTCTTTTAAAGTAGCTCTACCCCTCCAGTAAATTCAAACATCAAAAACTGCACAGAATTTTTTTAAAAACTCGCATTTTCAATTTAACGCACCGTCGTGTGATAAAATCAACATTTCCGTTGTATTCAAAGAAAAAAAATCCAAACTTCGTGTCGTAAACGTGAAAAAATCCAGGAATTTGTTGAAACTTCATAAAGCATAATTCATCGTTGGCAGAAAAAGATCTATTATTTGTTTATAACAAGAAAATATTTTTAAAAATATCACCACTTTCCCCAATTTAATTTTCCTTCTGCAATTAATTAAAAATTTAAAAACTGAAAACATTCAAAACTCGTTAATTCGGTCGATAAGATACCGACCTGACTGCACATCCCCTTAAATCCCCCGTATTAATCACCCCCACAAAAATCTTAGACTACCCCCAGTGAACCCCGCCACCTCCCGGGGGTGGAAAATCAAAAATTTTGTGTTCGAACAAAAAAAAATCGGAAAATCCTTTCCCCCCGTGAAACGCCATCGAATTATTTTTTCTTACACTTTCCTCATCCCTGAGACCGGATAATCGTCTGTTCCAGGGGGTGGGAAGGGGGTTTTAGCAGTAAATAGTTGAGCGTAGCAGTTGAATTAGCATTTTCTAACGATTTTTATCAGACACAGAGGCTTCGATAGTCTCGAACGCAAGCCACATGACCGTCTGTATTTTTTATCCCTCTTTTTCGTTCCTCTCCTTCTCCATCCTCCTCCCTCGAACCTCCTCGCATCCAGGGACCACACCTGTGTGTGGGGGAGAGGGGTGTGGGGGCTCGAGGAGGGTGAGGGCCATCGATATGTGGGTTTGCACGTGTATATGCACTCCTCAACACACGAATGTTCGAAAAAAAGAGGAAGAGAGGAGAAAAAAAAATGAAGGGACTCGTGAGTGTCGGCACCCGCCCTCTGCGCCGACGACTAGACGAGCAGATGCCCCTAGGAATACATTATTCGCCTTCTAAAACGGGCGGCTTTCATGTACTCACAGCGGTAGCCCCTCTGCCATGGGCTTAGGAACGGGTAAAAACGTGTTTTTTTTTTTTAGCTGAACAAAACATTTGGTTCTTAGAAATTAGCGTCTACGGTTTAAACGGGTAAACTAGAGTGAACTGTTTGATTGGCCCTATTTTGTCGTGAGGTGGATGAAGTTTATGTGCATAAAACCCCGGCAATTTGGGGTATTTTTTATGACAGATGGGGTTGCGAAATATTGAGGTGGTTCAGAGAAATATTTTGAGTTGAAATGGGGATTAGAATGCAGTAGTGGGGGATTATCTCGGGAACGAGGGGGTTTGAGGGGAAAATGGTGAGATTATTTTTTTGAGAAGAGGAAATTTCCTATAGAAAATGTCCTGAGAGTTTTTTTGGTAGAGCCATTAATTAGCGAGATAATCAAGGTTGTGAGAGGATTGGATTTGTTAATTGTAGTCACTAGGTGTGAGACGTTATCTTTTAATCAAAAAATGTGGATTATCTCGAGAACAACGGGTTTCCCGGAAAAATGTTGAGAATTATTTTTTTGAGAGGAGGAAATTCCCTGCAATCAATGTTGTGACACATTTTTTAATAGAGTCGTTAATTACCGAGATAATCCATTTTTAAGACGGTTGGAGTTGTTAATTGCGGTCGCTACATGTCAGACATTATCCTTTAATCCAAAAATGTGGATTATCTCGAGAACAAAAGGTTTTGGGAAAAAATGTTAGAGATTATCTTTTTGAGGGGATGAAATTTCCGACAAAAAATGTTATGACACATTTTTTGATAGAACTATTAGTCATTGAGATAATCAATTTTTTTTAACGCGATTTGATTAATTCAGTTGGACACTTTTTTCCCAGTCAAAAAAAGTTTGAAACATTCACTCTTTCACTTTAAATCAGCGAATGAAAATCGAATACTATTGGGTTATCTATAGAACAATTGATATTGAAAAAAAATATTGCAAATAATCCAAAGAAAGTCCAAAAAAATATGAAAATCCATTAACTCCAGTCACTACGAATCAAAAAAATTTCTTTCACCAAAAAATTGTCAAAAGGAACAAAATATCACGAACAACTGTTGTGCAATCACGACCGGCAGATCTCCCTTCAATAAATATTTTCAATCTGCCGGAAACAATTTCTCCCTGAAATAAATTGCAATTAACTTCAGCGAGGTTTTTCCTTCTCTCTTCATTACTTTCGTTATCAAACCTGTGCTCACTGTACTCAGTCGATTTGTCGCGTGCCGATGTTCTGTTCCACCTGCCCCACATGAAAAACTCTCGTCTGCCAACGAACCGCACCGGGTAAAGAGAGTAACAGCCCCAGTGGAATAAACAACACAAAATAAAAAGACATCTCTGGGAGAAATGAAAAATCAGTTGTCATCGGTAACAAAAATTTCAGTTATTAGTATTTCGGACATTCCAATTAGCTGCCCTGGCTTAAAGGGAATCATTAATTTTCCGCGATGATTCAGGATAATTTTCAGATGACAGTTTAGTTGACAGAATCGTAAAAAAACATTCGTAACCTCTAGAAAATCGCATTAAGGGGCAACAGAAGGTCATCTCAACCCCGAAAGTTGCGAACAAATTCATTCGCCATCGTCATTAATATCTTCCTAATTATTTATAATGAATTATCCACAAATATGTCTTGTTAAATTAATTTTTAATCCGAGAGAGCATATTTTTTCATTGTCTAATTATTTCTGCAATTTTTTTTCATTCGAGAAGCTTCAGAATTTCTTTTTATTTATATAAAATAAAAATCATAAAAAATCTATTTATTGCATACATTAAAAAAAAACATTTCCGGCCGTCCGACATCCTCCATCTTTCCTCCGAATTTCGGCGATATTTATTATGAAATAGACTCGATGAAAAATGGTTTAAAAAAAAAATCATAATTTTTTAAAACCATTTTTTACCTCTCAAAACCAATAAAATTATGATTTCTTAAAAACCATTTTCCCTCTCATAAATTACATATCACCCCATTATACATTATTTATTATTACATACTATACATAACACACAACATATCACAATTACCCAAATTAAAAAAAATTATTTATAACTAAAAACCCACGAAGCCTATCACTACGCGCCTTTAATTCCCCTTAAAACATGAAAAAATGATAAACTCTGATAAGTCCCTAGGATTGAGAACCCCGGAATGGTACATAGTCCGTGCGGATATAGTTGTGAGTCGGTAAAGAGTGCTTGTTAACCCGCGAAGGAGGAAGGAAGTGCTATCTTTAGACATTCGTGTGAGAGGGTCAGAGCGAAGTTGAGGAAAATAACAAATTCATGTCTCATCTTCGAATAAAAACTCTTTCTTCGCGTCTCCATATGATTTTTCAATTTTGCGTACTCCATTTACTCATTTCCCCCTCCTCCCACCCCTCCTCGCCCTTATCCCGCCGCTCTTCCCCCTCCCCTGCCCCTTCCACCTCTCCCTACTCCACGAACTGGTGTCCTCTCTCTCTCTCTCTCTTTTTTTTTTTTTGCGCTTTTCTTTTTTTTTTCTTGGTGAGGAACCTCGGTGACACGTGTTTGGGTTAGATACCCGGCCATTGACTCCCGGTTAACAACACTTACTAGACTGACCCTGGCTGTCGAGCTAAAACTTGTCGACTGAAATGATCGACTTTATGGTGATTCTCGTTGGTAATTAATCATTTGTAATTACGGTTTGGTATATTTTTTGTGATTTGCGATGATTGTGGATTCGTCGGTGCGATAGGAATTTTTTATTTCCGTTTCCGTTTGCTGGGTTGAGTTTGATGTAGTCGAGTCAGATGATCGATAGTGGGGTTACAATGATTTTTTTAGTAAAATTTTGTGGGGAAGATTTTATGGGGGAGGTTTTAGTGCGATTCAGTTATATCTTCCTGGGTTCATTCATTAAATGTTAATAGAAATCGGGAAATTTCAGGGAATTGATTCTACGTTTTTTATTAACTCAAGTTTTTTAAATTTCGTATAATTTTATTTTTTTTTAATTCCTAAAAAAGTCGGAGGAAACTGCGATTCGAGGGGAAGTTTCTCGTTAGTTTCCTGCAGTTTCAGTAATTTTTCTGAGATAATTATCCGAAAGTGATGACTCCCACGAATTTGTTCACGTTATTATAATTTTTATTGATGAAATTCTTCAAAATTTTAGTCAAAAAATTCCAACATTGTGGATTACAAATTTTATTGCCTCATTTAAAGACTGTGCACCACAAAAAAAAACCACATCAATTCATTCGTATTATCCGTTCCAATTTTTGAATGATATAATTATAATTCAAAAATATTTCCAAAAAACCCAAAAAATCAGAAAAATATCTAGAATTTCCTTTTATTTTCTTCCAATCCCCACAACCAAAATCTCCCAATTTTTCAATACTTTTTCCATTCCCCGTCATTTTCCTCCAAAAATTCCCAAAATTCCCATTATCCTGATGGCGCTCCACCCTTTATCCCTCAAATTTTCCAATTACCAAACCCCCACGACCTCCATCTCCCCCAAACCTCTAAAATATTTCCCAAAAACCTGTCCATTTCTTCAACACCTCCCCCATCCTACCCCCTCCCCTCCGCCGCCACAATTCCTCAAAAAAATCGTTCCTCAAAACCATCGAGACCTCATTCCCTACCACCAGACCCCCATGATCCCCAAAACAGTGCAAGACACTGTGAGGCCCAAAAGGACCGAGATAAAGCTGTTGGTTTTATCTCCTCCCCTGTATTCCTTTTTCACTCTTTACTTATTTCTTACTTTATCTCTCCTCTTAACATTTTTTTTTCTCTTCTCCACTCTTCACTATCTCCTCTTTTTGGCTCCCTCATCCCTCCGCCGACGACTGGCCATTCATGGGAACGACGAGTCGTTGTGGTCCCGGGGGCCAAAGTCACTGATTCCCTCTCACTTCGCCAATCGCTTCGGCTACTTCCGGGTGTGAGATCAACGCGCCCAAATGTTTTTTTTTACCCCTTGTTCCCCTCTCCTCCCTCTGCCTGATCTACTTTATTTTTTTTTTATTTATCAATAGCAAAATGAGATTGATGCGACGAGGGGGAAGAGAGGGAGGAGGAGGAGGGGAGGGGAGGGAATTAAAAGTGGCGGAAATTTGAGACTTTGTATCACGGACAGGTGTCAACGAACTGGTGGGATTTATTTTTAATTTTTTTTTTATTATTATTTTTCTTTTCACTGAGGGATTTCTAGACTTTTTTTTTTGTTGAGAGCCAGCACCTGCACGAGGTTTACTCGAGACGATGCGGTGATTCAAATATTTTTTTTAGAACATACCACAAGTTACTCGTTACAGTGTAAAATCATGCAGAGTTAATGTTGGGGAGGGGTGGGAGGAGGGGGATTTGAAAAGGTGCAGGTAAAATGAGTTAAACGGAAGCTAAAGGTAACTGATTGGACGGATGAATTGCAGGAGTCAATTGCTGATTTTTCGGTTGAGCCAGGTGATGGGCGGAAGTTAGTGAGGGGAAATTGAAATTAAGAGGAAAAAAATTTGGGGTACGGAGGGAAATTAGTGAGGGAATTGCAGTGCGGGGGGTGGAAATTTTGGTGGGGTAAATGGAAATTTTTCTTATGAAGTGGACGGAAAGAGGTTTTGGAGAAAAATTAGAGGTTTGGAGAGTGAAATGAGGAATTGGGTGACACTCGAATATTTTTTAAGGTGAAGTTTTGCTGAAAAGGTGGACTTGGGAGGTTAATTTTTGCGATTGAAGTGATCTTCGTCTCGTGTTTTGCCCCGCGGTTTAATTTTAATGTACGGAGAGAAAATTGTTTGAAAATTATATGTTTGTTTTATAATGTGACAGTCAAAAGAATATTCGGTAAAAATTACGAAATAGTTACGCACT
Organism: Diachasmimorpha longicaudata; assembly: GCF_034640455.1. Lineage (NCBI taxonomy): Eukaryota > Metazoa > Arthropoda > Insecta > Hymenoptera > Braconidae > Diachasmimorpha > Diachasmimorpha longicaudata. The sequence goes on from NC_087240.1 coordinate 2,685,617, forward strand.
TTTTTAGGGAACTTTCAGGAAAAAGTCCAAAACGTTCCAGAAAAATTCTGGAACGCTCCGTAATTTTGACTGAATACAATTTTCACTGGCACAACAGACACGTAATTTTTCAGAAATTATTCTCTTCGTGTGTGAAATTTCTTTACGTCTGAGAGAAAAATATTATCCTGTCAAATACATTGACTTCTTCCCACTAAATTGACATAAATATTCCCATAAGACACAGTAATCCCTCGTAAAAAAATTATTATCAACAAAAATCATCCAGATTCCGTCAGGAGAATCGTCGCGAGATCCTCAGAAGTTCTCGTTGTAATGAATCCGATAAATGACCCGGTCGATCCCCAAAAAGTTACCATAATCACCGAGAAAAGGTGGCTATATATGTCAGGAGTTGAATCAAGGCAATCCGGTTTGCTCTCGGGTGTTCGCCGGGTGTTGGAAGTGAAGTACAGACGATCGGTCGTTTGGCGAGTGGTCTCTTCTTCGCAAAATCACCCGCCGCCCCCTCTCCCCTGACGAAAAAAAACCGCAAAATTTATAAAGTGTCGAGTCTCGGTGTTAACTCCGGTGGTTACCAGAGAGAAATGTCAGGACCTATCTTAACGTTAGTGCGTGGGCCCCAGTGTTCTGGTCTACACTCGACAAACTAACCTACCCACCTAAGTAACCCATTGTGCGTTTTCCGTACCCGGCACTCACTGAGTCGCCCTATTGTGAGAGGAATATTTTTTTTTAAGGGGAAAAAAAAATTCACGAGGATTTGAAATTGTTTTGGGGGTGGGGGACAGGCCCAAAAATGGTAAAGGCGGGAGGGGGGGGGCAGGGCACTACATTATGTATAATATATAATATATAATATATTTAATAAAAATAAAACGATGACATAAAACGTGACCCGAATTTTTCAAATGATAAAATTACACAAAAATTAGGAATAATCGCAGGTGTATTGTATGGGTATATAGAATCGTTTTTAAACAAGCAGTTAAGAATTTGTTATTCAATGAAATTACATAACCAGAAAAAAAGAGGATAATTTGGCTGAAAGAATCTATTCTATAATTTTTTATTTCTCTGGTAAATTAACAAATATTATGACATCATTGCGTTGTATACATTCAATTTTATAATAACAATTATAGACAATTTTTGTTGAGAGCAACAGACATAAGGATGCGAGTATAATGTTATTTTAAATATGATTATTGCCAAAAAGTATGGAAAATGACAATTTTCCGGTATATTGAGGTGAATTGATATTTTATTTTGCGATTTTAGTTATCTGGGGGCTTCAATCCATATTTTCTGTGAAGTTAACAAACGAGAGGGGGATAAATAAACAAAATAAAAATATGTATTCTACGGATTAAATTAAGCAGTCAATAAAATTTATTATAATTATAAAAATTTTGTCATGAAATTAAATTGAATTCAATTTATATATTCAATTCAAGTTATAAATGTTTAACATTTTAATTATAATTACAATAAATGTTATTGAATGATAAGGTTATATATATATTCATGTATACATGCCTATTGTATCACGATATTTAATCTTTTTGAAAACCATATATTATATGACACCTCAGCCAAAATATAACGCGGACAAAAAACGTTACGTAATTTTTCAAAATTAAGTAAACTTTCCTCTCACTTACGAAACTTTAACGCAATTCTGACTCAACTATTTTTCCCTCCTGCGGTCAAGAACGAGTCAACGATGATGGTTTACAACCCGAGACACGAAATTATGCCCTTAAAACGCGACAAACGAGCCAATTTTATTTATCGTCCAAGGGGGACGTACCACCGAGAAATTGTTTCCGCATTGCCAGTCGTTTAAACTTCCCGCGTTAACCTTGACCAGTAGAGAATGTTGAAAAGTACAACTGACGAGAGAAACAGCCATTGCATTTTTGAGGGATTTATGAAAGCCATTGAACAACTTCACAAAACGATCCTTCAGGTATTGAGAGACAGAGACAGAGAGACGAGAGAGAGAATTCAGGATAGCCAACTGTAATTTATGTACCATAGATGCAGTCTTCGGCATTTGAAATCGGTCTGGAATGCCACAGGAAACAGGTTTTTGTTCGCATTCGTGAATTGTAGAGGGATAAGGACAATAAAATATTTTTCCAGGACTATAAAATTCGAACAAAGTATCAGAATTTGTTGGATACATTACAAATAATCAGCTTCATCACCTCAGATTCCCGCCAAAAATTTCAAAGTACTTTCGACATTTGGGGGGAGGGGCAATTGTTGATAATAACGTGTTACATTTATTGCTAAAAATTTTAGACAGAAAATGAAATAAATGAGAAGAAATGTCTCAGTTAAAATAAAAAAACAAAATATTTTTGTCAGCAATATATGATTTATGATTATATATTTTTTATAATATATATCATCTTATATAACGTAATATATCTAGCGTATTATCATTACCTCGAGGAATATTAAATAATTACTATACCATAATAAAATAATAATTTAATATTAACAAAATTATGTACGATATGTCATACCATATAAATACATATAAATATAAATCATATATTACATAATTTTCAAATATTCCTAAATAAATAAAATAAACACATAATACATCCTTCAACAAATGACCTTAACTACAATTCAAAATTCAAAATTACCCTCAATTCTGTCCCTCACCCCTAAAATTCGAATAATTCCTCAATAACTTCCAAAAGAATTCTCGTCAAATGCATACGCAACACAATCATTAAACCCCCATCATAAACCCCATAACCCGACCTTCGACCCCTCAAAAATCCCCCTCATCCCCCTCACCACACCACAAAAAACTATATTTTCTTCCTCAAAACCTAAAAATCCTCCGAAATAAATTTTTCTCTTACGCGCCGATGGTTTGCGCATACACATGGTCTTGGCAAACCCACACATGGCCGACAACCTTCGAACCTACCTGGTAGTTTTTGGTAGTTAAGGGGAGATGTAAAGACCTTGAGCCCCCTGGGCCTTCGGTCCCCGAAAAACCGGGTGATGTCGGCACTAGGTACTGACCCACTATAAAGGCACTTGCCATCCTCCTCGTTTGCCACTGCAATCACCTACTTCTTTCTCACTCACTTGGGCCCGCTAACCTACTCTCTTTTACCCACATAACACTGCCCCCTCCCCTCCCCCAGCCGCCATCGGGCCCAGCGCTCCCCACCCCACCCCATCTAGTCCACTTCTAAACCCGCTTTAGGATCCGAGTACTTCTCACTCCTCTTTATTTCTCTTTCTTGTTTCTTCTCTCCATTCACCCGGGGAATATAAATTTTTTCCTACTCTGGCTTAAGGTTAGAAGGTACATTGGTCTCCCTCTAACATCTAAAACCACTCCAATACACCCTCAAAGGAGGTGGTGGGGTAGTTTCGTCCTTCTCCCTCGGTTAAGTTGAGAGATGAGTGTGTGCTGGAAAGGGAATATAAACCCATAGCAACTGCTGTTTCTGCATTTCTCAGAGGCCGAATACTTCTTGCGTTACAATACAGCTAACGGGTGTCCAAATTGGTGGCGATTTGGGAGGGGAAGTGGGGGGGGGGGGGGGGGCTCAGGGGGGTCCTTTGAGGAAGGTTCTCAAATTTTTCGGGGGGCGCATGATGCGGAGGAATTCAATGGAGAAACTTTGGATGACTTGGATGACACGAAGAAAAATGAATGATGGCGACTACTATGATATGGATTTATAGTATTGATAGTATGGATTTTATCAGAAGGATGTGGTGAATGATATGAACAAATGCTGATGGATCGATTTATTTGTTGCGAAGGAAATTTTTTAAGTCTTAATGAATGGTCGAGTTGAATATAACGAAACGAATTGGTGTTAATAGTTAACGGATGACGTCAAGTTTAATAAGATTAATCAATTTTATATTTGTTAAGTGTTAAAGGATGGTAGAGTTTTATATAACGCAATGAGTATTCGTTAATAGTTAATAAATGGATAATTTGAATGGCGAAAGTCATGTCAAACAAAACTAATCAAATATACATTCGTTAACTATTAACGAATGGTAGAGTTCCATATAACATAATGAATATTCGTTAATAGTTAATGAATGTCCCGCTCGAATGGTGAAAGTCAAGTCAAACAAGACTAATCAAATATACATTCGTTAACGATTAACGAAGGGTAGAATTCAATATAACGAAATGAGTATTCATTAATACTTAACAAATGGCTCATTTGAATCGCAAAAATTAAGTCAAAGAAATCTGTTTTAAATATACATCTGTTAACTATCGACGAATAGCGAAAGTTCAGTAAAACAGGATCTAGTAATTATACATTCGTTAACTACTAACGAATGAACGTGTCATGCAAACAAATACACCCTCACTAAAAACCAAAATCCATTCATTTACAATAATTAATCCCCTCAATCAACGTAAGTAAATACCTCAGAATTAGCTCCAAACCCTATTCTATTTAAACCAAGTAAATATAACTCGAAAAACAATGATTAACATCCCCTAATATTCCATATATCTTACGCATTTCAAATTACTCCCAGTAATTGATATTTATCTAAAAAAAAATCTCACCAAAAACCATTTTCTCTATCACTGCACAGATGACTTATCATCTTCACATCAAAGTCCACACAAATGATTTCTCCTCGCGTCATTATTCTCCCTCATCAGGCCCAAAAATCCGGACCTCATCTAAATACCAAAATTCTAATATCATATTCAAATCAAAATCTCGTTTTGGAATTATCAGTCCAACTGAGTGAACCAAACGAGCCACAGTAAAATATAATGAAAACCTGTTATTGTGTTCTGCAACTAGCTCATGTGGAGGCACTTGCGAATATTATAATAACTCAGGGGGTTGGAGAAGAGGTTAGCGAATGATATTGCAAGTGGCTGGACTGGGGGGAGGAGGGGGGGGGGTCGACACGGGGTTGTTTCTAAGTAGCAATCTAGTGGTCCATAATTCCTGTCTTGTCTCATTCGCCCTACCCGGAATATTTTCTCCAGTACTCATTGGAGATGTGCTTTCGCTGTAACTTTTTTTTTTTTCGCTGTAACTTTTTTTTTTTCTCATCTCTCTTCTCATTCATTTTTTATTCATTCCAATTCACAAGGACCACGACCGGATTGATCATTGGATGCTGCACTGTTCAAAATATATATTCTCTATCACATTGTAATACATTCGCCGACCCCATTTTTTTAATGGACTCCTGCCGTGCGATTCAGCCACACGCCATCGGCACTTTTTTTTTTTTTTTTTTCTCCTGTTAATCGCACAGTTCCGAGAGCATTTCTTCAGCAACTTCGGATAATTTGGGAGTGGGTAACGGCGTCTGCAGCGTTGTCTGGTTCTTTTCCTGTTCCAATATTGAATATTGGAAGAGATCAACAACTTTAATCCACCTGAAGTGGTGATTTGGGACTGAGAGTGGTTTCACTCAAGCGAGAGAAATTTCCGCCATTTTTTATTACAATCAGAATTATTTCATTTCCATCGATCGTCAGGATGTTTGAAGAGCACTATTAGATTATGGGTGTAAATGATTAAATTATTTGAGACACAGTGGAATTGGTTTTGTAATATTCTTTAATGACACGAGGAAGACACGTCTTTACTAGTGGACCGTTGTCCAGAGGCTAACTAACTTCTTATAATATGAAAAATCTTTACTAGGAGAAAAAACAATAGACCCTTTATGTTTCCAGAGGGCAGAGTCTCCTTTGAATACCACTTGTGGTAAGGATCACAATGCTCTCGAGTCCAGAGCACAACAGATCATAAATCAGTCCCTTTTCTGGAAACAATTTCAAACATATGATAAACCTCGTCGAGTGATTTTTGAAGCAGAACAGAAGAGCTGTGTTCTAATTTTCCAACAAGCACATTCGAAGGTTACGATTAAGCTCTTCAGCATCAGAAGGGCTGATCAGGCAGATGCGCTGGTTAGTGATCATTCCTTGGGGATATTTCCGGGTGAATAATGACAGCTATTCAACCTATTTTCATCTTTAAAAACATTTCGCATCAGTTCTTCCTCCTTCTTTATGTCTTTCATCTTCTCCTTTGCAAAGGACAAGCTCAGCACCTGGTACTGTTGTGTACAAGTTGAAAGGAGGAAATAGGTGGATAACAAGGTAGATCTATCCCTCTCTAGTTTCATCTCTTCATCTTGTTGAGACGTATAACAACTAGAGAACGTTGGGGCCCGCCCGTTGGGCCCTGAGTATTCCCGAGTGACATGGTACACGGATACGTTCACATAACCTCTTGATCCTGATTAGAATATGACTGGACCTACAGTTCCAACTGAAGCACAAAGTCCCTCCTAGTTTTCTTTTATCTCCAGCACATTCTTCTTCTTCAGTGGAACAAAAAAAAAATTCTTTAACGATTCTACTAGGTCTCTTGTCTAGTTGGTCCCTGTCTACTGCACACACCACATCTAGAACCCGGAAGCATCGAGAGGCTTTTCCGGTTTGCTGTGTGTCAGGATAAACCGGTAACGGTTTCCATGGGAAACGGATTTCTCGGGTTTTTTAAAGAGCGAGACCAACGGATGGGTTGAACGTAAACAAAATAACGAAATTTGGAAGGCTAGAAGACGTAGGACAGCGAAATTTGGAAAACCAAGATCCAGGAGTAGAACTTTTCGTAGACGATGGATTGAATAGTTGTCTAAGGCTGGAATTAAGATATTTGTAGAGACTCTCTTCATGTGGACTAGACACTGGAGGTTATTGACTGATTTAATGTCTTTTCCAAACTTCTTTAATCGCTCAGTCGTTGAGACACTCGAAGATTATCAACATCTCGTCGATTGATTGGTCGTAAAGTGGCGACGGCTTCCATGGAAATCGCATTTCTCGAGTTTTTAAAGGGCGGGACCAACGGATGGGTTGAACGTAAACAAAATAACGGAATTTGGGAGGCTAGAAGACGTAGGACAGCGAAATTTGGACAACGAAGGTCCAGGAGTAGAACTTTTCGTAGACGATGGATTGAATAGTTTGTTGAATAGTTGTCTAGGGCTGGAATTAAGATATTTGTAGAGACTCTCTTCATGTGGACTAGACACTGGAGGTTAGTGACTGATTTAATGCCTTTTCCAAACTTCTTCAATCGCTGTTCAGTGGTTGAGATATTGGGAAAACATCAACTTCTTGACAATTGATTGGTCATAAATCGGTAATAGCCTTCGTCGGAAGTCTATTTACTCTGTTTTCATTGAACAATATGACCAATGAATTAGTTAAACCTAAAAAGGGCAACATTTGGAAAACCAGAAGACGTGGGACACCTAAATTTGGAAAACCAAGAACTTTTCACAGACGATGGATTAACAGGTTTTCTAATGCTACTATTACCATCTTCGTGAAGATTCTCTTCATGTGGAGTAAACACTGGGGGTTATTACCTGATTTAGTACCTTTTCCAGACTTTGTTAATCACTCAATCGTTGAGATATTCGAAGATCGTCAATATCTCCCCGACTGATCGGCCGTAAATCGGTAATAGCTTTCATCGATAACCTTTTTATTCAGATTTCTTTGGCCAGCAGAACCAAGAGATTACTTAAACCTAAAAAAAGGGTTAAATTCGGAAAACCAGAAGACGTGGGACAGCTAAATTTGGAAAACCAAGATCCACCACAAGAACCTGTCATAGACACTCCATTACAAAAATTCCAAATCATTATGACGAATTACAAATTTTTCCAGAGCTACCATTTACATCTTTGTAAAGATCATCGTCATGTGGACCAAACACTGGACGTTATTTCCTTCTTCATAGTCTTTTCCAAACTTCTTCGATCACTCAATGTTTGAGATATTAGAGAAACATTAATTTGTTGTCAACTGACACTCCAAAAAACCTCCCCTTTCCCCTGAAACATCATCAAAAATTCCCATCACTGAACAACCGTCTAACCCCCAACTATTTTCATCTGTTCCAGGATACACCTACCTAGGATCGGCGTTGGTAGTGGAGCCATCAGTAGCCAGCAGCACAAAAAAACGGTAAGTCGCCCTCTCAAAGCCAATGGCATCAATTATCCTGCATCCAGCACGTTAACAACTTGCGAAATCAACACTTTTACCGGAATATCATGAACCATCGCGTGTAATGAGGCACCATTAGCCCATATACCCCAACCTCCAGGCGTCCATAAACGTCGGCGTACCAACGTTGATGTACAGAACCGAAAATCAACGTAAACCAAAAAAAAAAATTCACCAGTGAATCTCAATCGTTTTTGGTTCCCTTCAAGCTCTTCTTTCCTGTTTCTTTCCTTCCAAACACATCAGACTGTCGCGTTCCATTTAACGAACCGACTTGAGAGGGGAAGGAACAGTATTTGGGAGCCTCTGAAGGGTCTAAAACGTTATAACGTCGAACCCTCTCTTCTCATTTTTTTTTTCGAGTTCAAAAAAGTGCGGCACCTGCCTACGACTCCAGTGAACCAGTCGCTCGTGCCATACAACAGCAATCTGTTATTTTTACATTGTTCCATTCCACCTTCCACCCTCCCCCTTGCCACCCCTCTTCACTTTATAGCCTATATTCTAACCCCATCATTGTCGTGAAGAGACTCCGACAATTATTTAGAACTCAGTTGTCCAGGAAAAAAAGCCCTTCAATATGTTGGTCCTCTCGTCTCTGTCGAGTTGTATCATTTTTTTTTTTCATTTTCAAAATTTAATGGAAATGCTAATGCCCGGGAATTCCGGGAATATTAATTTCCACGTGGGCTGATATCGTTCAAATGTAAAGTGTGAGATGCGGAGGGTACGGTAACTAGGGATGAACAATGAGGAGAGAAGAAGATTCTTGTGGTGCAGGAGAGAAAACGAGTTTTCAGATGTTTAGGGGTTGGGAGGGGAGAACTCACCCCTTCAGAGGGCTCGTCAACAAATACAGGGCTGGATGTATTTACAGCTAGATTTCTCTTTCTTGGTCCCGCGAATTTGTAGCGTTTGGACTTTGTTATGGTCTTGAGAATTTTGGATGTGGTGGGATGAATTCACGAGTGTGAGAACCAACTCGGTTGTGTCAATCACACGAAGCGGTGTTTCAATGGATTTGTATTCAATGTGGTACGTGGTATGGGTTTATTGTTGTTAAAATTTTGGGGATAATGCGTGAGGACTGTTGAATATTCATTCGTGTCACTGGGGCAGGGGTTGGGGAGGGGAGGGAGGGGTGGTTTGGGTGGGAGAGGGGAATGGAGGGTTGGGGGATGAAAGATTCGCGGGGAGAGGGAGAAGGTTTTTGGGAAAGAGGTCGGGGACGGTCATTGAAGGGTTGAGGGGTTTAGGGACTTGAAATGGAATTTTTGGAAAATTTTTTGGATAATTTTTCGAGGATTTTTTATTAGAAATTGTGATGGTGGTTTGTGGAGGGATTTTATGAGGAATTTTGATTTCACTTTGATCCCGACAGTCGGGGAAATTAATATGCGATGGTCAGATTTTTTTTTAGGTTAGAGAAATTTTATTCTGATAAAGTAGAGAATTACTGTATCGGTATAATTTATCATATGTCAGAATCAAATTTTTTTTGGTTTAGAATAAAAATGAAAGATCATATTTCAAATTTTATCAAGTTTCGGGATAAAAATGAGGCGACGACGACATTTTTCCACGATTTACCGGTAATTTTAACCAAAAATTTCTCCCATGTAATTTTCCTTGATCTTTTACTTTTCTTTTCCTTTGGAAAACCTTCCATTCGCCCCGAATATCCCCCCAATTCCTCCCCATCCACTAAAAAAATCGATCAGAAATTACCCCACACTGTGACCATCTTATCCCCGTTCCCCAAAAATCACCACACCACTCGCTAAAATCCATTAATCCTCCGTAAAAATTATCCACCCCTTCGTGACAAATTCCCCAATTCTTCTCAAACAGATCCGGTAATTTTCCCCCACTCACCCTGAACCCACCCCCAGATCGTACGGTAATTTTTACCGATTCTGTCTCTCCCTTCAAACTCGTCTCCCCGTCCGCATTTTTTTTGGCCGTCCAAATCCATTTTTGATTCTCATCTCTTTTATTGAATGCCAAAAGTAAATAAGGGAAGAGGGTGGACAAGGGGGGGAGACAAAAATATTTAATGTTTGCAGATGATATCGTCGATTGCCATCTACATACGATGTCTAACGTATCGACTGGGCGGTGAATTGGGGGGCGGGAGGGGGCCCTGGTGGGCAGGGGGAGGATGGGGAGGTCCGGGGGTATGTTGAAGATTGTAAGATGGTATATACGCGTGCCCATATGTTTGATGCGCAACCGCAAAAGCCTCGGAGGCACCCACCGAATGCAGAAGCCCTGCACTTTGCGCCCGGGCCCCCTCAAGCCACACAATGCAGGCACGTGCATACCGCCGTCATTATAATCTCCTTCCTCACCCTGTTCTTGCACATGTGTAATGCATCTTTCGAATTGACTTCAATTTCTTTTCATTTTAATTTTACTTCGCGAGAGGGGCATTTTTCAATTTCAAATCACGATGCATTACGAGGGCAGTGGGACTGCGGACTGTATTTATCGTGTAAATTGTTTTTTTTTTTTTGGTGGTGGCTGACATGTGAGAAATTGAAGGATTGAGGGGGTGGGGTGGGGGGTTGTTGGGTTGAAGTTGCGGGAGATTCTCGGATTCCCGGATTTTTAAGGGATTTATGCAGAGAAAATTATGTAGAGGTTCGGGAATTTTGGGAAATTCGGGTGACGGTTATGGTATTTTCAAGTTAATTAGTTTATAAAAATTAGGTGGAGGTTCAGTAATTTTGCAATCCAATATTTAGAGAAAGTGATGTAAAGGTTACGTAATTTTTACGTAAAATATTCAGTTGAAATTACGTCGAGGTTCGGTAATTTTATTGAATCGACGTAAAATTTCTGCACTTTGACACTAAAATATTTAGTAAAAATTACGTAAATGTTGCGGAATTTACAAGGGAAGTTTTTACTAAAAATTACAGAAGTCGTTACTTAATTTTTATTGAATCATTTCCTTCCGTGTATTTTTAGTAGAACCAAAAGACAATAATTCCAAAACTGTCAGTTTTTGAATTATTGTCGAAATTTTTCGGTCTACCACGAAAAATATACGAAAAACAAATCCTTCAATTATTGTAATACAAACAATTACAAAAGAAACATTTCTAGGCATTCCTCTGCAATAAATATTTCTCCCCAATAAATTAATATTCAACAAAAATAATTTTTTCCCCAAATCGAGTGCATCAAACAGACGATTTCTCTAGCATTTTAACGTCATTAAAACCACCCTTCCATTTCCCGAATTATTAACCATTTTGTGGGACAATTGTGTTCGTAAAAATTGTCAACCACCAACCACCCTCCTCCCCCTCCCCCAATTATATCTCTCTATCTACCTTATGGCACAATGTCCACCCTTAATTCTCAACGAAACCGCAGTTCCACCGAGTTTTTCCCTAAAACAACATATGGAACTGCACTAACTCCGTAATATTTACTTCGTATACAACAATTAACCGCAAATACGACGGATATTCGGTGCGCACTTCTCCCTTGAAATTACCATAACAAGTGCACGGGCATTACCTAGTTGGTACACACGAGTCAAATCAGGTACTTAAAAAAGAGTTACCCTTATCCGAAAGGGGTGGTAAGGGGGTAGACTCGGTGCACTGTGCAGTTACAGCCGGTCTTGCCCCCCTCTCCGTCAATGATCATCCGGTGGGGTTGCAACGAGCATAAAGATGCACTTTACACCGCAAGTACTCGCACTTTGTACTCCAGTTTTCGGGTGTATTATTCAGGGGTGTGATTACTTTCATCCGGGGGGAAAAGTTGTTGGCACGTGACGGAAGAAAAAATTCTGGAATTTATATTTTCGAGATTGTGAATTTTTGGGATTTTTTAGAGGGGAGGTATTATAAATATTCGTTTATGTAGTGATAATAGTTGTCCATTTATTTGGATAGTTAATTATAAATAATTATAATGAGTGGAGAAGTTCTGCAGAATTATTTTTTGGAAATGAAAAGGAATGAAATCTGAGCGGTTGAGGGAATTCTCAGGTTCGTGAACTTGAGGGGGATGAATTTTGGAAAATTTCGAATGAATCGCAGATTTTCTGATATGTGAACCAGAATTTTCCTGATCTCTCCCAATTTTCCGGGAATAAGGGAATGTAAAATGGCGAAGGCTCCTTGGGGAAAAGACTCTTCAAGTTCTTTCTTGAGACAAAAACCTTGAAGTTCTCGGTTAAGAAAAAAAGTTCGTGAAATTCCCGTGGAGCTAAAATATCCAAAAAATTTTAGCAAATGTAAAAATCACTGGAGAAAAATATTGGTCATGACTCCCCTAGGGATATTTACTCACGTGGTTTTCCTCAAACTCGACAAAGTGAAAATCACTGCAGAAACCTATCGTTCGTTACTAGTTCCCTAGGGAATTTACTCGCGTGGTATTCCTTAAACTCGAAACAGTGAAAATCAGTGCGAAAAAAAATCGTTCATGACTAGTGTCCTAGAGATTTTTATTCGCATGGTTTTCCTCAAACTCCAAAAAGCGAGAATCACTGCAGAACCATATCATTCATGACTAGTTCCCTAGGGATTTTATTCGCGTGCTTTCATCAAACTCGAAAACATGAAAATCACTAGGGAATAATATCATTCATGACTACTTCCCTAGGGATTTTATTCGCGTGATGTTCTTCGAACCGTAAAAAATACCGTTCATCCCCAGTACCCTAGGTATGTGTCCTCCCCTGACGTTCCTCTCACCCTAAAAAATATCCCACTTATCCCCCGTCCTAGGGATTTTTTCTCCCTTGACGTGTCACTCCTCGCCGCCCCCTCAACCGGTAACGCCACGCGCCTAAAATCCCTATAACCCCCCTCCCAAAAAATCCTATTTCCAATTTGGGTCATCGAATTTCGGACATTTGTCTACAATACCATAAGGGTAATGTTTCCATTTTACCAACGATACAATACCCCACCCCTTTGTTTTCTTTGCCAGTCTCATCACGCAAAGCGGATCGCAAAATGCATCGCCCTCCCACTTGCACGTTCGTGTGCAATCGTCCCCCACCCTCTTTTGTCCCCCTCCTCCTCCCCCCACCCCTGAGGGCCCCGCAGGCGCGTGCCAACCTCGTGTGCTCTTCTCCCTTTCTCTCTCACCCCACCCCATTACAACCTCCCTCCCTCCCTCAAACGCCAAAGTGCAGTCTCAACCTCCTCCTCCTCCCCCTCCCCCCTTCCCCCTATCGTTCAACGATGCGCGCGAGACAGAAAACGGTTTACGTTTCGTTCTACTGCAATTCACATTTCTCTTCTCTCCCCCCATTCGCTGTCGTTCCAAGGTTTTACGTCGGTGCATCTTCCGCGCACTTGTTGCATCGAGGTTTCAAGTTCAAAGGCCAGAAGTAAACTGCAATTATTTTTAATTCAACGCGTTGGGATGTTAATTGCTCGGAAGATCAAGAAAAAATTTTTTCTTTATTGTAAAAAGATATTTAAATAGTAAAATATGCAATTTAGTATTTAATATTTAAATTGTGGAATTTAAATATCGTAAATATGGAATTTAAATATCGTTTAATGGATTTGTTTATTTATTTATTTATTGGTTTATTATTGGATATTTATTTATGTCTGAATTAACAATGTGATGTTTAATTCAATTTTAATTGAAAGCGGTCACGAAATTTTTTACTTATCTAGAAAGTTGTAAATTTTTGGTTTTTTATGGTGAGTGATGGTTTTTTTTTTTATGAAAATTTGAATTTTTAATGTACAGGAAACTTTGAATACGTCATGTCCTCAGGTTCTGACATTTTCAGGGGTTTTCTGTGGCATAAATTAACTTGAAAATTGAGAAATATTTAAATATTTATGGAATTAATTGACATTCATTCGTATTAATCAACTAATTAATTAATATTTATTTATGTCAAGGAATTGATCGATTTATCAATAAAAAATACTCCACAAATCGTCCGGTAATTCTGTTATCACTTATCATATTTAGACGGTCCTGTCCGGAGGTGCAATCAGCCTCTCGGCCATTTTACACCCTGCCCTCAGGCAGCCGTCTAGTCGCTGGTATCGAGTATTTGTGCCCTACGAGCTAACTCATAGAGCCCCTTGATCCCGTCCCTGTCGACATGTATATCTATGCAAGTAGACCCGAAGACATTCCATCTGGCTTCATCGAGTCCGCTGCATCTTGTGCATAGGTGAAGAGGATCCTCCTCTGTCAGCCCGCATCTTTTGCATAGGGGGTCAGTCCCCTTGCCTATCCTTGATAAGTACAGAGCCAGGGGCCAGTGTCCAGTGATAAGCCCCACCATAGTACGGAGCTTAACCCTGTTTAGGCCCAACAGGGTCTCTGCCAGCTTCCTAGTGGGTTCTCCTAGGAGGGATTTCGTGTGCTTGGCACCCGTCTCCGAGTCCCATCTCTCCACGATCCTCCTATCCGCACGTTCCTTGACCAGGTCCTTCACAAAATCGGTGTGCACGCCTACGTGCTCCACCTCTCCCTGAAAGCCCCTGCAACTACCGTTCTTTGCTAGCTCATCGGCTTTTTCGTTGCCTTTGATGCCAGCGTGTCCCGGAATCCAGGCCACCTCGAGCCGATTATTTACGGCAATTTCCTCCATCAGCTCGACGCATTCACTCACCAGCTTAGAACAACACTCATACCTGAGTATTGCTCTCAGCGCGCGCTTGCTATCTGAGTAGATGAAGATCTTTTTGCCCTTGTCCCCCCTCTCCAGGATCATCCTGGCGCAGGCCCTTAGGGCAGCTAGCTCGGTCTGGAGCACGGTTGCGTGTGAGCCCAGCCCAATGGTCCTCGCTATTGCGGGCCCCTCTGACCAGACCCCCGCACCTGCCCGTCCGCTCACCCGTGATCCGTCCGTATACCAGACTAGTCCACGGGGCGGCACCCAGTCCGCATCCTTTCCTGACGGGGTTTCCCCCCATCCAAGATTGACCGAGAACTTTCTGCGAAAGTGCCATCGGGGTCTGCAGGCGTCAGCACCGCGCGACAGTAGCCCTTCCAGCTCTCTGTCCGCGCGGAGGACACTAGCATGCCCATTCCTAGCTCCCTTCCATGTTCCCTGTAGCCGCAGTCTTGCGGCCGCTCTTGTTGCCTCTTCCCTTATAATTAGGTGTGGAGGTTGCATAAAGAGCAGAGCCTCCAACGCTGAGCTGGGGGTCGTTCTGAGGGCCCCTGTTATGCCCAGCATCGCAAGCCTGCCTATTTTGTCCACCGCTTTCCTGTGGCAGGCCTTGTTCAAGGCTGTCCACCACACTGCGGCTGCGTATGTTAGCTGTGGGGTCATAATGGCCGTGTAGATCCATTTGACCATCTTCGGCCTTAGACCCCATGTGCTTCCAAACATTCGCCTACATGCCCAGTAAGTCATGGTGACCTTGCTAGTCTGCATGGCGATGTGCTTTTTCCAGCTGAGCTTCTCGTCGAGCCAAATACCTAAGTATTTGACCTCACTCGAGAATTTCAGCATTGTGTTGTAAATGGAGGGAGCCTTAACAGCACCCCTCCTTCTACGTGTGAAGTGCACCATCTCCGTTTTGCCTGGGTTTACCCTTAGGCCCTTCGATGTGCACCACTGCTGAACATAGTCCAGCGCCTTTTGCATCTTGCTGTGCAGCATGCTCGTGTTCCTGCTAGTTACCAGCAGTGCCACATCATCCGCATATGCGACTGTCCTTACCCCCAGTTCCTCGAGTCCAGTGAGGAGGCCGTCAACTACGAGGAGCCATAGCAGAGGAGAGATAACCCCCCCCTGCGGGCAGCCCCTCCCTACCGCAGCCCTTACCTCACTGTCCCCAAGGGTGGAGTGGACAACTCTTGTTCGGAGCATGGCGGCTATCCATTTGATGATCGAATTCTCGATCCCAAACGCTGCCGCAGCTTTCTCCATTGTATCAAAGGCGGTATTGTCGAAGGCCCCTTCGATGTCGATAAAGACGCCAAGGGTGTCCTCCCCCCTTTCCTTCGCATTTTCTATTGTGCCTACCAAGTGGTGTAGCGCAGTCTCAGTCGATCTGCCAGCTTGGTAAGCATGTTGTGAGGGGCATATCTGATTAATCCTCAGTGCCCCCTCCTTAATGTGCCTATCGACCAGCCTTTCCAGCGTCTTCAGTAAGAAGGAGCTCAGGCTGATCGGTCTGTAGGCTTTCGCGTTGTCGTAGCTGCATTTACCCGGTTTGGGGATAAAGACAACCCTGACTTCCCGCCACCTGCCTGGCACATAGCCCAATGCTAGGCAGGCCCTGAATGCCGGTATCAGTCTGCGCAGGAGCAATGGCCCCCCTCTTCGCAAGAGGGCCGGATGTATCCCATCCGGACCTGGACTCTTGTACATTTCGAAGGAGTCCACCGCCCATTGCAGCCTGTCCAGCGTTACTATTCGTGCGGCTAGCTCCCAGTCGGGATCGCCGCTTCCTGTTCGCTTCCAGTCCACTTCCAGGCACTCTCCTGGAAGCTCTATAATAGAGTCCGGGAAATGCGCGCGAACCAGATGCTCAAGGACCTCTCGCGGTTCTGTGATGGTCTCTCCGCTTTCCAGCGTGATTCCACCCAGCCGTTGTGAAGGGCCCCCCGAGAAGACCCTGCGAAGCCTGGAGATGCCTGAAAGCGCCTCCAGTTCCTCACAGTATGTCCTCCAGGTGAGCTCCTTTGATCGTTTTATGAGCCTCTTGTACTCTCTCTGCACATTTCTGTACAGAGTCCAGTCTTCGGCCCTCTTCGATTTGTGCGCTCGGTTTCCGAGCCTCCTGGACTGGCTTCTCAGCCTGTCCAACTCACGGCTCCACCAAGGCACTTTATTACCCTTCCTGCAACGTCTAGCCGGGCATGCCGTCTCAAAAGACTCAGTTAGGGCAACGTGGATTCTCTCCACCTCGTCCTCTAACCGGTCCTCCCTGCAGGGCCTAACGCGTCCAACCCCGAGCCTTTCCTCCAGGTTCCTCTCGAAGGAGTCCCAGTCGGTGGCCCTTGGGTTTCTGCGCAGGCGGTCCTGCTGCGGTTGGGCACAGCCCTCTATGCTAAATCTGATGCGTCGATGGTCAGAGAGTGTGTCCTCCCGGTCCACCCTCCAGTCCCTGCATCGCCTCGCCAGCCGGCGGGTGCACATGGTTACGTCAATGATACATTGACAGCGAGAAGTGACGAACGTGGGCCTCGAGCCCCTGTTTAGGATCTCTAGGTCAACGTCTGCCATAAATTCCAGGAGAGCAGTGCCCCTGTCATTACATCTTTCGCTGCCCCACACCACGTTCTGCGCGTTTGCGTCACAACCTATGATGAGTGGCAACTTTCTAGCTCTGCAGTGATTCACCAGATCACGCAGCTCATTGGTAGGTGGTGGTGTCGGCGAGTCATGTGGGAAGTAAGCCGAGCAGAAAACTATGTCCTCCGCACCGGCCTCCCCCCGAAGTCTCACGACAACCGCCACCAAGTCTCTGTGGCAGAAGTTGGCCATTCCCCTGGCTCCGCACGCTCTTTTGACAGCAATGCAGGCCCTGGGGCCCAGGTCGCCCTGAGCATAGAATAGCTCCACCTCGCCTCCAGATAGGCCTTTTACCGAGCCTCCGTGTTGCCAGGGCTCTTGTATAAGGCATATGTCTGTATGCTCTACTGCTAGGCTGCGACTCAGCAGGGCAGTCGCAGCCTTGCAGTGCTGCAAGTTAATCTGGGAGCAGTGGACTAGCAGAGAGCCTATGCCGTCTCCCTGCCTATTGCCCTCTGCTCCTTCCCCCCTTATCCCCCTGGCCATTGTTTGGCCGTTAGGCAGGGTCGCCTGGTGGCGCCCTAACCTGCCCTGAGTGGGATGAGCCCGGCAGGGCCCAGTTGAGGGTCCCTTGAGACCCTCTCCCAGTTCCCGCCGCGCCCCCTCTCACCAGAGGCGGCCTACCTCTTCGGCCCTTGGTCCGTCCGCTCAGCGGAGGCCTTGCAGGGGCAAGGGGGTCCCTCTGTAAGAGAGAGCCTTCCTCGCACTCCTTTCCTCCTCCCTCGCGGGCGCCTTCCCTGGCAGCTACTGGGGCACTCTCCTGTCCACCCGGACCCTTTGGCGCACCCTCCTGCCCTCTCCCCTCCCCTGCGGTCACTGACCCCCCTTGGTCAGCGACCACTTTCCCTGGGCCTGGCTGCGTCTGGGGCGCCTTTCCCCCCGCCGCTCTCCGCTGGGTCTCGTAGAAACGAGCCCGGCCGAGGCAGTAGAATGGGGCCATCCCCAAACCCTTCAGGGCCTCTAGGGACTTGGGGTCTACTCCCAACACCATGTTGAGCCCCTCCTCCCCGCTCCGGCAGTCCCACACCCTCCACTTGCCTGTGGTGAGGGCCCGGTTCTGCATCCTCAGCCTCTCAAGAGCCATAGCCGCTCCCACGGGTTTTCCCGGGAGAAAGGCCGTAACCCTGATCAGCTTCTGGAGCGCTTCCTTATCCACCAGGATAAGGGAGGCCCCTTCCCAGGGTGCCAGGGTGGGCACCACGGTAGTCAACCACTCTCTTGATCGACTGTCCGCGCATGCCACCCACAGCACGCCATCGTCATACCAGTGGCCATCGAAGCTCGGGAGCTGACCATCTTGGTCAGTCCCGAACAACGCCGCCACTAGCGCCTCCTGGACTAGGTTGGCCTGTTCCCTTGTCAGGGACAGCTCCGGATGGCCAGTTGGCACTACGGCCACCCTGCCTCCACCCTTCGCCGCCTCTCTGAAAGAGGTTGCCCCCAGCCCTTCCATTGCCCGTGCCTTCTTCTTGGGCATGGCCACTTCGGGGGGAGTGGATCCTGAGGACCTGGGCCTCTTGGGCCCTGTCCCCTGTTCCTCCTTCTCCTCCGTCGCGGTCCCTTTCTGCGGAGATTGCTGATCCCGCGAGGCCTCGGCTTTCAGCCTAGCCTGGCGGGCCCGGCGCTTCTCCGCGCCCGTCCTACCCTTCCTCCTCTTCGCCAGGGTAGGGTCAGCGACAGCGGGCCCACCACTGGTAGGCCCCTCTGAGGCTGGCTCCCCTTCCACTTCCATTTGTATCTGCGCTTGTTCCCCTTCCGGAGCCCTAGCGCAGATCGTACTCTCCTCCGACCTGTAAGCCTCTGCCGTTCCCTCAGAGAGGGCACCGTCATCGGCGTTAAAATTTTTATTATTATTTAATGGGTCCATGTTAATCCCACGAGTAACCAGGAAAAGAAGGTCCACCCCCGCAGAGCCTGGATGCGGAGGTAAGGCATGCATACAATGGGGTGCTGCCTGGTTCCCCAAGGGTATCGTTTGAGACACTGTTCCCCAGTGTCATTCAGCCCTCGGCACGATAACTTCCACCTTAGCTTGGGAAGTCTGGTCCGCGGCGATGCTTTGGGTCTTCCTAACGGGTTTTTACTTCCGTAGGTCGACGTTATAGTCATCGCAGACCGGTATCCGAAGTGTACCCCGGAAATCCAGATTCAGGTGCTCTTTCCAGCCTCCTGTCTCCGGTCCCAAGGTGCCACTCATACTCCGGCCCCCTCCTATCCGCCACCTGGAGACGCGCTCAGTAGGTGACTCAAACCCTCCCCTTCGTCTCGTTTATAGAGAGGTCCGGGGCTGAGGGTAATTCTGTTGTTAATAAAAATTTCAAGTTTTTTCTCAAAAATATTCACTTTCACCTAAAAAAATAATCATTAAATATAAACACTTGATTTGTTTATTAAAAAAAATTATTACGTTATTCGCGTATAAAATAAATGAATAAATCGTCATCTCATTTATTTAATTTAATAACAATATTTCTTTCTATTAATTTTTTTATTCCCGTACAGCGAAAGGAAAAATTTCAAAAACCTCTTCTCGTCAGTCTCGATGTTTATCGCTCCCTTCTGATTCTCATCATTGAAATTCAAAACATTAACAATATTTAAATACAACATCTCGCTGAATTGAAAAATCTCCATTCCCCCGTCGAATAATTCATATGAAACAGAACAAGTTGCAGGACACGAGCCCAACTAATCAGATCGAAATCTCCTCGAGGCACCTCGGGAAACACATTTCGTGTTCCTCCACTTGTGCGTCCTTTCTCCGTCATCGACGGGGGAATGAAAAAAAAAATCTCCAAACAATTTGAATCACTAAAGGTATATAAACGCAACAGGAATCACCAACGACTTTATAGTAGGATTAGTATGTTCCCTAGGTACCATTTCGTTTATGCAAACTTGTGTACATTCACTGGTGTGTTGACGCGTGAAGAGAGGACAATGCGAAAAAAAAACTGGACTCTGCAGAAAAAGACCCCATTTCCGTTTCTTTTCTACGATTCATCCCTCTCACACTTTCGCAACAGTCGCTACGGTAACGAGTCGAAACAATAGAAATTCTTGTTCTTGTTATGTGACGGTAAATGCGCGATGAAAAATGAAGAGAAAAAATGAAATTATTTTTATAAAACGGAAAAATTTTGCGTCATTTTGGAAAAAAATTTGATACAAGAAGGATTTCCAGTTCTAAAAAAATTGGAAACTAATTTAAATAATGTTTGTGAGTTGTTTTTGGGGAAATTTAATAATTATTGAACGTTGATTAACGGAAGAAATAATAAAGAATTTAAACTGTTAATTATTCTATATTTATTTTTAAATTTTGGTGGAGATGACAAAATTTTAATTGTTGAAATATTCAGCTTTTTGTAAGACGAGATCGTCCGCGCGTGCTACGCACGCGCCATCTTTTCCAAATCATAAGAATTGAAAACTCTAGAAAATGAATGCTCTTATTCTATCTTCGAAGTTAAAATTAAAACTCATGGAAAAAGACAATTGGGAAAATCTTAATATATTTCGATTGCTCTAAGATTGCATATACTATACAGTGCGAGGCAGCATACGGTATACAGAATCGAGAACATTTCCGCAAATTCGAGATTTAGCTATAATAGCGACAGCAATCAGTCAAGTCAGGAAGAGGGCGTTCTTAGTCTCATAATAATCTAATCTAATAATTAAAGATTTTCTAATTATTTGTGAACATCAAATTATGCGATTGAGATTATTTATTCCCTTCACATAACCAAGAACATCGCTGCTTGCGAATTTTTTTTCGTGAGTAGTAGTGCAGGAGACATTGTTGCCGCACCAAGGTGTATACCTGCGACTTACAACCGTAGGGAAGGTTCAAACTGAATGTCTGCAAAAAAATCGCGTTTTAAATTTTTATTAATGAAACCATTAACTCCAAATCTATGCCACTTGCGTTCAATAAACATTTACAGGAGTGGGACGGATTTTGAAATGAAAACAAAAATAATGTTCCAACAATTATAATTGACATTACAACATATGTTAAGAAATATGAACAAACATTAACATGAATATATCCTTTGTATCACTTATCTGTGATTCCGGAGAGCTTTATCTACTTTAATCATAAAATTAATTAGTCTTCAGTTTTCTCTGTTATATATAAAAAATACAAATGTTTAGTAATACTTTTTCTTCAAAAACAGGGCCATATATTGAAATAAATTCTGAATAAATACTAATGTTCATGAATAGATTATTATAATTCCATCTGTTTTGGTTGTTAAAGCTAAATGAGTATTAACCTTACTGCTATGAAGTTGGCAGTCTTTAAAAGTAAAAAATCAGATTCTTAAAGAGCTCAAGCTTGTCAATGTTTCATTTTTGTGTAAAAAAATAACAGTATTAAACTTGTTATAGAATTAAATTTTTGCGTAAAAAAATAACAGTGTTAAACTTGTTATAGAACTCAATTTTTGTGTGAAAAAATAACAGTCTAGAACTTGTTATAGAAAAAATTTTCAATTTTGCAATTGAACTTCCAGAGTAAATAGCACGTCATTAAAGCTATTCAGCTTTCAGTTTCTGAAACAAAAAAGATTATCTGTTCTTAATAACTGTTTAATGAATGATTCAATGCATTTTCATTTATATTTCCATAGAAAATTTTTTTTATTAATGTTCTAATGAAAATATTATACTGAATTCTGCTTGAAACTAAGCCAACATTAGATGAAAATATTGCAATATTCTCTTGCATTGAAGGGAGAATAGTGAAAAATTAAAAGTAATTAAATTTGGATAACCATAACCATTAATAAAAAAAAGTACCTTATTCGCGACGTCCATCGCCTCTCCAGATGCAGATTCAGCTGCCCCTCGTTTGAGAATGAGAGGAGGTGCTTCGACAGCATCATCCAACTCATCTTCATTGAGGGCTACATCCTCAGTCAGGACTGCAATGTCATCCATGCTGTTAATATTCAGAACAAAACCATCCCCACGACAATCAACTCGACCTTTAATGGTCATTTTGATTCCCTCGATCAAATCTTCTCTCGGGATGTATGTTACCACGTGAATGGTCATGCGATGGACCCTTGTGCAAAACATGCCAGATCCATAACTCGAACCACTTACCGTGGTAATGCTTCTAAATGGCTCTTTGAGCCATCCAGTGATCTGGACTGGCCCGCGAGCAGCACAAACGTTCTCCATCTCAATTTTTTATATGAGATGACCTTCGACCTTCCATTGTCAGCTCCATTCGTAATGTTAAATGTGCCAAAGATGTCGAAAGTGCTCCTACGTGCAAATTGAAATTCTTTGTCGCTCACAGTGTCCGTTGATCGCCGATACTGTGGATTGGCCGCTTTAATAATCCCTCCAGTGATTTTTATTATCTAAAAAGTAAAATTTCAAATTTTTCATATATTCTCATAGATATTCATTCAGATATTCGCATAGATATTCATATAGATATTCATTTTGTTTCCAAAACAGAAAACTGACCTAGAAAACTGAACTGGGCATTTATGTTATTTATTCGTTGATATTTTTTTTCCCTCAAGGTTCCCTACAAATAAATAACGTACGTTCTTACGTTCATTTGTTTGCAACGAACCTATCGGGAAATATTCGATAATTTCGGAGCTCTTGTGGTATTATATGCGATAATTTTTTCATAATTCTGCCGGTAGGCTATATATAAAAAAAACAAACGATAACTTAACCAAATAAACCTCTCTTCATTTCGTGGCACAATTCTCTTTGCCGAAATTTGGATAGGAAAAATAATCTCCTGAATACCACTCGATCTTCAACATTATCGAGTATTTCCCTCTAGGTTCCCTACCACTCTTGTGGTATTATATGTGACAATTTCACTTTTTTTCTTTTTGAATGGAAATCACCTGTACCTGATACATCTTGATCTCATCCTTGTATTTGAGAGCATCATCCCCCGAGCAAAGTATGCGAACCCTTCTGCCATCATTGTTATTTAAAATGCACTTGTAAATCCACTTAGATGGAGACTTTGGCAACTCTCTCAGGTCTTCAATGCTGTCGACGTAGCCGATGATTTTCCTAAGAAAAAAAAATGAAATTACTCTCCGAACACGTGTCAATGATAGGTTATGATGATTGAATGCATAATAAATTTTTGAAATATGTTCATTTTTTAAAAATAATAATAGGAATACTTACATGAGTGTAGCTGCAACATTGAAATGATCAATGGCTCTGTTGGTCGTATATTTAATAGGTGGAGATGTCATGATGTTTCACGATTATAAATTATCTCCTTTTTATAATAGGATAAAAACACTCAAACACGTTGCCAAATGTGATGGTTTTTACCGGTTCATTTGTTCCAGCCCAATGTGCGACTAATATAATCGACAGATGTCGCTTCGGTTTCTGTCTTACGCTTACGCATTTTCGAGATATTTCTTCGAGAAATATCGATATCGATCTGTACACGGGTCTCCTTTTTATAATAGGATTTACTGATTTGTAATATATTACAAAATATTGCAAACGCAATGTAAATTTTTTATTAATATTAATTTTGGGAAATGATAAAAGAAAAACGAGTGATGTCAAAGATAGAAAAAAAGAGAAGTAAAATTAGTTTTATAAAACGTGCAAATTTCACGTTATTTTGCAAACAAAAAGGAAAAATGATTTATTATGGGAATTTCAACATTTTTTGTCTTAAATTTAGTTTAAAAAATAACCAGGACAGTTTTTATTTCATTATTTACGGAATATTCACATCATAATGTTCAATCTCATTAATCAGCTATTGATTATGTCAGAGGACTAGAAACTACGTCTGATAGAAAAGGGATATTATAAAATTTAAACTTATTTAATTAATGATTATAAAATTATAAGTTATGCCTATCAAATAATCAATTATTCCCACGAATTAGCACATTTCCCTTATAAAACAATATATTTTTTACTCAACCATCGATTCTCGACTATCAACTCATCGATTATTCCCACACAATAATCGATTATCTCGATGCATCCCCCATACTCGAACCCCAAGCAATGTCTTCTTTGCTCATGAATTCCTCGAGATTATCGCAAAGAACGATGGCAGGCCCTTCCCCTCGTAAACCCAAAAAAAAAAGAAGATAGAACACGTTCCACTAACAAATCCCGTCCCTTTGTTTTGTTTCTATCCTCAATTTTTCTGTTTGCTCAAAGTATCACTTGGCCTCGAGAAATCGAGATTAGGTGCGTTTCGCCAGGATGCAGCTGCCCTTCACCCAGCCAGGAGGCCACCAAATCTCGAAGCCACAATCGTAATATAAGACGCACAGAGGCAAAATTAAATAACAATATTCCCTCATTATCTTCACTTCCCTCTACTCCGGCTGTAGAAAAAACTAAGTATTGCATTTAGCGGCTCTAAAAGTTTTGCTCTCTTTTAGGTTACGTTCGGATCTTGTTTAAGCGCTAGAGTTTGGCTACTTCAAAAGTCATTCGAATTTTTTTTTTTTTTTTTTTTTTTTTCTAAAGGAACTTTTGGAACTTTAGCGAGGCTTAATTTCGCGGATACCGGGGGTAATAACAGGGGTCAGCGAGTGCAGTATCGGGATCTTTACTGCGATGCAGTTTATGGAGGTTTTAGGGCTTAGGGTGGAACGTGCCAATGCGCTGGTACCATTTGGAGGTTTAGGGAGGGGAAGTGGGAAATTTGTGAGGCTGAAAAAATCGGGGGGAAGGAAACGGTAACGGGGGAGTGACTAATTTATTTGGCCGGTTGAGAATTATTTCAGTCGGAGAAAAATATGGAGTAAAATTGCGTCTTTTCGGTATTTTTGGAGGGGAATAACGTTAAGGGGAATTTTATGGAACGAATGGGGAATTTTACGGAACGAATGGGGAATTTTTTCGCAGGGGTTTGGGATTTTTGTGGGAATTTATCGGGTTGAGAGGAATTTTTTAGTAAAATTACGTATTTTTTTTTTGTAATTTTGCACTTCGAAATTGTAAATTAGTAAATCAGAAAACATACGGAACAAAATTTTGGATAAAAATTAGGCCTCTGAAGGGCGAAACGTGGGGTGAAATGCCAATCCACCACTTTTTCAGACAAGTTTTGTTGGAAAAATTAGCCTTGGAAGTCTAATTTTGCTGATAAAACTACCCTTAGTCCCTCATTTCGCCCCCTGGAGGCCTAATTTTGACCTCAAATTTCTTTCCGTATAGAAATATACAAATAATTAATAACCCCTAGAACAGCGCAAAACTCGATCCAAATTTTTCTCCATTTACCGCACATATTTACCTCACCTTCGATAATTTTTCTTCGCACCTGAAAATAAACAATTTCTCCCGGCCATCAATTCCTTTACGACCACTTTGAATTAATGAAGTCACATAAAAAGCGCCAGTCTTCATCACCCATAAATGCAAATTAAATTTTCCATCGATCTCGCAACCCAACGGCGGAGGCCCCAGGTCTACCCCCTTATCACCATACGGTCCGGCGTAAGACCGCGACCATCAGGTTCAATATTCCCCAAACCCATCGCCAGAAACGATTTTCATCAAGCATGTACTTTCCTCTGGCTTGTCCCAAAAACGAGTGCTTTTGATTCGCATGAAAATTCCTTGCGGAAGCTAATTTTTTTTTTTTTTTTTTTTTTTCTTCAATTTACAAGGCACCAGAAGACGAAATTACACGTGAGGTAAGACACCGAAGATGAAGAGGCAAGTGGGAACACGCAGGTGAGGGATAGGCGTCGCTTAATTATCCCGAAATTGAAGCACGCTGACGTGCAATAATTATTGTTATTCCGTCTTTGTCGAGTGAATCTCTCTCCGCGTTTTTTTTTTTTTTTTTTTTTTTTCGACGATCATCTCCAGCGGTTCCGCTCTGACGCGAGGATACACAGGGGCTTCTCGCCTCTGCTGTGATCGTAAACTTTTGGAGTCAGAGGATATAGTTTAAGAGAAAAAAAAAAAAAAAAAAAAAGAAAGAGTTGAGCGAAAGCGGGATGGGCTGAATTTTTCAGGTGCAATGGCAAACGACACCTGCTCCTCTTTAACCTCAGTAGTCGTCTAAAATTATACTATTTCAAACCCATGATTTCATGTGCCCTTGATGCACCTGGTGGAGGCCCTTAACGATTCACTCGAACGTTTAAGGGTAATGAGGAGATAAACTTCAATTATTCTTTGATAATGAAGGAAAAAAATTATCTTATGAATTTGAATGGGAGGTTTTTTTGGGGTGAAGGACTTCATTCGATTCAGGAATTTTTGGAGGAAGGGTTTGAGGATTTATTTTATTTTCGGTGGATTACAACAATTTCCACTGAAAATTCAAATTCCGGACAAAATTCCGATCCCTCACTTTCAATTTTGAATTTCCTGTTATCACCCAAAATTTCCGTATTAATTTCGTCTCGTGCCGCGCCACAATATCTCTCACCCCTCGGATATCTCCCTCACTTACCCCACCCCCCATCAATCATCCAATTTTCCCTAATATAATCATTTCCAAACCAATTACCCCCGACTCCCTTAAAAAATCGATCGGCCTGAATATCCGATTCAAAATCTCTTCACCAGCAAAATTTCAATGACAAACAGTTTTTGCACCTTATAAACTCATCAACCCACCCCCCACCCCCTCGAAAAACCGTCCGGAGGGCCATAAAAAGTTAATTTACTCCTCCAATTAACTCGAGCGCGTCTCAGAATTCGTCGTAATTTTCATTTGATTAATTCATCATAAATTCCCGGACAAGTTCCTGATGTTCGTCAGCACCAGTCGTGCGATTTCATGACATCGCCAACTTCTGTTTGACGTAAATGACATGACGATAATCCTCTCTGGGTACCTGACACACTGCATCGGTACCTGATCACGTGCATCGCATCCTCGTCTCCTCGTGAAATTGAAATTCCCCGAAAAGTGATGAGAGAGCGGAGGGGTGGGAAGGGGGTAGGGGGGGGGCTGGCAGGAGCGTGTGTCTGATAAGGCCCATATTTAACGGCGATTCCACCTTAATTGGCGTGACCATCATACGAATGAAAAAAAAAATTGCACTGAGGTATTTTTATTTTTTTAAAGAGACGCGAATACGTCTCTTTTAATACACACGACGGCACCTGGTCGAAGAGAACAACTCAAAATTGATGGTTATCTTAAAACGTTTGGGATATTAATTTTTCGACTCGTTCATCACTTTTGTATAAAGCGAAACAACCGATTAACATGCACCAGGACGAAAATACACCAATTAACGAACCATCTATCCCTCTTGAATCCGTATCAGCAAGAAAAACCCACTTCACTCATGTGCGTGACTCCGTCCTAATCGTGAACATTCACGATTTTTTTTTTGCTAATTACACGCGATTTTGATTGCAATTTTGTGATAAATACGTCCAGGGGCTGCCCACCCAAAACGTTTTAGGGAAGTCGTGGGTAGAGTTTGAGATTCTAGGGGGAAGGAAGACGAATGGAGAGGATTTTTCGAGTTGCGAATGTCGAAATTAAAGGAGAGGAAATTTTTTCGGTCATTTTTGCCGCAATTCCAGTTGAAACATTCTAGGAAAGTTAATTGGGGGCAGAATTTAAGATTGAAGGGAGAGTGAAGGCGAATGAAAGGGATTTTTTGGGACTGGTGAAGGTGGAAATTAAAGGAGAGGGAATTTTGTCCGTCATTTTTTCCGAAATTCCACCCGAAACATTTTAGGGAAGTTAATTACAGGCAGAATTTACCGTTCACGTGACAATGGAGTCTTGAAAATGATTTTTTATCACTAATGACGTGGAAATTAAACGAGAAGGAATTTTGTCCGTCATTTTTGCCGAAATTTCATCGCGTAATATCACTCGCGAGAATTTCACGGCGCTGTCACGTAATTTTACCGGAGCGTTCGGCAATTTCCATCTAAATATATTGAGTCTGAATAGTTTCACTGCAAATAAATTAATTATCATTAATTATTTCGGGTGAATATGTTATGATGATTTTTTTCAGTAATTACACGCGATTTTAATTGCAATTTGATGATAAATACACCCAAAACCTCTTTAGCGTTTGGGGAATTAGGAGGCCGGTCAAGGGAAGGGAAGGGGAGGGGAAGGGAATCTACCCTGATGATGTTCTGATTAAAATCCGGGTCCCCATTCCTATTTATCCTACAAAAATCTACTTTTTTCCTTTTTCCAGAACTACCGGCAACGCCCTTCCAGACTCCCCGGTTGTTGGACACCTTACAAACGGATGGAGGTGAGTTCTCATTTTCTTCCTTTACAATGAAGTGACGCTCACTCATCCTCATTCCTTCACAATTACCTGATCATGTTCATCAATCATTTTTTGGGGTGGCTGGGGTGGTTAGCAGGAGGGGGAGGGGGTTGCTTAGAGTGATGCTCAAGGGTGCTAAGTTCTCGGTGAATGATGGAGGGCAGACACGGAGAGCAATTTTTTTTTTTTATAAATCCGGTACCAGCAGCAGAATTTTTACCGCGGGCTAGAGGAATTTTTCTAAAATTACCATAAACAGTGTCCTTGGAAACTGCAAATTTCTGGTGCTGGCATGCGAATGTGTCCGATACCAAATGGCGGGTCAAGATATCAAACTCGTTTCTGGTGTTAGTAACAGAATTTTTACTGTGAGTTACAGATTTTTTTTTTAGAATTACTGTGGAAATTTATGTGGGACACAGAAAATTTCTGGTGCTGACACGTAAATGTGTTCAGGTTTCAATTAAAACCTCTTTATGGTGCCAGCACCAGAATTTTTGCTGCCGAGTACATCACTTATCCCAAAGCACCGTAAACAATTCTTATGGAATACAGAAAATTTTTGGCGCTGACACGACATTCAATCCTCAAAAAATTTCGTTGCTCACTTTACAATTTAAATCCCAAAAAAAAATTTCATTTGACCTAATCTCTCATCTTAAATTCCACCCAGTCCTTTCCTCCCTCATCCTCCCCCCACCCAACTGATCCCCAACCCCCTCAAAAAACCTCAATTCCACACATTAACTCAATTCATATTCCAATAACTTCCTCTCTATCCTCAACTCTCCCACCCTCCATAAATTTAAAACAATTAAACCCTCCCAATTATTTCACGCTCCCTCCCGACTCCAAATGCCTCCAATAATTAAGCGCCCACCCCCTACCCTTCCGACGAATTATAAATTCTTCAGTAAGCATCAGCCATCGTCAACTGTCTTTGGAATGTCACAGAAGTTTTTATCCCCCAAAACGAATAAGAAAACGGGCTTACGATATACGTCAAGAGAAAGTTAAAGCTCGAAGGGTGCGTTGGTCTCTCTGCTATTGATTCGCATAAGAGGGGTTGGAATGAGGGTGAGTTGAGGGCCTTTCGCCCACTAGCATTTTCCCGCTCATTCCTCTTTCTCGTTCTCTCTGGTTGGCGTTCGGTGTGGAGTGTAAGGGATGCTTTCGTGTCCCAACCCTGGCGCCTAACCACTTTTCTCTCTCACTCGGTTTCATCTGCGCCCCCTCGGCCCTTCCACCCCCGCCCCTCTGCTCCCCGGCCGAGGAACACTCCTCGCTTTATCTCCCACCGCCACCCCCCACCCTCTCCTTCAGCCCCTCGCCCTCCAATAACACCCCCAGGGGCACTCTTTCCCCTCCCTTTTCTCGTTCTCGGGAATACCAACCCCTAGGTCTCACTTTGCCATCATCATTCTTCCCCTGGCATCACCAATTTTCTGTTTTTCTTCTTCATGTCGTGCTGATACTTTTTTCTTGGTATCGGTTCGGGTATTTTGAGGGATGAAACTACATTGATTGGAGAATTTTTATTAAAAAAAAATTTATCTTAATTTATAAATAGAAAATAGTTATTTATATATATTTATATGATATTGATATTTTTATTTATGAATTTTTTAAGTAAATTTAAGAATCAATATCATATAAATATGAATATGAATATAATATCATATAAATAATTGTAATTATATTGTAATTATAATTATATATTTTTTTCTATGTGGGGAGAGATTTAAGAGAGGCTGGGGAGGGTGTAAAGCAAAGAAAGACATTTGTAACATCAAGGAAATAAATAATAATAATAATAATAATAATAATAATAATAATAATAATATTTTTTTCTATGTGATGTTTACAAAATATTTTTGAATTTTTTTTACGTGAATTAGGATATACGAAATATTTTTCGAAATATTATTAAAAAATATAAATATTTATTAATTATTGTAATGATTAAATACTCAATTACTCAAGTATCAATATATTATATATTATATGTAATGTCTGTAAAATCAATTGTTTATTTCAATGCTCTCAGTATTTTTGTTGGATAATAATATCGTCACGTTCTATTTTCTCATGGGAAATTATTCCATCAATTCCCTCTCCAATTTATTGAGTAAGAGCCAAGGACTAGAGTCATTGTCGTAAGGAGAAAATGGGAATCAAATGGGAGGTTGTAACGAATGTTGAGAAATAACCCTAATTCTGGAATTATAATGTTCAGTTTGTTACATAGGGTGGGAATAAATACTCATAATGTACTTCAATGTAATCGTTGTCGAAGACAGACAACGGATTTTACTAGGCCAAGATCTTGAAATAGATCTCGTTGGAATAAAGCCCCTCTTATGTCGTCGATATTTATACATCGGAAAGATTAAGGAAAAAGGGACAGAAAAAATTGGTAATTGTTGAGGTTAAATTACCGATTCACAAGAAATTTATGGTTCACGAAGTCATTGCGCAGAAAAAGGAGAGGAGGAAAATCGTTATTTTATTTTATGTGAGGGATAATTTATTCTTAATCACTATTAATTAATACTATTAATTATAATTAGTTGTTTCATTGCACTCTTTTTACAGAAAATCACACGAATTCTGTAATGGAAAACAAAAAATAGCGATTAATGGCTGTAAATAAAATTTTTAAATAAATGGAGCCATTTCTCTTTGTTTATATGGAATTCAACGATAATTTATTCGGATCAAAAAATGTTTATCGAATTTTTACATTTTATTATAGTATCAAAGCTCGAATTTAAGTTAATTTTTAACACATTAAAAATCAAGAAAAGTTATTACCTAAATTTTTAATATTTTCCAAGTTTTCCACTTTCGTACGGCTTTGCATATTGATAATTACTTAATTATGTAAAAAAATAATTGCTTCTTCCAGTGATGGCCAGGAAAAAATTTCTGTGCTGTCACTGGAAATTTTATTGACTTAAACATAAATTATTCTTGAACTTCTGAAAAAATTTTCCGGAAATCTTCGAAAAATTTCTGAGAAATCCGCACTAATTTTCCAAAAATCCTTAGAAATTTTCCCAAAAATCGCCAGAAACATTAGATTTTTTCATAATGTTTCTAGAAAAATGCCCTTCGTCCACATAAAATAAACTGAAAAAATTTTCTCAATTTTACCCAGTCGTTGGGCAAAAATTCAAACTCTTCGAAGCCAAAAAAAAATTTTGTTTTCTCCCCCTATCGAAGGTCAGTTCAACCGCTCAGTGTTCAGGCTCTTCAAGGAATATCGATTGATATTTGTTCCCCTTTGGTTAACACAAGGATTCACCGAGGGGGGAAAAGAAATAGCCCCAGACAATTCCGGAAACCATTTGGGACTTTTGGGACTTTTAAGCTTTTTATTTTATTTCTCCTCTGCCACGCACCATTCACCGGGGTATTTACGAGCCGTGCAACTATTAATTAACGTTAAAACGGTTTTGAAGAGGGACCTATAGTCCCCTGAACCTACCCCAAACGTCATTATCCCGGGGGTTGGGGGAGGGGGGGGGGGGAAGAGTGGGTTGAGACAAAGACGAGTCAGTTTGTGCTCTCCAAAAACTCCATATGCTTCGCCGACAGGGAGTGACCTTGATGCATATTCTTTGGGTGAACTCAAAACACATATTGCGGAGTCAAAATATTTCCGTCATTATTCAAATTTTCACGGTCAGAAATTTTTCGAGAATTTTTATTTTCATTTTATTTTTGATATTTCATGAATTTCCGTAGTTTCAAAGATGTTTAATGTTGCAAACTCAGGTAAATTGTTACTTG
This sequence comes from Diachasmimorpha longicaudata, assembly GCF_034640455.1. Taxonomy (NCBI): domain Eukaryota; kingdom Metazoa; phylum Arthropoda; class Insecta; order Hymenoptera; family Braconidae; genus Diachasmimorpha; species Diachasmimorpha longicaudata. The sequence goes on from NC_087240.1 coordinate 2,718,024, forward strand.
ATTTTTACTGTAATTATTTATATTTGTGTAATTATTTACACAAAGAGGAATTTTCTATGAAAAAAAATATAAAAAGAAATTTTCGATTAAAGTTTTCCCGGATTTCTGGTAAAATTTGTGTAAAGCTTCTGGAAATTCCTAGGGAATTCCCATAGGCGGAGAGAAAATTCCGATAGAAATTATCCTATCGTTCCTTAAAATGCCGAAACTTGTTAAAAATTAATATCTGATGATTATCTTTTATTCCAGATTAGAGAACTTGTATTTTACCGTATAGTAAATTCTACCGGTTAAGTAAATCTCTATTTTATCCGGATAAATTTTCTCTAACCTCGAAATAAATTTCATCATCAAAACATTAATCGTCCCTAAGTCTCGAACTAAACATGACGTCTCAGGACAGTTTTCCACAAAATAATGGGAGAATTTTTATAAAGAATTTCTCTCAGTCCGGGAATTTGAAGAAAAAATTATGTTTTTGCTAATAAAATCGCAGCAACTTCCAGCACCAGACTTTTCCCTGGGATTTATCCTGCGCTTCTTCTCTCCCCCAATTTCTGACGATTCCAAATCAATAATTTTTATCATTAAAAAATTGATTGCTCTTAAACTATGTGTCAAGAATATTCGCAATTTTCCAAAATTAGAATTATTCAATTATTACCTCAATCTGCAGTAAAATGTCTTTTGGTTTCGCGTTACGGACTTATGTATTATACATTATATACTATATATTATATATTATGTATTATATATTATGTATTATATATTATGTATTATATTTTATGAATTATATATTATATATTGAGAAAATATCTACAAAACTCCTTAAATTAAAATTCTCAAAGAACACATAAGAATATGTATTTACGGTATATAATAAGGGCCTGTCCTTGGACTCCTTATTCAACCCTCCCCCTCCCCCCCCCCCTAAAACTCGATTCCATCGATACCACGAATTTCGGTCGTTCTCCCCGCGACCAGACTTCCGTTTCTTCCTTTCTTTTTTTTTCGATATAATTCCACAATCGACATGGTAACATAGTGTGCGTTCTCCTGACCTTCGACAGGTAATCAATACCACTAGGTGTAGTCTCTTCGTAGGACTGTGTGTGTGCCTGGGGTACATCCGATACAAATCTCCAATGAATTTTTAGCGCACTATTTCCCGCTAAACGCAAGATAAGAGGGAAATAAATAATAATACATTGTTGTTTATCTGATTATTTTGAGGGTGCGAGGAAGCAGACGCGCAGGTGATTATTTGTGGAGGATGACCAATCGATTATTCAATCAACTGAGCGTAAATTTTTGGCCTGAGGAGGGGCTTTCTGCATCTATTCTGCACCTCAGAGAACACTTTGATAGTAAAAAGTGGCAAGAAAGTCTTTGAGAGGATTTTTTTTTTGGGGGGAAATATTTTTTGGCGGTTTTTTTATCGCGCAAAAAGTAAGGGGTAGGGGGTGGACTCCGGGAAAATATGGGAAATGCTCAGTTGATTGATTTTTTAAATTTCGAGTTATTGAGGTAATATTTTGGTGAAATTTTCGGTCAAATTTCCGAGAATTTATGTGGAATTTTGAGAATGTTTTTCAAATGATGATAATTATCCTCCCGAAGTCCCAAAATTATGACCCATGCAGATCTTTCGGGAGAAAATATCAAAGATGGACATCAACACAGAGTTTTATGGCACTAGTTTTTTCTAAAATCACTCAAAAATAATCGAAAATAGAATAAAAATCAAAATATTCCACAAATTGCATCGAATATATGTTTTATAATTTTATAATCTCTTATCACACGGATTACTTGTAACAATTGAAAATATATGCGATAGTTCCGATTTGGCGTTCGGCGAGACGGACCTGACGGCGACGTTGGAGGTTAGCGTGCGCGCGCCGCAGAGGGCACTGTGGGAGCGGGAAATTCAAACTCGCACGACTGATCTCGCATGTTATTTGTTATCAAACATTGTGTCGGTTATTTTAGATGAACTCTGAATTTTCCATGTTGTTCTATTCTCAGTTTTTCTAAATAGTTCCCAACAAACCAACAACTTAACCTCTTTAGACATTTTCTATTTATTAAAAAATTAATTTAAATATTACTGCACAATAAAAATACATCCGAATTGCTCAGTCATTAATTATCTCCAAGATGGCAGCGAATCACCAAAATTTCAATGCACCCACCAATTTTATGATTCAGCGAAGTGTCGAAATCTTTCATATTTCCCCCACTCCATACCCTCCAAACCTAAAAATATTTAATAGAATTATTAGCATAATTATTAATAAAATTAATTTGTTATTACTAGAATTATATTAGTATAATTCATATAATTTTTGTTAACACGATTTTGCGTATCAGTGCATCAGATTGAGAGTTGACGTCAGTAAAAATGTTGCCGGAGGTCTCGAAAAAATTCACTATTTCCCCCAGAAATCTTTCCACCTTAAGTCCACCAAAAGTGAATTCATCAGATACGATAAATAACCCCTGAATATTCGGCGTAACTCCATTAAAAAATACCTCCTAACGAGGATTACACGCGAATAACTGGTCGATCTTTAGCGACTTGATTTTCTCATCTATCCATCTTTCTCCCTCGATCTGACGAGGTAATCACGGAGCCAATTCTTAAACGATGCCGAACAAGGTCGTATTCATCAGGCCAATAACTCATTTTGCCTGCACATAAATTAAGTATATTTCGTTTGGCTGAATGCCGCTCTCTTTCATGAACCACCTAGGCTTCTCTCTTTGTTCTGAATTCATCAAATAAAGAGAAATAATTGGAGATTTTTTGATATAAAATTCAAAACCCAGATTTTCATCTTTCTCAGGTTGAGATTCTCATTTTTTGCTCAGTCAATGTTTGTTTGTGCTGTCGATTTTTTGTATGAACTTTTGTATGAATTATATTTTATTTTACCGAATGGTTTGCTGAATTTTCAATAATTAATGGATTGCATTATGGTAATTATTGATTGATTTATTTAATTATTTTTCTTTTTATTCTGCTGCTCTGTTTTTTAAAACTTTTTTTGGCGTTTAATATTCAACGGATTTCAAAGAGTTGTTCTTTAAATAAAAAAAATACATTTTCCCCTCACTATAATTTTTATTGTCATATTAGAAGAAATAATTATGTTAAACAATAAATTTAAATTGTTTCAGTTTTAAATACTCATTTTCCTTCTCATTTAATTATTTACAATTAGATTTTCTATTTTTTATGTCTCTATTTTTTTATGAGTTTCAATCACTTCATTTTTCATTATTTCATTCAACATAATAATCAATAAACTGATAAATAATTCGTAAATCGATGAATATCACAGATATGTTTAAATTATTCTAATTTTCATTTGATGTTAATTTTCAACGTAACACAATTCTCCCTTCTTTCCACATAAAAAATTTTTTTTTGTTTCTCATCCGCGTGAACTCGTGCGATTTTTACTGTCACACGAGGAGGAACAATTCTATTCAGCAAATAACGTTATAAATGTCATTCAACTAAGCAAATGAGGATAACGATGGTCCCCGGCTGATTTTAAGTGCTTTCAAGGGTGACTTTACAGCCCCCCTCCCCCTTTCCAGTTTCACCCATCCAAGTACCCAAAAACCACTTGTCCAAACGCGTTCGCGACCACTTCAAACTGACTTACACCATAAAAACGAACCCCATCACCTTCGGTATTCCCTGTTTATGCTTTGGTTTGGGCTTCACAACAGTTTTAACAATCATCACTGTTTGGGAATCTGCGTAATTAGGTGATTTGTAGGCATAATTTCGTTCGCAAGCGGAAGACAGACCACAGGTGTCACCATTCAGACTCCAAAACAACATACATTAGGTCGTTATTACAATGAATGTTGAGAAAAAAAAATTACTCTGAGAAAAAAAACTATTTTTGGGTACAATATGGGTTTCTATTTTTTTTAAGTGTTGGCAGAAGAAAATGTCTGTTTTGGAGAATTTTTTTGAGAAGAGATATTTATTTATTTTGAGTTATTGATTATTTATTGATTTTTTGACGAGAGGAAGAAGACGATATTTTGTCAAGTCTCGTCTCGGTCTCGATATAAAAAAATTAAAATCGTTGGAATCTTCTCGAATTTATCTCGATCTCGTTCTCATGAGATAAATTCAAATGAAATTATAAACTATTTCAGCTAAAAATTATAGTTTTATAATAAATTGGAGGACGAAAGAATTAATTGGATTAATTATGTAATAAAAGAGTTATTATACTGCGGAAAATTATAATATTAGAATTATAATGTTATAATTTATAATCTATGACTTTTTCTTATTATATAGTTGTATAATTATATAATACTATTGTTATAATAATAAAACTGAAACAATTAATTTCGAATATCGTAAAAAAGCAAATTCTTTTGGTTCTAACTCTTAATGACTAATGGGAGAACGTTCATTAATTAAAATATTTTGTGAAAAAAAATACTTTGGGGTACAATATTTTATGAATTATTTTTCATTTCGTCTCTAAAATTAATTGTCAAGTCTCGTCTTAGTCACGAATTTGCTCACCTGAGACAAAATTTTAGGCGAACATGTAGAAAATAATGGCACAACGAGCCCGTCTTCGCCCCCAACGTCGGCGATTTATCGGCTGCATCGGAGGGATCCTATTGTTGGCGGGTAAAATCCTGCCACCTGTCTACCTGTGCGCGTTCAGCTTAAAATCTTCACAACCCGGGTATTTTCATGAATTTCACGAAAATTCTTGCTGGGGATGAGCTTTTCAACTGTCGAAAATTTTTGGCTGAATTTCCAAATCCATTTCTGGGAAATTTTAACAGATTCAATTGCTATTGAGAGCTCCAGTTTTTTTGGTATTGAAAATTCAGAAGTGTTTGGAAAAATGAGTGATGACCATAAATTTCAGTTTCGGTCTTCCCTGAAAATGAATGGAAAACCGGAAAATTCTGGTGCTCATGCACTTGAAGAAGTTGAAGAATAAAAATTGAATTCGAAGACAAAAATCTTTTAAATTCAATTACGACTCAAAAATTACTACTCATTAATTCGTAGTAATTATTAGAATTATTAAATTCTGTAGTAAATTTCAATGAACTATGAAATTCTTGTTTTTATTTTGTTTATAATTCTGGAATTTTACAGAATTATCAGTGAAATCCCAAGTTCCATGATTTCTGGGTGAATTCTATTCACTTTAAGTGAAAAATGGATCAGAAATTCACTAGTCGAGTGGCGAGTGAAAATCAAAGAAATATCTCTTTCTATTCACTACCACCACAATAATATTTCCTTCACTCAAAACAAATTCATTAACTTCAATTTATTATTATCCTTTCCAAGAAACGTATTGGATTAAAATTCTGGAATTTCCCCGAATTTTCAGTGAAATGTGAAATTCAGAGTTTTCTTCCGGTGAATCTCATTCAGCACCACTGTAATCAATGAAAATTGATGATCAGATCTGTCTGAAAATTCATTTTATTTGTCGAACACTGGCGGGAAAAATATGATCGAAAAAAAAAAATTAATTTTTGCAAAATCAATTTTTAGTTTGAGGGGATATCCCCTTACGGGGGAATTAATAAACGAACTATGACGAAATGATGAGAAATAAAGATTCATAAAAGTAGCTACGTTATTGCGGTTAGCTTATTGCTCCTGGTTTGGTGTATGGGTCCTACGGTTTATTTGAATTTCATTGCCGAATCAGGTTTTGCTTTGGAAATTTATGTCCAGCCGGAAGAGTACACCGTGAGAATTCAACTAGGAACCCTTGCTTATTGGTTAATGAGTAGTAACGGTACTCGTTTTATAAAATTATTTATGAAATTAATTTGAATGAAAGAATTTTCAATTTCGAGAAATTTATAATTCAGAAGAATTTCGATATTTTTTGTTGGTAAATCCATAGATCAATAGAAAGGATAAGATCAACAGCATCGGTAGTCAGAGCAACATTCAAAATTCAAACAATTATTATTATTGCTCTGACGCTACAATTGATTAAAAAAATTCAATTAATTGTTCGATGTTGAGGTGATTAACAAGTGACAATGGAAAAATATCCGGTGTAGCTGTTATTTAAATGTAATTAATTTGGTAGATTGTTATTTATGTTGATGGAATATTCACTATTATTGTAAATCGTTCTACTGATTTTTTTGAATTCCCTCAAAATTAATATGACGAAATTAATATTACAATTGTCGAATTGTTCTAAAAGTCATCAAAAATATAAAATTTATAACAATGGAGAAAATTATTTGCTCTCATCAACACGAAACAAATACCTAATTAATTATGAAATATCAATTTCTATATAAAGTTCAAGGTAATCCTCGAGTTTTCAATGGGACTGAAATGGAAACTCATTTCCCTCTCAATCCCCAATACTCACACCCAAAATCCCATGAATTGTCATTAATCTCTGAAATTCCTCGATTCCCCCTCAATTTTCCCCTATCAATTCCTCAAAAAAAATCACCACCTCCCTCACTCTCCCAAAAAACCTCCAACCACCCCTCAACATCCCCCCCAAATATTTCATTCACTCCTCCAAGACTTCCTCACACTCCATAAAAAATCCAAAAACAAAAAAAACGTCCAAAAATCACCGCGAGAAGTCCCCCAAAAAATTGAATTAACCCACCAAAAATGCGTAACCATCCTCAACCAGCGGAATTACAAATTCCATCGCCCCTCGCCCCCTCCGCCTCACCGTCCCCCTCCTCCTTCCCCTCCCCGCCGCCCCTAGAATCCCCGAAAAACACCGCTGATCCGTCCACGTGGGTACAACCGCAGAGTTGGAGGGAGAGAATGGCCTTGATCGTTGTTGTTCAGAATGGGTGGGAAGTTCCCCCCCCCCCTCCCCTACCTACCACCCAAAAAAAAAGAAGGGGAGCACCTTCCAACGCCACATGATTGCCTACCGGCGTCCGCCAGATGTCTCCACCTCCGCCCCGCACGTACTCACGTCGCATTCACATCGCTGACGTGCACGCATTTTCCAATTCGCGGTGTTCCATTCTATCCCAATCTAGCGTCCATTCTGCCTTGCGCACCGTTCACAAAAAAAAAAAAAAAATCCATCCTCGCTGTTTGTTTGGCACATGCCGGCGCGGCCAGCGCGAGAGAGGGGGGGCAGAGCCCCCCGCCCTCCGTTCTCCCCACCATTTCGTTCTATTCTGCTCTATTCCGGCGGCTTCTACCCGGGCGCCAGTGGAGTGGGGTTAACACCCGCGGGAAATAACCCAAGTGGGGAGAAAACCCCCGTGACTCCCTCTCACTCACACGCGTCATCCCCTCTCTCTCGCGCGCGTCACCCCCTCTCCCGTCCGCCTGCCGCTAGAGCCCCCCCGCCCGTCGCTGGCCCCCCCACCCGCCGCTAGCCCCCCCGCCAGCGGTATGAGAAAGGCAGGGGAGGGGGATAGACCGGGTGGCTGTGACCCAGAGTGTGGGGGGAGGGGGGACAACTGGGCGCGGCCTAGCCCCCATGCCCGCTCTTAATGCGACTATGCTGCGCACCACGATTATAAAAATAATATCAGTGTACCCGCGCTTTCTCGCACAGGATATACCCGGCAATATTAAACCACAGCACGGCTGCTGTTTTCACACGGCTGTGCCCACCAATCGACAATTTTTTTTTTTATTTTTGGTTAAATAATCCCCCATTTCGGCTGAATTTTTAGTTCCCCAAAAAACGAGAAAACCAAAAAAAAAAATCTCGAAAAATCCCAAAATTTTTCTCCCCTTCTTCCCCCCTCTTTCGCGTTCGACAAAATTGCCGATAGAAAAATTCACTGAATTCCACACCCCCTCCACTCACTGATAAACGTAAAAAAAAATAATCGTGAAAAATTGGAATTTTCTTCCACCTCCACAACAAAAATTCCAATTTATTTCACTCGCCGACGCCGCTCGAAATCCGCCGACGCCCCGCCAGTACGCACGCGTGCATGTACGTGACGCGCGTACACCGAAAATCGAGAAAGAGAAAATTTTAGTCGGTGGATATATATTTTTTTTTACCCTTCACAATCACCAACCCTCACCCCCTGTTATACCATAATCCACATCAGTATCACACGGAATTAAGTGCGGGTCGTGTGGGCGGTTATCGTAATAAAAAAATTTATTTCTGTCTCGGACATATTTTCAAAATTCCAGTTATCACATCCCCCGAACTAGTGACATTAATTTTCCCCATTTGTTTATGAAAAAAAGTGGTGAATCTGGGATAATTGTGGTGTGAAGTCTCATTGTTCACAATCACGAACAATCGGAGTAAATAATCACTGCCAATCTGTGTTTAAAAAATACCTGGTAGTAGAATAAATAATTCCATTGGAAAATTTTGTGAAAAATCATTATTATAAATATTTTATGAAAAATTCTGGGTGAATTTGGGTGATAGTGCGCGAGTGAGGGGAAACGTGGAGTGGGAAAAAGGGAAGAGTTTTTCACGCGTTGGAGCCCCCGTAGGGCCCCGGGGACCGGCTCTGAGGAAAGATTGAAAAGTTCTGGAGTGGGGGGTGACGAAGAGGAAGTGAGGAAATACTGGGCATTCTGGTAACAACTGTCGCCGGTTGCTAAACACGCGTGAGGAGTTATTGCCCCAGTGGTGTTGTTGTACCCTGTGACAAACCCATTCCACCCCCTGTTATATTATTATTTTTCAACCCCCGAATCGGTTTATTGTATTTATTATTGACCTGTTCAGAATTTTTATTCTTATTTAATGAGATCGATGAGATACATTTCGGCTGTTCGTCAAATAAGTGTTAACGGTCGGTGATTTTTGAGGAACGATTTTAAAGTGTGTGACAGTGGTTGGAGTGGTCTACCTCAGTCGTTCGAGCAATTATTGCTGGTCGATATCAATAATTGAGCTCCTTTAATATTTATTAAGAATATTACGATTTAAGGAAGAGAGATTTATATATAAATAGTATATAGCAGGAGATATTATTTATCGTGGAGGAAGTGGGAAAGGCCAGTAATTTTCTTTTTGTTTAACGAGTTTGTGGTGAATTTTCGGCGGTTTTTTAAAACAGTTTTGAACGGTTTTTGTGGTGATTTTGAGGTGATAAAATGTCGTTGGATAAATTCGCCGAGGGGGGAATGCTCCAGAAGGAGATGGAGAGACTGGATATTGAGGAGAAAAATGGAGACGCTGCGAGGTAAATAATCAATAATTAATTGGTAATGATGGGGCTTTATTTTGATTACGACGGCTTTGAAATTGTGATATTTTTGTTGGGTGAATTTCAAAGTTGTTGGGGTTTTGGGGAATCGGGGGGGGGGGGGGCATTTTTGAAATTATTTGGGGAGGAATGGAACCGTTGGGGGGATTTGTTTATGAGATTCGGTGGGAGTTGGGAGGGATTGATTAATTAGTGGGTGACGGCTGTCAGGGAATTACAATCAGCGGTTATTTTTCGAGTTAGAGGGGATTACTCGTCATTGTTCGGGTGAAGGAGAGGAGAATGTGGATGAGGAATGGATATTTATTACGTTTCAAATGGTGAATAGTTTGTGAGCGAGTTTGGGAGTTTTACGGTAGTGTTGAACCATTTTTGGGCGTTTTCCCATTCAGAAATTCCCGGATTTGGAGTAATTTAGGGAAATTATTTGTTGGCGGGATTTAATTTTTATTTTTCGGAATTCGCAAATTAAATGAAATTGTTTTGGGATTTTAGACGATTGGGATCTGTTGATTTTGTTGTTTCTTATTCAATTTTACTCCTAAAAATTTGGGTTTTGATTCCTTTTTAGAAAATTCAAATTCTCAGAAAAAATGTTCTCTAATTTTTTTGGAGTATTAACGCTTCAAAAAATGGTTCTAATGCGATTGACAAAAATAAAGGAAATTATGTTATCATTTTATAACGTGATATTCTGCTAATTTTGATATTTTTTAAATTTAAATTTCTTCTGATGAATAATTTTGGAAAGAACTCTCGTTAATGATTTTCTTAGATCATTTCATTTTTCAGAAAAAATGTTATTTGTAATTATTTGGGAGCACTAAGTATTGTTAATTAAAATTAATCTCGAATTCCAATAATTTCAATAATTTGTATTTGTGCACTTGAAAATAGAATTCTCAACGACAACGTTAAGGTTTCAATTGGAGTGATAATTCCCACATGGAGTTGAAGCCGAATATTCAGAAGCGAATGAGGAAAATAATTATCGAAATTAATCACTCCTTAAAATTTATAATGAATTATTTTATTAACTGCGTTCCTTTAAAACTTTTTTTCTCAACATGTTTCGATCAATTTTACAAAAAAAATCGTAGAATATTTTATTTTAAAAAATAGTACCTTTAAAATAATAAACATAGGTTCCTCACATTCAGTAATTATTAATCTTTCAATAAACCTTCAAATATTTAAACTCATTACCCAACCTGAAGATCTAGAAAACAAAAATTTAATATTTTCGAGTTTTCCACGACAAATGGACTTGAAAATTGCTAATTACTCAAATACCTAAGCAATTAACTAATTCATCAGTGAATAATCAATCAATCTTCGCTCTAATTAATTTCAAGCATTTCCCCTCAAAATTCCCGACTAATTTTATTTTCCTTATCTAAAAAAACTCAGACGATTTCCCTGAAGAAAGTAACACATTCAAAAATTTCAAAAAATAATCGTTCCCACATTAAATAACCATTAATCATCCAATAAGTCTCTAAATTCCCGAACTCATTACAAACCCTGACTACCCAACAATTCAAAACTCAATAACCCCCACTTTTCCGTAACCAACAAACCCAAAAATCCATAAAACACCACCGCATCACCCAATCAATCCACCAAAAATTAATAAACTCTCTAATTCTCTCAAAAATCAGTCTAATTCTTCCAAAAATCTCACACCAATTCATCTCCTCAACTCCCTAAATTTTCTTTTCTCCACCTCCCCCCAATTTTCATTATTAAAAAACCAAAAAATACAAAAATCGCTCATCAAGTGTTTCGAATCGGGTGGGAAGTTAGTGAATGGAAGCAATTAAATGAAAAATAAATGACAAAAGGTCTGATTAAGTTAAGACCGACGCGCGGAGGGGCCGGGGGGCCAGGAGGGGGGACCGGGGTAGGGGAGAGGGGACCGTAAGTAGACGTGACTCATTCGAAGGTGACGGTGGTGACTGTGAAACGCCGTTAACATTGGGTGGCCAAGAGAATTCGGCGCGTGTTGGCACACGGTCGCCTAAAATAGTCCTCCAAGTCTTACCCGTATGATACAGCCGAAAAATAATGACGGAAAATATAGACCATATACGTTTAGGGGACCTTTTTGTGAGTGAAAGCCGAGGGGAGGGCCCCATTTGGGCTTTTATTAGACACCAGAAAGGGACCTGAAGTTTTCCTAGCGACAAATATTGTTAGAGAATTCATAAATTTCTCTGTCGGTAATTTCAGAAGAGTTTCAATGGAATATTGAATTATAGTGTACCCTCCAGACAGTCGTGAAATTGAATGGGTTCATTTTGGATTTTATGCGGTTTGAATGGACAAATTCCAGTGTGAAATGAGTTTTTTTTATTTGGGTTTTCCGCTTGTCATGCGAGAAAAATTCGATTGTAATTAGGAGATTGGAGAATTATCTGGGTAATTAGGGATTTTGGGGGTTTTGGGGAGGTGGGGGAATGGCTGGGGAGGGGGGTAATGTTATATTTAGATGGAGAAAGTAAGTTAATGGATTTTGGGGATTTTTTTGGAAAATTCAGAAGTGAAATGTCAGAATTTTTAAGTAAAGTACGGGATTTTTTATTGTTTTAAATTATTCGGAGTCGTCAGATGTTTTTCTTTTCTTTTGTTTGTTAATATGAGCTGCGATGTGTCGAGAAGATGTTTAGTCGAAGACGACAATTTTTTTTTTCATCCGTTTGAGTGGGAGAAATTTGTAACTTTCAGTGGAGAAATAGTTTATTTGGTTGAGTTCATAATTTTTGTTGTTAAAAAGGTAGAAAGTGAGCGGGATGGGGGGATGGAACATTAATTTGGTAGGAAATTATGAATTTCGCGAATGATTGAACTTCTCAAATGGTTCCGCGAGCGTTTTCCTTTCATTAACAAAATTTCGGTTCGAAAATGTCGAGAAATCGTTGCTTTCTCTCTTTTTCGTTCGATTATTTGTTAATTATTTATTTTATCCCCTGCAATAAAATAAAACGAAGGAATTGGAGGGGAATCCTTATCAATTTTAATTCCAAATGTTTTCTAACAACGGGAATTATGTTTTTTCAAAATTTCTCTCGTGGAATTCAAACCCATAGAGTAAAAAAATCTAATGCCCTCGTGACTGGAATTTTGTAGAATTTCTAAAGTACTAGAATTTTTTAACAATAATTTTTTCCATGGATTTAATACCCACTCTAACTAATATTTCTAAAGTACTGAATTTTTTATAAAAAAATCATCTCTCTGGGAATTTTAAACCCACAAGTTCAAAAATTCCGATGCCCTCAGGACTGGAATTCCCTAAAATTTCTAAAGTATCAGAATTTTCACAAAAAATTCGTCTCCATGTGGATATCGTCACAGCGACCAAAATTCTGATGCCCTCGCGACTACAATGTCCTAAAATTTCTAAAACACTAGAACTTTTCAAAACAAATTAATTAAACGAATTAAAATTTTTATAGAAAACTAATTCCCCTCTGGATATCAAACCCCCAAAATCAAAAATTCCAATTCCTTCGCGACCGGAATTTCCTAAAACTTCCAAAGTCCTACAATTTTCCAAATCAAATTTTTTCCCCATAGAATTTTCTAAAATCTCAAAGTTCAAGAATTTTTCCACAAAATCTCTTCCCGTGAATTTCAACTCCCCACCCCTCCGAAAATTCGGAAATCCTGTGACCAAAATTCCCCGAAATTTCTAAACTACGAAACATCGTATCTTCACGTGTTAACCGAACAGTTGAACCCACCAACCAATTTGCGATTGCGCTGTGCCTAGGCCGTCACCTAGAACTTTCCACTCGTCCGTCAATGGCAGGTAATTTCGTCGCTAGTATTGGTACAGGCGCGTGCGTCCGTTTTCCGGGCAAGAACTTTTCAGAAAACATAGACCCCCGAAAGACCGTTGAAATGACGTCACTCCCCAAATTTTTCCCCTCCATTCGATAGCTTTCGTCTAATCGCGAGCGATCAAACCTCGAGAAATCGATTCTCCCGGCGTAAAAATTACTGCTAAAACCGCCAAGATATTTCTCCCGAAAATAATTAATAAATAATTAACAATTCCTTCCCGATCTTCGACTTTCCCCCGCCAATTTCATCTGCAAAATTCGAAATATCTTTGGCCGATGACGCAATGACGTTATCTCTGGAAATTAGCGGTGATTCCAATAGAATGAACAGCCTCCGTCTCGCTCGCTCTTATTTTTTTTATTCATCGGCCAGTTAAGTCTTCTCATATATAATGAACACTTTTTTTTGTTTGACTGTATCTGTGTGTTTGCAAAGTGCGGTGGTATGTGGCTAGAGCCCGTGGAACGCACGTTACGAATTTCGAATGTGGATGAAATTCTCAGAAGCGCCTTCAGACCATCGGCTTCACTGGCATTAATGGTGTTTCGCCGCCTGTGGACCCCAACATTCGAGGTCACTTCGCGTATCATCTTGACTTTGTTTAAAAATTAGAAGTTTTTCATTTCACCCGGAGGTGTTTCCAGATTTTTTTCTAAATTGATAAAGTTAAAAAGGAAAATGAATATTCAATAAAAATTACGTCTGGAGAATTTTATCTGAACGTTCCGTAATTTTTATCTGAATTGTTTAGAACAATTGTGAAATTACTGTAGGGTAAAATTTACCGTTAAAATTTGTAGAATTGTTCATATTATTTGGATTCTAAAAAAAGGAGATAAATATTTAATAAAAATTACGTCTAGAGAATTTTATCTAAACGTTTCGTAATTTTTATCTGAATTGTTTAGAATAATTCTGATACTGTAGGATAAAATTTACCGTTAAAATTAGTATAATTGTTCATATTATTTGAATTCTAAAAAAAGGAGATAATTATTCAATAAAAATTACGTGTAGAGAATTTTATCTGAATGTTCCGTAATTTTTATCTGAATTGTTTAGAACAATTGTGATATTGTAGGGTAAAATTTACCGTTAAAATTTGTATAATTATTTATATTATTTGAATTCTAAAAAAAGGAAATAATTATTCAATAAAAATTACGTCAATTTATGTTCTCCATCCGGAAATTTTACAAAATTGTCACCGAATTTTTCTGAAAGTTCCATAATGTTTATCTGAACTGTTTAGAATAATCACGATACTATCATATAAAATTTAGCCGATTCCATAATCGATGAAACTCCGAATTCTGTCATTTTTACTGAATATTTTTATTCACGTGAAGATTAAGAAATAATTAGGGATAATTAACATCGAGATAAAAATATAATTCTGCAATCAAATATTCTCTTGCTAAAAATTCAAAGCAGTATTGATATTTTCTAAAACATTTCCTTCTTACAAACAAATCAAACTTATTTCTCAAACGCTGAATTATTTTCTACAAAGTTTCAAAAAAATTCCTCAATTTTTCGTCACCTAATTATCAGATTTCAATCTCTGACGACACCGGAAATGTGGATTTTCCCATAAGACATTGTGCTAAGTCCTGGTTTCTCAATTTTTTCCAAAAAACAACCGATAATTAAACTAACGAAAAAATTACGAAGCAAAAGGCGATTTCGTTTTTAAAAAATTTTATCTACTTTTAAATAATCTTTGAATTTATTAAAAATGTAGAGCAATCAACTTCAAACCCTTTTTTAATTGATAACATCACGCATTTGATTGTCTTAAATAACTGTAATTAGCCCAATTATGTTTTTTTCTAGTGGAAAAGGCGAGGAAAAATAATAAGTCGAGAAAAATAATTATCTTCGGATGATTATTCGGGATTTTCTCGTCGTCGAGTGACGATTTAGTCCAGATGGGGCCATTTGAGGGGATTAAATTACTGAAGGGAATATTCCGTTTATTTATAAATGCAGAACGAATTAATTTGAGGATGAAAATCATGTAACGTGGTATCGAGCACGCGGTTACGAAACGCGGGATCGTGCGTGATTTGGTTTTACGGTGCGTAGAGTTGTGTGTGGCTCTATCTTTTGGATGAATCGTGCGTTCCGCCCCCGCAGGGCCGGTAAAACGGAGTTCTTCATTTTTTTTTCGGGGGAATAAATCACCTCGGCAAGTGATTGCAGGGGAAAACCTAATTTATCGTCTCGAAAAATGATTATTTTCGGCCCGAGACGTCAACAGAACAATTTTTTCTATTGAAAGGGCGAAAGAAGGGGAGAAATTCCACCCGAAAACAATACGATGACCTCATCCACTCGAATAGTTCTCGAGATATCGCAAAAAGGAATTTTCGTATCGAAATCGTTTTTGGTGAATATCTCGAGGACTATCTCGAGAGGAAGGATTGTCAGCCTCTTTTTGGATACGAAATATCCGACATCTTCGCTAAGACGTTAAGACGTAAGGAAACAATGAAATGGGAGGGAAAATTGTTAAGTCTCTCGGTTCATTTGGGCCTTAAACTCTCTAATCCCTGCGAAGATGAATCTGTATTTTCTGAGGAACAATGTGGTACCCAGGTAACATGCAAACAGGACTGATTGTCTCTCGGGAGTTGTAGTAGCCCTAAGGGCCCAGTAAAATCCCAAAAATGTCAATTTTCCGGACCAAAAAGTCCACAAAATATTAAAAATCTCAGGGAAAAATCGTATCCAAAAACAATACGACGACCTCATGAACTCAAATAATTCTGGAGATATCGATAAAATAAAATTCAATATCGAAATCGTTTCGGTTGAATATCTCGATCAGAAGGATCGTCAGCCTCTTTTCAATATCCAACAAAAAAATTCGAAAATTTTCTAAAGACGCCAGAGAAACTACCAAAAATTAACAAAAAATTTTCAAGTTTCTCTGTTCACCTGGGACTTAAACTCCGATCCCTGCGGAGATGAATCCGTACTTTCCGAGGAAAAATGTACCCAGGTAACATGCAAACACGACTGATTGTCTCTCTGGAGATGTAGAAACCCTGGGAGCCCAGTAAAACCCATCCCAATCTCTTCAGTCCTCATTCTCCTTTTTTCTCTCTCTCTCTCTCTGTTATGAACAGGCATAGAGTTTTGTTGAGCGATTTCCAAGAAGTGCCCTCTTGGGTTCCTCCACCTCCATCGGCTTTAGCATCTATCAGCCCGACAAAACCTCACCCACATGGCCCTGTACCCGACACACAAAAACAGTCTGTCTTTATGTGGCTAAAAATGGCCATGAGAATTGACTACCTGAGGTTATATATTCCTCATCTTGTTTGTTTCGTCCCCGGAAGGCGATGGATTCCTTCTACCTTCTTATTCTATACCTGTTGACTGCGCGCTGGTGAAACCCAGGGATAACTAATACGCGGGGCAGTATCATCCTTCGATAATCAACGATCGAACTGTCGAGATGGCCTTTCTGGAAAAAGGGATAGTGGACCTAACGGTTCGCAGTCAGGTATAATCCCGGAAATCGGCCGACTGTCGGGAAGTTCAACCGAGAGTTGTTGCCATTTTTGAGTAGTCGATATCGGTCTCTTCTTTGTTTCACGCACGAGTGCGGAAATTACTGCGAGTCTTTGCGGTTCATTAACGAAATTTCGGGTCAAGAATGGCGAGACGTCGGTGCTTTCCCTCTTTTTCAGTCGATTATTTGTTGATTATTTATTTTATTTCATTTGAGGGAATAAAACTAATGAGTTGGAGGGGAATTCTTGTCAGTTGTGATTTTTTTTTGCACAATTTCTCTTTGTGTGGAATTCAAATCGATAGAGTAAAAAATTCTGATGCCCTCGTGCCTGGAATTTTCTAAAAATTTTTACGTTTTAGAACTTTTTAAAAATAATTTTTTTTGATGGGAATTTAATATTCACTCTAACTAGGACTTCCAAAGTACTAGAATTTCTATAGGGAATTCCTTTCCATGTGGATTTCACACTCACAGGGTCAAAAATTTCGATGCCCTCATGACTACAATTTTTCTAAAATTTCTCAAGTTCTAAAACTTTTCAAAAATAATTTTTTTTATGGAGATTTAATATTCACTCCAACTAAGATTTCTAAAGTACTAGAATTTTTACAGGGAATTCCTTTCCATGTGGATTTCACACTCACAGGATCAAAAATTCCAATCCGCTCGTAAAATTTCTTCAGTTCTAGAACTTTTCAAAAATAATTTGACGTGGATTTAATACCCACTCGAAGATTTCTTAAGTTTTTATAAAACTTTTACGATAAAAACTTTAGAAACTTTTTTTATGGGACTAAAATTTTGATAGAACTGTCGGATCGTTCAACCGTGAGTTATTGCAAGTTTTAAGTAATTCGATATCTCAGTCTCATCTCTTTTATTTCGCGCACGAGTGCGGGAATTACTGCGAGTGAAGTGGGAGTGAGTTGGGGAAGATTTCGTTGGACTCCTGGGGAGGTTTTTTGCGGACAGTATTTGAGGAAAAGTCGGATATTTCCGTCTCAAAACGATTCTGACGATTCTTCCCATCGAGATACTCTTCAACAGATTCGTCAAAATCGATTTCGATATTAGAATTATTTTTTGCGATATCTCGAGAACTATTTGACGAGACGAGATCGTCTTATTGTTTTTGGATAGGGTTTTTCCCCGCCTTTCGAGGACCTCAAGGGTCTCAATATTTTATTGATTTTTCACCACCGAAAATCGACATTTTTCGGGTCTTAGTACGTTAGTCCCTTACGTAATAGTCAAGAGAACGGGAGCTCCTCAGTAAACTCTCCGGGTGTTCATCCCCATCTCTCCACTTCTGCACAAATTCTCGGAAGAAATATTCCACCCCCTCCCCATTGATCTCCCAAATCTCCCACAGCCGACAAGAAATTCTTTCGCAATATCTCAGAGCTTTACCGGATCGATTACGGGCGTAAAAATGGCGTCCTCCAATCCAACCGCCATTTTTCAAAACCACACCGGATTTGATTTGCATACACAACCCTCCCCATCACCCCTAGTCAAATCCCCAATTCCCCCATTTTGTTATTCCTCAAACGCATCCCCCAACCCCACCGTTTCCGAACACCCCCATCTAGTCATCAATTTATTTGATCATCGATTATTTATAATAACTATACGGAGACGAATATCCAATAAAAAAACGAATTCTTTTCCTTTTTCCGGAACGAAAAGTTTTCAGGGAAAATTTTACGGAATTTTTATGGAAATTATTTTTAACGTTCGGTAAATAAAGATTAATTGTTTATAAAAATTATCGCCCAAGTCCTTGAAACAATCCGCAACCCTTTTTGCGAAAAAATTTAATACTTTTTTTTTAAAGTAAAATTTCTAGAAGATTTTACGGAAATTTTTTAAAAACGTTCATAAAATTCCGGAAAAAAATCGCGTTTAAACCGAAAAAATTTGAAAATGGAAAGCGCGGGAGTTTTTACAACAAATTGTTTGGTGCATAATTCCTACCTATAATTAATTAATATTATAATTAATCTATAATTTTCCATGGACAAATTATAAATTAAAATTGAAGTAATTTCCGTCATTTTTACTGAATATTTTCCCACGTGTTGTGAAATAATTTCCTGCGTTACAAGAGTTTATCGAACTTCACATTTGTTGGACATCCGTCAGTGCTATGTCAAGATTAAAAAGATTGACGCACATACAAAAGGAATTTTCATGTCTCAGCTTTTACTCACTTTTCAGTTCTCTTCATTCTCCCCTTCCACAATCAACACGTGCGCCCTTCTTCTCACGTAATCCTTCACATTTTGTTCAAACATTTGCACTCCAAAGTTCTCTTTCCACTGATATGGGTACCCGGGGCACAATGGATCAGGCCAAAGGTACATTCAAAATTTTGAAAAACTGTTTTACGTAAAATAAGTCGCTCCGCACTTGTTGAAGGGCTCGAAAATAAGAAACTAAAAAATGAAAAAATTGAATAAAATAATATAGTTCCAAAAATGGAAAACATGGAAATTATTAAAAATGAAATTAAAAAAACAGAAAGTAATGACGTCAGCACTGAAGTTATAAACTGTAGTAAATTTAAAGAAAATTTTTCCATAATTGAGCATTTATCTCCGAAACTAGAGATTTTGTGAGAAAATGGTGAAGGACTTTTTTGTGGGAAATTTCATCAGCTACAAAAAAGTGTTCTTGAGATTTTCTCCTAAAATCACGCGTTTATGAGATAAACGCAAGATTATCAAAAATTTCGGTTTTAATTTATTATAGTTCAGTACTTTGCTATTAAAATAAATTCTGCGGTTAAATCTCGTGAATGTTTAAAAATAGTTTATACATTAAAAAACATTCTACGTATATAAACATACATCAGGAAACAAGAAAAAATACTTTCTCATTTTTTCTAGTGGCCCATTATGCCCCAGATTGTACGATCAATCCATTCGATCCTCTGTATTGATTGAAAGCTCCTTTTTTATCATTTTGCGGATCATTTCAGCCCCTTCAGAATGAAAAAATGAGTCGAAAAGAAAGAATTAGGGCATCATGAATCGCCAAAATGGCTGATCTCCCCTGCATACCCCGTCCTACCCCCCTGCGCCCCCTTTCTGACCGGTAAATTTACAAGAAGCAAATTTTTTTTTCTTCCTCGTCTCACTTTGGTTTCTCGGCGTTCGTCATAACTCAGTGCGTTTGTGAGAATTGAGAGTGAGCCATATGAATAATCCACGTACTGTTCAGTCGTTGGTCTTCTTGGATGTGTCTCTGCGACATTGGAGACATTCCTGGAAAAACTCTTGTCAAAGGTTCATGAGGAGAATTTCAGCTGCGCGTGGCAGTTTTCACGGGAGACGGTACAGTCGACGGGGTTTCCTTACAGCTTCATATGTTCTTATGCATAAAGACGTCCGATGGGGGACGAAAATAATTTTGAGAAAAATTCGGAGAATTTTGACGGATTTTTTTGCAATTTTTCCGTTTTTTTAATGAAATTTTTTATACCTTTTCACCCCTCTTATTCCCGACACATCCCCCTTATTTCTTTATTTTTCCATCTAGTCGAGGGGGAGGGGAATCGGACAGATGGGGGAGGGAACTAATTTTGATGAAAATCCAGAGAATTTTGACAGTTTTTTTGTGATTTTTTTTGCAATTTTTCCGTTTTTTTTTTAAATAAAATTTTTCTTCGTGAAGTTCACAATATTTATTTCTCGCGGAAGGGGGTAGTCCAACAAAATAACTTAACATTTATCGGGCTATAATTATCAAAAATACTGTTCAATTGATCTCAAATTGGATAAAAAATTTTTGATGTATTCAACTGTCTAAAATTATTTATTTTGACAAATTTGGATCTTTCAATATTTGAATTTTGTCATCTATTGGAACCTCTATTTTATTATATAATCCAATGAAATCAATTGTCAATCATTAAGGGACTGTTCTATGTCAATAATTTAAAGTCCATTCGTTCTCAAAAAATTTATAAACAATAAATAAATGAAAACATTAATTTTCTCCAACAAACGAACACAAAAAAATCACGAAACAAACTTTTTCTTCTTTTTAAGTTCCACTTCTGTTACTTTTAACCTCCAGATAAATCTTTTTTCACATATTTACCTCATTTAACTTCTTTATTTATCAACAATCTAATATTATTATCTTACATTATTATTGGAAATGTAATAATTGATTTTAAAAAGCTCTTATAACATGATAAACACACTTCCATTAAAAAAAATCATAATAACTCTTTACCTCTCCCACTCGTGTCATTCCTGTGATGCAATTGAACTTTTCGAAAGTCCTCGGAGTCGGTATTGTTATTGTTTAATGACTTTTGACATTTTTTTAATCATAAAATTAAGAGGCAAGTGAAATAAGTCGCTCAATGGGACAAAAAACACTGCAGCCCCTCACATTAATTTTGAGAATCTCTGAAGAGCCGGAGATACTCCACCCCTTCATCATCTTTTTTTCGGGAATTTTTACCCCCCGATGCACACATTCAAGGTGACTCTGGGCCAATTACGCGCCCCTCGATTGCTCAAGTATGTAGGAGTCGTTCTTTCTTTCATTTCTTTACTCCTCATTTCTTTTTTTTTATGACTTCTGTACTATTTAGCTTTTTTCCTTTTTTTCGTAAACACTCGTACTTCTTGCAGGGCAATTAGACTCCCCTGTTCGTCGAGCACTGAGATTTTAATAGGAATAAAATTAACTTCTGTTTAATTATCTCAACTTTCTATCAAAAATTGAACTGTCATGAGAGATTTTTTCATTTTTCTTGAGTATTATTTGTTATTATTTTATTTGAAACGAAATTTGTTGCCAGTTGTCGTCCTTCTAATGTTATTTTTCCGTTGAAATTTTATTTAAAAATGAGGTAAAATGGACCGGAAATTGAAGAGATGTCCTTAAGGATTTGTTTTTGAATTATTTAAATTTTAGAAAGATAAAAATGTGGCGAATTGATTGCAGTCTTTTTAGTTAAATGAATTAGAATCGATAATGAACGAAATTATAGCGAAGAAGTTTTTATTAATTGTTATCCATTTTTGAACAAAGTTATCCTTAAGTTGTGGTGAATTATAAAATTCTAGGATTTGATAAACATTATTTTTTAGGTGAAGAAGAGCATAATAAAATAAATAGATTAATTTTTTTTTATCTTCAGCTCGAATGATATCGTTTTAAATCTGGTCTCATTTTAAAAATATTTTTGAAATGAAAAAGGAGAATGAAATAATTATCTCTAGAGTATTATTAAGTTACAGTGGGAAATTGAACTGTCACGAGGATTTTAAACATTTATTAAACATAATTAAATATAATTTTTAATCCCCAACAATAAAACAGTAAAATAAATCTTCGTAAATTAAAAAAATTTTATTAAATGAACAATGTAATTAATTCCGCAAAATTCTTATCTCAATTTTTTTTCAATTAAAGAACAATGAAGGATCATAAATAATAATAAATATAAATATCATCATAATAACCTGAACCTCCCAAAATAAAATACAATGGCAGATAATTTTTTTAATTCTTTTCTTTTCTATTTTTCATTTTTGTTTCAACTAAATTTGTAAAATTGTCATGTGTCATTTAACTTTATTTACATTTATTATTTTTATGAAAAAATTGAAGCAATAATGCATTCTTTATCGAGAAAACTCGAACCAATCAATAAAGTGATTACATCAATAAATTATTTGAAATAATCCGAATTATTCCAAATGTCTCACCCCTGAAGACGCAATGACTCTGCACTCCTCCACTCACGCACACCTTTCCTCCGAGTATTGATTACTTTCTAGCTGTGTGAGGGCGACGGAAGGGTAGAGGTGGAGACCGTGGGGAATGAGCTTTTGAGGAGGAGAACATGTACAGAAAGGAAGGTGGCACGAGGAGCTGAGTAACCAAGAGAGGTCTCAAAGTGCTGCACTCTATTCTCATCTTGCCTATCCCTTCTGTACCCTCACTTAACCACCAATTACTGACCCATAAGTGTCATCAAATGTCACGGAACAAAAAAAATTAACAGGAAGAATAAAATGTTAAGGGGATGGAGAAATGTAGGGGGAATCGTATCCTAAAAATTGATTTTTTTTTATTATTTAAAAATTCATTTAATTTATTTTGAAAAATATATTATTTTTAGTTTTATTTATGAAATTATTACTGATTCATAAGTGTCATCGAATGTCACGAAACAAAAAAAAATTAACAGGAAGAATAAAATGTTAAGGGGGTGGAGAACTGCAGAGGAAATCGTCCCCTAAAAATTTAATTTTTTTAATGTTCAAAAATGGATTTAATTTGTTTTGAAATAGATATTATTTTTATTTGGACAATCCAAATAATCATAGAGAAATTCTCCTAGAGAAACTCGAAAATTAATAATTTAAGTGGACCCGAACTGTTGAAAAATAAAAACTTTGACATCAACAAGAAAAATAGTAAAATCAAAAAAAATATTTTCAACAGATTTCAAATTTATAATTAAACACTCGCTGAAACGCGTTGAAGAACCAAAAATTTAAAATTATCTCCACACATGTACCACCAAAACCCATTTCAAAATTTACATTTCCAAAATTTCTCTTAAACTTCCCCCCGTCCAACCAATTAATCAATCAATTTATCAATCTATCAAATCACTTCCCCAATTTTCCAAAAGACCTCCAAAATCTCTCTAAAATCTCCCGCACTCGCAATTTCCAAATTCAACTCTCTCCCTCACCCTAAAAATTTCAAAAAATCCCTAAACCCCAATTTTTCCCCAAAATACCCCTATCCACCCCCGCCGGAAACTCCTGTACTCCAAATAAATCTTCCCACGCGTTTATAATTAGTTTGAACTCAATAATAATACCGACATCGAATGAAAGAGCCGGAAAAAAAAAATAATAATAATCCGGGTGTGGCCTCGACTTTATGACGCACTCATGTCTCCCAGAAGGAGAGCAATACTAGAGAAAACAAGAGAGAGAGTGAGACTGAAAATGTGGACCCGAGTTCCAGGAAAAGTATTCGAAGGATGGTGAACAGACACCGCGAACAAGGGCATAGAGAGGGTTGGAGGGAGGGGGGTGGGGCTTAGGAGGGGGGTGAAGGAGAAGGAAGAGGAGGAAGGAGTGAAACGGTCAAATTATTTATGGCGATGCGAAATTAAGAGTCTCGTTTTCGTTTGAGTAGGGCCACGATCAGGCCCCGCAAACTCGCGACCCAATGATTTTGAGTCCTTGGGGTGTTTACGGGAGGACGGTAGTCCCTCAAGCCAAAAAGAATTCTATGGGAAACGGCCAGTGGTTTCGGGGACCATTTGGGGTATAAAGAAATGCCGAAAGAGTCGTATATTTTTGTTGCTATTATACTTGAGCAGTGGTTTTTTTTTATTTACAGGGAATTTTGGACTAATTAATAGCTGGGTGATTTATTAGAGGGGATAATGATCGATTTGGTGATGATTCATTTGATTGATTATTTTTTAGATATATTTATGGTTTATTTGAGATTATTTGGTATTTATTTTAGGTTTAGGTTTATTCAAGGTTAGTCGTTGATTATTGATATGGAATAAAAGGGATAATTTAGTGGTGGTTGAGTGAACGTGAGGACTAAATTGTTTGGATCTGAGTTTTCAGATTAGTGATTGATGGTGAATGGGGTTTTGATTTTTTATTATCATTACTGATAATTGTTCCATAAGATGCGAAATTTTTTGATAATTTAAGAATTTTCAGTATCACGCGGATCTTGAAATTTTAAATCCATTAGAGGAAATTTCATTTCATCAGAAGTTGAGAAATTTTTTAATTACAAAATAATTGAGAGTTACATGTGAATGACTGGTTGTTATAAACTTGTTAATTGTATATTATATAATATATGATGAATACCAGCACAAGAATTTTTAATGAGCATTTCAAAATTTTGTCGCGTTAATTCTAACAAAAATCATCCAGTGCCAATGAAAATTCTGGTGCTGGCACCAGAAGTGAGCTCTAAACCTGAACCTCGAACTTGAGATCAGACAAATACTGGCCATACACTGGCACCAAAATTTTCAATGAGCATTTCCAAAAATTTTTCGCGTTAATTCTAACAAAATTCATCCAGTTCCAATAAAAATTCGGGTGCTGGCACCAGAAGTGGGCTCCAAACCTGAACCTGAAACTTGAGATCAGACAAATACTGGTCATACACTAGCACCAGAATTTTTAATGTGCATAAAAAATTCAGGCACCGAAAATTAACCTGTGCACTACAGGATTTTTTTTCACTAATCTACAAAAAATATCTACAGCTCCAAAAAAAATTCTGGTCCACACCCCTTAATTTTTCTGCCCCAATTCAAGTGCACCCACTTTACCATTCGTCAAAGATCCCAGACGACAAATTTCCCAACATTTTCCCGCTATATTCCCACCATCTTCCACCTCTCCCTCTTCCTCTCTCTGAATTTCTTCACAAAAACGAATTCATTGAAATGATAAACTAATTCGTTTTAAAAATCAGCTAAAGCCTGTTCGTTTGTCCGTGAAACCACGAGACTGTAATCACTTTACTTGAAACTTTCGCAGTCTCGCCGGATCGATCGTCCGAAGAGGGTGGGCCCATATAAAACGCGAGAGACCGAGAGTCGACTAACGCACCAGTAAAAACGTCGAAATAACGAAAACATTAATCCACCAATTTTTATCCATCACTCAAATCACTCACGAGGTTTCGTATTTCCAAAAAAAATTTAATCC
The DNA here is from genome assembly GCF_034640455.1 of Diachasmimorpha longicaudata. Classification (NCBI taxonomy): domain Eukaryota; kingdom Metazoa; phylum Arthropoda; class Insecta; order Hymenoptera; family Braconidae; genus Diachasmimorpha; species Diachasmimorpha longicaudata. Next base: position 2,743,371 of record NC_087240.1, read on the forward strand.
CTTTTTTTTTCTCTGTTGCAGGTAAGCAATGATTGCAGAAACTCATTTGACGAGTGGCCAGGGGGAGGGGGGGGGTGAGGGGGTGGTGAAGCCTGAGGTGATTTGATTGAATTATCCAGCGGTGAGTCTAGAGTGGATGAGAATTAAATAAAAATTGTGCGTATCGTGGGCTTTGAAATTTGACGGCCAGTCAGACAATTAAATCGACCGTGAATGGTTAACTAAACAGAAGGGGAATTATAAAATAGAAAAATAAAGTTTGATGCCAGTCAAGGTCACTCGCTTCCCACCTGCTGGTGTTCGTTGAATATATTCGGAGAAGTCAAATTTTTCATTTTTTTAAATTATTGGACAAATGATTTTTTCACGGTGAGAAATTGTCTGAAAAAATTGTGGTGGGAGGTATAAACAAAAATTGCAGTTACTGGATTGTTTAAAAATATCGTGCGGTTAAGATCAAATTTATCGGAAGTTTTAAGATTTCTGGGAATTTATGGAAAAATTCACTGAAGTTCAGGGGAAATTCATTTTTAAACCAATAAAATTTTCGATTTTATCACCAGATTTTTTTTTTTAGAAAATTCTCAGTATTTCAGATGTTTCATCCATTTTTTATACAATTGTTTAAAGATTATTTGGTGAGAAAAGTAACCAAGTTCAGAATTTTTTACTCTTAAGGGATTTTTTAAATTCAAAATAAATTATTTTGATAAAAATATTTAGTGAGTTAAAATAAATTTACTCGCATCATCATGTTTAATGAAATTATTTGTAAACAAATTGATGAAATTACTTTTGACTTCAGTACTCGAATACACGACTCCCTTTTGACCCTAAATTCCCAGAAATTCTACAAATTACATTAGAAATCATTTTTGAAATATGAAAAAAAAACTTGTAAATGTATTTTCGAAGGTAGGTTGGAATAATTGATAATGGAATTTCGACAATCTCCAGAAATGTTCGTTCACGAGATAATGTCAAAGGAATGAGTCAAATGACTGTCGAAATCCAACGATTTTTCCATTAAAATTCCTTCGATACCGGATTTTTTCTAAAATTAAAAAACGTTTTCATTCAATAATTTTCGCTGTCAAACTAGGGACTCACCCTACCGACGGGGTATCGTGCAACCCCACACCCTCAGAAAGTGAAAGTGAAAGGGCTCATCATCAAAGTATTTCCCCGAGTGAAAGTTCCCTCCTCCGGGGACCTTCCCCATGTTCTCTATATTAAATTCCCAACTTCGTCGCAGATGGATAAAAATGCGCTGACTCGTCTTCCTCTCGATCTCCCCTCATCCCTCGTCATTCGAGGTCCACTAAATCAACAGATCTCACCATTTCTTAAGACTATCCAACGGTCACAGGTTACAATAAACAATTTTCAATTATCAAATTTTTCTCTTAATTATATATTTTTCTAATCCCAATTGTGTGAAAAAAAATTAAAATATTCATCAGTTTTCAACGTTCAAATTACTTTTATCACCGATTTATTAATTTTTTAACGTTCATTGTTTATTAAAAAGCACAAATCAATCAATCAATCAATTTATCAATATTAAACAATAAAACAATTGTTCCCCTCGTTTTTGGAGCGTGAAATAATTTTTTAATCAAATTCTGAATATAAATAATTAATTTCCAAATCCGAACGAATGCTGTGGTACCATAAAAAATTGATTGTTTATAAATTATTTACGAAAATGCTAATAATCATTAGATTTATGTCATCTACCTCCCAAACCAAATTTCCTCATATTTTCCTGATTTTTCAAATGTTTTTCAAAAATTCTAAATTAAAATTGAAGTCCAGTCCCTTTTTTTATTCTTTAAAAATTCCCTCACCTCCCTCTGCCCTTTCTTATCATCCAGATAATTCCATAATTAGTCGACAATCACCTCTTCAACCGTAACCACGCCGACAAAAAAAATAATTAATATTCTTCTCCCAATTTATTTCAATTAACAAATATAATATAATCGAGCACTCGAACCACAAGCGCCTCCCCCCACCTCCACCCTTATCAATGTAAATATAACATTGAAACTTCAAAAGTTTCGCTACACGTGAAAGCAAACAAAACAGATAAGAGAAAAAGGGGGGAAAAATGAAAAATTGGAAAAAAAATAAAAAGTTCTTTGGGGTCTTTCACTTGCACTGCTGCATACACATGCACACGCCTCTTCACTTTCTCCACGGGGGTGAATTGGTTGGTGAAAAGCGGCCGTGGAGGCCAAGGGAGTAGGGGTGAAGGGGGTGAAAAGTGAAGCGGGGGGATGAACAGAGAGCGAGAGTGGTGGAGCGACGAATAAGCGCCGACGCTGTGAGATCGGGGTGGCAGTCTCGTGGGTAAAACGAAAGGGGTGGGAGGCGCCACGGGCGCTTCAGAGGGTCGTTCATCCCCGGGTCAAGGTTAGCTTCTTTGTACAACTGCGGAAACACCGAGTTACTACGCGGTAAAAAAAAATCCTAAAAAATATTTGAAAAAAAAAATACGAATTTGGACGATTTTTGTCAAAATTTCGATTTATTCTTCTTGACACAATTATTTGAATGAATTCATTCAAATAATTCATTAGAGTAATTAGTTCACAAATTTATGTAGGGAGGTGTAAAGCCAATTTTTTAATTAGTTCGATAATTTTAAAATTTAAAATTTAATTATTTAATATTTTTTTTTTACGAAAATTTCGGTGCGTTAAAAAATCAAATTTGTAATTTTCCGTAAAATTACCGCGTTTTTTCTGAGTTTTGTTAGTTCTTGGCATAAATGACCACAGAAATTTCTAGGGGTTATTTTGGAATTTGAACTAGACAAGTGCATCAACCCTCGCTCCCATATTTTTATCATCGGAGTTCCCACCTATCGATTCACCGGTAATATTCACTTCCGGGAATGACGATATTACAGTTTCACCCTATGATTCGGGTCTCTGTGTACTGATTCAATCAATAATACACATTCACGTGCCGTCTTATTTACCCTCCTCCTCCTGAGGGGGTGGGATATTATGCGTTCAAGAAGCGTGCAATTTCGGAAACCATTACGTGCCTTCAATGTTCTGTTAATAACTCTTTCACTCGAGTATTGATTCAGTTTCTATTAGTCTTCACGTGGGCATAACTCGTTAAATACGTACATAACAAATGGGATATTATATAATATTATAAACAATGACAATGAAGACCGCCAATATGCGCAGTCGAATTTTTCAGAGAAATTCGAATTTTTCAGAGAAATTCGACTGCGAGAGTTGAAAAAAATATAATTGTAAAAGTAAAACTAATTAAATCGATTATATAATATATAATATATTATATAAAGTCTTTAATATGTAATATATAGTACATAATATATACTACATCCAGAGAGTATCGAACCCACATAAATATATATCATATATAATGTAAATAAATATCTAAAATTGATAGTTTGGCTGAAGACTTCAATGATTTCAATTTTAAACAAATTATTTATAAATAAAAAGGAACAGACACCCGCAGACATTCTCTCCCTAGTATATAAAAAAAGGAGAGGACATTTTTTGTGACAAAATAGTACATAGTCACGTATATGTATGAGTCCAATACACATGACTTCAATTTTCTAATTTTCTATTTTCTTCTCAGGTCAACCCTCATTTCAATGATATTATATTTATCATCGTATTTACCTCATCAGAATATTATAATTCTCCACATTGTGGTGACAGTTCGCAAAAATTTCCGCAGTCATTGACCTGAACTCGAAACTGTCATTCCCATCACTAAAAATTGATCTGCAGTTCACTCCAATGAAGATTATTGTTATGACTAAAATCATTGCTATCGGAACACCCAACGTGCGATAATATGATCCATATCGACTAAATTGTAAATAATGTCACGCGTATAGGGCAGTCAAATACCTGTTGACAGTATCGTTATCACACACGTTTTAAAACATTTGAAAAATCCTTTTGAGGTTAAAAAAATTAGAATTTTCTGTTAGCTATTTTTTCTATTTAAATTTTCGCCAATAACATTCCACCATTCGACTATTTTTTATATCAATTTTCTAACAGTTTTCTACATGAAAAGGCGATGTCTTTTTTTCTCATATTTTTTTTTTGAAAATTTTCATTTATGAGGTTTTTTTCATATCTATTATACAAATTTCTTTGAAAACTGTTTTCCTTTCTCAATTTGAGACAAAATTATATTATATATTACATATTACGCATTACATATTACATATAATATATATTGTATATTATATATTATTAAAAATTGAATTCTCTTTTCTCTTAAATTATCTATCAATTTTTTTTTTCATACTCTCGTATAAAAGAAAAAAAAAATAAAGATGTTCACTAAAATTTCTTTGATGTCAATCCAGACACCGCGACACCTCTGTCACCCCAGAAAATTGTTGCAAACCCGATTAACTGAGACTCGAGATGTCTTTTAAACCTGATTATCTCCCTCCCAAGCTGTCGCATTAATTTTTCATCGAGTGTCATCTCTCCAAAAAAATTATGTCTCCATTACTCAATTTTTTTTCCCATCAATTTGCCAACTGAAAATGATACGAAAATTCAGTTCTGTTTTCCTCGTATTACTTTGAATCGATCCACCAGAGTTTGTAATGAAGAGAGAGAAACCCGGAAGTCAAAGTTGTCAGGAGATAATCGATATTGAGGATAGAAATAGTTTGAAGTCACCAGAATATTCCAGAAATGTGATATTTTTTAACGACTCGCGATCGATATTCTTCAGGGGTTGGGGGTTGTCACTGGTGGATAGCCAGGAAAATTTGTCCCTCAGTTCTGTGTTTGACCACCCCTTTAGGACGATCAGTCGCAGAGATATGAGGAAAATTGTTTTTCACATAAAAATGGGTTTTTTTCTATTTCGGGAGAAGGAGTGCACTCCCCCTTCGTTCCGACATTAATTTTGTCGATGAAATTTACCGGACATTAACGGAAAAATGATTACAAATATTTTTTTAATATGGACATACGTAAAATAATGTAATTCTTTTTTTCTAATGTGTCAGAATAGTTTGAATAAATAAATAAATAAATAAATAAATTCTACCAATAGAGCTGACATTGGAGTGGAATAAGCGGAATTTTGAAAATTTAGACAAATTTTCATGTGAGAATAAATTTTTCCACCGGATTTCATGGAATTTTCATGGAATTCCTTCAGATTTCCCTAGTATTTGAACTAACAACTGGAAATTTCCTGAAAATTAAAAGAAAATAGACCGAAATTTCTCTGAATTGTAATTTTAACTAAACGAAACATAATTTTTAAAACACAATTTTTAATAAAAATAATAGAAACATGCGAATAATTTTAAATTAATTTTTCCAGTGGGAATTCAACGAAAATTTCTCTTCTTCACGATTTTTTCCATAAAATTTCAGATTTTTTCATTGAAAAAATCCGTTGTAATTCTTATGTTACTCTCCAGAAATGTCAAAAATACTTATCATAAATTTCAGCGGAAAGTTCATTACAAAATAACGTTTTAAAACCAAATTCTTTCAATGAACTGTAAAATATATTTTCCAAGCAATCACGTTATCCCGGGTCTAATTTACATTTTTCTCAACGTACCCTCGGGCCGTTTCCTCTCGTCCATTTATTTTCTGAAGAGAAGCACTTGGGCCACTTCCCTCATTCCAGGAAAATTTCTGGGTCTTGTCCCAGCCGGCATGAAAGAGAAAAATCCCAAGACCGCCCTGAAATCTCTCCCACTTATTTTCCTGACATCAGGAGATTGTAAAATCTTTCGCCTCTGCTTTTAAATCCTACTAGACTGGACAGAGATTTTGAATTCCTCAATTTCTTGGACCTGAGGGTGTAAGGAAAATGGAGGATAAAGATAAAGACGTCAAAATAGAAATTAAATATTTTTTTCAAGACAAAAAAAATTAAATTAAATTTTTTAAAATTAAAATTAATTCCAATTTTTAATTTAAATTAAATTTTTTTTTGACAATAATTCTAGTGTTGAACCGCAGAATTCCGAATCATTATGATTTTTTTTTTTCGTTGGTGCAGGTCTTGAATTTAATTCGCATTAAAAATAAAAAATAGAAGAACAAAAGAAAAAAAGAATTTTACTTCATTAGTGAATGAGGAAAACAGTTAATGAGGAATAAGTTAATTTTTACAATAAATTAAGAGACCTGACACTTGAATGCTTATCTTGCAGAAGATGCGAAAATTCCGCGATATAAATTTATCTGCTGAAAAATACGAGTTTGTTTATTTTGTTACGATATCTTTAACTCTGAGATGGAAGTGGACGACGTGGGTGGGCTGATCGAGTGACGAAACGGGTGATAAGGGCCCGTCTGTATCGCTGAGGGTCGGATTTTGAAGTCTTTCATCTTTGCCGATAATTTTTCATTTCTAGTTGATAACCGTTTGCTGAATTCCACTTAAAATTTCTTTTCAAATCAAATTAACAGCGAATTTCCAGAATACAAATAATAAGGGATTATATCAATATTCACCCCATCGAATTTAGTAGATAAAATCCGTAAAGTTTATCGCATTAGAAATTTAAACTAATTAATAATGCACTTTTGCATTAATAATGCACCAAAAAACTCAATAAATATAAAATAAATCAATAAATTCAATAAATTCAATAAATTTTTTTCCAACATAAAATACTCAAAAAAAAAACTGTAAAATGGCCTTTAAAAAAATTAATAATAATAACAGAATATTTTATTGATTAACTACTATTACTATTTTTTAAAGAATCAAAATTCATCAATCATCAATTTCTATAATTTTTCAAACACTCATCACCCACCCACCCCCCAACAAATCATTCTACTCCCCCCACCCTCCCCCTCTCCCACCTATAAAATAAAAATCCGTCTTCATAACTACCCTTCCCTCCGCATCCTCCATAAAACACATTCAGACACAAATTAATATTCCATCCCTTATTTCCACTGTCCTCCATCCCAATGTCACATAGGGTGGGTGGTATACTCAGAGGGGTAAAAGGGGTATGGCAGGGTCTCGAGGTACATAGATGCAGACTTACGAATTTGCATGCACATGCATAATTCGTAAATTTTCGAGTGGGGTAAGAAATGAGAAAGGGGTTCGGGGGATGCACTTGTGCCTTTTTTCTCGTTTCCCTTTCACATTTTCAGCGTTAGATGTATGAGATGTATTTTGGCTGTCTCTCTTGTCTCTTTGGTAACGTTTGTTTATATGCTCTGATGTTTATGGGGGTGCCTGGTGGATCGCGGGAGGGGGTTGATGGAAAGGGGGTGGGTTGAATTTGCGGGGAAGTTACTGGTGGTACACGAGGATGGGTAATAATTTTTATGTCGTAGAGAAGTGCATGAAGCGAAGATAGTCCTTGGGGGTGGGTTAGTCCTCTGCATCCCTTTCCAGTCCTCCCCCTACCCCCGATTATTGCCTTAAATTGCTAATTGGCCTTCGTATACAGCCACAGTCTCCTATTCTCTATCCTCTCCTTCACTCACTCTTTGGATTTATTCATTGCTCGGGGGTTGAGGGATGGGGGGGGGGGGAGAGGGATTCAAGGATACAAACAGTGAGTGCATGCGAGGGTTGAGAATAAACAGAAAGGGATGAGGGATGGAGATGAAGGAGGGGAAGGAGGCTTCAAGGACAAATGCATTCTCATTGTTTTTGCGTAAGGGGACGCGGACTTCCGCAATCTTGGATTTTTTTTTTTTCGGCAATTTTGGGGGAGGGGGAGGGAGGGGGTGACGCCACTTGGGACGGAATTAGCTGCGCGTGAATGGTGTGCTTGCACAGCTGTCGATACACTGATAGGGGGATTTCTAGGAAACAGGAAAATTCTTTGTTCGGAATTTTTTGTTGAGGTGTTGGGGGAGGGAGATTTTTTTTGGGTGGAGAGAAGTTTTTTTGGAAGAGGGAGGGTGCAGGAGGCAATTGGGATGGTGGTTCTTTTATTTTGTTGGGGGTTTTGGAATTTTTAGAGTGGTTTTTAGAAAGAAATGTTTTTTTAAATTTGAAGTAGACGGATTTTGCATTTTTTTAATGTGGATTAAATTCTGTGGGGTTTTGATGTTGAAACGATGGAAAATATTTTAAATGTTTGGAAAATTGTGAAATAATTGATAAAAATGATCGTCGTAGATTTATGTATATTCAATTTTTTTTTTTGAGAGAATGAGGTTCCTACGAATTTCAACGATTACGACAATTTCAATTGTTGTAAGGAAATTGTAATTATTCATAGACAAAAAGTATTGAAAAACCAATAATTCTGTGGCAAATTTAATTTGTCGTGTGTCAAATGACCCTCGAAACTCCTGATTTTTTAACAAATTTCTCCCACCATTTAATTAACAAAATTGATACAAAATTTCACATATTTACCCAAAGATCTAACAAATCTGAAAAAATCTAATCAAATCGCATCACCTAAAAAAACATCTAAATTTAAATTGATCAATCCTTCAAATTAATTAAATAATTCTAAGATTTTTACTGATTATTTTCATCCAAAACCCACTACAACAAAAACTTTTCTAGTTATAATTCAAATAATTATTACTATAGTCATAATTTTTCAATTATTTTTGCACTAGAAATTGTCTGGACATCTGGCTCATCAGCAAGTACGAAAAAAAAAAGATAAAAATATAGTCAGTTTGGTCGTGAAAAATTCTATGGGGTTTGCATTCGCAAATGGAAGGGGGCAGGGGCGTAGAGGGGGAGGAGGAGAGAAGCAGTGAGGGCACAATGATAGCACTTCCTGCCTCGAATGGCGCCGGCTTTCTATCTTCCACCTCAGTCTCTTCATTCCCCTTAACACACTCGATATTTTTCGGAGCCCACCCCCTCCCCCCTCGCCCCTTCCACGACCCGCGTTCCCTCCGCGTGTGTGTATGCCTCCCTCTCTGCACTAAAAAAAAAAAAAAATCCGAGGGCAGAAATGCTGCAAGCGAGACGAGACTTCCTCTATCGTACGTACCGAGGGAATGTTTCATGGTATTATGATGCACTTGCGCATCCCCGGTCTATAATTCATGGGTAACTCCGAGCCCGGGTATTTTTGGACGGTAAAAAATTCATGACGCTGAGGGAAAAAGGAAAATTGGTTAATAAAAGAGAATTAATAACTGTCAGATTATTCTCATTTAAAAAAATTTTTTTTTGGATGGGTTTAAATGACAGTCAATTGAGGGTCAATTATGAAATTGACTTTTATGAAATATTGGATTGGTTAATTAAAGAGAATTAATAATTGTCAGATTATTCCCATTTTTTTTAGATTTTTTTGGTGGGTTTAAATGACCTTTAATTGAGAGTCAATTATGAAATTAATTTTTATGAAACATTCGATTGCTTAATTAAAGAGAATTAATAATTGTCAGATTATTCCCATTTTTTTTCGATTTTTATTGGATGGGTTTAAACGACCCTTAATTGAGGGTCAATTATGAAATTGACGTTTATGAAACAATCGATTGGTTAATTAAGGAGAATTAATAATTGTCCAAATATTCCCTTTTTTAGTTTTTTTTTTGGATGGGTTTAAATGACAGTTAATTGCGGATCAATTATGAAATTAATTTTTATGAAACATTGGATTGGTTAATTAAAAAGAATTAATAATTATCACATTATTCCCTTTTTTAGATTTTTAAAAATACATTCAAATGACTGTTAATAGACAATCAACAATGAATTAAATTATTATAAAACATTTCGTACGACACAAAATTCAGTTTATACCCAACAAAATATAGAAAATCCCTACAAATTCCCTGATTATAATTTTCAAAAACCGTAATTCATAATTCGTAAAATCGATTTCCCAAATTAGAATTCTATTCAATCAAATTATTATCTCAAAATATCTCTCCCCACTAAAAAATCCTTCCCCGCCAATCATTAATTATTATCAATCATTAACCTTTAATCATTATCTCACTCAATTAAATCAATCCCCCCCCCCCCTTTAAATAACCTTCCATTCAGCATATTGATCGTGCGTAAAATGTCACTTTACGCACAACCTCACGAAAAGTCGACTTTACCGCACGCAAAAAAAAGCCAACTTCTCTCGCCGCCAACCCCCCCTCCCCCCGCCATCCGCCGACATCACTACCAATCGTCTATCACTTCGTTTGGCCGTCAAACAAAACCAATAAAAAAAATAATCGTCTCTACATCACTACTTACACAGTAAAATCACCTCCTTGAGAATTATCACTCGTAAACATAACTAACAAATACCCGTGAATTCACTTACGTACATTGGCCGCGATGGCGCACCAGTGTCGGCGGCCGGCGTCACGAGAAACACCGGGTGAGTGTGTGGTACCGTTGCCGGGTTGTCTTTTTTACATTGGCAGTACTCCGCGGCACCTTAACCGCGCGTGTCTGCACTCGCGTCCACTTCTACTTAAAATTTATTCCCCAATCGATGAGCATTACTAGATTAATAATCCCCATTAATTACCCCAGCAATGAGCAATTACGCGGTATCTTTACTCCAGTGCAACTGAATGGGACAATTTTTTTTTAGTACTAAATAAATAGTGAGTTGAAAGGTGCGATCGAGGGACTGGGACAACTGTCGATGAATCGATGCATGAAGAACCAATCGACGACACGTGTTCGGGTTATCACCGTCTGAATTATTTTATCAGTTGTCATTGTCGTTGATGAACAATATTTTGAGAATAGTTTTGGTACTTTCTGGGTGATTTCTTTGAAGTTTAAAAGTAACTGGTGGATTATTTTGTTTCCCTTTGTGATAGTGAGTACAGTGATTAAGTGGTCAGACGCGATAGGAGATACGGTATTGTTAGGAACAGACGACACTGGAGCTGGTAAGAATTTAATTCCTCAGGGGGAAACGGAATTTAATTTTTTTTATTTTGATTGACATTGACTAGCATTTCCCATATATTATATATTATATATCTTATATATTATACATATTATATATTATATATTTATATATAATAAATAATAAATTCCACTGAGAATATTTTATTGTACATAATATATTATATTTAATATATAATATATTTCATATAATATATAATATATTTTATATTATATATTATATATTATTTATTATATGTTTGATTAGAATTTCGAATTGAACAAAAATGAAGTTTCTATTCTTTTCTTTTGGATTTTCTATCAGTATTTCGCCTCATACACTCGTTTGATAAATTTTGTAACGGGAATATGTAATCCACTGTGATAAGAACTATATACTGGATTGTGAATGTATCCCGGTCTTGCTCAATTGTACATTTCAAAGGTACATAACACCGGTGACGTCTGACTCGATTCATTCTTCGCAGAATAAATTGTCAGTCGTTCGATTGTGAGGGATATTCTCGCAGGCGTTTACCTTATTTTTCACGATATTTATCATCTCGAGAGTTATCGGAACAGCAGGAGCTCTCGGCACGATTCAAAAAATATATATATATACGATAAGGAGCGGCTGCGGTTTGCAAAATCGACGTTGATATTTATCAGTGAAGATCGACTCTAGAGACTTTCGAGGTTTATTTTTAATGGGGGGGGGGGGGGTGATGCGATGGGTCATTGATTTGTTGATTGAGGGATTCGGTTAATTGTGGGAACGCGGGATTTTTATAGCGTACGGGAATTTTTTTATAATAATTTATTAATAATTTTGGGGTGAAGTGGTAGAACGAGGTGAGGCGAGGTGAGTTTTTGGGGTATATCTCGGAATCCGAGAGAGATAGACGATTTTTTGTTATGACGTTTGTTGTAGTACTGGAATTACTCTATAAAAAAGGTTATGATGAGAATTTCGCTATTTTCACTGGATTTGAAGATATTCATCGAAAACTGCAGCTTCAGTCGTCGTTTTCGTATTTTTATCGCAAAATTTACAAAAAAATTAATGAGACTATTGATTATTAATGATTATTAATGAAATTAATTGATAATCTTTATTGTGACAGATAATGAAGTTTACTCTTTCAGTTTAATACTTTTAGATAGGATGAAATTTCAAAAATTCAGAATAAAATTTGATTATTTATAAATTTTTTTTATGTTTTGGGATAGAAATGAGGTAACAATAGTTCATGCCACACTTCTGCATAATTAATTATTTATCTAGCCGACTGAAATCGAGTCACGAAATAAAAACAATCAGACACCTCTAGAAATTGAAAATTTTTCCTGGTAAATTATGTAATTGTCATCGAAATAATTTAACAACCGACAGAAATTTCTATAAAATTTATATATGACAACTTGTACATATATACATACATATAATACATAACATCCATTTTTACCTATGATTCTTCAATTCAGAATTGACCCCAAAATGAACAATCGAACCGACTCGAGCTCAAGCTCTCGAACATATCCGAAAATTGATTTTCCAGAAATTGTCCGCTCGTGATATAAATTTTTATCGAACAAAATATCGTGTTTGTTGTCATAAAATAGAACATTAACCGATGACAAATAGTGTGTAATGTTCTACCTCTCGTAGCTGTTAGTCAACAGCAATTTTTTGTTAAAATTCAAGTGAAATGTTTTTTATCTTGTGATTCACCGGGTGACAGTTTTTTTTAATGAAATAACTGGTTTTATTCTCGATACTTTCCCGGCGCCGTATTTGCACTGTACGTCTAGCGCAACGGCGATATAATACTTTTTTATGTGCCACACGGGAGGTAAAGACCGTGACGAGGAAAATTATCCTCTCCCTCTGCGTCATCGCAAACTGTCGCACGAGTGTGAGCCCCTTGTTTTTCTCTTCATCGTTGAAGAGAAATCGTAAACAAACGGAGGAATAAAATTAATGATTAATGGAGAAAACCACATCAATTCGATAATAAATATCACGCTGGGGTAATTATCGATTATTTCGAGAAACGAGACTGAACGTGCGCTGTAGTTATCAAAATTACGATTGAAAATTTCTCCATTAAATGAGTTCTGAATTCAAATTTAAAATTTATTGCGAAAAAAGTTAATAATTTAATAATCAATAATAATAAAAAAATCTTTTTTTATTTTTTCTGAGTCGGCCCATCATTGCTGTGAATTATCAATACAAACAAATGAATGTCATTACTAATAATTAATTAGAACAGCCATCAATTTTTCAAAAATAACCAAAACTGCAATGTCCCTTGAAAATTCTAAATTTCCAATGAAAAAAATTCTGTAAATTTCCCTGACACATTCGACGCTTCAAAATTTCCGCAAATTTACCGGAAACTACTCCCAAAATTTCTACCAACGCATCACCAAATCTCTTCATTAACAAAAGTCGTTTATTACGCTCGAGAAATTTCCGTGTCACTTATCTGAAATTTTTGATCTCACATGAGCAGCCGATACGAATCACCACAGCCAAAAAAAAAAATATCAAATTAACCCTCGAGGTGAATGACTCAAGTGGTCGAGTGAGTCCATTTGTCGATAAAAAAAATGGAATAGGGAAGAATTGAAAACAGGTGAAATAATAACAGATGTAACGGTTTTTTATTATTTTTAATGGAAACAATCGTAAAGAGAAAGTTAGAGTGATGATCAGTTGGTTCTCATCGTCTTTTCTCGGTGTTTGCCGATGTTTGTCGTAGTAATTTGCGTGGTAGACTCGTAAAAGAGTGACCTCGTCCATCGGGGACTTCCCCGAAGTACGGCGGGCAATGTTATCCGCTTCTTTTTCCTTCCATTATGATTTTTATTCACGTCCGTCACTCGTGCCGGGGCCATGCCAACTAAATACTCAAGCACGCGAGTTCTTTGTGGTTTTCTTAGTGTAATAATGCGTGGGGAGGAGGGGGGCGGGGGGATGTGATTAAAAAGGGATGGGATTATTAATTGAGGTTCATTATCTTCTCTCAGGAATTTTAGGGATATTTCTACGGCTTTTTTTACAGGGAAAGAAATGGTCCAGGAAAATTACGGATTTTTTTGTTTTTTCATTTTTTTATGTTAGGAAAATTTTACGAAACCGGTGGAGTGTTTTTTTGGAACTTGTTGTAGTTTTTAATTTAATTTTCTTGGGTACTTTTAGAATCGGTGAGCGAAGTTAAGTTCCGTGATTTTCTCCGAAGTTTAAGTTCCGGTTTTTCGTAATATTTTTTTAGAAAGTTTTTCTCAATCACATTTGACTCCGGAATTTATGAAAAATTTCTCTCGTTTCAGAAATCTTCAACGTTCTTGATAAAAATTCCCCAAAAAATCCGAAATGCTCCGGAAAAGTTTCCTAATATTTGTATAACATTTCCCAAAGAACATCCGCAAATTCCCAAAGAAAAACTAAAAATCCGAGACTTTGAGTGTCACCACGAGCCTCCCATCAATGAAAATTCTCCAAAAAATCCGGAATCCTCCAGAAAAATTCCCTAACATTTCCCCAAATTTTAAAAAATCCGCAAATTTCCAAAGAAAAACTAAAAATTCGAGACTTTGTGTCACCGCGAGTCTCCAATCAATGAAAATTCTCCAGAAAATTCGGAATCCTCTAGAAAAATTCCCTAACATTTCCCCAAAATTTTAAAAAATCCGCAAATTTCCAAAGAAAAACGAAAAATTCGAGACTTTGAATGTCACCACGAGGCTCCCATCAATGAAAATTATCCAAAAAATCCGGAATCGTCCAGAAAAGTTCTCCAACATTTCCACAAAATTAAAAATAAAACCCACAAATTTCCGAAGAAAAACTAAAAATCCGAGACTTCGAGTCTCACTACGAGTCTCCAGTCAAAGAAAATTCTCCAGAAAATCCGGAATCCTCCAGAAAAATTCCTTAATATCTCCACAAAATTTTAAAAAAACCACGAATTTCCGAAGAAAAACTAAAAATCCGAGACTTCTTGTCAGCACGAGCATTCACTCGTCTCTCTCAATCACGTCAATCGGTCTCGCGGGTCAACGGGGCAGGTCGCACTCTCTCAGAAATACCAGAAAACCGCTTCTCACGGCAATGCCAGCACATCAATTAATAATGAAAAAAAAAATCCCCAGCGGTTCCAGGGATTTACTTAATCACCGGACTGACTCAAAACATCAGTGAACGACGCATCTGAGTTCGAGTTGCGTTAGACGATACAACACCGACGTATTTGCCTCGGTGTGAATGAACGTGACGGGATCGCACGTGTGCGTCATCTCCATTGCAGTTGCAAACTGCGACAGCAACTGAGTCACAGCCAATACCGCCCACCGGTGACTATTTTAATCGGCGGAATTCCACGGAATGTTGAGGTTAATTGGGAGAAAGATGCGATAAAAATTGTCGGACATTTTCTTTTTAGGGGGAAATATTTATTGCAGCGGAAGGGAAAACTGAAAAAATTGTCACGCGTTGCGGAGGGAGAACCCGCATCGCAATGTAGTCGATAAGTCGATGATAAAACGAATGGGTCTACGAACCGAGACAACCGAGTTGCCGACCTCGAAACGTTAACAAATTAAGTCAGTGATAGGGGGTGACAATGTGACGGGGAATGAGGAAACGACTGGAAAGATTATTTAAAAAAAAAAAATTTATCGGTAATTTATCGATTGCCAGTCTCAATCGGTTTTGCAGGTGTTTATGGATTCGATTGTGCGAAATAATTTGATTGGATTTAATGTCCGCAGTTTATACAAAACTTTAAAAAATTAAATTGAATTTTGAAATACGAAAAAAATTGTCATTTAAAAATGGAATATTTTATCGAGTTTAATAATTCCATAAAAATTTTAAAAAATCGGGGGAAAATGGATATTTATGTGATTTTGTTTTTAAATTTTCCGCTGAAACCTCAGAATGTTCGTTGACATTTTATGACCATTTTTATCTTGAATTCGATAGATCAAAACTCTCAGAAAAAAAAGTCATCACATTTTTCCTAAAATCATTACAAAAAAAAAAAATTATTATTATATTTTCTATGAAATTAAATGAAAAATCCTTCCAACTATAATCGAAAGCCCGATTTCTACTATAATTTTTTAATTGTCCTCTCAATTTAATATTTAAATTCCCCCCGAACTCAAATGATTTCCCAATCAATTTTCTTCATCGACCAAACATGTTGTTTCAACCCCGATCAATTCCCCCAAAAAATGTTTCAAACCACATCTTCTATTTGTTTACATTTCTCCCTTATCCATCGCCACTCTCCAACGAACTTACTCCCCCCATTCCCCATAATTAATGAGGCAGAAACTCATTTGTGACCGATAGCAGTCCCGGGGCTTTCATATCGCATTGGAAAATTAAAAAAATGTAAACGAGAAAAAAAAATGCTAAGAGTAATGATGGGAAACCGTTGGCGCTGTCGTATCACCCGCGGGAATTGTGATAAGAGACTCTGCGTAAGGAAAAGTACAACGTTCACGACATTCTGCTCACACACCTGTAAACGCTAATCACGATGCTTAATAATTACCGGTTTTGACACACTGTATTTTTCTTTCTTTTATTTTTTTCACTTTCTCAATTGCAACTGAGTGCATGCAATGCATTACAAGTAATCATTTACTCTTATTTTTCAATTGAATAATTTTGTTGTTTTATTGCAAAAAATTATCGACTTTTCATTGTCCCATTTTTTTGAGATCTCAATTTTTTTACAGTTCCAAAACGAATTCGACTCCTCTATTAATAGTAATAATTAATATTAATTATTATAAATTTATGTAGTGACATTTTTTATTAAAAAAATCTATATTTATTTTGCAGTGATTCCATCATGTTTCTTTTTTAATGCATGTGAATCGTTAATTACTCCATTTTAATTATCATATCAAGATAATTAAGTTAATCACTAAAGGAACTTAAACCTATTTTTCTAATCAAAAAAACATTTTATTCTCCCACTTGCCTCATTATTATTTAAAATCCAATTTTTGTAAAATTTTAATTGAAATTGGATTCACCCAATCCATTAATAATTATTACTATTGATTACTAATTAATGACATCACTAACGACCCTCGAAGACCTTCAAGACATCATTAATTACAAATTAATCCACCAGTACAGTTTCTCCAAAAAAAAAAAAACACAATTTTTTTCCATCATTCCATCATTTTTTAAAAAATGCAATTGAACCGTCAATTACTCCATTTTCATTCGCACAACAATACCTGTTAATTATCAAAGAAACTTCAGGTTTTAATTATCCTCCCCTCCTACATGAAAAACTAAAAAAAAAATCGAAAAAAAATGTGCATACGAGACGTCTACCTCAATGTGCACAGACACGTTTATAAACCCGTGAAAGAGCATATCGGCCAGACGCCAGAGCGCTTTTGGGGTTGAGTGTGCATAAACGTCGGGTGTAGGCACCTTTATTCGCGCGCTCCAACGCGAGTGGATTTTCTCTCTTCAGTAAATGCACGGCTGGGTTACTCTTGCCCACACAATTCACCCAACCACTTTCCCTTTTCAAAATCGATTTTAGACGTCGGTTCGGAGGGGGGGGGGGGGGGGGTGGTAGGGCCAGAAAGTCGACGACGCGCGGCCAACCAACTTCCTCTTCGCATACATATCTAAGCATTAACGGCAAATGCACTTTCCCCTATTTTCAAATTATCGGGTGGGTCCAAGAAAAATTGAGAAAAACAAATTAGAATTTTTTTTGAAAATTTTAGGTCTTGAAAAAAATTTATTTTTAAAAATTAAAATTCGTCTGATTTATACGTTACCTGTATTTATTTGTTACATAATAATTGTTATTATATATGTTTTTGATAGACAACTGGGAACAAATGGAAAAAAGGAAGTTTTTAATTTTGAATTTTTTATACAAATTAAAATGCGAGAAAAATTTTCATGGAAATTCAGATATTTTTTTTGTGTTGCAATTTTTAAAAATAAATTATCGGATTTTGAAATATTAGAGTTGATTTTATCGCATGATGATGGTACTCTCTTTTTTTAATTCGGTTTTTTGATTATTAAATAACGTTAGGGATGTTAATTAATGCAAATAAATGGCGATTAATGTGATGCGATCTTCGGACTTTCACCAAACGCAACTGCTCATCTAATTTTTTTAAAGAAGACCTCGCGATATCTGAATCGTAATTAACAGCCTCGGAGAAGATGGAGATTTGGGAATGAGACATTGACTCGGATGCAACCAAGAGCACGAATATAACGAGGTGGTAATATGAATGACCGAGCAGCCGTGTGCACCTCTCACCACCGAAAATCCCCAAAAGCTACGAGGGAGGGAAACAAAGGCCTCTGTATCTCCACATATCCCTGCTATGGCCCCCTCTCGACGCCTTCCGCCCGCTTCGTGCGCCCCCCCACACCCGAAATTTTAGGCACAAAAAATATTCGATAACAAAATAATGAAAAAATAAACGTTAAATGTTCAGTGAATTCGATACGAGAGTATGAAACGTAAATTAAAAAAAAAATTTTTTTGTTACGATTACGTTAAACTAAAAATTTATTTTATATTAAAAATTATTTCCAAACGAATTTCTAGAGGTAATGAAACATTTAAATATTTATATCTTTATTCATATTTACATTCATTTCCTATTTTTATTTATTTATATATTTGAATAATTAGTGGAACAATAATTATTTTCTACCGAAATAATTTCATTTCATTTAATTAATAATGAGAATTTAGAATTTTTATTGTTAATTAAATGAAATAAAATGATCTCAGTAGAGAATAAATAATTTTACGTCGAAAAATAGAAAAAGTAATTTTTCGAAAGACTTTTAACATTAAAAAAATCTTTAATTATTTATTTCTAAACTCATTATTTACAAGAACTCCCTCAGAAATATTCCAAGTAAACCCACAGGTTTATTCCAGAAGTAAATTTATCAATTTCAAATGCAAATTAAAATTCCAAAAACCAATGAAACGATAAATAAAAAATTCATTGATAAAATTCTCGACATTCTCTACCCTTAAAGCTCCAAAAAATGTGTCGTCAATTCCGGCTTTTATTTAAAGCCCGTTAGCTTGTAAAAAAATCGATACCACCGAGAGTGAAAGTTGTTTCTATCCCTCTCATATCATCCCCCTCCCTTTCAGTTTTGTGACGCAACCAAAGCTCCTCCTGCCCTTCTTATTCTTCCCGCTCTCATTTTTGCTCTCCCCCTTCTCCCTCTGCCCTTGCATTCCATTCACATCCCTTCAGGAAGGGGTGAAGAGGCCTCTTAGGTGCCACACACACGGGGACAAAATAACCCTTAAGGAGAAAAATAAAATAGATATGAAAAATAAATGGCGGAGGGGGGGAGGGAAATTCACTGGTGTTGTGACTCTCGGGGGGGTCATCGGATAGATTTCTTTTCAGGAAAATGGAGGTTTCTGGTAGCTCAGGGGATAACTCAGAAAATAAGTCCCATATTTTTATTACAGTGGTAGTGTCACTCACATGAGACATTTTCAAGAATTTATTTTCTATTTTTTTTATTTAAAAAATCAATTTTTGAGTGGAAAGTGATGACCTCTGCTTCAATTTTTTTAACTTAATTAGGGAAACATCCAAAATTTTTAATAAATATTTTTTGAAGTCATTTAACTAATTTAGAATAGTTTTTTAATTATTAAAAGGAGAATTCCTTCATCAAAAAAAAAACGGATAACATTTTTTATCACCAATTCATTTTTCTATATCATATATTATGTATATAATATACCATAAATTTATGTGTATAGATATATAAATAATATAAATATCCATTAAATATATCAATCAATGAAACTTCAATTAAACCTATTTTTTATAGTCTAATTGCAAGTCTAACCCACACGAGATTGATCGCTGAAAAAAATTGAATCCGTTGATTCTTCGGTTAATTACTCCTCAAAATAATTTTCTCTCGTTGAATTTTTTTCCCTCTGAATTATTGTCTGAGTCTCACTGAAGGCCCGACTATTTGCGATGCATATTGAAGGAACTCTTGAGGCCGTTGGAAGATGTGTGAAAGACATAAGTAACTTAATGCTCTTTGTATTCGTTGTTTTCTATGGGAGGGCACTAACGAGTCAATTTTCTTCTCTGCATTCTCCTTCATTACTGACCGGAGAGACAGCATCTATTTATACGTGGCATTATATTTTTTTTTGTCTCACCGGACTTTGCACACTTCGGGTCGTGCGTGGGCCCTCACCCTCATTAAAGGCTCTTCAATTTGATTTTACGGAATGAGAAAGACAGATCACTCTTGACTCACCATTTTATGCATAAGTTAATTGATTAATTAGGGGATAAGTCTCTGAGTGGTGAGATATTAATTTAAAATTCACACGTAGATTATTTTCCATTTTTTGGAAATTTTTGAAGTGGGAGAAGTGACTTAAAAATTATGTGATGAGGGATTTTAAATGATTTTTTTTATTTTCTTGACTCCGATAAATAATTTTTGTTGAGAAACTTTCGTTGTTTGTACATTATTTATAAGAAATGCTCTTGATTCATCGGAATTATATTACTATATAATTATAGTCTTTCAATAGTTTTATCAATTTTGCTCTGGAGAAAAGTGAACTTTATCACTTTAAATAAATAAAAAAAAACTCAGAGAAAAAACTCAATTTTTAGAGACTTTTCTCATTGAAACGATTTTTGATTTGACAGCTCGAGCGATCGATTGTCGATCAATATAACAGTCTATATATGTTTCTAAAAATGTTCCTGTTGTTTTTTTCCAGCAGCGGCTCCGGTGGAAAGGTACTCGTCAGCAACCTGCCGGTTCACGCAAAATTCGAGGACGTGGAGCTCCTGTTCTCGACGTACGGACAGGTGCTAAACGTCGAGAAGGTAGCATCAAGAGATCCAAACAGCCAGGCAGTACTTGTCAGCTATGAAACGCAAGAGCTAGCACAGCAGTGAGTCAATTTTCAATAAAAATCTTCTGTTAATTGGCAAAACGATAAAGATAAATGAGTTGACATTTGCGTCCAGTTTTTGGTCAATATCTCGGAAATAAAGCGAGATGGCGAAATTTTTGTTATGACATTTGTTGTAGTACCCAATTGACTCTACAAAAAAGATAGTAATGAAAAAAAAATTATCTCCCTTAGATTCCGAGATATTCCCCAAAAACTGGTCAATAGTCGAAAGTGACTATTCTCAATTCGTTACTCAATAGTTCGTTACTGAACTCTAATTAACAATATTCTTTACTGTCATTATCTCTTATCATCAATCAAAGTAATCCAATTTATTAATAGCTATTAGTTTACCAATGAATAATGACAACTCCCAGCTTATTAAATAATAAATCAACCGAATAAGTGGAAATAAAAAATTAATTGCTATCAATTTATCGATTTTAAATCATTAAATTGTCGTTACAGAGCTGCGAATCAGTTGAATGGCTACGAATACGACGGTAATTCGATAAAAGTGGAAATGTCGAGTGCTGAGAGTCGACGTAGGGCACGCAGTCAGCGTGCTGGTGTTGGTGCATTTTCGGGTATACCTGGCTCTGGACGCCAGACAGATTTTCCACTGCGTATTCTCGTACAATCAGACATGGTTGGCGCTATTATTGGCCGTCAGGGATCAACCATACGTCAGATAACCCAAATGACACGTGCCCGAGTCGATGTACACCGTAAGGATAACGTTGGCTCCCTGGAGAAGGCCATTACGATCTACGGCAATCCAGAGAATTGCACTAATGCCTGTAAAAAAATACTTGAGGTCATGCAGCAGGAGGCCAATAACACGAATAAGGGGTCAGTAATGAAGCTAATTAATCTAATTGATTAATTCGTCTGGTAGTTGATGATTTGGGAGATGTATAAAAATTTTAACGATGAATTTATTATTTTTTTAACAGGGAGATCACATTGAAAATTCTCGCACACAACAATCTCATCGGTCGTATAATTGGCAAGGGTGGTAACACGATCAAAAGAATAATGATGGACACCGACTCGAAGATCACTGTCAGCAGTATAAATGATATCAACAGCTTCAATCTCGAGCGTATTATCACTGTCAAGGGAACAATCGATAACATGAGCAAAGCAGAGTCCATGATCTCCAGCAAACTTCGTCAGAGTTACGAGAATGATCTTCAGGCGATGGCGGTAAGTTTGCGAAAGTTTTTCCAGTTTGAACAATGAGTTTGATGTTTGAGGGCTTGTTGAGTGGAAACTTTCTGAGGAGGAGTATGTCAGGAGATTGTTTTACCGGAGAAGTTCAACTCTGAAAAGGGATCTCTAGTTATTTCTTCTCAAAATTAATTTTTATGTTGCTGGATAATTTTGATGAATAGTTTCATTGATTTTATAATTTACTGGCTCGAAAAATTGCACAATCGGAGAAATTCAGAGTGACAAATTAATCAGTTAATAAATTAATGATTTTAGCCACAAAGTATGATGTTCCCTGGTCTTCACCCAATGGCAATGATGTCAACAGCAGGTATGGGCTACAGTTCACGTGGACCTGGCCTCTACGGTTCAGGACCAGCTCCCTATCCCTATCAAGGCAGTCTACCAACTCAGCAAGGTGGTGTACCAGCAGCAGACACCCAAGAAACAACCTTCCTGTACATTCCCAACAACAGTGTAGGGGCAATAATCGGTACCAAGGGTTCACACATCAGGAATATCATAAGATTCTCTGGTGCTAGTGTTAAAATTGCCCCACTCGAGCAGGAGAAACCTGCCGATCAGCAGACTGAGAGAAAAGTCACAATCATCGGATCACCAGAATCTCAGTGGAAGGTAATGCCCCAAGTTCTCGTCAGGGGGGGCTTCTCGTCGATATAGTGGGGGGATTTCTCCGGGAGTTGGAGGTGTAGGTGACCGTGGCTAGGTAGAAAACGATTGAACTCGTGATCTCGTGGTTGTCGGTTCGATTCTTGGATGGGGGAAAATTTTAAAATTTATATCAGGAAATTCCTGCCCATTTGGGGTGATGGCGGTATGTAGGCATCACCTTGATAAGTGCAGGAAAATTAATTGAGAGAGATTTCCGTGGTGGATTCACCAGTTCCATTGAACTTCACCCCCGTTACTCTTCGACAATTTTTTAAAAAGATGAATTGCCGATTAATTAGTTGATTTAACATGGATTAAGTATTTTTAAGTAATTGGTGAATCAATTGACTAATTTTCTGGCATTGAATTTTGTCGATTAAAGGACGCGAGGAAAATTGAAATTCATTTGTTAATTAATGATCTGTCTTCTGGTAAAAGTCATTTAAAGATTCATTTCATTAGTTATAGAAAATTAATCTCAAAAAACATTCTGTGACGAGATAAGATTTTCCTGCAGAATACTCGTTTCCCTCCAAATTCCCTGCTATCGGAATAATCTGTTATTTTACTGACCTGGGGGTCAATATTTCTAGTGCTCAGATGAAGAGAATAAAGTTTAATTTTAATTTTTAATTATTATTTAGGCTCAGTACCTGATTTTCGAGAAGATGAGAGAAGAGGGCTTCGTGGCAGGCACCGAAGACGTGAGACTGACGGTTGAGATACTCGTACCGAGTGCTCAGGTTGGTCGTATTATTGGTAAAGGGGGTCAGAATGTGAGGGAACTCCAGCGTGTCACTGGGAGCGTTATCAAGCTCTCTGAGCAGCAGTCTACACCCCCACAAGCTGATGAGGAAACTACCGTCCATATCATAGGACCTTTCTTCTCTGTTCAGGTGAAATTAAATTTCAAATTATTTGCAATTTCTCTTTTAAAAAATCTGGAACATTTACCTTTCTTTATCAATTATTTATTACTCTCTAATTATTTTCAAAGTTCATTGAAACATGAATTATCTACATGAATCAAGATTTTCTCCTCTAGATTTTTTATTTATCTTATTTATTCTCTCGAATTGATGAATCAATTAAATTGCTAATTTCTCAAGTTATATAATTATCTACTTGATATTTCAGTCCGCACAGCGAAGAATTCGTGCGATGGTCCTTCAATCTGGTGCCCCTGGAAGTACCACCGGTATTCCTGGCTCACGCGCTGGACGCGGTGCAAGCCAAGAGGGTGGTCCACGCACACGAAGAGACGGCAGCACAGCATCCCAACAGGGTGGCTCAGTGCCCCCCCAGTCTCATCCACCCCAACAGCAGCAGCAGCAGCAGCAGAACTCCCCGCCACAGACTCAACAGAGCTCATCGCCGCAGAGTCAACCCCAGCCCCAGCAGCAGTAACGTTGTCGATAAAAATGCAAGAAAAAAACAACAACAAATTTAAAAAAAAAACAAACTCAACTTACTAATGATAGAGAACAACACCTGATGCCAATCAACGCCTCAACAGCAGCTTTTTCTTTCGTTTTCGATCGCTCGTGGTAGTTCCTTGGATGAGGAACTGATTAAAAATGGGAATTTCGTTCTGATGGAAATCGGCGATTTTATTTTCTTCGGGGGAGGAATTTTCTTTAGTTGGATTGCTTTGTGATTGATTTAACCCTCAGGTTTGAGATCTCATTACTTTTGGTGTAATTACTTGAGGAAAAATGGATTTTTCGTCTCAAGTCCTGGATCAACGATTGATTGATTGATCAACGATTGATTTTTTATCCGAGTTTTGAGTCTGGAAGTTTAAAATTTGATAAACATCGCTATAATTTTGGAAAATTCATCACCCAGAGGGGAATTTATTGCCGGGAATTTCCACAGACTCGTTCCATTTTTTTTCATCACCTCTTCAATTTTTTTTTAATTAATCAATGAATTGTGAGTTTGTAGTTTAATAATTAAAAACTCGCAGGTGCATGCGAATTGATACAAACGCGAATTCCATCACGTTAAATGCGTTGATGAATAATGAGAAAAAAAAAGTATTTAAAAGAAAATGAAAAAAAAAATGATAATGAAGAAACTACGGAAGACACACACAACCTTATTACCTCATTCATTACGATTAAAGATTAAAATATGAGTAGAAGAAAAAAGGCAGAGTGAAAATGATGAATTGAATTAAAGAAAGAATTAATGATTGATAATGATGAAAAACCAAGTAATCTAGAAGTCTACCTAATATTAAAGTTATTGATAATATACAGAGAATTGACGTTACGTAAAAAAAACATTTAACACAATTACGTTATAATCCTGTTAAATTGCTATTCATGCTACCGATATGATTATTATTACAATATTATTATTACAATATTTTTTTTTCTCCCCACTGATTAATAGATGAGGGGGGATGTCTGTCATTTTGACAATACAGTTTTTTTTTGGTGAAAAATGACAGGCCCCTCGTTGCATTTATTTACAATTTGTTTTCATTCGTTTAATTGTTTTCTCATTACTGATGGTGAGAGAATAACTATTGCTGGATTATTGATGCACTGCATTTTAACCGATTATGGAGACTTAAACAGATAGAACGTAACAGCAGGTGAGGATTTATCTTGAATTGTGAGGATAATTTGTTGAAACCCTTGGTACCACAATTACCAAAGATACGATTATTTTTTTTGTATTCAATTAGATACAAGAAAAATTGGTTGACTCGATGAGTCATGTGTCAAGGGGATTCGACTTATAACTCGGATTGAGGATTGTCCGAATGACATTTTTCGTGAAACAGATTTATTATTATGGTACTTCAGGTGGATTCTCTTTGATGAGATTTATCGAACTGGTAATTGTCGATTTGTGCTGAATTTGGAGAGATGGTGATGAGCCACGATTTTTTGAAAATTCGTTTGTTTATCGAATAAACTATTTGGTAGAAATCAAAATTTCGAATTGAAGAGTTTGATTTGTCGAATTTATCTCGAAAACGAGCAGGTTTAGGGATAAATGTCATATGACATTTTTTGTAGGCAACTTTATGGCCTACAAAAAACGTCGTATGTTTTTTTTTTCTAGAACCAACGGTTCCCGAGATAAATGACAAAAATGTCAGTTTGAAATGGAATTTCTCACTCCACCGATCCAATTACTTCAGCAAAAAAAAATCTTGATACGAGGAATATAAAAACTTTTTCTAAAAAAAAAAAAATCACATCTTCAGGGATTTTTACTTTTACCAAGGATGTAAAGTGTGAGTGTGCGTGTGTTGACTGATAAAAATATTATTAAGTTTCTTTTTTCGAGTAGTCGAAATATTTTTTTTTGGGCGTAAGGCGAAACGGGGGGAATTGTGTTTTGGGGGGTGGGGGGGGATAAGAAAAATGATGAATAATCGAAATACTTGTTGTAACAATGACAGACAAAACCGAGAATTAATCCATCACTTGATTCTCCGGTAAATTGCTGAGATTTTTCAGAATATAATTTTCTTATTTTGAAAGATCGATTATCGGACTGACAATTATTCACTCTGCGAGCCCCAATTTATTCCAGTAATCTCTCATTACATTGGACAGGGCAGAGTGTCATCATACTGAATTAAAAAAAAAATCAATCAACATTTGTTGCTGTAACATGAACAATTTCTCGACATTCGGTATAACAAAGCGTTTAGTACAAAAAAAAGTCGTTTTTAGGGAATGAACGTTTGCGAATCGATTTTTCTTTCGGGAATATGTGTGTACGTAATTTTTCGAAGAGACGAAAATAACATTGTGTATACGAGCGGATGATGAGCACGAAGCGAATTTCTTTTTGTTTATTATTATTTTTTTTTCGAAGGAAGAGGAGAAATTAGAGTTTAGTGAGGGGTTGGTGGGGAGGGGGGAGTATGGGGGTGGATTGAGAGAGAAAGTAAAGGAATCAATGAAGAGAGAGAGAAAAAAAAGAGTAATAAAGAGTATAAGTTTATTTTTGATACATTGTTGGGAGGGATAAGTAATTCTTTCGATTAGTTTTTTTTCCTTTCGTTTGCATTTATTTTCTTTATTCTTTCTTTTTCAATTTTTTTTTGTTAGATGTTTTTAATAACTTAATGAATTTTAACGGTATTTAGGGAAGAGTAAGAGATTTTTTTTTTGGTGAATGAGGAAGAGAAATTTTTAATTAATTAATATAAAGTAAAAAAATGGGGAAAGGGGAAAGGGGTGGGAAAATGGTGATGAAGGTACAAAAAGTAAATTAAAAAACGAAGGGGAATAAATTATCGTGAGTGATAAAGTAAACAAAATTTGATGAGATAATTAATGGTAAAAGAGAGTAAATTTTTGAGACTTGTCCAGTTTTTTGCACTGGACTGTCAGTGGAAAAAAAGGAGATTTTTCATTTTCTTTTTTTTATGTCGGTATAAATTGTATAATATATTTAATATATTTCGAGGGAATGAAATTTTTTAAATATAAAACGGCGGTGGTCAGGTCGCTGGGAGACTGTCACACCATTTTATCAATGAACAAAAATAAAGTGGGATAAATTTTTAAATGAAAGAGATTTAAAAAATTTGGGGATGATAATTAACGAGGAATTCTCGGGCTCGCAGTTTTATGTGACCCGAGATTTTCTGGACGATTATATCGCGCATGCGGCCTCCCGCTTCAGCCACTTCTGGATTATTTATAAACTGTAAAATCAACAGTGAAAACATTTAAATTGCATTTTTAATAATCAAAAAGTAACATTTACGACTCGATAAATAAAACACTCCTTTCTCCGGCTTAACTAATTAATTGTAAAGCTCAAAAAATTTTTAACGAACAATTCTTTCGGCATTTGAACATTAAAATCACTCTTTTACATTTGTTATCCCACGAGAAAGTGATAAACAATGAATATTCACTCACGACCCAACCGAGCCCCAGTGTTTAATTTAGAAAAAACCACCAATTATCGTTTTTTTTACTTTCAACGAATTAAATAACAAAAAAAATCAGTAAGGAAATAAGGGATTGAATGTCACGATTAAAGCTAAACTCTTCGACTTCGTTGCTCGCAATTCTCACAGTTCTGAAGCTCTAAACTAATTTAAAAAAAAGCAAAATGGAGGAAAAATAAATAAATCACGAGATGGACCAAATAGCAGTCATCGTCACACACAAACGAGAGATAAATACGGAGAATTATTGATTCTCTGATATTGAAAACATCGGATACTTAAAAAAAGGCGAAAATGTGGAGGATAATTAATTTCGATTGGATCTTGCCTAAGTTTCGGCCGTTTTTTCACAGTCCACAGGTAGAAAAATCACTCGAGTAAGGGCTCATTTAACGATTAAGATGATGCCAGGAGTGGTGAGAGACAGGGATAAAGAAAAATTGAATATGAAAATTTAATAAATAAAAGAAGAAAAGAGAAAAAAATTTTGCAGTTAAAATAAACATTATTGTATAATGTTTTCTGCCATGTGAGGCCCGCTCGCACACTCGGGGACGATGAAATGTACAAATCAAACACAAAGTAAGAGATGAAAAAACAAAAAAAAAATTTAAAAAAAAGTGCAGAGAAATTATTAATATAATAATGATAACTTAAAAAGAATAATGAATTTTTAAAGTTATAAATTATTAAAAAAATAAAACGATAAAAAAAAAACGAAAAAAACGTGGTGGAGAAATTAGAGTGAAGGGAAAAAAGGGTTTTCTTTTTAAAAAACGAATAAGGAATTTAACCACGACAAATGTACAAAATCGATTAATCACTAAATCTTAAATGTTAGTATCTAAATATCTAAAGAAACAAAGTATTTAATCGCGCAGACATTGTAATTGTGTGTTACTCAAGGAGATGAGAATCCCAGTTAATCCGATGTGAGGAGAATTCCAAAAAAAAGGGGCTGATGATGAGAAATAAATCATAAACATTAATCATCTGCTTGACAATGCTAATGAGTATGAGAATAAATGGACAGAGCAGATCTGGTGCGTCTAACGTGTAACAACTACACGATTCGTCCTGAATGCCATCGAAAAATATCAAACAATGATAAACAAATCGTTAAATCATGAAGACCAATAACTGAAACGAGTGACGAAAACAAAAACGAGAATAAAAAAAAATTTAATAGATTTTGATGAGAATTTCATCTGCACGAGGAGAATTTACAGAGACAAATTCTCGATCATCAGAATCTGGAGAATTGACCAATCGTTTTGTCACTTATCCACAGGCTCTCACCATTAAAATATCTAAACTGATTAAAATCGACACACGCACACAATCAATAAGTAAAATGTAATAATAAAAAAAAAACCTGCCGGCTTCACGTAATATTAAATAATAAATAGTGAATAGTATTATAAATAGATAAAAGAAAATCACAGAATGGAGGAAATGTTGATGATTGAAACGTCAATGTTAATGAACAAAAATGAATGTGAGAGGAACAAAAATCCAAGGATTCAATCGAGAAGAGCAAATACAAGAGGCATCTTGACGAGATATTTTGGGCTTTAGTATTACTAATTAATTCCAGGATTGATTGAACAATGATAAGATCTGAACAAAAATAAATACTGAACATAAAACAAGAAGATAAATAGTTTAAATAAAACAAATGGGCCTTATCGTAACCACTTGGGCATTGTTATTATTGGAAGAATGTAATTTTTTCAAGTGATAACACATTATATACAAAATAATTATCAATTAACAATTAATGAAAGATAAAAAAAAATAATAGAAAATAACGAGTAGTGCGCAAGTGCGGTGTCGCGCGTGAGTGAGAGATGTTTTTTTTTACGTCTAATACGTTTTAATAAATTTGAGAGAAACATAATTCGTAAGTGACGTGTTAATGATGAAAATTAACAGATGAATGAAAACATTGAAATGAGTGAGATATTTGCGAATATAATGGTGTGTGTAATGAGAATAATAATAGGTAGGATAAATAGGAACATTTGAGTCGTATGATATTATCTATTATTATCCTAATTGTTGCCAACGATGGGCATTAACTGGGGATAAATCATTGGGATTTATCGTCAATCTGATTGATGAAAAGTAACACAAGATAATGAAAAAAAAAATAACCCCTCCAACAGTGTAAATATATTTTTACTTATTGCTAATTAGTTGAATAGATTTATGATGAATCATAATCATGATAATTACACTTCAGATGCATCAGATGCACGTGTGGGCACACCATTATCATTTTTATCTCGATGTTATTTCGAAGTTTTAATGGTTCATATGAGGAATCGTAGAAAATACTAAAACCCAAAAAATTTCGTGAAGTGAAAATTCGAATTTTTCGATTATTGGTCTTGTGAAGTCGGGCCTTGAGATAAAGTCATTATGAATGTTTACCCAAACGCGTCCACTACCTCAGGAGTTACAATTTTTTCTTCTTTTTTTTATTCAAAGTCATTGACGAAAACGTTAACATAAGTCGTTTTTCAGGAGTGGAGGGATGATATTTTTATCAGGTCGATATTATTTCGAGAACTATCGATCCTACGGGAAAATTATGCTCTACATTTTTTGTGGGGAATTTTGCGACTTGAAAAAACGGTTTCGAGTCATTTTTGGTAGGACCGCACGTTAACGAGGAAAATTCGAATTTCCTTCGAGAACGTCACATCGAATGCCTACATTCAATCATTAATATCTTCGGTTCAAATGATGCGATTCGAGCGAATCAGAGCTCATTTCAAAGTCTGAAAAGGCCCCTTTAAACTGATGAAAAATCGTTAAATTTTACTCAGCCAATCTCGAGTTATCGGTAATTAAAGAAAGGTGCTTTTTACATTCTCTCCCCCAAATCTCGTCTTATTGAATTCAGAACTTCACTCCTAAATTAACGAATGAATTTTGTCAGTCGGTGCAGTGACGACATTTCATTTGGAGGATAAACCTCCGATCGTTGGTTTAAGTTTCATTTTTTAAATTAAAAAAAAATAGTAAAAAAAAAATAGACATAGAGAAATAATTCTGGAATAGAATTTTTTCAATTTTGCATGTAATACGATTTAACCTGAGTTGTTCTTTGTTGAATTGACCCACAGTTTTTATACAGGCGCTAATGGTTTATTCATTAATTATTAATTCCCTTAGCAGTCGTGTTCTCAGTTCTTATTTTTCTCCCAACGTTACACAGTTGTTTAATAATTGAATAATAGTAATAATATCCAAAAACAATCAGTAGTATATCCCCCATAAACGAGGCATTACAGGTATTACCGTGAATAATAAATAATTTTTAAACACGCGTTTAGGGAAAATTGAATTGAAAATATTTCACTAGTTTCTTTTTTTTAATGAACAATATACTTTCCTAAAATTTTATATATTTAATGAATTAACCAATTAATTGTATATTGTGATTGAATCGGAGAACGAGACGAGATCACAGAATTATATTCATTTGTTATCGCACAATGTACGGGCCCTCCAACCAAATAATCATTAAAATAACATAAATTGGTAATTTTTTGGTGATCGAGAAGAAGCCATCTCCAAAAACAATTCATTATCCACTGGAGACCGTCACAAACACGATAACAATGTCCAATCGATTTGTACATTAAATTAATCATCAAAAAAAATTTTTTTTTTTTGATAAATTACTCCAGCCCAGAGTCTGGACAATTCTGTAATAAAGTGGTGAAACGTAATAAGCCATTCGCATTCTCGCTAATTGCGCAATTATGTCATTATGGAAATAATTGCGCAGTTGCATGGGCAATTGAAAATTTACTGAATTCACCGCTGAATAACAGATTTCATTGAATACAAAACTGTATAACGATGGTTGCATGCACACGGAATACAAGATAATTTAAAAAATAATGAAGGGATCACCCGGCCCAACGCCGCGGGACCCGACAAAAAAAAATTAATCATTTATTCATAAAAATAACAATGCTTAATCAATTTTTTTTGTTTATATAATTTTTCTTTTTTTTTGTTTTTAATTAGAGAAGTTGCGCATTGCCGACGGAGACACACCTCCGCGCTTGCATTTTGCTTCGCAATTGCTATGGTTTTTTTTTTCTTTTCTCTAGTATTTCTTTCGCTTCGGGATTAACCGACTTCGGAACAAAGTCACTTGAAACAAAACTGATGAGTGAATCGATAAATCGATGACGAGAGGAAATTTCTTAAACAGTGAAGAATTGAATGTTCAAGAGGAAGAGACAAAACCGGAGTCAATGTCCCAGTTTCATTAAATAATTTTGTTTTCAATCATAATTAATTCGATTACTTTTGTTGCTCCATTATTAATTCAACGTTTTTTTCTTGTCTTTTTTTTAAGTTTAATTACTATTTCTATAACTTAAAAAAAGCCTTTTTGCAGAGCATTTATTATCTTCACGATTGTCTCGATAAATTGATGTGAGTGATTGATTTGTGATGGGGTGATTGATAATTGGAGGATAATAAATGTAATAATCCGGATGAAATTCCTTGAATTGGCGGAATATGATGAAATTTAAACCGGGAGGGGCGGCAAATACATCGCGTGGTACTGCAAACCAACACGTGTAAAAAATTATTTAGAAATAACAAAAAAAAAATCATTAAAAATTGATAATGTGTTCTGGTAAAATTTACAGTTGTGCATCGCATTCGTTCTTTTGATTATGTGTATTAACGTGTAAAATTTTTTTTGTTTCGAATTAATTAGATTATCCAAAATTCGAGGAAACAATCCGAATGAATATTTCGAAATACATGGAAATGATGAATGAATACATGAAAAATTAACGGCGTTTTTTAGTGAATAATGTTTAAATCATAAATATAACCATTAAGAATTACACATGGAAAACAGATAGAAATTTAAAGGCAAGAAATAGTCATTAAGGCTGGATAAATTCGGTAGCAGGGGCTTTCCTCCAGGTGCCAAAAAAAATTCTAGAAAAAATAATCTTTTTTCTCATTTTCGACGGAAACAAAAATTTCGATGAAAAAAGAATAAACAAAATTGCTGAGTAAATATTTTTCCAAATTTCGAGAATAAAAAACGAAATAATTTCACTTTCGAAAACTTCATCTGGAGGAACAGCTGCTGCTACAGCCAAAATTAATAAAAAAAAAATTGGTTTTAATAATGAATACGTGAACGTGAGGAATTGCCCTGTATCTTTAGCTATAAAAAATTCGGTGTGCGCGCAAAGAAATTCCAAAAACGAAAGCAAAAAAAAAAACAAAAAAAAAATCAAAAAAAAATTCGTTTTTGACCTTTCGATTTTTTTTTCCTCAATTAAAATTAATCCCGCAAAGTAAAAAATATATTTTGTCGATCTCTCGTCTCGTCTGTGCGAGCGGGCAAGAAAAAAAAGTGTTGGAAAAATCTTTGAAAAAAAAAATTGCAAAAACAGAAAAATAAAACGCGTCTAACATTTAAAAAAAAACTACATTTACTTATATGTATGTAAACATAAATAATACAGCCTACAGTCTTTCTTCTCAGCGCAAATTTAATTGATAATTGTAACGAATAAACTGAAAGAACCATTGAAATAACAATATGTGCCGCGACAATGTGAAACCATGGAAATACACACAAGTGCAATAGTCTCAATAGTAAACGGGAAAATAACGGCGTTTTAACATTTATTAATGAAAAATGATGAAACGCGTTCACAGCTTGAACTACCTCGCATATTTTTTTTTCTCATAGCTGCCGAATTAATCATACCTCATTATAACACACGCATTACACCCCATATGTACATGAAGAAGAAGAAGAAATATATTCGTGTTTTACAATTTTTACTCTTTTCATTCATTTATCCATAGCATGCTATCATACCTATGTAATCAATCAATCGAACCCGATGTCATCCCCCAGGTATCGATGGACGATCATTACGTTTGTAATATTTTTATGTTTTCGAGTTTGCAAAGTTTTTCTGGTCTTGACTAAAATTGGAAAATTGTAAAATCATTTATTTTCATTTTCTGATAACTGTTGAGAGGATCATTCTAAATTCGGTGATAGAATTTTGTGTCGTTAGGGGTACGGAACAGTCACGTAAGATCAATTAATGGAATTGGAGGGTTTAATTGATTAATTTAATTATTAAAATTTGTTGGGTAATATTGACAATAGAAACAGCAAAGTTAACTGCAATTTAAAATCGAGGATTGAAGAAAAAATAAATATTTCTAAACTAGAAAAAGATAAATATTTGCATTTATATGAGTCTTCTGAACAGCTGTTGATATATAAGCTATTTCAGAATTTAAAAATTTAATTAATCAATTTAATAATTGGGCTTTGTGGCATAATATTATGAAGAAAATAGCGAAATTTAACGGAATTTGAAATTGATCTGATTGAAAAAATTACGTAATTATTCCTGAAATAAAGGAACGTAAAAACACATTAACAATTACGTGACTTTTCTAGGTAATTAACGATACAGAAATTATTTCTGAATTTAAAGATCCATTTCATCTATTCAATTTAATAATCGAAGTTTGTTGGATAATAACAAATTTAATGCAATTTAAAATTGATGATTGTTCCGATGTCTGATCACCTCTGGGTTTTTTCAGTAATTTGTTCTTTCATCATTCAGAACCAGGCAGGAATGACATTATCACCACAACGATGACTTTGTAATGAGTTGTTGCATCGATATTTTTATCAAAAAGGAATCGTCCCAGGTGAAGACAAGAAAGAGATAAAAGACGAGTGAAAACTTTGACTTTTCCTTTCTCTTATCTTTATTGAAAATTCATCAGATTTTACACGATTTTCCTGGACTGAAACTAAAAATGGATCATGAAAATATCGAATAGTTTATCAATAAATAAGCCTCAATAATAAATGTAGGAATTCATAAACAATGCCAAATAGTGTACAAGAGAAAGATTAATGAAATAAGAAAAATCAATTTATACTTTTCATACATAACATTTGATTGATTGCATGTAGTTATGTACAATGCAGTCGATGACTAAAAATATTCAGTTTTCACCGCCGAAGAATAAATAAATAAATTATTCTAATTGATTAAAAAATGTCTCAGGTGTTTAATTAACAATTCCCTTATCTCACGGTTGTAATTCGCAATTATCGTACAATAAATTAATTTATATGGTTCTCTTTTTTTTACAACAAATTGACTCGTAGATCACTATTCTAATTATTTACAGTTAAATTTTTTAAGTAATGCACGAGCCCACGAGGATATTTACTCTTTTATTTAGATTATAGACTAGAGAAAATTCATTTAATTCTTTAGTAATTATTATATAAATTATTTCAACACTTTTTATCGCTTCAGTTCTGTGGCAAGGGAATGAACATCCTTTCGTTATTTTTTCAAATTGTAAAATCATCAGCTGTTTTGCTCTCTCCAGTACTACTTAGTTGACAATCAATATCAACATTAAATAATTATCAATTAATGTGCTTACGTCATGTCTAGAGACTCATATTTTTCCCATTTTTTCAAAAATTCAATTTCTTATTTTTTTCTTCATCGAAAGTCGACGCTTTCATTTGGGCCTCACATGCCCCTGAGATTTATATCTGTCATTATAAATGTGTAATTAACATTTATAATGATTTTATTATTAACACATTCCAGATGTCAAAATAAATTTCTATATTGAAAGATTCCAAAAATATTGAAAGAACTGAAAAAAGATTTAAATTAATGCTTTTGCGCTTATGAAATAATAACAAAATTATTACTACAAATCAATTAAATTATCATTATAATTTTGTTATTATTCCTTTGAAATTTCCTTCAGACTTAATTTTTCAGCTTTGAAAATTGAGAATTCCCTTCCTTGCCAACAGGACCCGACGATCCATCTCCATTTCAGTTATGTCGGCCTTGTGGCTCGCACCATGTCTCCCAGGAGTCTCTCAACACTGACATCACCGACTGTCGGTTTGAACAACAGTTCCTGAAGGGTTCCACGACAGAGAGCACGCGCCGGGGGTAACAGCAGAAGGAGGCGACCCACCCTACCAGCCCCTCGCTCCCCCAGGACAGTCACTGTTTGCTCTTGAAGGGCGGAAACCCTTGCTGAATCGCACAGACCTCTAGACTCTAAAAATGCGATAACAATTGATTTCGCACAATTTTTCAAAATTAAAAAAACTCATGATTTACAAAAATTTAATATATTCACATTAAGTTTAAAAAATCCATATTTTATATGCTAAATCATTTTTTTTAATGATGAAACATCTTAAGTTGATGATAACCATAAAAAGTTAATGATAAAAAAAATATTAAATATCATTGAGTAACAGAAAAATAATTTTTCGTTTCAATAGCGTCAAAACTTTCATTTAAAAATTACATTAAAAATTGTTTAATATCCGGGGAGGCATTGGATTGTAATTATTTATTTAAATTTTAAGTACCTCCTTTGAATAGTGCAATGGCCTTCAGACAAGCATATTCAGAGTGATCAACCCGCATAATCGCGAACCTCGTGAGTAACTCTCGTAGTCTCCTGAATTCGTCAGCAATAATCTGTTGTCTCTCGGTTGGAAGGAGCATGAGAGGCACTGAGAGTGATTCATCGATGGTGAAGTTCCATTGAGCTGCGGTCAGTACGAACAGTTCACTCCAGGACTCTTCAAGCAAAATAGCCTGGTCTCTGAATGACAACTGAGGAAAAGAAAAAATTAATTTGTTGGAAAAATGGAAATAAAATGGAAAAAAAATAAATAGAAGGAGATAATTTCACCAGAAATCTCAATAAATTTTACGTTAACAACATTAGATGTTTTGGCAGACGAGGAATTGCGATTTTTTCTAATGCTCGTATTAGTATTTTTATTTATAAATTGTTTATGTATAATGAGACGTTAATTTTACCTCTAGAAATGATGGAATACTCCGGGCCCATTTGACAGCGAGGAACAGGAGTTTGGCTGCTGATTCGTAAACGTTTTCTGTGGGGAGAAGGGGTTGATTGGGGCTACTGTACTCGGGTAAACTCGGGGTCATCCCTGGGGGTGGGGCCAGCCGGAGGGAACTCCTGAATCCGATGGAATCTGCAAATTTATTAATAAATTTATTAACATATAATTTTTCCACAGGTGAAAAATTAATTAATTCATCAAAGGGTTGGTTTTACCAGCGCAAAATTTTTTCTGACTTCAACAGCTATTTTACCCCATTCGACTAAATATAAATTTCAAAAAATTGATTGACAATCCCCATAAAATCTCATGTATTTCAAATTAATTCTGATAATTAACACTTGTACCAAAAAAACATCTCAATAAAAATCATTTCCCTTTCAGTCTAACAAATTTACATCCCTCAGAAAATAAATTATTACTTCAACTGAGTACATGTTCCTCCTCCTCTCAAACTAAACGAAGTACCAATTCTCATAAACAATAAACATCCAGAAATAATCAAAAATAAATATTAAAAAAACCATAAGATAAAAATTTCGCACTTCATCGACTGTAAATAAATCTCAAGTCCATTTTTCAACCCTTTGGTCGATAAAAAATAAATTCAAATTTGAGTTTCTCTCCGAACCTTTCTGTTCACTTCCACGAACACTTCCAGCTTCCTCGGAGCTCGTCACCTCATCCTCCTTGGCAGCAGTGCTGGCCAGTGGTTCCGGCGTTGGTCGGTGCAAAAAGTGAGCTGAAGTTAAAAAAAATCCTGTTCACCGCAAAATATCGTCGACAAAATGTATCAGGGGTGGGAACGAGGGGGGAAATAAATAGTGAAAAGGACTTACGAACTCCGGGACTAAAAGTCGTCACCGCCGGCTTGAATGGAAAGAGCCCTGAGTACAGTAGGGGATGGTAAGGACTGCCAGTGGTGTGGTAGACGTGTGATATACCCGGATATATCGCCGAGGGTGCTCTTCTCACTGCACTAACCAACGACGATGTACTTCTCGGTGCTCTCTCGTGTTGTACCGCTGAAAATGACACTTCCTTCGAAATCCCTTGGAGCATCCATTTACCACCCAAACCCTGTCCCCCATTTCTTTGTAAAAATTTTTCTTGGAAATATTTTTTGACATTTCCCCTTCGATTTTAAAAATCTAACATTTACGACGACACAAAACCAGACGTCGAAGGTTTTGGAATATTATTTATATCAAACCCTGTCCCCATTTCTTTGTAAAATTTTTTTTTGGAAATATTTTTTGACATATCCACTTGGATTTTAAAAATCTAAAATTTACGACGACACAAAAACCAGACGTCGACGGTTTTGGAATATTATTTATATTTTTTTTTAATTGTTAAAGGGAAAAACTGTATTTTTAATGTCATTAAATATTTTTTTTTTGTTTAAAACTCGTGGAATAATTTGGAAAAACAAAGACTTTTAGCGAAATTTTAAAATAAAAGTTGAAATTTTCAAAATCATTTGATAAAATTGAACAGCACATTCACTTTAATTTTAAATGGTTCAGATTTTCGAGAAGTTATATCAATTGTTATTAAAAATTTGAAGGTTTTTTACTTTAAATTTCAAGTATAATGTTCTAACGGTTTATTATTTATTTATTCAGTGGGAAGAGATTATTTACAACTAAAGCCAGAATAAATCGTGATAAAATTTACAACAATTGGTGGCAATTTCTTATCTCCACTTTTATCGAGAGAAATTATATCTCCAATATCATCCCAACTAATTGATATCGCGTCTCAATCAAGTGTTTGGATTATCACCCGAGTTGTGGAGTGCCCCCTCTCCAGTGAATCGAGAGACCGCCGGTGTTTACAAAAGCTGTGAACTCAAGCCTGTTCATGACACACAGGAGAGCCACCGAATCGAGTTTCATGTGGGTGGAAATTTTTTTTTTCCTGTTTTCTCTACTGCCCCTCATCATGCATTACCCCAGCGAAAAGTAATGCATTGTAATGTATTTACACGAGATGACAGACAAATCGGGAGTGATTCAACCCCAATTATTTTTTTTATTGCCAAAAATGTATCGGGTGACTAGATAAAGCGGTTGATATTCATCTCTTGTTGTTGAAGGGGAGCCAGACTGAATGTTAATGTGGAATGTCTCTTACCATCTCGCTTCATGTTCACTTCTAGACATTTTGCGAACCGACAGGCCTGGCACTGATTACGACGGGAGACGTCTACTATGCACTGGCCATTCTCTTTGCAGACGTAATCCAAATTTCTGAAATTATAAACAATTGGAAAATACTCAAATGGAAAAGGCGAAATTTGAATTTTTACGTTGAATTACTTTTTCTTAATTGCGCATTTAAATCTGGCGATTAATTCTGCTTTAAAAAATGGTAATTGTTTGGTGAATTCACATCAAACTGATGTGAATGTGTTGATTAGTTATTAAACATTTTTTTAAACAATAGAATTATCAGAAAATCTTTTAGGAATCTCGAAAAAAATGAAAAGTTTATTGTATGTTACATTCAACACAGGGAATTTTATTTTAAAAAATATGACTCATTTGTCATTTGGAAAAATGGGAAATTTATAACAGATAAATAGTACTGGTACATAATATTATACATAATATTATACATAATATTATACAATAAAAAACCTTTGCACTGGATTTTTTAAGGTACGATAAAATTTGTTGTCTCACGATTGAAATTTTCCTTAACATTTTCCTTTCGACCAAAAAATCCTCGATTATGCCCTCAAATTAATTAATTAATGTCTCACACTATTAATTCAACCAATAATCCAGGCATAACATTACCTCGCATGTCTCCGAATTGATCTCTTGAAGAAACCCCTGCAGCCATCGCAGCTCGGCACTCCATAATGTTTCCCCGACGCTTTATCTCCACACACTTTGCACAAAGTAGCATCCCTCCCCTGCTCCTCCATTTTGATTCACCAAAAACCCCGAAACCCGAAACTATCGATCGCAATCCACTCGTCAATAATTCTCCTCACCCAGCGATCGGTGGAAACCTCCCCCGAAAAAAAACACCCCCTGAAAACAAAAATAAAAGAAAAGTTTAAAGATGAAAAAATTACACGTTTCATACAAAGTGAAAGTAATTCGTATTGGGACATGATAAATTCGTTTTTAATTTTTAATAATAATTTTTCAGTACTTCGAACACGTAATTTAGTGAATAGCGTATGACAATTTAGTGCGGGTGGCTATAAGACGATGGAAAGTGGCCATTTGGCTTTACCACCATCACCATCAGTTGGTTCTACTCATTCTGCATTTTGTATGAAGATAATCGTGAGCTTTATGTCGAGCTTAGCTACACGATTGCCCAGATGTTACGTAAGTTCGATCCATAACTCTATTCCATAGTGTCTGTACTCTAGGGCTCTATTCATGAGGTCCAATTAAAATTTTTAAGTTGATTTACACGAGAGTTGGATGATTTACCCTATCGTTATTTATGTTTTATGTACGTGTTTTAGTTTAAAATTATTGAGAGTGCTTGGTATGTGTGAACACAAATGTGTGGACAAAAACCATCTAAGTATGTTATATTTTTTATAGTTTTTCTTCGAACAGTACCGAAATGTTTAGAATGTTTTTACTAAATAAAACCAGAGAAGAAACAAGAATTAATTAATGAACAAGGGCCTTTTGTCAATTGGGTCTAGAGTGTCAAATCTTTTTAGTCACTAAAAGTCAGTTGATCTGGAGACATCATAAGAGAA
Organism: Diachasmimorpha longicaudata; assembly: GCF_034640455.1. Taxonomy (NCBI): domain Eukaryota; kingdom Metazoa; phylum Arthropoda; class Insecta; order Hymenoptera; family Braconidae; genus Diachasmimorpha; species Diachasmimorpha longicaudata. The sequence continues at coordinate 2,783,777 of NC_087240.1, forward strand.
AGATATACCTTCTGTGTGCGATAATAAATAATTAAAGTTAATAGTTAAATAGTTTTTATATTATTGAGACAATCCCTATTTATAATCCAATAAAAATATTCGATAGTGCCAGAGAAATATTTTTTAAGATGAAATCAATTATTTTTCGTTTTGATAGTATTTTTGGAATTAGAATGAACGTGAATTTAAAAATGAGGGGGTTGCTAGGAATTTCTAGGGAATGTCTGGAAATTGTGAGAGAATTTCGGGAATTTATAGAAATTTTTGAGGGAATTCAAACGGTTTTATTTAAAAAATTGAACGAGGGTTGAAAATATTCAATATTTCGAAGAATTTTAGAAGTTCCGAACTCTAAATTCTTCAGGAGGGAAATTGTTTAGAAAAATTCTAATGCCAGTCCCTTAATGAAGTCATAAGTAACAGAAAAAAAATTCCAACCCCTTTCACTCGTATCTGAAACAAATTTCAGAGAAATTTCCAGAAAATTCACCTTAACTGACCTAGAATTCTTCCCTCACTGGAATTTTCAGAGAAAATTTCCCTCAGGTGGAAATTTTTTCTTTTTAATTAGAAATAAATTCAAGTTCTTTTGATTTTAAATAATTTTTTTTGCGATGGAAAATCATTATCCAAACCTGAGGAATCATGAAAAATTTGTTTCCCTCTCCCAACGAACGAAAGAACAGTTGTTAACCCTTCTCGCCATAACCACCCTTCCAGTGACTTTTCCAACGTTTTTTGTTTCATTGAGAAGAAAAGAGTACCGCCCTGGCACGCGCGTTAGCCCTCAGGGCGTTCCTGAAATTGCTCTCCCTCTCTAACCCTATCGCTAATAGGTGGCCCGGGAGGCTTTTTCCACCTGCGCATTTCTCAGGCTCAATAATACAACAACCCCGACCCGGAGCCGCCAGACCCGTAGACCACGCGCCTCCGTCCTGGAAGGATATCAACGGTCCCTTCACCCCGGGGGGTGTTTTCCGCTTTTATTGCGGGTGACTTTTACTTAATGATAGCGGCGACGTCATAATATTATTATGGGCGGTATCCGGGGTGGTTGACACCCTTTCAAGATTTTTAGACTCTTTCTCTTTCAGGGGAAAATTTCCTGCCACAGAATTTTTCCTGAACGCTTCGTAATTTTTACTGATTTTTTTTTCATCTCAATTTCAACTAATTAAATGGTGGCATTTCACGTCACGTGGTACAAGTAAAAGGGTTTTACTTCGGATATTTTTCGGGTATTTCCCTGTTTGTTGCTAAGCAATGAAAATAACCGATAAACAATTTGTACGCGGTTCAAAACCCTAAACTGTCATTAGAAAAAATCAAGTTCAAAGACTTTACCTCGACATGAGGAGATTTGGAGGAGAATCCTTGGAGATTATTGATCGAAAATTTTTTAAAAATGTTCCTGATAATACGGTGAAGACAAAAGCCAGAATTTGGAAACAATTATCTGCGTTTTGTGGAGACAGAAAATATACGCTGGAAGCCACAACTACTAGTGAAAAACCGTACCATATGACGTGAAATGCCAGACATTTTATTGCTCAAAATTGGAATGAAAAAATAATCCAGCCAACTACCCCCCCTGGCAGGAGATGAGGAATGGCCGACAGTGGGCCGACATTTGACCAATGCTGGCCGACAGTCGGCCGATTGTCGGCCATTCCTCATCTCCTGCCAGGGGGCCTCGACCTTCAAAATTAATCGGATATTTCCCTCCAGTTTCCCTGCGTAGCACCGATCGGGAGGAGTTTAGCAGAAAAATTTGATTTTTAATCAGCAAAATTTATCCGTCTCGTTGCTACGCAACGAAACTCTCAGAAAATATTTGATAATTTTTAAGGTCTTGAGGTATTACTACTAGATATTCTTCTGTGTTTTGAATTTACGATATAATTAACAGACAAATTCAATGATTAATTTCGTAAGTTTTCTGGGATAATTTACTTCAGGTTCGGATCATTTTTCCAGTAATATCATAACTTTGTTCATAAAGAGACATTTTCTATAAAAACTCTAGTCCAATTACTTGAAAAAAATGACAATTTCCTGGTGAAATTGTTTTAATAAAAAAATTTAATGCAGATAATGTAAAATTTCTAGTCAAATTCTGAAATTCCAAATTCAGAGTTTTCTCAATAATTTTCACAATTCAGAGAAAAATTTCGTTTTAACCCAATAAAATCTTTCGAGAATATTTCTCGAATATTTCTCTCTGTTCAGTAATTTTCTTTCTTATAAAAATTATTGTAAAATTTCCCCGTTTTACATCACAATGACAATTATTCAAACCCTGCGGTTTATTTACATCAAGTCGGATTAAATCCACCCCCGATGTACTTGTCCCGTTTGGTAATTTTTCTTCAAATTGTTAAGACGCGTAGATGTCACAATCTAAATGAGAAAAAATAATATAAAAAATTGTGTAAGCACAGATTGACATGTGGTCAACGGCTTGACTCCCCCCAGGTGAGCGGGCAAGTGCATGTGCACCTCAGGGGGTGGATCGCGTTGAAACTGCGATTGGAATTATACATTGTATCAAGAAAAAATGGGGGTCGAATTATTTAACCCCATTGGACTCACATACGTACATGACACGGCTGACTGACAACCATATGCCGAAGAAATCGAGACCCAGAGGGTTGAGGGGAGCTGAGAAATCGAGGGTGGAACACCGTGACGGCATGACAAAACAAATTATCGACAGTCAAAACTATTTTCATGTCGTTAAATCAAACTTCCGACGTTCATTGACTTTTGATTGAATTATAATTAATGTTTTTTTTTACCTAACGTGGCATTTGACTGTTCACCTTTGTCATGATTCATCTGATTGATTTTTAGATTATTTTTGATTGTTTTAGATTGTTTTAGATTATTTCTTTCTAGATTTTTAGAAACCTTTTCGATGTACGACCCGCTTTTTATCGATAACTCAGAATCTATGGAAAATGGCAAATTATTCATCAGAACCTTTTTTGTAGAGCGAACTGAGCACTACAAGAAATGTCTCTACAAAAATTTCGTTATCTCTCTTAGATTTGCAGATATTTCTCAAAAACTGGACGCGGAGATAAATCGACTTATCTCGTTGAGGATTTTTTAAAAATTCAATTAATTTACTTTTTCATAAATAAATCATAAATAATAAGGGACAGTAAAATTTTCTTGATTAAGATGTTTCTTAATGAACATTTAAAAAACATACTTTTTCAATATTTTTCATAAACATTATTAACCACAAGTTTTAGAACTTATTAACGACCATGAAATTATCAATTATTGATTTATTAAAATACCACCACAACCGAACCCACTTTAAATGAAAAACCATAGAAATAAAATTTTTTAATTTACAATATATTATTCATTTCTCCTTTATTATCTATAACTTGTGTTCGTATATTATTTAAGGAACGTATATTATTTAAGAAAATTTTTTTTGTCTGTAAAAGCTGTAAAATCATGTAGTGGAAATAAAACAATTCAACAATTCCGTAACTTTTGACGTCGTGTAAAAATAAATAAACGTTCATATCCAGGTGATAATTACTCAGCACTGTATTTGACACGGTTGTTCGCGTAGAGGATTCTCCACAACCCAAAGGGCATGTGTTTTTTTTCTCAATGAATTGATCAATAACAAATCGCCGAGTCATCGTGTCATGATAAAGAAAAAAAAAATATCAATGGGAATTCTTCCGTGACAAATTCTAAGTGATTTTCGATGCTGTTCGAAAAGTCAATGAGGACGAACCTCATCGATCCATTTTTTACATTTTTTTTTTATTTAATAAATTTTTTTTTCTGGGGAAGATCACAAAGGAGATTAATTCTTCGTTTTTTCACGTTTTCCATCGATTTTTTATGGGCCCTTTCTTTTGGCGGAGGCGATCAGCAGTTTTTTATGCGAAAATTCGCAGGTGACGTGACGTCGAAAAAAATAGAGTGAGAATTACCATAAAAAATACGACAAAGGGGGCGTGATACCCTCATTTTTTATGCGCTAGACTTTTTAACACCCCCCGGGCTCGTCGCTGAGAAGAGTCATTCGATTGACATTAGCCCCAAGGTTTTTGGTGACATCGCGGTGGTTTCAAAGTGGTGCAAGGACTTTTAGTGACTCGAGTCGTTATTGAAGCGAACGGTGATCGATGGCTTTACATTATTTAAGCTTTGGTATGTCCAATCCCTTTATTTCGCTATCGAAAACAGTTCAATAATGGCAAGACAACGATTCAAATTGAACTCGAAACTTTTCCTGGAATATTGAATTTTTTTAGTATTTCAACCCCCGGAGTAAGGGATGCAAACAATTTTTGGATCGAACCATAAGTTTTTTCGATTTTAAATTTTTAAAATTGAACAAGTAAATTAATTCTGTGAATTGCAATGAAATGATTTCGAGAAAATTTAACTGAAATTGATAAACGTCAGCAACAAAAGCTCTCATTTCAACTATTATAATTGTTATTTAATTTAATTGGTTAGGAATCTTGCGTAATTTAACAATTAATTTTTTTATATTTACTAAAAATTCTATGAAGTCTGGAAATTGTTGTCTTGTCATCTAAAAATCTAAAATTCCACTCAAAAAAATTCTAAATCACTTTAACGTTTATCACGATAATTAATAAATAATTACAAAAATTAATAAATTGTAAATTTCAACATAAATCCCATAACATCCGGTGAATAAATAAAAATTAATTGATTTGTTATCGGCCAGGAAATCACGACCTTAAAATAAAAATAAAATAAGAATAAAAATTAAATAAAATTTAATAAAATAAAAATTTCCTGTAAAAATGATTATGTTTATTCCATCAGTTGGAATATTAAATTAATTTCTGTTCGATCGAACTGATTGTCAATGTCAATTTTACTTGCGACAAATGACAATAATTTCAACCGCTGGTCCTGATACCCAACACGCTTTTTAATTTGACTCCCGCAGGCTTTGTACATTATTCACTAGTGTTGTGTTCCGCTACCCGCAAGCACGTGCTCACTTCACACGCCTATATAGCAGTGATTGCGTGACCGTAGGCAGGAGGACTTGTACAACTCCGTAAACCTTATGATTTTACTTTTGTTGAGGCCTTCCACTAGTCATAACTTCGCAATTGTCTGAAAGAACCCGTTCGATTCGTCGCCGATGGCCGGTGGTATCCTAGAGAAATTCATGGAACAATAAAATATTTCGCAAACTCACAACACTGCTCCAATTATTTATCATCATTATGCTTAATAATATTATCATTAGTAGCATTAGTAACACTCACTGTCGAGTGTTTTAATTAACGTCCCATATTTTTAATAAATTTTTCGACGAACTGTCAAAGAATTATTGTCGATATCTCCTCATTTCTTTTAGTTAAAATTTAAATATTGCTGTTGGACGTTCAGATTTTATTAAACATTTTGTGAAAGAAGAAAATAATTATCTTATCTAACAATAAGCAAAAGAACTAGTGACAACAATAAAAATATTTATTTGAATAGCACCAAAGAAATAATTTTTAAAATAATAATTTTTATGAAATAAAATTATTTTTCATTTTGAAACTAATTGTGGTATGTTAATACAATAAATTTCTCCAAAAGAATAACAATAAATTGAAGTTAATGAATTCCTTTTGATTTAAAACATACGATTGTCCTAGAATTGGAAGAAATATTTATTTAATTTGCACTCGTTATTTTTTTCATTGTCAATCGACTCTCTGAATGTTAGTATTTATTTATTTAATTTATTATTATTATTTATTCCGTTGATACAAATGTTTTTCTTTGTTTCACATCCTCCCCAGCCTCTGCCTGAATGTTAGTAATTTTTTAAATTCTAAAATTCAATGGAGAAACAAAAAATTGTTATTAGTCGGTAAAAGTTAAATAGGCAGCATATGCCGACAGCATATGCGCAAACCACGCTGTGATACGCTAATAACAGGGTTGTGCACTCTACAACAATTACCGGAGCACTGGATAGACCGGAAAAGTGGTTTTACAGGTGTGTTACACACGACCGGGGGGTCACTAATCACGTACGCGTGTCACATGTGACTTTTCACAAGGTTCAACGATGCCAGCGTTTACGATTATCAAAAAGTAAAATCTAAATTCAGAAGATAAATAATGAGGATCGTCGGACAGGAGGAATAAGGGCATTGAGCCTTACGACTTAATTAATTAGTATTTGTTCATTTGTTGGAGAGTCCATGGAAAAAGATCATTAAAACATTCAGGAAATTGAACGGTTTGGATTGAAATTAAATTATAACGATTTTTTTAATCGAATTTGTGACAGTAATTACGTGTAAGGAATTTATTTTTTGGAATATTTAATTTTAAAAATATGATTTTCATTTGAAATTGTTGTTTTTATTTGATATTAGGGTCCTGATGGAATTTACAGATTTTTTATTAGTTAAATTTTTAGGTAATTTTTATGGGAGTATTTATTTTTAATTAAAATTTAGAGGAAATTTTTAGTTTTTATTTGTCAGTAATTTTTTTATGGTAATTTTTTTTGTTTTTATTTCGGATTTTTTGTAGTGTTCGTCCACAGGCAGAAATATTCGGTAAAAATGACGTATTTTTCCCATAATTGCAAAGTAAAATACCACGAAAAATTATCCAGACCTGTCATAAAATTATGTTTAAACGTTCGGTAATTATTCTCTAAAATTTCTATGAAAAATTACGATACCGTCACGAACCCAACGTTCCCAGTCACTTTTATAATCAGTAATTAACCTTAATCCCCGTAATTTCTACCTCATGTTTCTCCCCGCGGTCGCACCCCCCACCTCTCCCAGGATTTTTCCCAAACTTTCCCTAATTCAAATTTCAAAATTTTTGAAAATTAAAAATCGTCAAAATTTCCAACTGATTTCCGTAATCAGCGAGCAGACTGTGAATTCACCTGAAAAATCCCCATAAACTCACAAAAAAAATATCACCATTCCACAAAAACAAAACGAAAGAAAATTCTAAAAAAAAAATTACACAAAAAAATCAAATTATTCAAATAAATAAATGCACTCTCCTACCTGTTAAATAAATCCCTCACTCTCCCGTCTCCCAAACCACCCCCACAAACATCAATCGAAGGAACCGACTGAAAGGATTAACTCTTGATAAAATAAAATTGATCATCCGACGTCGTTGGTTCGGTTGTGCTGTGATCTATGGTTTCATAATTTTCTGGTTTCCGTCTACGGCCTCGGGGTAGTCCTGATCCAGATCAGGGACAGTGCCACTGGGGGATTTCCCATCCAGGTCCCGCCTACTCCCGACAAAGGAGTCCAAGGAGAGCTTTTACCCCCTTATCGACTCGCGGTGATGGCGCATCAGCTCCATTGGTCGTTGGGCGGAGCCTCCTGGCAACCCCTTGGACGAGCTTGCAATTGGCGATCGGAAGGCTAAGAGTGTGTGTGTGTTGGAAGGCCCTCGGATACGGGATAGGGCTTGAAAATTGTATAAGTGAGCCTCGGTCACCGGAGTGAGCAGCCAGATACACTCGCCAAAGTCAACTCGACGGAGTTTACGAAATACTCTGTACATTTAACTTTCTCCTTCCGATTTTATCGCTCCTTTCAGTCTTCCCCTGTTGACATTGGCTCATTCCATTGAACGAGTTGATGACTCCCACTGGCCCAGAATTAGTCCCTGAATACATATTAATATCAGTTGAATTATTCTGTCAGTGAAATTGAGGGAAAATTTTACAAAATTGTTAGGAATTTTTTTCGAAACGTAATTTTAATTAAATTTTTTTTTCCTCTAACGATTTGTTATCAACTGAATCGGGAAATTATTTTTTTATAACTTTTCCAAGTGTTGAAACCTTTAAAATTTTTTAATTGAACTCTAGAACTGGTACGTCAATTGTAGAATTATAATTAAATTAATTATTTAATTGGATAATATAATACTGTTATTATAATAGTAAAAAAATAAAGCTAAAGTAATGAATTTCGAATGTCCTACGAAATTTTTTAATTTCTAACTGCTAATGATTGGAGCAACAACATTGATAAATTGAATTATTTTTGGTTTTTTAAACTAAATCAAAAGTACCATAAATTACTGATAAACGAAAAATGTAAACTAAAATTAATTGTACACTTTTGTCTCGGTCTCGTATCGAATTTTCTCTCTATCTAATTAATTATTACATTATTCGTTCACTAATTCATAATTCACTAATTATTCTCCCGGAACGTTAATTATTAATTTTAAATAAGACATTTACAAAATTCAAAGTCCATAATATCCTTCAACTTTATAAGCATTTGCTCCTCTCCTGGTGAAAAAAATCGAGCAGAGGTGAAGTGACAGCGGTCGGGCTAATGGCTCAGAAACGCTATTTTGTTAAACAGGAAAACCTTTTATCCCACACCCACACCGGGTGCAATCGCGTCAGACACTTGAGTACAGGGACGGCCTCGAGTTTTTCCTCCTGAAATGAAATGCAGTTACGTTCCCACCCCCTCCACCCATTGCCAATAATTTTCCCAGCAGAGAAGGAAAAATTCTAGAGTTTTCGAGTTTTAATTTGCGAAAGTTTCGAGATATTTTGCGTCGCAAAAGGACGAATCAATGATCTCCTCGATTAAGGAGAAGGAAAGGGCCCTGTGAGGACGGCCCTGCTATCACTCAAGTTTTCTTGTCAGTGGGGAGGGCGGGTGGAGTCGTATGAGCCGTCGACCACGGCGACAAGAGGCCAACTGTCAATTCCCACGGTTCACACACACAAAATTTGACGCCACTAGATTCTTCTGCACTCACGACTGACAAGATATCGTCAGATGTCTTCACACGATTTTTTCGGCCTTTGGAAAATTCCAGGATAATTTCTGCGAGAAAAACACTCCACAGATTTTTTTCCAAAAAAATATTTAATCTGAAAAAGATTAGCAATTAATATTAATTTATTTTTATGTAACATGACGTAAATAATTTTCTACTGGTGGATAATTTTTATCTTAATGAAGGATTTGCACTCACCATTCGGTTAAAAGTGAATTCAACTCTCCAAATAACGAAATATCTAAAAAAAAAAAAGATTAGCAACATTTTGTGAGAATTCAGAAATGTTTTCGTGGAAAAATTTGAATTGACCTTAATCATCGCAGAAGTCCATTTGTCCACCGGTTAAATTTGCCTCGATTGATGTCAATCAATACCTAATGCATAAATAATCAAAATTGTCAAAAAAAAAAATGTGGTTCCGGCCGGGATCGAACTGGCGACCTTCTGCGTGTAAAGCAGACGTGATAACCGCTACACCACGGAACCCACTTGACTGGCGAGAGGATATTCCCCTTCACTAAGTGAATAGCTACAAAATGTGTTATTTTTTTATTTAACTGAAGCTTTGCTTTGAGATCTCCCAGCTTTCACGTAAAAAATGATTGTTTGTAATAATTTATCGAACGGATCTAGAATTTTCACCAACTAGATGACTATTTATTTACTCATTTATAATAATTTTTTGATCGAAATGAAGACTTTAAGAGTCGGAAATTAAGTAATTATTTAGATTGTTGAAAAAAAGAATTTACCAACATGTAATGATAATTTATTTAGATCAAATCAATCACTGAATGTTCTTATTATAAACGATCCATGGTGAGTCGATTAATTATTTATTTAAATAATAGACTTTGGTGAACACAAACTTATGAGCTTATCAGATCTGACCGAAGAATTATATTATTATTAATGGGATTATTATGGGATGCATTAATTATGATATTAATTGCGGTGGGGAATAAAGAATTTAATTTCTCTAAGTGGATTCCTCGTATTATTTTTTCCCGTAACAACTTCCAATTATTAATTGAAGAAAAATCACATTGAAAATGGGAAGTCCAATGACGAAGGACAGACGACATCTAAATAAATAATATTATAAGTTTGTTAATACAAAATATTATTAATTTTGTTTAATACAAGACTAACCCTTTCCTATTTTTTTTCATCACATTTTTGTCTATCATTTTCATTTTTGCGAGTAATTTCAGTGAGATTACATTAAATCTCACTGATTAGTATTAATAATTAAGCACTACAGTCTGCGACAATTCAACATGAGTTATAACTCCATAATAAAATGGGAAGTGAAACGCAATGAGTTCAATATCGAACTGATAAAATCGATGAAGTAACAATAATTTTCACTATTGAATATTTAATGAGGATCTCTCACGTCTAATGAATATCTAAGAGAGATTTTCCTCATCAAATTTTAAAATAGACAATATCTTCACTGGCTTAAATAATATGTAAATAATATATAAATAATATATAAATAATATATAAACAATATATAAATAATATCAGCCTTCGGGCGATAAATTTTTGGAAGAAAATCGCCTTTTTTGTGTCAAGAATATGAAAAATCAGCACTGAAGTCTCGAAAGAAAATTAAAAATAGAAAAAATTTAAGAATTATTTTTTTTCCATTGTAAGCTCATCTATGAGGTTCCCCCTCACACAGTCTCAGATTTTAAGTAGAAGAAAACGTAGGCCGTCTCCTTCTCAGCAACCACCTCCGTCGTCCTGACATAGTTAACATCTGAATCGTTGAACCTGTACCACCTAAAAAAATTTATAAAAAGTGTCTGTTATTAACGGAAAATAAAACATTTAAACAAGAAACAATTCCAATAATTATTGCATACCTCTGACTCATCAAATGCCTGCAATAGCTGTAGTAATGTCCTCGTGCAAGTGACCCTGAATGCCGACAAACTCCCTGCAGCTGATACCTCACCTTCGTCTTGACCTCAGCCTCACTCACCTCCAGTTCCATCCTCAGAGGGTAACTCACGGAAGTCTCGTTCTTTCGAATTTCGTTCTTTCCCTGTGTCTTCATAAAACGATTGAGAGCGACGATTAAGACAGGCGGCAGTTGCGTGAACTCCTGGACAACCCTTGCAGGCTGTACCCCACCACACCTCGTGCACGTCCTCATTTCCATCCCCTTCAGGGACTCGTCAATGCACGTTTTCAAGTCGTGACTGTTGGTCAAGTCGTTCACCTCTGGCAGAGACACAATAAGAGTCGTAAAAGCGTCGAAAGCAGTCTCCTTCCTGGATGATGTGGATCCACAGGTATCACAAGTCGCGAAGGAACGAGTCTGTCCATAAAAGGTCCTGGAGATGATGGAGTATTTGCCCTCGAGGACTCTGTTCATGGCCTCCTGGGGGCTCTGGCCCTCTCCGTCATCATCTGGAGACTGTTCCTCCTGCAGTTCCTCATGTAGAATCTGCAGAAGCTCCGTCAGGAACTCCTGGGCGTCCTGGTAGTTTTTGTTGTTGAAGGTGGGCTTCCGCTCTCCCACCTTTTCCCTCAGGACTTCAATGGAAAATGACTTGTGCTGTCCACTCCACAGCGTTTTCATCACACGATGAAACACCTGGGTGACATGTCCTTCAACGTTGGTGAAATTGTCGACGAAGAAGTTTTTTATTTGAGAGATGTGGCTCAGGCACTGGATGACGCTGTTGGCGTAGCAGATGTAGGAATTTGGGTTCTCCAGGCCAGTGGTGCCTGGGATTCTCTGGTCAGCTGATTTCAGGTCATCTGTACTAGACAGGGGACGTCGTGGAGGGGAATCAGAAGGGGACTCGATGTCCACCTCCATAGGAGTCTCCTCGAAAGATACCTTGGGGGACTCCTGAACCTGAACGCGATCGGGTGCAGGACGAGTCAGAGATAGGGAGGTTGAAGGGGCTGATTCTGGAACTAGACGTGGGTCTTCAGGAGCTGAATCAATTTCAGTTGTGTCGAACGATTCCGGCCATGGACGATTTATTATTTCCCTGAGGACAGAGGGATTTTCATTGGGTCGGATGTTTATTTGTTGAGTCTCGAAGATTTTAGGCTGATATCAGGCTATTAATTAATTCAAACGTTTTCAAGTATCACATCTGTTAATTAAATCGCTGAGGAGAAGTTGCAGGAAAATTATGGGTATTTAACGTTATTTGAACAATATTTCGTAGTTTTATAAATAAATGATGGTCACTATCGTTTATGATTGTTCTAAAAGTATTCAACCATCTTTTAATCTATTAAAAAATTATTAATTAATTGATTTAAACGTTTCCCATTATTAAATTTCCCGATCAAATTAAATTGTAAGGGGCTTCCTTAAATTATAAGGAAATTCTGAATAGTTAGCGTTATTTGAATAATATTTCATCTTTTTATAAACAAATATTTCGCATATCTTCAATTTCCCAGAAAATCAAAAATGTCCTGCATTCCTTCTGAAATAAATTTCATCTCAATAAATTCAGAAAACAAAAATAAATTATCACTAACATTGTCAAGTTGGTCTTCATCTTCCCGAGTCTAGCAATCTGCTTCTTCAGATTTCTAATATCACTCTCCATCTTCTCCTTCTTCACCCTATCATCGATCATCCAATGCATCTTCTCCCTTCCCTTCTTCTCCATAGTCTTAATCTCCTCCTCCTTCTCCCCAATTCTCTCGACCAAATTCTTCAGGTGATCGTTGAGCTTGTGAGCTTCATCTCCGTAAGACTGCGGGCAGTCAATACCTTTCTCCACCATCTTCAAGATCTCCCTAGTCTTCGTTACAGACACCTGTTCCAGGTATTTTTGCTCCTTGAGAAGCTGCTCGAGTTCACCCAGCGACTCGAGGAAATTCGTGACAATCGTGCGTCTGCTGACGGTCTCATCGACGGGAGAAGAGGTATCGTAGATTGGGTACACTGGGAGGGTCAGGGAAATCGTCTTGGAGTGCTTGGACACCTCCACGAGCTGAGAAAGCTCGTCCGGGGTACAGTCCTCAGGGATTGTCGCCTGCAGGTGTAAAGCCAACGTGTCAGATCTTCAACAAATTACGTGATGATTCGTCCAGTGACTCACCTTCGAGTTCGTGGTGAAGTCAGGATACCGCAGGATCCACTCCCTGAAGCCACCCTCGAGGATCACGTGTCTAGGAGGGCATCGTCCCTGGTCCCTCCGACTCAGAATCGTCTTCAGACTCACCAAAAGACTTCTTGCAGTGACGGTGTCCTCTCTGGACCCCCAGTCCACCAGAACAATCAAGTCGACGTGATGAGTATCTCTGTGACGAATCAACGTCCGTTGTCTCCTGTCCCTGGTGCTACGAACGATGAAGCTCTCGAGACTGTCTCCAGTCGTCTGAGGAGTGATAGCGTCTGGGACGATGTTGAGAGACATCTCGAGGACGTTGGTCTTGCTGTGGACAATCCTTGATATCCGGAAATCCTTCGAGGGCCTCACGTCGAAGATGGAGTATCTCGGGGGCTCTCTGGGGAATCTCATTCCTGGCTTCAGGTCTCCTGACTCCAGATGGGCGAAGTAGCTGGTTCGGGATTTCATGAGGCTCAGCAAATCCTCACATTTTATGAAAGCCGACATCGTATCAGGGTCAGGTAGGACCGAGAGAGGATTTAGCGTGTGAACTTGAAGGTCAGGGAGTACTGAAGGGATCTGAATGACAACTGGGAGTTTCTGGGGGATCACAAGGAGTTACTGGGGGGTTTCCTTGATGACGGAGGGCTCGCACGAATTAGGAGTCTTTGCACCACTTCCAACAGTCGCTTGAAGAAGAGATTGTTGGGGGGGGGGGAGGGGTCGATGGCGGTTCTTAGAATTTGGGGAAGTCATGGAGGTTTTCCCGCGTAATGCCATTGCACATCCGTAACGGAAGTGAGAGTCAAATGAGAGATTTTTCAAAATTCATGTGTGGAAAGAACAGGGGCAAAATGGGATTTTTTCAATGGTCGATAATTCAGAAACCGCAGAGCGAGATTTAATGATTTTTTTTTCAGACACCTGGTAGTGATGGGGGTTCCGCCTGTGACAGACAGAGGTCACTATTTATGTTGAAATTTTGATTGTTTATTTAAAAATAAATGAGGAATTAACAAAACATTTTGAAGGCAGTACAAATGAGTAAAAATCTAGTACAAACGATAGAATTAGTTCATTTTACGAAGAGAAATTATCTGTTGGTTATCTACATACGATATTTTTTGAGGTCGCCATCGGCCAAAGTCGATCGTGGCGCCCCCTACGGCCGGGGTCATTATTGACTTTTGCCTGAGCATTTACCTTGGTCTGTTCTTCTGTACCAAAATAGCAGACAAGTTCATACATAATATTATAGTTATTATAATTACCACCGTAATACTGAGAAAAATGAAATTCCTAATCCTGAGAAAATTAATTAGGAGCTAATCTGACTAGAGTTTAATTAGACGGTGTGTTGACTCACCCAGGAGGTCCCAGTGCCACCGCATGCGCAGGTGAACGTCAAAAGCGCATGGTATCCTAACCTCAATGTGTCCATATTCAAAACATTAATGTTCAGGAATTAAAAATGGGTTACAATAAGTTCAAAAACAAGAACAAGGGAGCACAAGCAAAAGTTAAATTGTTTAAAAAGAAACAAAGAACACCGGAGAGTAAAATAATCGAGGAGCTCCAGGCTCGTTACGAGACGGTGAGTCAATTTATCCACGAAATAAAAATAATTACTTTCATTGGAAAATTGATTGATAATGGGTTATTTATTGCTACCTGAAATGACATTCAGATCGATGAACCGAGTATCAAAACTTTTGAGGATCTTCCTTTGTCTTCACAACTCCTCAAAGCCCTGAAGGAGCACAATTTTATCGAACCGACAGACATCCAGAAGCAGAGTATTGGCCTTGCTCTCCGGGGGAATGATATCCTGGGTGCTGCGAAAACGGGAAGTGGAAAGACCCTGGCATTCCTTATACCAGTGAGTATAAACATTTAAAGATAATGATGGCACGACAATATGTTTAACAATAATATTTTCTTGTATAACTGTCTTTTCCTTAGATATCCTTACCACAAATACATTAAAAAAATTTCCAACGTGATGATTTCTATTTAATAGGTGAACACTGATGTGAAACAATTAGTTCTTCGACCTGGAATATTTTTTTTTAGCTAATTAGTAAAGAAGATTAAGTAAATAATGGAGTAAATAATTCTGAGGTGTAAAGAAGAATTTTTGATTAAGCCAATCATCATCAAACTCTCACACTCAATTATTTATTTACAACAGAATCAATTTTTTTTAGGAATCGTTGGGTAATGGTAACGGATTTCTTGAACTCTCCCTTCAATTTCCTTTTTTAAAGATAGATTGAATAATTAATTTAATAAATAAAAAATTGCTGAGTCGTATCAATTAATTTGGGACGTTTGTATGAATCCCCCAAAAGCCACAAATCATAACTGATGAAACAGATAAACAAATCAACAACGACTCCTTCATCGTTTTTCAAATTAACAAAATCGTACCGAATTAATTAATTATTGACTTTATTTATTAACTCTTGATTCACTCCATCACATTGTCAATAGCATTTTTAATTATTCCAAAAGAAAAAGTCAATGACACCCAGAAAATTTTTCTTTTTTTCATAAAAAGGTCCTAGAATTATTATACTGTCAACAATGGAGTCGCGAGCTGGGCCTGGGCGCTCTGATAATCACCCCCACTCGAGAGCTCGCCTACCAGATCTTCGAAACCCTGAAGAAGATCGCCAAGTACCACAGGATCACCGCTGGCCTCGTAATAGGAGGAAAAGACCTGAATCATGAGAAAAACCTCATGGATCAGTACAACATTATAATCTGCACTCCAGGACGAATCCTCCAACACATGGATGGAAATAAATTATTTCACACGCATAATCTCCAGCTGGTTGTACTCGATGAAGCTGACAGGTGCCTTGACATGGGCTTCGAACAAACAATGAACGCAATCATCGAAAATTTACCCCCGGAGAGGCAGACACTCCTCTTCTCGGCCACTCAGACTAAGTCGGTGAAGGATCTCGCCAGGTTGAGCCTCACAAATCCCATGTATGTTTCGGTTCATGAACATGCTGAACACTCAACCCCTGATGGTCTTCAGCAGAGTTATGTGGTGGTTAAGCTTGATGAGAAGATGGCTATGTTGTGGTCATTTATCAAACATCATTTGAAACAGAAGTCTATTATATTTCTCTCGAGTTGTAAACAGGTAAAGTGACATTTCATTTCCTCTGAAGGAATCCTTTTTAATTGTAATTAAACAATTCAAGAATTTTTTTATTAAATACCACTTAATAATTGGCCAATCAAAGTCTATTCGGAGAGTCATTACACGTTCGATGATTCTGATAATTAATGTAACTTAATTACCTTAATTAATCAATTCAACTTTCTCCATTTTATTCTTATTTACTCAGTTATTGATTTATTCATTCATTTTTTTTATTAACTTTGCCCTTAGTTCTTATCAAATTCATTAGAATGTTCTCGCTTCCACCAGGTAAAATACACATACGAAGTCCTCTGCAGAATGCGTCCAGGAATAAGTCTGATGGCCCTGTACGGGGGTCTCCATCAGCTGAAGAGAACTGGAATCTACGAGGCCTTCTGCAAGAAACAAAATGCAGTTCTTTTCGCAACAGACATAGCAGCCCGAGGTTTGGACTTTCCAGGTGTGAATTGGGTGGTGCAGATGGATTGTCCAGAGGATGTAAATGCCTATATTCACCGAGCAGGCCGAACAGCCAGGTTCCAGACTGGAGGGGAATCACTCCTCGTTCTTCTTCCCAGTGAGCTGGAGATGGTGCAGAGACTTCAGGACCGAAAAATTCCCATCAACGAGATCAAAATTAATCCTAATAAACTACATTCACCTCATGTTAAACTGGGAGCACTTCTGGTTCGTGATGTAGCTTTGAAGGAGACTGCTCAGAGAGCTTTCGTGGCTTACGTCAAGTCTGTGTATCTCATGAAGGACAAGAAGATTTTTAATGTTCATGCGTTGGATACAGACGCGTATGCCAAGTCTCTGGGCCTCGCTATTCCCCCGAGAATAAGATTTCTTCAACGACTGCAGAAGAATATTGAGCAGAATAAAGAAAAAATGGAGAAGAAGTCGATGAATGAAGCAACAGTGGATGATGAGGATGAGGATGTAGGGAAGAAGCTTGAGAGAAGTCGAAGGGACAGTGACGAAGACTCTGGGAACGATTCTGAGGAGGAAGGGAGGGAAGCTACTGGAGATAGTGATG
Source organism: Diachasmimorpha longicaudata (assembly GCF_034640455.1). NCBI lineage: Eukaryota > Metazoa > Arthropoda > Insecta > Hymenoptera > Braconidae > Diachasmimorpha > Diachasmimorpha longicaudata. The sequence goes on from NC_087240.1 coordinate 2,800,908, forward strand.
ATGAGGAGGAGGAGGGGATGGTTAGCAAGGGGAGTGGAGCTGGAATGTTTGGAGGGGATGACAGTGATGATGAGGATATTCTGACGATTAAGAGGAAAAATGTGGAGATCGAGGGCGATCTTGAGGTGGAGGAAGAGGAGGACAAGGTGGAGGTGGAGGGGAAGACCAAGAAGAAGGCACTGACTAAAGCTGCTGTTGCCAAGAAACTGATGAAGAAGAAGATTGTCGCCAACACTAAGAAAACCTTTGATGATGAGGGACAGGTGAGATTTTTTTTTTCTTTTGAAGGACGATATGGGATTTCATTATTGTTATTCATCGAGGATTCATTAATAAAACCACATTCACACGAATAAATGTGTGAAACAATGTATGGAAGTGTCTCCTCCCACATTTTCGTAATTGATAACTAACTAATTAATTGATTATCTTTGCAGGAAAAAATCGATTCATCAAGATCCAAAGTCTCCGAATTAGCGCGTGAGTACGAAAATCAAGAATCGTCAGGCATAGACATTGAACTAGCGAAGAAAGTCCTCCAGGAAGAGGATAAATTCGATCGGGAGCGATTCAGAGAAAGAATTAGGGAGAAGCACAGAGATGAAAAAAGAAAATTGAAAGCCCAGAAGAAGAAGGAAGAGGATGAAGATGAGGACGAGGATGAGGAAGAGCCTATGGAGTCTGGAGATGAACCTCAAGGGTCTGAAGAAAGTGACTCTGATGGCCCTGATTTGTCTTGGCTACCAGATCCAGACAAAATTTACGGCCCCAAGGCTTCGTCCGATGAGGAAGATTCTGAAGACGAAATCGAACAGATCCACAGACCCTCGAAACGAAAATTAGTGACTCAAGAGGAGCATGACAAGAAGAACAATAAAAAACGGAAAATCAAAGTGACCGAGAAGAGTGACCTTTTAGCTACTGAGGAATTAGCTCTTCAGCTACTTCAGAGATGAGATTTATTGTTGAAAAATCTAGAATAAATTTTTATGACATGAAATTGATGGTGAATTATTCCTTTACCAATGATTTTACTAAAAAAATTGAATTTTGAATTGTTAATTCAGTTATCAAAATTTTGATTTTTTTTTTCAATAAAAAAAAATGTACCGAATTTTTTTCATTTGGCTTTCACATACAAAACCCGTTTCCTCCCAAAAAAATTTTCCATACTTTGCCATAATATCACTAGCTTCAGTGACTAATTAATTTCCGCTATAATTACCGAAGAAAATCCATAATTAATTAAATCTGATCATTAAAAATCCTCGTTTCCCCCGGATATGCCACCCAAATAAATAAAAACCACAAAACTAACATTACAATTGGTTTAATTAGTCCGGGAAATTACAATGACTGGGAAAAAATGACTTAGTTCAACTAATCGATCACAATGCATATATTACAAAGCCTCCCTGAATCAAAAACAGCCTCCCCTCTGAAAAAGCTCCGAATCAGCGTTCTAAACTGTACAACGGGGCTCCCCGGGTCCCCCTCTCCTCAACAATTGTGCAGTTCTAAATTCTGAAGTGTCGAAAAGGTCAAAAATCAGCTCTAAATTAGTTCATCGACATTAAAAATATGTCGTGAACCTCAATAATGAGATATTAAAAAATGTCAATTGATTTCTAATATCTCCAACCATCCTACACCCTCCTCAATGTCTCCCATTCCATTTAAAATTCACTCGTGGCAATTTTGATGTGCTTGAGAACATTGTCAACGACATCCCGACTAGTGGCAGTGCCCCCCAGGTCAGCAGTGTGAACTCCGGCATTAATGGTCTTGTTGATGGCAGTCTGGATGACAGTGGCGTGTGTCTTGTGACCCAGATGACGTAACATATCGCATGCTGCATTCAGCATGGCAATGGGATTAGCAATATTTTTACCAGCGATGGCAGCACCAGTGTTGCGTGTCGCTGGCTCGAAGATGGTGTAGTGATCCCCATAATTTTTACCAGCGAGGAGGCCAGCACCTCCCAGAAGTCCACAAACAACGTTTGAGACAATAGCGCCGTACAAATTTGTTGTAAGAATGACGTCAAACTGGTGAGGATTGGAGACGAGTTGCATGCAGGTATTGTCAATGATCATGTCGTTGAGCTGAATGTCCGGGTATTCCTTGCCTATTTGTCTTGCAGTCTCCAGGAAAAGACCGTCCGACAGTTTCATGATATTCGCTTTGTGAACAGTTGTGATTTTTTTTCTTCCATTGCGCTTGGCATACTCAAATGCGTAACGAGCGACTCTCTCGGAGTTGGATCTGGTGATGATTTTCATACTCTCGACAACTCCATCGACAGACTCGTGCTCCAGCATTGCGTATTCACCCTCGGTATTCTGGCGCACCATGACGATGTCGATGTTCTTTTGGCGTGAGTTGACACCTGGGTAGGAGACGTAGTGGAGGACGTTGACGTAGAGGTCGAGCTCGTTGCGGAGGGCCACGTTGCGAGAGAGAACGCCAGCCTCGCGGGAACGAGTCTCGATGTTTCCTTTTAGGGCGACACCGTTGCGACGGATTGACGTGATTGCGTAGTCCAGGTCCTCGTTGTCGTCTGCGTTTGGATCGATGTCGACGTCCTCGAAGTCTACGGGGACTCCGGCGTAGCTGAATACCTGGAATGGGGGTGATGGTGAGTTCTGGGGGGATGACAATAGACTGGGGACCTTGGAGAACTGGAGATTATTTCAGTGGGGCAGGGGTAACATTAAATGAGTTGAAGTGAGTTTTTGAGGAATATCTTCGAATGGGAGGGAGATAGCGGATTGTTTGTTATGACAATTGTTGTAGTGTTCAGTGAGGTGCATAAAAAAGGTCGGAATAACAATTTTGCTATCTTCGATAGATTCAGAGATATTCATACAAAATGGGTCAATAGTCAAACGGATTGAGTTCCCTTTAGTACTTGATAATCTTAACGATAAGACTTCAGATTTAAATGTAATATTATTAATTGTACATTAATTTTCAATATTCGATTCTTCTCGATTCCCTTCGATTATCTCATTTTTTACGACTATTCAATAAAAAAAGGCCCCAAATATATCTCCAAAAATCTCCAATCGAATCGCTGTAAGAAAAATATTTTTTAAAAGTGTCAGCAGCTCCTCAGAATAACAAAAAAATATTAATCGAAACGTAGTCTTCGATTTCGATTACCTTTTCCCCTCTATCCAATAAAAGAAAAATCAAAAAGTAAAAACCTGTCGATTCAATAAAAACATTTCGGAGGTGGTATTTCACCTTTTTTTTCTCATCCTGTTTTTGGAGCCTGTAAATACCCATTAATGCAATTAACTCTTTAAAAACATTGATGGTGTGACGATAATTTACCTCTTTAACATATCCCATGAGCTCGGGACCGATTCCAGCTCCAGGTAAAAGTGTCACAGCATGACGACCACCGTAGTGGGCCTTCGGTATTGGCATGATCTTCTTGATTGTCGGTGTTCTGTGTTGAATTTCAAAGGCAGACATTGATGTTGCACACCGGTGAATTTGTGGTGTAATAGCCCTTGATTGGACGTATCTCGCCAACGAACGTGCAGCCATTATTGTTAAATTTTAATGCAACAACTTGATTTTTTAATTCAAGGGAGGATTTTTTTGGTAGAAAACTTGGGGGTTTCAGAGGGATCGAGACACTTGACCCACTGCTTCTTATGCAGTGTGTCTATTTTAACCAATAACCCAAGGACCTTCGGGGAAGTGAAGAGAGTATTCGCACTTCTTGGGTAATCCACAAATGAAAATGACGATGATGTACGAGGAGATGTGCAATTGGATAACAATTTTCGGGGGTTAAGAATTAGCAGGGATTTGGGTTATCGGCGGAGGGAGTGAGAAGGGAAAGGACAGAAAAATATTTTTACAATTGAAATTATTTCGCCAATTGTTTACTTTGATGAAGGAAAATCACAGTTTTACATTTTATATAATTTTATTTACTGTAATTACCTGAATTTTTGAGAGTATTATATTTTTGACTTCGAGCTCATGTTTAAACATTTCCCGCCAATTTTTCCGTCAACGAGGGCGACCTATCGTGCGAAAGTGTACCCCCACCCTTTTCCGGAAATCGAAAAAAATTTATTTAAAAAATAACGGTTCATTCCTGAACTTGGATATTTATTTTGCTGATCTTCCCAAACGATTTCCTATTGATTTATCTTAATTTGATTAATATTCGATTATATCGCTTGCTAACTATACCCTATTAACAAAAATTCTAATTACGAAAAAACTATTAACTCCCAAATTGTGAAATTGAATTCTCAATCATCCCAAATGATTTACAAACGTTCTAATGTGATTTCATCAGGGAATTAATTATTGATGTGCTAATGATACGTTGGTACGTCTGCTTTGAAGTCGGTAACTGGAAGGAAACTGTTTTATCGGTAAATGAGATCTCAAAATCGCCTGATGTGATTGAAATAATTATTTAATCCAAAAAAATGTGGTTTCATTGTGTAAAGATATTTTGCGTTTTTTGAGGTTTTGTTTTACGAGTGGAGGGGGTAAACTGTGTTTTGCTGTCAAATTTTTTGGAGCACTTCCGGTTTTTTTAACATTCGGTCGTTATATGGGCGTTTGGAAAAACCACTGAAAAGGTTCTACGAGCGAACGAAAGTATTTCGGATCTTAAAACCCATAAAAACCAATTGTTCAAGACAAATAACATTTTTAAAAAATCTTTCAATCAACATTTATTCACCTAATTTTGCTCATTAAAAAAATGATAATAGAAAAATGACAAAATCTACAAAAAATCTAATGAAAATTATTACAAATAATTAATTGAAACTAAAAATCGCTGAGGATGCGAGTAAAAATCGTGTCACATAAATTTCAAATTTCATATCGGCATCCGGTCGGCCATTATTCCCTGCCGCCATGTTGGCACTCCCCCAAACATTTTCGCGGCAAGGAACAGACGCCCCAGACGACGCCGAAGTGCTAGAGTAGCGAGGACACAAGACAGCGTCTGTAGTTGGTGTATTATAATCCGCTGAATTACGTGAATAAAATACATTAAATAATCACCCGGACATATTTCTGGACTTCAATCGTCATTCAAACAATCGTGAGTACTGAATTTTCCAATTTTCCCAGGAGGAAATGAGTTAGTAATCAGTTGATAGCTGAAACGCATATGTCCCCGGTGGTTTTACCGCCATTTTGCCCACCATGTTGATCATTACATCTCGTTGGTGAGCCCTTTATTTCCTGGTCAGTCCCCTAAATCGCCTCCGACAATCGGTGGTTAACTGTTTCGAGGGTTTTGCTCCCTTTGTTCACAATATTCAACATATTCCCCAGGAGTCATCAGCACCTGTGGACAACCCCGACTGCAGTGGGTGCATTATAACCGGTAATTTAATCCCACCGAGCGTGTTGTGCACATCATAAATTAAACATTTCATCATAATATCAGTGGTATGCTAGTTTCAACCCTTATTACATGATAATAAGGCTCTAATTAGACCAGCTCCCTTCGTTTGTTTATTCCTCAAACTGTTGGGGGTTGGAAACCATCATTCGGCGATTGGAATTTTTTTATTGTGATGACTAACCAGAAAGTCAAGCACACGTAGAATCACTTATCATCTCTGGTGTTCTGTTTCACCTCCTCGACGAATTGTTATTACGTTAGACGATACAAACGTTTTATAACTTTTGCTTTGAGTGTCGAAGGGAAACCGGATGAGAACGAAATTCAGTTATTTTTCTGGCATTTTGCGACGCAATTCATTATTTTTCTAACCCAATTGATTTTTAGGGTCTTTATTACGGTGGGTGAATGTGGCTCGAGTGGTTTCCTGGTACCAGATGCAGTTTTTATGCATCTGTAGATTTTTCTGGATGTTATCTGAGTTTTATTTCCTGCTGGATGTGAAGTGATAAATCCTAATGAGTCTAATCGACATTAGGGAAGTGATTAAGGTTTATTTTAATCCTTAGAGAGAGAGAGAGAGAGAGAGAGAGAGAGAGAGAGAGAGAGAGAGAGAGAGAGAGAGAGAGAGAGAGAGCACTGAACAAAGAAAAAAAAAATGTGAAAAATGTGAGAAGGAAATCAAAGTAACAAGGGAAGAGTAATTAAGTCCATGCTGAATAATTATTTATTTTTTATAATTTAAAATGATCTCCAACTGGTATTCCACTTCACGTAACTCTAAAGATTCCAAAAATGATGAGTATAGAATAATAAAAAATGGAAAAAAGACTGGAAAGTTTTTACGCGAAAAACAATATTTTTGCTAAAGGTTCATTTGACGGTAGAATTTGTTGTTGCAAAATTATACTCATTCACTTGTCATTTCCTTTTTCTACTTTTTATCGATTGTAGAATCATAAATTCCAGGAACTCGGGCATGATGTAACACAGTAGTAAATAGTATACATATTAGATTATGGAAATTACGGAATAACGGAGATAACGTTAAAAAGATAATCCCCCGGCTTTAATTTATTAAACTGAGATAATAAATCATATGTGATAAAAATACCTATACTGTGTTCAAGGCAAGAGCTATTCCCTACTTGTTTATTTTTTTTTTCACAGTGACAAGGCCAAAAATGAGTAAATCCAAGGATTCACCAGTCAATGAGACCGAGACTGAGGAGGAGTTCAGTGTTGAGAAGGTTTTGGACAGGCGAATGAGGAATGGAAAAGTATATTTCACTTCATTACTTATTTATTTAATGTTTATTGTGATTGATGGTCTAACTTGTTGGCTCTATCTCCAGGTTGAGTACTTCCTGAAGTGGAAAGGATACTCAAATGACGAGAACACGTGGGAACCCGAGGAGAATCTCGATTGTCCAGATCTGATTGCTCAGTTTGAGGAGCAGCGAAAGAAGAAGGAGGCGGCTAGTGGAAAACACCGTGAGGAGAAGGAGTCCAAGAAGAGGAAGAGCTCCAGTACACCCACTCCAACACAGCCAAAGAAAAAGAGCGTTGATGATAAGAAATTAGAAGGTAAGAGTCGAGATAGTTGTTGATTGTTAAATGATTTTTGGAGCTACAGGAGATATGTCTATTCATGATTTTTCCATTCATATGTTGGATTCCTAAAAACTCGGAATTTTCTTATCTTCAAAACTCGAAGCGATAAACATTTTTTATCGTTATTTTATTCAATGGATAATCCCGTTTAATTACCATTTCCCTTTGAAAGAATATTTACAATATTTTCTTCGCGAAATTCATAATAATTTGAAAGAAGAAATAAAATGTCTCCAATTTTTTTTCCTAAATGATTTTGCAGCTAAAATATTTGTGATTCGTTAGCTATTTTACAAATATGTCTGGCTATGAATGTGAATCTCACAAAAAAATTCTATTAAAGAACTAATAAATTAAGTTGCATAAATGTCCTCATTTCAGGCTTTGACAGAGGTCTGGAACCAGAACGAATCATTGGCGCAACTGATTCAAGTGGCGAGCTCATGTTCCTGATGAAATGGAAAGGCACTGACGATGCAGACCTCGTAGCGGCGCGCGTTGCCAATGAAAAGTGTCCCCAAATCGTTATCAAATTCTACGAGGAGAGACTCACGTGGCACAGCCCCACGCACGACGAGGAAGGCTCCAATAAAGCCGACCCAGAGTAGCCCCCAGCCTTTCCATACACCTATACAGCTCGTTTTAAGATTTGTCATATCTAGGGATTCCGCAGAAAAACAGACTCATAATAAACGACATCTAACTATTAGCAGTTAAAGTAAAACATTCAAACTAAACAATTAATTATTAAAATCAGAAAATAAAAATAAATGTTGAATTATCTTTGAAACGGTTTTGAGCTCCAAACAAATCAACTGATTGCAATTTTTACGAGTTTAAAATGAAGGGATGGCAAACGGTATATCGATATTTTTTTTACCAGTTAATAATAAAACAAAAAAAATATGAACGTAGATTTAAGAAATCATTTCTAAATGATATTTCGATATATTTCAAAAGCATCGGTTTATTGGGAAATTGTTAACGAATTAAGTCGATTTGTCTCGTTCATGAATTGAAATAACTCTTTACAAACGTAATTAGATCATTAATGAATCACCAAAAAGTATTTATATTTCTCAAAATACATTCAATCCGTTAAATCATGAAGGAAAATTTTGAAAAATATGTGAACTAATAGAATAGTCGAGAAGTTCGATGTCAAATCGACTTGAATTGTTTTACATTTCTAGGAATTTGACTCGTAGATTAGTGGTTATCATCAATGGGATTCGATGCATGGGACAAAACCCAGTCCGACTTTTACAATTTGATTCTCAAAAAAAAGTACCAATTGTTAATCGTTCACTGAAATATTCATTATTTTTTTTATTTTGAAATTGGTAATTTGAAATTCAACGGACTAGAGATATGTTCATTGATTAACAAAGGTCGTTTCATCCTAGGTTAATTATTCATTAGTACATTAATTTAGAGTTGAATAGGTAAGACATTTTTTTCCAAAAAATTGAGTATCATTGATGCAGTAGAATGAGGATTATCTCCGCAGGATGACGTGAGATATCTCAACATTTTTCAACGTTTATAAATTTTATCATTAAAAATTATTTCATTAATGTTTAGTACAAACGAGAGCTCTGGATTTGTTTACTTTATTTTTTTTAAGTTGTGGAAGGTGCGGAAATTTTTTTTCTTTCGATTTATTATAAATACATTTCCAAAACTTCTACTGTAAAATAAATACCATTGACATGTAAAAAGGCAAAACATTGTCTTGTGAAGTCATTGATCTGTTAATTATTGGCGAGACTTAATGAGGACTGAGGATTTAATGAAGGTAAGTAGACATAAATTTCAATTTTTTAATTTTTACTTTATTTAATTTGAAAGACGCGAAAGAAAATCGCAGGCCAACAAATTTTTTGCAAACGTCAGATTTTTCCTGCTGTAGTTGACTTTTTTGAATTACCATTAAAATTTTTACAAAAAAGATTTCTTGGAGTTTTTTTTCACGAGATATTTATTTGTTAAACCGCAATAAAAATTCTCAATACAAATTGCAAATCACAAAAAGATTATCCTTTTAACAATTTTATCTGGACTTTCCGTTTTTGAAATAATCCGCAGAGAATTTTCGAACTCCAAAAACTAGTTCATTGTTTTTAAAAAATAAAAAAACACTCAACAATTGAATTCTTTCCAATTCATTACTCGATTACATTAGTTCTTCCTTTTGAACTTTTTACCGTGTTTCTGACCTTGAAATCCATTTTTATGACTGAATTTCCGTTTGTTTCCCCCAAATTTCCCAGATAATTTCTGATGTCGATTAATCTCCCAATCAATTTGCTTAGCACTGGCTCCATCAGCATCTCTGAGTGTATTGGATCCTCCAGACTTGTGTTTCGATTTCCCCTGTTCCTCCAGCATCTCCGCGAATTCCTCCGCAGACATGAAGACGTTATCCATTCCTTTGTTCTTCATCGACTTCTGGAAAGGATTGTTATCCTTGGACTTCTTGGACCCCTTGGTATTCAAGGGTGGGCCTTCGTCGTCTGAGTCATTGAACTCCATATCACTGGCGTCATCGTCGAGTTCGTCGAGATCCAAGTCGCTGTCGTCACCAAGGTCAGCTTCATCCAAGGATTCGCCATCATCGTTGTAGAATTCCGTGTCTTCGTCACTACCTTCTACAGCTTCAGATCCGTCGTCGTCATCGTCTTGATCCTCGTCGTTTTCAATGTTCTTGAGACCACCTGGAGGACGAAACAATATACACAACGATGAATGGTTTAGCAAATGAGAAATTTGTTTAAATAATGAATAATATTAAAATAATAATTAATAAACGGAAAATAAATCTTTAGAAACAATTTTCATGACTCAAAAAACAAAGTTGAATTTTTTGCACCTGAGAAATGCTTCTAATATTGCATATTATATAGTTATGTTTATTAAAAAATAACAATAGACTTCCAAATAGTTATTTTGCATTCAATTTTCTTTCATAATGATAGTCAATCGTGTATTTAATTTATTAAATTTTCGAAATGATTTGCAATAAATTTTCTAATTCATGAAACTTGAACTTTTCCAATTTGTAAAAAATGCTTGGACGTTCTTAATAATAAAAATAAATTCAAATCAAGTTTCAATCGTTCTTTTGTGCTTCAATTGACAAATTTGATAATAGAAAATATTTGAATTTCCTAAAAAATCCGTATCAAACTGTATAAAACCTTCGTAAATCTCCCATAATGAAAATTAGAAAAGACAGGAAAAATCACCGTAACTCCTACCTCTCTTAATTTGAGCTCCAATATCTCCAGCAATATCCAATTCCTCGAAATCCTTTCCCTTCAAATTATCCATAATGGCATTGAACTCCTCACTATTAACACTGTCATTGTCACTGACATCGTCCTCCTCCTCCTTGACCCCCCTGGCCTCATTTCTCCTCTTCAGAAACTTATAAAGAAACAGCTCATCCACAGGAATGCGTTCCTCCCTCTCATTGAGATACGCTGCGCTGTCGACAGACAGAGTCCTGAGGCCCTTGGGTGTGTACTGTCCTCGAACAGCCAGAGGATCATTCGCCTTGGACACTTTCTTCGCCTCCAGCTTCTTCGGATTCTTGAACACATACCTGTCCAGAAATCTGATCAACGTGAGATCCTCCAGAGGATCCCCGGAGTAGTCTACGGCCTTTCCCTCGATCATTTTCTGCGAAAAGAGGGAGACACTCGGATGAAAGTGGGAGTAGAGGGCGATGAGTTCAGCTGGAGATGACTTCACTGCTCCAGACCTCAAGGGGTTCATTGCGAAGGGATCATAGAAGGGATTTGTGTCCTCTTCGATCTTAACAATGTCCTTTTTGTCGCCTTCCTCGGGGTCCGAAGGCTCTGGTGGTGCTGATACAACGTTCGAGAGGACAATGCTGTCCGTCACATGCTGAACCTCGTCATCATCGTCTGACTCATCATCTTCCTGGTTCTTCCCCTCGTCCTCTGGCTTCTTGCTTTTGCTTCCAGAGTTTTCAGAGGTCGTGGGAGATTCTTCTTGGGTTGAGGAGGTCTCGCACTCCTCCTTCTCGATTTTTATGACCACTGGACGCTTCAGGATCATCTGCCTGAGGTCCTTTCGCGTTTTGAACAGCTGGGAGACTGAGTAGAGTGTCGCGCAGGCCATGCAGGCGGGGAAATACATCGAGGCCTGCAGAATTCGTTTTACAAATGCGTAGACACGAGACGTGTTTTTGTCGGATTTCATTACTCTGTAGAGGAGGTTCAGGAAAATTGCACGTTTGGAGACTGTTCCTATCTGGGGATCCAGGAGCTTCTTGTAGAAAGCTGTGTAGAAACGGTTCTCTTGGCTTGGGTTATTGCTAGTTACCTATAATAATTATTTATTATGAACATAATTATCTTCAATTATTGGTGGAAATAAATAATGACTCAATGGCGAAGTAGTAAAACTGGATAAGTTGACTTGTTTCTGACCCGAGTTTTTGAAGGATATCTCCGAATCTACGAGAGATAGCGGAATTTTCATAATGACATTTGTTGTAGAACTCAATTCACTCCATAATAAAGGTTATAACAAAAATTATTCCCTCTCCCTTAGATTTCGAGATATTCATCAAAAACTGGTCAATAGTCAGAAGTGAGTTATCTCGTTTTATCCCTTCGTTACTGAATCCTTTAAGGATTGGATTATTTGAACGAACAAAAATGTTTTTGTTCCGCAAAACTAATAGTTTTACCTGATGCAACAGTCCTAGTGCATTCAACGCGACATTGAAAGACCCCACATGAACGACCCTGTAAACTGAATCAATATGTTCATGAATCTTGATGGTCTCCAGATCGGCAAACCGATAGGCTCTGTTGACCCCTGCCAGAATGGCGGCCATCATTCTGCTGTCGGGTTCGCCCTTCTTCAAACAAGCTTTGAAGAAAGCGAAGTAAACGTCAATGAGTGTTGTCGCAACCTCTGTGTCCCCCTTCTCCAGGACGAACTGGCTCAATAAGCAAATTGCGTAGTATTGAGCCCTCTGGGCGACATTGGACCTGAACAGGAGCTTTTCAATTCGCTTCAATACCACCAGCTTCATGTTGGGATGCTCTAGAAGTAATTTATTCAGACAGAAAACAGACTTCGCAGCGACCTTGGACTTGGGATCACCAATTTTATTCACCAGAAAGTCAAGAATCATCTGCTCCTGCTCAGGATTCGATATGAGAAGATCAGTCATCACTCCAACGGCTTTTTCACGATTAGTTTCGACGTTATCAGCAGCCACTGATGACAGGGAAGTCAACAATTTTTCGTACTGATCCTTCAGCTGATCCTCGAAGTACCAGTGAGCCATCAGTCGACTCCTGGGAATGAACTTCTGGTTTTTTGGTGCCTCGAAGTCGTTGACTGATGGCAATTCCGAGAGCTTCTGCTCCTCGAACTTGAGGAGCTTGAACTCGGGGTGGAGAAGGTCTTCCAGGAACAGATCCCTGACATCGTTGATTAAGGATTGCTTCTTGGAGGCTCTTTCCTGCTCCCCTTGCTTGAAGACCTTGAAGAGGCTCTTCACCTGGGCCACGAGAGCCACCAGACGGGCAAGATTGTACTTTGGGTTCTCCTGGATGAGGAGGATTGAGGCGGCTACTTTGTCCTTCAGGGTTCCCCGTTGGGAGGCAGTCTTCAACCAGTCATACTCCGAGTCTTTGATTTTGGATTTTTTTAGCTGATAAGCTGCTGTTTCCGCTTCCAAGTGCCTTTTAGCCTCGGTTTTCAGGTCGAGGATCTCTACTTCGGTTTTGTTTGGATCCTGGGGACCTGGGGTCTTCGGGTACTCGTCGTACCATTTCTTAGACGAGAATGAGATGATGTCCTTTGATCGACTGTTCATCTGGAGATCAATGATGAGTTTTGTTAATGATTGACGAAATAAATGAAGAGAAAAAAAGGAGAATTTTGGTTCAGTTGGAGATTATAAAATATAAAATAGTGAAATAATTGTTATTGCATATAAAAAAATTATCAAATTCACTTGCATCAAGAATCATTTGATGTATCAAAGGGTGAAAATGTTATTACAAGCAAACCATTGCATAAACAAAATTTTTATTTATTGTCAAGAGACGAATAAAGTGTTTTCTCAAACCAGTTCAAGTGGTTGTAATATTAAAATATTTACAACTGATTTAAAATGTCTTGAATGAACACATAAACAATGCTGTGGTATGAGAAAATATCCTCGTCTTTGGAAAAACTACAAATTTAATCGCAAAAGCTTTTAGGAGTTTTGGGTTTTTTTAATAGAAAATTGTAACAATATGAAACTGCGTACCTCGTGGCTTGAGTTAACCTATGGAAAACAAATAAACATTCCCCTCGAGGTCTTGAAGTCACTTCAATAAATCTTAACTAATGTCACAAAACGTTTATCGTCCAAAACACGTTATAGTTAATTAATTAATAGGTGTAGGGTAATCAGGGGTATCACTGCTTCGGCGATTCAAGTAAATATTGTTTAAAAACCGACGTGAAATTCTGAGTTCATTGATTCCTCACGTGGCTACCCTCAGGCCGAGTTTTCAATCCTGCGACAGCACTTCAGTTCAATTTTTTTTTCTATTCGTTATATAAATAGCCAACAGGTGATTTTCTTTCGAGAAATAAACTAATTCGGTTGTTTGTACTAAATTAGTAGCTGTTTGTACTGAGCTTACAATGTTTCGATAGTTTCTCATTTATTGTTGAATGAATCATGAACGTGGTGACCTCTGGGCCCCCCCACAATCCTTATTCGATTTTATTCGATGATTGGGCTATGAACAAACAAGCAAATCATCATATTCGTGGTCTACAAACGATTCCCTACAAAACTAGCTAAACTTCAATCAAAAAAGTTGATTTTTTACTTTAGTTCGCCATCATAGGTGAAATTAAAATGGAGAGAAATTAATTATTCACGGGACTACAAACAAAATAATTACTCGTACAATTATCTACTAACGATATACAATTATGTACAATAGTTCGTTTTTCCATTTACTAATCCCCACCGGCCAGGAACATTGTGGCTTCCTGTTCGCCCGAGAGTTCAGCGGCCATTTTGGCTGGGTGCCAGCGCATGCGCACGAGGAATTTCAGACTACAACTGGTTCAAACACGTCTGCACTAAGATAATCAACAATTTCTGGTAAAAATTATGGTTAATTGTCGTAAAAAATTGTTATTACCATCATTTCGTTATTTATGATAATTATGTCGATGGTGTAACCTCCATGAGGGGCCAATATGCACACCCAGGGCCTTTGTCAATGACCAGACGTCTGGAGATGGTCTCCCACATGATTGAGCTGATCTCCAAGGTCTCCAAGGCGCCTGGATCTCATCCTAATCCCGTCCCCCCTCAAAACCTCCAATATATAGTCGCAAAATCATCGGGAAAATTGTTAAATCACGAGAGACTCTCGTCGTATGTCAATAAATTTCAAGTTAAACTCCATTGAAAGACTTAAAATCGATAGCCAGTGGAGATTAAGTTAAGAGGCGCACGCGTTGGGGAACACCTGGTTCTGACGCACATCAATTCGCATGGTTGGATAATTGCACGAGTGCTCCATTGTTCAGGTGATCCTGGAGGGAAGGAAAGGGCAGTGAAATTGCTGGAGGGACTGACTGGCGAGGATTCGAGGCATCTGGCGAGACTGGAGAATTATTGGGGGTCAAACATCATCAATGGCTTGCAAAAATCGAGCTAGAGTGTATCTGGGGTATGAGGACGAGTTTGTCACCGAGAAACATCGGTCTCTGGTGAATTTTGCGACGAATAAGATCGGAGGGAAACCGGTGAGTTCATAAAATAGCCAGAGAATTAATTAATTTATGAAGAGAAGTGGATTCATGGTTAATTATCTTTAGTGCACATTTGGAAGTTCAGATGCTGGTCTATGCGATTTTGGAAGTCTGTCATTTAATTCATTATTAATATTTTTTTAGGAATATTAATTTTTTTGGAGGAACTTATGGAGAATTTTTCTCTGAGTTCATGACTTGGAATTGACTAAAAAACTATTTCTATTTCTTCATCTCTAGGACTTCCCCATAAACGAGAATTCTCTTTCATCCCCGGCATGTCGTCTCTGTGGTTTGAATCAGCTTCTGGCCCTCCAGCTGTACGCACCCCTGGAGAGTTCTCGTTACCACCGAACACTGTACATCTTCACCTGCATAAATCCCAACTGCTGGAATCAACACGACAGTTGGACCTGCCTGCGTGTGCAATTCCTCGAGGAGAAGAGCATCATGACGACTGAGACAGCCCCAGTGTCCACACCACCCACCACGAGCTGGCTGTCAGGCGCTGACGACTGGGGCGACGAGGGGAATGACAACAGTTCAGAGCAAAATGGCAACAACATGAATGACTCCACCAAGTTGAGTCTCCTCATGAATACTGGGGACACTGATGAGGAATTGACCGAGGACCTGTCCAACATGAGGGTTGATGATCCCAATGCCAACAGTCCAGCTAGTGTGGAGAGTCCAGTGGGAGGTGGAGCCGTGGGGAGACTGGATTCACCTCAGGTAGGATAATAGCAACAAACATTTTTTGTTCAATAAATAATCGATGAAAAATCGCTATTTCCCTTTTCTCAGGCATCAGCGGAGATTGAGGGTGAGGAATCAGAGGTGGTTTGTATCGATACTCCCACCCAGCCCCAGTGCAACCTCGTGGACCTCCTCCAGGAAGTCACGCACAACCCCTTCCAGCATCACGACCCAAACGCCCCTGTCAACCTCACTTTCACTGAAGTATTTATGTGGGTGGAGGAGGAGGATCTCTCAGTGGAGGTCTCTCAACATGAGAGGGATCTCGCCAGGGAATACCAGATGCACCTCCCGGAGTCTGCGGGGGCGGAGGAGGTGAGGGGAATGGATACTAATCCAGAAGCGTACGAAAAAAGTATTCCTAAACATGGGGATGAGATGTTCCATCATTTCAAGTGCAGAATACAGAAGAATCCTGGGCAGTTAATTAGGTGAGGGCTTTATCAAATAAATCAAAAGTTCATTAATGAATTTGTAATTTTGTTTTTCCAATAATTGGGATATTTTATCAAGGAGGAAAACTGCTAAAAAGGAAGAAAAAATAACTATTAAACAAATCTTTTTTTTTTATAAAAAAATCATTTGAAAGAGTATACGAAATAGATAATAACTGACTTGTCCACTCGTTTCTCAGGTACTGCAGAGATAACTCATCAGCCCTCCTCCTCACTCCTCTGAGCTCATCAGGTTTCTGTAGACATTGCGGTGGCGAAAGAATCTTCGAGGTCCAAGTTCTTCCAACGATAATTCCAAAGCTGAAACTCTCTCCCAGCATCGACCGCAATTTCCAGCTGGAGTTTGGGACAGTCCTAGTCTTCACGTGCTCCAGGAGCTGCTGGTCACCCAGTGATGCCTTCAAGGAGGAGCACGTCGTCGTCCAGGCTGAAAGACTCTAGTTTAATTGCTACACAGGGGATAAAGAATTCAGTATTCCAAGATGTAGAACTTCCATGAATTCTTTTGATTTGCATTAGGAGTCCGTCCGCTAGATGCATTTGCTTTTGAAACTGGCGAATACGTGGAACATGCACTGGGAGGTGGGAAAAAGCAGCTTCTGGAGAATCACTGTTTGATTGAAAAAACATTTTTGCAAAGTGTTGGTCATTACCAAGCCCTCTAGCATAAAAACTTTTATTCTAGAAGGTTAATTAACTATTCGAAAGCATATTTTTTATTGACTAAAAGATGAGATAAAGAAATGATGACAATGTGATAGCCAACTTGTGAATTATTTTCATTTTTTCGTAGTCATCTGATTCTTAATCAATAATTAGTCTTCTTTCTCATTAATTTTCTTGCTCCCAGTGAAATACAATTATTTAATTACTCCAGTAATGACCAGATTCAGTGAATTCCATCACGTTCAAGAGAATTGAATTCTCTAAAAAAAAAAATCTTTTGCCATTTTGTGCTCAATCGACTCATCATCACGATAATTAAACAATTATTGTTACACGTTTCGCCACTTCACTACGACTTGAAGTACAACAGTTGAACTATGTCCTTAATTCAATTAACAGAGACGGAGATCAATTATCTGATGGGATTGAATTTAATTGTCTGGATGGGTTGTGAGACCTGGGATTATACGAGGCCTGAGAAATCAAATTTTACTAGTCAATAAACGTTTTGTTTCATCGAACGTTCATTCCAGTGTTGCAGTGGTGGAGCTGAGGATTTCATTATTTCAATCAGGGAATGCACTCTGGGCAAATCGTCATTTATCAGTTTCCACCACTTCATTGCTGATTCCATAACTCAGTGTAACTCGTCTAAGTATACTTTTTAGATGTAAATAGAAATAAATGGGGTGATGAGAGTCCAGTATCGTTATTTACTCATCTATTGAATAAATAATCAGCGATTTATCGAAATTATTGGCAGGATTTTGTTAACGTCGTAATTTCAAATCTTATACAAATTTGATGGAAAAGAAAAAAAATGATGAGAGCAGTTTGTCGATCTTTAATTAAAAATTGGAAACGTCAACAGTTCATCATCAAGAAGCACCCAAACATTCCATCGACGCCATCATCGAGGTCAAGAAGAGCAAATCAAACCAAAACATCCACGAAATTACGAATACAATTACGAATAAACCCATAAATATTTTATCGACATTTAATCCTTAAAAACTTAATTTTGTACAGGCTTATCTATTCTATACAACTCGTAATCATCATCTCGACAGCTCGACATCTTCCCATCTACGAGAAGTTCCTCGCTAAGGGATGTTCCATAAAGTACCCATTCTTCTCAAATGCAACATCCGATATATCCTGAATAATGGAATCTCCATTGAGCCACTCGGAATCCTCTAATTGACCAGCGAGTTTCTTGATCCTCTCATAAAGTATGTACCCATACACCTGGGTGAGGTAGACCTCCTTCTCAGCGTCTCTCATGCCGAGGCAGTAGGACCTGTTGGTCCTGGCGAGTGTCGCGGAGATGACGTAGAGACAAGATGCATACTCGGCGATTCGTTTATGCGTCGCTGATTTCTCGAAGACCTCCCTGCCATACTGAATCGAGAGTTTTTCGATGCACTCCTTGAGTCGGGCGATGGCGTACTCGAGGATCTCAGCAGTCGGCTGCAGCGATGGATGAAGATTATCGGCTATGTAGAGCTTGGCCGTGCGCTCGTAACCAAAGACCTTCTTTAGGACGTACGTGGGATGATTCCAGGGTGTCCTGTGGATCTTGACCTTTCCGTGGGCGATATCACCCGTATGCTGGAGCCCCAGCAGCGCCACGAAAGCCTTGGTGTTGAGAATAGTTCCCTCCACCGATGACAGGGCAACAGCATCCCGGAAAAATTGCTGGTACAGCTGATCCGTCAGTAGGGAGGTGAGACCAATCAGCTGAACACCGGAGATTATACTCTGGAGGCACTCCTCGACGCAGAATGTCTCCACCATGGACTTCTCCATGTCGCAATCCTGATTCTCAAACATGTCCATCATGCCGCAGGTCAGGTAGACAATGCTTTCCATTCCGTAGATCGCACCACAGGTTCTTCCGATGACATCCTGGAGCACTTGGTTCTTAAACTTGAGAGCGTTGAAGTCTTTGTTGGCTTTGAAGTGTTGGATTAGGAGCTGGAGGAATTTTCGGGTGATACCGATGGCCTGACTACCGAGGTACTGCTTACCCTCGCCGTAGATCTTCGCGAATGATTTACCAGCGTCGCCAATCGCGCCGATCAGGTTCTCCCGGGGAATCGTTGTATTGTTGAAGGATACGTCACAGAGGTCTAGACCGCGGAGCCCTAGGGTGGCTACTGGAGGGGATATCGTTATGCCTTTCGCAGATTTTTCCACGAGGAAGGTGGAAGTCACCGCCTCCGGTCGGCAAGAACTGCCTGCGGGAGTGGAAGAGACGTTTATGTTAACGGTTTTATTATTTTTGTGGGGTACAATAAAAAATAAAATTCTGAGGATTGTGAGGATTGTTGACGAAGGGGAAATCGAGGCAAATTTTGATTCTAAATCGTTCATGGAGATGGGGTGTTTGTAAAATAATAATAATATTTCTTTAATTGATCAATTAAGTAATTTTTTAATAATGTTGAGATGAGAAACTCACTTGTTTCACGGCACTCGCAGACAACGACGAAGAGATTCGATCGTTTCCCATCGAAGACGTACGTCTTCGTCCCATTCAGAATGAAGTACTGCTCGCAATCTGACAATTTGGCGTAGGTGGAGATGGCGATGTCAGAGGAGCCATCTTCGTTCTCGCTAATGCAAATGGTGGGTGAGAGCTCCCCATTAGCTATCCTCGGGAGGTATTGGGCTTTCTGAGCATCGGAGGCAAACTCCACAATATGAGCAACTGCTGTCTGCTTCTTCAGGAGGTACGTTCCCAGGACAGGCACCGCTGATACCGTCTCCACGAGCTTCGCCATCTCCGAGATGTTGAGGCCCAATCCCCGGTACTCCTCAGGAATTGCCCCTCGGAATACCCCGAGCTCCCTGAGGTTATCCAACACCTCCTCCGGGATTTCATTGGCCCTGTCTATTTGCCCAATGTCCAGGGTGTTGATGTAGTTCTCGATTGGCTTCAGCCATTCGAAGAATTCCCCGTGACGAAGTGTCGTCTGTGGCACTGGAAATGCAGCGAATTCATTGTCAAACTGACCAACGAAGAAGTTCTTGGCGAAGGGGAGACGAGTTGGCTGTTTTGGTCTGTGTGGGGATAACCTCACTTCTTGGTTGATTGGTGATACCTTTGGGTTCAGCTCGGTTGAGTGCAGTCGACTGGGGATCAGGACACGGGACAACTGCGGGAGATGAGATCGCAGGACTACACTCCGGGTTAACATTTTTTTCACTGGGTTTTCGGGGCTTTGGGAGTTAGACACGAACGGCCTGAGGTGAAGTCATACCTTCACAATGGCACGAGCAACTGATTATTTATTATCGTCAGGAGCATAATGATGATGATGAGGGTTGGGTAGTTTTTTGTGAATTGTTGAATCATTAAAACAATCGATATTAATTTTTTTTTTTTGCTTAAATTTGTAGAAAAGATCGATTATGTCGAACTCACTTTAGTTTTGGAATTTCCCCGCCATTTTGATTAATTTGGCTGCCCTGCAAAAAAGTCTCAACAAAAAAAAATTAAATAATTATCAGAAAATAATTGCTTCATGTCCACTTCGATATGTTCACCATTAAAATTGCTTAATTATTTATTTATGAATAGATAATTATAAATATTGAAAAAATTATTTCATCATTAATTTTTGGTAAGTTGGCAGTACTGCGTTCACCCGGATGGTCGAGAAGACGCGCTCGTTGTGTACGTCGTGTGTTAAACCGTTTGGTTATAAAAAATTAACCGAAATATTCAATTGTTTGTGATAAAATGATATCGTGGAGGCTGCCTTGACACAGTACATCATAATAATAAAAGGTAATGATCGATAACTGTCTGAATTTGGGGAAAAATCTGTGATTCTGTATGTAACCGCCAAAACTGCAATCAAAGACGCCATCTTAAACATATTTGTTGACAATTCTGGGAATCAAGCAACACCATATTGCTGTTCAAAACATTCACTCCTTCCTGGAGGTCGTCCCCGGGGGTCTGCCCTTATCACTCAATACTCAGTATGAAGATTAAGATCTTTGTCACTGAACTGGGTTTTGACACAAGGGCGAGGGGCGAGTTGCATTGATAATCAACATGTATTATTTTTCTTGCCAACGACAATTTTCAATTGGTTCAGGTCGTCCGGATTTTTTGAACAGCCATTGGTGATGTCTTTCATGTGATTCTGATCGACGTTTTGACGATGTCTGGGGAGTGAGGGGATTGGAATGATTTGTCAAAAGACTTTTTTGTTGTAAAAATCAGTTGTGAAGAGGATTCATCATGTCAGGGAACCTGCATACTACGGAATTGATTGAGACTTTATGTAATTGCTCGAGAGGTTATGTAATTATCTAAATAATCAGCGTTTACCAACAAAATGCCAGAGTTCCCTGTGGATGATGAATATGGACAGACATGGGGATTCTCTAGCTCTCCTCATCGACCTCTGACGAATCTTCGAAGAGGATCTCTTCGAAAAATTAAATGACAATTTTCTGACACTTTTTATCATCTCTAGGACCTCGGACTGACCCAAAATGTTTTACGCCCACTTCGTACTCGCCAAGAAGGGCCCTCTGGCCCGGATTTGGCTGGCCGCTCACTGGGACAAGAAGCTGACGAAAGCCCACGTTTTCGAGACGAATATCGAGTCCTCGGTAGACGGAATTCTCCAGCCAAAAGTCAAGATGGCCCTGCGAACCTCGGGCCACTTACTCCTGGGAGTGGTTCGCATCTATTCCAGGAAAGCCAAGTACCTCCTAGCCGATTGCAACGAGGCTTTCGTCAAGATAAAAATGGCTTTCAGGCCGGGGATGGTGGATCTCCCTGAGGAGCACAGGGAGGCCGCCGTCAACGCCATTACCTTGCCAGAGGTTTGTTTCGTATTTAATTGTATTGCTTTGTACGTTCCCAAAAATGTTAAGGAACTCTTTTTACGTGGGTTGAATTCGCCAAATCGTAAGGACACATTCAAACGCAATCATTTCTATTCGTCAAGCGCCAAAGCACTTCCGGAATCCTCATCCTTTGACGGCTCAAAGCAGAGGAATTCCATCAAATTTCACTGACAATATAAGGTCTTTTCCTTCAAGGTCTTCCATGACTTCGACACGCCAATGCCAGAGCTGAAGGACGTTGACATCGAAGCTCAGTTCAGTCTAAACCAATCCCGAGCTGAGGAAATAACGATGAGAGAGGATTACGGAAATATCTCCCTAGTGTCGCATGATCAGGGCTTTGGGGACATGAGCTTCGATGGGGAACCTCCTGAACTAATGCGCCATGGGACAGCCATGGAGCCGCCGATGGACCATGGACATATGCTGTTCAGCGATGGACCCGGTATTGACTCGACCTTGGAGCCAAAGGAAAAGGAGCCAGTACCAGGGACTTCTGCAACGCAACCTATGGACATCGACACACCTATCAGGGATGACGGCTTTGGGGGACACCTGGGACAGGATATCATATCAGGGGGACTCTTCGAGGGTGGATTGTTCGATGAAACTCCCATGGGAGAGGTGCCAGTGCCAGAATCATCAGGAATATCTGAGGCTCCTGGGACTTCTCTACCAACTCCAGCTGTTGCATCTGCTGACGAGTCTGATGATGACATGGGCGATCACTTTGGGGGCCCTCCATCGCCGATGGGGGGTATGAGCAGCGATGGGTCCAGACCAACTTCTCCGGTCGCCGCTGGAGAGGAGATCGAGGAGAGGGCGAGTGTCGCCAGTCACAGGTACACTCCAGCCCCACCAATAATTCCAGAAGAACACGCAATGAATCACATAGAAGAGGCAGCGCCTCTGCAGGATCAAACGACACTCCTACATGACGAGGAAGAGAGTTTTGCCCTGGCCCCAGTGGACGCTTCAGCTCTAAAAGGTTTCACAAAAGCAAAACGCAAGCGTAAATTGATTGTTGACGAGGTGAAAAATATTTCCGGAGAGGAGATGAAAGCCCAGTTGTCAGATACATCTGACATTGTGACGACGTTAGACCTAGCACCTCCAACCAAACGACTGATGCACTGGAAGGAGACAGGAGGTGTTGAGAAGCTCTTCGCCCTACCTGGAAGATCGATTCCCGCGCGAGTTCTCTTCAAGAACTACCAGAAGCACTTGACGAGTAAATCGTACGATCACGAGGATTTCGGAAGGATTCAGGAGGACGAGGGCCTGCCCTTGGAACAGATGAGGGAAGCACCTGAGGAACAACCAGCCCTGGACCAGTCCTCCATGACGAAGAGGCTCAGTAGGAAGAGGAAAGCACCTGCTGATGAGGATGTCTCAGGGATGCCCACGATGGAGGACCATCCTGTCGAACAGGAGCCTGAAGCACTTCCAATACCAACTCCAGCACCTGAGGAGCCACAGGTGCATCATGAGATGAGCATGCCGGCGGAGCCCAGTGTTCCAGATGTTACTGCTAGTTTAATGCAGTCAACGAGTCTTGAAACACCTGAACCCATGACTCCAGCATTACTACCTTCAGTGGAACAACCTGTTGAGCCACTTGGAGAACCTGAGATGCCACAAATACCTCCAGCTCAGGTGAGCTCACTTCTAGGAACTCAGGAGGTGCCTGAGGAAGTGCATGAGCCTATGGAGAACGACTTCGCGGATACTGGAATGCCTCAGATGGAGAATATGGGCTACGACAGGGAACATGGCTTCGTTGGTTATGAGGATCAGCCGCCTGTAACACAGAGTCCTGGAGCGGTCTCTGAAAGAGGACCTACCACTCCCTGGGCGGAGGATTACGAGTTCCCACCATCAGTTGGTCCTCAGGAGGAACAACAGGTCGATGAGACTTATGAGCAGTTCGAAGAGAGGGTTCTCAATAAGAGGGCTGCTCATATGTATCAGGTTATTAAGAACAAATTGGATACCAAGGACAGACTGACACTGGCCGACATGGCGTATAAAAATTCGAGGAAACAGGTAAACTTTTTGGTTTTCCTTTATTTGTGAAGGGCACGAGAAAAAATATTTTCATATCGAAGAGTTCATAAATAGTGAAGGAATGAACGAATTAATTAATTAGTTAATTTATTAATATACTAATTTTAATTTCAGGCGGCCCAAAAGTTTTATACTCTTCTAGTGTTGAAAAAATTCCAAGTGTTGGAGCTCACCCAGGACTATTCGTATGCAGATATCGTGGTGACCAAAGGACCCAAGTGGGATAATCCATCGTTGTAAAAAAAATTTCAAAACTGTATAATTTGCGTTTATGACATTGTTCATCAGTGAAATTAGGAGATATCACAACACCAGAAAACAATTACATTAAAAGCCCAATTATCTACATCCTCAGGTGAGAAAGACAAGACCTTGAGAAGTAAATATTTATTTCATTGTATTTTTCTTTTCATATCTTAATGATTGAATAGGTATTAAGAAAGAGTATATTTCTATGAGAAGAGCAACTAGGTTTAAGTGACATTTTTTTTTTCGAAAAACATAGGTGCGAAATTTTTTGCGTTATCTTGAGACATTAGTGAGTAAATGAATCGAGTGAGTGAGTGAATGAGAGACTCTCTGTCACTTTTTCTATGAAAAAAAAAGAAACTAATCAAGGGAAATGTTTGACCTTTTATGAAAAAAAGCGAGAGTGATAATAATTGGATGGAATTTTCTCTTTGCTGAAAGTATCGGTAATTTTATTTTTTTATTCTTTTGATTATTCGGCAAGGCGAATTGCAAGTACCAGAAGGACAGCATCAATCTTCTATTATCGTTAACAATGGTTTTTGGGATATTTTTGGCAAAGAGAAAGAGAACTCTGTAGAGAGATGATAGAAGGAGATGAGTTGAAATTCTCACCGTGTTTAATTCATGAATATTCCTGTAAATATTGGCTTCAAACGAAAATATAATAAAACATTTGTTGAGGGGGAAAGAATTTCAAAAAACAATGTTTCTATCATTTTTCGTTAATTCCATTACCTGTGAAAATATTTGTGAATCAAAATTTGATGTGATTTCGGCTCATTTTCTTGAATGAATCAAGTACTAAATCAATTAGACACTTTAATCAAAGATGCCTTCAAGAGGATTTTTAGCGGATAATTGACCTGATGTCACTTTTGTTTGTCCCTTCCCACTCCCTGCATTTCGTCATCAAGAATAAAAGGATAATTGATGAATCTTCAGGAACAAATTAATCTTTTAATGAAGAAATAGCGATTGATCTGGAAATGATGAGGAGATGCAGGCTACAATCATCCACTAATAAAAATCAAACGATAGTCCGGTGTTAAATGGGGAATGATCTCCAAACTTTGTATGATCATCTCAGTGATGATCAAGTCCGTCAATCAGTGTTAAACTCCTTTCTCCATGATTTTTTGACTAAAAAGATAATGAGAATATCGTTACATTTGAATTGATTTATATGAATGTATGTAAAATAAAATTATGATGCTAGATCTTTGCCTCAATCTCAAATTCTCCCAAGCAATCATCAATTAGATGTAGTTGGTGTTCAATTAATTAAAAGGCCATTTTTATTTTCTGGTGAAAAAAAGTTTTTATTTGTAATCTGAGAAGTTCTTACATAAATAAGCATTAATGATTAATACCACCACGATAAATCGTGATAAATTAATATTCTCATCAATGAAAAAAATGCAAGTTCGATCAATCTAATAATAAATGTTAATTAATAGGCAAAAGTAATACAGTATTCAGCAGTGAAGTGACGTACAAAATCGAATTCATGAAATAATCTAAAAAAACGTCCAGACAATTTCGTGAATATCTCCACTTCACTCTTAAATTTCTCCAGGTCTGCCCCGGAAACTGAAATTTTTCCTCGTAAAAAAATTCTGATCAATCGATTTCCTCCTCTGAATTATCCCTCAAGCTCCCCAGCAGCATAAGCATCACCGTAGGATTTTGTTCCGCGCTGTTCAGGGTCCAGTTTGATCATGTCATCGATTCGGAGGATCGTGATGGCGGCTTCAGTTGCGAATTTTAATGATTTTGTTTTAGAAATAGTTGGCTCGAGGATTCCGGCATTGAAGTTATTCTTTATGGTACCCTCGATGAGGTCTAATCCCATCCACTTGAAGTCCCCTGTGTCACTAGATGTCTGACTGAAGTTGTGATAAGCCCGAAGTTTAGCAACTAGATGTATCGCATCCTGAGCTGCGTTCACAGCCAGTGTCTTCGGGATGACGAGAAGAGAACGTGCAAATTCGGCGATTGCCAACTGTTCCCGGGAGCTCAGAGACATCGCGAAATTTTCGAGGTAAATTGACAGGGCAGCCTCCACGCAACCACCACCAGGAACCACGTTCTTACTCTCGAGGACGCGTTTTACGACACAAAGGGCATCGTGTACTGAGCGCTCCATCTCGTCGCAGTAGTAGTCGTTGGGGCCACGAAGGATTATGGATGCTGCTGTCCTTGCTTTTGGGCTGGAGAATATAAAAATTTGAATTTAATGGGTTTTTCATGATTTTGGAATGAATTACTTGAAGTTGTGAATTTCTTCGCAATTCTGACACGAAAAAAATCCTTCGATGCTTCAAGAATAGTTTTAAATATGAAAAATAAATTGAAGTCATGAAAAAAACGACAATATTCGCTGGATAAGAAAATTAACTAAGATATCATAATTACTTTTTAATGAGTATCAGCTCGTCATCGCAGACGACCTCTTGAACGACCTCAGCAGCCTCCCCCAGGAAGCTGGCCTCGAAGCTCTCCTCACCCTCCATATTCGTCAAGGAAGTTAAGAACTGGGCTCCAGTGGCCTTGGCAATTCTCTTGAGGTCTGCCTTCTTGCACCTCCTGGCAGCCATGGCTCCAGCTTCGATAAAGTACTTTAGGCACAAGTCGTCGATACCCCCGGTGAGCAGGATAACGTTGGCACCAGCCGAGATAATCTTCTGGATCCTCTCCTTGGTGATATCGATCTCTCTCTGGCGCACTGCTTCCAGCTTCTCAGGGTCAGTGATCAACACCTCAACCCCGAGTTTCATCTTGGTTTTCTGCAGGGAGAAGTCCAGACACGCAATCTTGGCATGGGTGATTTTCTTTGGCATCGCTTGGGAGGCCACTGTGCAGTTGAGGGCGTAACCCTGGACGAGAACCGACTCTCGGACGCTTTTTCCATGTGCCTGGAGAGTTTTTAAAAATCAATAATAATATTTATTGAATTTGAATCACTCATTTGTAACGATGAATGATTTTTTTAAACATTTTGAGGCATAAAAAAATTAATAATAATTACAATCCTTTTCATAATTTACCTTGAGAAGATTAACAGCCTTGATAGGATACAAATTTGTCCCCTTTCCATCGGTGATCTTCACAGCATTAGCAGCATCGACGACCATATTTCCGAAGAAATCAGCATCTGCCCCGATGATTTTGGAGGACATCGAGGTCTTGGCGATGTTGACGAGACAATTCCTGTCAAGTTCTTCGACTGGGATTGTCAGGCGCTCCTGGATGTACTTGCAGGCCTCTTTGCAGGCTAGCCTGTACCCCGATATGACCGTGGTAGGGTGGATCTTCTGATTTACAAGCTCGTCACCGTTCTTCAGGAGCTCAGCTGCGATTATGACAACAGAGGTGGTGCCATCACCCACCTCTTCGTCTTGGAGTTGAGCTAGTTCTACCAGAACTCGTGCAGCTGGATGCTCGACTTCCAGAAGGCGAAGAATTGTTGCTCCATCGTTGGTGACAGTGACGTCCTGAGGGATATGCCAGGTTTAATGGTCTTTCATAATGAGTAAATTTTTTATTGAATTTTTACTTTCATGGTCAGTCTCAAAATCTCGAAAATTGCTGATCATACAGGTCCACCATCAGTTGGCCTCTTTGAAATTTAATAAATTCATGAATCATCTGTACTCACACCAATGTCATCCACGAGCATTTTGTCCAGTCCTACAGGTCCCAGGGAACTCTTCACAATGTTCGCGATTGAACAAGCCGCCATGACTGGAAAAGACAGACATAAAATACGTAAAACTCCCAGCAATTCAATTAATTATCAAAATCATGTGTTGGGCGGTCTCCAGAGAGGTTAGTGTTCTTCAGAACTTACCATTTTGTGTTCTCACGGGTGCTCCCGATTGCCGGGAGCCAGCAACTGCCAGTGCACTAGCAACAGTCGACATTTTTAAACTAAAATTCAATTGAAATGATTAATTATCAGGAAAATCAAGTAGACAATTGTCTTCTGGATACACTCGAAGCAACACGCGAGGATCGAGAGCGGGTGTGAGGGTCCCTGCGCTAGCAGTTCTTCGTCTTTTGTCAGGGGGATTCCTATTGGCTGACGTTGGGCAACCATTGGTAAAGGTTAGGGCGGATTGGAGGGCGTCGCGGAGCATTCGATGACGATCGTTGTATGTTGGATACCGGCATTGTTTAATGATTTTATAAACAATTTATTGCCTCGAAACCATTAACAGTGATGGGAGAATACAGGTCGCTGTATTTTTCTTTGAGGACATGAAATATTTATAGGATGGTTGGAGGTATAGGCTGGTGAGTGGTTAGACACAGTTGGAGATCCAATTTTCGGACCAAATATGGTCATATTCGAATGTTACTGAAGATTAACGAATTCATTTGTGGTCTTATTCATTGAATTTTTGGTTAATTGAATGAATTGGAAGAAGGGAATCAATAATTTTTGGGAAAGTATCATTTTTTGAATTCATGATTTATTTAATTAACAGTTCTTAGTCCTTATTTACAGTGTTCTTTATAAGAATATTTGATACAACTATTAAATATCCTTCATTGATTACTATGATCCACTTTTACTCGTATTAATTACGTAGCTACTCATTTTCCTTTCCATATCTTTTTTGAAGATTCTCCCATTAGATTTCTAAAAGTTGGAAGTTGTATATTCCCTGGATGAGTCTCCTTAGGTGGGACTAGTATCTGGAAGACTCGGTAATATTCTAAAATATTATCTGAAAGTAAAACAAAACGATTTGCGATTCATTCAAATAATTTTGAAATTATTTTACGGTAGAATAAATCCTGAGTTCAAATGAACTTTCGAAATTTGGGAATTTTGCCTGTTCCAACGGAACGATCTGGATACGTTGGAGCTCATGTTAAATACTAAAACAATATCTTTAAAATTATAGTTATTTATTTCAATTTCACTCTGACCATTCCGAGATATTGACGATTGAAACTAGTTCATTTAACTAATTTTTCCCATGACATGAGACAAACCATTGGAGAGAAATCTAATGACTTACCAACGTCCTTTTGATCCAATTTGTACTGTGTTGCTATCGTTTTCGCGTCGTTGTTCTTGGGATCAGTCATATGATCAGACATGAACTTCAATGCATCCCTCAGGAGTACTTTTCCCTTTGGTGCTTTATCTGGCTGCCAAAATCCATAATCCCACTCTTCAGACCCTTTCGTATTCTGTGGAAGTTTCTCTGATCTTTGTGTCGTGCCTGCCTGAATTAACAATTTGCCAAATTAAATTTCCAAATCGTTGTCAAGAACGTAAAACATTATGGAACTCACAAATTGAACATTTGATGAAACGAACACCTGCTTCAATCGATCATGAAGGGCTGGGTCCTGCTTGTTATGACTCTCCATGAAGTTTGGATCCACTAGAGTTAAAAAAAAGAAAAACAATGTATTTAAGAAACCCCAGACGTTAAGGTCCACATTTAACTCAAGAAAAAAATATTTTGTCATTATTTTATTAAAACGGTGATTAAAAATTGATTTTAATTAATTCTCCCAGTGGAAGACAATCATTGGGTGTTAACAATCATTTTATTTATTTTATTTTTTACCTTCATCAGCTATTTCTATCTGCTTGGCAGTGGATGGATAAGTCGGCGCGGGTACGGGTTTCTCTTTATTGATAACCTTCTGCGCTCTATTAACAATATTATAAGACTTCGCCGGCCTCATCAGCTGTGCCCCAACGTTCCCCATCACTCCTCAATAAAAAAATCCAGGAATCAACAATTTATTTTTTATATTTCATGAATCGAATTTTCACGTGATGCTGGGGGTTCGAACCTCGTCAGAGGTTACTCCAAATGATTTTTCTGACAGAACTGACACCACCAGGAGGGATGACTCCCCTTTGTCCTTGAAGTTCTCCCAATGATAGAGACGATTTGATAAAAAATTTATCAAATCCCTTCAATTTCCAAAAACCAATATATTTTTTTCAATTACCGCAGCAAAATGTTTACATGTGTGCAGCTGCACATGTTACCTCCCAACTTGTCCACTAGGTCGCGTCCTGAGGACAATACGTGCCGATCGTTGACGTGTTACTTAACCTGCTGTTCACTAAAATCTGTTTCAAAGTGTTCTGGCAGATATGGCATCGAAGAAGGATTCTAAGGACAATGGGAACCTGGTAAGTACTTATAAAATATTATTTAATGATTCTTCAACAGTTTTACATCCTCCAACGAAGAATATTCGAGTCATTGAATCCCATCGAGTCCACCAGGAGCGTCAAACCTCAGAGACAATTCTGTTGATGTCAAATTATTATTAAACTGGGAGTAATCCTTGACAACAATAATATTCCTGAGAATCTCTTAACCCTTACAGCCTGCAAAAATAAACAAATGGGACGGTGCAGCTGTTAAAAACGCCCTGGATGATGCTGTTAAGGACGTGCTCACCAGAAAGTACAACTACACCGAGAATTTCGCCCTCCTAGACATGCGTCTGGGACTCTGTGGAGTAGCTGTCGGTGTCTCGAGTATCGCACTACTGTGGGATCACTTGTACCCATTTCCAGCATCCAGGCATGTCCTCGTGACCTGTGTCTCCATTTACTTTATCCTCATGGCAATCCTGAATCTGTACACAACGTACAAGGAGAAGGGAATCTTCGTGGTCGCTGTCCAAAGGTAGATGTTCATTTTTAACCCCTCGAGAGGATGAATTCCCCTCTGGTCCCATCAAATTATTCCACCACCCCAATTAAATAATTCAATTTACCCCGTTAATCATTTTATTCGAATGCTGATACGAATTTCTCTTGACGTTGTTGAAGGGATCCAGCTGGTTACGACCCAGACTGCACCTGGGAGGCATCCTCCTATCTCAAGAAGTACGATGATCAGTACAATCTCGTGCTGTCAGTGAAGAACGAGCAGACAGGGGCTATCAACGAGGCCCAGGTCACAAAATCAGTCGCAAATTTCATCGATGTTAATGGGGTTGTCGTTCCAGAGCTAGTAGAGGGTGCTGTTTCCAATCTTCACGACAGTCTTACGAGTCAGCGAAAAGACAAATAGTAAATGCAGGGGACTTGAGGCATTTATCATTAATTCATTCCGTGTGATCGAGCTGGACGTTATTGATTTATTTAACCAGAATTAATTTTATCTCTTGTAAGTTTCATTTCTTTTTTTGTAAGATACAGTACGAATAAATTAATGGTTTTACAATGATGCTAAGTTATAATGAGAACGTTTTATTAATTGTTTTTATAATGTGAATTGAAAAATATAGAAATAGGTTTTGTTCACATTCTCTTGGAAATCCTTTTCAGTCTTTCTCCAAATATATAGTCCACCATATAGAGCCATTGAACTTTAATAGCAATATAACAATATTATTATTATTATTGTTATTATTATTAATCCATTTATGAACCACGACAGGCGCCCTCACAGCGACAAAAAAAAACAAAAAATTCAGAGGTTTAAAAACGCCACAAACAATTTTATAAAAATAATAGTAATAATATAATTTTGAAAATATTCTCAAAATATCCAGCAATTATTATAAAAACACGTTAACAAAAAAAACTGAAAAGAGGAATGAATATGAAAAAACTAGAGAATTTGCATAATTTTTATTCAATTTTTTAATATTAAATTTAGAATGTAAACTTTTATTTTCATTTTTTCATTCACGCGAACTCGAAATAGTAATCATTAATTAAGAATTAATTGTGTAACGGGGGAGATTTCAAATGGTTTGAAATCAAAAGCGCCACCACGCAGCGTTCAACTGCTGCACCAATCAGAGAGCGGATCAGTCTCACTATGGCGTCCCCCCCGCATAGCGTCTCGTCTACGATAGATTCGTCTCGAAAGCGAATGATTTTCGGTTAATTATCGGTGGCTATCTCAATATTTCCCGATAATTTACGCGGTTTAACGGTTCGTGAGTGATGAGGAGTGTGTGATTAGTGAAATTAGGAGGAATTGAGGGGTATTTCAACCCTGTATTGGGAGGAGGGAAGATCGACGCCAAAGTGGCGGGAAATATCGCCGAGGCTCGCGATTCCCGAGTAAACAAGGGATGAGCAGACGTTGTTTGTCTTTGTGGGCATAAAAATATGTGCACTCGAATGTTTATTGATCGATTCGACGAATAATTGAGGTGTGTCGTGATGTAGTGTAGTGAATGGCCATGAGATGACTGATCACGACCTTGATGACTGTACATCAGGTACGTCCTACTCTTCAATCAAGCCGGCAAGCCGGTTCAATCGATTTTTGTTTGTTTGTTACTTGTTATGAATATCTCGAGATCCAAGAGATCCACCAAAATCTTTCTTGTCAACTTTTCTGTGCCCTACGATGGGCTCTCCAAAAAGGTTTTGGAGAAAAGCCATTGGGACCTGACTTTGTGCACCTGAAAATGAAGAAAATTTGACGACAATTGTTTTTATATAAACCATATTTATTTAGCCACACGAGTCATCAGCAATTACACCCATATCTTCACAATTTCATGTTCCAAAATAATCGTGACTAATTAATTATTTATTTCAGATATTTCGAATTTGGTAAATGATGCAGATAAAATTCTCTTGCTCTCTGATGAACATAATTTTCATTGAATAGCGCAACGCCGAAGACTATCACAGTTTGCGATTCTTGCATTTTATATATATTTTCATCATTTTTTTTTCAACATATTTTAAAACCCATCTCCGTTGATTAATCCTACAAACAACATTATCGGCCGTTCCTTCGGAGGGACAGGGACTCCTTAAGACATTTTAATAAGGATAATAACTCAATGTTCTTAAGTCTAGTTTGATTCGATTTTATTTTAAATTGCTCGTACGGATTTTTAGTTCAATTTTATACTCTCACATCGTTGGCTACTATCATTGCAAATTTGGGAAGCTTCTCCTCGGGGAAAAACCATTTTTATTTTTGAGAAAAAGAATTAACATTCACAATTTCCAAATTTATCTCTTTTATTACAAGATTTTTCCTTCATAACTTTTTTTGATAAATAAATAAAATCTCTAAAATAAACTACAAATAAAACAACTGAAGACTTGTGTTTTTTTTCTGTTTTGATTTAAGAAAATTATTATTTTTATTTCATTCAACTCAAATTTCTGCAGTAAATATTATGAATTGTTTTTTTTTTGAAAAATGATTTTTTTCTCGGGGTGAACCTCTCCTTGAGTATCGAATCATAGATAAAGGGCTAGATTTTTCTGGCCCATGACTGAACCAAAGCTGCACCCATACAAATAAACTCAATTTGAAACTTCAGGTCCTGAAATACGACTGAAAGTTTCAAAAAAAATTATCATCAACTGGGCATGTAATCTGGCGTTTCTAAATTCAATTAATGAAAGATCAATAACTTTTCACCTTCAATTTCTAAAGCCTTATCAGGGAGTTTAAGGGTTAATGGCGTGTCATGTTAGTGTGTATGTATACATGTCTGTGTGTTACAATAATTCATTAAATTTAATTATATTTTTAACAGTGAGCTCGACCATCGTGAGATATTCTCAACCATTTTCTTTAGACTTTGAAAATTCTATAACAAGCTTATCGTCCTAACGACCCATCGTCACGTCCATTCGTCGACGATCCTCTCCTCCCTGAAAGCAAAGCGTAAATTATTGTCATCGAAGTTCGATTGATCTACTTGCATATCGAGGATGTACCTGGCTCAGATCAACGTCAGATCGCCCTCCCCCTGGAATCACCAATGGAAGTTAAATCAATGTTCTCGGTGGACGCGACGTGAATCATCTAATAAAAAGGCGTCGCAAATTTGAGCCAACACTCCAGGAAATGGTCAATCCATCAAACCACCGTTTGAGATAAGCCATTCTTTTTCATCAATAATAATAGTGGTCCCGTGTTGGGTACAAGTGAAATTTCAAATCACCACGTGCTGCACTTGTTCGGTGGATTCATTCGTGCACCAGTGGGACAACGAAAGGCCTCGGCGAAGGCCGGTGAATTCATCATAACGACGTTAACCCTGTTGACAAGGAAAAAAAAATTGTTAAAAGTTAATTTACACGATCACACCCTCAAGGATCCTTAAGGCACCTCTGGACAATGCAACTTGCATTCTGTATGGAATGACGACAGATATTTATACCTCTCTGGATAAGGGGTGTGATAGTCGAGCTCGACGGAGAGGATGTAGGCCTCGGCAGTCATGTTAGAACAATAAGTCTGGGCGGCGCTTATGAAAAATAGCTGGCTCGGACGCAGTCCCTCCAGACTCGGCAATGTTCTGTCTCTACCGTTGGTTAGCGTATACCACGTCTGATGAGATATTTGTAGAGCACCAATGTCAGCGACATTCTCATTCCTCGTGACATTCCAATCAAACTGTGAAGAATGTTGAAAGTTATACATTTTAATAAAAATGGTCACGAGCTATGAAAAAATCCAAAAATTATAGTCTCCTCACCTGAACATCCACAGGGTCACCGTAAAATTGTACTTTCTTCCAAAATCTTTTGGCGTAGAGTCTACCAACACACTGTATTTTCGTTTCCAGACGATTCCACGATTCCGGTGTTATCCAAAGAAAATTCTCAACACCGATATCGGGATCGAGTGGTAATCTTCGATGATGCAGATCAAAGGCATGAAGTATCTCGTGAGCGATCACTGAGCCGAGGGTTGCATGGGCAGCGTAGGCTGGACCACCTTCCCAGGACCACGACCAGGCAGTCATCATTGCGAGAGGTATTACTTGAGGAAAATTCAGCGTTCAGACATCATTCGGTTCGTCGCATGTTTTTTTATATTGTATTTTATCGATTATGAGTCTTCGAGTTTTGATAGGAGACATCGGGAATAATATTATTATTTATTTAATTTTGAATGAATCTCCGCGTTGGCTAATGACCACCACCTGACACAATATTTATCAATTTTTCATCGGGACAAATTCTGAATTTTTTATTTATAAATTTATTTATAAATATTCCCTTTTTCGATTTTTTAAATGATGAAAAGCACGGATTTTTCATTGTTCATGAGACGAGAAAATTTTGCATTAGTGGGATAATGGAGAGACTCGTAATTTTACATTTTATTAACCATTAAAGTGACAACGGGAAATTAATTCTGTGCCATTATCCCCTGACGCATTTGGTAAATCACTTGACTTTCGAAAGACGTGCGGCTGGTCCCTGATTCTAGTCCAGGTGCAGTGGCCATTTCTTCGTTAAATCATAATCTTTTTATTGTAGATAATAATTTAATAACGAGTAATCACATTTTTCATTTTTAATTGAATAGTCCATTGATATTTCCTTTTTCATCATTTTCGATGATCATCACTTACCGGGTGGGTGATACATAAATTCAACTGTCAAAACTATCATTAATAAATAGATACATCGGACAGCAAAAAAAATTAGTAATGGATCTTATCCATTTCCCGATCTCTGATTGATCGATGTTCGTTGTACGTCACTCTCGATTCCCTCAACATGAGGAAAAAGGAAAAATTCTACGAGAAATTCTGAGGCAAGAAGGTGTCCAGGAATAAATCCAGCGGCAACAAGAACAGTTGTTAGGTAATTTCGGGTGAATTTTTCTCTTTCCCCAGAAATTTTACCAGAAATTCCCAGATATTTTCCATCCCCAGCATTAGATTTTCCTCCACTAAGGGATTATAATTTTTTCCACCACTCGACTTGGAATTTTTCTCAACAATTATTCTCCGCAAATAAAATTCTGACCAAAATCCTCACCTATTGAGTTAGTAGATGATTCATAATACGCGTTAACCGCATAAGGATGCCGCCATCTGTCATTAATACTAGTCCGTAAAATCAGCCCCTGGAGTCTTCGTATTTGTCGAAATCGTCCAATGACACTTTTAAAAAAATTATCGGGCTCGATGACAACCTGTAGAACAATTATGAAAATTAATATTTAACCGAATGACAAAGGACAAGTCTATTCTTACCCCGGCCATTTCCCTGGCAAGAAGTGTATCGTTATGAAAACCAGGCCA
Source organism: Diachasmimorpha longicaudata (assembly GCF_034640455.1). Classification (NCBI taxonomy): domain Eukaryota; kingdom Metazoa; phylum Arthropoda; class Insecta; order Hymenoptera; family Braconidae; genus Diachasmimorpha; species Diachasmimorpha longicaudata. The sequence continues at coordinate 2,836,845 of NC_087240.1, forward strand.
AACGTGAAACTTTCCCCGTAACTCGGTGAGCTTTAGTAGAGCCTGTGCACGGGTCTCATCGTCCAGCCATGACATAACCAGTATCCTTTCAGCAAGTGTCTCTTTTATTCTCTCAAACAATTTCTCGACCTTGTTGAACCACAGATAATGCACATCGTAAATTAATTCTACTCTAATTAGCGTCATTAGAATTCAGTGGCGAAGTGGTAAAGCGAGATAATTCACTTTAGACTATTGATAAGTTTTTGATGAATATCTCGGAATCTAAGGAGAATATTAAAATTGTTGTAATAACATTTTTTGAAGAGGGATTTGAGTACAGAAAAACATGATAGAACAAAAATTTTGCTATCTCTCTTAGATTTGAAGATATGGCCCAAAAACTCCAGTCATAAATAAGTCACTTCTCCACTGAATTGATGTATCATTAATATGATTTATAATTCACCCTGTTTGCGAGTGTCTCCAGGTGGTGGGGCTTATATTGCTGGACATATACGGCACCAACAGCCTCAGCAAAAAGATTGCTCGTCAACTTGCTGCAGGAGACATTCCAATTATCGCTAGCTGTAACGTTGACAATGTCGTGGAGTGTATCCACAGTATACAGCAGCAGCAGGCCATTATGAACGATCCTGTGACACCGGGGAGGGGGTCGCATTAATTATAATTAATTAGTTTAAACTGGAGGTATATAATTCGGGAAATCGTGGGCGAAGCGCAGTGGGAGTTCGCGAGCTGAAATTAATTATTCTAAAGCAAAATTTGATATTTGTTTTTATTCGAGATATAAAAATATCTCATTAAATTATAAAAACGCGTCTCTGGATTTCACGAAACTTTTGCAATTCTCTTTTAGTGATTACAGAGCTTTTGCGAAATTTAGACACACGTTTTTGCTGTGTAGTCGTAAAAACGAGGGTGTTGTTGATGCAATGAATAATTTAAATTCGAATTCACGGCGCTGATGGCGAGTTCATTCCATAAGTGAATTGATTATTGACCCGACTAATTGCTCGTTTATGTTTAATCAACTGCAGTAATGCTAGTGATCAATAGGATAGTTTTAATTGAAGAAATAACGAGGGATTTTTCCGACTGCATCGGTGCAGCTGAAATGAACTGGACTGTTGGAAATATTTTGAAATTTAGGTAACAGGCGCTTTGAATTTTTGACTTATCGTAGAAGTTTAATTTAGTTCAATTTAGTTCAATGATCAGGGAATTTTCAAGGGATTAAAAACACTGAGGGGTAGTTGCCTGCTGATTTACGATTTAATAATAATTTTTTAACAATCACGAGGATTTTATTTTTATTAATGCCGCCTTCATTAGTCGAATTTTACTTCGGCCTATTTATGTTGAATCGTTATGGAGGTGGAGTAATTAGCCCAAGGTGTAGCATCTGGCAGTGGCTGTCTGCCTCGACGATAATGGCCTCGGAGTGACATTGGGATGGCAATGAGAAGCTTGTGGTTTATACAAGAGTCCTATTTCATCCTGGATACAAGGGTAGATACAAGGGGAACAATGTATTATAACCGATCGAAAACGCTTATTCCGTTTGTCCCTCAGGCGTGTCACGCATATCATCATCACTTAGGACTAGAATCTGGGTGAAATCCCACGGCTGCGTGGAATTTACAGCATCTGAGCCAGGAAACCCCCTTACGAATTTTGGCATGCGAAACTAGCCTCCGTGGAATCCACCCCTTTTCTCTGGGTAGAATCGCTGATAATGGAGGTACAATATCTGGAGTATGGGGGGATGATTTTTGTTTAGTTGTTGAGTTGATTGGGATGATTTATTTGGATTACCTGCGGGCAGGGGAGAATGTACATAGGGGTCGTGCTCGCTGGTACCATCAGCTTCGTAACCGAAGGTTTATGGGAAGAATTATTGATAGCTGTTGGTGTTTTTACTGGGGTAATTGCTACGTTCGTTGATTAGTCTGGTGGGGGTTACTACCGGGGTCTATCTTGTTCAATTCGACTATAAAAAAATTATTTTGCAGTTGATAGTCAAAGGGGACTGCAGAGAGCATTGACAAGCTGAGACTTTGTTCGGATTCTCCAGGAAATCTTCTTGAATTCGTCGGTTGGACGCGTTCGCCAATTCTCCAGGAATTCCAAAATTTTTATTAATTTTTTTTCTCGAGAATTCGTCTCTCTTTGTTTTTTTACTGCAAAATTACTGCTAATGGGAGTGGGGTGTGTGGATAATGTAGTAGTAAAGTTTTTGTAGTTTCGGAGCGAAGGGATCCAATGTATTGGGTTCACCTCTGGGCAGGAGGTATGTACAATTGTACATAGAGCCCACGTTCACTGATACCCCTAGCTCCATGATGGAAGGTTCATGTTCAGAATTATTAATAGCAGTTGGTGTTTTGATAAGGCTAATTGATCCATAGGATAATAATGACTCTGGTCGATTGCAACTACCGGGTTTCCCCTCATTCAACTGAACTCTGAGCAAATCATTTCTCATTTGCAAGTTAAAATTTATGATTTTTTTATTCTCGTACAGTTCAACCCCTGTGATTTACATTATTCGAATGTATTCAACTCTTTTTTTTGTCCATTATTCGAATATATTCAACCATTTTTTGTTGAGCCCAAACGATTTGAATTCCAACCGAGATGAAATCAGCTGAAATTAATGTCTGCGGTTTGCCAAGTAGGAATTCGCATGTACATGTTTGCATAATTTATAACGCGAAACCCGTTGAGATGAGCTTTTTGGCTCTGAATGCGCATGCACTCCATTAAGTTGTGCCACTGGAGATGATTCCACCGTTCGTGGACCAGTGGATGAAGTAAACTTTGGGTTTATTCAATGTTTTGGAATAAATTACTTCCCATTATGGTGAATCAATTCTGGGAATTCCACGCGGTTAATTAATTCCAAGATTTTTTTTTTCTCTTTGTTGATAAAATTTTTGATACATTCGTCGTCTCGTGCAATAAAATTGGGGAATTTTTTTTCAATTTTATTCTGTTAATCATTAAATTCTTATGTCATCTTTTCAGATTGTATTTTGTATAAGAAAATTGACGTTTAAGAATCCAGGAAATTAACTCACCGTTTCGAGAATTGATTGAGCAATTTACCAAGACTCCTGAAGTACCTCGGTGCCGTTACGTACACATAAACCAGACGTTCATCATTGCTGTATCCACGATGGTACAAATTCATCATATTTGGGTTGTTACTCAGTGTTGAATTGAGCAGCGTCCCCCACCTTATCTAACCGAGGATCAACCATTTGAATAATACGAGCTATTCACGATGATGCACTGTCACGATGTTTGTTAATGTCGTATAAACTTACATAACCGAAACTATCCTGGAGATACGTGAGATTGTAAGGCACGTAGACACGCTGGTCCACGTCCACCCAGTTGTAGAGATCTTTTTGTCTCGGGTATATCTGGAATGCAATTCAATAGGGGAATTTTATTTGAGATGTGAGGAAAATATCTTCAATCTCTTCTTATTTCGTCGCCTCTGATCCTCGAGCTCATGCAGAGGAACTAAATACTCATTAAAAATTACGGTAGACGAGGGAAAAAATTATTTATAAAATACCCAAAACATTAGGTAATTCTGGAGTCATGATGTGTCGTTGAGAGAAAAATTGAATTTTTCTTATCAAATCATTTTTTCAAAATTTAAAATAAACTCTAACTCTTGTAAATCTCATCGCTCAGTCAGGAAAAATTGGAATTATTCATTTTACTCCACTACTCTCTCACTGTTATACCGACCCCAATGTGTTTAAAAAATTTATAATTTTATATATCATTTTTCTCCAGTTGAATAGTTTTTTATCTGCCACTTCATGCCAACGAGCAATGATTTTTCACAACGAGAGGAGGGTAAAATGCCCGGAAAAAAAATGTACCTTGCTGAGTGCCAGGCAGAACTGCATCAGCAGATACGTTTCATATGATCGTTCCCTGTTTTCCATGTCCTTGGGCAAAAAACTCTGGATTATTCTCTCAATTCTACGGCAACGCTCCTCCTCCCGTGCATTCTGTAACAAAAAAGTAAAAAAAAAAATTGTACACACGTGAGAACAAATGAGATGAAATTTCATATTTTCTCGGGTGGATAGGGTGAAGAGGGGAGGGGGTAGAGGGAGGGTGGGAGGATATTGTAAGAGTGCTGTTCGGATCAAAGTGCTTTGCACTTTTACATTCAGTTGCTTGAGAAAAAAATTTATGGATCTTGAAGGACAATTGCGGTGTGAATGACTATTGAAATTGTCTTTTCATGGGGGTGAATAAAAGTTGGATATTACCGCTGATGCCTGCGGTCAGACGAATTTCGCATGGTTACGCATATAAATTGCAAATTAAGCGCAGATACATTGATATATGAATATTAATAGTTTTCGGAGCGGAATATGTTATCGCGGTTATTAATTATTCGCTAATCGAAATGTGCAGGGGCTCATGGGGGTGGGGATTTTTCGTGTGTTGTTTGGATTGAATTTTCGGTGGATTTATGGCAATGCAGGGATATAAATTTTCGATGTTACGGAAACTTTGGAATTCTGGGGGAAATATATTTCAAGGGAAGTTTTGAGTGAGAAGGTGCTTGGCTATTCATTAGGTCACGACGCTGTCGGGAATAATAATTTTTCAATGGGAGAAATCGAAGTCGAATGGGGAAAATAGGGGTTTCATGTGGTTCGGGGGGTGGACGGGAACAATGGGAACAGAATTTTTTGGATTTTATCAGAGAAAACTAATTTTGTAATCATAAAATAGCCTGAAAATTGTATGTAACGATTTATTAATTTTTTTTTCTTTTTTTTTCAGTCGAGAAACAAAAATTTTTTGCAAACCAATTTTCATGGAACTCTCTTTCTCTCAGTGCAATTTTCGAAGACAGGGAATCGATTTCTTTTATTGCGAAACGAAACAATATAAACCGATTCCTTTCCCAGCACATTTCAGTCGAAATTTCACTTCAAGGTCAACACTATGATAACTAAAGCAATATCTCCGTCGGATACTGCTTGTTTTACGGCTGAGACCCTCGAGTTTCACTCCGGAGTGCTCCACGTCAACCCTTAGATTTCATCGAAATTCTTCCGCTTTTTCGTTCCCAATGGTGACTCCGAGGACCGAAAAAAGATGTTGAATCTATTTATTGGGAATATCTACGACTCCTCCGTGAAACGGTGAATGGGATTTCTGTGACACTGGGTCTTTGGACGCTCAATATGAATCGGAAATCGTTCAAATATCTGTTACTTCTCGAATCGAGGAACATTCACTATTGTTTCTATTGCCGTTGAAATTTTTATTGCATTATAATTTCACGGAAATTCCGCCAAACTTTGGTTTGCAAAATTAAATGGGTCTGGAGGGCTAAAGGGGAGTGTCGATTTTATTAAATTTATAGTTTCGACAGAAGAGATTTTAAGAGCGGCTAGGGAGGATGTGATGCAAAGAAAGACTTTTGTAACATCAAGGAAATAAATAATAATAGTAATAATGATAAATAAAATAGTTTCGACAGCGAAAATAATCTGGATCGATAATTTAAAAAATAGAAAAATTTTACATCTCAATAAAGTGAGTTCTGGGCCTTGTGGAGGTAGGCCCAGATATTTATCCATAATTTTATCAATATCTTCGGTGTTATTGAGGCAATCAACATGGGCTTTTCAGCTATTACCTGGAAGAAAAATTGCCGCGGTCGTTAAAACCCAAATGGGACAGATTTAATCATTTCAGATTTAATGGCTCATGTACCTCGAGAATAAACAGTGAAATATCGGTCTGTGGGACGAGATAAAATGTGAGCAATACACGTTGCAATTTAGTTTCTCAGATAGTGTAAAAATTGTGAACGTAATTACATTTTTTGGAAAGTGCTAAATCCACGTATGCCTCGTTTATTCTCACTTTAATATAATTTTTTTTTGAAACTTGAGAGTAAAGCAGAGTGGTTAGTTGCATGATTTAGTGGAAAATCCCGGGGTTTGTGCAGCAACACGCAAACCCCGGTTTCCGTGGTTCCCACCGCATGTGTGGTACAGCCTGCGGAATTGCGAAAATGAACTCTAACTAAAAACTACAAAGATAGGGAGGGAAAAAGTTGGTGATTTTTAACTGTATAAATTTACCTCGATAAGTGAACAAATTTACACGCACGAAAATTAATAAAATGGTCAAATAAGATAAATAACATAAATAATTCATTTTTTCAGACTTCATAAAATACTTGATAAATTAAATTTTGCATTATTTTGAAAAATAAATCAATATCATCGATGAAAAAAGGATTTTTTTGTTACTCAACTTCACACAAGATGAGCTATTCTTTTTTGGAAAATTAACTCATCAATTAATAACAGCAATTTTATTCAATCTAGAGTGGGATATAGGACATTTTACTGAACTATCACAGAATTTTTTTGGAACGTTAATGAATTTTTCGCGGAATTTTTTGTTCAAAATCACGATACACGAAAAAAAAATCTTAGAATTTTCATAGAAATTAAAAGTCTGATGCAAAATCCTCATGACAAAATCCAACGAAGTTAATAATCGAGTATATTCGGTCCTCATTAATCACAATGACTTAAAAAATGAAGGAAGGCCCAATAAACTAAACTGACCGACCTAAGAATTTTTTAAAATTTCTTTTTTTTTTCTAAACTAAACTCATCAATTAATACCACGAATTTTATTCACTCCAGACCGACTTAAATTTATTTCCAACAGAATCACTGTCTACAAAAAAAAAATTGATGACGAATTTTTCATGATTAATTGGACCGGACCGGTGATGTTTCATTAAAACTTTGTGCCTCCACTCGAGAGATAACGCGCCCTGTCTATACCCAGTTCTCCATCGATCGTTAGAAAAATTTAGTTCAGAAAGGAGGTTATGGTCAGTGATCGTAGGTAGCGATTCCAATTTCGATCGTTAGGCTGTAAAGGGGCGTGGAAGGGGATAGAGGGGGGGGCGGAGGGGGTAGGTAGGTAGGTTTGTCGCCATGAAAAGTGGGTCAAGAACGGGGGGTTGTATCGTCGGCATATAGATTTGAAAATCGGAGTAGGGGGTGACACCGCAGAAGCCGATGCAAATTCCCATTCGAAAATGGGAGTGGATTTATGGGCCAGTGTGTTGGTGGACCACATCTCTCTCGTTTCATCCCCTAACTCACTGAATACAATATACAGATTTAGTTAGTTCACCGTTGGGGATGAGGGTGCAAGGAAATTGGAGGAAATCGGTGAAAGGTTTTCTCTGGTGTTTTAAAAATTCCGGAGATTCCGATGAATTCTTTGTCCCACCCGCAGCGCCGCCTGGAGAGACGCCATGAAAACAACCCTTTATTGCCCCCCGTTGCTGCACTGTTTATAATACTCTGCATTCCCTAAATCCTAGACTTTATTAGTCGTCCCAGTGAGCCGCGGATTTATGACCGTGTACTAAATCTGGGGTTATTTACTGCACTTTTTATTATTCGGTTTTTGAATAAAGGAGACCGAATGCGCACTTCGCGCGCCCTATTTTGATTTCCCGCCTCAGACATATTGACCAATTAGGAGAAAGTCTTACATATGAAGTTAGTCGATGACTTCTGGGGTTAATTTAATTTAATTTATGCGCTTGTGCTTTCATAGACTGATGAAGGGCGATCACACCGTAAAAGAACGAATGTGAAAGTCGTTGGTATAAATATGATGAGAGAGGTAACTTGATTCATAATGGATGCTCTTAGGAACACGAACGTTTTCGCATTTTCGACTAACGCGAAACTTCATTCATTTAATCGGCCAATGGGAAAGACCTTACGTGATTTCGACTTGGACGTACTTCATTTATGTGCTTCTGCTTTTATAAATAGGACGAGACCGAATGCGCGCTTCGCGCACCGAATTTGGATTGATTCCGAAGTAGAACATGTAATATTTTCGATGGTGACTTATCATAACGATGAAACGAAACTACCTCATTTTCGGGCAACATGAACAATTCCATAAATTCTACTAATTGATTGTTTAAGTCACCATCGAAAATATTACATGTTCTACTTCGGAATAAATTCAAATTCAGCGCGCTGGCGATCTCGTCCACTATGAACCCGAACGACCAATAAGGAAAAAGTCTTACGCATGAAGTTAACCAATGTCTTACGTAGCTAACTTAATTTATGTGCTTCTCCTTTAATAAATAGGAATAGCAGAACGAGCTCTTAAAGAATACCGAATGCAGAAAGAGGACAGATTGGATAATAGGGAGGGGGAGAGGTGTCACAGGAGTCGATACAAATTGCCAGTTGAGAATGGGAGGGAATTTATGGGCCAGTGTGTCGGTGGGATTTATGGGCCAGTGGGTCGGTGGACCACATATCTCTCGTTTCATTCCCCTAATTCAGTAAATAGTATATAGAGATTCAGTGAGTTTGTGGGTGGGAATGAGGAGGAAGGAAATTGGAGGAAATCGGTGAAAGGTTTTCCCTCGGGTTTTAAAAATTCCAGAGACCGGGATAAATTCTTCATTCCATCACCAGCGCCGTCTGGAGAGACGCCATGGAAACTGCCTCCGAAGGCCAGCGAAAAAATCCGATGACTCACGATTTATTTTGTTTATTAATCGTCGCAGAAAAGTACAGATTTATTACCATTTGGTGAACCTGACTTAGACTTTTGCCTGCAGTAGTTACCGCACTGAGCCCCGGAGCGACTCTTGTACCCTAAATTTTTTATCTCCCTCTCGTTGAATGAGTAATGGCGGGATATTTGGAGGTCACGAGACACATAAAGACGGAAAACGACGAGAAAAATGATGCGTCTCCACCCCTCTTCCGTTAGCAATATTTTTCTTTAACCCAGTGAACCGAAAATACCCGAAAAATGAACTCCGTAAATCACCGAGTTATAATTCACCATTTAATTCATACCTTGATCAGTGTGTATGCCCGACTCTCGGCCGGACTGGAGCGTTTCTTCCGTTTAATTTGTGAGCCGCTGAGGCCTTCGCGCCATCGGGGCCCGTCCTCCTGAAATTAAATAAATAAATAATCATTCTGTGATCAACTAGCGTACCACATCATACCACATATTCAGTTCATCAATTTATGAAGAATATTTCTCTTCTCGTCATGCTGACGAGTTTCTTTGCAAAACCCTAACAGGCGATGAGGAATCGCCGACAGTCGGCCGACTGTCGGCCAGCGTTGGCCGAATGTCGGCCCACTGTCGGCCATTCCTCATCTTCTGTTAGGGATCAACCCCTCTAATTCCGTGTTTTCTGAACCCCTTTTTTTAGATTAATCAATTTATCGTTTTAGTCGTGACCAACAGCAAGAAATTTTCTTTTCGCAAACTCCTGAATCATTAATGTTCCTGAATATTTCCTTCCTCTCCAGATGTATGACTCTATTGCGTGTTACGAATGAAATAAACTGTTGTGCATGCCAAATGCGCACGTGTTGGTGACTACGGGGTAGTTGTTTGAGGGTGAGTGGGCAAAAGTTTGCGTGGTCATGGGCAAACAAGCCGGAAGCGTGCCAACTATCGAGTCGTGTTACGTAAAATGTATGTACCCCACAGTTAACGGGTTCTCCGCACACATCAGGTCATTTAAAAATTTTGAAAAATTATTTTCACCAGGTCCAAGGACACCTGATTTACCCGACTGCCCCACGATGAAAACTGAAATCTGAAATCTGATGATTCGCGAATGGGGGCGGAGGCGAAAGGGAATGACAGAAGACAAGGTCGGCGATGAGTTATAGGGCCGTAGTGGAAAATTAGAAGGATTCTCACGGGTCTCGGTGAATTTTGGCTACTGGCCAACTAACTCATCCCCCTAGATGGCCCCTTCACTCTTACCCCTCATCCCTCACGCGGCACCGCCCCCTCTTTTGTAACACATCCACCGAAAATGTACGTAGCGCTGGGGATCGACTTCTTGGCTCCAGAATGTCGTGTCCCGCTGGTAGATATCTCCGTTAACCGCCGAAACGACCGATTCTTCCACCAGACAGCTTCCTTCCGGACGCCCTCGAATCATTCTTCCTTTGTCGAATTCCGTACGTGAAATTTAATGCCGATTGTCGTGAGGGGAGGGGGAAATTTTTGGCGGATAGGGATTTCTCACGGAAAAATTAGTTTGTATTATATGCAGAGGGAGAAATAATGCTCAGAAAAAATTACGTTGATTTTCCGGTAATCGGGAGGGAAAGGGTAAAGGGTGGATATAAGAAATTTTGAGGAACTCTCACGGAATTCTTTTGGGAATGTTAAGGAATTTTTCGCGAAATTGTCTGTCAAAGATTTGAGAATTTTTATGGTGTGTTTGTGTGAATTTTGGCGAAAATTGCAGGACTGAGAAAAATTAGTCGTACAAATTAAAAGTCTGATGGAATATTTGTAATGAGGGAGTCCAACGTCGGCAATAATCGGCTGTATTCGGTGCTCATTTGTCAACCAATCACAATGAGTTACCGAAATATCACTGCGTGGGACAGAAAAATAAATGACGGAAGGGCGAATAAAATAAATTGACCTAGATATGAATTAAAAAAAATTTCTATCAATTTTTCATTCAACTTCAAATAAAAAATGATAGAACTTCAAATTTTATGGTGCGGTTTAGTCAATTTTATGAAGCCACATATCAATAATTACAAAATTTATCACAAAATTTATGATATTGATCAAAATTTTTATGTGTCAGTAAAACACATTCCATCACCCCCCGATTCTAATCCCCACCGCAATTTCCCTAATCACTAAGCGAACTGCGAGTTTCGTAATTATTCCCTGCACTTCCCATAAAGCAAAAATAACCCTAAAAAAATATATCGAGTACATATCCCTTCAAAATATTTCCCCACAAATGGACCACACATATCTACAATTTCCCTCATTCCATAATTTTCCCCGTCACCATTTCCTCAATTCAAAAAATAAAAACTTTCCTTATCTCTCCTAAAAATTAATCCAAAAATTTTGAGCAAAGCGTTCATGTCTCCCCGTAAAATTTACGACGACAAAAGTCTTCATATCACCCAGCGATAAAAACCATCCAAAGGATCACATTTTCACATATCTCCCATCCAGGTCAGCAGACTGATAAGGGTCATGGGGGTCTCAATAAAAAAAAAATATTAAACCCAGCATAAACAGTCCTCCCAACGATCATTTTTGAAAACCCCTCGACTGTGATCCACTCGTCAAAGAATTTTTCCCCCTCTCGCTAACAGTTGTACATCAACCTGCCGTCGAGAGGACAGTTGTTGGCCTTTTATAATGCTAACACACTTATATTGCAATATCGATTCTCGATAGACCAGCTTTGTTTACGCGAGAACCTCCCTTCCACCCTCCCACCCACCCCCACCCCCCTCCCACTTTGAAACGAATATGTATTGACCAGAGTGCGCATGCGACTGTCGAATATTATCCGACGAAAGTTCCACCGTTAAACATTTTATCCCTCTCCCCCTGGCCCATCCACCACCTTCACCCCCACCCCCTAGAGAGATAACCATCTTCAACTATTTAAGAATCGTCCCTTGTTCTTCCTCACGTGCTCTCGGTGCACGTAAAGTAGGATAGGACAAAGGTCTCAGAATGTCAAGTGGACAGACCTGTGCACACACCCGGAGCAAGTCTCCCTATTGTTTACTTGTACTACTAGTGTTATAATGTATTTTATAACTATTTCAGACAACTTATCGTTGACGACAAGTGAAGAATAATCCAAAAATTTTGAGACTGGAGTCAAACGAATTTCGATTTTTTGTTTTTTTCCAAAAGTTTTTAGACTGGAGTCAAACGAATTTCGATTTTTATTTTTTTTTTCAAAACACTTTTTCGTGGTATTCACGTCTCTGGTATCTCGACGTCGAAACTAGTTTCCAAGTTTCACATTCAATCGATTACGGCGAACCTTTTGTGGTATTCGCTCATCAGGAGTTTCAACTGAATTTCTTTCGATGTTCATCAACATTCTCGGTGTCTGGGAGGATTCGTGATGGAGTAATTTCAATGGAAAGTTCTACGAAGTGAGAAAAAAAAATATTTCAGGGAGGAATTCAGCCGCGAAGTGGGTAAATGAGATAAGTTCACTTATCTCAGAGTCCACTTTTGTCGAAATATTTCTGAATATAATTCCCATTAAATCCTTTCAATTACCAACACCACTATTTCATTACTATTATTATAAGTCCATGGGTTTTAGTCAACACCCAGTAAACCCATTCACACGGAATAATTTTTCCACCTCATTAACCGCTTTGAATTTACCGAATCGAGGAAATAGATTTGTGATATTTGTGTCCATCCCATCATTTCATTTTTCAAATAAAATTGTAAATTAATGTGCATGGGATACATTCAATATGACAGAAGCGGAAAATCTCATTTCCTCTCCTGTCAGGAAATTCAATCCCATATATATAACTAGAAATGCGAGTGTACTGAATGTCAATTAAATAAAATGTAAACTCCGGGGTTTTGCGAGAGGAGGTGGGGAGAGAGAAAAAAAAAATCACCAAAACTCAAAAGATATTTTATGCCACAGTAAAATAGACATAAAAGAGTGTGCGCATTAGACGAGTGTATTTTTAGCATTTGCTCCGGAAGCTGAGAAAATACAGAGATTGGAAAAATGTTGAAAGAGTTATATGTGTGTACCAGGGAATGTGGGAGGGGGTGGGGTGGGGTGGGGTGGGGTTGGGGGGAGGTGGAGGTGGTGTGCAAGCGTTAGGGAGTGAGAGTTAGAGGTGGGGGAGGAGAGGGATTGGAGATCGACGCGGGGGTTTTCAAAGATATTACTCAATTCCGTTAAATCTCTCTCCATCCGTTTCCGGTCGCACACACGTCGATGGATACAGAATCGTTTTTCTTCCACTCCAATTAATTTCTTGGCGCTTTGGAAATCTCGGCATTCCACCGCACCTCACGTACACACGAAAACGAGGGGATTTTCACTCATACTAATGCCGAGTAATTACACTTTGAGAATTTGGCTGTGGGTAATTAAAGTCAGTGGTCGATGCCGTCCAATGCTCGGGTAGTTCACCAAAGTCAGTGTGAACATTGAATTTTAATTCGTGGAAGTGGGGGGCGTTTAATGGGGTTGAGGTACCAGGGGATCGCGATCAATTGTGGGGGTATATTGAGGGAGAAATTGGAGGTAGGTGGATCGTTGAATGGGGTTTTATGTGGTGAGGGGAGGGTAGATTAGACGGAGAGGAGAATGGGAGAATTTTTATGGTGTGATTCCGGTAAAAATTACGGCGGTGCGTTAAAATCTGGGGGGAATGTCCAGATGTGAGACAAATTACTGTGGGGTGGGGTAAAATTTGGTTGTCGGCTTTGGAAAACTTGGATATCGGCCTCGGGAAAATTCAAAGTCTGATGGAGCGGTTTTCGTGATGAAGTGCGACGTCGGTAATAATCGGCTATGTTCGGTGCTCACCGGTAACCGATCACAATGAGTTACGGAAAAATTACTGTGGGGCACAGTAATTAATAAAAAATGGAGGAAGGCCCAATAAAATAAACTGATCCAGAGAGAAATTAAAAAAAAATTTCCCTCAATTTTTCATTTATTCTCAAATTAAAAATGATAGACCTTCAAATTTTATAGAAACGCTTAGTCAATTTTACGAAGCCATATAATTAATTACAAAATTTACGATATTGTCAGGAATTTTTATGTAATTCAAAGACTAGTAATTTTCCACAGACTTTTCTCTCCCCGAAAAACGAGGATTTTTATCGATTCCCTAGACGTACAATTAAAATTATATTTTAGGGTACAATCAAAGTTGTAATTTCAGAAATTTCTTGAACTCAGACTTGCGCAGTTCCTCCAGATCACGAACTGATGATTAAAAAAATTGTGTCATACTTTAATCTACAGTAAGAAATTAATGAAAGAGCAACTCTGAACTTCAAAAACGTCTCATAAAAGAAAAAAGCTCCGCCACTGCTCGAGGTATTTAGAATCAGGAGCTCGTGACGTGAGGAAGGACAGGATTTCCTCCTCCACCTTGAGGAGCACTGGGGCGGAACGAGGTTTTGTATCATTTGAGATCGAGACTCCACTTTGGTATTTCAATAGTGGTAGTTTCACAATCCTCGGCAGATATTTTGGGGTAAAAACCTGGTTCAGAGGAGTTTTCGAATGGATTCAATGACTTGAAAACCACCAATGAAGATTATTTTCATTGTCTACCGACAGTGTACTTACTTGTTTTGCTGTGAAAAATCCCTCCGGATGATTGTTGGAGGGTAGATCCAGAAATACAGATGTTCTCGAGTGATCGTAAAGATCAACATCCAGATAAAGATCGAATAATGGCGCACCGTTGGCCTGCAATAATGTTGAGACGAGTGGAGTTATGTCCGATGGCCCTGATACCCTGGGTGATAAGTATCCGCCCAATTCCTGCAGCAACTTATAAACTGCAATGAAATTTTATTACACGGTTATATAATTTTTTATTCATCGGGGTTTCGTGGGATTGATATTGGAGATAGCCGGACTAGATGATACCATAACAAATAGAGTGAAATTTTATTCAGCGCGCCTCGAAAACTTGGAATGAATGCACCACTGTGACCAGAGAAGTTTTCAAGAGCTTTTTGAATTTTTTTTATTTTTTTTTTGGAGCTGGAAAAATCAGGCTAAAAGTGACGACAGCATGCGAATACTTCTGTCGATGAACACAAACGGAAATACCGGTATTTCCTGACCACAGAGACTAATACCCACTCGCTGTGTATTTGCAAGCCCGAAATGAAACAGTTGTGAGTATTTTTTTTTTTCACCGCAAATTCAATTCTACGAAACTGTGGTGCATAACAGATAGTTTTTTTTTTTACGTTTGCATTTTTACGGTTATGATGTTGCAGATGACTATGGTCTATTGTAGAATGATCGTAATAAATATAAATATATATAAATTAATATAAATAAATTATAATATATATGAAAATATATAAATTTGAACGTAAATAAATAAATAAATACAAACGTAAGATATATAAATTTTTATAGTGCCTTAAAGAAGGTTTTAATTCATTAAAGTTGAAAATTTATTAATAAATAAATTACCGCATTCACATTTTGTTGGAAAATAGCGGAGCAAATGCTCAGTTTTTATGGAACATTTTTCGGTGCATGAAATCCCTCGTAAATCGAAAAAATTTCAAAAACCGATAAATAATCGAAGTACATGTGTTCTCCATAAATTGGAATGTCCGTGGTTATGACGTACGATTCAAGGTTTGCAAATCAGTCGAAGGGAATGGTATCTCACACGTTAATCGTTTTGGTGGAGTTAATTGACACCGACGTTTAAGGATTTAGGGTCCCCTCGAAGAGCATTCACGCCATTTTATTTCGCTCTGTCGAGCATTATCGTTGGGTAAAATGGGCGATGGGGAGGGTAAAGGGGGAGGTTAAGTAGGGGTTGACCTTCGATGTTCTGCGGTTCCTTGAACAAAAGCTCCGGGAAGGAGGTAATGTACAAGTGGGTCGGCGCCTTCGATGGCTAAAGCCTCAGAATCACGCGAAGCTTCTTCTTGAGATTTTTAACCCTCGAGAGCTTTACATCGGTCAATTTTAATGTGCCAAGTTTTTATTGCGTGCACAAGGTTAGAATCGTTTCAAACATTATCGAAATGGGGAATCTTCGGGTTGCTTTATCAATGGATTTTGCAATTTTTTCTGAGTAATGAAGTGGAGGAGATCGGGGGTTAAATGAGACCTTTGCACGGAGAGAAAAATTCTTGAAAAATTACGTGTTCATTCCATAATTTTCCAGTGAAAATAATGTTCAGTAAAAATTACGGAACAGTGACATATTTATTCATTGAACGTTCCATATTTTTCCCGAATGTTTTGGACATTTTTCCGAATGTTTTGGACATTTTCCCGAACGTTTTAGACATTTTCCCGAACGTTTTGGACATTTTTTCGAACATTTTGGACATTTTTCCGAACGTTCTGGACATTTTTCCTGAAAATTCACTGAAAAAGTGCGTAACTGTTCCGTAATTTTTACCGAATATTATTTTGACTGGAAAATTATGGAATAAACACGTAATTTTTCAAGAATTTTTCTCGCCATGTTGTTCTTTATTTATTTATTAATGAAACAAATGACTCTAGTGCCACATAATCAGAAAAATAGTCATTTAATTAGTAGAAAATTGAGCTCAGACCATTCCATGTTTTCTTTTCTATTATTTTACAATAATAACGTAAATTAAATTAAATCTCACATTTTATGGGGTCTAATTCTACCCCACCCCAGCCTTCTCCACTACATGTTAACCACGTTCCGAAATCCGAGCCGCTTGTTTCTTTTCCACATTAAATTCTGTTCCTTCTTCACTCGGGAAATAAGTTTGTAGTGGTATTACGTTCTGCTCCTGGACCACCATTTGGCGGTTGCACAGGGTCTGGAAAATTTTTCGCTCCGCGAAAGAGCATTCGGGTACGAGTCTAGTGCACTTTACAACCTTATACAGTTATAGGCCAAGTTCGGATTATTACGTTTTCTCGCTAATGAGATAATCTTAATTTACAGCCCTCCCCATTCGGAAAACTCATAACAATTCACGATTACCATTTTTCTCCGGAGAGTAAAATAATCTCGTTTGAATTTGGAATACTCTCATTTATCTGTCTCTCCTCCATTTGTCTCCCACAAATATGAACGAGAAATTGATTGCGATAATGGGATTGAAAAAGTTATTCCGGAGAGAAAGAATTGGATAATAAGATTTGGAGGTAGAGAGTGGAACAAGATGAGATGCAAATGTGAATCTGAATACAAGCGTTGACGTCGTAGCCACTCATACCCTCAAAACGACTGATAGGTCAGGTTCTGGGGATGATAACCAGTTGGAATGAACCCTGGCATATACGTGGAAAATGCTCATGTACTTCCGGCTTCATCAGCATCCCACTGGAAAATGGCTCCACTATAGTGGATTTTTTATGGAGGATATACACCAGGCTTTTTAACGACGCATTGTAAAGAGTGACGCTGCAATTTAACATAAAACGCGTACAAAGAAAGAATGACTTTCTCTGACGTCGTTCAGTGGCATAAAATTTAGAAAATTCTCCTGTGACGTGTGATGACAAGAATTCAAATTCAAATAAACTGCTCCTATGGAGAGATAAATTATTGATAAATTATCTGTCTATTCCATAATCTTTTTGTTGGAATATAGTCTCAGGTTTGAGAGGATTGCGGTTAATTAATTTAATCCCATGTCTTAAATATAGAATAAAGTTGCCTTTGGATCAGTTGTCGTTGGCAACGGTTACCGGAGTGCGAATTGACGTACCAGCGATGTATACCTGGGCCTTACAACCCCCGAGAAGGGTCACCAACTATTTTTAAAAGATTATCGCATTAATTACCCGGTGCAGAAACAGTCACGCACTTTTTCAGTGAACGATCCAGACTTGTTCTGGAGAATTTTCGACTTTTTCCTGAAAGTTTACTGGAAAAGTGCGTAATAACTTGCGTAATTTTTACCGAATACTGTTTTGACTGACACATTACCCAACACGCACGTAATTTTTCAATAATTTTTTTCTGCGTGCGGTTAGATGGAGCCAAAAAAATATATTTCGTTCTCAAAATTACTTTTTTTATTTATATTAAAATTGAGGGATTTTAACTGAGAGAGCTTTTTCCTCTCCGGTTATTAGTCTGATCCGGATGAAAATCTATTTAGATGAAATCCTGATCTGCGGAATTACCCACTGAATTAATCATATTATTTTAGAGCATTTTTACGGCGCCAGAGGCGAGGATAAAAGTCCTTCCATCAAGAGATAATCATCTTGATTTAAAGACACCGTCGTTAAAATTCTCTCGGTGCTAGATAATATCTCATTCATATCCTGGAACTATTGATTAAAAAAACCCGAGCCCATTAAGTTGTTTGAATTTAGCAAATGTTTTACCGAGTCTGAACAACTTCTTATCTTAATACTGTCCTCCTAACTGCGAATTTCTTTGGCAAATGGAATTAAACTTACCCCGGCGATCCCCGCGGAATTTTAATTTTCGTTTTTTCCATCTGATGATAAAAAAAAGAGCAAGTAATTTGCGCGAAAAGAATGAACAACAGTTTCATTTTTTTTTTACTTATTGCACGAGGGCTCTCGAAAACTTCCACCGGTTATTCCCTCAGGATTTTCCCGTCAACGCCTCCCTCAACTTCTTTTTCACTTTAAAAATATTTCACTTTTCTTTTTCTATTTGTTATTCCTCGAAAACTTTTCACGGCAAGTGAATATGAAAAAATGGCGGAAGTCAATTGCATCGATCAAGTGCATTACAACAGGTACAATTTAAATGAGGGGAGATTAGTCAAATGATAACGTCGGGGGAGGTGCCTTCTACGTCGATAAATTAAAAAAAAAAAAACAAGTGAAAAAAATTATCTTCTTACATCAAAATGAGATGCCATAATTATCTTAGATTATCTCATCTCAAGATAAGGGTATATGCAATGGTTTAGGACTAGATAACATACTATATCGAACACATCAAATGTCACGAAAAAAAAAAATCTCCCACTTGTCAGTCGCATTCGAAAAATTTCTGGGCAGAAAAAATAATTCAAAAAAAAATATCGAAAATTGCATCAATCAGACGCGTGATGCGGCATCAAATTTTCAGAGGTTTTGCCGGCCAGGTGTGCCCACATATTGTATGAATAATTGATACGACCTGGCAAGTGTAAAGCTCTGAGTACGTGAGCCGAAAAAAAGGACATTGACGAATTTTTTTTTGCTTCCGCTTTTATCAGATATGAGTGATGTCCGTGTAAACGAATCAACATTGTTGCCATTTTTCTCAATGGTCATGGGATGAAATGGGCGATGAGCGGTGGGGGCAGGGGGGGGGGAGGAGGATGAGGGGTTGTACGGATGGATCTGCAGGCCGCATGCCTGGAACTGGCTAAAAACAGCCCTTGTTAGTCCACGGCGAATGGAATAATGTCGAGGTTACCGCTGAAAATACCGTTGACTCGTAGTTTATTTGCGCCTATGTGGATATACTTTTTTTCTATTTTTTATTTCCACTAACATGCCACTAGACTTTTTTTTTTTTCCACCCCTTTACCACGTCACTCGGAGCAGTTGTCGACGTGTCTGTGGGATGTGGGTAGTTTTTATTTTATTTTTTTCCTCTTCTGTTTAATGTTTCGAGACAAGTGGACAAAGGTACCATTGATTTATCGATTGTGACAGGCTTACCTGGTGAAAAATCGACTCCGAGATCACCGTGCTGCTGACATGTCGTGTAAAATAGCCCCAGTTTTTCGAATGGACCGGTCATCTTGCCAGTGACATTTGTCAGTAGTTCTGAAACATTTATTTTAATTTTATTTCATAATTTCAGGGGTTGTGACATTTCAATGAAAATTCGGGGATAGATAATTAATTGTGAGGATCGTCGGGGGCGGAGGGGCTATTTTAAGGTGCCATCGGTGACGGTAGATCCAGTTAACCGTCTCTCATTTAATTCGTGATGCAGATTAATTCTGGGGTGAGACGTTTTTTTTTTTGGGGGAAAGTTTTTTCCCAAGTTCTCGAAGGAGCTTTCATCGTTATTTTCCCTCTTATCGTTCACTTTGTGAGCTCACCTCACCACTATCCACATCCCCAATTCAATTTCAACCGAGTCGAAGTTCTTTGACACGTCACTAAGCTATCTCATCGGAATATATCTCGTACTTGCTCGCAACTCCAGGAACAGCAACACTTCGGGGGGAAAACTCGAGGAGCTTTGAATTCTAAATTATGGACAAACTCGGTTACACGTCGGTGAGAAATTCATTAGAATTATTTTGGGGGTTGGGATGGTGCCGGGTAAATGAACTATGTCAAATCAAAAATTAATTATTTATTTTGCAAATGAAAAGTGCAGATTTATCAAAGAGAATTTTGAAGTTTGAGGTGTCCCCGGGGACCAAATGTCTTCGGACATTTTTAAGGGTCTGGGAGACCGTAAGGGTCGAGTCATTAACTCACGAGAAATTTTTTTAGTCGGTACATTGTGTAGTAAATTTAATCGTTGAATGAAAAATTAATTATTGATTTGGAAAACAATTTTTCAAAGTAATCAGATTTTTTTTCGTGACTCTGGGCCGATAACAAAATAATTAGCGATCTCTCGGTGATAAGTTTATTAATCTGTTTTTATTGCCCAGATATCACAGGAAAAACTAATTAAGCTAATAGATTAGCTCGTTATTCAGTTCTTGATTAATTTTCCCGGACAAAATGGACATGATTTTAAAAGTAAATATTTAAGTCTGCGAGGAACCCCTCGTGAATGTATATTCCCAAGTTAATTCCATAGTCGATACTTCAACACACACACACACACACGTACAATCTGGACGGAGTATGGCCAGGGTTATACACAAGGGAGTTAACCCCCAACAATTTTCATACCCCAGAAATGAAGAATCACGATCTGGCGACTAGTCACGAAACAAAAAGTCAATTGATTTTCCGAATAAACGAGTGCACAGATTTGACATATTTATATCACCGTAATCAGTCCAACTCTTCATTCATCTTATCGATTAAAGGGTCATATTTATAGCATAACCGACTTCGCGAATAGCCGTAGCTCGTATTTTCAGAAAATCCCGACAACTCGCGGTTCGACTCTGGCATTAAATCGCGTGCGCAAGTTATTGAGAATTTTATTACATCTCTAAGACATTTCGTAGTGGTTGAGTCATCGTACATTATCTCTGAGTGAGTTATAAATATTCCTCAGGGGATTTCCACTGGAGCAAATGATAAAATGAAAACTCTAAAGACCAAAATTTACGAGTAATTAAGAATGAAAAAAAAAATCAAATAAAAAAATTGGTTTCTGGAGAAAGTCATTTGGAATTCCATCGCGTATTGACTTTAAGCCCCACAAAAACCCAATTTGGGATCGATTGAGAAGCACTCGTGCCATCGATCACCTCCGAATTAAACCCTGAAAAGATATTGACTCAGGCATAAAACGCGCGTGGGGAAAATTGAATAAAAACTGGAGTAAAAAACGAACGAGGGTAATGTGGAAAGCCAACGGCAAATTATAAATCGATGAAGTAGTTCAGTGTTGGTGGTGCTATTATCTGTTTTATTTTTATGGGAGGGAATAAAGTAAATGCCTCTGGGGCCTAGTTTATAATTTTTTCTCTTATTTACCAGTCCCCGGCGAAGGAATAATTTTTTTCCTTCATTTTCGATTACTCTAACAATCGCTTCACTCTATTTTTGCGAATGCCAACTGTCGATTGGATAATTTCATTCTGTTTAATATTTAACTATTTTTACAAAACACTATTTTTTTGCTATTTTCCCTTTTATTTCTTGTTCTTTCACCTGTTTTTTAATGTTTAGATCGCACCATTTCATTCCATTTTTCGCCATTTTCCATTTATTAGATATTTTATATACCATCAAAATCGCGTATTGGAAATGGGTTATTAGAGATAATAATTCTGTAAGTAATTTAAACTATTTTCTTTCTTTATTATTTAACTAAAATAATTGTGCTCGAAAGACACATTCGGTCTGTACCGATTCCTTAGAGGATTTAACTAGATTTAAAAAGGGAAACAACACCCTGGACCTTTTAGTCACAAAGAGTCCTTTTCATTCCACTTTGTCTACATACTTAAAATTAAGCCTAAATATCATACCTCAGAATCCCAACCCATAAAAATATTTTTCAATTTAAATATAAACACTCAGAAGCGAATAAGATTGATTTTTATTCTCTATTTATTTATTTTGTATTGTATTATAGATAGGGATTGTCTCAATAATAGAAAAACGATTTAACTATTAACTTTAATTATGTAATATCGCACGCACCAAAGATTTCACACTCTAGACCCATTTGACAAAAATCCCTTGTTCATTAATTCCTTTCTATTTCTCCTCTGATTTTATTTATTAAAACCATTCTAAACATTTCGGTACTGTTTGAACAAAAACTATAAAAACTATAACACACTGAGATGGACTGAAAAACAGCTACAGACAGACGATTCATTTTTGTTCACGACCCATCAAGCATTCTCAATATTTTTCCCAATAAATATTTCTCAAAAATTCTTTTTTTCAGTAAAAAAAAAATTCGCAAAAAATTGTTTTCCTCGTTGATCCCCTGACCGATTACAATTGACAACGTTTTTTAATGTGTTACATGAACTCTTCCATATTTACTCACAAACAACCTCAATCAAAACGAATAATTGATCATTACTGTTGATCAATTTCACCCGAGTCTCACCCAATCCCTGGAAACGTCAAATGGCCATGAGTGAGCAGGCTTAACTACAAATTGGTGGTCTACTCCGTTGACATATTCCATGATCGATACCCAGAGCCCAAGCGTGTACATTGATATTGAGGATTTGAGGGAGAAGTGCAGTCTGGGGAGTACTAAATCCAGCTTTAACTCGTACAGTTGAAATTTGAAAGACATATGACAAGCGTACGGTTCACCGTTGCCAAGGAGTTCAGAATCGAGTGGGCGAGAAGTTAACGTTTACCTAGAGAGAGTACAAACTTTAATAACTTCTCTCCTCCCATTAGCGGATGTCTTGAAATATTGTCACATGTCAAATGTCAATGAATAGTTGAATATTAATCAAGTGTCTCGGGTCTGGTGAATTTTATGACGTATTTATTGGCCGTTAATGGGCCCTGAAGTTACCTGTTCATGAATTTATGGAGTTAATTGATGGACAAATTCAACAGTCTGTCCTCCCCCTTCCCTCTTCACCCTACCTACCCCCTCTTATTCATCCCTTCCCCAGGGGCCTATGCTAACTTGCTTAATTTGAATACAACATCGGTGGCCCTAGACATCAAGTTGTGCAATTGTCATGTGCAACAACACAGCAACAAGTACTCAATTACGTTGACTACGTGAGGTGATAAAATTGGGGGGAAGAAGGTGAGAATTTGGGGGACAATGGGGACAATCGTGGGAAAATAATTAGGGGCACGTGCTCTTGAGAGAGGGTGAGAATTATTGGAGAACTTTTTTGTAGAATATTTCATAAAATAAATGTGATTTAGGGAAATTTAACGGAATTACCAGGAAATTTTTTTTTTTTGATCACCACTTGGGCCTTGAGTCCCATTCAACAATGGGCCCATTCGTCTGGCATCAGCTGCGATTCGCGGAATCATGGGACAATGGGTCAATTCAATTTATATCAGACACAGTTTTTTCAACCCTATCATCATCTAGTGGCGCATTCGCTGGAGGAACGGGGTCAGACGTATCCGCATAATAATCTTCCATTTTGGGGAGAGGTGGCATGTCAGGTCTATTTTTGGAATGATGGACGAGGATTTTCCGGCGCTGGACAATTTTCGGAATTATCTGAGTCTGAGGTGAAAGACTCTTGAAGTTGGGTGGGAGATATTTTATGGGGGATCACATTCCTTTGCGGTTTTTATGGGTTTGATAAATTTGAGTTCTTACGTCGATGATTTTTAGTTCCTAAAAATCTCTAATTATTTAAAAAATTATTTGTCTGATCAACCGGTTGTTCATTTGAGTATTATTATTATTATTATTATTATTTATTTTATTGATGTTACAAACGTCTTTCTTTGCTTTACATCCTCCCCAGCCTCTCTTAAAATCTCTTCTATTTTAACTTTAATATTAACATATATTGCTCTATATAAAAACAAATGGCCTTACTTATATATAATTGTTCATTTGATTAAATAACACACATACAAAGTTGGAAAAAAAATGAGCCTGAAATTTCGCAGAATTTCAATTTTATTCAGACGTTTTTGATTTTTTTAAATATCTATCGATGATTTTTAGTTCCCAAAAATCTCTAACTACTTTAAAAATTATTTATCTGATCAACCGGTTGTTCATTTGAATAAATAACACACATACAAAGTTGGAAAAAAAATGAGCCTGAAATTCCGAAGAATTTGAATTTTATTCAGACGTTTTTGGTTTTTTTAAAATATCTGCAAAAGGTGGATTGAATTTCAATGTTCGTAGGAGACAGATTTTCCGTTTGGAGTGATAAAACAGGATTTTCCAGCTCGAGACGATCTTCAGGATTATGTTATCTCCGTCTGACGAGAAAGTCTCTTGAACTTTTGTCGTAGAAATAATGTCCCAGGGGATTTCTCTGGTTTTTTACGTAATTTCGGAAATTCTGACCCTTTCGACCCTGGAAATACGAAATTTACGAGTCTCTGACCCTTACGCTACCTCTCACCATCCCATTTTCACCCTCATGAATGTCTGTCGAGCTTTCACATTATATTTAGGCAAGAGGTGGAAGGTTTTCTTTTTAAAATGAACGAAAGAGGATTTACCAGCTTTGAACAATTTTCACAATTATGTTATCTCACTCTGTCGTAAAAGACTCTTAACTCTCCCCCCCCCCCGTGAACCTCAAGAGGCGATGTATTCACCGGAATATAGCACCCCTCCAGGTTTTTGGAGCACTTGGGCCGTATACACCCTCGCGAAATCTCGGTTTTAGTGCATGGCAACTAACATTAACGATCTCTGTGGCAACAAATTTCATGCATTTCGCAGCTGAGTACTCAACATTTATGACCGAAAAAAATTGCAAAGACTCACAAAAACGTCGACGCTTTATTTCAAACGTCTGATGGGTGAATGCGACCTTCTTCAAGGACGAAACCATTGTTTTCAGATGATTAATCAAGTTTTACGTTAAAATGCAATACATTTTCTTACGTAAATAAAAAGAGTTGACTTTTGCGGGGCTTCGCTGACGCTCTTGCTCGATATTCCGGGATCATAGCTGACTTCCGTAATGTGGGGTTTCGAACAAGGCTCTGCAGACCTTTGAGGATTACCATTATTCCCATATTATACTAATTTTAATAATTTTCATTTCGATGAGGAGATAAATATTTTATTTATCGATTTAGAATTTTTTTTAAATCGCGTCCACTCAATTTGATATGTGATGCAGTAAAAAGTTTGAAAAATTAATGTGACGGGTACTAGAACCGTAAAAATTCGTGTTAATACCGTTAAT
This sequence comes from Diachasmimorpha longicaudata, assembly GCF_034640455.1. NCBI lineage: Eukaryota > Metazoa > Arthropoda > Insecta > Hymenoptera > Braconidae > Diachasmimorpha > Diachasmimorpha longicaudata. The sequence goes on from NC_087240.1 coordinate 2,861,961, forward strand.
TTTGTTAATTAATGATTTGTGGTTTCGTAAAATTTACTGAACAGTGGTATAACATTTGAAGGTTTATCATTTTTTATTTGATGTTAAATGAAAAATTTATAGAAATTTCTATCGAGGTCAGTTTATTTTATTGGGCCTTTCTTCATTTTTTACTGCACCACACGGTAATTTTCAACTCATTGTCATTCGTTAACGATGATCACCGAAGGTAGCCGATTATTCCCGACGGGAGATGTTCCATCAAGCTTTGAATTTTCCCGAAGTCGATATAGAAATTTTTCTAAACCGATAAACAAATTTTACCGTACGCTGTAGGCGGCGCAGTAATTTTTACCCGAATCGCACCGTAAAAATCGTGAGCCACTCACCACCGGATGTATTTCTTATCACTTTCCATCGCGAATAAGGATCGTGACGCAGATTGAATTTCATCGGTATTAGAACCTCGGGGCTAGACCTTATCGTATCAGCAAGAAAAATCGAAAGAAAAATTGTAAAAAAAATGTAGACGTTACACTGGCGCCAAGTTGCATCTTATGTCTTCCGTTATTTCTCGTAACTTCTCTTTCGACTTTCGTTATACATATACATGTAATACCATTCCCCCAGTTCTGACCCACTGTACAGCTTGAATTTCACATTTCCAGCAATTTTTGTTTGCTACGTACTTTCTGGGAATTTTTTTGCCGTTGGTACTGTCTTCCATGAAGGCATCAGCCTGATGCATTATCATGTTCAACATGCAAATCTGTCTTAGTTTTTTCTGACATTAAAAAAGAGGGGGAGGGGGAGTCGCATGAATAATGGAGTGATGGTTTCATTTTTCTGGAGGTTATTTTCATCTTCTGGATTGCGGAAAACTGGAGTTTAAGACGATTTGAGTCTTCAAATTTTGTTTGAAAATCCGTCTGTCGAACCCGCCTCACAACGAGGTACTCCACAACATGTGGGGCATGAATAATGGAAAAATAGGATTTTTCGCAATTTTTTACGACGTGCAAAACATATTTTAAAAATTGGTAATATTTTCGTGATTATGTTGATTTTTTTATGAAACCCATAGGGAGCTTTCCTGGAGGTCATGGAGGCCATAAAACCAAAAAAAAAAGAATTCAATTGTTAGTTATTATCACCGAGTTCTTAATTAGTCTCCATTATTATTTATTTAATTATTGTTTAGTACGAATAATTGATATTTGTGGACAAAATTGAATCATCAGTCTATAGTTGTTTTTCAGTCAATCTCAGTATGTTATAATTTTTATAGTTTTTCTCCAAATAGTACCGAAATGTTTAGAATAATTTTAATGAATAGAACCAGAGAAGAAATAGAAAGAAATTAATGAACAAGGGCTTTTTGTCAAATGGGTCTAGAGTGTCAAATCTTTGGTGCGTGCGATAATAAATAATTAAAGTTAATAGTTAAATCGTTTTAATATTATTGAGGCAATCCCTATTCATAATCCAATATAGTTTTATCCCTCTTCGTTATTGACGTTTGCAAAAATTCACTCATTACATTTTGTAAATCTTTTTTTCATCATTTTCTGTTCTTCAACAAAATAAACTCTGGCATAAAGTCCTCGCTGACCTTCCTGCAGGCCCAATGGGCCCAACAGATCCTTGTGAGGATCCCATAGAAGTCACGAAGACCTTCCTCGACCCTATACAACCCCTCTGAACTACATAAATATTCAGTAAAATTGATGGAACTTCCAGACTTCGTTTACGAATTACAAAAGTGATTGATACCATTTTCATGTCGATAACTCAATTTTTCACCAAAAATTTACCTAAAAATGACGAAACTCCAGGTGTCCCTTTGCTCTTATCCAAAAAATACGCAATTGTTATTAAATAACTCTCTTCATCCAGTTTCAATATTTTTCATCCCCCATGGAATAACCCACTCGCACCATAAAAATTAGTATCTCCCATTCATTAAAATGGTACCAAAAAATCTCCGACTTTCCCCCACATTATAAAATGAATTTTCACGATAAGAGAATATGCAACACATGTTCACCCCCCTCGCAAACATATTATTTCCCATGGGGGTCTATCGATCATCCCCCAGCACGGAAAAACTAATACCATCCGCTTCTGTAATCCTATCTCTTGTCCTTGAAAGATACCCTCACCACTTCCTGGTGGGCGTGGGAGTAGGTTAGTCGATGCACTCTCACTCCCTTCCTCCACCCCCCTACCTCCATCCCTCCCGGCGAGCTCCCATTTGTCGGTACCTAAACCAAACCACTCTACCCACGTACTCAGAATGCCATACCAGTCTTTGGATGCACGCGGTGGCCGTGCTATAACGTTCCAAATGCCTCGTCAACGCGAATTGATTAGCCCCCCGGTGTCGCTTTACTCGCCTGGAAATTATCGCCCAGATACTGTTGTATAGCCTCTCTCCCTCCCTCCCCCCCTCCCTCACTCCACCACTCACTCAACAACTTCAATACCTCATTCTCATCACCGACGAACGGACCCGAATGGCGAACAGGAAGGCTTGACAAACTGTCGTACTAACAAAAATAGTCGTTGTCATTGTTACCCATGAGGTAGCACACCAGGAAGGTGGAGATGATTGCTGTTACATTGGTGCACTTAAGCGAGTTGTTGGATGACACCGGAGCCAGAGAAATTCAATGAAATTTCGATTACCTATTGGTCGAATTGTTGAAACGTGTCTGAATCCCAATCACATTTTCCAACTCGTGTTCGAGGGGATCACGTTCACGGGAATATTCGCCGGGGAAATGTTTGATGTATATTATGAGTCAAGGAGGGAAATGTATTCTTCTGGGGGGTTATGGGGTAGTTTTTAGGGGTGAATTTTCGTACTTCATGTGGGCTTTGTATGGCATTAGGATAGTTTTATCGGCGTAATGTGATCTTGACCCTTTGTCAGGCTTCGTAGGACTTCGCTAGCGCTCGGCGATGACCTTCTTCTGGCGCCCTAAACTTCTTCAACCCTTTTTCGACCTTTGTATGATCTTGTTATGGCCTGGATGTGATTTTGATGATGTTTGGTGGACCTTTTGGATGCGGTACACGGAGAGAAGAGTCTGGGAAAAATTAATGGGGCGGGCGGTGAAATCGAGGCGCAATGGAATGGGAATTTTCTAATTAATTATATGGGGCTTCGTAAAATTGACTAATGAGCACCATAAAATTTAAAGGTCTATCATTTTTCATTTGAAGTTAAATAAAAAAATGATAGAAATTTTTTAAAAATTCCTGTCTAGGTCAGTTTATTTTATTGATTCGTTAACTCTTTTTGATTGGTTAACGATGAGCGCCGAGTGTAGCCGATTATTCCCGACGTGGGACTTGGTCATGGGGGTTATGGGGATTTTGACGAAGTCGATATAGAAGCATTCTGCAATTTTCGCCGGGATTTTAAGGCACCACAGTAATTATTATTGAAATGACACCATAAAAATTGACAGATTTTTCTCTCCGCCTATAACGTTGTCATGACCTAGATTAAATCTAAGATATTTTGGTATATTTTGTTAATATACTCACTTCGAATCTGACGATCGACTTGACGCTGAAGCATTCCAAAACTGGAGCTCGGCTGATGAGGCTCCCTATCACGAAAACTGCCGCAGGAAAATTGATAAAAATCAGTGCAGGGATCCACATTCCGATTCATCGATGACAACATACGCTTTGATGCCTCGTAACATGCCTTTGTCTCGCATGTGCCCTCGAGCCCATCTCGTTCCCTTATGCAAGCCTCGTCCTGGTAACATTACACATCACCGAATATTAATATTTATCTTTCGTCTTGTAGAAACTAATTCCTCCCCTTGCTCGAGGAAAAACTCCATAAATTTGTGGGTTGAAGGGAATTTTACGGTGACACGGGAGTTGTAATATCCACTCGCCCAGCCCTGGATAAAGGGCCGGAATAAATTCATGTCCTTGAAACTGTTAATGACAATTCGAGGGGCTGAAGTTTTGCGAGTTTGTAAGACGACGAGGCATGAGATAACAACATACTTGAGTCATCTTCGTAATGAAATTTTGGTATCGTTGTGTATCGTGGCACCGGAAAATGACATTGTGACGCATATGGTGGTGTAAAATGGTGATGCACTTGGGAAACTAAGGGTTGACGTTCATCTGAATTTAAGAGACTAAGTCAAAAATTAATGTAGAGCATTTGGAATCTTGAAAGTTTTTATTTTCGACTGGGTTCATAATATAGTTTTCTGTTCCGTAGAACTGTCCACAGAAACAAATTTTAAATAAAAATTAGACCGTCAAGGGGTGAAACGAGGGATGAAGATAATTTTTATTGCAAAAATTACTTTCTCAAGTCTAATTTTTCCAACAAAAGTTGATTTAAAAATTAATTCATTGTCCCACGTTTTGTTCTTTAGAGTTCTAATTTTTATCCATAATTTTTCGACGTGTAAATAATTAATTTCCTAATTGTTTATCCAGCTAATTAATGTCTATTTTTATTTTGTCAGAATTTTTTTTTTATTCATAATTATTTCAAAAACTATTTATGAATTATGTTTTGAGAAATAGCTTTTAACGAAACGATTTTTCTTTGTTCTAGAAATGGAATTTTTCATCCCACACAATGTGGAATATGTCCCTGGAACATGATCACTGCCAATGGCTTGACATTCGCCTGGAAACCTTGCTTCCTCTCTATGGCTTCAATAGTACCCATACACGTGAGTTGACCGTTGTCCACAGCCGGTGGTACACGCTTTATATTTTCGTCTAAACGCTTTCCCGCAAACCACACACTCGTGCAACAAGTGCAAATGATGTTGTGTCATGTATTATCATGTTTTATCGCACTGTTGCGAGTTTTTCCTGTTCCTATTTCAGCGTTGCGAAATTACCGGACACTTCGAATAAATATAACGAATGATTCTGAATCATTGATCATTTAGGGAAAACAATGGGTGATGGATAAGGGGGAGGGGGGTGCATTCCCACCGTAGTATCAAAAGGAAAAAGAAGAAATTTCAGGAATTAATTTAGAATGAATGTTCATCAAATGATTGATTTTTCCAATGGAAAGAAAATTTGGGGAGAAAATATCGATCTGAAAGGGAAGAGCGGAAAGTAATCGCCATCAGGGAAGGGAAAAATTCTTGATAAATTACGTGCCCGTTCTGTAATCTGCCAGTCAAAAGAATATTCGGTAAAAATTACGGAACAGTAACTTATTTTTTCACTGAACGTTCCATAATTTTCCTGGTAAATTTTGGACTTTTCCTGGGACTTCACCGAAAAAGTGCGTGATTGTTTCGTAATTTTTACCGAATATTTTATTAACTGGCAGATTACATACGTGACACGTAATTTTTACACAATTTTTCTCTCCGTGTCATGTTCCAAGAATTTTTCTCTCCGTTCAGAAATTTTTCGTGGGACAAAGAGAAGTTTTTTTGATAAAAATCAAAATCTCTCGGCTGTAAAAAACATTTAGTCCTGTCGAGGTACAATTTTTGGGAATTAGTGGAATATGTAACATATTCTTCGTTGGAATAACTAAACTAATATTTCAAAAAATGTTACAATGAATTTAAAAAAAAAATATCTGTCTCTCTCTCTCCAAACGGAATTGAAAATATTTAAGAGAAGGAATGGCACCAGGGGTTGTACGATTGGCGTGTGCATCCCAAAATTGACAAGCAAAACGAAACGACAGCAAACGAGAAATCAATTGTCATCCACCAATGCCAGAAATGTCCTCTTTCTCCTTTCCTTCCTTTATGATTTTTATTTCCCCTCATTTTTTGAACGGGGGGAGGACTTTTTTGTCCACTCGCTCGCTCCAGACATTCACATGCACTCAATACCGAAGGACCAAGAGGGAAATAAATTTTTCACCTGTCGAAACTCAATTCCACAGGCGAAAAATTTATATACGATGAATTATTTTCCCTCTCACACACGCTCTCGTATTTTTCGACATTTTTTTTTTTTCATAAAAAGTATTTTGTTGCAGAGAGGGAAGTAAAAGGCACTCGGTAAATTTTGATTTAACTGGAATTTTTGAGTATGAAAAAAGGGAAAATATCGACAATTTTTCGTTTGTGAGGGTTTAAAATATCCGGTTGAAACGCTTCTTTCTGGAAAAAAAGAAACTATTTTCAGATCCTTTCAACTCGCTTGAATTCCGTGAGTGGTTCATACACGCGGTGTTAACCCAGTTAACATCCCACGACCTTTAACTGAAAGAGAATGCTATGTTACTGTTTTTATTTTATTATTAAATATTCAGTATTTTTAGAATATTTTTGCTATCGTTTTTTCGACTCCCAGTACAGTCTACTAAAGTCTAAAGAGAAATATTCAATAGAAATTACCAATTTTTTTCTTGACTCAAGGATCATCGTTTGATCTCCTGAACTAGTGTGGATGTGCTAAATTTGATGAGTCTAAATCATAGCGACAGTATACGCTCAACATACCGAATTGATTTCCCAGTGAAATCAGCGGAATAAGAGCAGAACCCGAGAGATAATTTAAAGCTACAACTTTTGAATGGGAAATGACAGTCCCGGGGAATACCAACTGGATGAATCTGAGGACCTGGACAAACACGACTGGTGGAAATTATAAAGCTTGGAGATGTCTTTTTTAATCAACCCTCCGTCACATCAAAGCATAAATTCCATTAGGTATCATTACGAAGCGGGCCTCCTCCCCTTTGACATTTAACCTACAAATTATACTCAATGCGGAGGGGTAATCACAAGTGGTTAATTAATGTTCAAATTTTGGAGCACCTGAAGAACAATCCATCGACGGAGAATTGCGTTAAATGACTTGAGTTCAATTTCATTCATTTCACAGGGAGAGAAAAGTCTGGGAAAAATTACTGTGTCCGGACTAGAATCGAAGTGCAATGGAATGTTATTCACCGTTAATTATGTAATTAATTATGATTGTAGCTTCGTTAGATTGACTAAACAGCACCATAAAATTTAAAGGTCTATCATTTTTTATCCGAGAATAATTAAAAAATTGATACAAATTTTTGAAAAATTCCTATCTGGGTCCGTTTTATTCTATTGGGCCTTCCTTCATTCTTTACTGTCCCACACCAATTTTTCGTTAACTCATTCTCATTAATTAACGACGAGCCCCGAACGTAGTCGATCCCAACGTTGGACTTCATCACAAGAAATGTTCCATCAGACTTTGAATTTTTACAACTCCCAGAAGTGTTCCTAGGCCCATAAAAAAATTTTCCACCAGAACATAGTAATTTTCCTCACACCCGCAGTTTACCCCATAATCGTAATCCAGCACAGTAATTTTTACCGGAATTAAACCACAAAAATTCTCATTATTTTTTCTCTGTTCATCGCAATTGTAATATTTTTCTACTCACAAGGACTGCGCAGTCCCTCGGCTGATCTCCATCCGGCAGAGTTGTGATAAGAAACAGGACGGGACTTGTTACGAGTAAGCTCGTGACAAGGAGCATAGCAAACGTGAGAAGTGCTTTGTGAACAGCTTTGCTCCGTCTGAGCCAGTAACAAGGTACACAGCATATCCACGTGCCATCCTGCTGTGGCCTCTCGACGTGCACCATTGGCTCGTCAGCGGCATCATCGAGATTTTGGGAGTGAACCGGTGTCCCTTGATGCCCATGGCCTCCACCCGTTCCACCAGTACCAGGCCCACCAGCAGGTGCCTGAGGCCCCGCCACTTGGCCTGGTGCGCACAGGGTGCGCGGACTCAGGGGTAGCCGCACACTCGCCTGGCCCCGTGTGCGGCCCAGACTAGGCCCACCACGGGCCCCGCGGCCCCTGTTACCCTGGCTCACCGTGCACAGAGCCACATTTGCCGTTGCACTACGGCCACCAGCGGTTTTTTACCACCGTTCGTCGCCAGTTCTTATTTTATTTTTATTGTTTATTGCTTGAGAAACCCCTCGGGGCCCCTTGACTCTCACATCTCAACGCCCGTCAATCTGCAAATATTTATTCATCCGGTTTATTAATTTAAAGGACTAATATTGATTCATCATTCGCGATTAATTGAACGTGTGTCAATTTTTGATGGTCACATTCGCTCGATTAATGTTTAATACAATATTGGAATATTGGAAGTACTACGGAAATTGCTCCCTGTCACAAATAAGCTATTGACTCGACATTTGTTCATTAGTGCAAATTCCACCCCCTGACGTCAGTCAATTTCAGTTAATAACCTCCCGATATTTTCCGGGTAATAATGAATATTGTAAATACCCGAAGAGTTTACAGTTTTGAAATTCGACAGCCCGAGGTCTCCAACATACTCTCACACCGAATTTGATATTTATGAGTGCCCTCTGACACTCCAGCAATTCATTAAAATCATCCCGATTCATCCCTTCGCACATTGACACCCTGAGAACCAAAATTAACCGAAAAAAATTGTCTCCTCGAGATATTAAATTTATGACTCGCAGTCAGTTGATGCCACCGTGAATGTAAACAACTCATATCTCGGTACGAAAAATTCGCTGCGAAACTTTTACCAGAGAGAATATCAAATGAGGGAAATTTCAACCCCCGAAAGTGGGATATTAAAGTGTACCTTCCTCTAAAAAAAAAAATTCCACTGAAAAGAAAATGAAAAAAAAAAAATCTCCACAAAGAATTCACTCCTAGTGAAGTATCACTGACCCTTGAACATAGGTGAAATGAGACTGTAAAAAAAACATAAAGTAAATGAACTAAAATAAAACCCCAAAAAACTACCGGTTCGAAAAGTCAAAAGGACCTCTCTCTCTCAACGTCTACCAGAAGGGTAACACGCGGACTGATAGCCGTTGTGGACTCAACCACCGTGGCGCCTTTTTAGTCTCCCACCCTCTGCCCCGCGATAACTCACCCCCTCCCCATCATCCCCCTGTGCACGTCGTGCGCGCAAGTCCTCGACATTTCAAAACGCATCCACTGGCACAAGAGCTTGAAAAGCTGCGATACATCTTTTTGTTTATGACGAGTGTAAATTTCTTTCGGTACCAGCCCTTTCCCTTTTTCCACCCCCCAATCCTTCTCTCCTCATTGATAAAAGGGTGCTCACCACTCCCAAACAGACATTGGAGAATAAAAAAAGGTAAAGGGGTGTGAAATCCATTTCTCCCCTGTCGACGAATCACAGGATTTATCAGAATGATCCAAAGGATATTTCTCCTATTAATTTGTTATTATCCCTGTAGACACGTTCCAGGACTTTACACCGCCCTTATTATACTGACGTGAGGTTTACACGACCCTTACGGCACTTGATGGCCTCATCTGATTCTTCTGGTGACGACAGAAAATTTATGCGATGTTCATATGGTATTTCCATGACTCTTACGACCTTAACGACCCCTTCGCGATATTCACAGGGCCCTTACGACCCTCCACAACGTTTATATACCCCTTCGCATGATATTCCATCCCTTACAGCTCGGTGAATGCGTCTATAACCTTCCGTTCCGTTCATATGAGCCAGTTCACCCCTATCGCGTCGCTGATCCTTAAATTCCGGCGTTCGTTAAAAAAAATCTTCCGCATTTATTTTTTTATACTTTTTATTGTCATAAGGCGCAGTCACCCATACTAGTACATGCACGACTACGAAAAATATGGCGGACATATACGGCATCGCTGGTGTATCAAAATAGAATAAAAACAATGAGACGATTGAATTTAAGAGAATAGGGGCGCATAGCGAATCCCTCTATTGTTATATTTTCCGATGAAATGAGAGAGGAATTTCCTGAATGTAAATATTCCAATGGTGTTCCAATATTTCCAATTCGTTCATTCACTGTTTTCACGGAAATTCTCGTATTACCCTGGAACAGTAGAAAATATTAGCATCTGAATGGGTATTAAAGCAATAAAGTACAAAATAATACGAATTCATTCAATTTTATTCCGAAACATCTGCAGTTGGTATACGTCACCGTGAATGAAATTCCGATAATGGAGATGGTATTGGAATTTCATTTAATTACCAATTGCTTTTTTTTAGCTGACGGTCGTTAAAAAAATCGAGCACGAAACGGTGAATTGGGCTGATTGAAATCGCCGGATTAATTGGCACTGCATAAAAAAAAAAAATATATATAGATTGGGGGATGATGAAACCCCGTCGGCGCGACTAAATGTCTCGTTTCCCTGCCAAAATGTCGTGAGGGAAAGGGGCCAGTTGCATTCAACGAGAAAGGGGTTAAAATTTTAAATGCCATGGAAGGGACTTTGCGAGCCAGATCGCATTAATCAATTGGCAATAGCCTCAGCATTTTCAACGAAAACAGCGAAATGGGGTGAGAAAGGGGGGAGGGGTTAATACAGTGGAGGCAATTATATCGATTTCGGTCATACGATATGCCCCATCTATGAAAATGTTTTATTTCGGCGGAATGTAGGTCGAATATTACTTTGGTGAATTGCTTTGGTTGCTGGGGGTGTTGACTCCTTCGGGGGTGATAGCAGTGATTTTACTGGGGGATAAGATTTTTTCCGGGTCGATTTTTGGGGAGAAGTGAAGTCGAAGTGAATTTATGACTTTTCTAGTGCAGAAATTATCGGAATTCAGTTGACGTAAGTTTTTTTTTCTGGGGAAATCCTGGAAATTGGGGTTTTTTTGGGAAATTTTCGGAAAATGTCCAGAACGTTCACTGGAAAAATGCGTTACTGTTCTGTAATTTTGAATGATCGATTACGGAATGGAAACGTAATTTTTAAAAATTTTTTTCTTCGTTTAAAAAATGTTTTATTGTCTTTGGGAATATGGGAAAAATCGGCGCACACGACCATCTACTGAGCACCAAAAACGAAATAGGAATTTTTATACGTCTGGCACTTCATCCCCGGTGAAGGTATATCCATCAGTTTATGCTGGTTACGTGATTCCACTCTGAATATGTCTTCTGGCACGGGCCACTAAGATCGTAAAATTTTTCCCGACATTTTGCTTCCTCGACCTATGAATATTCATGAGGACAAGAGGACCAATGACAAAACTCCAAGGGCTCCCAATGAGTGCATGCAAATTATCATAATTTAATATTGCATATTGGAAACCCCTCCCCACAGCTGAAAAAAACCACTCAAATTTATTTTCAAACTAAAATCATCTAATAATTTTTAATCGAAATTTTACCAGAAATCCTGGTGAACTTTTTCTGAACAGAGATCAGGGATCAGGATTTTTATGGAATTTCTCTTGGTGTATTGGGGTCCTTTTTTATCAGTCCGTAAACTCCACTATTTCACTGGTGAAAGGGAACGGGCGAATTGTGCTCCCGAAAATCGTTAGGAAATCGGTGAAGTTAGTAGCTATCACATTGAACATTCGATTATGGAGTCTTGGTCGATGGTAGTTGAGGTGAACTTTGGTGGCAACTTCCTTGCTCACATTTTCCTCAATGTGTGGGTAACCTGGTACAGGAGGAGCCGAAATGAGGTAAAATTTTCGTTGGATAGTGGTTGCTGTAACGTCGATGCAATTATGTAAATTGGAGGTAGGGGAAAAGGGGTCTCAGTGCCACTGGGCACCTCTTCCCCTAGATCGATATCGCAATTCGTTGGCTGTCAAAAGCCAAATGAATCTGATAAATTTTTCGAACATTCAGAAGAAGGTGATTCAAGTAGTCAATATTCCAAATAAGGATTTTGTTTATATTTCACTCTTTCATTATAGATTTTTTCTTATTGTTTAATATCATATTATATTCCATTCTGTTATAAATATTATTTCTCATAGCCGCGACAGAGCCGACGTATTTTGTTAAATCTAACGCACTTCTGTAATTAAATTCTCTCATTACTTTATAATATATATTTTACTCTTTCTTTTTTGGGGTAAATGGATCCAGGAGGGAATATAATTTATTACAGAAAAACACAGGGAGGGGGTGAAGAACAACCGCGCCAGGTACATGCAATTTTTTATCTTTTATCAGTTGTATTTTTTCAACTCCCCATTTCACTCAGTTTTTTTTTTTCGCGAAATGGTGATTATTGGGGGATTAATTATGATCTAGATCATGTAGTACTCTTTTTGGTCTTATAGTTTCGACTTAATCAACCTTATTACGATTACCACAACCTGAAACACAGGATTAATTGTGTAAATTTAATACTTTCGACGAAAAATATCAAATGTTGAATTAATTTAATCACAATAATATGAAAAATCTTGTGGAAAATATCGTCAACTCATTGAATTAAATTTAATAAGGTCGATTAAATCCATCTCATCACTTTTTACTATAATAATTCATATATATTTAATATTTAAATACGTGATCTCAAACTCTCGATCCCTACTCCTCTATAATATCTACATTAGAACTTTAATCTCTTCATCTTTTATTCACGATATTGTTTTTTGTATTTATGAACTTGTTTGTTCACTAATTCGATATTATTTCTCTTCGTGAAATTAATTTATTTAAATGAAGGAACATTCACGTTAATTTTTCAATCGAGTAGATAATTTTTTAATTCATCAAAGTTATATTCAATTAGCACCGACGACGATAAACAAACGTAAATTATTTCTTAACAAATTTGGGAAATTATTATATTCATTGCAGATCAGTCAGAGCATGAGACAAAGTAGTCACTCAAATGGGGATCATTTTCCTTACTATTCTGCCCCATGTTCAATTGCCTTTTATTAATTTATATTTAGTGGTGATAATTTCTGAGGTCACAAGTACATAGTTTTACAGCTCACAATTTTTTTAATTAACACTTAATACTGATATTTGCCATGTGGCTGGTAAAGTCAAATAAATGCGGGGGAAATTTGGAAAAATTACCAATTTTTTTTCCTCCTCAATGTGATTTGATAAAAAAACTTTCTTTTAAATTCTTGAAATTTGCTCCCAAATTTTTTTTATTCATTTCTTTCTGCTTGATCACAATGTAGGAAACCCAAACAAGGGAGAAAATATTTTAATGCTCGATATGAATGGTCTATAAGTCTAATTTATTGGGATCAGGTTAAAAGAGAGATCGAAATGTTAATGTTTGGTTCCATGATTAATCAACACAAGTCAACACATGAATAAGTATTAATTTATACAATAAATAACATAGTTTATTTTGGATGGTCGACGGCTCCTCTCACCAATCTTCGCATTTTCGTACGAGATATGTATCTGAACAAATTGATAAATTTATACGAATTCGAAGTCTGAGGGTTCTGTGGCATCCCTTGGACACTCCCTATCACCGTAACTTTGCTCACTAAAATATTGAATTTGTTCTCTCCCAAGAGTAGAGGTGCAATAAAAATGACTTCATTAAAAATAATTAATTAACAAATCAAACAAAACGGTTCGTGGGTTTTAATTCATTAATTTGGCTTTCGCTGGAAAGGGGGTGCAGGAGAAGGATCACGAGGGTCTCCCCATTGTTAGTCTATATAATAACAATGGCACCAGAACCATCTAATGATATTGTTCAGGGTGGGAGACGCCCTGAGGGCCCACCCTCAAAATATTTTCTCCCTCTGAATGAACGCACGTCGATTAGTCATGTAACCAAATATACGACAGTTTTGTGCGATTCGTTGACACAAATTATTGGTAATTATTGGTAATTAATGGTAATTAAAAAAAAACGTCACACGGAAGTCGTGCGACGGAGGAGGAAAATTGCAGATCCATCTTTATCTTTATATATTTTTTCTCATTTTTTTAGCGTTTTTCTAATTTTTTAAAGACAGATACTAACGCGTGTGATTACATAGACATCGAAAGAGTAGATTTTTGCGTCAGGATTAATAAAAAAATTGATGAATAATTAAATAATGTCGTGTGTCTCAAATAAAAAATTACAAAGCAGTAGAAAAATGTTGAAACTGAGAGAGAGTTATATTCGTTCACGAAACACAAGAGGCTTGAATTATTGTGTCTCGTAAATTTAATATCACCGAGGAAGACACGACACAAAGTATTGATCAACGAATTCAACAGAAAATTGGGACAGTCTAAAAATAAATAAATATTTTACATCCGCTGGGGTAATTTTGTATCTCCGTCATGATATATCTGCTTTACTTTGGCGCGGAAATGACTTTCGGTCCATTGTTTCTCCTTTTATTTATATTATCTGTCATATAATTGTTTTTATCATGATTTTGCTGATCGTTACATTGCACTCGAACGCTCCTCGTGGGCTTTTTTCACAATAGCGAGCTTTGAATGGGGATCAGCTGCGGATAATCCAGTGTACGGTGGCTCCCTCGTACCGTGAAGCATTAGGGTCCACTCCTTTATCCAACCCTTCTGAGGTACTTGCGAGTTGAAGCGAACCTGAACAATGAAATTAAAAAATTAATTTTTATTCCTCTCAAATCGAACAATTATTTTGCTGACGGCAATTGCATAATTTTTTACGTCAGCTCGATCCCACGGAAATTCCGAGACCTTTGCGACGCCATTTTGTCGCCCTAATTTTTTCCAGGACATTATCAGGTATTAGGCCCTTGGCAGAATAGTTATCGCAGTAATTTTCTTTATCAATGCCTCGAGGAGGAGAAATCTCGCTTACCTCGAGTAACCAGGTCCCCTGGGGGTACTCTCCCCACGTGTGAGTAGTCATGAACGGCCATTTTGTGAAGCCATCCCGGTGGTCGTCGTCGTTAACCCTTCGGCTTAGAATCATTGATCTGGGAAAATAAATTATTTAGTCGACTTCTTCGGGAGACGTCGAATGCTGGGTGTTTCGGGGGTAGTTTCGGGGGTAGTTTCGGGGGGATTAATTACCTCGTGGCCATCGGTGATGTAAGGAAAAGCTCCAAGTCACCGCGTCGGGTTGCATTTACCGAAATAACAGCTTGTACATGCTCCAGGTAATTGACAGCGTAGTCAGTGCCCGCGCACGCGTCTGTTTTTATGCTGAGGTAAATTGATCCTTCGCTGGGAATTTTCCTAGACCGAAAATAATGATCATTAGGTTTTTCGTTGGGGGAAAATGTAACGTTAGTGAGATAAAATTTGTTAGACATTCGGTTATTTATCATTTTGAGTAAAATTAACCAGATTTTGGATTTTTTTTTTTTTGAAAAATCGAGGAAATTTTACCAAATGGTCGACGAAGTTTTTCGTTGTAGGAAAATGTAACGTTAGTGAGATAAAATTTGTTAGACATTTGGTTATTTATCATTTTGAGAAAAATTAACCAGATTTTGGATTATTTGTTTTTGAAAAAATCAAGGAAATTTTACCGAAGGGTCGAGGAAGTTTTTCGTTGTAGGAAAATGTACTGTTAGTGGGATAGAATATCTCAGACATTCGGTTATTTACCAATTTTTTAACCCGAAATTAACCCCATGTTGGGTTATTTTTCCTCAAAAAGTCGAGGAAATTTTAGCAAACGGTCAATAAATTTCACTGTGGTACGCTAATTTCTACTGAATGTTCTTTCCTTATTTGTAAGTTCATATGTTCTTCATGGGGTGGAATGGTGGAAATAGGGGGTGAAATTGTAGGAATAATTACATGTTATTTAACACCGATCCTGCCTCGCAGTGGTATCTGGGTGGGACTGTCTTCCATTTTTTAGCCAGTGCCACCATGGCGCCAGCATCAAGCACGCCGTAGCCGAACAGATGATTGAATTCAAGG
This sequence comes from Diachasmimorpha longicaudata, assembly GCF_034640455.1. Classification (NCBI taxonomy): domain Eukaryota; kingdom Metazoa; phylum Arthropoda; class Insecta; order Hymenoptera; family Braconidae; genus Diachasmimorpha; species Diachasmimorpha longicaudata. The sequence goes on from NC_087240.1 coordinate 2,877,589, forward strand.
CCAACTCCATTCATTGTCCAGTGAAATCGACCTTTAGCATCGAACAATGAATTTCGCTTGGACGTCAGGACTGTAAGGTGCTGGATATCACGCCACGTCAACTGGGGGCTGAAATATAAATAGAAAATGGATTTTTGAATGGGTTGTGTGGGGTGGGATATCTCGACACACGCAATTCGATTGTGTCAATGGGCATAATTTTTACTCCCTTGATATCACGGGCTGACGTAGGGCTTTTGAATATTTTTTTTATCAGGATCACTGGGGGAGTTGAGGAAAATAGCGGACACAGATTTTCCAGTGCGATTTCCGGCAAAGGTCGTTACACGGAGAGAAAAATTATTGAAAAATTACGTGATTGTACAGTAATCTACCAGTCAAAAGAATATTCGGTAAAAATTACGGAACAGTTACGAATTTTTTTAGTGAACTTTCAGGAAAAAGTCCAAAACGTGCCGTAATTTCTGCCGAATATTGTTTCGATCGACAGATTATGGAACAGGAACGTAATTTTTCTGTAATTCTGGAGCGAAATGCGATTGTCGGAAATTTTCCAGAACTGCCACGTAAAATTTCGGACAATTTCAGAAAAAATTGCCAATTTTTCCTCAAATTTCCACAATTTTTGGCTGAATTGACAGAAAAAATTCGCAATTTTGCCTGAAATTTCCATAATTTTTGGCTGAATCGACTGATCAATTACGACTGAACCGACTGATAAATTACGATACTGATTCCGTAATCGATGAGCGACTTGCAAGTTCCGTAATTTTTACAAAGTATTTCTCCCCATGTACGAAATTTATTCGTCGAATATTTTGATTTCGGAATAATTTGTCCGCCACAATTCAATTTTGTTAAATTCACCACTCGACATTTAATAGTATTTTTTGAAAATATTTTATTCACTTTGGTGTCGCGAAAGGTCAAACTGCTTTTCACAATCGAATAATTTTGTTCTAACTACACAGAAATCTATATACACAGAGAATAGACACACCATAAATTCTAATCTCCGGTAATTAAAACCGGCGAATGGGGGCGTCGTGAATGGGAATATGCTTATGGTGATGGAGGTATCTCGTTACCTGCATTTTCAAAATGAAAATGAGCATGATTATGGTTCCATTGCCGCGGGCGTTTCATCTAGGATTTTCGTTATTTTCTAATCACGACCACAAACAACATGATAACAAAATTACGTGAGTGAAAGTAAATCAAGTGCTATTTTCCTTCGAATCCCGACAAATATCTCCAAACATACTCAGTAATTAACACTCCCCTGGATGTTAATATTAACACCGCGCGCGGAGAAAGTGACTCCCACAATTTAACCGGAAATTTTTCCCAGAAAATTCGGATAAAAAAATTGGTAAAAATTTGGAAAAAATTCTCAAGCAAATCCTATAACACGTAGAATGCACTTGGACACCCCAAAAGGTCATTATTCATCCCCCTCCGACAACAGTTTCAAGGGACGTACAAAAAAGCAGATAAAAGCACCAAAAAACCTGGTTCATCACTATAAACTAATAAATAAAAAAAAAGCAACAAAAAATTTCACACCCGACTGTTGAAACCTGTAAATGGGCCACCGTGAAATGCCCGGAAGTAAAAAATGTGGATATCATTCCGGTGCCGTCCGAACAAATGTCACCATAAAATAAAACTACAGCACAAAAATACAAAAAAAAATACAATAAAATACAAAAATAATCCGCCTAAAATAATTCCCTTACAATTGATCTCTAAAAACACGAGATTTTAGTCCAACGATAAATATAAACCCAGAATATCCATTGAATATCGTTCGGCTATTGGAAAATCTCCCTGCAAACAATGGAGTGGGTGGCAGAATCATAAATAGCCAACTGATATGAATAGTTTACCCCGTAGGTGTGGGAGAATATTTACTAAAAATAAAAATGTACACAGTATGATAAATTTATTGATAAACAGAACTTACTTCGCCTCGAGGGCCAATGCAAATACACCAGCGGCTTCGGGGGCTGCTGCCGACGTTCCACTGTGAGTTGTGGTACACTTTCCATATAAATCGGTGGTGGCCTGGAAATAATAACAGATTTAGGGAAAGTTGAAGGGAGATTTTTTATTTTCCCTCCCATTTTGCCCTCTACACATTAAAAAAAATTATATTCCCTCAACTGATAAGGGCCCGGGGGAGGAAAAATGACATTCGGGGAAGGGCCAGTCAGCCCTGTACATCACAGAAGGCAATCGGTAATGCAAATCCCTACTGAGTGGAATTACAGGGTTGACTCAGGACTAGATTCAACGGGTAAAATCCCCCGTGAGACGAGGCTTCCTCTCCCAAGTGTACACATTCACTTTAAAGGAGAATCTACTATACGGTACCCTGGAATCCACATGATATATCTGACATTTGCGGTTAACCCGGGAAAACCCTCGCTAAATTAACCATTGAAATTCCGTGAATTTTAAATTAAATCCCAGCGGTAATTTCCAATGCAATTGAGGAAATTAAATGAATAGCGGGATCGATTCTTCCCGGGAAATTGCGGAATTTTACGACGTGATTTAAGTGGTGGGGTAAAATGCCAGACGGAGTCCTAGGGCAATGGCATCGTAAAGTGGAAATTGACGTCTTGATTATTTTTCGAATATTTATTTTGTTTGATCTACAGAAATTTTAACAACCCCCCAGACTGTGCTCCGGAACGCCCTGCGATTGTCAGACGGAATCCGAGGGAAACACCCTCGTAAAGAGGGAATTAACGCCGCAGTCTCTTCTTCATTCACTGAACATTCTCCCGGAATGCTTCACCTTTTTCATCCACCCCCACGAAATCACGTTAACCCGACTTTACCCCGGTCACCCCTGGTTCACCTAAAATCACAGGAATTTTCCTAACGACCTCCGGATCTACCTTGTAGTGAAACATTGACGCAAGAGTATGGAAAAGGCTTTTTCTCCTGAGGAACGTTGTACTGCTGGTTACCCAGAGGGGAGTATTCCACGACCCTTGATCTTATTATCCTCCGTACGTACTGTGACCTGTGTCACTTGTCTCTAGACCCATTTCTCAATCCAACAGTAGAAAAAGGAATGAGACATCGAGGGGAGAAGAAAATACTGAGTGGCTTATGTCTTCATTAATTCCGAGCCTAATATTTCTCATAAAAAATAATTAAATATAGATATATTTAATTATTTAAGTTATTTTATAATTTATTTATAAATTAGAAAATCTGTTGTCATATTTATGAATATATTTTATAATTTAAAATATATATATATTTTTTTTCAATTATTTTATGATTTATTTATAAATTATAAAATCTATTGTAATATTTATAAATATATTTTATAATGTAAAATATATTTATAATTTTTTTTTATCTAGGCAGCTAGCAGGTGGATATATATATATGTATATATACTTCTAAAAATTATTTAATGATTTGGATAAAATATTAGTCCTTTGATCGGTTCAAATATTGGACTAAAATATTATTTTACATTTTTTTTTTATTAATTAATATAATAATATTAAGAATAGGTAATTACCACGCCAGTATTTGGGTCCTTAGCTCCGTTACTGAAGGTGGAGGCAAGTGTGCTCGAACAGCTTTCATCGTAGTGAGCATTTTGGCCGTCGTTTATAGCACTGTTTATGCTAATGGTCCACATGCTGGCAGCGTAACCATCGCAATTGCAATCGTCCTCTTCACCACCGTCTCCAGATGCCCAGACGTAAATGTTACCGAGACCCCGGCGACCCTGGGGGTAATGGAAAAATTGGATGAATGGGGAACAGTCGCAGGGAGATTTACACAGCAGGCGGTTTTCCGAATGAAATGTGGGCAGTTTGGAAAGTCTGGAATGATGAACTCTCGAGCTTTTGCGAGGGATGAGCGAAACAGGTCTTAGGGACGGGGAGAACAGTCGAAGTGCAGGGGGATGTCTTTTACGGACACGTAAACATTCCTGTTATCCCAGTATTATAAAATTTGAAGGTTTATGTTTTTTTATTTGAGGATAATTGAAAAATTGATAGAAATTTTTGAAAAATTCCTATCTGGAGGGGGAGAAATATTCCGTAAAAATTACGGAACTCGCTGTTCGCTCAGCGATTACGGCATCGACGGGGAATTTTTTCGCGATAGTACCGTAATTTATGATAGTCGATTCCACCAAAAATTGCGGAATTTTGAGGAAAAATTCCGTGGCGGTTCCGTAAAATTTTCGACCGTCGCATTTCAGTTTATTTTATTGGGCCTTCCTTCATTTTTTACTGTGCCAAACAGCAATTTTTCCGTAACTCATTATGATTGGTTAGCGATGAGCGCCGAATGTAGCCGATCATTGCCGACATTGAACTTCGTCATGGAAAATGTTGCATCAGACTTTGAATTTTTACAAAGTCGATATAGAAATTTTCCTAAATCGGTGAAGAAAATTTACTATGCAGCACCGTAATTTTTCTCAGGCCTGTAGTAATTTTTCTCAGACCTGCAGTAATTTTTCTCAAGCCTGCAGTAATTTTTATCAACAATAATTTTTATCGTAATCACACTATAAAAATTCTCAGATTTTTCTCTCCTTCTGTGAAGCCAAAAAAACAAGATGCGATAAACTCGTGGAGTTTATTCCTGACACATGTTTCAGAGTAATTTTAACTAATAACACAAGTCCCATATAATAATTCTTTACTCTCTAAACTTGACCCAACACCCCCAGAAATTTCCTATCAATCCATTACCTCATTGTCACCCGTTCAAGACCAACGAAACCCAAATAAAGGGGAAATCCAGTAGAACGAATCCTCAATTTTTCATTAACTTAACATTACATGTGGACATTCACTGACGCACGAGTCACGATACGAAACCTGACTTTCCCATGCCGTCGGTACGTGGGTGGTTTTACATTTCCATGTATCAAGACATTGGCTATGCCGATGGGGTGTCGCGCCACTGCTTCCGAAGCCCCAACTGGCGCCAAATATGACACGTAGTTTTCTCTTTGAAAACATCATACATTACATAAATATTTAGGCCCATCACCCCATAGCAAAATCAAACCTTGAACTTTGATTGAGCTGAAGGAAAACAACATTTCAAATTTTATCGTTAATCTATTTTTAGACTACGAACTGATGCTATATTTAATTTACATCATGGGGGGAGGGGGCCTTGACCCTGAATCGAAGACTATCCTCATGAATAAACATGTGATTTTGGTATAATCACAGGCCCGGTAGTGTCTCTGACGTATATTATCGGTGGAGGTGTTGCTTGGCAACAAACCTCACCCCCTCACCACCACCAACCCCCTCCCCCCCCCTCCACATTAAACTAGGCAAGGGAAAATTTACTCTCTCGACCTTCGTGCATCAGCACTGGTCACACTTTCTCAGGTAATTCCAGATAATGCACAACAAGTAGTGGTGTTTAGTTTGAGGGAGGGTTGAGGGTTGTTTACGGAGATTATAGAAAGGTCACATGAGGGAGTGCATCAGAAAGAAAATTGTTTGGATAGAATTACCGATCAAATGCGATTTTATTGATGAAATATGATCCTTAATGTGACTCGTGCTATTGCGCAAGAATAAATTGGATGGGTCAAGAAGGTCAAATTGACCCTCTGGGTTAATTAGGGTAAAAATGAATGATGAGTATGATTTAACGTAAAATAATGAATAAATAATTACACGAAAATAAATTTTTGGGTAAAATTAGACCTCCAGGGGATGAAAGAAGAGATGAGGGTTAGTTTTACCATAAAAATTCGGGTCTTAAGTTAATTTTTCCAACAAAACTTGACACAAAAAGGGGTTGATTGTCATTTGACCCGAGGGTTCACCCCCTGGAGGTCTAATTTCGATAAAAAAAATTATTTGTGTTGATAAAACTATTTTATCCAGTGAATAAATTATTGTTTCATTGTATATAGAAGTATATATATATACCATCTATGGAATTCTATATTATGACCCTTCAACCTCATGCTTAACGTGATAAATAGTCTCATACTTCATTGACCCCACGAACAATGGCCCTCATGGTAGCATTTCTCGGCCCATCAACGGTCTTGCCGTCATCAGTAGGTCCCCACGAGGCGCTGTAGATGTCTATGAGATCAGGCTCATGGCCCATGCTATTCGCCTCGATTAAATCCGTCATATAGGGCTGATCCAGCATTCGTATGCCAGCTATTTTCGAGTCATATGCAACACCCACACCGCAAACCTCATTATCACGAGCAGCAGCGACCTCCCCGGCGCACCGTGTTCCATGACTGAAAAAAAAAAAATTAAAAACAGGGATATTCCATTAGCAAATTAATAATTGACTGTCTGGTAATTAATGCGAAGAACAGATGCGATATTTTTATCTTCATTAAAACGTCGGTGTTGGATTTTTCATGAAATAAATATGTAGGAAATAAAAATCAATCTATTCTCATTCTCTTCTGAGTGTTTATACTTTAAATTGAAAAATATTATTGGAATATGGGTGTAAATGATCAAATTATTTGAGACACAGTGAAAATACTTTTTAGAATATTCTTTATTAGCACGAGGAAGGCACGTCTTGACTAGAGGACCGTTGTCCAGAGACTAAAAACTATATCAAAAGGAAAACGCTCTCAGGGAAAAGAAAAACAGTTTTATGACTCGAAGAAACATTCAGCATATGTTTAGGATTAAACCGTCTCGAAAGCGGAGTACAACGGATCGTAAATTAGTCCCTTAGTAGAGCTGTTTCCCAGAGAAATAAAAGAGGTGTCGAGGGATTTTTGTAGGACAATGAAAGTACTGTACTCAAATATTCCAACAAACATTATTGGAAATGGGATAAAGGTTCAATAATGAAAAGTGTGAATTCTATTTTATATCTTTTATTTTATGAGCTGTAAAGGGACGACCGTTCTGCTTCGTTTCCATCAACGAACTAACTAATAGAATAAAGGGATACAACACCCTGGACCTGATGACTGTCTCATCAACAATGGTCCCACTCATGCACCTCTGTATTCATTCAGAAAACAGAGCACATACATCACCTCCAAAACTTCCTAGAATTATTTCTCATAAAAATTATTTCCACTCTCAAGTGAAAACACTAGAATAAAGGAAATACCAATCATACAAAGATCCATTCATTCCATTTGAAAATTAATTTTTGTTAAACATTCGAAATATAAACTCCAACAAACATTTTTATGGGTTGGAATTCTGAGAAGTATGAGGTATGATGTTTAGGTTTAATTTTAAATATGTAGACAAAGTGGAATGAATAGGACTCTTTGAGAGCATGTGACCAAAAGGTCCAGGGTGTTGTCTCCCTTTTTAAATCTAGTTAATTCCTCTAAGGAATCGGTACAGAGCAAATGTGTCTTTCGAGCACAATTATTTGAGTTAATTAATAAAGTAGAGAAATAGTTTGAATTATTTACAGAATTATTATTTCCAATAATTCATTTCCAATCAGTAAATTCTCGATATAAATGTACATTTGCGATTAACTCCTCCATCGATTTCAAATAAAATATCGTGAAGAACGGAACTGATAGCCAGCCGTGAAATTCATTATGACAAGATCTGATAGAGGACTAGTGGATCCAGTGAGCAATTAAGTTTAATCCATTGGAAACGAAGTGATCAGCGTGCTCAAGAAGGCATTCAGGGAAAACGAGATGGAAGTAGTGACCACCCCTCGTTCTACCCAGTGAGAGTGTTTGTATTAGGCTATATGTATACCATCTGCTGAAGGATAGAATGGCTCGTGCTCTGACGTCAGTGGTCTTCGTCGAGTGTAAGACAAGCGTTGGAGACCAGCTCAGACCCTCTGGAAAGTATTCACCTCTCCCTCTGTTCCCTCGTTCGTCGGGCGACACGAGATCGTGTATTTCCCGGGGGAATCGTACCAGGGAGGGGAGGAATTTTTTTTTAGTTTGGGAATAGAGTTGCTGAGACTTCAATACCCCAACCGAGGGGATGAGAGCACCCCGAATGGGGGTGGTTTAATTTTTAGCTGATCGAAGCGTGGGGAAAGGTCATGGTGAGCATATGGTAGGGGTCAGAATGAGGGTCATGTGGACCTGCGTATTTCAGCGGGGGTTAAAACCCCCTTGATTTTCACGTGTCAGACCTCATCGGGATATCGATGGGAAAATTCAATTAGAGTTATGAGAAATGGAAAAATATTTGAGGGGAGTAATTTAGCCCATAATAAAATACTGGGTAATGAAATTTTAATTTCATCATCTCCGCACACGATTTTTTTTTCTTTATCTCAACTTTATACCCTAACAGGAGATGAGGAATGACCGACAGTGGGCCGACATTTGACCAATGCTGGCCGACCGTCGGCCGACTGTCGGCCAGCTTTCCTCATCTCCTGTTAGGGTAGAACCGATGAGTGTTGTCTTATTCATGTCGGCCTCATGGAAAATTCATTCAATACCCTGGCTTTCATCCTGACGTGGAAAATTACTCCGTCGTATAGATCACGAGTTTGTTGGATATAATCAGTGTCTAACCACGAGAAACTCCACAAGCAATCTTGAACTAATGACGACTGCTTTAGTCGGAATTACAAACAATTCGAGGAGCGTCATAAGTGCTTTGATTCATTTCGTAGATAATCAATATCACTAATCAGAGGGTGATGGAGAGGGGAGCATTGAGACGAAGTTAGTCACTCGGTGATTGAATTTAAATTCACAAACACGCGCCGCCGGCAGATTTTCAATTGATTTTTTTTTCGAGACGGGTAATTATGACGTCAGTAACTGCCATCCATCATCCCTCGAGGGGTGGGGGTATCAATGTGTGGTTGCGATGTAATCGCGTAGGTTTTCTGATGGCAAACTTGACATCAATGCACACCCACGTTATTGCATTGTATTATTTTTTTATTCATTTTCTTGAGGGTCGATGAGACATCGGTAATGCGTATGACATGTCACATGCAGACATTTGCTCGGTTGACAGGTGTGATGAGGTGATGGGATGTGGAGTCGAGAGGAATAAGTACTTTATGAAGAGTCACGAGAATTTTTCTCGTGGATGACACGTAAATCCCTTAGATTACCCCACTTCAAGGGCTGGAGGGTAATTCTTGGTAGAGAGGGTCTATTGACCGGTAGGTCTACCCCATCCTCAATCGGGAATTCACTCATAGAATTTAATTTAAAAATTAATGATTGATTTTGGGTCGAAATTGTGGGTCAACGTGAGTCGAATTATTAATCCTAATTTTTCATTCGATCAGTCGATAATTTTTTTTAGTAAATTCGTTAGATAATTAACAGGGGATTCTCCGATTTCATCGGAATGTTGACCTCTCGGGGAATAGAATGATAATGAAAAAAGTCCTGGTGTAAACAATCTTGTTGCGGTGTACTCCAACGTTATGAAAGTGTTAGTCAACGATAGTTATCTTTTATGGTGCGATATAGAGTCCTGGAACGTAGGTTTTCTACCCAGTGATAAAAAATAAACGATAACCACCTCACGATGGTGGGATAGAAATTTAATGGTATCTTAATGTTCATCACAGTCACGATTTCATTGAATAAAAAGGTTATTCGAGCACTTGCCAGCGGGCTTCACGCTCCAGTTAAGGAGCGTTTGATGTCCAAGTTGAATATCGTATTTTAAATATTCTCCATTTTATGGCAGCTTTCAATATAACGTTCTCACTCTATATTGATCGAACGAATTTCCGATAGAACCCGGGGAATTCTTGACGTTATCACGAAAGTTTGAATTTAATTATGAAATATTATAAACTTTGTGGAATTCAGTGTCGACTTGTTTCGTTAATTGATTTGTACTAATTTTATGATTGAATAGGACAGTTAATTCCCTCTGGAATTTAATTTATTTATGTCATTTTTTTCTTGATGGGGATAGAGGACAAGTTGAATATGTGACACGGTAATAATTCTACTCTTCACGGTGTACATGTCGTGAAAATAAATTTGAAGCAGTGATCGCTCTGGGTACACGTGATTCAATTTTATTTTCATCCGACAATTCACCTCTGAGTTATGGAAGATTTTTCACACCTTCAGGTCTCGCTGACTTTGTCTGGAGAGGACTGTTTGATTTTTCCACACGTGAACAGCATTTTTCACGGATTATACTCGTGGATTATTATATAAGATTACGTGATTGTTCCGTAATCTGTCAGTCAAAAGAAAATTCAGTAAAAATTACGGAAAAATTACGCACTTTTTTCGTGAATTTTCAAGAAAAAGTCCAGAACGTTAAAGAAAATTTATGGAACGTTCACTCAAAAAAATCGTAACTGTTCCGTAATTTTTAGTGAATACTGATTTGACTGGCTGATTACGAAACGTAATTTTTAAAGAATTTTTCTCGCTCTGAATAGAATTTTTCTTTCAATTTTTCTGGGATAGAAAATATTTTTCGATCATCAGACTTTAAATTTTTACGAGGTCGATATAGAAGTTTTCCCAAGCCGATAAATATATTTTACTATGCAACATAGTAACTTTCTCCAGGTCTCCAGTTTACCCCGCAATTGCAAGGCCCCACAGTAATTTTTACCGGAATCGCACTATAAAATTCTCATATTTTTCTCTCCCTATAAAAATTTATCTCACTCACCTATTGAACCAGTCGTCCGTGTACCTGGGGTAGGGGTAGGGATCGTTGGAACTGAAGTCGTACGACGCCTGGGCATTCTGTCAACAAAGAGTAAAAATGGGGACAATAATTTCTCTGGAATTTGCTCGCGAAAATCCAGGGGTTGGAGATTGGAAAGGCAATAAGGGGGAAAAAGACGGTTATATTTGAAGATACTGGAGTGGACCCGTTGCTGGAACATCAGGGGTGCCTCTAGGGTGTTATACTGTCGCTCGTTAGTCTTTCCGTCCCTTTTTCGGTCTTTCGTCACTCCCTGAAGAGACAAACTTCGGTGAATTCCGGTCAAATTGCTATCTCCTGACTTCTCCAGTTGCCAATTCACATCGTACGGAATTTTAATACCATTCGTCGAATTGCCATTTGAATTTTCCCGCCAATTTAATTAAAAATCTATTTTTTATTCAAATATTACGAGAGAAACATTTTTTTATGCGCATTTTCGTATTTTTTCATATCATTTATGTTTTATTTATATTGTATCGTATATATAATATAGTATATATATACATATATATATACTATGGTATAGTATATATTATCCCGTAAAGACATGAGGCTGTCACCCCTATATCACTCGCACCCGCAATATCTATTAAATATACCTCTGATATTTCTTCATCAACATATTTATTCTCACGGCGTCGATTTCCCACTCTTCATCTTCGCCCGAGTGGAAAAATAAATCCGAGAAATAAGCACTCCCCCGAAACCCGATGATATACGGTATCAACTATAACTCAAACGACGAATGAAAAATGTAGATTGAAATTGGAATTTTTTAACATTCCAGTGAACAACTGGGTCTGACATTTCTCCCGCGAATGTATTTTCACCTCGGGTCTGTGTTTTATGGTGATAAAGGGTCACGATTATCTGCCATTTGAATACCAAAGACTGTGATTATGATAATGGCCTTTGGACAACAAAAGCCCTGGATTTTATATGAATAATTATCATTTGATAAATTATTAGACTCACGTAGTTGTATTTAAGGTCCGGGTGCATGTAATCGACACCTGAAAAGACAAAAATCGTTTAAATAAAATATAAAATAACATATTTAAACAATATTATATTGTATTATACATAATCCATATATATTATAATATTATTTATATTATTTTACCCACAGAATAATTTTAATAGTAATTTCTTGAGTATAAAAATCATTTTTATTTAAACAAATGACGTAATTTTTTTTTCCTGGTTTTTGTAGTTAAAATTATCAACAGAGAATTCAAAATGAAGGAATTCTTTGAAAAATCGTATTTAACTTATCACTAACATGAAAAGGCAATCCGTCTGCCCATACGTTTAGTCAAATCCCTTCATTACTCGAATGAAATAAACCAGCTGATCCCGGGTATCCGATTAAATTGAAAAGTGAATGATACAAAACGAAGCCGATCGGGCTTTATCGTTCGTGGATAATCCTCGTTATGCTCGTTATCACGTGTTTACTCGTGTCGTTATCATTGTAACGATTGGAGGGTGGGATGGAATTCTACACCAATGACGTTAAACCGGAGATGAATGTTACGCAACGAGCGGTGTAAATTCGTTCGATAGGGGATGTTTTTGCTGATAATGAATTATATGAATTCATTAAACCAACGATCGGGTTACCAACACCTTTATTAGTGCTATTGGGGCGTATGTTACCGCAATATGGTGGGACATTCAGGGGGTGCGAGCAGTGGAAATTGTGAGAGATCGTCAGTTGTGTGGAGCCATTAATTGTTATTGTTGAATAATTATTTTGTGGACTCACCGTCGTCCATGATAGCAGTGGTGACATTTTTTCCTGTCACCCCCTGGGCCCACGCAGCCTCAACATTTAAATCCAACTTTGGTTTTCCACCGTTTTGCCCCGTATTCTTCAAGTACCATTGATACTGAAAGTAGGGATCTGACGGGTCTTGACTCGCCTGCTCCTTCATTAGTTTTTGGGTGTAATGAGGGACTAAATTATCCACTGATAGGGGTTGGTAGCCCCTCTTCACCCGCTTGAATCCAGTTTGCTGTACTGCTGTGTGTATCTGGTGGGCATGAAAAAATTTTATATTCAACTGGCAAATTGTTGTTGCCGGATTTGTGTGGTCTATACTCGAAGAAAGTAGTCTATACAGCCCATCCAAAGCCTATTACTGAACTCTCGATAAAAGTATTAAAGGAACTTCAGTTCTTCGGGTACAATGCAACTCGCTATCTTGAATGGATGAAGTTTCCGATGGGATGGAATCCCTTGTAATGAAACTTCAGCCGGATATTTCGATGGGAGGAGGGTAAATACCGAAAATAACTCGACGGACAGGAATGGGTAACAATGTTTGCATTCACCATATTTGGAGAGGATAAGGGAAGTGGTGGGAATATTTCGAATAGGAATTTCTGGTACATTGGGGGGGAGTTATTCTTATTGTGGAGTCGAATTATTCATGAAAAAAAAAAACGCGAAAAGGGAGAAATGACGGAAATTTGATAAATCAAAGTGGTATCGGCCTAGGAAAATTTTATTAATTTATTGGAATGCATTTATTTATTTATTTGACGTATGTCATAAATGTATCGTCAGGTATTTTTCAAACAGGAATTCACTCTCGGTCAGGCACTTATTTTTAAACAAGAATTTATACTGAAATTCTGACGATTTTCCAAACAGTAAAATTTTCTTACCAAAGGATCGATCTTCAATTTCCTTGTGTGTGGTACTGATCTCTTACTTCTCGCGTGTGGCAATGCCCTGTGAATAAAGTGATACTCCGTCTCGCTGCCAAGTACCTGTAATAAATAACCGACGGCTTAATGATGATCAGGAGAATTCCCATTGGATTGAGGATAAACCATCCCCGGATAAAATTATCGGGGCTTCGCCTGGAACAAGGCAAAGTTCTCGCTCAGTTAGTGGTCCTCCCAAAAGTTCGTATCTCCAGGGGGTTTCAAGGGATATACGTAATACAGAATCCGTACCAGGGGGGGATCAACTATTAGGAGAGAGTTTTTGTAACAATTGGCTGATTCGGTGGTAACTTCGAGTCGTCCTAACTGCTACAATATATTAGAATCAGAAAGTTTCACTTGGTGGGGACATCTGGGGCGCGATTCCTCCAATTTACGGCTGCATTAATTTCCCGGTGCATTGAAATAAATATTCAAAAAAAAAATTGCGTAATTTTTTCTGAAAGTTCTCTAATTTTTTGCTGAATCGATCCTGAAAAATGACGATACCGTCGCGGAAAATTCCCTAATCGATTCCGTAATGGACTGAGCAATCAGCGAGTTCCCTAATTTTTACAAAATATTAACCCAAAATGATATTTACTAACCACATCAATAACAACAATCACCAGAACTCGTAAAATTATCGATAATTTCGTGAATAAAAATCGTAATGAACAAGGAAATATTTTTTTTTTAATGAAAATCGCTTGTAAAATATGTTTTTTTGAGTTTTTATTTTTATCTAAGGTCCACTTGGGACTCTTAATCAATAATTTGATAATTAAAAAATTCAGAATATCCCCTGCACGTTCTCTCCGCTGTATCTTCTCACGACCCCGTAACGATCGACATGAAAACTCAGCGGCCGACATAGCCCATCAATACGTGGGTTATATACCTCTGCCCACCCTCCTGAATTTCTTTCTTCTATACCCACACCATGAGCGAGACTACACCGACAGAATCGATGACAATGCTGTTGTAAACGGAATAGCCTACAAGAGGTTGAAAAAAAAATAAAACGAAACGGAAAAAAGATAAGAAAAAGTAACTGCGGTGAGAATGGAAAGGGACATTTTCACGATTCAATGCCCTTTAATTCACCATTCAATAGCTATTTACATCTCTCTAGGACATATTAAATCAGCTCGACGGTTGGAAATGTTACTGAAAATGTCGCTATTAACAAAATAAAATTTGCTCACAATGAAGCTGGGAAAATTAAAAAAAAATATATCTCATCCAACTGACAAAAATAAATAAACAAAAGAGACATATTTTTTCATTCTCTGTGAGGAAAGTAATTTCCCTGGAATTGGCAATTTACTGGAATTGACTGGGGAACTTCCCCGCCTACGAAGACATTAAATCGAAGATAAATATTTTTATTTTCAGTTCATTCATTAAAGGATATGGTGCCAGGTGCTGCTGCATGGAGCCCCCTGTCTCGATCAATGATGGCACAACGAGAGTTGAAGGGTGAGTTTGTGAATTTTACTTCAATTTAAGTGATAAGAAATAAACTTGCGTACAATCGATACATTTCATCCATAAACTCTGGGAATATGTGACGATAGCAGTAAATGCTCGTTGAACATGTGCTGCGGTGCGACATAAATAGGGGCTCGGCAGTTGCTAACCGAAGTCACGAGGTCATTAGCCTCGATAACAACTCTTCGACCCGATATTGAGTAATTAATTTTTTGCAAAATCACCGCAATCGATTTCCCTTCAAATTTGAATGAAAATTGTGAATCAAAAATCACTGATTCATCAGTAAATCGACAACTTCTACGATTGGACTGATAATTGCGTTTCCGCGCTTTAAACGATCAATTAATTAAACCTTCCAGCTGAGGAAATTCTCTATCAAACGGTAAACCCATTTATGCGTTCCGTTTTCACTGAGCAACGCCAGTATTTGCGGTGAAAATGTCTTTCATATTCTCCCCAAGACCTCCACCGAAGCAGAACATAAATCACCAGATGCTGCAGCAATTGATAAACATTTTAATAACGCGAGCTCATTAAAATAATCGAGTGCAGCACAAAATAAAAAATTAATTCAGTACTGAATAATATGAAAAATATAAATTGATAAAACATTCGCATTTACTCGGAACAATGCACTTCACACGACTCAAGATTTATGTGAATAAAACTGATGATGAAAATTGATGTATATGGTAATAGAGTAATTTCGTTTATCCATGAGCTGAGGAAAGGAAATAAGTGAGGAACAAGTTGGCTGGCTCTGGCCCGCAGCCTCATCATCCAGCAATTTTCTCCCCCAGTACTTTTCTCATTGGTATGAAAATTAGTTCTGTCGTTTTACAACAGGAAAATACCAACGATTCTGTATCATAAAATGTACCATTTCACAAGTATTTACGGTACCAGTTGTGCGGGGTCAGGTAAATAATGATCTGCATTTAAGTAGATGTATAAATATCGTTAGTGAAAAAATAGCTCCCTAATTTTGCAATAACATTGACATCTCATTTTATTTAATTTTTATTCAATTAAAGACCGACCCCATAACTAATTTACATTGAGGCACAATTTTTTATCAGCCCTGACATCATGTCCAAACATAAATTATCATCCTGGGTTTATTTGTTGTCCAGAAATTGTTGTTCAATTCGCTTATGGGGAGACGTGGATTTCTGGCTCAACCAAAATTTTTCCTGTTTATTTAGATTCGAATTTACATTTAATCATAGATTTATATTCACACATAAATTCCCACCGTGACCTGAAATTCATATAAATCCGTAAATAATAAAAAACCCACCCTTATCGATAGCCCTCCCACACTGATATTTCCTCGAAACATATAAAAAAAAAAATCTCAATACCGGTGCTATCAACTCCAGATTCCCATATTCTCCCTCACAAATCCCACCCCCAGACATTGAATAACCATTTCTAAGACCCGAGGGATAATACAATCCGTTGCTTGAATCTATTGTGAGATTTCTAGTTCCGTGAACACTGAGATTGCATAACAACCCCCCCGAGCAACAAGATATTCTAATATAAGGGTCTGTGACCGAGGGATTCCATTGGATGGCTCGTGACACCTCCGGCCTCCGATCCACTCAACAATTGCGTAATAAATGACTAATCGTTTCTACAGTCAAGGGTCATGCGTTGTCCAGTGGTGAGAGGCTGAAACAGCTGGCCAGTCCACGAAAAACAATAAAACAATCAAAACATGAAATTCTCCCTCAGCTGTCATTCGTTGAATGGCAATTAAAAAATCTAACGAGGGTTGGAAAGTTAATGAGGCTCTCAATGCTCCGGGGTTGGATCACAAGTAGATAATTAATTAACTCACCGGTCCAAGATTAACAAATCCATTTCTCACAGCAACACCATCAGCAATACTTCTCTCCGCGGGTTTTTTCATTTTAACGAGAAAAGCATTAGTAAATATTTCGGCTTTTCCCTCCACCCTCATATCTCCATTAATCAAAGTAATACATAAAATTAAAAATATAACTTTGCTAAATGATATATCAATCATTTTGACTCGTCCCATCCCTGAACAATAGCCCCACAATTTATTACGAGTCTCGTCGTCATCATCGTCATTGTTAATCTCTTGTGTACGCGAATGACACAGTGCAAGGTCGACATTAATGTTTGATGCACGTGTAGACTCCATGCTCGACCGAGACCGACTACCGACTGACTGTTAAAATACCAAACCACACTGACAACTTCTCAACCCCCACCCCCCGTTCCCCTTATATTTCACGACTATATTTTTTCCTTTTTTATTCCAACCGAGGAATAACACTGTTGTATCCGACTATGAGCCGAATGGTCCGACCAGACTCGGCTCTTTTCACTCGTTCGCCCCCGTGACGTCATACGCCATATTGATTCCAACATTTGTTTCTCCCACCAGAGCACCTGCAGGAACCCCTATTATTTTTAGGCGCATGCGCAGTGGATTGACGCGGGATGTACTCTCCCCTTACGTCTACCACGTGCAAATGTTGGTACACGGTACCTTCAATGATACACGACAGATGCTACCCAGTGCGAGAATGGAATTTCGAATGGGACAACGACCACTATTTTCTGGGTCAGATACTTCAGGGCTTTTTTTTTTCATCCCCAGCTCGTTGTGTCGATCTGGGGTTTTTATGGGTACAATGGGTCTTGGGGAAATTGGAAGGAAATGTTAATTGGTGGGACATTTCCTGGAATTAATTAATCTTTTTGAGGAGAGGGTAATAGCGGGTTTATGCCCGTAAGGGGTTGATTGATGAAGACGATCAAGGAGCCCTGAAGAGACGATGTCAGTCAATCATGGCATTTGGTTAACGGTCATGATTTATAATTAATTTCGTGAATGTCTGTCTGAATCGTTACGTAGTTTTGAATATTATTTTATGTGAGGACATTAAGTCAGGTGAGGACAGGAACTCAGGTCTGGAAATCAGGCCCAGCAGGGATTTATAATCTGCGCAGGGTTACGGTCTGTCATGCTCTGAACATAATTAGATTTTAACGCAAAGTTCCATGGGAAATTAATTTACGTTCAGACAGGAATTTATGTCTGATCATGAATTCAGTCTGGGAATTCATTTACCCCGGGATAAAAAATTGTATGTTGACGGTAATTTATACCTGGACATAAACTCATATCTGGGCTACGGTAAAAAATCAATGGAATTCATATTCTATATGAAAAATGTGAATTTCGGACTTGAGGGACAATGATTGAAAGACTAGAGGGAAGAATATTGCGGACTTACCACTGTGCACTCGCTCGTATTTCATCAGCCAGTCTTTCCATCATTTTAAAACTCACCTGGACATTGGTATCACGATCACGGGTGGAAATTGTATATTTTTCTCTTCTCGTTTTAACGGAAAATATTGGCGATCTCATCACGTCTGACGAGACGTGGGTATTTTTACTTACGGAGTAGAAACACTCGTTCGTTGATTTTTTTTTTTTCATTTTTTGCGAATGCTTCTTTGCATTCGAATGCACGAACGGTCATAAAGGAATAGTGAATTATGCAGTGGAGTGAAAAATAATTGAGAGATGTAGGTGGTTGGAATTTTTTTTTATTCTCTTCATCACCGACATTTTGTAAACGACTGCTTTACAGCGTGCAATTTTTACGAGTGGAATTAATACTTTCAGGAGACGAAAAAATATGAAAAGTAATTGAAAAAATGAAGCATACGTACAAAGAATAATCGTTCTCCAGGTAATTACCAAATAATATATAATTTTCTGTTCTGAAGGATAAATTACAAAAGTATCAAAAAATTAATATATTTTTCTCCAATATAAAACAATATAATACAAATTGACATTTGAATACAAAGGACTCCCTGCACTCTGATCACACTTGTTAATTTCACTGGCACTTCAAGGCACTGATCCTCCCACAAATCCTCTCACGTTCTGTCCCAAACGCAACGAGTTCCAACGATTCATTAGAAAAACCCATAGGAATTTGTCTTCCTCACCTTTTACCCGAATTCTGTGTATTCTGCGTTTTTCTCTTGGCCTCGAGCTTCATCATCGCCTCAATTCTCTTCTTCTCGATCTCCTCAGGCGTGCAAAGGGTCTGACTCCTAGACGATCCACTCGACGCGACGGTATTACCATCGTCTCTTACCCTTAATCTGTCAAAATTGTTAATTCCACAGTTACTGTTGTCTTTCGTCACAAAAACATTCATTCGATCAATAGCGGATTGAGTCCTTTTCAAAGCCATCTGTGTACTTACGGAGGTGGAGCTTGTCTTACCCCCTCTAGCCCCAACATTAACCCCAGAACAACTATTCATTGAACTTAATCCATTTGAACTATCAAAACTCGAGTCCGAGCGATTCCTAGATTTAAAGAATCTCCTATCGTTTCCAGAAATCGTCTGAGTCCCGGGTGCCCCCCTATTCCCATTAAACCCCCCTCTCTGCACAGCACTCGACCTCTGCGGCATCAGTGACGATCCCTTCGTCGGAATTTTGTCCTGATCCTTCCTCTGGTAGCTGCCTCCTGCACTGGAGCCAGAACTTCCAGCACTTGACGTCGCAAATCTCTTCTCCTTTTGATTTCCAGTCGTCGTGTCCTCGTATTTAGCTGCTGTTGCACATGCTGCCTTCATCAGGTCATCGAACGAATCGTCGGGGAAGTCCAGGTCGTCAAGATCAATGAAATCCGACACCTTGTGCACCTTCGAAGAAGTTCCCAGGTCCCTCGACGAGTTCTTGTTGATTGGTTCTGACTTGTGCTTCTTGAATCGTGAGGGCGATGGCGAGGGAACGGACACCTGGGGCTTCTCGACGATCTTAGGGGTTGGGGTCTTCTCCGGCTGCTGCAATGGACCAATCTTCAACTTTTCCTCGATCTCCTGGGAACACCTCAGCATCGATTCGTCGTTGAATGAGTCGTTGAACAAATCGTCGAGACTCTCCTTCTCCGTGCTATCGACTCTTGTAATTTTTGGGGCTTCGGGAACTTCTGGGGAGTCCGAAATCAAAATCACATCGTTTTGATCGTCGAAATCATCGTCGAATACGATTTCACCGGAGATTTCGTTCTGCTCGATATTCTCTGCTGATGTTTCCTCCTCATGTGATGCCACTATCTCAATTTGCGCATTCAAGGCTAAAAATTCACTCTTTAATTTGTCGAGGCTTGCGCTGTCCTGTCGGTTTATTATTCGCTTTTTAAAGGGCTTGTAGATCACTGGGGAATGAGCGTTTCGCTTCTTCTGGACCAGACGGGGGCGCTTTGGGGTGCTGGAGGCATCCGGTTTACTTTTTGAATTTGTTTTTGCCTGCGGGGATTGCCAGTCCCAGGCTACTTCATTGTTTGTGTCCTGGGTTAGAAGGAGGGGGGAGGTACGGTACTCTTGGGTCAGAGGCTCTTGGGATTGGATCTTTGAACGATTTGGCGTGTTCTGTTCTGACGGATGACGATCGGGTCTCTTGTCCTCCAATAATCCATTCTCTGTGGAAATGACAATTTTTGTTACGGTTTTTTTTTTGTTTTCAGATGGTTAAGGGTTCGCAGACTAATCGGACAATTTTGAAGGGTCTGGGCTTATTTTGAAGCCTTGAAAAATATGGTGGGGGTGAAATAAAAATTTGAGAATTTCTCTCTGCGCATAAAAATGAACTAGTAAACTGTTGTCAGTGGGCATTGAAACATTTAATTCCACTGTGATTCCGGTAATAATAAAATTCCGTTGATACTCATTATCATGTACGATTACTCAAGTTTGACCTTATTCACCTTCGATGTGCATCCTCCTGTCCAGCATCATTGGATTTTTAATATTCACATTCATGTTATTCGTGAAGACTCGAAGAGCTTTCAAACAGGTTAGTTATAACGGTATTCTATCAGATGTTGAATCTCTTCTCTCATCTTTGTTTCACAATGGACCAGTGGGTTTACGAGACCTTCTCCCGAGAATATAACTTGTTAGTCACTGGCTAAACAAGACACTTTTCCGTTTATTTATCTGGGATGAATAGTGGATATCAACAATTTAAGACTGTCGGTGACGCAGTTAGAGGTTGTCTACGGCCTGTCGTCACTGCCTTACCGAGGGAGACCACTGGAGATTCCTTGGGGCACCTCCAGTGGCGCCAGTGCCCCCAGGCAAACCTAACCTAAAAGATAACAACGACAATAGCAACAAGACAGGGCCCATTGTTGTAAATATTTTCAGTGACTGGGCAGCGTAAGTAATCGAGATGAAGGTCCAGTTGTATGAAGAAATCGTAAGTGAGTTCAAGAAATTCAAGGGATTATCGAGGGACTGCGCTTACATGCTGATACATAAATACCCAGAGTAAGAAAAACAATATGTTTACTGTCATCACCTCTCAAGACTTCCCCATTTCTTCTGGACCGTCTACTCACCCTTCATTACTCAGTCTTAATTTAATTCCCCCAGTGTTCCTGCAACCGCCATCCACGGAATAATTTCCTCGGAAATAAGGCTGAAGATGATGAGCGCCAGGGGACGACTGTCCTCACGGAACGTCAGCTACCTTGACAAATACATGACAGAGACAAATCGACCAGGCGTACCCACAGGAATAATCGTGAGGATGTCCGCAGCCCTGAACGTATGCCCGTCCTTCCTCGCCCGTATGATACTCGAGGAATACGTCGAGACTGCCGGTCCCCCATATACAAGGGCAGACATCTCCAAATACATGAAGGACACCACGCATATCGATAATCCTAGACTGGCCCACGAAATTTATCTGTGTATTCTGTACGACGACAGAAATGGAATGATATCAGACTCGTTTTGCAGTGCCGTTGGCTTTGAGTACGAGGTGAAATTGGAGAATTATCTCCAGGAGAGGAATATTCCGTACCTCACTGAGGAGAACCTAAAGGTTCAGGGCTACGACAAAACACCTGATATCAAACTGGAGGTTCCCATTGCTGTTAATGGCTTCGTAATCAATTGGATCGAGTCCAAGGCAAGATTCGGCACACCCTCGATCCACAGGTCACATCTGAACAAGCAGTACTTCAGCTACTGGAATAGGTTCGGCCCTGGGCTTGTTATCTACTGGTTTGGCTTTGTGGAGGAGCTAATAGAGTCCATTGAGGACAAATTTATTATTCTGGACCGCTTTCCAGAGGACATCACCTACATGAATCCCCTGATCGAGCTAGATAATTATCAATTGGATACGGAAGAGGAATCTTAATATTTTAGTTTACTAATTTAGTGGAAATGTGAGAATGATACATTTGTCAGGTTGTGATGTTTTTTAACCAAAAGATTTATACATAAATTTACAATGTTTTTGTACTCTGGTTTTCTTTTATTGGAATGTTCTATAACTTGTAGGGTTCATTGAACGTTTGTTGAATTTAATTAACAAATTCGTGTGCTAATTGAAGAGACAGTTGCGGATATTTTCTTACTTTCAAGGAAACATTTGCACAGCACTTCACAGGTTTTTTCCTTTCATTATTTTCGTCATGGCAACGAATTGATTGGTCGAAGTCAATGAAATTCCCCCATAAGACAGAAAATCCTTAGATTTTTAATAGAAATTGAATCAGTTAAACGATGAGTGATAACGAACTTCCTTCGGAAATCGAGGAGGATGAGAAGACTATTCTTGAAGAAATGAAAAAAATTGAGGAGCTAGATGCTTCTATTCACGATCTGGAGCTACAAATAAAGGTATTTCGCAAACGAATTTTTATGTTAAAAATATTCTGTACGAGATTTACCGTAATTCCAGAAGGGTAACGAGGACCTCTCGAAGGAACAATTTAAAAATCGTGAAAGACTAAAGGACATGATGTTGTCAAGTCCACCAGAGTGTGCCATTCTCTCTAAGAATACAATTAATTTTTTGAATTTACATAAAACTGAAGATTCCGAAGTTGATCATGAGGAAATCATCAACATGACTGACGAAGAGAAAAAACGAATCAATGATTTACTCGAGGATTTTTCAGACGATAAAGGGTTGAATCCTTACTTCATTAACGATGAGATGCAAAATATATTGACCACTGATTACAAAGATGAGTCTAATTAATGTAAGACGACGAACATAACGATTACTAATTTTTATCTTTTTTCTTTTTATCGGAGATCGTGTATTTGTCGTAGCTTTTTGTTGGATCGAAGGGCTCCCATCTGCTCGCTGGAAAGATGTGTTTATTCCTCTCGTACCAAGACCTGAAAAAATAAAATGAGAAAGAATGAGGATCTGATTAAGATTTTATTCATTAAATAGAGAAGAAATGAATTTTTCACTTGCCTCAGTAAGACTTTACCAGCATGTGACTCTTCAGTCTCCACCGAGGCATCGTGCACCATCCTGATGTCGTCATGAACATCGAAAGTGAATAGAGGACCACTTTTGCCTCTAGCTTTGGTGACAATGAAGTCATAAAATGTGTAATGATGAGGGAGAATTAAATCCTCCTTCACATACATCAGTTGATCAGCCATGACAGTCTTGAGTTCACTGAACTCTCGTCGCAGGACCTCCAGGCACCGTTGGAGTAGCTGATAGATAGAGTTACCTGCCAACAGTGCGAACTATTCCCCATTAGTGATGAGCTCAACGACCATAACTCTCCAAATTTATTGTCAATAATTTTTTATTCATTTCTCCCACACGAATGACGAGTGAAACAATAGGTAAACCCTTACCTTTCTTCATCATGACACTCCTCCTGTGTCCAGAACCATCCCAGTAGCTGAAGGTGATCTCGATCTCTTCCTCCTTGAGGGCATTCTGCTTCATAGCCCACTCCTGCCTGAGTTCCTCTCGCAACCTGTTCTCCTCTTCCTCTCTCTCCCTGTCCCTCAGGAAACTCGTGTCCACGTGTGGATTTTTCTTAATTTTCTTGACAGCTGGTGTTGCATCATCGTCTTCAGAATTCTCCTCCGAATCCTCCTCATCCTCGTCAAGATTAAATGACAATGCCTGAATCTGCTTCTTCTGTTTATTCTTCTCTGCCTGTTTTGCTGCAAGTGCCCTCTCTTTCTCCTGCTCCTTCTCTTTCTCCTTCTGTGCTAATTTTCTTTCTCGTTCCTTGACAATGTTCTCCTGCTTAGCTTTCATCTCGTTCAAGGTTACCAGGCCTATCGTCGAGGTCTTCAGCTGTTGTTCAACAGCATTGTAGTGAGTGGCGAATTTATTCTCGATGTTGTGGATCTTCAGGTCGTCTTCGATTTTCTTTTTACGAAGTTCTATTTCTTGTTGGGCTATCTCTCGTTTTTTCATCAACTGCATTGCTCTGCCAGCCTCACTGGCTGCTCCTTTGTAGTGGGCCATTGTTTATTAATTAATTTCTCAACGACTTAATGAATATTCGATGGTTTGTTGATGACAATATAACCTATTTCAGGTGCAGGATGTTGTTAACACTTTGGAATTTTTTTGTCACTCAATTATTTTACTTTTTAGGGCGATAATTCACTACCCAAAGACTCCACAAAATTGTTGAACTGTTTTTTGCACAAAATAATTGTTATTTAAGTCGATAATATGTTGAAAATGTTGGATACACATGGAGAAGTGTCAAAACAACATTTTATAATGAAGCACGAAACAGGGAAAGGACAAAGAAGGGGGAGGTTCTTTACTTTATCGACATATTTTGCCGAGTTGTGAACATTATCAATAATTAGTAAAAACCATTAAAAAAGTAAAAAATAACTAGTCAATAACAATCGTAATAACGATGGAAACAAATTTATTTTATGGTTATACAAAGCCTGGGAAAAATATATCCAACGATATCACTAATCGAACATGGCGGATTCCCTGGAGATAATCGATTATGTCATAGTCATAATCGATCATTTGCCAATCGATAATCGATTAGAGCAAAACCCGGCATGCAACGCGGCGATCACGGTGGCCCTAGTCGCTTGGAAAAGTGGAACTGCGCATGGGCAAGATGGCGGTGGGTCATTGGCACTGAACGACGAGTTTGGTGAATACTCGTGGGTTTTTGCGGAAAGTCAGGATAAAATCACCTAATTAGTTATTAAAACTACGCAGATTGGCTAACTATCATGGAGAGGAACGATCTGATCGCGAATTTGAGGTGAATATTCATAAATTATATCCGCTAGAACGAAAAATGAAAGTCCAGACACACAAACCGAGTGCGCAACGACTCCGCGCAATTACGTAATGGCGGTGAGTCGCTGGCACTGACCAACGAGTTTGGCGAATACTCTTGGATTTTCTGAGGAAAGATGGGATAAAGTCATCTAATTAATTATGAAGACTACCCGAATTGAGTAATTATCGTGGAGAGGAAGTGTTTGACGATGAATCGAAGGACAATTTTCGTCAATTACGTAGACCAGAACGGTATTAACAAACAGAGTTACCCTTCCAGAAGGGTTTTGGTGATGCTCTTCGGTTTTTCGCGGAAAATAAGGGTAAAATCAATAAAATAATTACAAATATTATTCTAAATTACTAGTCATCATGGCGAGCAACGATTTAAAATTGCATTTGACGACAATTTTCGTAAACTGCCAGCGCTAGAGCAAAATAAAAATTTGGCAAAACAATCTCATGAGCAACATGCCTCCGTAAATTCACCATGACAACTAGTCTGGTGGGAAACAATGGGTTTGATGACTTCTAGATATTTTCATACGAATGGAGAAGAACATCACGAACATGATGTCATCAATAATTAATAACTATGAACTGCAACAATTTTACAATGAATTTATCGCTTAGTTCGAGGTATTCACAAGTTCAAATGTGTTTCCTCGTCTTTTTACGTGTCAGCTTTTCTGCCACATTACAAGATGGCGCCTGCTGTACAATTCTGGGGAGACTAATGAGTGTTTCGACCGTTTTGTGATAATAATTGATTTTTTAATGAATCGAAAGTCAATGCAAAATTGAGGAAAATTAAGTTTTTAAATTGAGAAGGACATGAATAATTAATAAAACATCAATAATTTTTTTTTATTTTAGTGCTGTGAGTGGTGAAGTGCATTGGAAGTTTCGTTCTTACCGACGTGTAGTGCAAGTCTCAAGATGGCGAAGTTTGTGCTCAATCCTGCAAGTGTCTTAATTTAATTTTTTTTATCAGTCATTTAATTTTTTAAAAAATCGCTAGTGAAGTATGAAAAGTGAAAAGTGATGATGCAAGAAAGAAATGATTTAGCGATAAAATTGGTGTTTGTGAAAAGTGAAAAGCCGTTTGAACGAGAAAAAATCAGGAAATTCTGGGAGTTCATCGGACACCATCCAGAGCTGCAACCGTATGTCCCGCCGATCGGTGAGTCCCCAGAATTTAATTAATTAGATATTCATTGGTTATTGCGGTGATTAGAAATGA
This sequence comes from Diachasmimorpha longicaudata, assembly GCF_034640455.1. NCBI lineage: Eukaryota > Metazoa > Arthropoda > Insecta > Hymenoptera > Braconidae > Diachasmimorpha > Diachasmimorpha longicaudata. Next base: position 2,903,839 of record NC_087240.1, read on the forward strand.
AGCGGAAAGAATGCGAAGAAACGAGGAAATTCACTCAGACTCACCAATGTGAGGTTGGAACCCTCCCTGAGGTCTCAAGTCCCCATAAAACTTCGCGTCCTGAGCCCTCGAAATGCCCCAAGAGTCGCATATTTGGGTAATAATTCAAGTCCCAGAGTTTAAGGGGTCATTCAAGGATTTTAATTATTTTTTCCTATCAAACTCTTCTCCCCTGCCCCTATTTGTGATGAGTAGATGTCAGAATATGGATTTTTGGATTTTGAATTTTTTTGGCAATTAAATTGTCTCAATCATTAGACGTTCTGAAGTATTAAATTCCATCGTTAACGATGTCAAGTACATTTTCCATTTTTTGTAGTCAAATATTTCTTTTTTTTTTTTTTTTTTTTTCATTTACTTCTAGACCTGATACGAGAAATTCATTTGAGCTATATTCACCCCCCCCCCCTTCGCGTTCCCGGGCCCTTTTATTTAATTATCTAACGGCCAAGTAAATTAGAAAAATTGAAATCGCAAATAACTTCGAAAAAAACTACCATATTCGCAAAAAAAAACAAAATTAATATTCAAATAATATTCCATTTGTCTTTAAGAAGAACTTGAGAGGCCCCTAATCATTCACCTCACCCAATAGAAAAAAATTGACAAATTTCTCGCTTAATTTTAAGCACAAAGTCCCTGACCCTAGCATCGGAGATAGAAGAGACCTATCAAGACCTGAACAATGAACTTCTAGCATTCGAAAAGCGAAAACAAACCGAAGAATCCCGACAAGTTGAATCGATAGACGAAGACTCATGGGAATATATGGCCCTAGATTCGAGATCCCATGATTTTCCATCCCATTGCTAATTACACTAGTATTCTATTTAATTTTTTTTACCTCATGATGGAATTAATAATAAAAGGATTAAACAAAATAGGAGGAAAAATAGACAAGTGGCCTCGCGTAAACCACTGATTACGCAATTAATGCCAGTTGGCGTTGGTGGTTAAGGCGCTAGTCATCTGACTCTGTTGCATATTCGTTTCGGGGTGTACCTTAACGCGGTAAAAGGTAAATCGAGATCGTGGTTTATCATCTATAACGAGGTTAGGGTTATCTAGCCCGATGCAGGCTCAACGCCAGAGGGATTGGATATCGAATATCAAGTAATATTTAGTGGGAGAGTGGGTGGTGATGATAGGGCGGCGGGGGGGGGGGGGGGGAGGTTGAGGGGAAAATTCACTAACTAGTGCATGGTAGCAAGGTGCATTTTATAACGAGGTAAACCTGTTGTATTTTTCATTTGACGATAATGAAGAGGGAATTAATTATAAATTCGTGTCGATGTCGAAGCGATTCTCATTAATCCGGATATTCCTGTCAGAAGATAAAATAAAAATTTGAGACATAATTTTTTATTTATTTAAGGGGAACGGAATTTCTGCATTTCATAGACAATTATTTATTTATCTTTATTGATAAATATACAGTTTTAAACGGAGTCATTGTTCATTAAAAACGCGTGCGTTGACGAGTACCTGAAGCTGTCACTCGAAAATTATTGAATATTATTTAGTAATTAATTTTGTTTATTTTTTTTAATGAAGTTTGTTATTATTTTTCGGGTGTCACCAGCTTCAGGTATATTTCATTGACCATGTGCCAGTAGACGAAGGTTTTTTTAACCATCAGCTGCAATAATAATTAGGGAATTAATTATGGTTTAGTCTTGATATCAAAATGAAAAAAAAAAAATCAACCTTATGATTACCTACAGCAACGGTGTCCGATCACCCGTTAATAAGGAAGCTCGATTGATCCTGAAGATAACAGAATCGACGTTGTTCCACTGTTGCTATATATATCCATCAGGTATGGTCGTTCCCTCAGGGACAAAAAAGAACTCGAACATTTTAAATACGGTGTATACCGAAAAAGTTGAGGGGACGACGTCGTGAATACGTCGTAACGAATTTGTTTCCCTGACCAATGAGCCAGAAACTGTACCCCCACAACTTATTTCTTTTTACCTTCGTCCCCTCGTGAAGGAGAATTTTTTTAGGGCCCTAGACTTTATTTTATAAATATAAAATACTTCAATACTTAAACTCTAATTTTTTCATTCATTAATTACCACTAGAATTCATTTCTTCATTTTTTTTTCTGTTTTTTATTTTTTTTTTCTTTTTTTGACAATTTTTTTTTTCACGTTTTCAATTTAAATATTTAAATAATATTGAATAATTCAGCTTTTTCATCCGCTTTTGTTTAAATCAGTAATTAATATCGGGGTTTTGGGGGTTGTTTTTTTTATTGCCTCCAAAATTATTGAAAATTGTGTAAATATTTTAATACTTCATGAAAATTTATTATGAACTCATGGCATCTCGTGTTTCCGGGGCTTTGCCAACAATACCCGCAGACAAATGAGCATCCCACCACCCTATTGTTCGTCCTGCTCCTTCTGATAAAAATACAAAACAGTGGTTGCTGTTACCGGGGTGTCCTTTAAAGTGAGAGGTAGATATTGAGACTGGGGGGTCTTCGATCAACCTGATGCGGGCCAACGCCGATTAAGCCGTCGTTGCTTCGTCGAATTTACGTCAGGTTACTTGTTCCTGATCATTGTTTTTTACAAGTTTCGATTTTCAATAGGATCTTCGTCAATCGGCGACTGGGTACCGTATCCTTACATAGAAAAATTCACAGGGAATTATTTATCTCAGTAACAATTACCCGGAGGAAATAATTTCCCCGATCATTAGATTATGGAGCGTTCAATAATTCGTTTAATTTTTTTTATTTGTTGAAAAATAAAAAAAAAACACATTAGTAATTAGGAAAATTCAGTAATTTTGTTCTAGTTCGTTCAGTTGGATCTTCGGAAAGTTAAATAAATTTTTTAGTTGAGGCTCCGAGGCTGGTTTTTGGATCTACAATAATGTAATGGATTTTCAAAATTTGGAGATTTTTTTTGTGATTAATGAAATTGTTTAATTTTAAATAATCTCGGGGATTAAATTAAAATGGAAAAAAATATGATAGTGGATGTTCGGGAGCGCTGCCAAATTAACAAAGATTTATGACCACACCCGAGAAGACCCGATGTTCCATTCTATTAACGTCGTATTATACTCGCCCCGTAAAATTACCTGGCCAACTGGTTATACGTTGCGTTTAGAGGGACGTGGAATCGCGTGTTTTCGATTCAATACGTGTAAGACGTTTAACTCGCATTGCGCTTTACGCTTCCGTTTGGCCAATTTACATTTGAATTTTGATTAATGGAAATTTCCGGCTAATGGAATGGCCTCGGTGAGGAAAATATCACGGGGGAATTCATTTTATTTTATAATTGAAATGATGATTTTGAGTTTAACAACTTTATTAATGCATTTGATGAGATGTTTGAAATTTTTTTGAGAGGAAATAATCGTGAATTTGGATGTTTTTTTTTTTATTTATTTGATTTTGAAGACAGTGAGAGTATAAGTGTTTCTTACTATTTAAAAATACTATTTTCGCTGGTGGATTCGTCAGTGAAAATAGTATTTTGTGTACATGGAGAGGAAAATGTGATAATTTTTATGGTGTGATTACGAGAAAAATTACTTTGTTGTAAAAAAAAATTACTGTGCCGCGTAGTAAATTTTGTTTATTGGATCAGGAAAAGTTCTATATCGGCCTCATAAAAATTGATACATTTCCCATGACGAAGTCCAACGTCGGCAATAATCGGTTATATTCGGCGCTCATCGTTAACCAATCGCAATGAGTTGGAGAAGAATTTCTGGGTGACACAGTAAAAAATGAAGGAAGGCCCAATAAAATAAACTGATAATAAGGGATAAGAATTGCTATCAATTTTTTATTTTATCCTCAAATAAAAAATTATAGACCTTCAAATTTTATTGTGCTGTTTAGTAAATTTTACGAAGCCACATATTATTAATTACAAAAAAATTATTTTAATTTTTACTTGTGAGTAAAAGATATTCCATTGCACCTCGATTCTAGTCCCCCGCACCGTAATTTTTCACAGACTTTTCTCTTCGTGTAAATATGACGGAATAATTACGACTTTTTGAGTGAACTTTCAAGACAAAGTCCAGAACGTTTCAGAAAAACTGAAACATTCAGTTAAAAAATTCATAACTATTCCACAATTTTTACTAAATACTGTTTTCACTGACAGATTACGGAACAGGCAATTAATTGTTAAAGAATTTTTTTCCACCGTTTTAAACTTTTTCCGAAAAATTCCCTAAAAAATTGCGTAACTTTTCCGTAATTTTGACCGAATACACTTTTCACCGATTATCAATCCCATAATTCAAATGATACTAACAAATCACTGATATCATTATCAAATTCAAATATGGGGATAAATAGTTCCTTTCTAACTCATCATCAAATATTGATAATGATTTTTGATTAGAAATATGAAGATGAAAAAAAAAAATAATTCCCGACATCCTCATTTCCAAGAAGACACATTTGTTTCTAAACGGTCTAGCGACTTTATAATTTCATTACGGGTTCTCGGGTTCTTCGCCTTGCCCCCAATATATACGTGGGTCCACCTTATTTCTCAGAGCCGTAGACCATCTGGCACCATCTTCCATCGTTCATCTTGATCGTTGGATCGTAACCGATCGAATCGATCGAATTCTCTACCCCCATCAACATCAGCATACGCATCTTACTCCGTAGTACCGAGAAATCGTTTACCAAGTGCCGTCCATTGGGCCCCTCCCCCACCTACAAACCTTGTAATTTACTTAATTTTAATTTACATGATATCATATCGTTCCATAAATTTCCCATTTGGAGGAGGAAGAAATTTTTTAACTGCGTGATACCATTTTTTTAATCTTAATTGTATTTTTATTGGGTTTATTCGGCGGTGAGGGGGTGGGGGGGGTGAGGGATAAAAAAAATTGACCTAAAATGTTGTGAGATTGTGAGGCACACAAAACACCGGTATCCAGCCTCCTGGGAATCGGTTACGTCATCGGTGGTGTGTTTAGCCCGTGTGAGAGATTTTTTATTGCTATATTTTTTTTTTGTTTTGTCTACACACACACCGGAAGCGAATAAAAATACTCCAGTTATCGATTTTACGCGGGATATGGCTACAGTTTTTATCTTCATGACTGTGGTGATATGATTAGGGGATTCAGTGAATGAATTCAGTTTCATTGCGGAGAGAAATTTTTTATTGAAAAATTACAGAACAGATAGGCAATTTTTTCATTGAATGTTCTATAATTTTTCGGAAACGTTCTGGACTTTTTGAGGAAAGTTCACTCAAAAAGCGCGAAATCGTTCCCTAATTTTTATCGAATATTATTTTTACTATTAGATTACGGAACAGGAACGTTATTTTTTAATAATTTGTTTCTTCGTTCATCCATTTTGCATTTTCAAACACAAAAAAAAAATTATTTATAATTTTAACATCATTTTTAATACATTTTCTCGGATTTTTAGTCATTTACATAGTTTTTGTTGCTATTTTTCAACCGAAGATTTATAACACAATTTTTTTTGTTTAACTTTCTTGTCGGATTTGATAATATTTATTCTGAAATCAGTAAATTCATAAATTTTAATTTAATAGAATTTATTGTTTCTATGGGAAATAGAATAATCGTCTGAATGATGGAAATGATAATAAACAATTATTAACATATATTATTCAAACTCAATGGACTTTATTGACAAATTCATGGCGCATGGTTGTGGAGGAAGTGCAATAGTTGAGGACAAGTTTAGTGTATTAAGTAGCCGTTCCGTCCGCTGTCAGTCTACGCTCTAATTAATTATAATTGACGTCCGCGTGAAGCTTCACGCAGTCACTTATTCTGGTACACATGCAAAACTAGTGGTACGAACACGTCCTTGTTGGTGCACACATGAACAATTCGATTTCTTTCACATTTGTTTCACAAATGTTCATTTCTCCGTTGCATCTCACTGATTTTTTTCGGCGAAAGTAGAGCACCCGGGCGACAATTATTTAAACAATTTCATGGTGTTGTATAATAGTAAATGGCGACAGCCAACCGACGCATCATCACTTCGAGTATTTAGATTAGTTGACTCCAATTACCGCTGGGTGCCGTGAGAATTTCGTAGAGTGATTAAATGTATTAATGAGCCACCCGATGAGGAAATATTCGTTAAATAAATTTTTCGGGGGTTTTCGAGGGCCCGTTTATCAACAAAATTCGATTTGAAAATTAACATCATCAGAATTTGATATATTAATGAATTTTTTAATTTACCTTTAATCATCAAATTTATTAATTAAATTCGTTACAACTCTGGACATGAAATTTTCATTTTTCTGTTTCTCACATTTTATGTTACTCTTCTTTTATTTACCCGACATTATTTTTACTTCACATATTTTTTTATATTCAATTTGTAAGTGTAATCATAGAGAAATTGAAATGGGAAACAGTGAAAAGAGAGAGAAAGAGGGCCCGACAAAACGGAGCTTCGTAATGATATGGTTTTCGGTTTCCAACGTTGAAACACGATTCTTGACTGTAGGATAGGTCGGGTACATGGCATCGTGTTTTATATACAAAATTTTTTTTTTTCTATCACAACGAATCGACTTTTTGGTGAAAATTTTGAGTGCCAAAGCTCCTGGCAATTTCGTTGATGAATAATTTTCATCGGGTTAAATTGAAATATTGAGTGAATAATTATTATCATTTGAGGATGAAAAGGGATTCAGTAGAGTGGGACAGGGGGAGGGGTGGGTAGGGGTTTATGAATAAAAATAATTGAATTATCTGGTCCGGAGTTGTAACAAGGAGGTACCCAGTGACGGTGATTGGAGGAAACTCGACCAATGGTGGCTCACGTTCTATCTCCAACGAGACTGTGGTTGAAGGTGAGGCCAGGTGGGTTTAAGGAGGTGGATTTGTCTCTCTTGTTCATGCCGTATCTCTCCCCTTCTGTCTTCCCTCCCTCCATCACTTCTTTGCCCCTTTTTTTCATCGTATTTTGTTCATGTCTCTATCGTACAAAACCTCATGAAGAATTTACGGAGAAAAAATTTTTTATGATATTTTTAACGCGAGTTTTAAAAACAATTTCAATTGCTCAGGTGGGAAATAAATTAAAGTTGTTAGGGTAATATTTCTCGATTGGAAAAATAATTGAAGTTGTTACGGTAAAATGTGTGGATTTGTGGTAAAATTTTTGAGAATTGTCGAATAATTTTTATAGAAGATCTGGGGAAAATTGGGGTTTAAATCAGAGGAAAAGAAATTTTAGGTAAAATTAGTAATGTAGGGGGGACATGGGGGACAAGGGGAGTTTTATGACAGAAATTAGATTCCCAATTAGTTGATTGTTATTTCGTTTCAGGTCTCGCTCTTTAGAGGACTAATTTTTATTCGAAATTTGTTTCTGTGGAATGAAATTTTCGGTGCTACATGGAGGGATAAATTCTTGAAAAATTACGTGTCAATTCCGTAATCTAATCAAAATAGTATTCAGTAAAAATTACGGAATAGTTACGCATTTTTTCCGGAAAGTTCCCTGAAAAAATGCATAACTATTCCGTAATTTTGACTGACAAATTACGGAACGGGTACGTAATATTTCCAAAAATTTTCTCTTCGTGCATTAGAGGAATTATTACAGAAATTATTTCCTGATGACGATCATTTTTCGCCTCATTCCCTTCAAACCGATATTTTTTTCCCCGACTTTTCTTTCCGTTTGGAAAATAAACAATTTCATGAAAATTCATTTTAATTTAATTTCTGAATTTTTTTTTTCTTTTAATTCTATGGTGTGAATGTACCTCCCCCTTATTTTCACGTTGTATGTATGCACAAAAGTCTAGTATCCCTGGAATTTTGTACATCCGGGGTAGCCGGCTGTTCAGTTCAGTTATCCACCAAGTTCAAAGCTGAGGAGGAGAAATGAAAGAATTGAAGGGGTTAAAGAATGAGTATTCACCCTGTTCGATATCTTCGATACGATCGGTAGTTACTTAGCGCCTCCACCGTGCCAGTTCGATCACTATCTCCTGTATTGCCGGTGAAGCGACTCTCTTCCACCTCTTTACATCGGGCATTTGCTCATTTTTTTTTTTTTTTTTTTTTTTTTAATTTTATAACTCCCAGTCATAAACCCCACCGTCTCGTTACATCGTAAATTTAAACATTCAATTTGCTTATTGATTGCATCCTGGACGTTAATGTTTCTGAAAATTGAATTAGGTGGGAGCTCAGTAAATTATTTTTTCAAAAATTTTCCACTAATTCATTTCCCAACAATTGAAAATTGACTCATTCACCTATTTATTCATTTAACTATTCACTAATCATCTACTAATTTACTAATTAAATTTTTTAATCACAAGGTCACGATTAATTTCCCTATATTTAACAAAACAACGGAATTGAAATAAATTTCATTCATTTTCTTAATCAATTTGCAATTAATCAATAGAAAATTGATTTTAAAAATTATCTGAAGGTAGGAAATGACCAAGTGAAGTGGAGTAAAGCAAGATGTCTATAGACTGAGTGGATTAGAGGCGGCTTTTCACTGGCAGGCCCATTGTTGCCAGCATAATACGGTTATGATTTAGTTTAGTGAACGCGAGGATGCGAATACGACGTTGTAAGGATGGACGAGTGAGGAGTGAGGAAGAGAGACAGAGGGGGAGGGGGAGAGGGGAGGGGGGAATCTAGCTGACGTGTGGGGTAGGGACTGCTCGATGGGGACTCTGGTGTCGAGTTACATGGGTTAGGGCCCCATCGAGCCTCCATCCACACGTCCTCCGCGCATACACACTCCTCGTTCATTCTTTACTTCTTTCCTCCCTGCAATTCTCATTTTTTTTTTTTTATTTCTCCTTTTTATTTTTTTCTGGATAAAAGTTGTAGTCTCTCTCTTGCTTGCCGTTCACATTTCTATAGGTACCACGCGGACAAAATCACTTTGGATTTATGTCAAAAAATTACTCGTCCGATGATGATGATTTCATGGAAATTAACAATTGCGTGTCACGTCTTATAAATAATTTTAATAAATTTTATTTACAAATATTTGAAGGTTTGTCGGAGTTTGATGATGTTCAAGGTCGTTTCATAATCTGAATTTCACGTGTTTTTCCCTTTTTCGTTTCTCTTCTATATTAAACAACATTAAATTACAAAATAAAAGTATTTTTTATTCGTGAAAATCTGGAGATATATCTAGACCACACGGCTTTCCAGGAACTTCTCAAAAAAGTCCCGAAAATGAAAAAGTAAAGTGAAAACAAAAAAAAAAAAATGCATTTCAGAGGTAGGAATTTAAATTTCACAAATTAGTCTGTCCATTACACCCCCGTTGCAATCGGATTTTGTGATCTGACCGACGGCCGCCACCAGGCGCTCCTTCTCCTCCTCTTCCTCCCCCTCATACCCCCCCCCCCCTCTACCATGCATTTCTCTTTAATATTCCCTCCCTGTTATTTTTTTTTTTTTCCTTTTTTCTCGGGTTCTTTCGAAAAAAATTTTTATCATGTTAGTTAAAAGATCCTCACACACAGGACTGAAGAGGAAGCAACGGAGTAAGCGGAACATCCACGTGAGAGGATTTCCTGGAAAGGCGTGGGCGCCTCCCTACCTACCCCCCCTTTTTATACCCCTCTGTTACCTCTGTTCTCCCCCCCCCCCCACCCAATCTCTACCTTCACAAATCATAACGCTCGTTTTTGCAAGGGCTTTCGCTACTCCTTGCGAAAATAACCACCACATGTATGAGACAACTGGAGATCAAAATCATGGAACTCCTTTATTGTGTTCGCGTGGGTCCTACGTGGAAATACGTGTCTTTATTTCATACCTTAAAGTAGCAAAGGACATTTTTTCTTTAGATTTTTGGAGTGAATTTTAAGGGCCAAATCATCTGGGATAAATGATTTTGAGGGACACAGGATATTTTGAATTTTTATTTTTCTTTAACATGTTAAATTATCAGGATTTGGCTTTTGCCAGTTTCATTGTTAAATAATTTTTTAAATAAAATAGAATTTTTTAATGAAAGATTATTATTATTGGGTTATGGATAGGAATTGTCTCAATAATATTAAAACGATTTAACTATTGATTTTAATTATTTATTATCGCACGCTCGTATGATGTCTCTACATCAACTGACTCTTAGACCAAAGATTTGACACTAGACCCATTTGACATAAGGCCCTTGTTCATTAACTCCTTTCAATTTCTCCTCTGATTCTATTTATTAAAACAATTATAAACATTTCGCTACCGTTCGGAGAAAAATTATAAAAACAATAACATACTGAGATGGTTTTTGTCCACACATTTTCGTCCACACCTATCAAGCATTCTCAATAATTATAATAATTATTGTGACAAATAAATATGATTTATTGTAAAAAATTCAAGTTAAACAAATTCGAGAATTGCAAGGTGCTCCGCAGGTTCGATTAAAATCAGTGATATCATGTATGAGAGTTGGGCATATACTGCCCCTTTACCACCATCCCCCTTCTCCCCCTCATCATCCACCACTTTATCGATATATCACACCTTGGGATCTTGGACCGATGAGACGTGCGCACGCGTTGAATCCCCCTGGGTGTCTTGGGTTCATTGTTTACAGGGCTATCGACGTAAGTTACGAGGGTTCAAGAGACTACGACTGGATGTTCAGGGTGGTGGTGAAGAGGGAAAGGGTGGGTGGAAGGGAAAGGGGGTGGGACCAATCTCCATGCCATCCTCTTTATATCCACGAGTGATTTTCGTTGGTTGGATTATTTATGAACCAGGCCCTGACGGAAATTAATTTATTCCGCCACATTGGTTGAGTGTACGTTATTTATTCAGTTTGTCGACTATCAGTCACTTTGGTTATCGTAGCCATTGTATTGTGAAAATTCTAGGGCTTGTTTCAACTGACTGATGAACGAATCCTGTGAAATTCATGGGGAAAGGGTGGAGGGAGGATGAGAGGAGGTTATTATTTTTTATTAATTTTTTTTTTTTGCAGCGGTGTAATCACTTATGGGGTCACGTCCAATTCGATAAACTTGAGATTGTTAATGTGGGCTTTCAGGGGCTTTATGGATACCGTAATTATTAGAGACAGGGTTGTTGTATGTGCACCCGGGGTGGCCATTGTTGAATTAAATAGTCGTACGGGGTTGTGGACAGATGTGGGGTGGCACGCGGCTCATTTCTGGTTATTAGACGTTTTATCAAGGAATTATTATTTTGGATTTTTCGGAGATCGTCACTGTAATTATTTTATTTTTTAATGTGATAATTATTAATTTGATGAGTCTTTGGAACAAGTGGGAAATATGCCTTGCTGGTAATGTTATTACAATTTTACGGAGGGATATTTTTTTTTAATTACGTGACTACTCTGTAATGTGCCAGTTAAATCAAAATTCGGTAAAAATTACGAAACAGTTCCGCAGTTGTTTAATAAATTTTCCGGAAAAATTACAAAACGTTCACGATAAAATGTGGAACGTTCAGTGAAAAAAGATTCAACTGTTTCATAATTTTTCAAGAATTTTTCTCTCTAAATTTCATTTTTAAAATAATTTTTTTTCGATGACAGAAATATTTTAAATCGCAATTGCATTTAATTTAATTGCATTTGTTTAAAGTATTACAGCGTATTCAATGGGTCTTGTAATTTTTCATAAGTTATTCAGAAAAATAATATTGAGAAATCCCGAGAGTTTCTATTTGGAAAATTAAAAAAATGTAAATGAGAATGGAAATAATTAAAAATGATTAGACATAATGTCACGTGTTCGGTGAATTATTCTGATAAAATTTCCGTAAAATGATAAATAGAAAATATATCGACAGGTTCTTAGAATAATAATTCATCTCACTTATTCAACCGTCAACGAGGCGGAATAAGAGCAGTCGACGCATGCTCATCGGCGTGTTATAATTTCGTTTCCATTTGGGGAGTCCTCGCCCTCGGGCGGGATTTCGAAAGATCGTAAAGTTAAGCCCCTTTTATTCCTCATCCTCGATTTTTCAACGAGAGGGCTCTTGTATGTATTTTTTTTTCTCTCTCTCTCTCCACTACTTTTTTACGGAATGGGGCATAGACGTTTGCTGTCAAGTAGCATCTTGACACGGGGCACACAAAGACTACTTGTTTAGCGCAGTGCGGCGAAAAAAAAAAAAAGGTAGAGGAAATTCAGTGAATGAGAAAGAAGTACTGAGGAATAATAAAAAAAGGATCTTTGGAGAAGGATCATGCGTGAGGAGATGCAACTCTTTACAGTGAAAGCGAAAGACCGGAATGAATTCCTAGGGGATTATGTAGTCGAGTACTGGAAAATACGATTAAATGTGGATTACATGGAGGAGAACATGTTTTCATTCGGATTGAATGAAAATATCAATTTTATTAAACAGAAAGATAACAGATTTAATTTATATTTTTATCATAATATACTCATTTTACCGGAGATTAATTTTTTATCTTAACAAACAATTAAGTGTAACAATTAAGTGTCGACTTAATTTTCTATCCACAATTTTAATTGATACCTGTACAGTGATTTTTGTTTAAACATGAGTTATGTGACAAAAAAAAATTAAAAATTAGTAGCTGCTCTGTAATCTGCCAATCAAAACAATATTTAGTAAAAATTACGGAACAATTACGAACTTATTCAATACCCTCTCAGGAAAAAATCCAAAATATTCCATAAAAATTTTGGAAAATCCATTTAAAAAATTCGTAACGATTTCCTCATTTTTCAACAATTTTTCCCTCGTGTAGCATAAATTTATACTCAAATTTCAATTTATTTAAACTACCGAAATAAATCCATGACCCCCTAAAGATTGAAACCTGATGTTGAGTTCATCGTCTCCAGGATTATTTCCTGTTTTCGGAGAAAAAAAGATTATTTACCCTCTCACAGATTTTTCCACTGAAAAGTGAAAAACATCAGTTCCGGGCAGACCCATTGTCAACTCCACCTTCCGTTCGATACAATTTCCCATCAATATTTTCATCCTCATAGAGACATTTTCTCCTCGTTGAATTCCTCAAAATGATCGTATGGATAAGACACACGGCATTGGTGTAGACACAAAAGGGGGGGACCCGTGTCTGCAGCGTGTGTCCAGATGCGTCTTTTTTTTTTTTTTTCATTATTATTATTATCCTGCTCTCCCTGCCCGTTCGATCGAACTGAATTGTCTGACAGACACTGCAAGGAGCTACTTTTATGAGGTACCGAGGGCACCGTTTCGAATTTTGGTATCATTAAGGGCTAGCCCATATACCTACCTATTCATCCTGGATCCTTTACAACCTCGGAGATCGTTATCCTCACTTTTTGCTCGTCTTTTTTTTTTTTTTCTCATTATCAGATTGAAGAGTCTCGAGCGATAGTCTTGAAATAATTACCTGTCTTTCTGGCCTTCAGCAACTGAAAAATCCCATTTAACTCAGATGATTTGATATTTTCGGTGGATGGGGGGAGGTAGGGGGGGGGGGGAAGGATCATTGAATAATCCAGTTATTTGTAATAACATCAACTTTATTCGATATAGCTCAATCATTACATCATCATTCAGCAATAATGTTTGTTAAAACTTGTGCTTAAACTGTTTTTATTTTTTTTTTGTCCGCTAGTTGTTTTTTAAATTGTGAAAACACTCTCCTTCGTTACAATTAAATAATTCATCTCAATTGTTTATGCAAAGACAGAATAGTTTATCTAAAAGACCAGTTAAATTTGGCTCGTCAATGATTTTTGTGCGACAAATGAAAATAAAAATTGTCGAGAAAAAAAAAAATACACTCCAATTTATTGTTATATATTTTTCATTGAAGGAGATAAAAACTCTTTGTTTCGACTCTCGATATATCGGATATCCCATCGGAATGTTGTGTGTAATTTTAACGTTAGGAAATAAGTGTTTTGTGCGTGAATCGAAACAAAAAGGCAGTAATTGTAATTCTAGCGTATTTTTTTTTTTTTTATTGAATACTTTTCATCAATGAAATGGATTGGCCAATCGTAATATGGTCTACCCTGTTTCGTCCCTCGGACCCCTTATCTTCTGATTTAATCTCATCGTCCGTAATAATCACAATTAAACGGATTTACGAGTATACTCAACTATTTACAGATTAAATTGATAATTACTACGATTATTAATCTTTATATATGCATTTTTCACTATGCACGGGCGCTTGTGCTGAGCTAGAGGGGGTTGGGGGGGTGGATGGGGGGGATGGGAACGTGTCTTTTCATTTTTCACTTCCGATCTAAACAACAAAATGATGATTTACTCCTAGTATCTACATATTTACAGTAAATAAAAGACAAGCAGTGGGAGAAATGAAGATGAATGAGTCATTAAAAATAGTGGCCTTTGACATTTACATTTGTTGAAGCCCATGAAAATTCCTGGGAAGCTGTGTTGTCTAGAATAATTTTATTGAATGAAAAATACTGAATATCCCTATCAAATGTTAATCACGTAATTGTCATTTTTAAATTTTTATCTGATTTAAAATTTCTTTTTTTTTTTGGTATTGAAAATTAACCGCAAAGCCAACTAAGTCTTTTCCTGATTACGTTTACCTGGTGTACTTGGAACCCAGGGTCACAACGAGTGATAATCACCGAGTACTAAACCACTGTGATAACCAGCGTGTGGTGTTGTCATTCCCATTGAGCCCATACTTTGATATGGCCCCATACCCATACCAACGTTCATTGACATTGTATTCATACTGTTGACACTCTGCATTGTATTTGGTAGCATTGTTGATGGTCCCATTGGGCTGAGACCGCCCATTGTTGGTGCTATTGCACCCATTTGCATTGATGTTGCTGTGTGGGGGAGGGATTTTTGAATGTCGGCTGATGTTGGGGTGCCAATCAGGTAATCCTGTAGGATAAATTGTATTTATTTATTTTTTTAACGAATTAATTTTTTAGTTTGAAGTTTACTGGACAATCAGAGGATCTTTGGGTATTTTTTGATAAATTCGCATATACTTTTGCGACAAATATCCATTAACTTCAGGAAAATATTTATTTTTTCAATTCTTCATTTCTGAAATAGAGTAATTCCCTGTCAATTCTCACCTATATTTTTCTAGAACATAATTATGGTAATTATAATGTTGAATGAACTCCTGCAATAATCATGAGCATTAAATAATTCACCGAAATTTTTTCCTCAAGAAAATCAAAATTTTAGAAAAAATGAAATAATTATCAATGGAGATCATCCAAGGTCACGTACAAAATACTCATCCCCTAGAGTAATATGATTATCATAATATAAACCTAAGTCAATCCCCATCGGGAGTAATCAGACCGATGAAAACCAATTTTATATAAATAAATTCTCTGAAGTTAATGAATTCGGCAAAAATAATTGTTTTTTTCCAATCGATAAATTAATTTCATCTCGCGACTTAAATTTCCTTCGAGATCCAGTTTCAACCCTCTAGTTGACGTCGAACCCAGCCTCAATCCCAGGATATTCTCACGATTATCCTGCGGTTTAATACCACATTTTCCTCCCAAAATTCCAGCCCATGAAAATTAAATTTTCTCACCCCTTTACTCTCAAAAATTTTAACTCACCTGTGGGGTATAGTACTGCATGTAATCCAGCTGACTCTTCTGTTGTGCACAACTTGGTGGTGGTGGTGGTAATGTAGCAGTTGGATGTATCAAACTGTGACCACTGTGTCCAGTAGTTTGAAGATGATGCTGCAACTGATGATGAAGATTTCTCTTGTCATCACCACTCTCACTACTCGTATCATGATGCATATGATGTGTTGGAGTATGACCATGACTCTGATGATATGAGTGGGGCGATGACACTGTTACTGGTGCTGGTAGCTGATACATACTCGGGGATTGTTGATGATCAACCATTCGTCCTTGTTGGGATTGGGTTTGTTGTTGTTGTACAGCACATGATGAGGGCTGGGGTGGTGGCTGTTGGGTGACAGATTGTCGTTTTGTGTCATCACCACTTTCGCTACTAGAGTCACAGAGATTGGATCCCTGTTCTTTTCCCTCCCGTTGGCCACTGAAATTATGATTTTTTTGATGTGAAACATCTATAGGCGCACCCCTAAACTGAATCGTTGGCCTGGCGATACTTGCCGTGGCGAGCATTCGCCAGGCTATACTAAGGTATGCCTATCTATATTCTGTGTAGTAGAGTGTACGGCGTGGCTTCTCACTCAGTTCGACGTTGTTGTTTACTACGGTACACATAACCTGCGTTTTATTTAATTTTTCATTTTAATTTTTGACAATAAAATATGTGTGACAGTGATAACTCAGAAGATCAAAGTGATCAACCTTGTGCAAAGAAAGTGAAACTACACTATGGTATACTACCAAGTCATCAGTAAGTAGATCGTATTTTTCAAGTCTCCATAAATGTAATTATTATATTTTTATATTTAATTAATTATATTCATATTAATCATATTAATAATTTATATAAATTATATTAATATTATCTTCAATTAAGGATTCTTTTATTATTCATGAAGGAATTAATATAGAAAAATTTATTAATAAAATTTATACTTGCAAATCTTTAGTCATATATTGCAATAATTAACTAAGATTTGAGTTCATGAGTATATTGAAGCCACACTTAAATTTTTTTTTTTTGTGTATTTCAATATCATATTGTTTTAAATATTTCAGTTCCCAACAATCATCACAAGGATCACAAAATATTATTATTGAAACTGGACGTCACCCTGATCAGTTAAACACAAGGCATACTATCAATGTTGTGTCAGACTTTATTAATCGAATAGTACCAGACTATTTTAAACTATTGCATCTATTGGAAATGTGTGTTCTTCACATGTTAAACTACAAGACGGAAGTGAATTAATTATGATTGTAATATACATTTCACCTAATAACAAAATGGATCATCTCATTTCATTTTTACATGAAAGGTTATTTCCTTATAGTCAAACAGGTTCAATAATTCTTAAAGCGAATAAACATAAACTACCATTATTTTTAGCTGCATATTTCAGTGTAAATTTTGCAAGAGCTGAATCAATGCCATTAATGACATTTCTTCAAAAGGAATTTCAATGGCAAATCAATAACGATCCAAAAGAATCTACTACCAAATATGGAACAACAATAGATGCTGTATTTGTGAGATATCTTGATGGTGTTTCATCCAATACTTTTGTAACGTACTTTAGTTATCATCGACCAATCGTCACAGTAATACCGGCAGAGGAAAAATCGAATATAACTATTATTGAAGCCACAGATGAAAATATTTAAATTGTGGCAACTTGATACTAATATCGAATTTTTATATCATGTAAATAAATGTTTATTAAATAAAGTTACCATTTACTGTAAGAATCTCGTAATACTTCATTTTTTCATTAGGCTATATTTAATTCCTGTAATAATATTATCTTTTATGCATATTACTTGTACACACACGATGTTTCACATCTGCCAGGCGTCCCATGACGGCTCATTTTTTTTTTTTTTTCGTTTCATTGGAATATAATAAAAAAATAATTATTATTTAATGTAAAAAAAATATTTTAAAAAATGCGGGCGTTGTTTTCTATCTGGTAAATTAAAAACACGACAGATTCTCTTATTCTCTTATCACACGCGTGAATCCAACGTCACGCAAGGAATTCCATGTACGGAATTTAATTTATACAGGGGACGATTAATAAAACCCGGGTCGTAGAAATAAAGAATAAACCCCTCCCGAAAAATTGCCTCCACTTGTTATTTCGTCGATAAAAACTCTCCCTCAGTTGAAATAAAAAAAAAAATTATTAGCAAGAGAGAGAGAGAAAAAGGTGGCAAAATCGGATAATCACGAGGGGGCGATAAACATGTCTCGCGAGATGCGTCAAGAATTCTAATCAAAAAAACGCCAAAGAAATAAAAGACGTCTTGACGACGAAAAAATTAAAATGAATGAAAAATAAGGGAAAAATAAAAGATGCTGAGTGTGGCCCCAAGAGGCTACACGACAAATTTACTACGTAGATCTTGACTCGGGATAAGGCATACCTGGTGGACACCTCGTTCGGATTATATGGGCCCCCCCGGATGCAACGGGTGGCACCAAAAAATTGGGAAAAAAAAGAGAATCAAAACGGCTTTAATCGTTTTTTTTTCTTTTTCACTTGACTGTTTTATCTGCGGCTTTTCCCATGTACTTTTTATTATTTTTAAGTCCCATGCGACGAAGGGAATAGGATTTTTTGAAAGTGTATTCTGGAGAGGCAGTTAAAAGCATTTTTTTCGGTGATAATTACTGCAGAGCCGATATTTTACCGTTTCATTATGCTGAAGACGATTCTAAACGAAATGAGAGGAGGTTTAAGTGATTGATCATCAGTTATTTTTGATTTTTTTGAACCGAATTTTTTTAAATATCCAAAATTACTCTTAATGTGAACCTAGAGGTGAACCTAGAGAAATTGATGTGAATTTTTAAAGTGTGATTCCGGTAAAAATTACTGTGCTCTGCTGACATGAGAAAAATTACTATGTCCCATAATAAAAATTCAGAGTCTCATGGAAAATTTCCAATGACGTAGTCCAATGTCGACAATAATCGGCTACATTCGTAGCTCATCGTTAACCAATCACAATGAGTTACCGAGTAATTAGTGGACCCAATAAAATAAACTGACTCAAACAGAAATTTTTAACAAATTTCCCTCAATTTTTCATTTTCCCTCAAATAAAAAATTACAGACCTTGAAATTTTATATTACTGTTCAGTAAATTTTACGAACCCACACATAATTAATTACCAAATTTATTAGTAATTTTTACACGTGAATAAAAGACATTCCATTGCACCTCGATTCTAGTCCCCCTCCGCAGTAATTTTTCCCAGACTTTTTTCTTCATGTAAATATTACGGAATAATTACGCACCCTAGAGAATGATTTTGAATAAAAATTTTCATTATATATGAAACAAAAACAAAAGAAAACTGGTTAAATAAAATGATAAATAATACAGAAGGTGTCGGGCTACGACTTGAGTTGGAAACGACTTGTAAAACAAGCGGTTAACGATAACCCTGCTGGCAAAAAAGATACTAGGTGAGGCTGAAGGCAACATTCACATATTCAACGTGTGTTCCATGCACCGTGGAGGGTCTATACAGCTAAATTGAGTTTACGAGACGCCTTCACTTCAGAATTTTTCCGCTGAAAAAAAATTTTTTTTTTTATCCCTCCCTCGTCCGCACCCGATGAAGTGACCCCCCGGGGCTAAAATACCCCCACAGGTGTCACCCACATACACCAGGAATGCCAAATTTGTAATTGTGTATAGGACATTTTTCGTAAATTAAAATTGAAGGTGGTTTTACGATTATTTTAATCGGTCATTTTAAATATTCCTCAATCTCGTTAATTAATTAATTAACGATCGAGATGTGAATTTTTTTTAGGGAATGGAAATTGTGGATATATTATTTTACATTCTTGGGGTGAATTTATTCAATGATTATGAGTGGATGGAGTCAGGTTATTATTTGAGTTACGAAAATTTTCAAATTTGTGGTGATTGAATTTTTATGAGTGAATCGTGACTTTTTTATGTGGGTGGGTAGATGATGCTATCGGTGAGTTTGAATGACTGAACGGAATGACGATAAACATGATGGGAAGGGGGAGGTAGGGAGGGGGGGGGAGGAGATCGGCGGAATCACACGGTGATAATCATCAAGTTGTTGAGATTTAATTTATCGATGGATGCTCAACGGTGTGTTTTAATGGAGCTAATTAATTATTTTGAGAGATAATTTTTAGGGGTCAAAGTATTTGGGTACATGATTAAAATAATAAATAAAATTATAAAAAAAATTTCGAGGATATTTGACGTTTGTGAAGATAGGGGCTGCAACGGGTGGCTCATAATTATAAATTATTAATTATTAATGGCTTATTAAAAATACATGTGAGTCTGCAAAATTAGAAAATTTTGATTTTTGAGGAAATAAATATTTTCTAGCGTTAAAAAAAAATTTTAGGAAAAGTGTTTGAAATTTTAATTGATGGTTTACATCTCGTTCAAGTGTGAAACAAAATAACTTCATTCCACTCAAGTAAATAATTACGGTACATGTAGTAGATAATTTTATATGGGAATGCCAGGAATTTAACGAGAAATGAAAGAAATGTAGAAATAGTGATTGCTATGTTATAACCCCGAACGCTTCGGCGTAAAACATACACTGGGATTTCGCATCTATTTTTGGGTCTACCACGTATACATGGGCCACGTTTAAATGTATTATGGGTAACACGGTGAGAGAGAGAGAGAGAGAGAGAGAGAGAGGAGAGAGATCCGATTGCCGACGGCACGCGTGTTGAGAACGTTAGAAACGCGAGACCCAGTATTATTAGATCGTCGTTAAAGGGCGTCTCTAGTTACCACTCTACCCTCCCACTTTAAAATCTATTCCCTAATATACAGTAATTTGTCATCTCACACTTGACCGTGATCATTTTCAGTATAAATTATCCCCTCGATCGGTGAATCTAGGGGAGTTCTAACGGATGAGGTGGTGAATTGCGAAATTAATTTTGAAAAATTTGCCGGCAACTAGAATCGAGGTGCAATGAAATGTCCTTTACTTACAAGTAAAAATTACTGATAAATTCGGTAATTAATTATTATTAGAATCGAAGTGCGATGGAATGTCTTTCATTCACACACTAAAATGACTATCAATACCGGAATTTTTGTAATTAATGATTTGTAGCTTTGTAAAATTTACTAAACAGCAATATAAAATTTCAAGGTCTATAATTTTTTATTTGAGGGAAAATGAAAAATTGAGGGAAATTTTTTAAAAATTTATATCTGGGTCAGTTTATTTTATTGCCTGCATTTTTTTAGTGGGCCACACGTCAATTATTTGGTAACTCATTGTGATTGGTTAATGATGAGCGCCGAACGTAGCCGATTATTGCCGACCCCAGGTAGGAAATGCCAATGTCCACGAAACGGGCCAGGTCTGGCACGAGACTGGCTTGCCAGATCTGGGCCACCAAGCTTGGCCCGAGGCATGGCCAGACCGGCAAAGAGCATGGCTTGCCAGGCTTGGGTCACTAAGCTTGGCCCGTGGTATGGCCAGACTGGCAAAGAGCACGGTTTGCCGGGCTTGGGCAACCACGCTTGACCCGAGGTATGGCCAGACTGGTAAAGAGCATGGCTTGCCAGGCTTGGGTCACCAAGCTTGCCCCGAGACATGGCCAGGCAGACAAGGGGCATGGTTTGCCAGGCTTGGGTCCCATATGGAACAGCATTCCAAAAATTGAATTCTCATGGGGAATGTTCCTTCACTAAATTTTTCGTCCTTTGATTCTCCTTCTTCCGAAGGTACCATTATTTCTTCTGAACATACTATTTCAGGGGAAAATATGCGTGGATATCACCGTATACCACACATTCTATGACAACAGCCCGTAAGATGGCGTGTTGAGTAGTCTGATTGTGGCAGTAGACATGAGTGTCGTGTGCGGCAATTTATTATTTTAATATTACTCTTTTACTATTGTAATATGTCTCAGAGTTCATATTCACGGGTTAAAAAATACAGACATTTTCATCAACTGAAGAAAAAAGAATCTGTAAACGTAGAAGGCGCTAAAGAAAAAACTCCGGATTACAGTGAACGCAATAATGCCGATGAGGAAGAGGTTAGTTTGCCAACAGCCAATGAAATAACTATCCGTAGTGGATCTATTGTGGATCAAATTAGTGGAGATGTCGATGTTCGACATCTCGATGATAATGCTAGTGCTTGTGGTGATAGTTGGTCGGGTGGTGATGGTGATTGTGGCTCGTATAAGCATCTTAATGATTGCATCAGTGAATCCAATAGCAGCGTTGGAGACAGGGATGAACCAATTCTTGGGGGCTCAGGTTGTGATGGTGATTCAGATGACATTGACAATGATTTCAACAAAGTATTCACTGACAGCATTGGAGACAAGAATACACAAACTCTGGACAAATTGGAACCGCGGGGAATGGAGCAAAAAATTAATCAATGAGCAGTGAAATTCAGAAGAGCTACAACAGCAGAAGCAATCGATGAATTGTTAGCCATTTTAAGAAGTGAAGGTTACACATCAACCACTACTATGTACTATGTCGATAGGAGGAAAAAAGTTTTTGATTGGCTGAGTTTTTTTGTCAATAGATTTAATAAATTTAAATATAAGTTTTGTCACATAATAAAACTGTTTTCTGTATAATGTTGAAGGTAATAAATACATGTCTGCTTATCAGATATACCGTTCATATATTTATTGGTGATTCTGAACCCAATACAGGCAACGGTTGGAGCCTGGCCACAGCTCTGGTCGTAAATCTGGGCCAATTTCGGGCCGAATGGTCAGCCCAGAATGCGGCCAAAGTTCGGCAATAGGTCTGGGCCAATTTCGGGCCGAATGGTAAGCCCAGAGTGCGGCCAAAGTTCGGCAACAGGCCTGGGCCAATTTCGGGCCGAATGGTAAGCCCAGAGTGCGGCCAAAGTACGGCGACCGAAGTCTGGCCAAAGTTCGGTCCCAGGCCTGGCCCCGTGTTATCATCCCAGGGTCTAGCCAAGTTCGGCGCGAGTTTGGCTGGAGCCCGGGTGCCGAGCTACGGCAGCTCGGCGGCCGTGCTTGTACCAAGGTTGGCCCATTCGTTTTTTCCTACCTGGGCGTTGGACTTCGTCATGGGAAATGTTCTATCAGACTTTGAATTTTTATGAAGCCGATAACGAATTTTTACTATTCGACATAGTAATTTTTCTCAGGTCAGCAGTTTGTGACGAGCAGTTATGTCTCAGTCAAAACAGTATTCATTAAAAATTACGGAACAGTTACACATTTTTTCCTGAAAAATTCTGTAATTTTTAGGCGCCTGTAACAGACGCGCAATTTTCCAAAAAAATTTCTGTAATTTTTACGGAACAGGCGCGTAATTTAAAAAAAAAATTTCACTCCGTCTAGTGATCCGAGATTATCCCACAGTTTATAACAAAATTATCCATTAAGGATTTTAATTAATTGGAAAAATTAGGAGAAAAATATTCGTTTCGATAATTAATTTCTGAATAATGTCAGACAATATCAGACAAAAGAAAAATCATCGTGTGTTCGGGTGGCAGGTGAGGGCTGCTGGGTGGCAGCTGATTCTATAAGTAGATAGGTAGGTATGCAACATCTTTCCTCGGGCCTAAAATAATGCTCCAAGAGTCATTCTACCGTGTACACATTCGAAAACTCTCTCGATGTTTGCAAACTTGAAATTTTTTTTTTCTCCCTCAGCCGCTCTTTTTTTTTTTTTACCGAGTTTTTCCACCGGACCATCGCCTACTCTCCCCGACTGGTCCCCCCCACCCCCAGTATTTTCCCTGGCCCTCATATTTTTTACCGCTTTAAAAATAAAATGGTACGTAAGGGCAATGCTAAAGGCGATCGTGTTAAAACGCTTTCGGTGTTTCGAAATTCCATTTAATCCGGATTAGTTGCAAACCTGTGGCGCTGTGGGGTCCACTGGCTTCTTCTAGTTGTAATAGGTCTTTCCATGGTGGTCGATGAAATTTTTTAGGCAATTGGCCACTTCAATGAGTTAATTATCATTCCATTTTGGGGAATAAAAATTTTTTTTCTTGACTTGTTGTCAATTTAAAAAATTCTTTTTTCCAAAGAATTATTCAAAACTTCACAGAGTCTTAATTTAGTCTTAATTTTAATTGATTCGGAATTTTAGGTTCCCTTAAGGGTCACAAGGTACCATCCTAACATTTGATTCAGCCTTCACAAGAAAATCTTTCAATTCGGAAATAAAAAAAATTAATCTGTTGATTGAATCGCGAGAAAAAAATTTGATAAAAATAAACAAATATCACTATTTTTATCATTGAACGAATGATAGATGTCAAGAAGATGGGGGACCTCATCCACTTGTCTTCCAACATTCAGAAAATTTTTCTCTGTCAGTTGGCCCTAAAAAATTGAAATATTCGACGAAAAAAAAAAAAATTTTTTTGTTTTTAAAATTACATTAACGAGAAGCTCTTACACTTGCTTACTACACACATGTATCGTTTGCGCACGCGTCTCGTCTTATTCCTCCGTATATTTATGTCCATAAAATCCAGTGGTATAGCCCAGGGTGGAAGCGCGAGGCATATAGCCCAACCGTGCACGTTTGTAACTCGACACCCCGTGAGCAAGCATACATCAACGATCTGCCACTCGTTGAGGAACCAACGGCAGCATCAGGATTTCAATAAAAATAACCTCGCGAATGTTGATAAAAAAAAAAAACATTTCACTCACTTTCACCAGACAGTTGAGATAAAAATTAAAATTTCATAGACAGTCGGCAAATAATTTTGAGGAAAGTTGGATTGATAACGAAACATTAAAGAAAAATTTTAATTATGAAATTTTTCCTGGAAAATTTTTTAGTAAAAATTATGAGACACTCGGAAAATAACAATAATTTGCTCTCCATAATTCCCTATTTTTTTATTTACTATTATGTATTGAAATTTTAATGAAGTGATCGGGAAAAGAAATACTAAATTTACAGTGAAAATAAAATATAGTGAACATTTCCCAAAACTGTACCATAAATTTTATCCAAATTTTTTTATAACGCAGCATCAGGATTTCAATATAAATAATGTCGTGAATGTTGATACACGGAATGAAATTTTGGATAAAAATTAAATTTTTAGAGAGCGAAATGTGGGGGAAATGACAATCAATTACTTTTAGATCAAATTTTCTTGGAAAAATTAGACTTGAGAGCGTAATTATTGTGATAAACCTAACCTTCCTCCCTCATTTCACCCCCTGGAGGTCTAATAGTCACCTAAAATTTTTTTCCTGTAGCCAAAAATCTCCTTCCCTTTCACCAAAATGTTGAAAAAAAAATTGAAACTTCACATACAGTCGGCAAATAATTTTGAAAAAATTTGGATTGATATCCATTAAAAAAAAATTCTGAAATTTCCCGCAATAAAATTTTTTCAGTAAAAATTATGAGACACTCGAAAACAATAATAATAATTTCGTTTCTACAATTCCCTATTGTTTACTCCACTCTTCCGTATTGAAATCCAAATGAAGTTATCACTAAAAAAAACACTAAAAATTACAGCGAAACTAAAATCTAATGAACATTCTCCAAAACTGTACCGTAAATTATATCCAAAAATGTTTATCACCGCTCCCTCTCCCCTTCCCCGAGGTCGACGTATCATCTTGCTTAATTAAGGGATCAAGATAAGCGTAAACAGGGGGGAATGAAGGGGGGTTTTTTTTTTTGTGGACGCGTGCCAATTTTACCCGAGACCTCACTTTTCTGAGTTAATAATCATCATTTTTCCCCCCATTTCCTCGTGACCTCAACTCGGTATGACGCGCCAGACTGTTTAGAAACGTGCCAGACAGCCTCGACGTAAAGGAGTCTTAATCGTTGTCTATGAGACATTACGTTGCATAGCCCCTGACGCTTGTTCATTGCACAATAGTCCCAGTAGAAATTAATTTATCCAATTATTTTAGGTTTTTCTCTCCATCAACAGCATCTGCATTCGAAATTTTTGTTCTGTTCAATTAATACCCTTCATCAATTCTGCTTAAATTGTCTCGTCCAATTAATCCTCCGGTGTTTAAATATATTTTTTAATAGAAAATTCAATATTTCAGTTGATGCTTTTAATTTACAAATTATCATTGAAATTATTATCTCTTTCGCCAATCTCGAAATTCATTTCAATTAGTAAACATCGTTCTTCCGAAATTTAGAGATTGAATGGTTGAGATATCTGGTTTAATTCAATTAAGCCCGGAGTTCCTTGAATGAATGCCCACTGTACCCATGTGCAACGATCAACTGAACGAAAAACCGTATTCAAAGTTGAATTTAAAAAAAAAAAAAAATCAAGTGCACTGGGCTTTTTCAAGCCGAGAATTGTGCCCTCACGTCAGTCAATTTGAAACGAGTGTAGAGCGATGTCTGTCAGACGTTGAAGATGATACCGTACGCGGAGAGAAATATTCAAGAAAAATGACGTAATTCTGAAGCGAAATACGATTGTCGGAAATTTTACGGAACTGTCACGAAATTTTTGCTGTTATTTTCGCAATTTTTAGCTGAATTGACTGTCAATAATGACGATACTGACGCCACGAAACTGCCACACAATTTTTCCTGAAATTTTCCGCAATTTTTGACTGAATCGACTGTCAATAGTGACGATACTGACGCCTCAAAAATGCCACAAAATTTTTCCTGAAATTTGCGCAATTTTTGACAATCGACTGTCAAAAATGACGATACTAACGCGTAAAATTTCCCAGTCAATTCCGTTCGCTGATCGAACAGCGAGTTCCGTAATTTCTTCGAAATATTTCTCGTCACAAAATGACTGAATTCCCCAAAAATCCAAAAAAACCTGAACAAGTTATTTCACTCGTTAAAAAATTAATCAACTAACAAATAAAAAAAATCCTCCGTTTCATTAACCTAAGTGTCAAATTTCTGATTGATATTTTAACATGTCTGTCAAGAAAGAGACCACACAATTTTAATTTCCCCGAAATTCTATTTCAAAATTTTTCATCGTCTCCGGAATTGAAAATAAAACCTAAAGACAGTGAAATAAAACAGTACGAGGACAATCAAACTGGATCTGTTAGCAGAAAGTCACATATATCCGAGATAATCCTGACATATTCCTAGAAATTCACCGTTTCTTGTACCAAAAATGGCAGCCGTCTCGGATTGCCAAGAGATTACCCCAAACTTTACCATAAAAAAAAAAGAAAAAAAAAATATAAACATCAAAAAAATAACCGTCAAACTGAGAAAATAAAATGGCGACTACTGGGCATTGAGGGGGTTGCACAAGGGTGAGACGAAAAGCTGATGGTTCGAGGGGTATGGCTGCGCCAATATTGACACTCTGTAGAAATTCGTGGGAGTGCGTAAGTGCTCTTTCTTCCCCCATCCCTCCCCCCTGATTCTTTCCCCCCAAAAACATTCCTCGCCCTTTCATCCACCGAAGGTTTAAAAAAAAAAAAACCTACACACAGACCAACAATTTTAATTCCAACGCTTCTCATCATTCAATGGCGAATGACAAAGATGATAGGACACACGCCATTTTGAATTCCATCTGGGAAATAAAGAGGGCATCAAAATGCTCCTGATGTCCCTACTCGTACAAAGGGAATGAACAAAGGGAAAACAAAGGGGATCCCTCACGCATTCAATGTTTGTGCACGCCCACACTGGCAATATGGTGGTACAATTTTTTTTTTTTTTTTTGAGGGGTGGCTCGCCATATCCAAGTAAATGTTTTGTTGACACACGAAGAGTGGAGCCATTACTGCCACAATTCACCCTCGCCATTCTCTCCCTCTCAACATTTTTTTTTTCCCCTTTGGTTCTCGGTACTAACGATGAAGTGCTCCTGATGACTCGTGTCATCGGAGGAGAATGAGGGGGAGGAGGGGGATGTACTTGAGGTTATCTCCAATAACCCGAGCACTGGGTAATGACTCTGTTGAGTACGTGAAAATAATTTTTTTGGAATTTGGAGAATTTAGACAGAATAATACGATTTTTAAAAATTTTACAAGGTAATGATTCTTCGGGGTAGAATAATCCACTCGGGTTGACATTTCCACCCCTCGATTGACCTCAATACTCTCGTTTGGTGTTTGTTAAGGACTGAGAGTCGATTTCGAAGGTTTCGTAATCGGTCAGAACCTCGATTTTAGCCTCTGGGTAGTCTTGAAAAAAGTTTGGGGTCTTCAGTGTCTCCTGGACATTTTGGTGTTCAAGGTTTTGGATAGTGGTATGGGAGTGGTATCTACGTGTGAAGAGAAATATATGAGAATTTTTATAGTGAGATTTCGGTAAAAATTACTGGGGTGCCGTACAATCTCGGCGGAAACTGCTGATGTGAGAAAAATTACTAGATCGGCTAGTAACTTTTCTTTATTGGCCTTGTAAAAATTGAAATAATGTGTTGCAACATTTCTTATGACTGAGTCCAACGTCGGTGATAATCTGCCACATTCGGCGCTCATCGCCAATTAGAATGAAGTACCGAAAAATTGTTGTGTGGTACAGTAAAAAATGAAGGAAGTCCCAATAAAATAGACTGATCCAAATAGGAATTTTTTAAAAATTTCTTTCAATTTTGGATTTACCCTCAAATAAAAAATGATAGACCTTTAAATTTTCTAGTGCTGTGCACAAATCATTCAGATTAATTACTAAATTTATTAGTAATTTTTACATGTGAATAAAAGAGATTCCATTGCACATCATTTTTCACATAATTTTTCACCGACTTTTCCCTCCAACAAACGTCTTTTATAATGAAATCGTTTTGCAAATGACAAAACCGAATAAATGAACAGAAGTTCATTTACATCTGAACAAAATGTGAATAAAATGTTTTTATTTCGCTTGAACAATGTCAACTAGTCCCATTCCATCGTTTCATCTTGCCCCCTCGATCCATTTTAGCTCACTCGCTCCTGCACTAGTCGCGATCGCTGAGGCTAATTTGTATTTATAATATTTTAATAAATAAATTGAGGACTATCCGGATAATGAAGTTTGAGACCTCCGAGGGCTCCCTCCCTTGGACCTCTTGACTGATAAAAGCAAAATGACCACAATTTTCAGATCTTTTAAAGGTCAAAAACTAATAAATTTCTTCAACGCCCAGATCTCACACTACTCGAGATCCAATCGAAGATAATCGAATCGAATATCTCTACTCGTTCAGTCTCCATGTCCTCATACCAAGAACAAACTCCTTCACCCCTTCAATCTCAATTTCATGGTATGACTCACCATCACATAATCACTGATAACCCCCTCCCCTGAATATTCACCTATCAACAAAGTTTGTAGTCATCGATAAGCGAATTGAAACCAAAACAAAAGATCTTTGGAGCTGCATCTCATTCTGAGAAGTTTGATATCCTGACCACATGACATCAGTCAGAAACTGCTGACTAGAATTTATTCTCACTAGTTCCTTTTTCATGGCACCAGTGTTTTTTTTACATTGTTTTGTCTATATGAAAGAGGTGTTGGAACGATGTGTTTTATATTGCACGACAAAACGCCTACGATTGTAACATACGCCCCCGGGATTCTCCCCATGGGAGTTGAGAACAGCCGCCCCCCTGGTGGCATACGACGATCTTTTATCTCGGATATTACACGATGCGCCAGCTAATGACTTTTTGTTAAGCCAAAATTAACGGAAAATTCGTCTGTCAATGTGATTTTCAAACCTTCCACTTATCAAACAACAAAATCATCCACATCTGCACGACGAGAAAAATATGAGAATTTTTTTTTAATGTGATTTCGGTAAAAAAAATGCTGACCTGAGAAAAATTACCGAATAGTAAAAATTCCTTATCACAAAAAATTCTATATCGATCTCGTAAAAATTCAAAGTCTTATGCAACAATTCCCATGACGAACTCCAACGTCGGCGATAATCGGCTACGTTCGGCGCTCATCGTTAACCAATCACAATGATTTACTGAAAAATTACTGTGGGTCACAGTAAAAAATGAAGGAAGGCCCAGTAAAATAAACTGACCCAGAGAGAAATTAAAAAAAAATTTCCCTCAATTTTTCATTTTCCCCCAAATAAAAAATTATAGAGATAGATAGATAATTAATGATAGACACTAATCATTAATGACAAAATTACGATATTGATAGTAATTTTAGTGTGTGAATGAAAGACATTTCATTGCCCTTCGATTCTACTAAAATTCCAGACTTTTCTCACCTGATTATCACATCTCGAATTATTCTAATCCAATCTAATAATTCTAAATTCATCTGTTCACTTGATTTCAACAAGCTATCTCCTGATAAACATACAACTGATTAACTAACCCGTATCGTCTAACCCCCACCATCATCGAGCATTAATATATTCGGTTAAAGGAAAAGCCATACAGATTCAACTTATTCATGGGAATACACAGAAGCCATGGGTTTGAGAAATTCGATATGATTCCCTGTGGCGTTTCAGGGACCAGTGGTGCTTCCCACTTCCTATCTCCATACCTGACAATATATATATATTTTTTTTCAAAAACTCGCCCAACGTCCAGGGTATATTAATCATCACTCAGTTGTTAGTGTTCACCAACTATGAATGATCATCCCGGAAATGCAACTTCACGCGACTAGTATCAATGACAACAAGTTCACACATATGTCAAGCATTCTTGAATCAACCCTACACTTCCAACAACATTATCATCTCATTACACATTTTTTTTTTAATCTCTCAAATATCGTATACTATTCAACATGAGCACGATGCGCTTCGTGGGAGACGTTACGTTGTTGAAGTCTGATGGTACGATGGTGCGCATGCTTTCGAAGATATTCTAAATTCGGATGTGGGGCAACGACCTTCGGGATAACATACGAATAAACTCTAGTGATGCTCTCGGTTCCAATCATCCGGTTCATCGTACCTGGTATCAACTAGTTGACATGATGTCCAAGTCCATCATGAACATTGATGAAGTATTAAATAAATTAATATGACAACTTACCTCTGCTCAGCAGCTCTGTCCCGTTGTCTTCTGTTCTTGAACCAATTGCTGACTTGGGTTGTTGTCAGGCCTGTGCTCTCAGCAAGCTCTCGCTTCTCCCGGGGCGACGGATATGGATTTGACGTGTACCATTCTCTCAAAACACTGCGAGATTTCTCCTTGAAGCAGTAAGAGGTTTCCTCACCATCCCAGATGGTTCGAGGTAGAGGAAATTTACGTCTTACTCGATATTTACCTGAAAATTCACCGACAATTCATCATTATCGAGCCTCAATCAGATGAAATCGTTAAGTAATGGGATTACTGACCGACGGCACCAAGTGCTCTACCACGCAATCTCTCTGCCTCGATGTAATGTGCCTTCAACCATAATGCCTGGAGTTTTGGATGATTGTGGGGGCTGAATGTATTGCTCTCCAATATCTGGTACAGTTGTTTAAAGTTGCAACGATGAAATGCAACAATTGCTTTAGCTTTTAGAACACTCTCGTGACGTTGGAGTCGAGCGCATTGTGGTAGTGACCAGAGAAATCGTCCAAGACGCTCAACAGAACCAGCCTGCTGGAGTACCTGGACAGACGACACCATCGCCTTGAAGACGATAGACAGGGGGGGCACACTGTTAGTCGGCAGAACTCATCCCGGGTTCTCCTTATTAATCTAGTTTATCTTGTATCTATCATCTTGAGCTCTTAGAAGACACTCCAGGTATCATCATCGTGGTGTTAAGATATCAAGTTCAGAATGAGATAGAAATAAATTTCAAGTTGTGAAGAAATTCCTTTGTCCTTCGTACTTCACACAATTTTACAATAATTTTGTTTTCATTGTTAAGATGATTATGTAGACGTTACTTGAAGGATTATTCGTTTATAACTGTCATTAAATAATTGTCGAGGGTCTTTAAAGAGTTCTAGATCATATTTTAACGACTGTATAACAGATTAACAAGATCTCTGAGTACATGTGTCATACAAGACAACTAGCGCTCACATCACATGGATCTACATCTACTTAGATGATTGTTGATGATTTACGTCATTTTTTAGTCAGTTATAGTTATAATTTGGGACTCAAGAATAAATAATAAGTGGAAAGTGAAGAACTATAAGTCCATCAGCAATATTTTCCAACTCATCAATATCTTCAACTGACCAATAAATGTCGTAGCATTTTCCCAAACATCTGCATAAAAATAATCGAGAATTTCGATTTTCTAATTCAGTCAATAAGTTGGTGAAGCTGGTGATTGAAATTTGGACAAGTCCTATGTGATGCAAGCAAGGAGGTGACAACGTCTGCTCCCCAATTTGGTACAATCAGACGTGTCATTATTTAGACTTTATGGGTAGTTCCCTGGATCTTAGACAACTGATTAATCATCAGCGTTTCAACCTGCCCTTCAACATCATTCTAGGGAAAGACAATGACATCACATCTATCACACACTGACCATCGAATGAAGCAAATGGGAATGATAACAGATATTACTCACCTCACAGACACATGCAACTTGCTCCTGAGTGAATCCAAAACTTGGTAATTGTCCATTACTATTACCACCACCAGCTGAACTTGCTGGACTGTCTTGTGGGCTGTATGTTGTTGGTCCAGTAGCACTTGCTGTATATGCTGAAGCATCAACAGGACCAGTATTATGACCACCTAATGAATTTGGTGTACCTTGTGGACTGTAATCACCAGTTGAGCCAAGTACATCAGCACCCGCTGATGGACCCATAGCGCCACTGGCTCCTGTGGCACTATAGCCCATCATCACCTCATCGGGGCCTACTACGACCCCTGGTACACCGTTACCACCACCCTCCACTGTTAACAACACGATTATCACTTACACCCCTTTGTTATCACGTATTTTAGACACTTCAGGGTAGGTCCAGTGGTACCTTCAGTTTGACAAGTAGTGAGGGTTCAACAACTGTCAGACAACTTGATAGTCAGCAGATCATCGTTATCACCAGACGATCTATCACAAAAAAATTAAATCGTCACATTCACTGTCACTTGGATGAGCCTTCACGAGTCAGTAGTTGTCACGTAATAGTAGTCAGCATCATTGGGAGGATGAACTACATCAAAGTGGTGATAAAAATCATCAACTGTTGAATTATTGGTGGATCCTGGTGGTCAGTGGCACAGTCTCGTTTGCTGATTATTATTTTTAGACTTTTACTTCACTCTGGATTTTTGCAAACTATTTTTCTTTTTTTTTACTCTGGAAACACTAATCACGGATATATATCGAATTACTTTATCCTCACTTCTCCAATTATTCACTAAGCCCTCTTGGCTAATACACCAGACTCAAGTTATCTTTCACTTCTTAATTGTCTTCCATTACCCGTCGTCTCATCCGATTATAAAAGACTTAAAATCCCCACTAGTTTCCTTCCCTGAGTCACCAGGGATTAATATATTTTTTCTTGAAGAATTTTCTCGAGTGGAATTCGGTATTTATATCAATTCCTCTTCCTTCTCCCTCTCACACACACATACACACTTGGATATTATTAGTTTTGCTTCATCGATACATGAGATCTCTTCACATTCAGAATTCACTGATTATTTCCAGTATTTTTTTAATTTCACTGATCACTGTAATCATTCGATTTGCGAATGGGGTGTCTTATTATCAGGATATAATCTATGGTAATCCGTTTATCACACGCTCACGATGTTACTCAGCACACGCATCCGAGACGACTGGTCTCTCTTCAGGTCTACAGAATCCAGGGCTTTCTCAATTTGTGTCTGTGCGCAGCTATTGGTCGGGGCGTAACCACTTATTCGTGAGGGATTAATGTTGGGGCTGATTGGTTGATGGGCGGGATTTATCGTGATACTGGTGATTGTTCATTGGTGGATGGGGATTGTTACGATAAATGAGAATATTTTTTTTTCATCCCTTCGGAAAGGACTGGTGATACCCGCCCTCCAGCACTCCTCGGGACTATCATTTTTATCGGGAGCGATGCTGGCTATCGATAGAATGAATAATTGTGATTAAACGGAAGTTGATTGGGGAACGGGGAGAGAGCAGCGATCATGATTTAGGGGTGATTAGCGTGAATTAGGTCGGGGTTTTGAGAGGCTTGTGATTTTTTTATTTTTTTATTTTGCGGGGAAATATTGATTTTATGAGATCGTTATTATTTGCTGGATTTTCTTCTCGTTGTTAGGAGAGCATTTCAGAATTTTCTGATGAAGGGTTTCGTTGGGGTGATCCGATTGTACGTGAAAATAAAATTTGGATAAAAATCAGCCCTTTAGGGGGTGAAATGTGAGAGGAAATGAGAATTAATCACTTTTTAGGGCAATTTTTGGTGGAAAAATTAGACTTGGGAGGGTAATTGTTGTGATACAATTAACTTTCATCCCTTCATCATTTCATTCGGCCCTCTTGCGGTCTAATCTCACCCTTACCCTTAATTTCGCGTATTTATTTTATTTTTTTAACCGAAATATTAAAAATTGTGGTTCTCATTTTTTTTCTACTAATTCTGCTGACGATATCGAATATTTTCTTCTTGGTCTTCATTTTCCTGTTAGAAACTATTTTTCCCTCACTATTTCAACCTGATTATCCTGAACTGTGTCTATTGGGCAGGTTAATCTCGAAGTAACAGAATCAAATTGCCCGGTGCTTTATCGAAAAGACAAATATTTGAGGTGCATCGACGAAAGAAAAAATAAAAAAGCCGAAAGCCCTCTTCGGGGTGGGTTAGAGGGGGTGAAAAATTCGGAAGAAGGCACTTGAATTGTTTTTACAGACGTTAGAAGAAGTCAGCGGCATTAGGAAAATACCCGTCGGTCGTGTTATTCCTGAAATGCCTGACGTCCAGATTTTAAAATACCGATCTCTCCTTTTGCTGGAACAGACCACTCGTTTGTTTTACCATTTTTTTGATTGACATGGGACTAACCGCATGAGGGAGAGGGGGAGGGAAAGGGAGAGGGTCGGCCTGGTGTCACTTTATTTCAATGTGTCCGAATAGGCGTCGGTTAGTCCCTTCAGTTCCTGCCGCTGATGACCTTAAAAAGCGACAAATTTCTCTGAAACTAATGAAATTTTAATGACCGTGAAATCTCTCTGGACTAGATTACGTGTTGCTCGTGAATTGGGGAAATTAAAATTATTGAAAATGTCAGGATAATCGATAATTGATTTATTTTATGGGACGATGAGGTGGGGCAACCTTGGGGGGTACGGGGGAACTCCTGCTGAGTTGTCTTTCAACAGAAAAAACCTCAGACGGCTTCCGAAAAGTAGTCGTAACTGATAGACAAAAACATACTAGTTAGCACTCGGCATGACGTCCCCACAGATATATTGGTTATTCAATGGATGATTTGGGAAGGGGAGAGAACTGGAAAATATCATCCGGAAAATAGGGAACAGTGTCGACTGGTTTGGAGAGACATTTATCATCGGAATTAGGAGATCGGGAAATGGAAGTGATACGAGGATGAAGATCATTCGTTATCCTCGGATTGGCGACTCCTTGTTTCGATTTTTCTTTCGACGCGGGGAGAAAAAAAATCTTGAAAAATTACGGTTCGTAATTACGGGACAAAAGAGTATTTTCACTGGGAAAAAAATTATTTTTTCCAAATATTCATTTATTTTAAGGAAATATTTTTTTTTTTATTCCTTTATTTGTGAAATTGAGTCATTCCCTGAGAGGTGGGTTAATTATAACTTTGAGTGAAATCCTGAAATAATTATGAGCGTTAAATAATTCATCGAAAGTGTTCCCTCAAGAAAATGGGAAATTAAAAAAAATTAATAATTATTAATAGAGTTGGTTCGGGGTCACGTAGAAAATATTCAGCTTCTAAAGTACTATGATTATCGTAATTTAAACCCAAGTCGATCCCCATCTAGAATAATTAGACCGGAGAATTACAATTAAAAAAAAAATACTCTTCTAAACTAAATGAATATTTGACAAAAAAAATTTTTTTTTTTCGTTCACTAAAAATTACGGAACAGTTCCAGATTTTTTATTGAACATTCCATACTTTACCTGGAACATTTTAAATGTTTTCCCAAAAATTCACTAAAAAAATACATAACTGTTCCATAATTTATCAACAATTTTTCTCTCCACGCGCAACAAAAATATCCTCTCATCCTGAAATTCCATAAAAATAAAATTTGTCAACGCTCCCAAACCCCCAAAACCATTGACTTCCCTCATCACGATGTCCTCCACACATCCGATTCCATCCCCATCATCTCCAAAAAATGTCTCCCTCCACCCGAACCGCCGTTGCAACAAGTCATCTCCGCGTCACTCGCCTCCCCGGGGGCCCTCAGGACATCTTCCAACCCCCCAAAAAAAAAAAACAACACACCAGAAGACGCTGAACATCCCGAACATACCCCAATCTCCATTGTTCTGAATAATAAAAAAAATAAATAAGAACGAAACGGAATTTGGAGTGGGGGAGGAATGGGGGATGATGCGTGTCAGTGGCATTGCGCAACAATGGAGAGAATGGGTGAGAGGAATACTGGAGTGGGGAATATACCGAAAAACCCATAAAAGAACATCGGTCGCAAAAGCAGTACGTATCACGTTCCCATAAGTGGCGGCATGCAGTGAGTGGATGCTTGTCATCTAGTCTATGGAGGGCCACCTCAAACGTAACATAGGCGCCAGGTACATCAGGAGGGCCCCCTTGGTTATGTACCCGTAAAGGACCTCATGGTGTGCCTGAATGGCCGCGTAATTGCGCCCTGACCCCACAAGTTTTTCACTCTATTCAATACCTTATCCAGGGTGGAACTAGTGTACGTTGGAAGCGCCCAATGCCCCCTCATCATTGTCATGAGTAGTGGATGTGAAGAAAAAAAGAAAAAAAAAATGGACTGAGGATGGAAAGGTTCAATGGGAGATCTCTGACGTGAAACTTAACTGAAATGTTGATGACTGGTAAATGCGAGGGGTGAGGGGTTGAAGGGGGAGGGGAGGGGGATATTATTGGAGTGATACGTCTCTATTCCGGGATATTTCGTGATTTATTGAGTGATTGATTCTGAATTTTTTGAAGTAGGGGAATGAACACAAGTGTTTATGGGGTGTTAATTGAATGATATTAATTGCAACCAATTTTTTTATGGGGTGTTAATTGAAAGATATTAATTACAGAATTTTTTTTTATGGAGTATTAATTGAAAGATATTAATCACAAAAAAATTGTTTTTGAGGTATTAATTGAAAGATATTAATTACAGAAAATTTATTGGACGTTACAATGAATTTTAAATGGTTAGAACTACTCAATATTTATTTCCAATCACCAAATAATTATTTACATAATTTTAATATCTCCGTTTCACGAAATTAATGACAATATCTCACACGATATTTTCGGGATAACTTCAATTTAATTATTTAACGGAGTCACTAATGAGTCAATCCAGTTGTTCTTCCTCTTCCGGGCCATTTCCTCAGGATTGAAAGACACCTTTGTTCCTTTCTGGTGGAGAACTCCACCGTAAGGATCCAATTCCCTGAGAAATCTCTTGGGATCAGTCGACATGATGTCCCTGACGGAGTCCTTGCAGTGGACCCTGGTGTACCCCAACTCGGAAAATTTAATTTTATCATTCAGACACTCTGTCATCTCCTTTCTCTCTCTCTTCACCCTGTCCCCAGTGCTCTCGTCCTTTTCACAGTCATCAGTATTTTTCCCGACGGTTTTATTGTCCTTTTTGCTGTTTAACTTTCTCGCTGAGCAAAATTCGGCGATTTTTCGACGCTGTCGCTCGCCAAAGGTGATATCAGGTGTCTTATCAGTAGCTTCAGCAGCACAGGAAGAGTAGGATCTCGAGCAGGGGGGTGGTTTTTTACCACCACCACATCCTGATGGTTTTGTTGGTGGTTTTGAACACACAGATCTGTCTTCTGATTGTGCACAAGACTTTGGCTTCGGTTTTGGTTTCACACAGACAGATCTGTCATCTGGAGGTGGACACGCCTTGGTTTTAGGCTTTGGTGGTTCTGGACACTTGTCCGGGCACTGGGGCTTGTTGGTACTGCAGGAGGATTGATCCTTGTAATTTGGACAGAATTTTTCGTAGGATTTTTCACTGCATGATGAGTCCTCCGGACATTTCTTCGGTTTTGGAGGACAATCTGGCTTCTTCGGGGGCTTGTCCGAGCACGTGGAGTAGAATACACGACTTCTGGGACTTCCTGATGACTGCAGAGGGGTCAGGGATGTGGGAAGGGAGGGCCCGAGGGAGGGAAAATTGCCGGGTGATGCTCCGGAGATCTTCCAGGGGTCTGGGGACTTCTGGACATTTTCAGGCGCCTTCAGGGACGAATTTCTCGTGGCCTTCAGGAACTGGTAGTGACTCCAGGTCTGGGGGTGCAACGGAGATGTGTGGAGTTGCAGACATCGGAAATTCTGAGACGAAACATAATAATTAATTAATAATCATTAATTACCGGCTGACCCTCAAAAACAAATTGAAATCTCATTATCGTAATTTTATCAAAAAAATTTACCCCTCAATTTTTAGAGAACCTTTGGCGTAATTTTTAGTGTTAATTTATTTAGTTGTTTTTCGATTTTTACTCTTCTTTCATACCTGAAGTCTGCAAAATTTTCTCAGGCCTCGGAACATTTTGAAACTCTTCATTTTTCGGTGTCAGATGCAGCCAAACATTTGGAGAAATAATTTGCGAATAATTTCGGGTCGAACTAGAAAAGTCAATGTGACATTCAGGTTAATTTAACGGTAACGAAATGGGGGGGTAAAAAAAACAAAATAATGTGGTGAACAAAAGCATGGGAATTGTGATGGGTGTTGGAGCATGCTCGGAAGCCAGGCGATGAGATCGATCCCTCTACCTCGGCTCGTCAGGCATCCATGGAAACCACGGACCAATGCGAATGTACTCGAGCCATTTTTTTTTTTATTCATTTTCTCTTGTCCTTTCTGCGTCTGCCATTTGTGTAACCATCCATCAATTTCAATGAATTTCATATCGCGGTTCGGGGGATGAATAAAAAATGTGGGGTTGCGGGCGTGAGGGAAATCGATATTTTATTTATTTAAAATGAAAATTCAGACGATATTTTCTACGCACAACGATATTTATCTAACACAAAACGATTCGCTTCGATTATTAATTAACATTACAAACGAAATAATTATAATAATTCAAACGTGTGAACGTTATTTTATTTTGTTTTATACAAAGACCTATTCAATCAACTGCTAATTAATTTTTGATGAACAATTTGAAATGAAAATCATTAATTTCAACTTTGTCAGAACTTACAAACAATTTAATATTTATAAAATTTCAATTGCTCACATTTCACCCGATTGATGAAATATCTCGGATAAATATTTCATTGACGTACAGTAATAAAAAAAAAAAAACAAAATTTCCATAAATTTTTTATCCCCAGGATACGGTATGGCATCACGACTGGTAATGAGATCATCTCCGTGTTCCCCTCACAATTCCCACACAACAAAGAGCCAAGCTGAAAATTGAGAAGAGTGGTAAGTGACTTCCGAGTTTTCTTCACCACAAATTCATCCCCTCGAGGGGGCATTTCTCGATTTTTGTATCGGGGGATATGAATCTACCCTTGTTACCCATCACCAGGGAATAATAACGTATCATTCAATATACACTGGAATTAATCCAAACGGCATATTGTTGTCACCTCACATAATGGGTGACAAGAATGGGGTGGGGAGGGGTGGATAGAGGGGGGGAGGAGGTGGGGTGGAAAAAAAAATATGGCGTCAGGCTGTCTAGAATCCCACTAATAATTCCAAATCCCTTCCGCGTTGGGTTTCGACGTCATATCTTACCACTCCGATCTTGGAATTCTGTCGTTTGAGGTGGAATTTCACTTATCGAAGAATTCCATCGACATCAGCTCCTCGTACAGCATTTCTAGATACATCGGGTAGAATTTTACCACCTGTTTAATAAATCGTTGACCTGGGGACCTCGATGATTGTAAATATCCGATTAACTGAGGTTAATTGTTTTTATCGGGAGGGAATTTAATCTTAGTCGTTTTAGAGTATCAGATCGATCGAAAAATCAGGCGGTTTCAGGAGGGGATTTTGGAGTTATCGGCCAGTGAAGTCGTTAGATTCTGCCTTACTTTAAAGTTAAACCTACTGACAATATTATTAATTAAAATCTTTTGGGGTGGATATTTTAATTTAGGTCGCGACATGTTGAAAAAGTCACGTGGAGCGAAAAATTGTTTTGAAATTATGTGGCAGTTTTGTAATCTGTTGGTGAAAAGAGCATTCGGTAAGTTAGGGAACAGTTACGCACTTTTTCAATGAATTTTCAGGAAAAAGTCCAAAATATTTCAGAAAAACTGTGAAACGTTCAGTAAAAAAATTTGTTACTGTTCCCTAATTTTGACTGACAATTGTTTTAATTAAATGCAGAGAAAAATTATTTAAAAAGACGTGTCAATTCTATAATCTGTCAGTCAAAACAACATTCGGTAAAAATTACAGAACATTTACGCCCTTTTTCAGTGAATTTTCTGGAAAAATTCCAAAATATTTCAGAAAAACTGTGAAACGTTCAGTAAAAAAATTCGTTACTGTTCCCTAATTTTGACTGACAACTGTTTTAATTGAATGGAGAGGAAAAATTACTGAAAAATGACCTGTCAATTCCATAATCTGCCAATCAAA
Organism: Diachasmimorpha longicaudata; assembly: GCF_034640455.1. Taxonomy (NCBI): domain Eukaryota; kingdom Metazoa; phylum Arthropoda; class Insecta; order Hymenoptera; family Braconidae; genus Diachasmimorpha; species Diachasmimorpha longicaudata. The sequence continues at coordinate 2,944,254 of NC_087240.1, forward strand.
ACAACATTCAGTAAAAATTACAGAACATTTACGCCCTTTTTCACTGAATTTTCCGAAAAAATTCCAAAATATTCCAAAAAAAACTATGAAACGTTCAGTAAAAAAATCCCTAACTGTTCCCTAATTTTGACTGAATACTGTTGTCACCGGCAGATTACACAGGTACATAATTTTTAAATAATTATTCTTTCCCCGCAACAGTGTCGATTTCGTCTCATTAGCCCGTCGCCGTGAACGCTCTCCGACCACCAATTGAATTCGAAATTATTGAATTCCACGCCAGCATTACAAACTCCAATGTATATCCGCAAAACTGGATAATGGAAACACCTACAAGCAAACCCACGACTGAGGGCTCTTTCTCCCACCCCCCCCCACCACCTCTTTTTCACCCGCAACTCTGTTATTCCCCTGGTGGAACGTCTATATGGAAGCCGTCTGCGGGACATGGATGCTAACGCCGCGCCGATATCGGGTTACTAACGTCATCGGTTCCGGCGTACAAACTAACACACGAGAGAAGTCTGCCTGTCTGCGCCATTGGGGAAGCACCCAAAAAGCCACAGTCTGCAACCACCGGCCCTCCGACATCCCTTTGCCCTCGGAATAATGAAAAAAAAAAAAAATTTACCGTGAGGTAGAGGGAAAGCAGTCAATCAAGCAAGAGGAGAAAACGTACATCAGGATTTAATGAGCCGAGAGAAAAATTGCGGAAAAAATTCGCTGGATAAAATACCACATTATGACACTAGACCGAGAAAGAACAATTTTCCGTAGTAACACCCTAAGACACTAAAAATTATCGGATATTTCCGGAGAGTTTCGTTGCGTAGCAACGAGAGGGATAAGTTTTGCAGATTAAAAATCCAATTTTTCTGCGAAACTTATCCCTATCGGTGGTACGCAGGGAAACTGGAGGGAAATGTCCGATTAATTTTGATGGTCGAGGCCCCCTGGCAGGAGATGAGGAATGGCCGACAGTCGGCCGACTGTCGGCCATTTAAAAAAATAAGGTATTTCATAAATAATAAATATATAAATCCTAATAAATCTTTATAAGTATGGCCGACAGTCGGCCGACTGTCGGCCAGCATTGGTCAAATGTCGGCCCACTGTCGGCCATTCCTCATCTCCTGCCAGAGGGGGTAGTTGGCTGGATTATTTTTTCATTCCAATTTTAAGCAATAAAATATCTGGCATTGCACGTCATATGGTATGATTTTTCACTGGTGGTTGTGGCTTCCAGCGTATATTTTCTGTCTCCACAAAATGCAGATAATTGTTTAAAAATTCTGGCTTTTGTCTTCACCGTATTATTAGGAACATTTTTTTTAATTTTTCGATCAATAATGTCCGAGGATTCTCCTCCAAATCTCCTCATGTCGAGGTAAAGTCTTTGAACTTGATTTTTTCTAATGACAGTTTCGGGGTTTGAAACGCGTACAAATTGTTTATCGGTTGTTTTCATTGCTTAGCAACAAACAGGGAAATACCCGAAAAATATCCGAAGTAAAACCCTTTTACTTGTACCACGTGACGGGAAATGCTATCATTTCATTGAAATTGGGATGAAAAAAAAATGGGACTTACTGGCTCCCAAAAATGCCAGAGATTTCTTGAAAAAAAAAAAAAACGAGTTATCGACCGTCGAGGTAGCATGATCGAATGTAGTTTGACTGGTGAGGTATGAGGGGTGGGAAAAACCCCCCATCACGCATATCCAACAAAAAGTTTGATTAAACGCAGTCGTGCGCGGGGGATCCGAGGCTCATTTGTCTCTACTCTCTTCCCTGAGGATAATCATATGTATATAACTTCTGGTCTCTCTTACCGAGAACTCGGCTAGAGTTCCGCGAATGGTGGCCAGTGGTAGAGCGACTGGGTTTCCTACATTTCTACCTACCGCGATATCTAATCTAACTCCTCAGTCCCGGGCATCAACAAACGTCATTAATTTTTATTCTCAGAAAATAACTATCATTGATATGAAGGAACAATTGATTTATCAATAGCTTGAATTAATATTGGGGAAGGGAGAGGGAGGAGACAAGAGCGGAATATTATTTTTAATAATTTTTTAATTTTACAGGGAGAGAAAAGTCGGGGAAAATTACTGCGCCGGGGATGAAAATCGAGGTGGAATGAAATGTATTTTACTCACATGTAATAATTACTAATAAATTTAGTAATTAATTATATGTGGCTTCGTAAAATTTACTAAAGGGCACTATAAAATTTGAAGGTTTATAATTTTTTATTTGAGGGTAAATGAAAAATTGAGGGAAATTTTTTACGGAAACGGTTACGTTTACATTAAAATTACGCATTTTTTACTGAACGTTCTGGACTTTTCCTAAAAGTTTACTGACAAACTGCGTAACTGTTCCGTAATTTTTACCAAATATTGTTACGACTGACAGATCGTCCCAGTAAATATTGCATGAGACTGAATTTTTACGCGGTCGATACAAAAGTTTTCCTAAGCCGATAACCACTTTACCATACGTCATAATAATTTTTCTAATCAAAACTTTCCCCCCAGATTATCACCGAGCGCAGTAATTTTTCCCTAAATCACACCATAAAAATTCTCATATTTTTCTCTCCCTCCCTCCCCCCACCCATATTCCCCATCTCTTCAATGAACTTTTACTCCCTTCCCTCATCAAATTCCGACAATTTACGCACCCGAACCATTTCCAAAAATACATCCAGTCCCATCCATTGCATGTTCCCAGGCTTGAAAATTTTTTCCCTCAAGTCCACCCAAGATTCACCTGAAATAAAAAAAAAAAAAAAAAAACAAAAATGATAAAAAAATATCCCTGAACACGCACAAGAGATATTTAAATGTGTGAGGTGCTGGGGGGACCGGTCTATAATTTGTCTGGTGTGAGTTACCGCCCTTGTCTTTGCTCAGCGGTTGAGCGTTCGTTACCCGTTTGGTTCCTCTTCTTTGATGCTATCGGTGCATACCAAGCTTGGACAGGTGGCCCACCCCGTGACTCCCACACTCCTGTGTCCCCGGGTCCTCGAAAATTCTCCAGTGAAAAACAAATCGTCGCGGGAAGTGGTTGAGAAGAGGGTACTGGAGAGGGTGAGGAGGAGGGGGGGGGGGATGGTGCATCCAATTGATAAGAAAAAAGAGGAAAAATCAAGTGAAATACACGTGCAGAAAAAAAAACTGGAGAGAATGAAAGAGAGGAAAAGGATCACGCGATCACCATTGGCCCACGCACGATGAATCGAGTTAGTTATTGAATGTACCCGATACACCCACACACGAAGGTACACGCTGACACTGGTTCCCGAGTCACTAATTTGTTCGGCCGTGAATCGTTGAGGATGAGAATTTAAGAAAAAAAATATATAAATAAATAAGTACTCGAGAGAATGTGGAGAATTGTTTTGATGAGGTAAGGATAAAATCCGATGCCAGTTGGTGATAGAGGGAATAGTATGGTTTAACACCACAAATCGTGACGTAATTTTAAGATTGTGAGGATGAGGGTAACTGGAGATGATATGGAGCCACGTGCCGCATTTTTACATGAGGTTAAAAAAAGATGAGGATAATTATCTTCATTTTTTAATGTGTGTTGGATTGTGAAGAGGGATTTGATAAATAATGTGAAACGATTTGGGTGGAAACTTTAATTTTTTATTATGGGGTGGAGAAGGGGTATCTTTGTAGTGTGATGTCTCCAGAGGAACTGGCCCTTGGTGACCAAAGTTTTGAGACTCTGGAGCCAATGAAAGGCCGTTGGTCACTTATTTTTTCGTTTTTCTTCTCGGTTTTTATTGGATTATGGATTGGGATTGAATCAATAGGGTAAAAACGATTTAACTATTGACTTTAATTAGTTATTATCGCACGCAGAAGGTATGTCTTTCTGGGTTGATGTCTCCAGATCAAGTGACAAAAGGCTCTTGTTCATTAATTCCCTTCTGTTTCTTCTCTGATTCTATTTATTAAAATTATTCTAAATATTTTGGTACTGTTTTGAGAAAAATTATAAATTACTGACATGGATTAAACAGTTATGGACAGATGATTAATCATTGTCCACACATCCCTACACTCACTAACGTGGAATTCTAGTAACATTAATTTTTTTTATTTTGGAAATATTTGAAAGCTCTTTTGCAAAAAAAAAATCTCATCCCTTTTCCATTGACTTATATTCTATTTATCCATTTCCCCCAACTCCCAGTAGTCGAGCACGACCCTGAGGGTAATTTTAATTCCTAATAAATAATTAGTGAACCCCGTTGTCCATCTCCTCATAAAAAAAATTAATTCTCCTAATGAATAACGAGAAATAAAAAATCCAAAGAGTCATTCGTCAACAATGAAACGAATCACTGAGACATATTCCACGGGCCAATGAGTCGAAGGATTATTTATTCTTTTTTAAAACTCAACTCGCATTATTTTTTATTTCTCTTGCGTTCACCTTCGAGAAGACGTCGTAGGGTAATCCAACACCGGAAGCGTCTCGAGCGTGACGCCACCCTGAAGTTGGAGGGATATGCAGGCCAGTGTGAGGTAATAATGGAGCCAGAGTCCGTCATGCGAGTCCATGTCCACCTCTTTGTCCTAGAGAAAAAAAAAATGAAAACAAGTTTTTGCTAAATCCACGAGATTTTAATTCGCATTTTTTTAAATCAGGGGATCCCCCGGTGTAAGGGCGCGTCGACGATGTCGATTGACAAAAAATCATTGTTGGGCTATTTTGGGGTGAGATCACATTATTATTAATTATTTATTTAATTAATTAATTATGACAATATTTTAAAAACTCCTGGAGATCCCACAGCTCCTCTCAACGTCAATTTCCAACAAACTCGAGGACATTTTCACCAACAAAAAAATCCACTTCCTCCCACTTTTTTATCTCCAGCTATTCCACCTACCCCTCCCCCTAGGGATCAACGCAAGAAGCAGAAAGGGCGGCGGGTGGGGTGGGAATGGGTGGTAAAAGGGAGTACGAAAGGAGGTGGTGACGGTGTGGTGGCTGTGATCTCACGTTACCTAGTGGTACCCCGAGTGTCCGATTACCCTTCTCCAGCCGCATCTTCCTCACTGGTTGCCTTCCGTCGAGTTTTGCCACCATACGGAGTACAACATCAACCCACCCCATCTCATCCCCCCCACCATGGACCGCCCAGAATAACCAGAAGAGAATTTTTAGGGAGAGTATCAATTAACCCGATGGAAAAAGTTATTCTCCATTTTTATTTATTTTCTTAAATATTAAAATATTAATAATATGAAAAAATTGTCGAGTACTAGAGTACACTAGAGTACTAGAGTACATATGGAATGATTTAAAGGGTGCACCGGAATAAAAAATATTTTACTAATTATTTAATTTGAGATCTGGAAAAATTCAAAAATGCAATCGATTACAATTTTTTTTTTAATAAATTTGTTGATGTGGTAGCTAATACAGCCAACGCATCACTTGTCTCTACCTTTCCCACCTCGTAATTGGAGAATCGAGTGAGGGCTATCGATTACGAGTGAAGGAAAACTCGGGCAACGTGCAGTTGCACTGTACCCTGAAGAAAAACACTATAAAAAAAAATAAAAATAAGGTAAATAAGTGAGTGGGAAACAACTACGGTGATGAGTGAGGGAGGGGGCGGTGGGGGGAGAGGGATTGTGAACCCTTGAATGGGACTTATTTTGTGTCAGTTACCGTGACACAACTGCATTGAAACGTGAGACAGGCACGTGGCCGGCTTTTTGAATTAGGCGTTTTGATATCTTGTTTTTTCACGTCACGCGTCCTACCCAACTTTAATGACCACCTCGTTATCTTGTCGGGACGCATTAACATTTGTATTTACTCGTGTTCGTCTTATTCACGGAATTCAGTGGCTCTGAATAATTTTGGGGGATAATCAACGGTCCTTAGAATGTCCCTGAACCATTTTCAATGATAAAATTCAATTATTCAATTATTTATTTACTTCCAGAGAGGCTGGGGAGGATATAAAACGAAGAAAGACATTTGTAACATCGAAAATAGAAATAAATAATAATAAATAAACAAATAATATTTATTTCCTATTATTATTATTTTATTTCTCTTTTGCTCAATTTTTTGTGATTGAAATTTTAGTTTCGAGTGTTTATCGCTAATTAAATTGCCAAAAAACGTTATTAACAGTTGGATAAATTCCAGATTAAAGTGTGTGAGGCAATTTTTTGATCCTGAAAATGCGCCCAAAATTTGGAACTAAATAATATTTGGAATGAAAATGTTTGAGGCGCGATTTATAAATTTATCGATTACGAGGGCCGAAGAACTTCGTAATTTTCTTTTACAGTAACACATTACACAATTACGTCAACACGTGTTACATTATTGGGATGAGCACGTGAGCGCGTGTGGCCATCATTGAAATTATCCCACCCTCCCCCTCTCCAATCACCTGCCACGTAATTGGAAAATTCGCCCTGTGGTTAGCAAAAATTTGTTGAAAAAAAAAAATTATCAACATAAATATCAGCTGATTATGACTGATTAGATTGAGTTTTTTTTTTGTAGGTTCGCGGTTGTTTTGACTTGTCAGTTTGGTTATTTAATGGCCGATGCTTCCTGCCATCGAGACCCCTCTCAATGACGTATCGATTATACACACTCTCCAAACACTATTTTCGTGTTTTTTTTTTTTGTTGCTGATTTTTGTGGAAGGGTGCATCCTGGGGATAGGGGTTGAGTCTTCCTTCGTAATTGTAAACTCGGGAGGGGTCCAGACCCCTCTCGCCGATAATTCAAGTAATATTGAGGGTCTTCGGAGAATATAATTAGATGGGTGAAGGAATAAAAAATAATTAAATTGATTCAAGTTAAATAATTTAATTAACTTCTTGGGAAATGAGGTGTTGGGGGGAGGAAATTATTGACATGTCTTGTGAGAATTATCATTAAATAATTATCTGATTGATTCAAGTAAAATAATTTAATGAATTTCTTGGGAAATGAGGTGATGGGGGGAGGAAATTATTGACATGTCTAGTGAAAATTATTATTAAATAATTATATGAAAGTTTATATCTACAACAAATGTTCATGTAGAGATGAACTATCTAAATCTGCTTTCCTTCTCTCCCTCCTACCCCTCCCCCCATCCTCCACCCCACCCCACCAAATTATATATTTAAAGCGCAAACCACGCATTTGCGTTTTAGTTGGATTATAAAAAGGCATATGTACTGGTATCGTCGTACGCCATCTTGCCCCGGCATGGACTCTTACCAACAGTAAAACGAAACACACGCTACTACCCACCCTATAAATACCGGACTGGTAATTGATTCGGTAATAACTAACTCAAAGCCCCTCTTCGTTTCTTCCTCTCGTTCCTTTTACCACCAGTCTCTCTCGTGCGAGAGAGACTGTATATATGAGACTCGTTTCGAGTTCATGGCATAAATATGTATGTCGGTAATAATATAAGTGAAATGGGTAGGCTGTTAGGGGAGGTAAGAGAGAGAACCTCCGGGGATAACGCTTGTACGTCACGCCATTTTTGATAAAACGTAAGTCATATTCTTTGGGTATTTAAATCACCTGGATTATCTTTATTTCGGCAAATATGTGGAGAGAAAAATTATTGAAAATTAACGCGATTGTTTCGTTGTGTGCGAGTTAAAACAATAGTCAGTAAAAATTACGGAATATAGGGAGAGAAATGTTCTTGAAAAATTGTTTTATCTAATTATTTTATTTAATTATTTTATTTAATTATTTTATTTAATTATTTTATAATTATTAATTAGGCGCCTGTTTCGTAATCTGACTGAGCTGAATATAGGAAAAAAAAATCTTGAAAAATTACGCGCCTGTTCTGTAATTTGTCACAAGGAGAGAAAATTCTGTGAAAAATTTCTGTGCCGGTTACTAGAATCGCGATGTCTTTTACTCACACAGAAAAATTACCATACCGTAATTTTTGTAATTAATGATATATAACTTCGTAAAATTGACTAAACAGCAAAATATAAAATTTCAAGGTCTGTAATTTTTTATTTGAGGAAAAATGAAAAATTGAGGGAAATTTTTAAAAAATTCCTATTTGCGTCAGTTTATTTTATTGGGCCTTCCTTCATTTTTTACAGTACAACTCAGCAATTTGAGGCTCACCCATTGTGATTGGTCAATGATGAGTGCCAAACGTAGCCGATTATTGCCGACGTTGGACATAATTTTTAAATAATTCTTCTCTCCATTTACGAGCAACGACAGCCATTAGATATTTTATCTTCAACAATAAAATTATTAAAAACAATAAATTACACAAACTAAGGGGAGCCCCGAGGTTCCCCATAAACATCCAAAATTTCCACCATTAAAAAAAAATCCACAGCCCTTCGATATCCTTAACCACGAAATTAGAATAATCTCGAATAATCTCAGAACTTCGGTAAAACAAAAAGAAAATACGTGTTCTTATCTCAAACACGTTGTCTTCTTTATGTCCACGTGTTTTCGCCAACACAGGAGGGAAATGCCGAGTGCACCATCCGATAGAAAGAGATACCAGAGACAGAGGGAAAAGAAGCACTGCAAAAATAATGAAAAAAAATTATATATAAAAAAAATAATAAAACCAATGAGAGAAATAAGAGAAGGAGTTAGACGCACCCGGGGCTCGGGGGTTTAGGATCGATCGTAGGGATAGGTGTTAAAACACGGCAATTAACAACGGGGGAAGACGGTTGGGAACGAGGTAGACCACCTTCCATGGTGGCAAGAAAGATTTACAACCGAAACGAGGCGTATTTATGAACTACGTTCTCTCGCACTAACTTGAAAATACATGGATACGAGGGAGTGAGAGAGAAGGAGAGACTGGATAACGTGTTGGGCTGGGGAAACACGCGTGGTTTAGACGAGATTTGCCAAACGATCGTTGATCATTTTTTTTTTAAATAGTTTGGGGGGGAGAGGAGGAAAGCAAAACGAAAAATCCATACGATAAAATTTTTTAATTCACATAAAAAAAAAAATTACATAAAAAAAAGGACCTGAAGTATGAGATGAGGTGCAGATGAAATGATGAAGATGAGTTGCAGATGAAAATGTCTCTCGATCCTCAAAATTAAATTGTGTATATGATTCCATTTAATAGATGATAACAATAAAAAAATTGTTAGTGAGAAAGAACTTGCGACAAATCATAGGAATTAATTAAATGTAATGTCTCCCAAAATTAAAAATCAGGAGGAATTCGTTTATGTTTTATTATAAGTAATTTCCTCATTCATTCCTCGAAACAATTCCCCAGGTGAAAACATTGAATATAATGTTAATTTCCCAGAAAGTCATTAACAATTTACTTCAATAAATCTATAATTATCCCTCGATAATATAAACAGTTTTTGCAAATATTAATTAATATTATCTTTACATTAATTACTTGGAGTCTGTTTCCATCTTAATTCAATTTTTCTGACGAAAAAAAAAATGTAAATTCAAAAATTCTGCCATTTACATTTTTTTAAATCATAATTAATATTCATAATTAATTATTAAAATAAAAATAGCCTAACATTATTCGTTGACTATTGTTTACCGATTTTTCCAGAAGGATTTTCGTAAATTCATGAATTTTTTAAGATAATTTATGGAATATATATCGTTAATGGTAAATTGGACGGTTATAACGGTGGATCATCGATGGTTCCACGAGTTCTCACTTCCTGTTGTGTTTCGTATACGTGTGATGAACGATCCGAGAAACTGGGGTCACAAGGTACTCCCGAAGCGTTTTTATTATAACTGCTGGTCCACGATGACCATGTTTAGGTGTTGGTTGGATTTAAGAGCATGTTTGAAGCAGTGTATTACCGATGGGATCGATTATCGGTAACGAGGGGCCTCTTTAGTCACGTCTCCGATCCCCCTGGGTTATCCAGGCACGTGCTTTTGCGAAGAAGAAAGCATTTGCTTTCCCCAATTTTTCAATATTTTTTTTATTCAACTTTTATTCTTGATGCTAATCCTCCAGACGATTTTATGTAAAAATCCATCGAATTTTTATGGTACCCAGACAGATATTATCACTTGATAAATGTCTCCAACAAAAATGTGAAGATCGACGTCATTTTTGCTTTGCAGATTAAAATTACCACCGATTAATTAAAATTACGACCGATTAAACTGTATTTTCTCAGCTCTCCCCTATCAGAAAATTGTAATAGCAATTTGCAAGTTAGAATGGCCGAATGAATTGTTTATGACTTGTGTATGGCCTCTTAAATCCTTATGCCCGTATGTCCCGAAGTGGAATAGCTCGAAAGAAGCCAATACATTATGCCAATGGTCGGTGAGGGCCCGTTAGGTCGCGTTAAGTTATTAGAGAATCAATTACGTGTGGTTCCTATTGTTTATGGCGGCCCTCAAGGGGCCAATCCCTCGACGCTCAATAACCCATACCAACAACATGGCACACAACCATTTGGCAGCGTTTAACGACCTTTTTGCCATCTTGTATCGTTCATTCGCCACTCAATCCGTTTTTAAATCGATTTTTTACATTCAATTATGGTTATTTTTTTTTGTATTACGTTGAGAATAATTCGGAAAAAAATAATTTGTTGTTTAAGGAAATGGGGGATTTATTTAATTATTCATTGTTCAGTTGGTAATCAGCTGGAAGGTGGAGAGGGGATCGACCTCCAGAATTTATAAACTAAATATATAATCGACCTGGTTCGAGTTTTTCAATACAGTTGTGATAAGTCTTCAAAAAAGACAAATTGTCAACGGTCTAATTGGCCATATGTAGAATATTAAATAAATAAATAATTTGTTGTTGTCCGGAAAATAATTTTCTCGTTAAAAGTTACTACGCAAAAGTGATTAAATTTTTTTTCGCTAGACTTGTGAGTTTGATGATTAAAAGTTACGGTGGTAAATTGACTGGAGGGGATCGACTTCACCAGGTGCCTAGTCGTTTCCTAAAATTAATTGACGTATTGATCCGTGTACACTACTGCTGGGGCTTCCGCAATTCGATTACTTACCATTCAGGGTTTAGAGCCAACAAAACATTTAGGCACCCCCACACAGGAACATACGTCTATTTTTTTATTTTTAAGACATTTTTTAAAATTTTAGTTACAAGTATTTCTCAATGGGGAGACAATTGAGGGGCACATTTGGGTGAAAATATCGAGAGATTCGTAAAAAAACTATTTTAAGGAATATTATTACGAAAATATAGTGGAATTCACCTGCATTTGGCGGCCATTTAAACCTAAAACCCCCAAATAATCAGTCGAGGCGTCATAATAATACGTTTTACCCAATTCCCAATGAACTCCACCCACTCACACTGATGTAACGAGCACCCAAACGTGTGAATGATAAAATAATAACGTATCGCAAGCCCCTCGATCAGCACCAATAAACACATAGCCCCATGTATCATGTACCATTATCACCAATTGTATTACCTCATCGTCTTCGCATATTACATACGATAGTTCCGAAAAAAAAAAACGTTACATGATTTATTAAATTTAATTTTACACTTGAATCTCCATTCCACTCGACTTCAGTCCACCGTTACAATATGAAACTAAAAATCAGGGCGAAATATTATCCAAAATCCATGTAATATAATCCGAAATTCTCGTGTAAACTGCTGGGGTTGATGTGCGTCCACAAGCTTTAGCTCCAAATGATACTAAACCGATGAAATAGTATTTTGGTGGCCCATCGAGTGACTCAACTTTCATGAGAGGTCCGCCACTGTCACCCCCGCAGGAGTCCTCACCAACAACTCCACCGACGCACAGTTGTCCTTCACCCACTGATGCACTCCTTCGAAATGCTCGGGCACAGTCACTCAGAGGAACGATTGGCAATTGAACTGTCTGAAGGATTGTACTCGCCTGGGGATGATCTACTCCAATAAAACATTTTGCATGATGATTCACTTAGGAAAATCGTGGAACAGGGTGGGTGGAAAAAGGGAGGACCTTGGGATGATTGAAACAGTCCATCTTCAAGTCATGCCCAAGTCAAAATATTAATTATGTCATTACCTATGTCGTAAATTCCCCAACCAGCGACCTCAGCCTTCTCACCGATGAATTTTTCCCTCAGAAGTTCCCCATATGGCATGCAGATAGGCATGACATTCTCTTAGTGGATAAAAAAAATAATTACATCAATTAAGGAATTAATTGAGGCAGTAACTAATTATTTAATTTTATTTTAGAAGATAATGAGTATTTTTACCGTTGTAAATCACCGGCTTGTTCAGTCTGATGATGGCGATATCGTTTTTAAAATGAGGATTATTGTAATTCTCATTGACAACAATTTTTTCGATGTTCAAATCTTGGACAGGATCCGCGCAGTAATTAAGCTCGCAATCGGGATTCGTGTCGGCATTATGTTCTCCGACTCTCACCGCAGCGACCTTAACTCTTTAAATTAAAATTAAGTGATTTTTAATTTTTTTACTCCGATATAATAATTATTTCCGATATGACGATTACTTGGGGGTAAAATTTCGAAGAGATAAAATCTTCAGACAATATTTTTAACCCTTAAAAAAATATTGCGACCCTTATCATCACTTCGAGTCTCACTTTCGCAGTGAAACAAATCCATCTAGTATTTTATGATATTAAAAAAATGAAGATCAATTACCCAGGGGGTAAAAGAGCTGCACAATGAGCTGCCGTGACGACGTATATTTTGCTGACTAAACTTCCACCACATCGATAAGTAATTTCACTGGAGGCACCCGTCGTATATCCTATCCTCACGAGCCACGGATACATCCCGAGGGATGCATTCTTGCCACCGATGATTCTATCAGTATTAGAAATTCCACATCTCACGTGTTCCAAGAGATTCCAGTGCTTGTGACTCTTTACGTCATCAACTGAAATAAAAAATTTTTATTTATATTTATCTTCTCGATTTTTCGATGCTCCTACGTTTTCCGAAGCCTAGGGCGACGCACAAGGCACTGATGATCCCAAAGTAATTAGCAAAAATCATCCTTCGATGTGGATGAATTAATTTTTTTACTACGAAAAAATTGTAGAATGCTTTTAGATTGCGATTAAGTCTGAGAACTGAGGTGTTGCATTTCGGATAAACTCCAGGAGCTGGTTAATTTCAATCTTATCGGTAGTAAACTCACCGTGGCGATGGTGAACGCGTGTAATGCATCTCAGTAATAATTCTCTTGGGTGTTTTGAGATAACGAGAGACGCATTAAAAATTCACTATGCGTTTTTCAGTGTGTGGGTATTACCATCTGTGCTACGATCGTGTATTACAGGGGATAAAAATTATTTTCGTCAAATATTCATTACTTGAGAGAAACATTTATTTATTTATTTGTTTGTTCCATTTTTTAATACATCTCTTCATTAATTTTTTTTACTTATCGCTTTCTATAAACTTGAGAAAGAATTAGTTTATCGACTTTTCAATCACAATTAAAATTAGTAAATTATTTGATGGCGAAGGAATTGATAAGGAAGAAAGAAATAACTACTTTCGCTTATTCAAACTATAATCCATTTATTTTTATCTTAAAACTTACAACTAAACAACACATACTGTCTATTCGCTCTCCCTCACATTATCATTCTTCGAAACTTTTGTTCCCTTCTCCTCCTCCGCTAGATTCTTATCACATGAAGACTCAGAATGGTCTTCGACACTGGAGGAGCATCCACTGTCCTCAGATGTCTTCACCGTTGTCTTGATAATTTTTTTGGAGGGCTCAGAGCTTTCGTCGTCCTCAGAACTGCTCAGTTCGTCCGAATCAATCTCGTCGAATTCATCCAGCAGAGTTTTTCTCTTCACACCCTTATCTCTGTCATTCTTTTTACCCTCCACAACTGATGTCGAGGCAGCAGCTGCTGTCTTGAAACCCTGCTCAACTGCGTCGTCGACCCTCTCAGTCAGGATAGACCTCTCGTGCTCGTAATTCTTGTCCTTGAACTCGTGCTTGGGCTCAGCACAGAGTCTCTCCAGTTTCTTCTTTTTTCTCTCGGCCTGCTCCTCCTTCCTATTCGCCTGATTCTCAATCCAAGTTTTCAGGCGTTTCTCCTCGTTTATGTCCCGTAGTCTTCTACCACTCAGGTCCCTGCACGCCTCCCGGTTCGTTGTCTTCTCTATTTGGGCACCAATGGCTCGTAACATCGAGCCAAATCCTCCTTTGCCCCCCAGACATCTTGGAATTAGTGTTGCTTGAGTTGACAGGAAGGTCTCAAAGGTGTTCAATGGTCTTCCATTTTGGAGAAGATAAAAATTGGCCTTTGAAAATCCCTAGAATAAATAGTTAATTAAAAATAATATGTTCTCTGTCTAAAATTAATTATTAAGTGTTTCTTACCAACTCGAAGATTTATTGGGAAATAATTTAGAGGTTATATCATGAATCCTAGAGAATGTTTACCTTAAGTTCCAAATGTTTCCACAATTCATCCACTGAATCGCTTTTCTCGAGAGTGAGCACAGTTTTACAACCACGACCACATTCTAATTTAATTTCCAACATTATTACTGTATTTTTAATTAACTTTAGACAATTATCTTGACAACTGCGAGGTTTTCGAGTACTGATAATAAACGAATATGGCGGCCTGTGGCGTCCCCAACTTCATTCTTCATCCTCACAGCGCTAAACGGCGCAAACAGAAGCTTGTGGCCAAGCGACCGAATTGTCGCCGATTGAAAACTCACTATTATTGGCGCAATTATTTAAAAATCACGATATTACCAACACATTAAATTAATTAAATTCTAATCAGTCGTCTGAATGTCTGGGGTAGTTTCAATCCGAAATAAAGAATGTATAGTGAGAATTTCAATTGTTCATGGTATTTTATTAATTTAATATCATTTTGTACATTAAATCTCGAGTTTAAGACATTCCTTCTATAACTTATAAGAAATCAACTGAAAAATTCCTGAAATTGTTAATTACTAATACTAGAACTCAAATTATCCAAGCAATTTAAGTAATTAAATTTAACAAAACACCCAATAATTTAATTCTTTTAAAAACCAATACATGCTGGCTCGTTCAATCCCGATAATCTCTTCATTCATTCTGTGAAATTGGTGAGCCTCGATCTCGCTTGCTCCCCTTTCCTTTCCCCTTGGACTTGCTCTCCCTCTTCCTTGTCAAGGACGAATTGGACGTTGTCGAGGCAGAGTCAGCAGGACTAGACTGATTAGATCCATCCCTGTCCCACCTGGAGAGGGCGTCCCTCAAGTGTTGTCCATCAGTCTCGTCATAAGCATCGACATCTACCTGGAGTCCTCCCTCATTCATCTCCAAATTGGCTCTCATCTCCTTTCTCTGGTCATCAGTGTGTTGAGGACACCTCATGGACCTTGTGCACAATTTCTTCGTATGCTCAGAAATGACTCCACATATCTGGGTCAACAGTGCCCTCTTGTCCTCGATCGACATGTTCTCGTAGTTCGATGGTGAATTCTCATTGCTCGTCTGCATCTCGGGAGTATCACCATTCCTCTGGGTCTTCTGAGTCTTGCTTCTCTTTATTCCATTTCTGTCTTTTCTCCTCTTTCTCTTGTCGTTGGTGACACTCCAGTCTGCATCATCCTCGTCGTCACTTATGACACCACTGAAATTGCTCAGGTCTTTTGAACTGTTTGCTATTCTTCGTGAGGCTATTCTAGAGCTGTTTCTTCCCATCCCCATGCATTTCTCAAGGTGGGTGGCGAAACGGCAGGCTGCTACACCTCGATCACAGTTTGGACAGTTGCATTCCTGGGATTTTTTTATTGGGTGCTGACCAAAAACGTCCAGACCTGGAGAATCTAAAATAGAATGTTTTTTCAGTGACGTATTAATTGTTATTTGTTCAATTACTGATGTCTCCAGGTTCCATGAAGCGATTTTAATGAATTTGGGTCAGATTAAAAAACATTTTCAATTTCTCTTAGGCGAACTCTAATTATCATCAACTGAAATGACCGAAAAAATTCAACTTCACGGCTTTAATAGAATAAATTCAATTAGTGATTGGACTTACCAACAATAGCATAAGACTCATCATCAGGGATTCCTTCCTCCACATCGGAGCTTCCCGTCTTGATAGTTCTATGGACATCAAAAACAAAACCCATGAGCACCTCGTCCAAGAGATCATCATAAATCTCTTGAGATGCTATGTCAACATTATCCGATGTTCTCATGAACTCTAGGAAGCTCCTATCAAGCTCCTGGATCCTCTCCTCTGTCACCGACATCTTTCGTGCAAAATTCTTCTCCAAGCAACACACACATGTGCCTCTCGTATTCACGATTGCTTTTTAATTGAAACAATGTATCCAGGAATTTGTTCCTCTAGCTTTGTTCCTCCACCCTGGCCCAGTTACTGTCGTCGAGTCACTGCTGATTTGACAGCATGGTATTTTCACAGAATTTTTATAGATAATTTTCAATGATATTGAGTTTACACGATTTTTGGTTCGTTGGCGATTGTTGAACGGACCTTTTTTCTTGGAGTTCGGAATTTTTCTAGTTTTATTTACCAAGTTTGCTCTTCTGTCACAAATCTTGTGTTTATTGCAGGTGGCAGATTCGCACAATTAATTTAACCACAAACTATGTGTTATAGAGATGTAAAAAAAATATTTTTAGAACATGTTATCGACGAATTTCCCACTTACCGATCGAGTGGGCAGCCCCCCCCCTGGAACCCCTAGAGATCACTTCACGAACCCTGTGAGGAGAAAAACTTCGGAAAATATTTGAGAAAAAATAAATTAGGGGAAAACTACCCCCATATGATGACAACCTCCAGTACTCGAACCTTTCGATGAAATAAATTAATTTATCCTAAAATTAATTTTCCCCGTATAGTCTAGTAAAGATGGCTACTCGTCTAGGGTCTCTAGCTGATGTTAATTACATCCATAACAATAAACGATAAATGAAAATACTTGTTTAAACTGGAAAAAGCACATAAATGTGTATGGATGACTTTTAGAGTGTGTCATATCACTTGAAAAATGCTTACTCTACTTTCTCATTTGATTATTTATGACTCTTAAATGTTATTGCAATTTTTATTGCATATATACTCCATCTTTTATCCTCCGGCCATGCTTGAGGTCACGCGGTCGTCTTTGAACGTTTACTGCACCGCTGAGTTCACTAAATGAATAAATAATTAAAATGATTAAATCCAGTAGGCTGTGAATTATCAGCATCAGAAGTTTTGCATAAAAAGACTGAGTTTATTGAAGGGAATAATTTGGTGTGCAGTACGTCCATAGCGTTGTTTGAGGTTAAGTCTTATTGTTGTTGAGGTTATCTCGTTATTATCAAAGAATAATTCAGCAATATTCATTAATAAAATGTCGACAAACGTGAGAAGTGTTTTGAAATTGTCGATAGCCCTCAGAAATTTATGTTCAGCATCTAATCGAACCCTGTCACTGAGATTATTACACTCGTCCTCCGGTTTGGATGCCAGGTTCAATCGGCGTGAGTATTTATATTCATAAAACCGTAATAATGATGATTTAAACATAAAACAGTAAAAATTAAATATCAATTACTCAGTAAAAACTGCTCATTTCCATTAATTGTCGGGGTGGCCTTTTGCTACTTTTTTTTTGTTTTGCCTAAGCACCACAATCGGAATGATATTATCAATCAACGATACAACTTTTATTTCTCAAAGCTGTCCTCGTCAGTGAACCCAGAAGTTCCCAAAGAGCTCTAGATGATTTCGATCAGCCGCAAAAGCCAAAAACATTCGCCCAAAAATTACGTGACTCTCAGCTCCCCGAGGAGATCTTCCAACTAATAAAGACCCAATCCTCTCAAATGAGCGGTTTCCAGGCCCTGAAATGTCTGGACAGCCTCTTTGAAATGGGCAAAGCGAGCACAGACAAAAATTTCACCACTGGTATGACCCAAAATGAGGAATTCGTCACACTCTGCGATGTCTTGAAGAAACACATTCGTCAACTGAGCGCAAAGCAAGCAATAGAGGCCCTGAAATGCCTCATTTACTTCAACGTCTCGTCTACCACCGTAATCATCCAGATGCTCCTGCAGATGGTGAGAACGTCCATCAATCAGCTCACCCTCGATGAGATTACTTTCCTGAGTTTCCTCCTGCGTAAATGCCAGAAGACACCGTTGGTGGAGGCACTGACCATCGCTCTGCCGATTGTCTTCGAGACCCAGGTGTCGACTCAGTTGAATCCTGACAATCTGGATTCCCTCGTCAGGGTATTCCAGTATCTGAGACAGTCAGGAATGTCCAGCGATGTGATCCCCCGACTTTTAAATATCATCGAAAAAACACCCTCTGAAAATATTACACCAGCTCAAGCAAAACAGACACTCTTTTGTCTCCTGGATTGGGACACCAAAACCGAAGTAGCCCAAAAACTGATTCCCAGGATGTTGCAGAACCTCGGGGAGAAGATTGAGGAGCTAAACCCAGCGGAATTGGCAGCGGTGTTGCGACGGCTGTCTAACCATGTCTCTGATGTGAAAACAAATTCAGATATTTTCTATCACGAGGGCTTTGCTGACGCTTGTGGTGCGACAGTTATATCCAGGAATCTCGGCTTTGAAATGGCTTTTGAGGTGACCAATTTCTATCACCTTGTGGATCATGTGAATATCGCTCTACTGGACTACATGGCTGCCAAGTGCTTCCAGGATAAGTCGATTCTCAAGAATGCTGACAAACACCAAATATCGTCGTTTTTGTTGTCTCTGTCCGAAGCTGAATACAAACCAGTTTTCTGGGACTCCATTAAGGAGTCCCTCATGAGTGAAAAACTACTGGAGATCAACGTAGGAAAATTGTCCAAAGTCGCTATGTGGATGGCGTCACTCGACTTGTACTGGCCAAAGTTAATCGCCCGGACATTTACTGGCTTTGAAATCAGAGGTGAGAAAAGCACTTCCGCGAGGAAGAGACTTCTCCTGCTGTACTACGCGGTGAAGAGTGAATGCCCTGAGTACAAAGGGCCATGGATGGCTGATCATGTGATGAAGTACTGCAAGGAGGTTCCTTGTCTGGACAGGACAGATTATCCATTGAAGGAGGCGATCGAGTGTTCTCTTGGAGGACCCCAGTATGTCCTGACCAAGCTCAGGACGAGGTTTGGGTACTATGTTGGTAAGAGAGGGATTGCACTAGGGAAGGGTTGAAAATTCGGGATAGATTTTATTCGTAATTTATTTCAGATCACGTGGTGATTATGAGGAAAGGGTGGTTTCCAATTGCTATTAACAATGCTGGTGACACTGCCATTGACAAGCTGGAAGACTTGAGTTCTGTACAAGACGGTCAAGTGTGAGTATTTAGTTCCAGTTATTATTGAATAATAATTCATGGGAAAGCGATTAATTTTATTTGAGTGACCGCTTCCACTTCTACATCTTCTCGTCCATTTTTCATACCGAATTATTTTTGAAAAATATTTCTATAATCTATTTATCAAAACAACAAAATGTTGTAAATCAGGATTTACCTTTAGTTTTCCTCTCGTGATCACGAAAGAAAAAAATTTCTCTTCGATTATTTTCAGCCTGATATTCCTCAACGTCCCTACCTATGGACACACCCGTAACACAGATCGTCTGACTGGCCACTGGTCATTGTTAATAAAACAACTCGAGGCAGTAGGAAAGCACACAGTCATTCCCATTCACTCGAGAACATGGCAAAAGCTTTCCGAGCCCGAAAGAATTCGCTACATCTCACAAGCAATTAGACTCAAGTGTGACGAACTCTCAGCAGTTGTTAACTGAAAAGACGAGTGGATTTAGAACTGAATGTACATTACGCGAGAATAAACAGCTGTTTATTCCAACATCTTTGAAGGAATAAATGAAGGTTTTATTTCTTAACATTTTTATTATATGAAAATAGTTATTCTCAACAATAAACTTACGTTATCATTACCTCCAGACAATATAGTAATTTGGAGATTAAAAAAAAATATTGAATGAGTATTCTCAAGCACGAGGAGGCCGCCTCTCCTCCAGTCTAAGCTAGGGTCTAACGTCAATAAAATCTCCAGACTTTGTCACATAAAAATTATGATTAAAATAATCGTAAAAATCGTTCGGCGTTCGAAGCCTCGCAGCTGCCTGGTAGGAGCACCATCTGAATATCAGCACCACACTCAGTAAAAACCACTGCCTCTGGCGACTCCAATTCTCACCAAATAGTTATTTCGTTTGAAAAGCTCTTGATAAAATCACTGGCTCAAACCAAAGACCTTGAGCGCATTGAAAGCGGTAGCAAGTGCCACTTCCTCCGGTGATTTTCGCATGAAAGCAGCCACCATCTCCACCACAGCAGGCAGTGCACATGGCTCATTCCTCTGGAAGGTGCAGTATCTGTGCAAAAATGTCATCGATCGTTCGGTCAATCCGTCCTTGACGTGAATCGGAAGTTTGCTGGCCCTGGTGTTGGGATACATGAATGGAGCGTCTGTCTCGACCAGAATTTTGTCCAGTGATATGTTGCCACCCTCGAGAATCTGCCTGACCCCACTGTCGGACTTGTCCTTGCAGAGATACCCCGTGATACCCAGGTAGAAGCCCTCGTCCAGGTACAGACGCGCCTCATCAGCACTTCCGATGAATGAGTGAATCATCACTGGTGGCAGGCGATTCTTGTAATTGGAGAGGACCTCGAGAACGTCCTTTTGAGCTCCTCTCTCGTGAATCACCAGGGGTTTGTTGAGCCTGCAGGCCAGCTCAATCTGCTTATGAAAGACTGATCTCTGGGTCTCGGGATCTGAAAAATCTCGGTTGTAATCTAGACCGCATTCACCTATCGCCACACACTCGGGATTGTTCGCTATGCTCTCCAGTTCCTCCATGGTCTCGTCGTTGTCCCAGGATTTAGCGTCGTGGGGATGCACTCCAGCGGTTGAGTACAGGGTCCCTGGGTAGATCCTGGTGAGACGAAGGGCTTCTTTGCTCGATCTTATGCTCGCTCCTGTCACCATTATCTTCTGTACTCCAGAGTCCTTTGCTCGCTGGATCACAGAGTCCAGGTCGCGGCTGTATTTCTTGTTTGTTAGGTTGGCTCCCACGTCTATCAGAATGTAGTTCTCGTAGCACTGACTCATTGGACACACCTCGGACGTTGTCGTGGTGGAACTACCCGCATTTTCAGACATTTTGGAGAGATTTGTTCAGTT
Source organism: Diachasmimorpha longicaudata (assembly GCF_034640455.1). Classification (NCBI taxonomy): domain Eukaryota; kingdom Metazoa; phylum Arthropoda; class Insecta; order Hymenoptera; family Braconidae; genus Diachasmimorpha; species Diachasmimorpha longicaudata. The sequence continues at coordinate 2,965,478 of NC_087240.1, forward strand.
ACTGGTCCCTGAAGACGAGAAAAAAATCATTGCAGGGTTTATCATTTTGACGAGTTGCTGGGAGAAATAATGATTTTATGGAGCAACCATTCATCAGCTGTGGTCAATAATTAATTTCAAGGGATGTGCCCTTGAAATAATTTGGTAATTTTCAATGAACATTGAATTACTTACTATACTTTCTGGCACCAAATGAATTGTTTAGCTAAAAATTGAGGTATCTGTTGAAAAAATTCAATGGAAAACCACTGAAAGATTAATTACCAATTACCAAATATTTTTTCTGCCACGAGGAATAATAAAAATCAATGGGAGCTTCACAAAACCGACTCATCATCAATTAAAAATAACTCCATTTAATCTGTGACGATTAGTTGTTGATTTGAAAGTTTTAATCATGAAAATTCTGGAGGGTTAACCTATCAGGGTACCTCCAAAGGGCTGAATTACCCTGGAATAATCTCGATCCAATGAATTTTCAATAATAACTACCTTCTAAAATTCACTTACTTGACATTTGAAGAATCGAAGACCGGGCGAGTCTCTCCAAAGTCTGAGTTGGAGGGTAATTCGTGGATGTATGAAACCGTTGAGCTTTTCCACGATGACTTAACCTCCCAAATAAAGGTGCCCGGGTGTGTGAGTCATATTTTTGACATTGCATAACCTCTAGAGAGAGTTCAGCCGGTTGAGATCGGGTTTTCTCCTTGAATAGTCCATAAACAAGAGTTGCTTTCGAAGGATTTATCCTGCCCCAGGCTGTTATCAATTCCATAACCATCATGAAGGTAATTAACTGAATAAAATGGTTAATTTGGTTCTCTCAAGCGTCTTGTGCCCACAAACAAATGAATTTCTTTGTTCCATAAGAACAAAAAGGGACACAAAACCAGGAAACAATTGCTCGGTGAGAAGGAAGCGGCGTCGAAACGCCTGGTGGACAATGCAAATGCCCAGAAAAATCCTCTGGAAACCTTGGAAAAATTCCACAGCTACTCAGCACCAGATGGAACGATGTTTGATCTTCAGTGTTCCAAAGTCGGAGATCTTCCTGGGGAGACTCTCTCCTGGGTCTTTGGCATCATGGAGAGGAATATGAAGTCAATGTACGAGAAGTCCAAGTGGGGATGGAACACGAGCTCCAAGAGGAATGAGTTGACTGATCCCTTGGCTTGGTACCTCACTGCTAGAGCAGGGGACGAGCTCGTGGCTTTCTCACACTTCCGTTATGACCTGGATGACAAAGTGGAGGTTCTCTACTGGTAATTTCACGTTTCTCCAGTGGAGAATAAATATTTCTGGATTTTTCCTTAATTTTTTGACGGACTCTATCGTTTTTTCAGTTATGAACTTCAGCTGGAAGAGAAGGTGAGGAGAAAAGGACTGGGAAGGTTCATGATGAAGTGTCTAGAGGATCTAGCTGCTGATAGTTGCATGAAGAAGGTCGTTTTGACTGTTTTCAAACATAATCCTGAGGCCAGATCGTTTTACGAAGCTCTAGGGTAAATTCGCACGTATTTTTAGTGGTGGAAAGTGGGATCGAATGGGGAATTGAAGGGTTTATTGTGTTTTCAGTTACAAATTGGATAGGACAAGCCCTGGAGACTGGGAGAGTCTTGACTACATCATAATCAGTAAATAAATATTTGCTACATTCCATTTTTAATTTTTTCTCAACAAAAAAAGAGAGCGAATGAATTAAGGACTGATTTTTGTAATTAAATGAGTGGAAAATCATTTCATCATTTAGTTGTACATTATTTTTGTTCTTTTGATTTATTACGAAAGTCAATTATCAAGTTTTCATTATACATGATTCATGTCAATTGAACATTCCTTAGAAACATTACAAGCAGTTAAACTCCTCTGCCAGTGGAGGGCTTGAGAAATTCCTCAATCCCTTCTGAATGTATCGATAACATTACACACAAATGAGAAATTAATTGAGCCATCCTGGGGCAGCATTGCTCCACAGAATCACTTGTCACTCTGATAATCTGATAATCATTTGACGTCAGCACTCAAGCTATAAAATACACTTCAATTCTCTTACAATTACGCGAAAAAATAAATTAATACTGCCATGAGTTACATTTAAACCGCATACAAACAGCTTTGAGGGAATGGGAGATCCTTAACTAGACTCATTGTCTACATTATCATCTCAGTAATTAAAATATAATTCTTTTACCCACTACGATCTACAGTCAATCATTCAGAGAAAATTATTATTCACTCAAACTGTCGACGATTGCTCTATTAGTCGGATAATGATAATTAACTTAAAAATTGTCTAGATGTCAAACACTTCGTTTGGAGTTCGGAAAAATTTTTATTTTAATCCGACTCTTTTCAATGTCTACAAATCGTGAAAAGCATTAGATCATCGGGCCCTGGTGTTCCGCTCCCCCCAAATTTCCAACAGATCCTCCCCTCCGAATCCTCCAAGTCCCTAATTAACCACCGGAAGCCCTAAACCCCGAACTACACCTAAGACTGTGTTTTATGAAATAATAAAGACGATATTTGATGCGAGCAGAGACTAATGCGTGTCGTTTTGAGTGTTGGTCCAACACTGTGAAAGGTCAGAGGTATTTCACTGATCGTCCAATCCTCGACAAAGCTCAACAGTCTGCCAATGTCGATGGTCCCGTCCCCTTGGACTCCAAATCGTTGATGGAAGTCCTTGTCCCCCCAGCAGAGATCAACCGCCTGTCTGTGAATAACCATTCCCACTCCTTTCCCAGCGCCATCAGGCACCGAGATGGTCCTCATGCTGATGATGTTAACGTCCACGGGGAGATCAAACCTTAGCGGTGAGAAGTATCCATTAAAGTCCATATTGAACACAGGATTTGGATGAATAGTGATCATGGGATGAAGAAGTTCCTCCGCGACAAGATGAGCTCCGAGAGATAGAGTCCCTGCTGGATGTCCAGCCACCGGTGGTTTCAGACACTCTGCCCTCTTCTCCATGAGTATCATGAAGACATGATGTGTCAGGAGATTGTCCGTTACCCCCTGTTCAAGGCCCCTCTGGTCGTCCTGCATGAGTCGCCTGTCCTGCATAATCTCAAACTGTCCTGACGCCATGGAGGCAGCCCCCAGGGGCTGTCCCGTCAACACACTCAGCCTCACTCTCCTGTCCTCGATGTACCCAGCAGCAGGAAGTGGATAGTAATTTGCTTGAGTCGGTAATTTGGGGAACCTCTGCCGCCTAATCATGTTGAGACCATTGAGATCTGTGAAGAATTCATCTCCTGATGATATGTCAGTGTCCAGTCTCATCGCCAACTCGAAGTTCTGGGTCTCTGAAATGTCAACTTCGTTAAGAACGTGGAGTCCCAGTCCATCACTCCCAGGGGAGTTGAATAAAGTACAGGTGTGCCGCAGGTGAGGAAGATCCACGAAGACTCTGGATAATATGGGACCTGTAACCAGGTGAATTGTCCTGTCCATCGTCATGTAGACAGGGTCAGGCTCGGGTTTATCAGGGAGGAAGAGGTAGGCACCGCTTCGGGGCCTCCCCGGGGAAGCTGTACCGTATTTCACAAACTCCAGATGCACTGGGAACGTTGTCTCACCGATTTTCAGGGCCTTCAGCAATCCGGTCTGTGCGAATGCTGCCGAAAGACCTGGTCGCACCCCTATCGAGAATTCCTGCGTTGACGGGTGCACCTGAAGGTGCTCAAATCCACGGACAGGCGTGGGAGGCACTGCGTTGTTGTAGAGGGTGACGTTGGCCAGGTGTACTCCAGGGGGCAGAGACGTGTCCTTCAACGGGTGGATGAGATAAGTATTGATGCCCAATCCAGCGACAGTTACGAGGAACGACAGCTCGTACCTGGCCCCCGAGATGGCTCCTGGGGCAACCCACACCGGTGACAGCTGGCACTCGACAGCCTGTCCCATTCTGTCTGTCACCCTCACGTAGGGATTAGAAATAATCACTGTCTGGACCCTCGTCCTCTGCCTCGGGAGAGGATTGAATATAACAACTCTTCTCGAGATACCATCGTCACCTAGGGACACGGTTATTCTGTCCCCAACGCTTGTGTGGTAGGTCCTCATCTCGTCAAGGGTGAAGTATTGAAATTCTGGATCCAGCGCTGGTCCCTGGGGGCTTCTCAAGAGGTGAGCAGCTGCCTGTTGGAGAACGTGGGCTGAATTATTGAGGGCTGAGATCATCTTCTGGGCGTAATCCACGACGACATCGTCCCGGGCTGTTCCCGTGACACCGTCGTGATGCTGGAAGAGCGAGTGCCACTGCCTGGCTTCAGACAGTCGCCTCTCCAGACCGGATTCAGACAGGTGCTCGTGACCTCTCGCCCATCCGATTGAGGACAGGACTTCTGCGGCCCTCAGGGAGCCCAGGAGGACTCGATCCAGGCGTTTATGGAACGGCCGGGAGGTGTAGTAGCCACTCCAGTAGTGGTCGTCTCTGTCGGCGTATGTGAAAAAGTCCCCGGATAGTCGGGGAAAGGTGTCGACATTCTGCTCCTCTCTTAGGGCCGTGAAGTAGTCGGTTAGAGTGCCGAATTGAATCTTCACGTTCAATTGCTCGTTGGAGTTGAGGTAGTCGAAGATTTTCTGGTAGTTGCCGAACTGTGCATCCCATTCGGAAGTCTGGGAGTACCGGAAGTCATCTCCAAGCGGTGCAATAACGACGTTAGACCTGAATAATTGCGACTTCTTTCTGTACTGGTCAAGCAGGAGAGCAGCTCGTTCAGCGACATTTTTCTTAGTAACCACCTTGGGTGGTACCCTCCAGGGGCAGCTGAGTCCGAAATTTGGAAGTCTGAAAAAATCAAACTGACAGCAGACCTTGGGATCTGGTCCACAGGTGTGAGGTACGTCGTAGCTGTAAAATGGCATCATGTGGGTTAAGATTTCACTGGAGCCGTCGTTATCCCAGAGCTGTCGCCACTTGAACTCGAGACTCTTGTCCTTGGCAAGTCTCTTCTTAACGGAGTAGTGAACCCGTTGAATGATGAGATTCTCGAGGCCGGCATTCTTCAGGAGATAGGGCATAGTTGGTGAAAGGCCGAAGGGATCGATGGCCCATCCAGTTGTAGGGATATAATCGAGATTGGCCTTGAGCCACTGGTGTCCCTGGGTGAGCTGGGTCAGCTGTGCCATCCAGTGAGAGACAGCCTCGTCTGGCATCACCCAACCTCCAGCCACAATCTCCAGCTGTCCATCGACAATCAGACGCTTGACTTGCTCTTGCGTCACCTTGGGTTGCTCGTCCCACCAGAGTTTGAAGAAGGACATCTCCGCCCAGATGAACTTTCTCCGCTTGTCCTCGGAGAGTTTGGTCACCATGTTGTTGAGGATTCTGTTGGTTTTCTGAGAGTAGTATTTTTCAAATGTCTCCAGCCACCCGGGATCGTTGTGGGAGTGGGGGACAACAAAGACGTTGAGCTTGCGGGTCTTGTGCCACTGCTTCTCGTCGTACTTGAGAGCCCAGCCCTGCTTCCAGACCCCACCGTCAGGATTGTCAAATTCTAGCTGTTTGTAGAGCTCGAGCATCTGGATGTCGACTTCTGGAATCTTCTGGGGATCGAAGCTGCATTGCAGGGGCTTCTCAGGGGCTTTCACTGGGTTCAGGGGCTCTAAATGGTGGACGTGGTGGTTCTGGACTTCCTCTGGAGGCTCTTGAACATCCGAGGCTTCTTTTATTGCGTTTATTGCCTTGTGGTGGCGAGATAGATCCTCCTCTAGCTTCGCTAGTCTGCTCTCTATGTGCACCCATTGATTCTGAACGAATTTTCATTTAATTAGTAGATTTTTTTTTCATCTCCAAGGAGTTTGTTATGCGAAAAGAAAGTGAAGGGAAATGGACGCAAAATCATTGTTAACTAGCTCTTTAATTAAGAATGATTTTTCATTTATTGATTTGTTTCCAATATCTAGACTCGAGTATAAACGTCAGGATTTCTCTCCAGCTTTCGTTTTCGCTACAAAACACTGAGATATTGTTAATATAATTTTTTAAATAGTTTCCCTATCTCACTGTCCCCATAAATAAAAATACGATAGTGGCTTATCAATAGGGATTATCTATCGTCAATATGATACAATCGTTATCTTTGTTTAAAGGCTGATGCTTACATCCTCAATGGCCAGTTTCTGTGCCTTTCCTCGGGGGGAGAACGTCAGGTCGAGCAATAGGTACATCATCAGACAACAGGCGAGGATTCCACCTGCTCCAAGCACAGCAAACAGTTTAAAGTAGCGAAACGTCATTTGGGTTCGCATTATGTTTAGCAGTCACGATACAGTTGTTAATTATGATTTTTGATTATTGTTATGCAGCCGTCAGTTTACAGCACCGTTAAGTGCTACGACGACAAACACCCGATCATTTAAACGGAAGTACGTGTCTGCTGACTCAAACTGATCGACGCTTTTCTTCATGATTTTACATTTTTTTTTATCTGCGTTGATAGCTATTTATCTTTTTCGGGAATTTTTTTACAAGTTTTGAGTTTATGTTTGAGAAGCCCAGGGGTTATCTTTAGGATTTCGTGCACCGTGGCTGACGGATTCGATGAGGTAGAGGGCAGATCTGTGACGAGAATGGTCTTATAGCATTTATTAAGAGAAATTCTGAATAATTATCTCATGGGTGGAGTTGTGCTGATCATCTTTCTTATTCATTTGGCCATTAATTTTAGTTTTATTACTAATTAACAGGCCGTGTACCAGTATTTCAACTTAGTAACTCTGTGATGCCCAGTGGTTCTCATATTTTCAATCCGTATTCGTCAAAAATCCCTGAAAATTTCCCTAGAAAATTCCCCAGGCGGGTTATTGACGTCACGAGAGAACCAACAATAGCCACCATCAGCTGATTCATCGGTGGGCAGAGGTGGGGAAGCCTAACGTCGGCGGGATATTGCAAATGGAAACAGTAGCTAACTAGTTTACATAATTATATGTAATTAATACATCATTATACATTTATTTATTGTGTTCTCAGCCCCGTGGACTATTAATAATGAACATTTTTATTTTGCCAATGATGACGGTTCTTACCACCCTTTGGTGAGAGGCGTCAGGGTCGATAATAAATTGGAGTGGGGAGCAATAAACATTTTTGTTCGATTGCATTCGATGATTGGGATATGCAGAAACGAGCGAGCCTTCATATTCGCGATCTACAAACGATTTTCTACAAAACTAGCTACAGTTCAATCAAAAAAAGTCGATTTTTTATTTTTTTTGGCCAACATCAAGGACAAAATGAAAATTATGATTATTAATGATCCATGGGACTACAAACAAAATTAATGCATGTACAATGATGTACTAACAATGTACAATCACGTACATTAATTAGTTTGCCCTTTTGCAACCCCCCCTCGGCTAAGTGCATTGGGGTGGTGTGCGAAGGTGATAAACCCCGGAAAATCATTGACATTTGTCACAGCACAGTGCGAAGACTTATTCCCGGGTGAATGAAAATGTCGGGAAATGCAAGTGATCGAGAAAATTTTCTCAACCAAACGTGAATAATCGTGTGACATAAGTGGCAATAGATCGTCTCCAGTGAGTCAGGTAATCATGCCTGGTGAGCCATCAGCATCGGCTGCTGGAAAATCCAGTGGCAAAGTTAAACGCATATCAATACCCCGTGTCCAGAGCAGCACAGACACCGAATTACAGTCGCAAATGAGCCAGAGTGGATCAACACCTCTTCAGCCAATATCCCTTCACTACATTAACTTCAAAAATGACAATGAAGAGACACCGATACCACCAGTACTCCAATCACGACTGCTAGACCTCTTTCAACAGATTCAGAAGGAATTCGAGATGGTGTGTCTGGAGAACATCGGCTGTAAGGCTTAGCGATTTTTCAGTTTGAAAGATTTTCATTTATTTTTAACATAATCTAATGACCAATCAATTTGTTCAGAGTTTTGAACACCTTGTCTTCGCCATTTAAAGACTCTGATTGCAGTACAGGAGAAGATTGACACTCTCAACGAGAGATTGGAGAGAGAGTGCTACGGATCGGGTGAACGTAGTTTGCCACCTGGTGATTTAGCTGATTACGTGGATACCAAAAGCTCGATTAAACAGAAGGGTGAGAGTTATCATGTTATTTTTTATTTAATTATTGGTACAGCTGTCAGTATTTAAATGAGAGTCGTGACTCAGTTCAGAAAAAATGTTGAACCAGAATTTAAATTACTTGATGATTAAATTCTTGTAAAAAAATAATTGTAATCAGAAATCCATCACAAAATAGAGAAGAGCAGACAATTAATATTAAGCTCAACTCAGCTCAACAGTTCCTCAAAAAATCCAGATGCATTGCCATCTGTCCCTCTCCCAGTAATCACCTGAAATCCTCCAGCCTCAATAGTCTCATCAGCGCAGAAGATCAAGACAGCCCACAAGCTGAAAGCCCAAACGAGTAAGATAGTCTCGTCATTCAAGAACCCGACTATGTCCTGCACGATGCAGCGCCAGTACGCGGGCCACAAGGACGGCATCTGGGAAGTGACTGTGGGCCGTTCAGGACAGCCAATAATAGCGACCGCCTCTGCTGATCACACGGCTCGGGTTATGGCCATGGAGACTGGCAAGTGTCTCCTCCAGTACATAGGCCACACTGGTTCCGTCAACTCCGTGAGATTTCATCCCACCATTGACCTTGCCCTGACCTCCTCTGGCGACTGCTCGGCCCACATCTGGCAGGCAGCCGTCAACTGGGACGCACCAATGCGTCAATCGTCTTCCGAGGATCTCTCCACCCTGGACAGAACGCCCACCAATGCGTCTGGGCTTAATGATGATCAGGACGAGACACCTACACTGAGAACACCCTTGAGGGAGCTTCTGGGCCATACTGGTGTGGTGATGGCTGCTGACTGGCTGCCTGGGGCCGATCAACTCGTCACCGCTTCCTGGGATAGAACTGCTAATCTTTATGATGCTGAAACTGGGGATGTTATTCATACACTCTGTGGACATGATCAGGAACTGACTCATGTGTCCACTCATCATGTGCAGAGACTTTGCGTTACGTCGAGTCGGGATAGTACTTTCAGACTTTGGGACTTCAGGGAACCCATACACTCGGTGTCGGTTTTCCAGGGACATACCGAGTGAGTCTCATGGTCTTCTAATTTTTATTTGACTCGAAAAACAAATTTATTTTGTACAAATACTTTCGTCAAGAAAAAAATACTTAAATCATCTTGCGATGTCCTTGAATTAAGGTGTCGTCTACCTGACTGAATCAGAAAAAATCCAAAAGTACTAAAATTGAGTCGAAAAGACTTTGGAATGAATTCGCAGCTGAATTGGACAAATGAAAATTCCTAGATAGATTTTACTTGTTCGCTGTTACGAAATCTTTTGCATTCCTTCCTTGCTTTGAAGTTAAGGATAGCTAATTTTTTTTCCAAATGAAGGATATTTTTTCTAATTCCATACTTGAAGAGCCGTCACTTCCGCTGTTTTTACGAGGGAGGACAAAATAGTCTCTGGGTCGGACGATCGGAGCGTCAAGGTCTGGGAGTTGCGTAACATACGCAGCCCGTTGGCTACTATCCGGGGTGACAGTGCGGCTAATAGACTTGCTGTTTCCAGCGCTGGAATCGTTGCGATTCCGCATGACAATAGACAAATACGACTGTTCGATCTGAGTGGACAGAGACAGGCCCGGCTTCCAAGGACTAGTAGACAAGTAAAAATTTTTCAACGATTGTTCTTAAAATCCGTACCATTATTATTTCTGTTTACTCGTCGAGGATTTTATTTTATTTAAAATACCCAGTAAAAAGCTCTCTAGAGCTTTCGAAGTCCATTGAATTTTAATTATTCTCCATAAAATCTGTTAACGAACTTAACAGGAAAATTCCTAATTTTCAACACCATTGCTTTCTATATAACAAATATTTTCTATTTCCCTAGTTCAATTTACAATTTACAATGTGTCCAACAGAACTTCATATATAATTTATTCAATTTATTAATTTTTAATTATTTTTATTTTATTGCCTATATGTCTACCCTCTCGGGGTTTTACATGTTGTTTCCCTTCCCTCAAGCCCCTTTATTCATTTTTACTTATTTTCAAGCATAAAAAAAATTCTATTTAATATTTATCATTCGATTTTCAAAACTGATGCTAAAAAAATCTCACGTATTACGCAATTAACAATTTGGAATTGATCGTTAGGGCCATCGCCGAATGGTGTGCTCAGTGGCCTGGGCAGAAGACTCAAATGCAACCTGTAACTTATTCTCCTGTGGATTCGACAGACTCGTTCTGGGCTGGAGTGTTCTTCCCGTCAAAGATGCTTAATAAATCCACTACCCTCCCCCCCTGCCCCCGTCCTCTTCCCCCACCCCATCAATTCATATCACACTACGTTGAATTAGCCTCGAATATCACTCTGTACTATCGTAATATTTTGGCTAGACGAGGGCAGCCACACCCATGTTGATACGTAATTGTGTGCCAGTAAGCCAGCAGCTAGACCTATCAGTGATCCACCTCTTCCGCTCTCGCAGACAACTAGAATAATGAAAAAAAAAATAAAAATTCTAAATTCAATTTATGAAATTACTAATGATAAAGTGAGAATCAAAAAATACATATGATCGAATAGAAATGTTGATTTTCTTCGTTGCTAATTTTGATTGTGCGTTGAAACGAATGATCAAAAAATACCAGAGAACTATCGAGGGACAAATAATATTATTAAGTGAAAATTCGTCTAGTCGCGTTTGTAGAAACTTTTGCACTGAAATAAAGAATCAATGATTTTTTGAAAAACTAAATAATTAATTGTCTTCATGAGTATTCCCTACCAACTCTCACAATCAATTATGATTTTCCTACTGATTTTTTAATTAAAAAAATCTACATAAAAAAATAATAAATATTGAAGTGGATATTAAATACCATATTCTAAGTTTTTTTTATTTGAAGTATTGAAAATTTGTCTTTTTTTTATAATTACTATGGGCAGAGCTTTCAAAGAAAATTGATAAGCTCCTCGTGTTCATGATTACCGGCGGTCTCATTACCCCAGATGAATTATTCAAAATCTCTTTGTGGATATGTTTACCTGAGTATGCTGTCAGGAGACAGAGCATGGTGTAGCCATGAATGAGGGCGTAATGCAACTCGTGAGAGACATATTGCCAGACGAGCCCGAGGAGTCCCAGGAGCTTAGCGCAGCCACCGACAATTAATGCACGAACTAGATCAGTGGCTTTGTACTTCCTGGGTCTTCTCTGGGAAACGAGCCACCGCAGCTCAGTCCCAAGGATGACAGCTGTCACGAATGACCCAAGGGATAGGCCAGTGTGGGCAAGGACAATGGAGAAACCCCTCTCTCCCTCGAACCTTTCGCTCTTCAGGGGTTCGGTGGAGTTATCGAGGGTCGCCCAGACCCGGTAGGTTTCACTCAGAAGAAGAACTACCATGAGCTTCCAGTAAGATTCAAATTTACTGTTGTAGAGGAGGTGTCTGTATGCTGGTTTCTCCAGAAGGACCAGGTCCACCAGGACTATTGCTGGATCGTACTCGATGTATTTGTCCGCTAGGCTTCCGCAATTAGTCTGGAATTTGGGTTCATGAGGGTCCGGGAGGTTCGATAATGACTCTAATGAGCACCAGGGGAATCCAATTATCTTTGGTATTTGTTTTCGTTTAATCAAACGGCATTTAAATTATCTAAAGTGATAGGTGTGATGAAATACATTCCTATCTAATGAATTTTGAAATTTTTCCACTGAAGTTTGTACTTCGTGTTTATTTTTATGCCGTTTGAAAACTTCATTTTTGCTCTACTGACAAAAATTACTAATTCACTTTTTTACGTACGTCCAAAACCTACTTTTCGCACGGTATAAACAATAATTTTGCAACTTACACATTTCAGTACTTTCAGGACACTAGGACTGTATCGCCGATACAACTCCTCGACCTCCACACCGCAATTAATACAAGTATACATCCTCACGAATTAAGTCCTGAAAATAGAATTAGATAAGTAACGGTGACCCAAGTGTCCTTCACAGTTAAGTGATTGCTTCAAGGAAAAACAATTTACAAAGTAACAATCATGCTGAATCCTTATTGAGGGCCCAGAATACTCCCCCTCTCTGAGGCCACCTCGGGAGTTATCGGTGAAAGCATTAGCAGTGTTATATTGCGTTCAACAGTGGAATTTATTCAGTTTCCTTTGGACTTGGTAATCAGTGAGATCGCTAACAGTGAGAAGTGACTATGGCATCAAAAATTGATATTGAGTTGACAACCGGACAGAAAATGCCGGCTCTGGGCTTCGGCACTTGGCAAGTAAGTCGCGTCAGCCAGCAGGAGAGAGGACTGGGGCAAAATGGGGACTTGAAAATTCGCGTTCTCATTTGTGCAATGATACATCCATAGATAATAGTATATATCTAATATATTTAAAATATATTGAGTGGTTAAAATCGCACAATCAATAAGATAAATTGCCTGATGATAGGATTGAGAGGAACATTATTGTGATGATGATAATTATTGATAATATATAGTAATAATGTTCATTTTACCCCAGTCGTTTCTATTCATGGGCGGAAGCTTAGATTTGCATTTTTCAATATAAAAAATTATCGAAGGCTTCGGAGGAGGAGATTACGAAGGCGATGGAGGAGGCCTTGGAGGCCGGATATCGGCACATCGATTGTGCCCCGGTCTACTTGAACGAGGCAGCTATTGGAAAGGTCCTGAAGAAGTGGATGGACGCGGGGAAAGTCACACGAGAGGAATTATTCATCGTCACAAAAGTAAAAATTTAAAAATTTGGGATTTTGAGGGCCTCAACAAGAGCACAACAATAAATTTGTCATCAGACTGTGTGGAAAAGTACTATTTTAGCTGTTTAAAAAATTGTTGCTTGTTCCTAAAATTGTATTTTTCCACACGTTGTGATGAAAAAATGAGTCTTCAATCTCGTACATTACAAAAATTAAATCACCTGATTTAATTGAGGACTTTTCTTCGGGATTTTAAAGCTGCCACCAACAGGCCATCGCTCCGGGGGCGCCGAAAAGTACTTGAAGAAATCGTTGAAGGACCTTCAGCTGGATTACGTTGACATTTACCTGGTTCACACACCGTTTGCGTTCGAGGAAGCCGGCGATGACTTGCACCCGATGGACGAGGAGGGAAATTTCCGTATGGACAAAGGCAGCGATCACCTCAAAGTGTGGGCGAATATGGAGGCACAAGTGGCCGCCGGTCGGGCTAAAGCTATCGGCCTCTCTAATTTCAATATTAAGCAGATAAAGAGAATTCTGGATAACACGAAAATTCCAGTGGCTAATCTGCAGATTGAACTGCATGCATATTTCCAACAGAACGAATTGGTGGGATATTTTTTTTAATTAAAAATTCAATTCCAACTTTGACAAAATTTTTTCTGCTCAAACTTCAAGTTTTTTGTCATTTTTGGAAGTATTTATCTTTACTCAGAGTTGGAAAGAATTGAAAAACCAATTTTTTAATAATAAAATTGATGTTCATTTTTTTAATTGATGAAAAAAAAAATTTAAGGTGAATTTCTGCAAGTCCAAGGGAATAGCAGTGACTGCATACTCTCCCCTAGGGTCAAGGGGTTTCGTGGAGCTCATGGGAAAGACCGAGGTCATTCCTGCTATCATGGACAACAGCACGATCCTAAACATATCAAAGAAGCATAAGAAAACTCCTGCGCAGGTGGCCCTGAGGTTCACAATTCAGAGGGGAATCGCTGCCATTCCCAAGAGCACGAATGGCGACAGAATAAGAAAGAACATTGATATCTTTGATTTTGAACTCGATGAATGTGATATGGAGGCATTGACAGCCCTGGACCAGAGCCCCAATGGAAGAGTCTGCGATTTTTCCTTTATGAAAGGAGCCAACACTCATCCAGAGTTCCCATTCTAATTATCGAGAACAATTGGAAAAATTAATAATACTTTGCAGCTCTGGTTAGTGTACTACTTTGGGACTTGACTCGTGTTTTTGGGTCACAAGTGAAAACATATTTGCTCTGACGATTTTCTCCTTTTATCCTTCCGCTTATATATTTATATTTACCGTTATCATGTACGTGGGGCACAAATGTCCTCTTGAGTTATTAGAATCGAAGAATGAAGAGTTCATTTCAAGAATTATTACGAAAAATAATTGATAATTATAATTCAGGTAGAGTTTGAGAACTCATTTTGCAGCTGTTGAGGTAAAATCCCACTAATTTTCACACGAAATATCGTAATTGAAATATATTAGTTTTTTAGGTTATGTCGACACTGACATTTTGTAAATATGAAGGCTCGTTTACATGGTGTGGAAAGAACCCTTTGAATTCACAGTCCTACACATATGTTTTTGTTCATAAAAATTTTACATCACATAATTGTATTAGATATAATAATATATATTTAATACACAACAATTCTGTTAAAAAAAAAATTCCTTTGCATTCATTTTCATGCCTCAGAACATCATTTATCATGTTGGGTGAGGAATTTCAATAATTTCACAGCAATTCTCTTGCTAATGAACATTGGAGATTAAAATTATACGATGTGTTTTTTATCAATTGAAAAATCCAGTCATTTTCATTAATGAATAACAATTGTTGCGCATATATACATGTGCTGTCGACAAAGATTATTTTAATGATTGATCACTTAGACTAGGGATACAAATGGGCGAGGCACTAACTTCGTTTTAATTTGTCGATTGTCTTGAAAAGATGTTGCGTTCAAATACTCGTCCACAGGGATGTACTTTGGCCCGCCGAAGGCATCTAACATTGCGATGGACAATATATTTAATTTAGCGAAGAAGAAATGATGATCTGAAAGAATAATTTTAATTTTGATGATTATTTTTCTGATTTTAATTCTGATAATTCATGAGTTTTTATTGAAATCAATAATTATCACTTTTTGGAAGGCTGGAGAACCAAGGATGTCTCCCAAAAACCGCATTTTTCGCGATATCGTAGTCATAATCCCCAGACGACACCTAGAATTCAATTACAAAAATGAAAAAAAATCAATTGCGTGTAGTCAGCCCCGTAAAACTTCAATTCTTGATTTACTTTCGTAATTGTCCCGGACAATCCCACCCTGGCACAACGCGGGTCCATCGGATCCATGAGCTTCTGCTTGCACCAGGTGCCCTGGGCCAGTGTCATCATCAATGTCGCTCTGGAATCTTCCTGCAGAGTATTACAATAAATTAAATTAGCACGTACTTCATCCCTAATTAGTACTCCCAAAGGAATACATCGAATTCAAATAAACTGAACTGATTATCTATTTTTTAAACAAATTAAGTAATTGATCAAAAAATAGTTAAAACTCTGTTTAACCCGTTCTCATTTTTTTTACATCATTGTTGACATTAAAAAAATGAAAGTGAGAAATAGCAGCGGTTTTTACGATTTTGACACCCGGAGAAAAAATATGGCCGCGAAATGCCGAGTCATAAATAGTTTCACATTTTCTCTCGGGATAATTATCATGGAAATATCTCACCTCGAGGTCCTTTGTCGTGAAATCCAGAGGCGTGAGATACATGTAAGGAATTCCCGATCCATTTCCAACAGGTCCATCACTCACGGAAATTACACCAGCGAATGGAAATGACGGGATATCCTTTCGAGTGCTGATAGTAGCTACAGAGCTCCAATCTATCCATAAATCATCCAACACAAAGGAAACAATTGTTCGTAGTAAAAAAAATTATTAAAAATCGGTGATTAATTGGTAAATCAGCTGTAAGATAAATGTACTTTAATTCAACTTTATTTGTTCTTCGGAGATAGAACAAGTCTTCCCAAATAAAATGAGAAAATATAATTACTCGCTTGATTGACGATGAACCTGGCCATCACGGCAGGACGCTCACTCCTGGGAGGAGCCCATGGCATGGAAACCCTTTCCTCCCTCTCGTCCACGAGAGCTCTATCATCACGATTTTTCCACTCCCAGTTCTTCAATTTATTCCACTCTTTGAATTTTTCAAATTCCCTCCACTTATTCTCCTCGACCTTCGAGTGGCGTCCGGAGGATGGGTTATCCCCGATGGCAGGATTCACCGCCGTTAAAAAAATTGAAATTATGGAGAGAAAGAGCCAGAGGCGCGCCATCGTTCGAGAGCAACAAAGTGCGACTAAATAATTCGAGCAAGTCATCAATGACCTGTACATGTACATGAGTTATATTAACTTCACGATGCATGCGATAAGTGGGAGCAATGTCAAGATTTTCGTCTAGAGATTTTAATTTTAAACTAGAGGAGTTTCTTACCTGAAATCACTGGTTTTCACCATTAATTAAAACTTCGTAATCCTGGAAAATAATTTTTTTAAAGAGAAATGAGGATAATAATGACTGATGAACGTGATTAACTGTTTAATCTCAATAATCTACAGTTCAATGATTGATATGGATTTTTTTCTACTCTATATACAATAAATTACATGAATAGTTTTGAAGATAATGATTGTATAACTAACTAATGAATTATCCTGTGATTTTTTTCAAAACTGCGATGTCTCGAGGAAAATATTGAATATTTTTTCGTACCTCGTGGTAGAACGAAGAGTCAACTGAGAATAATCTCTCACTTTCATCGAAAAATATTTTCCCCCGAGACTTTCACAATTTCAATACCTCCAGAACCTTTTTCCTCGGTGTCTAATTAACATCAATGATTATTGCAGGTCTAATCGCAACTATTGAACCCCTACAATCGACTCAGGGATGCTCATGAATAAACATCACCATGAAGCCTCTCTCATTATAATCTAGGTCGATGAACCGTTACGTGTACCTTAGATGTTGTGAATCATTGGTGTTTCATGCGAATGAACATTGATAAAATCTAATAAGTTAGTCTTGATTGATTCAAATTTTAATTTTTGGAAACTGACGTCGAACTTCGAATATCGATCAGGCGAAAAATTCCCAGTCCCAATCCTCGTCGCCTCCATGACGAAATCTAATTAACTAATTTTCATTAATTTAAATTTCTAATTTTTCCAAAGTGCCCTTACCCTTCTAGTCACGGGGTTACATTAATAATCATCCACATGATGAAAGCCCCTCAATTACTCCTCATCAATTCTAATCTCGAACCTAATTACTCTCACATTCAACCCATCCCTCATTGAGGTGTTTCAACAGTCCTTAATTAATCTTGAGGAATCATTCTGTTCCGGATGAAAGATCTGATGACCTTGGTCGAGATAACCCACGTTCTTCCTACACTGGAGCCTTTCCCAACCCGCTAAGGTTTAGGGATTGAGTTTGAAATTAGTGTCAGTATTTATCGTCAGCTATTCACCGAAAAGGCCTCGATAAAGCCCCGGAAATTCTCTCCCTCCGAATGAAGAAACTAAATTCCTGTGGAGGTGCTCATCATCACGGTTATCATCAGTCCATCCAAATGAATATTTAAATATTAATACACATAGAGGGTAAGGTCGAGAAAACTGGCACGATGTCCGGGGCAGATGGGCAGGTCTGTATGTATGTGGGTCGTCGTCTAACTGTTCACCGTACCGTTTCAATACCCGACCACCTCGGTCCCGCTTCAAACTCACTGCGATCCCCTCCCCCACCGTCTGACTCTGCCACTTGTTCCCCACCTACCATCAACCTCTTCATTCCATCATTACGATTTATATTTCCTTTTTTTTTTTCAATTTCTTTTCTTTTTCTATTGCGTTCCCTCTCGTGCGGGAGCTCGAGGAAAGGTATCGCAGGTACATTCCGGCAGTTGTGAGATAGCCCCAGGTGGAAGTACCACGGGGACGTCCTCAGAAGTGGTGTGAGGAAGATACTTCAGTCTGGTATCATCCAGCAGTAAGAGCACTGGTATTCGCGAGACGAGTGATATTTTGAGAAGACAATTTTTTTTCTAAATTGTGTTTGTCGAAAGAGAGACCTCAGAATGCTGAGGATGTCCTCATAAAATCGGTTTCTATCGTTGTGGAAATATTCGAGAAGAGGAGAAAGGAAGACGTCAGCAGATAAATGATAGATGTAGTGGGACTGTTTGTATCAGGTATGTCAATGCTCGTTGGTGGTCGTTGACCCAGATTTATCGGAATCTATGACTCCTTAAGGTATTTTGGGTTGACGGTATGGTACCAGCAGTTGTGCTGACCCCAGAAAGTAACACAAAGGAGGAAAGTGATGATCGAGGGGGAAATTCACTTGAAATGGAGATGACGATAAAAAGTTGTTTCGCATTTTGTGACTCAACGAATTCGCCAATTAACACTAATGAAATAATTTAATAAAAACTGCTTGAGAAATTTAGAGAGAACTTTCAAGAGATCTCCATCTAATCTACCAATCACTTTTGTCTTCCGCTACATTTCTGGATAATAGCAAAATCCTCGACTTCCGCGTAATTTTCTCATTTACTCTTCCAGAAATGGACAATTTACAATGGCAACGAATAATTATCGTCACGGTCCTGGCATCTCTAGCAGCCTGGTCACCAGTTACCGGTGATTCCCTGATGGGTGGTCACTTGGACAACGAGCCAACATCACCGTCCTCAGAAGATCATCATCATCGTCCAAGTATACCGCCATTAGCTTTCAACGGTGGTCAGCCATTCTCCCTGGAGAAGGATCCCGTTACCGGACAAATCGACTTTGGCAAGGCACCGCCATTTAAAGCCCTCAATTACACCGGTTCTTACGCCAGCGATGATGTACATAAAGAGGAAAGCGAGACCGGGAATGAAGAAACCGAGAATGACGCCATAATCAGCAACAAGAATGAAGACGATCAGCAGATGCCCAACGAGATAAACCCATACACACCGAGCTTTCACGATTATCTCAACCTTCCGGTGCGTTACAACGATCACGAGAAGTACACGAGTGACAAGTACCCCCTCATCTCGAATTCCTATGCAAATACTAAGGTCCAGGGAGGTTCATCGGGTTACAAGATCTACAATTCCTTGAATCACAAGAACTACAACAGCATAAGTCACCCAGGAAAAGCATCAACATCGCAGTCATATTCCAACACACGAACTCCCTACGTTCCCAGAACAACCAAGCGCCCGACAACGACAATCAGAACGACCAGAACTACCACAACGACGACAACAACGACCACTACAGCTAAACCAACAACGACAACGAGAGCTACCACCACTACCAAGAAAGCGACGACAGTGGAACCCGTCACCACGTGGAAGCCCCAGCCAGCGGATCGTTACAGCATGAATTACGACGAGGAGATTATGCTGCCCATTGAGAAGATGCAGACTTCAGGAAATGGAGGAGATCACTTCGTCTCATTCCCAAAGTTTGATTATGACGATGGGTACGATTATCTGCATCAGGAGCCATCAGCACCGTCATCACCGTCCTCAACGACTACGAGTAGACCATCAACAACGACAAGACCGAGTACTACTACGACTCCCACAACAACGATGACAACGACGACAATGAGAACCACTGAAGCTTCAACTACGGACCCTCCAAGAGCCTCTCAGAGCCCCCTCGTCAACAATCAGAGGCCACCACCGGTGACTACAGTAGTCAATGGTCACCAGAACTACCCTAGCTTCAGTCCCGACGGCCCTCAGGGCTATCCGGGATTTAATCCTCTCGCCGTCGAGTCCTCCAGCAATGTTATAGTCCCTCCCGACCAGGACACCATCTCCTTCGTCCTGGGGAACAGACAGAATGTCCAGGGGACGTACTACGGACACGGAAGCGCTGTTGCAGAGTCCCCTTATGGAGATGCTGTGGTGTCACCAAATCGAATGGACACGAATTACGATCACGATTTGAAGATCGGAGTGCCTTCCTCAGAGGTCCAGGCCCCTCAGGACGCTCCCAAGGTCCCATCCGGGTTTCAATTCCCCCAGAGGGATGTGATAAGCAGTGGGCACAAGTGGTGGTTCAATAAGGATCAGTCCGAGAACCCACAGAGTGTCGACGATAACGATAAAGATAATCGAGTTAATGTGGGCGCCGGCTACAGGGTTGTCTTTCCAACCTCTGAGCCCTCGACTTCACCGGCTCCAGTGGTCTCCAGTACTGAAGCCATGACAACGACAGTGGGATCATCAGGAGTGTTGGGAGCACTGGGATTTTCGGAATTATCTGATGTGCTGATGCCACCGGCTGTGGACAGACCTGTTCGTCCAGTACATCCGCACCCCTCCGGTCAGCCGCATCATCCACACCCACCAGGGCACCCTCCAAATGGCCGACCGCATTACCACTACCACTCGCGTCCACTGGACCTCCCCAACCGGATCCCAAGGCCACCGAATGCGTATAAAATCCGTCCGCCAATCGACATTAATCTTCCCAATATTCTCCCACAATTCCGGCCGAACGTGAAAACCTCTCAGAGACGAGGGAGTGAGGCCATTGGTACCATGATCATCTCCAGTCCTCCAAAATACCCGACTCGAGTGTCAGTGAGGCCCTCGTTGCACCCACCATCCTCCCACAGACCCCCTCCTAGGCTTCCCTCCCAACCCGTCTCCCCTCTTCAGAGATTAAAACCCCCACCTCCACCACT
Source organism: Diachasmimorpha longicaudata (assembly GCF_034640455.1). NCBI lineage: Eukaryota > Metazoa > Arthropoda > Insecta > Hymenoptera > Braconidae > Diachasmimorpha > Diachasmimorpha longicaudata. The sequence continues at coordinate 2,986,073 of NC_087240.1, forward strand.
ACCACCGCCAATCTACGCCCTGAGACTGCCCTCCCCAGAGGCCCTGGTCGACCTCCGAGGTCCAGAGGACCATCAAAAGGACATTCCCATCCGTAGGAACGTCGGGGAGGGTCTCATCGACGAGCGAAATCGCGGCAATCAAGTTCTCAAATCACGACTTAATGACGAGAACTCCGACAAGTTGGAGGGTCCCCTCCCCCCGCGTCCGCCAAAATTTTTCGAACGTAAAAGTGGAAATGACACGAGAGTGACGACCCTCCAGATGATCCAGCATCACGGGGACGTTGGAGAAGTGGAAGAAGAGGGAATGCAGGGAGACGAGCCCCAGGAGGATGAGGATGACAGGAGAGTTAAGCCAGGTGTTGAGGAAGTCGCCCCTGTCTTCGTGGTCTACCCCGTAAAAGGAGCCCTGGGAATTCACGGCGACGAAGATGATGACAAACATCTCGATGAAAGCGTGGTAGTGGGAACACACGGTGGGGAGAGACCCCTACCCCCTGATACTCTCGCCATATCCCCGGGAGACGATGAGGAGATCAAGATGCCTGGCAAGGTCGTCGTCTCGGACTTTCCATACCCCCTCGAGCGACCTGACCCTGGGATGTTCATCAGCCCCGTGAAGGAGAGGCCTTTGCTAGTGCCTAACGAGCAGATGCAGGACGACGATGAGGAGGGCATCAAGGACACAAGCATCAATGTCATTCCGTATCTCCAGGATCATGTGCCCTTCGCCATCAAACCCAACGCCATCTCCACTACGTTGCACATTGGAGCGAGTCCATTGGCAGGCTCTTCAGGGGGTTCTCCAGGTTCTCCGGGTGGATCCACACCAATTGCCTTCGTCTACACTCCGACCATGAGGCCCCATCAGGCCCCAGAGTCCAGTGAGGTTTACGAACGTAATCCTGTCTTACTACCGTCCCAGCAGCCGTCCAGCTCCGCCAGCTCGGCGCCATCTCCTCAGAATTTTATGGCTCCGTTTGTGGCTAGTGTCAGCGCTGAGGTGCCCTCCAGGGACGGCTGGAGTGTAGTGACAGTGAGACCGGAGAACGTGGAGACCAACACCGCAGAGGCTGAGAACAGGGTAGGCATGGAGGGAAAGGGGGATACTGAAGAGAGGGGTGGAAACTTCACGTCTTCGGGGAGTGATCCTCCTGGAGATGATGGGGAGGTGGAGGCCGGTCTTCAAACTGAAGCCAGTGAATTCGACCCTGAAAATTTTAAGCCTCAGTTGTTCGGGGGATTTCAACCGATTCTAGAGTTCCCGATGGACTCCGCGGAGGTGCCCAGCGATTTGAGGAATAAGGAGATCGTGGGGGTCGTCGAGAAGCCACGTGGAGTCAAGGAGTCCGCACCGAGGACTTCCTATGGGGAGTAATCGGGTATGTGGAGGGAACGAGTGAAAAATTTTTTTCGCGAGAAAAATTGCTTTTGCTGGGTCTATTCATTTACCACAAGAAGATGTACATAAATATTTGCATCCAGTAAATTTTCTTGTAATAAATATATGAATATACTTAGGAAAAACTTTATTTTCAATAGAAAATGAGATTCACTAGCATTAGAATTCATGTGGAAAATTTATACACTCGTTTCTCCTGCGAAAGATGAGTTGGGAAATTTTTTAAAAAATCCTACCCATGATTTCGTGAAAGTAAACTCCCCTGGCAGTCGTATTTCTCTGCGAACCGATCATCTTCGGAATTTTAAGATCATTTCGATCTATCAATTTCAGCACTGACATTTTGAGAGACTGTAAAATTTTTCAACTCCTCTTTATCTACTCATTACCTATAGAACAGCAAGAGTAACCATGTCTTAATAATTAATTCATCGTCATTACTTCTAGAACTCAACGATCTCCACTGTCTCATGTCTCATTCATCACTCAACAGTTATTATAAATAATAAATTGTATATTTATTCAACTCAATGGAATGTTCAACTTTGTACGTATGCGATAGTACCATGTATTCAATCAATTGAATAATTAATTTCCTCAGGACATATATTTGTTCTCAACGAAAAGTATTTCTGGTACTGTTCGCATATGTACGAATTTTCATGCATAACTCAAATGAATATCATACTTAACATCGTCTTGGTACCCATATGCCAGTAATGCATGTGCGTATCACGACTAGATATATTAATTAAATGTAATCTTATCTTTGTTCGTTGTATCAAGTCTTATAGGTGAATTGCGTTGTAATTAATCGGTGATTTCAGTATAAATTGCGAGACAAGAAAAAAAAATATAAAAAAAATTTAATTGACGCTTTTTATATCGAGCTTCAATTTTTTTTCGTTTTGTCACTTTACCTTAGGAATAAATAAATTAATTCATGCACTGATTGCTGAGAATTTCAATTATTTCTTTGAAATAAATGCACTGCCCTGCAAAAGAACCTCTAGGATTCCCTTCTTCGGTGAATCCTGTCAACTTTTGAACAACTGGAGGTCGAGTTTTAGAATCACCTCCCCATTATCAACTTCCCGTAATTTTATTCGCTTCTGGATGGGACCACATGAGTCCTTACAATCCCGCATTATGTCGACAATTCGCACTTCCGCTCGTCCAAGAAAATCTGATGAGAGAAAACAAGTTGTCAAGACATTTTAAATACTTTCATTCTGCTGGGAAATTTAAAATCAATAGAAATTATTAATTAAATTATTAATCTGATGGCATTACCGTCTGGAGTGTAATAGCTCTTATCAAAGACTGTTATGCAAAGTGTGTCCTCGTTAAGGTCTTTCACTTGGAATTGCATTGACGTATCCCACATGGGACAGTCTGTTCCAGAGACCACTGGAGTTCTCTCCTCTTGAGATCCCATGGAGACTTTGCAAAACGCGTTACACTTGCCTAATTCAAGAGACCATTTAATATCAATAAACAATAAAATTGTTTGCGTAATTATTGCAGAGTTGTTACGTGCAAGCACTGGCAAAAAAAATTAAACAAATTAAGGAAGAAGTCATATGTGAGATAAATCATAAGAATTCTTCAGTGAAATGAGAAAAGAGAGTAGAACCCTCCCAGTTTCATCACTTCACAGCAGAGTTAGATATTGAGAAAGTGATTAAGGATGCAATAATTATATCGAGGTCGGTTTACCTTTTGTCATAACTAAATCCTCCCCCTCAACAATAAAAACGTGCAATCGTCCTTTGGGTGTTCTGCGAACTAAATCATGCGGGAGTGTTAGTGCTGCAAATTACTACGTGCAAATTCGGGGACTCATTAGTGCTTTTTTCCTGGGTGAAATTAAAAAGAAATGAGTTGAAGCATAAGCAGAAGCAGCAAGACCTTTTCTGGGGGATGGGGAGCTTACCGGCTAGGGTTTTAATGCTGCTCCCCTGCAACACTGTCGCCAAGATCCTCCCACAAGCTCCAAATTGCGCTTGTCCTGTACCGCACATTGCAACGAATAAATTTTATTCATGGGGATGATAATGAAGTCGACAAACGATAAGGATAATAAAAAAAATCTACAGTAATTGTTAAATAATTAATTGACAATTAATTAATTATGTAGCAATTGAACGTCAAGATTTTTTCTAACGGAACAAAAATGATTTTCAATTCAATTTTCGAGACATTCTCCACGACGTGACATCTCTTCAGGGATGCACCAATTGACTGATCATAGGATAATATATTTTCCTTGTGAGACAAAAAAAAATATAGAGAGACAATACGAGGGCCTTACTTGAGCGCTGACGTTGCAGAAGATTTTTCTCGTTCCTAGCGAATTGCTTACGAGCCTCGTTGATCTTCTTCACCCATAAATGACACTCGTTGGTAGATGGGGCCAACAGGAGGATAGGCTTCTTCGTGGAGTCTCGTAGGCCGAGGATTCTCGATGTGTTGTCATTGGCATCTGTGTGGATTATCGTTGAATTCCCATTCGTTTCAGTCTCTCCAATCATCGTCAATTCATTCAGAAATATTGTCTGCAAGAGTTAATTATTGTTCATTATTTTTAAATTCAAGAGTAAAAGGGCTGCATAATTCACCTTTCTATAGAGTTTAAACTTATTGTTCTCATTTCGTTCGAATGAAAATTGTTGCCCAGCCGGTAGTGCCTTCAACGGTTGAGCAAATAGAAGAAAATCATTGGTGAGAAATGCGACAAGCTCCTTGCCACTTTTTGCCTGTACAACAAAAAATATTCTAGAATATATTTTCCAAAATAAGTGGAGTCTTAAAAAATTATATTTTCTAGTTCTCCAAAACGTAATTCACCAAAAATATTCCAAATTCTTTTTAATACCTTATGAAGAATGCCGTAATGCAGAAGTTTCCTAGGGCCTGCAGAATTAGTCAGCGAATTGAATACGAGTTTCTCCTCAAGAACACTCTCACCGCAGGCGACATGTGTCTGCAGCCATTCGAGACGATCGCTGTTCTCCTTCTCGCGCACCCCCTCGTTCACCTGTGTGCAAAATTCCTCTGCCTTGGCTAGTGCCTCCGTGAGGTACTGCCTGTCCGGATGTTCGAGTGGCGTGTACTCCAGGATCTTGCTGATGATGAGGGGATACTTGGTGATCCTCTGCATCGGTTTTATGAGAAAAGAACTCAAGGGCATGCCCTTAGTCTTGGGGTCCTTCTGGCATGCCTGAGCAATGGCCACAAATTCCGGTGACGTTTCGGTCAGCCTCTGGAGATAAACAGCAGCTGATATCTGACAGCTGCAGAAACGAACGTACGCTGACATTCTGGGAATGTTCTCGCATAAAATATCTCCAATCATCCGGACAGTTCCGTCCTCGCTGTTGTCTCGTCTTATTCTCAATGTTCTCAGAAAATTGTCGTTACACGCAATTATGTCCCTCCAGTTGACGAATATCCTTTCGACTTCGTCCACTGTCAGGACCATACTCTGAATCAAGGGCTTTTCAAAGACCTCGTGGACAAGCCTCATGTCGTTAATGTACGCCTCCTCGGTTGCTATTAATTCTCGTATGTAATCCTGACGTTTTAACTCGAGGGGATCCACCGAGGAGATAACGAAATCGCTCGGATCATCAGCTGCACAGAAAAATTAACATCTTTTATCGATTCTCTGAGGCCTAGGGATCCATCCGTCACTTACCGAAGATAATTTGACGATCGCGTTCATTGGCGGGGGGTTTACCAATTTGAGACCTATTGTTTGATATGGTTTTTCGATTTTTATGTGATCTCCTGTTTTTGAGATCTAGTGCTACTGAGGGGATGAACACCGAGGAAGAGTATTTTGTTATTGCTTTTAATAGGATTTTTTTTTTCATTTGTCGACGGTGCACGAGAAGGAATTTTAGGTAAAAATTAGAGCCCCAGGGGGTGAAACGAGGGACGAAGGTTAGTCTTATCACAAAAATTACCCTCCCAAGTCTAATTTTTCCACCAAAAATTGACCTAAAAGTCGTTGATTGTTATTTCGTCACACGTTTCGCCCTTTAAAGGTTTAATTTTTATCCAAAATTTCATTCCCTGTGGCATAACTTGGGTTTCTCTTTTACTTTTAATTACAAATAAATAGAGCTTTGGTAAAAAATAAAAAAGAACCAACTCTCCAGCTTTAAAAACACGATACAGGTGATTTTTTCTCAATAATTTCTCACGCACATTTATTTATATATATGTATTAATAATAGGCAATTCATGAAAAAAAATAACGACAAACCCCACAGCTCATACCATAAAAGACAGAACCAAAAAATGGATAGACATATATTTTCCAACAGACAGACACTTTATTTCGATTTTTTTGGTCATGTGTGCGAAGGTAACGTGTATCATGTTTTCCGATACTTTGAAAATGATATTTGTGATTAGATAATAGCGTTCCATCTCCGCGTGTACAATGTTCATATAATGTGTAAGGATACACACCGGAGGGAGGTAAATGTGAACAAAGCGGTGTGACATTAAAATTCAATTGAACTCAAGCGAAAAGTTTTCACCAATGATAAAACTATCATCAATAATAAATTTCATTAGTTTGTTCACACTTTAACAATTCTCTCCATGATTCTTCCAATGATTTGTTTACATATTCATATTTTTTTTAAATACATGTGACGCAATTAATAAGTGCCCAATGGGTTTTTATAATCTCATTAATTACTCGGAGTCAAAACGAACAATAATTATTTCTCTTACAAGACAAAACGAACAATATGTATTTTTTTTTTCGTCGCCGTTCCTCCAATTTAGGGACACGCGAGGGTAATTGTCTCTTTGTTTTATTGATATTTCATCCGCACTCTCTCTACTAAGGGCTTTTCAATAATAAATAGGCGTGCAGCACGTACCACGTAAGGTTTGGAAAAACCATCTCCCGATACGGCTGTTTTTTATTATTATTTCTCTACATATTCAACTAACGCGCTTATATTATTGTTGTACGACACAATGTCCGGATATACTGATATATCTTATTAGAAATTAATAATTATATTTTTTTTTATCAAATTATTGAGACAAAAACGCACTTGACGCAATTGATTTCTGAATTGAAAGTGCGAAACGTTCTGCTGTTTTGTATTTATCAGGTAAAAAGTGACTTTATTTTTACCTAAACTCACTGCTCACCGAGATAATGCCATCAACAATAGACCTTCCTACGGAAATAATTGCGTTTCACCCCTTCAATCGAGTTTTTCTATCTAAAATAAAAATTCTCACCCATTAATCGCGATTAATCACTCAATAATTAAACGAAAAAATCACCCCAAAAATCGTCAAAAATCAGTGACTCAGCATCACACCGACCAAAAAAAAAAATAACTAAAAGACCCGAAAATAAAGTAAAAATTATGTTTTTAAAATAATAATTGTGCGCTACAATGATGGAAACGAAACACTTAATTAAATCATGATTGATTGATAAATGCGCACACGAGGGGAAACTCAAAGTGCTCTCATACACCCAACCTGTCATCTATTTACCACCATATTAATAATAACAAATAAATTCTGTTTAATTATATAATGTAAGTAACAGTGAGTCAACAATATATGGGCCCATTGGGTAATTAATTACTTAGGCCCAGTTAACCGAAATAATTGGGAAGCCCTGAGACAACTGATTAATAGTACTTGAAGGGCCGATAAAGGAAATAAAAATTTCATACGATTATTCATTGGTAAATGATAAATTAGAGACAAGATTCGTTTGACAGACTCAAATATTTCATCTGAGATTCGTGAGAGATTCAAAATCATAGAACTCATGACAATGACAACAAGATACACATGTGAAAGTAAATAATTATTACTTAATTAATAATAATTCATTAGGGGAGTGGGAGGGCGTGGATGACGATCCACCACTTCCCTGAGGAATTAATGCTAATGACGAACTAATGAGAATTCTTCAATTAATTTATGGCATGTACCCTCCTCCCCCAATGCCCTGAACTCCTCTCACACAGGTGAGATTGGACATTGGACATTTTATAATTGAATATAATTTATTTTATATTAATTTCTTTAAATTTTTCTTTGTCGTTGTCGCTTTTTTGTTCTTCCCCTCGACAAAACGAAGGATAATAATAAATAATTGTTGACTTATTAGCTTTTTTTTTCACAATTAAAGGGTAAACCTCGCGTTTATGGCGCCTCCACTGCGTATCCTTAGGCTGCATGTCAAGCAAGATGCGAAAGAACATTAATTAGTGGAAATAAATTACTCGGATAAATTAAGAAAATAATTCAGGGAAACGGTAATTAATCGACAATTCAATCAACATAACCGAATAGTAATAAATGAACACAGATTAATGACCAATTTGAGTGGCATAATGAGTATTTTTGTTCTTGAGGTAAAACTTTTGCAGTGAAATGATTGATCTGGTAAATTAACATTATTTAATTGGGAATAATCGGTAATAAAGGGGCTTAGAGCGAAATTCCCTGAGTTCTTTCAAGGAAATTGAATTCTCTATAATAAAATCAGTGATCTAATTTTTTCATAAATCCACGCATTACCGGGATAAATAAATCCTCAACAAAATCAATATTTTCAGTCACTTATTGAAAATTAAACCACTTCACTGCTGATTGCATTCATAACTTGATAAGAACCAAAATACGTGTTATCTACCCCGGAAGAATGGACGGACAAGCAGGCAGAAGGATGCACACAAGCGCACAGTGAAACGATACTTAAATATTTTCAAAATTTAAAATGCAACAACTCTTCCTCGGTTTCGTCGTCATTTCAGTAAATTTTTTTCTCTTAAGGTAATTTATCAAATTATCTACGCTTCGCGTATCACGACGACGCTCGTCCGTCCACCCATCACGACAGATCACATAATTACTACTCATTTTTTTTTCATTCGATTTGTTTTTTTTTTCTACTCACACATGGGTGTCACGTAGTTGCTGGGGAATATGCCAATAATTCCGTTGAGTTCACCCTTCCACCAGGCCTCCTCCTGCTTCGCCAGGACTGTTATCACCTCCCCCTTCTCGAAAGTCAATTCGTCGTCATTTTGGGCTTGGTGGGGGTAGAGAGCCATCACTCGCTCTAGATTTTTCATTAATCGGAATTTATTATTTCTAATGAAATAAATTATCAATGAAAATAATTTTGGGGGATGAGTGAATAAAAAATGAATGTCCGACGAAGATTTAAATTAAAAGAGAATTTATTGTAGATATTTTGAACCTTTCAGTCATTTAATTTGTCCCCATTGGATTTTTGAAATTTTCACTCACCAACATTGGGATCTGTTGGAGAATCCTGATACCCATGAGAGACTGGGGTCGACCGGTTACTGCTACTCGTTAAAGGTTTAACATAGGACGCTGGGAACCAGCCAATTTGCCTTTTTTTACCTCTTGCCTGTAGACAAATCCAAGAAAAATCATTAAATTATGCCGGTATTTTATCAGTCTATTTGTAAATCAAATAAATCACTTCATTCATCTCTCAATTAAACAAATACTAATTTAACTAGACGGAAAAAAATTGATTGGAATATTAAAACAATTTTGAAATATGAAATTGATAATTGAATTTTACCTGCAACTCCCCTTCCCACCATCCAGAGTCTGTCTTCTTCCTGATCATGATGAGCTGACCCCTCTGAAGATTCAGCTGTTCAGCACTTGTGGCCTGATAGGGTGCCAGGACCTGCACAATCTCTGGTTTCCTCCCTCGCCCCTGAATAAAATAATTCCCCATTACAATTAGCTCCCTACGGCGAGTCTTATCGAGTTCTCGTGCCCAAACGATGACAATTAAAAAAACTAGTGGCTAAAATCTACATGAAGTCTCACTCTGCTGAAAGCCTGAATGTATTCCCTCGAGCAATAATACCTTATAATACTGGAATGGAGATCCACCGAGCAGCATCCACGGATGACGGTAATGAAATATTCCAGGAGAATCTTACCATTAATACACGTCAATAATTCATCAAGAGAGTATTAATTACCTGTTGCGAAGCCATTGCTGTGAAATCAGGCAATTCAGCCCTGTCCTCGGCAGCTTGTCTCTCATCCTCGAGTTGCTCAGCTGTTTTTTCTGTCGTCTAAAGTCAGAAATTGTTGGAAAGAAGAAAAAAAACTCTAGCTCAATTACTGTGTTACACTGGAGCAATTGCGTTAGCTCGTTAGGAATTTAATAACATTTAATTTAGCATCACTCAGAACAAAATTAGGGGGTTATTTATTTTATGAAGTGAATTTTACTGGAAAGAGAATTTATTTACTCACTGGAGACGCTTGTACTGGTACCGGGGTGATGGATTCCTGGGCAGGTGCTGTGGTAACTGGTGCGATCTGACGAAAGAGAAGTTAATTCATTAATTAATTAAAAATCACGAGTATAAAAATCCAAAGTAAATTTCTCACCTGATTAATATTAGGCTCGCACTTCTCCACATAATTAGACGGAAAATATCCACTTCTATTTCCAATGATGCCAGACCACCACTCGCCCTCGCTCTTAGTCACCTCAATGATCTCTCCCTCGTTAAAGCTCAAATCATCAGGTTCAGTGGACGAATACTGATACAGGGCAACATAATAATTCCCCTCCCTGGCAGTAGTAACCTCTGGCTGTACCTGGGTGTCCCCCAGTGATCCAGCCTCGGAGACATTCTCCGGTACCTCAGCAATCTCCTCGAGGGGTTTCCTCTCCACTGAGTCCTGTTGGACAAATTTACCCCCCTCATCAACCCCATCAACCGGCTCCACATACGACTCAGGGAACCATCCAGTGTGTCCCCTGATCTCACCAGCCATCCAACCAGGCTCTTTATTCTGAACAGGAGGCACCAGAATTATATCTCCAGGTTGGAAGGATATCTCCTCATCATTTCGAGCAACGAATTCGTAGAGTGCTCGATACTTGACAATTCCAGTTTCAACGACGTCAGCTTCATTGGTATCAACAGGCCAGGATTCATTAGCAGTAGTGACAGGATCACTTGCCCAAGCGCTCTCCCCCCAAGCAGCACTGGCATAATCAACTCCACCAGATGTCACTGCCCCCCTGAGCTCCAGAATTTGTGATCTTTTTAGATCAAAATTCTTGTAGAGGCCTTTGCAATCGCCAGCAAGTGTCTTCATCTTGTCCTTCATCTCCTCCAGCTGGCTGTTATTATTTTCAATATCCATGCTCTTCTCTGCTATTTGCTTTTCAAGATCCTCGATCTTATCCTTCATCTGCTTGAGGGTTATCTGCTTATTGGCAAATGCCATTCTCATTGCTTCCTGTCCAGCTGAATCCTGTGCTGCATTCATCTTATTTTTCGCCTCAATTCTGGCTTTTTCCTGGCTCAGTGCCAGTAATCTCTGATTCTGCTCTCTGAGTTTATTCTTCAATGCTGTCATCTCCGCCTGTTGACAGTCCCTGGTGGCTCTCATCCCATCAATCGTTGTTTTAACACCTGATACACCAACTCTTGTGTCGCAGATTTTCTGAGAGAGCTCCTTAACTTTATCGTTCAAGGATCCCAGTTCAATGGTCAACGTTTGGTTCTTCGCTTTTAGCTTGAGTAGAATGTCCTGCTCCTTCTGACGCTGTGCCTGAAGCTCCTGAGACTTCTGGGTCTCCCACTCTAGGAGACGTTGTCTCTCCATCTCCTTTTTAGCTGCCTCTTTCTGGTCCTGAGCGCGTCGCCTCTGCTCCTCCTTCTCCTGCTCAATTTCACGCTGTCGAAGCATTTGCTTCTCAATCTCAGCCTGACGACGACGCTCCTGCTCCAGACGAATTTTCTCCTGTTTCTCAGCTTCCTCACGCTCCTTGCGCTCGCGCTCTTCTTGCTCTTTGCGCTGCTGCTCCTGGAGGGACTTACGCCGACGATCTAGTTCCGCTTGACCCTTCTCGTAATTCTCTTTACGCTTGTCCTCGAAGGAGGACTGTGGCATACCTGCCGAGGGATCAATTGTCTCGGGAAGACCTCCCGATGAGACGCTGCTCTGACGTTGGCGGCGGAATGTCGGGGGAATTAGGTCCGCTGTCAAAGCGTCGGGAATATTTTCTCCAGCCTTGGCAAGATCGCAGAGATGCATTGCCAGGACAAACTCTTCGCACCCCAGTCTACCATCAGCGTCCATATCAGCGAGCCGCCAGATTTTTGCGAGAGTTGCCTGTGGCAGCTGCGTCTGGACCATTATATTCCTAGCCTGAGGTCCAGATAAAAATCCCGTTCTCGTTCTGTCGCAGGTGTTGAAGGTCTGCGTATACCTCAGCTTTGTCTGATGAGGGACAGCCCACTCAACTGTTGGTGGTGATGATAGGGGTGGCTGGCTATGCTGGCTATGCTGGCTGTGTTGGCTGTGCTGACTGTGCTGGGAATCAATGGATCCAACTCTGTCGATGCTAGGGGGTCTTGCTGTGGTACTGACTGGAGTATTTGTGGAAACTGGTGTCCCCATAACAGCTGCAATAGGTGCTGGTGTCACTGGTGGCTGATGAAGGGCTACGCCATTGGAAGGAACTGTTGGCATTATTCCAGGGACTAGAGGCACCACAGGAACACTGGGAATTGTTGGCATCATCTGGGGGCCCATTCCAAAAGCCTGAATTGGCGCTGGTGTTGTGTTAAGTGGAGCTATTGGTGCTCCTCCAGGCATTGGTACCATCTGCATCTGCTGTATTCCAGGGAGAATCTGTGTTTGCGGCATTTGACCAACACTAGGGAGAATCTGGGGCTGCGATAGTGGGGGAATCTGGGACTGCGCTGATGCCACTGGACTGTTTGGAAATGATGGAGGCGCTGGCTTTGGTGGAGGCTGAATCCCGGTGGTTGCATTGAAACCTGCACCTGAGGGGTTTATGGGAATTATTGGGGGTTAATAGTGGAGTTGTGAGGGTGAGGGATGGCGGGTGGACGTACCGATGTTACCTGGTGGGGCGGGTCTTTGGGGTGGTCCAGCAACTGGTGTTACTCCAGTACTTACGTTTGCTTTTTTAGAGGGACAGAAGGTTGTTAGTTTTTTTTATGGGGTAAAAGTTAAAAAATTACATGAGATTTTTTTTCAAGATAATGTTGATATGATTTTCTCTTGTATTGAAGAGAAATAAATTAATTTAAGTTAATTAGATTTAATTGTGAAATACCCAATGGACAATTTCACATTTTACATGAATTGGTCCTGAACTTATTGTTGATTAGTTTCATCAATAATTTGTTTAATCCAGTAAACGATTAATCTCATGTAATTTGACTTTTTTTCAATAAGCAGGTAGGTTCAAACATCCAAATGACATGAATATATACTAATTTTAATGATAAACATACCCATGAAGGGTGGTGCAGGCCTAGCGGGTGGTTTAGCTGGAATATTTGTTGGAAGTGTACCACTAGCACCACTAAATTGTCGCGTCCCTGTGTACGTGTCATGCGAGTTTTAATATCAGTTTATAAAAGTCGTGATTTGTTAGTTTCTCAGTGCAGGTTCATCTAGATGATTGTTATTCTAAAATGCGAATTTTTTGGGGAAACTTACCAAGGGGCATCTGCATTGGGGGAACTACAGGCCGCCCTGGGGCTGTCATCACTGGCTGGGCTGGCACTACGCCACCGAGATTAACTAGAGAGTTCACACTTTGCTGCTGAATTGGAAATCCATTTGAAACTGCTACAGGCGCTGACAACATATCAATTAATGAATTTATTGACTTGGCAAATGTAAATTAGATAATAATATTAATTCAGGGCATAGTTCCAGTCGATGATGAGTCCTTGAAAAATAATTTACCTGCAATTGGTGATGGTAAACTCTGGATAAGTGAGGGAGGCAGTGTCTTTGGGACCTCATGACCCCTCAACTTGAGGTGAATCAACTTGCAGGCGATGCTGAACTCGTTGACATCCATTTTTCCATCGGCATCGGTGTCTGACAGGGCCCAGATCTCACCGAGAATAGCTGGTGCAAGTTGGGATCGCAATAAAAATCCCTTAGCCTGTTCACCAGTTACAACCCCATTGACTGGCTTCAGTGCATCGAACTGCTCTTTGTAGTGGATCTTCTCCCTGGGGTTGATTACCCAGGGATCCATACCTACACGATAGAAGTATTTGACGAACTGGCTTTTACATTTTCAGGAGAAAATCAAAACAATTCTCTGGCAATTTTTACTATCTCCTCATTGAAGAAAATATTTATTAAATAAAAAAACATTGTGTTGATCAATAAGTTCAGAATTACTCTTTTTTTGTTAATGAATCGGATTGGGAAACAATTATTCTCTTGCAGCAGTCCATGACCCGAGAATAATTCACCGAAAGTGAAAGAAAAAATCAATGAATTACCTCCTGCCTGGGGCATCGCCATCGCTCAAGCAAATTCTTCCCTTCACCTTCACTTTCTGCAAACAAAAATCCCAATAAAATGATCAGAAACCTCCCCAACACCCCCAATGGCCTCAGAACACAGATAAATGTCAAACTGTCATTCCTAACCTCGAATTCTGTCTGGATCGATGAAATATGTGTCAAGGAATCAAACAGACTTTGATAATGAATTTGTGGGAGGTAGAGGTGGACAGAAGGGGGCGTGCAACTTCTAAAAGTCGATTAGATGTGTCCGCCAAACCCTAGAAACCTTTGATTACCCAAATTTTATGAACAAAACATCAAATAAAATGGTCTGAAAGTTTAAATGGTCTTGTCCTGAGGGCCTACTTCATCTATTCCGGACATTCTCAGGTCAATGAATTCTTCTGGACGACTACAAATGCATTATCAACGTCATCAGAAGACACTCGAGATGATTTTTAATGACTTACAGATTTTTTAAGACGTGTTCTGCGAATAAAAATTTTTCTCACCTCGATATTAATCCTTGGGCTTAGGTTAATTCAACAAGAATCTATGGACTCTGACATCATCACTGACTTCCTCGGTCCTTGCACTGTCCTCTCGGTACCTCGAGTGCCTGTTAACCCCTTTTCTTTCACCTACCCGAGGTAACAATAGGGAAGACCGGAATAATCTGATGAAAAGACGTGTAAAATCGACTTTGGTAATTTGACGTTAGAGATTGTCCCCTCCCCACCGGTTCTTTAATATTTATTCCCCTTTAATTATTCGTCAATTGCTAGACTGACAGACAGTGTCTGCTTAGAACAGTCATCAACACCCCCGATTGACTGGCCGCTGGCGGAATTCAATTAAATTATTTTTTTTTACGTATTCACGAACACTTGACCGATACCGTGGGGGCTCACACATGGGTGGAGAAGGAGGGAGTCGATCATTTTCGGGAAACTCCGGGGAGAATCGATAGGCGTCACGAACGGTGGGTAATACAGGGTGCACGGGTATTGGTGGATTTTAGAGGGTTGTCACCGGTTTTCAGGGGATGATTCGAGATCCATGGGGGATCAGAAAAAGATTTATGAGGATTTTTTGTGAGAATAATTTCTTTCACACTGAGATATCAATTTTTTTTCACAAATAAATTAAAAATATAAAGGTTTTTTCATTTTTGGTAGAATGAAAGCTCTTCTATTTTTTTTTTATCTCCAGAAGATGTCAATACTCTTCCAGAAACCGAAAAAAAAATTATTTTTTCAATTGTTCAATCCTAAAAAAAAATCAAAGTTCATATCACAATTATCATAATTAATTGCTCAAAAGTCTGTAATCGTCTGTATCTTCCTAAAAATCTATCTAAAAAATTTTTTTTTCTCTCAAAATACAAAAACAAATTTAAAAAAATAATAATGTTAATCATGAAAATAAACTTCTCTTTGCGTTAAAATTTTTGCACCACTCTGAAACCCTATTTATATCCCATCATTAACGTCCCATTGACGATGAGAAAAATCCATAAATAAACTCGAATGATTTTCTTTTTTTATTCCTCTTAGCAAATGGGTAAATGCCACTCACACGTCCTTGGTTACACGGACTCTCTCGTGGTATGAACTCTCTGCACAGTGAATCGTATAACCCGGCGAGTAAATAGAGACGCGCGTGCGCGCACTCGTATCGCTCATTGTCCTTTTGCGGGGATAACTTTTAGTATGAAAATTGTTGTAACATACGATAGACTGCCGGTGACCACGTTGTCAGGGCCCAATGAAAACTGTAGTATAAATGATCGGCTTCCTGTGACGCAAAAGGTCACTGTCAAAACACCACCGAGTAAAGTGTAAAAAAAAAAGCACTCGTGTATCAAATATATCATCAATATAAATTATCGATAATTATTTAATTTTCATTTAAACACAAGATGTGAAATTAATTTATTACGGAGATCTCATTCATTAAAATAACTGTTATCATGAACATGTGTACGAGCGGTTGAACTACATCGATAACATACGAATAATAATATCTCACCGTAGAGGATCGTTTTTCAAAACATTGAGGCAAGTTCATAATTTGTTCGATTCCCTTAGAAAAAATATGAAATTAACGATAATTGACCGATTTTCTAATCAGTTTATCAGTTGTATCTCTGAAACGAGTGCCGACAGTGAAATTTTGATAACAATATTTTTTTGTACTTAGATTTCTGAGCTTAAAAAATTACTTATGAAAGCTTTCGCTATCTCCAAGGCATTTGGAGATAATTAAAAAAACCTGATTGTAAATTAGGCTTCTGTGGTATTTTTCAGCCGCGTTTTACACAAATTTTTCGTTCACATCTCGGAATCTATTGGAGATAACGAATTTTTTTATGATTAAGTTTTTGCGAGATAGGTTAAAATTAACAAAAAAAGTCGGCATAATTTTTTTTTCTATCTCCATTGGTGCGGAAGACATCCACAAAAAACCGGTTGTAAATATAGATTCACTTATCTCGTGTTACTGTTTTACACCAATTTTTTTATCGGTCGTAATGCGGTGAAAATATCGCGGTGTCGCGTGTTCTCGCGTTTTGTTCCTTATCCTGTTATGAAAAGCCATTAATTATTTTCAGACTTCAGATGAATCAATAATGTAACGAGTCATGTAATTTTTCTCCATCTTTTACCGTCCAGAAAATTAAATAATAATACAATCGTCGAGGGAATTATATTTGCGATAATGAGTGAGTGTTATCACGCTTCATTGAAGGAATTGCGCCAACAAATTTTTCTTTTTCAACTTTTGATACTTAAAAAATAGCCAGTGGGACTGGCACATAAACTCGCTAACTAATGAATAGTTTATGTAGCTCAGGGTTCGCATACATCTCTAGGGTCACACTCCAATGCCCGAGTATGTGTATTAATCTACCGAATACTATTATTAATGTGTCTAGACGATATTGATAGAAAGATAAAATAAGTGAAATTCCACACGATAAAATTGAATTCATTTATTTATTGAATTTATTTTGAATTTATTGAATTTTTGTAACAATGTGAAGTACACAAAAAAATGTCTCAATATATTTTTTCGTTGAATTAAATTCTGCCAAAAAAATATTTTTTCAACTCAAATATTTTTCAAGAAAAATAGTTTTAAAAAATAATGTTTTTCAATTATTTATCTACAAGATATTCTCAGATTTTCCAATGGAAAACTACTATCAACGGAATTGTTTGTTCCATCTACATGTCCAACATCTTTAAAGCCCTGAGGCCATAAAAACAATATCACACATTTTTTCATCATTCTCTCACCACATAATGTCACATTCTTCTCACTAATGACACCATAAATTCCCCAAAAACCCCAATAGACAATAAAATCGGAGCCAATCGAGTTAACCTCACGCTCTGACTCACAAAAAAAATCATCCAATCATCGCAATTGATTCAAACAGCCGACCATTTCCCCGAACTAAACGACCACGTGGACGAATTAAATTCCCCAAAATATCTGATGATCCTCCACTGCGCACATCACGTGCTCCTGCCCCCTCCTGAAGGACACACCACGAGTCTGCGCCCCTGTTGAAAAAATCCCTTCCAAAAAAAAAAAAATAAAAAATTCCATTCCATTATTTTTTCTCCCATAAAAAACCCCACTGACTTCACAAACGGCTGATTCTGCGCATGTCGTCATAAACCGTAAGCACTGAGCTTTACCCAGTTCATGAGTAATTTCTCCACGATCGAGTGAACGTAAAATTTAGTAAGTGTTTGCACACTTGTCCGATTTACCCCACCAAAGATTTGGCGCGCAATCATTACCCAACGATTTCAATATTTAATATCATTAATTATCACATCGACACATGACCGCACCAACTCCATGATTTTCAATGTGGGTGAGTTTGTTCTATAAATAAATATAATTTAATGTTAAGCCAATGCTGTTGTGGAGGATGGTAGCACGTGGTTGTGTGAATTATTCATGGGGATGAATTAAAAATGTCGTGGAATGTCGTTGAGAATGATAAAAGCCGGGGTATTTGACCAAGTGAACGCGTGTACAGGTGATGGTGGTGGTGATGAACAGGGGAGTGTGTGAGAGTGTGATGGGCAAAGAGGGGTAAGGGGGGAGGGAGGGAGGGAAATTTCTCACGCATTCGTACTGGTTCTAAGCATTGGATATCGTACGATGATTGTGTGGCCAATGGTTGTTCAGTATAAACGGGCTTGGACATTTGTGTGAGAATGTATGAATGTTCAACCGGCCGGCATTGCCGGTGTGCCAACGTTCGACACCATCCCTTTGGGTGTTGTCCATAATATCGAGTGTACAGCGAGATTTAAATAAAATTTGGCAAAAAAGAGGGAACAAGTGGCACTCGAAATTGTGAATTTTCCAAAATCACAACCTAAATTTCACGAATTTTGTTGCATATAAAGACAGTTAAATGTTAATTACCGGGAGATGAGGTCAAGTAAACACCTGGAATCCTCCAGGACCTTCCCCAAAACATCTGAACTTAATTCCGATAAATCATCTGGATCGTACCCCGATAAAAACGCTAGACATTCCCAAGGTGACACCAGGCTCATCTCCAATTAATCAGATACCCTCATCCCTGAATTTCTATTCTTCAGTAGAAACCATCCCCCTCCAACGCTCCCCCGACAAACACTTAAATCGAGGACCTCCCCATTTTTCTCCAGTATCGACTCAACATTACGTTGAGTAACAATCTGTCAGGAAGATTTCCATCCAGGACTTGTATTTTAGTCCAGACTAAACATTCCGTCCAACAAGACTTCTGCATTCATTGGAATCCAACAATTGGTACGAAAAAATTCATAATCTTCTTCTGCTTGAGTGTTTAATTACTTTACCACTGTCACAACTACCAAGAGTATTTTCGAAAAAATAAATCTCCTAAAAATTTCGATGATTCCGCTGATATTCCATGAATCAACGTCACTGGAGTTCTCAATTGTCGATCAATAACGTCTCATCTCACGCAACAATCCCTAAAAATTACCAGTGGTAAATACCATGAACCAACGGCGCCACATAGACAATTCAACCGTCTCTTTCCTCCTGATTATTCTCATACCCGTATCCCTCACTATAATAATCATAATAAGTGGTTACTGAAGTTACACAAAAACTCGTCGTGGATATTTCCATGGCAGCAAACCCCTTCGATAATAATTTGTAATTTGCTACTGGATTTCCATCAAGGTTGAGAATGAAAGAAGGGAAAATAGTGTGTATAGGTAAAGGCGGGGTTAACTGTCGCTACTGCGTCTGCGTGCGAGTACCCGGACAAGGGGGTAAATACACTACCATCACCGAGGAAAAAAAAAAAAAAAAACAAACAAAATAAATAAAAATCATTATTTATTTTTTGTACTTTTTTCCCCCCTCCCCGAAAGAATTTAGTTTTTATCCTTCTAGAATGTTTTGTAAAGATAGTAATGAAGCAAGCGCCCTTAGCATGGCAATAAGGCAAGGACGGGTTTTCGCTCATTCTGTCTGAGGCCGTCGTCGCGCCAAAGCGAGTCAACTCCGTGCTCTCACTCACTCCTCCCCGCCCTCCCTCCCTGGCGCACTTTTTTTTTTTTTTTTCACCATCAGTCGTTTAAAAGTCCAACGAGAGAGGCACACACAATGTTAGTGCATCTTCTTTTTTTCTTTTCACTCAATTTAACCCTTTTTATTTTCTCGTAAAAAGTCTTTGGATGAGTCTGAGAAACCAGTCACCAGGGATTTTTCTATCCTGAGTTGGATGAGGACTCGTAACTTATATAGCTCAGAACTACGGTAGAAATTTATCTTGGGTCTGTGTTATACCCCGGGACAATTCTACAAATAGACTTTGTGCAGTGAGTTGCAATTCTGTAGGGAAATTGTAAAAAGGGTAAATGAAAATTGGTGGAAAAATTTTGAGATTATTTTGAGAATATATTCGATTGACAAAAGTGACTAATTTTCATACTCTTCATCTCTTATATATTCCAACAACATTCGAGAAAATATTAATTTTTAATAATTTTACAAACAGATTTGTTCAGACAAGAGAATTTTCGTACGACACCTTAAATTGCCAAGTGAAAGCCTCACCCAAATAAATGACCTAAGCCCTTCTACCTCTCATTTATCCTCAACCGAAAACTAATCCTCAAATTCGTTCTGGGCTTAACCCCTCCCCCCTCCCCCACCATTGACCATTTCTTCAGTACGAGTTTCAAAGTTTCGTCTTTACATATTCTTCCCCCGCAATCCTTCGTCGGCTTAACAGCAATAAAAAAAAAATTTCTTTAAACTGAACTCCTGGTGTGCTGGAATTTTTATATCCCAACGAGCCCCTATAAAACGATTAGGGCTCGAAATTAATATTCCCAAGCCTAGATGCCTCCCTTAACATCATTTGGTTCTGATACAAATGAGTATTAATGACAAATACCCGGGGAATAAAAAAAAGTCGTGACAAAAAAGGAATTAATGAGACTAGTGTTGAATCGCTGGAGTCATCAATGGTGGTTGGCTACGTAGTTCACCTCGTGGAGTCGGACATTGCACATCGATACACATCTACTAACATTCCCTCAACGAATCAGTAACGCACAGTACTTTAGTTACTAGTAAATAATTTTTTTTTGCCAGTAAACTACTCGCAGATACCATCTGGATGGTCTAAAAAATTTTTTTATTCCAAATTTATTATGAGGAGATGAAATATGAATTTATGAAAGTGCGAAATAATCACTGAACCTCGGGATCGAACCCATGACCCTCAGATTTCCAGACTAAACCTCTCCACAGACGACAATTCACTGGATAATCGGCCATTCGGTATCTTGTAGATCAGTTGAAACGAGTGAAATTGTGAGGTGGGAGAGAGAGGGCATTGGACAGGACAGAACAGTGAATAGGAGGAGAGGATCCCTTGTGCATTTTGTGTTGCCACACACACCCCGGGAGACCCTGCTTTGTCCCCCCCCCCCCCCCTCTTCGACCCGTAAATGCGCACCGCCAAGAAAAGCCGGTCCGACGCCGACTAATACCGTGTGTTTCTACCCCAGTGTCAGTTCGCTCGAAAACCTCGGGAGAGTAACAACGTACCGTACGCATTTTACTTATTTTTCGATACTTTTGTTTTTTGTTTGTATATTCCATTTTCCAAAATCTTCAATTTTTAATTAAATTACCTATAAATTAATCTCTTTCAAAATTGTTACGATAAAATTCGAGGATTCCATTTTCGCAACGATTATTGAGTAGTTAATTCATTGAAGTTTTATTTCTTGTATTTATGAGTTTCGAAAGTTTTTTCCTTGAACTTTTGATTCAGGAACTGGATTATATATCCTTGTTTAATAGTTTAAAAATGTATTCGGATATTTTGGAATTGATTGATGGCGAAAATCAGGGAATTTATTAACGCTCCAGTAATTATCAAAAGCCTAGAAAAATTTTTAGATATTTTTTGTCAGAGATCTTCACGATTAGAATATTAATTTTCATCGATAATGGAGATATTTAACAAAATTACTCATTTCAGGAGAGAGGAGTGAACTCGGAAAAAGTGAATCAGCAAATTGACAGTTATTTGTCAGATAACAATAGAAAAAGGAAGTAGGATTAAGTGACAATGGCGTACGACGATGTAATATTACGAATGGGAGAGTTTGGGAGATATCAGCGAAAAATTTATCTTCTTCTGTGCCTACCAGCGATAGTATGCGCTTTACACAAACTTGCAGGTGTCTTCCTGGGAGCTTACAACCCTCACAGGTCAGTACCATAAATTTTTAACCATAAAAAATTATAAAAAATCATAATAAATCACAATCATAGAAATTACATTAATTAAAATTTCAGTGACACCGACATTCGCCATAAGTTATTGATTAATTTTTTTAATGATTAATTTCACTGCAGTTTATTACTGCAGTTATTTTCTGAATTAACTCAATGGTAATTTTATTTGATTTTAGATGTTTACTGCCACATGAATTTTCAGAAAATGCAACATTCTACATGAGTCCTGCGGCATTAAACGCTAGTTACGCGTGGGATCCAAAGACTCAAAAAAGTTTAACATGTATTATACGTGATAACGTGACAAGACTGCACGAAATATATGAAAATAATGTGAATGATACAAATGACATAACGAGAACAACGGTACATAAGAGTTGTCGGGAATTTGTCTACGATACCAGCATCTACAAAAGTACAACTACTACCGAGGTATGCCATTAACACAGTCATAATTATGTCCAGTTACGCGTTAACTATGAAATGAATAATGAATGGATGGATTGAGGATAAACCGGTAAAATGATGGGGTATGAGATACCAACAAGACATGTTGAAATGCCTGGAAAAAAGTGGCCAATGATAATTGACTAATTTAGTACTTAAAAAAAAATTAAATCCTCATTTGTAATGCAATCAAAAATTAGTTACATCCACGAGTAGTTATTGTGACTGACGAGCTATTCAATTTTCCAGAAAAAAAAAATCCTGCATTTTTCAATTTCCCTCTAATTTGCTCCAATTGATTTTTATTTTCGAAGTTGGTAAGATCCAATTAACGAGATTTTATTAGTAGAACTAGAATTATTCACGATGATTTAAGCCACCATTGATTTGATTCGATTGAATGATAGAATGTTTATCCTCAAAAAAGATGAGAGAATATAATTTTTCTAAAATAATTTTTTTTTTTTCCAGTGGAACTTGGTATGTGATAGAGCTTGGCTGCGAGCAACGGGTGATTCTGTGTTCATGGTAGGAGTCATGATTGGCTCAATGATATTTGGTGGTTTGTCCGATAAATATGGACGTAGACCAATTTTCTTCCTGTCTTTAGTCATTCAACTGGTAGGTGGTATTCTCGTTGCTATTGCACCAGAGTACATAACCTACCTCACCTTCAGGATGATAGTCGGCTCGACAACCAGCGGAGTGTTCCTGGTGGCCTATGTCATCGGTGAGTATTCCTCCTTCATTCAATCAATTGTCCACTCCAATACACCTCTCAACAACACGTAATACGAGCCCAATTGTTCATAACATTGAAAATATTTATAATTTTGTTGTTTTAGCACTTGAGATGGTTGGACCGAAGAAACGACTTGTTGCTGGTGTTGGGTGTCAATTGTTCTTTACAGCTGGATACCTCATGACTGCTGGATTTGCTTACTACATAACTGATTGGAGGATACTGCAAATTGCGATCACAATACCCAGCTTTGCGTTCCTCGTTTACTGGTGGTAAGTCATATTTTTTTTCCCAGCAATTGTTTGTCCCTCTTGAAGATTAATGGATTATATGGAAAATAATGATGATTATGATGATACCAGGTTCATCCCAGAGTCAGCACGTTGGTTGCTGACCAAGGGTAAAATTGAGGAGGCAAAGGATCTTCTCCAGAATGCGTCCAAAGAAAATGGAATTGAAATACCACGTGACACCATAGACTGCCTACTCAATGACTCCACTGAGTCCAAGTCAACATGTGAACAAGCTTCTTTGTTCGATCTCTTTCGTTATCCGAATCTCAGGCGGAAAAGTGTCCTTCTGTTCTTCAACTGGTAAATCCAAGCTATTCATTTCATTGATATCCTCTTCATTTAATTATCTTGTCGACGATTTCAAAAATTTTTAAACAGAACCATTAAGTAGCCGAGGGAGTTCCAAAACAAATATAATTACCAGAATGCCATCCTCTCGTTAATTTAATTCATTCAAATATACACGAAGAGAAAAATTGTTTAAAAATAACGTACCTGTTCTATAATCTGTTCGGTTAGAACAGTATTCAGTAAAAATTACAGAACAGGTTCGCATGATTTAAAAAAAAAATGAGATTGACCTGAGGATAATGTCGACCAAAAAAACTATTTTTAATTCTTGAATATTTTATCATGAAGGCTGGTGAACAGTGGTACATACTACGGTCTCTCCTGGAGTGCCTCAAATCTCGGTGGCAATGATTACGTTAATTTTCTGGTGTCGGGAGTTGTTGAGGTACCGGCATACACATTTCTCATCTTTACACTAGACCGTTGGGGGAGAAAAAGTATTCTTTGCGGTTGTATGATTGTGTCTGGTGTTGCACTTCTCCTGACAATGGCTGTTCCTGAAGGTAATATGCTAAGTCTAATCACTTAAATCACATCCTCAGCATTTTCATTTAATAGGAATTTTCCAATAATTAAAATTGATTTCCAATCAGGAATTAAAGTTGCCTCAATCATTCATATTAATGAATTTCAATTTCAGATAATACAACGGCTATTGTTACATTAGCGATGGTTGGAAAATTAGCAATAACTTCGTCGTATGGAGCAATTTATATATTTACTGCTGAGCAATTTCCAACTGTCGTTCGCAATGTTGGCCTTGGCGCGTGCTCCACGTTCGCCAGAATTGGTGGGGTCATTGCTCCTTATATCAATTATTTGGTGAGTTGAATACTTGATGAAAAATATTTCATAAAAGATCTGATGAATTTTAATTGAAGATGGAATTTGACGTTTTTATCAATTGGACGAATTACGTATTAACTCGCAATAACTTATTTGATTAATTATTGGTTACAGTCTCTCATCTGGACACCCTTCCCCCTGGTTATCTTTGGTACCAGTGCCCTTTTGGGGGGTGTAGCATCGTTGTTACTTCCTGAGACTCACAACAAAAAATTACCCGAGACAATTCGCGACGGTGAATTATTCGGAAAGTGAGTTTATTTATCGTCTAAAATACTTTCCTCGGACTCACTCTATCTCTTCAGGGCTTCGCATGGTAACAGGAATATTAAGGAATAATTTTTATAATTATTTAAATTAATCAACAGGAAAGAAAATTGGAAATCGAAAAAAGAGAAGCAGCGCCAACAACTTCAACAGCTAGACGCCCAACAATTAACCGAAGTTGAATCGATAAAGCCACTTAAAGCTCTGGAGAACGGTGTCCACGATTCAAAGCAAAATGGATAACCCACCTCTCACCGTAATCCCTGATAAAATAACAATTAATTATAATCTCTCAGTATTTTTTTTTTCTTTGCTACCACGACTCTACCCCTCTCTCGCGTCTCCTGAATTCGATCAGCGTGATCAACATTAATTTGCAACAATGTTATCAACAGCTGTGTGAGTGTGTCTGTGGAGTGATTAACAATCGCTCAACAAAATGAACGAAAATAAAAACTGACGAAGTAATTTTTATAAGGAATAGTTACTGTCTATACGGCATTTTGAAAATTCTTTGTTATACGAAGGCATTTCATTTTTATAAGCGTATTATAGTTGAAGTTATTGTATACGTACAATTGTCATTGTACTTGTATAATTCATTTGGCGGACTGCATTTTTGATACACGAATGAAAAAATAAACAATTTGTTGAAATGAAACTCATTGCGTTTTTCTTTGATTTATTCCATAACATTTTAAAACCAATTTCCGCGATTTATTAATTTTCTCTTGATAACTATGAAGAGGAATTCGCTGTCTCTGGATATTTGAAAAACCTCAATCGACAGATTTAAGCCGATGAATTTACCTCGACAAATAAACGAGAGTAAATAAAAAATACAGTAATGAAATAATGAAACGGGAATTTTCCTGGACCCCTAGAAAAATCGGAAATTGTCTCACGAATCCAAT
Source organism: Diachasmimorpha longicaudata (assembly GCF_034640455.1). Classification (NCBI taxonomy): domain Eukaryota; kingdom Metazoa; phylum Arthropoda; class Insecta; order Hymenoptera; family Braconidae; genus Diachasmimorpha; species Diachasmimorpha longicaudata. The sequence continues at coordinate 3,011,521 of NC_087240.1, forward strand.
GGCGCCAGCCAAATTGTCCTAACTATGATAGTTCCAAAGATATGGACGAAAAACGGAGTGATCCCAAATCCCTTTTGTGATCCCATTTTGCTCTAGGAGGCCCAGGAGCCGAGAAAAACGAAAAAATCGACTTTAGAAAATTCCCGGAGCCCTAGAAAAATCGGAAATCGAATGCCACGTACTCCATGGTAATGCCTTACCGACAGGAACGTTCACGATTTAAGTTGATGCACCACCGCTGCGAAACTTAACGGGGGGGCTCCGTTCGTACTTGCACAACTCTAAAAATGAACAACTGAACAGAAAATTTTCAAACTGTGAGAGCACCACTGTGCAGGGATTCAACTGTCGAGACAAAAAGCTAAGCTGTACATGTGGCGCTGGGTCCACATGTACAACCACATTTTTGTCTCAACAGTTGAATCCCTGCACAGTGGTGCTCTCACAGTTTGAAAATTTTCTGTTCAGTTGTTCATTTTTAGAGTTGTGCAAGTACGAACGGAGCCCCCCCAACTTAACGGTTGAAGCCCCTCCATAACCATCAACAATCTCCCTTATCATCTCTGCCTCGTGACAGCGCCAGTGGCTGACCCCACGTCACCACCGAGAACCTCAAATCCCAGAATTTTCGTAACCTACATTTACTCGTGCCATTGGTCAGCCGAGAATCTCACCATCTGACGAGATTATTCAATTGTTCATCTGACCTCTAATCAAAATGATGGCAAATTGCATGAGAAAAATTGGCCAAGAGGCCTCAAGACGTAATGTGAGTATTAAAAACCCTTAATTAATCACGATAACAATCACTCTGATTAACTGACAATGGTTCGATCGTCATTATATCTCTATGGGTGACCTTCGACAAGGAACTATTTTCTAATAATATTTCTGACATTGGAAAACTCAACAATTGTTTCTCTTCATGTTTTTTTTTCATGGTTACTGTCGAATGCATTTGTTCCTTGTACTTGGCTACGACTAGTACGCTACATGGAAAGAGGTAAATATTTGCCTCGATGTAGTGAAACATTTACTTTACGATTTTTCATAACTATTTCCTCGTCTGTGATCTTTTTATTTGAGTGGAAAACGCAAAGTTGTCAATCTTCTTATTAATGAAAATCAAATACCATTAATTCAATCAACTCACCAATTAATAAATCACATTATTATTAATAAATATTGAAATAGGTTTGAGGTTTCAGTAAATTAACCTCAAACCACGAAAACGTCATTCATCGGAAATTCATCCATAATTACTGCTTTTTCCACTCCAGAATGAGGAATTTTAATTATTTTTTAGTGCAAAACAAATCACGTTGCTTAAACAACAATGCATTGTACCGTTGGCACCCATCGAGATGTAGAATAATTCCAAATAATTAATGATCTTCTTCTAATTATCATTAAGGTATTCTCGGCCTTCTCAAGTGGCAAAAATGGATACGCGACAGAAGCCTCCTTCGAGACAAAGCCCTACAGACTCCATAAATTAGACTCTGGCCCATCAACCCAAGTCTCTTGCACTAGGGAAGATGCACTCGAGCTCTACAAAAAGCTACACACCATTAGACGAATGGAGACTGCTGCTGGCAATCTTTACAAGGAGAAGATCATTCGAGGATTCTGCCATCTTTATTCTGGCCAAGAAGCTTGTGCAGTAGGAATGTCAGCAGCCCTGAAGCCCCAGGACTCTGTAATTACTGCGTACAGAGCCCACGGTTGGACATATCTCATGGGAATTCCTCCTGTTGGTGTTTTAGCTGAATTGACTGGACGACAGAGTGGAAATGCCAGAGGAAAAGGTGGCTCCATGCACATGTACGCCAAGAATTTCTACGGAGGAAATGGAATTGTTGGTGCCCAGGCGCCCCTGGGTGCGGGCATAGGCTTTGCCCATAAATACAAAAAAGATGGTGGAGTTTGTCTAGCCCTTTATGGTGATGGAGCAGCTAATCAGGGACAAATTTTTGAGGTCTACAACATGAGTAAATTATGGGACGTTCCAATCATATTTGTCTGTGAAAATAACGGATATGGAATGGGTACCAGTGCTGATAGAGCAGCAGCAAGTACAGAGTATTACACTCGTGGTGATTATGTTCCTGGAATTTGGGTCGATGGTATGGATGTTCTGGCTGTTAGGGAAGCCACTAGATTTGCTCTAGCTTATTGTAGAGCTGGCAAGGGTCCCCTTGTTATGGAGACTGTCACCTACAGGTACAGTGGTCACAGTATGTCCGATCCTGGTACTAGTTATAGAACTAGGGAGGAAATTCAGGAAGTACGACAGACACGTGATCCCCTCACTAGTTTCAAGGAGAAAATTCTAAATGCTAACCTCGTCACCGCTGATGAATTAAAGGTAATTAATCCCGTTAATTGAAGAAAAAAAAATCGGTAAATTTTGCAGTCAATAGATTTAAGAATAAATCGGAATCCGTGGGGGACAACAAAATATTTGTACAGACCTTTCGATCTTTTTAGTGGAAAAAATCTTGAAATTAAAAATTCTGTTCAATTAAATTGATCCTAAATCTCATTATTTGTTAATCTTCAGACGATGGAAGCAGAAATAAGGAAAGAAATCGACGAAGGAGTGAAGTACGCAAAGGCTGACAAAGAAATTGGCAACCACGAGCTGACAACCGACATCTACGTGAATTGTCTCGAGCCAGAAATTCGCAACGTAACGCCATTTGAGTCCCTCAAGCACAGCCGACTGGGACCAGCAGTGAACGCATCGTAAAAAAATGAAGTAACAAAGTTAGTTAATTTCTTTTGATAAAAACAAACAAGACCAATGTTTTGAAAAGAATCGAGAACGAACGACACAATTTAATCATTAAATTATTGATGATTATCGGTGCACGAGGTAATTGCAAGAATTGTTCAATTGCAAGATCGGGATATCTCGCTGACAATTCCAACTAGATTAATTACGAACGAGGAGTTAGTGATAATGATTGTTCAATCGATTGCTTGTCATTCTGCCACTGTAGACTGTAAATAAATAAAGAATTTCGTTGTAGAAGTGACAAAAAAAAATCTTTCAGTCTAATTGTAGAATTATCTTTGGAAGGAGTTGGCTCAGATTAAAATGTCAATAAACATTTTTTATCGGAAATTTAATTCACTCTAAAAATCCTCTAAGACCACTCGTTACCGAGACCATTCTGAAATTAGAAAGAAATTGATGAAAAAATATTTGTCACTTTGTTACTGAATTGTCAAGTGAATGAGCATCGTACGTGAATAATAATCTCAGAATCTATGAAACAATTGTATGATGTCTTGTACCTGATCACAATATCATATTCTCGTTCAACGAGATCGTAAATAAATTATTAAAGTGATTTTGTGGGAATCTATGAAATTGAACGTTTGAAATTTATTATTTTCCACTAAAACAAGAACCTTAATAGCTTAAATATTCCCTGGTGATAGATTTCCAACTTTAATAAACGTTGATGAAACAAAATTACAGGGGAGGAAAAGGTAAATACTGAATTCAAAAATGTCAATGCCAATTGAAATGTCTGAATCGCTCCATGCTGATTGTTGCATAAATTTGATCAGCAATTCGTAGGTCAAAGCCTGGAAAATCGATCGATCGTCCCACCTTTGTTAATTAAACAGAGGACACGAACTTTCTGTATTATTTTTAGCTTATTTTCATCAATTGTCACACGTGAGAGGAGAACATGAAATGAAATTGGAATTAAGATTTTATAATTTTCCCAATTTTTTTATCATTTCAGTTTTATCTGTCTCAATGTTTAACGACGAATGCCCCTGCGTTATGTCACTTAACAATGATTTATAACGATACCGAATACATGCAAAGACGTCAGGGAATCAGAGGATATCGTAAATGGAAAAATTCCTCAACGTTTTTTCTTTCATTCGGAAAATTCAGGTGCGATTCAATTCCTGGGCATGAGACTGATGTTATCCGACATCCATTCAGTAATTTTTAGGAACAATTTTTCAAGACTGCACCCCACCCTTAATTTGACTTCCTTCACGTATTAAGTTTTCCAAATGAAATTTGAATTTTTTTCTGACAATTTTCATGGAATTTTCCACATCCTGTGGCGTTAGTCTAGCGATTATTCAAATAAAAAATGTAAATGGACAACAACAGCGCTAGCACATAAATTGTAACAACTTCTGAAGTCGATCTCGTGGAGGATCCCTTCCCCGTTAAGAATCATCCGATGGAAATCTAGGTGATACTCGAATCGAGAAGTAACTGGGGGAATCGCAGGACAATCAGAGGATTGCGTGCGGACTAATAAGACCCTGCGCATGTTCCACATTTACAAAATTGAGTTGAATGTGTCGCAGGTGGGTTCACCTTCTTCATTAGACTCACTTTTGTTCGCACTAGCGGTCGAGACACATTGAGGGCCAAAATGGTCAGTGATTGCTCGAGAGATATTTCAATCTTTACAATCGGTGAGTTGATGATCAAATTTTTTATTTTATTTAACTTCAAAATTTTTGATTTTATTTGTTTTCCAATTTTCTATTTGTATTCTATTTCTTACATTTTTTATTTTTTATTTTTATTTTGCCAAGAATTATTTTAAACTGACAGAAGGGAATGTCCGGTATTGGATAAAATTTTACAAATATATAAAATAAACAATTATAGGGAAAATAATTGTAACGAACGTGTGCGCTAAAAAGTTTCATTTTCAATAAAAAAAATTGCAATAAAAAATAATTGTAGATTAATATTTTGACAATTCATGAATTATAATATTGTCAATTCCGCAAAAGCTCAATGACATCAATCGAAATATTTCTCGCAGTGACCGATTGTCCACCACGTGTTTCAACGTAAATTTTTCATGTCCACGAGCTGATAATTTCTCACCGTAATAGAATAAGAAATGAAAGAGATCTAGTCCTACCGTGACCTTGATAAAGATCACAGTGAATTTGCGGGAACAATCGGAGCAATTGTTATTCAATTAGAGTCCGGTCTCCGCAATTTTCAGAACAATAACTCCAAAATTATGTAAAAGATGAAAAAAAAAAAAGAGGAAGAAGAAGAGTCAACTTCGGATGACTTCCTCATTCGATCCATTAAATCTCATTATTCGTTAAAAATATATGAATTCATCAGCAGAGGAGAAATCAAAATCAAAGGACCAGAAGACCGATTACGAGACAGCGATAAGACTCTGTGGATATGGAAAATTTCATTATGGTTTTATTCTACTCTGTGGTATGATGTTCCTGAGTGTTGCACTCCAGAATGGAGTCAACGCATACATACTCCCCTCGGCAGAATGCGATTTGAATTTATCTTCCGAGCAGAAGGGATTTCTCAACGTCGCCTTCTTAATCGGTAAAATTAAATAAATTAATTAATTAAATTAAATGAAAAAATATGTACACCGAAGAATTTCTATGGAAAAATTCTTTGGAATTCTGGAATTCTTACACAACTAGAAAGCACTAGAATCTTTCATTAGATTCTTTCACAATAATTTATTTACCGTTTTATCGCCTCTATTTTTTCTCGATTAAATAACTAAAGGAACATTTTAAAATGTCAATATTTGAATGGGGAAGAACTGAATACGGAACATTATTTTCCGTATTTTTTCTACTCCAATTTCTGATTGTTTGGAAAATACCTTTGCTGCATTGGATAAATAATCGTGATAAGATTTGATAGATAAAAATGTCTTTAAGTTTATGTTAATCACTGCACAGAAAAACTTAAAAAGCCCCCAAATAGCGCAAAAAATCATAATTTCTATAAAAATTGAGTTCCAGTTTTATAACATTATTTATACGAATAATTCCTCAATTTTCCTGAATATTTCTGTCCATAGAAACAATGACAATCACTCCAAGAATCTCATATTTTTTTTTTCTAATACGAAAAAATAAATCAGAGAATTTCCGTCAATTGCAATCCGTCGTTTTGCAAAATGGATTAAAATTTACAAAATCTCACCCTAAGACATTTCCCATCATCCGGCTAAATTCGACAATAACCGATAAACTACTAGAGTCACTATCGAAAAAATCAACATCACATAATTTTCCATCTTCCCTAATTAGGAAAAAGAAATTAGGGAATTAAATTTGAGTAAATTGCCTCTCAAGGTGGAGTTCTGAGCTCGGTTTTCTGGGGAGTCTCGGCTGACGCATACGGACGCAAGAAAATTCTCGTGTGGACACTGTTAATCGACAGCATCGTGACATTGATATCAAGTTTTTCCCAAACGTTTCACGTACTCGTTACCTTCAGAGCCATCAACGGTTTTACGTGAGTAACGGTTTTTATCGTATCCGTCGATTAAGACAATTGCTTGATTGCAAGGCTTTTTTCATGCGAAGAATCGGCGCACCGGGTTCTTTAATTTACACGTATCTGGGGGAATTTCACTCATCCAAACATCGGGTCAAGAGTATTTGCTACGTTGGATTCTTCTGGACACTAGCCTGGTTGATACTTCCAGGTAAATTCATTGTAGAATTTTATTTCACGGTCTTTTTTAATTTTCTTTCAATTTGCCCTAATTATCCCTTTACCAATTAACTTTGAAGCGAAATATTAACATTAATATTATTTTTACCATTAAATATTAATATTTCAACATCTGACAAAAAATATCCTATCACATTTTGCATCAGCTCCCCCTCCCCCTAATTCTCAACCTAATGAACCAATTAAGTTTAGATAAAATCAATATGTCGGGAAAACAGGTCTAGCATGGATCGTGATTCCACTGAAGATAAACCTCCAATTCTACGGTCTCACCTACAACTCCTGGCAGCTCTTTCTCGCCCTGATGGCCCTCCCAACCCTGATGATGGGTCTGATCCTCATCGGATATCCCGAGAGCCCAAAATTTCTTCTCGCAAGGGGACAAAATCGAGAGGCCCTGGAGATCGTGAAAAACATCTACGCTATTAACACCGGAAAAAATAAATCTGACTACCCTGTGATAGAACTATGGGCATCGCCCGAGGAAGCCGAAGCCAAAGCCATCTGTTACGACGATGAATTGAGCCCGGACTCCTCCTCAACTCTATTAGTAATCATGAGGCTATTGAAGAACGCATGGATGCAAATAAAAGCACTTTCTTCACCTCCTCTGTCTACGTATGCAATTCTCTGCTGGACAATTTACTTTACAAACATGTGTGGATTTTATGGATTGGGTCTATGGCTTCCTGAGCTATTTAACCGATTTGAGAATTTCTATCGAGTCCATCCGAACATATCATCGGTGAGGGTCTGCCAATTGGTCTCACTCAACGAAACAGTGAACACAGAAGTGAGAAATTGCGATGAGATAATAATCGATGAAAATGTCTTCATCAATACACTCATCGTCAACGCAGTCTGTCTTCTGGGAAATATAATGTCTGGATTCCTCGCTGATCGTGTGGGACGACGAACTCTCCCAGTTACCCTGACGGTATGTGCTGGAATATCAGGACTAGCTATATATTTCACAAAGACCTCCACCCAAATTCTCCTAGTCTCCTGCATCTACTCCCTAACAGTATCAGCAGCCAATTTCGTTATCAGCAGTGTCACTGTGGACATTTTTCCAACCTACGTTGGAGCAATTGCAATATGCATGATGACATGCTTCGGAAGAGTTGGTGCTATCGCCAGTAATTTAGCATTTGGAATGCTTCTTGACATCAGTTGTGAAGTGCCAATAATTCTAGTCGCTGGAATTGTCCTGTCTGGAGCTGCACTCACTCTGATGCTACCCCCAGCTACAAAAACCTGATTGCCCAGTGGAATAGCTCAACAAAAGGGGATTGACTAGGTCAACATCCTCTAGAACACCAGTGATTCAACGTGCTGAGAAATTCACGAAGACGTTCTACTTATTCCCTAAGAAAATTTATCAACTGTACCAGTGGGATCTCTCCAAAACTACGAGAAGAAAATCAAATCAGACACATGTTCACCCTATCATTCATCTTCGAGAACAATAATGTTCAGTGGACACACGAGAATAATATCATTTCATTATTTAGAATCATCTGAGTACTTATGGGTAAATTATCGTCCATCATCGAGGTTCACCACTTAAATTGTTAACATTCGTCATTCTCATTACTTCGAATTTCAGTGTTAATTCGTATTTATGACGTGAAACTAATTAACTCAACGCACGTAATAACATTCGATGATATATAAAAGATATTTTTTTTATAAAATTTGTATTGACTAATGAAATTCGTCATTAGACGTACGAGATCCTCTCACATTTAATAAAAAAAAAATCGACTCCTCGTCATTTTTAACTCATTATTTTTGCATCACTCGATTTTTTTGAGCTTAGAAGAACGAATGACTTTGGAAAATCTAAAAAGCTTCAAAAATCCTCAGCGTATGGGAACATTGTAAATTTTTCAGCGATCACACACCAATTGTGTAAAACACTAATTCATTACTGACATATTGTTGATTTTTTTTCCGAATCATGCGAATAACAAATAACAAACAAATAATCATTGAAGTAACTCACCTCTGCCAGCAGCTCTCTCCTCTCGAAGGGCACTTACACCCACAAAAAACAATTACTTTCAATCTGTCGGCGTTTGAACCCTCCGCCGAGGAAGACCACAACTCCCTTGGCACACACTGACCGCCATCTTGCGGATTAAACACCACATTGACAACAACGAAACACACGGATATACTTGTATCACTTTTCACAACAACAATCTCCGAATGAAATCTCACTGTCCACTTTGTCCAGGTTAATTCATCAATTGATCAGTTACTTAGAGGTTAATTCACAACACTAGGACGTACGAAGTACTTTTCTTTGGCCAAATGACCCATAGACGCCATCTTGTGACGTGACAAAAATGTTGGTCATGTAGAGATGATTTTGACGAATGCAATGCTCACATCGTTCTTAATGAACTCGACAAACAAAAAAAACTATTTTCATTTTAGAATTGTCTTTGGTGATTGTGACAGTCTGATTAAGGCAGCTTTCATGAATATGTCAATGGTTTTCATCCATTTCTCTTTCTAAACATCAGGCGAAGGCCAAATCCGGTTTGTTATTCCACGATTCTGGGAATTAATCGTCCCAACAACACTGACGAAGCTCACACAAATGTACAATATCCATCCTTTTCCTCACAATTAGTTAGTGAATTAATTAACTAGACCCTAATCACCTCACTGAAATGTTCGAAGTACTTTCTTTTGTTTAGAAAAAAAACAGAGGACGTCTTATGACATCACAAAGACGTCCACTTTATGAAATCATAAAGATGGTGGCCACATCGGTGAGAGCTTTTCCATGATTATAATTTCCGTTTCTTTCTAGCTCTGTACTTGTCGATTCTCCCAATTATCAAATTAATTAGATGTTAATTCACTTACAAAGACTTTTGAAACACTCCTTTGAAGGCAGAAGCAGAGGCATCGTGTGACGTCACAGAGACGCCGGCAGTGTAGATGAAATTTTCGGCGAGTGCAATTTTAATATCGATCTGGCGACTTCAATTCTTCGGAAAACCCGCTAACACCATTACAAAATCAATACTAACCATTACTAGAGGTCGATTAATGCAGATTTAGTCAATATATCGATCATTTTACCTATTTTTTTCTCCTCAAAAGTCAAAGGACGCCAAAGCCGCTGTTTCACCGCTACAGGTCGACCGCCATCTTAAACGGTTACGGGTGGGGGTCGCGCATGCCCAGTGGGGTTGTTTGCGCGGGAGATTCGCTTGATACTGTCGCAATAGACAATAAAATAATCAGATCATTCCGTGGACAAATAAATTTCACCGATTTTTTTTATTCTAAAAACACTTTATTGTATATCAGATGAGAGTAATCATTCGTTATAATGGTTTAGTTGCTAGCATTAATGTTAATAAAATGTTTGATTTACATTACAGTATAGTCCCGTTTTATGTACACGTACAATGTATGAAGTTGGTGTAGTTTTGTTTATCAAATTGTATTCAACAAGTTAAATTTATTTCTCGCAGTGAAGTGGGGTAAACATATTGTTTTTCAATCGTTGGTTGTTCTCAGTGATGAGAGAAAATGACTCATTACGAAGATGATTGTGCTGTTAATAGGATTAAAATCCATTAATTGCTCAACTTCCCATTTCTTCAACTACAATCGAATTAGTTAATTAAATCGCGTGTCGACGAAATTGCGATTTATTCTTACGACTTGTGAGACATATTTGGCAGGTATAAAAAATCAAGGCATTCGTTGAATTTGAAATTCTCCCGAATTATTATCGCAATAATAAATTCGTTGAATTTCAATAATTTGTTGATTCACTCGTCAAGACCATTCAATGGCCATTGACAACAGGACGGAGGCAAATTTTGAGACGAGGACAACAAGTATCTCTTCGAAATGGCGGTCGTTTGAAAAATCTAACGCTATCGAATTAATCCTTGCGTCGTTAATTCGATGCTTTTAGTTTTAAAAATTGTTTCGAGTTTTTTTTTGCCGATTTTTCGTTTAATATAAAAGGCACAATGTTTCACAGAGGCAACTTCTATGCTTTCTATAGACTCTCTTTGTGGTTTTCAATTCGCGATCCTATTTTTACACGAGCATTAACGCGTCTGCATTTACAGTCTTTCATTTATTCAATTATTTTTTCATTCTGTGGAAAAGTGATGGAACAATTGAAATTCGGAAATGGGTCTGAAGATATTATTATCAGGGAATTAAATTCTCTGGAGTGAATAACAATTCCTCTGCTCCATCACTTTCCAGCAGAATTATTTCTCCATATATTTCTATACAAATTTATTGACACCCGAGCAAGCGAGTGATCCTGAGCCTAAATTTTCACTCCGGGGAGTGACTCGAAAGGCATTGGAAAATTTATTTCTCGTAATTTTCCCTAGAAACTCTACTTTATCAATTATCGCAATTAATTATCATAGCAATGACACGGTGACGTAATTCTTCGGCCCGACGTATTTCATCAATTCTCGTATCGGAAGCGTGAAAACATACATCTCATGTATGTTATACAATAACATGTAACGAAAGAGAGAAATCACTAGTGAAAACGTGAGATGAATCCGAATTTGTATTGAATACTCTGTGAATATCTCGAAAACAGTTAGATCGGGAGAAAAGAGTCACCGCAATTTTTTTAAGGAAATTAAATTCTCCCGAAAAAATATCTTGTGCCTTCGGTCTGTAAATCCACTCGTTCTCGAGATATTAACATTTTACAATGGTCCATTCTTCCCTCCTTTCCAAAAATACAGTCAATAATAAACGATAAAAACTCACTCTGACATACTCCACAGGATAATCGAAGCATCCACACCTCATTCACCCTCTCAATTATCAAATGATACAATTCACAAACTCCACAATCATTTTATTCGTCGCGTTTTATTGATCTACGTATAAATAAAATTTATTTACAAACGAATATTAATTTCGTGTTCTATAAAATTCTTAATAAATTAAAATAATCGCACGAATCCTCATGTTTTTTTTTACAAATTGAATCATCAATAAATCGTGCATTTTATCATTTGTATTTTATAAAATAACAAAAAGAAAAAAAAGACGTCTTAACTTCATTTTTTGTGTTAGAATTAATTGAAAATTCTATCCTTAAACGAACAAATAAATGAATTGCGTTAAGTCATTGAAAATATAGACTGCAACACAATAATTCAATTGAAATAAAAATAAGAACAAGCTAGAACAATGAGGTACCAAGCTTATTCGAGCAGTCAATTCTCCATCCAATAGTGGTATTATTTGTGGATTCGACATTATTGTGTTTTATTCTTTTACATAACAATAAAAAAACAATCATTTCGTCATTGAAATGCGAAAAGGCATGAGGCTGACTGACGACGTCTGCAGTTGTGACGTAGCATAGCTTCAATTTGAAAAACATTTTTTTTTGGTGAATCGATGGAGGAGAGAAATCCCTCATTAATGACGAGGTTTAGGAAAAAATGTCACAAGAAGTTAATCACAGAGAATTTGATTCTGTACAAAAAGTTCCTGTGACATTTTCCTCTGAACCTCTTGATTCAGAAGATATTTACAGAATAATTCGCAGCCTCCATCAAATTCCCCCGAATTTTCAATCGATAATTCACTTGAATGTTCTTCATGGAGTCCAGGGGGTAGGGAAGGCACATATGGCGTTGGTATTTGTCAATAATCATTACCAGACAATAGACATAACAATAAACAATTCGTTGATCACCTGCAGGGAGCTAACAGTACTTCTAGCCAGCAGGGGCACGATGTGACCTCTTGTCTCGAGTACTTGGGGCCCCAACCCTTGGCAAAACTTATTCGTACGGAATTGGCATCAACAGGACCAGTGGAATTCAATGAATCACCGTAAGACAGCCGTACATTCGGCCTCTTTGATCTGTCGAAAATGTTGAGACAGAAACCAGGGGGAACGCGGTACACCAGCAGTGTGCGGGACTCCGGATCATCAAGAGTCGGTGAATTTACGAATATCGGAGTGTCAGACCTGTTGTACGCCCATACGCCGTCTGATTCTTGACTTAACATCAGACCTGGAATAAATATTTCGGTTTAAAAATGTTTTTTTAATTTGTCAAAATCCAATCAATTTTTTAAATCATCAATCCACGAATTATGATGATGGGGGAAAGAGGTTGATATCAAGAGGCAGATGTTTAACAATTTTATGATTAATTATTGCAATCATTAATTGCAATAGGTGTTGAACAAGAACTTATAGAGAAAATTATGAGAAAAAAAAATCGGTGGCTTTTGAAGTCTCTCATCTGGAGAAACGTTTTCATTATTAACAAAAAATGATTGAATAAATAAAAAATTGTAACTACAGACGAGTAAAACTCGTATGAAAATACGATAGCGCAACGAGAATCACAAAGAGAGTCTACAGAAAGCAAAGAACTTTCCTCTGTGAATTGCAATTGCTCAAAATGTTAATGTTAACGAATTGATCGCGTGGTATTTTCGAAACAATGAGCACTAAAAATATTTTCAAATAAAATCAGGAAAGTTTATCATTGAAAAATCACAAGCAAAATGTAACGAGAGATAAAAATGAGAGATAAATAAGAAGATAAGATGCCTGGAGATGTCGAGGGAGTGAGAGGAGGGGTGGGGGGACACAGTGGAGAAGACAGGGGTATCATTTGCATATTTTGCTCGAGGATGAATGAGGGATTTGTGGCACGCAATATTCGGTTTACCTAGGCCAATTTTCTGTCGTGTCCTTCGAACTGCTGCTGAGGATCCGTGATTCTGGGCGAGGCTTGCAAGACAGAGGCCATCACCATCGTGGAGTGAGTCGAAGACACTTATCGTTGATGCTTCAACTGGATAGAGCCTTCCCACTCTACCACCGAGCTCCCAATAGGCTAACGTACACCATTCCTTCTTGTCCTCGTTGTGCTCTGGAATTTGAATTATTTAACGGGTCAATTTTTATATTTCTCCAGTGCTCAACATCATGTACTCATAACGAGTCGATTTATTTAGATAATGAGGGGGTGTATCGAAAAATGTCAAGAGACATTTCTTTTAGAGGATTTCAGGGGCTTGAAAAAGTTTCAACAACATTTTTCCCTAAATTCCACTCCTCCGGAGATAATCACATGACAAACTCTCCCCGGTGCTGAAAAATCAGGAACCATTGACATTTTCCCTCACCGCACTGGGCCCAAAATCAACAAATAAATCCCAAAAGAAGAAAAATAAAAAGGGCAGTATCCATGTAAATAAACGAGGCAGCCAGTACCCACTGGCAGCCCACAGTGCCGACATTACAAGTTCCCCGAGACCCGTTCTACCACCGTCATCAAGACTCCAGCAATCATCTCATCGTTTTCATCCTTGCCGCAGCGTGTGCGCCTGCCACAGAAATATTTTTCGTTTTGCCCTCCCATGCCCCATTCCCCTTATAAAACCCAACCAAAACCACCTCCCCTATTCCCCTTCACCCCCTTTGTCCTCCACCACCATCATATTCGTCGTTCAGTTTGCGTAGAAAAACTGCTCGTCTCGCCGCGAAAATTATAATGCTCGACCGAGAGTGGCGGCGGCCCTAACAACCTACGTCGGATCACGCAAATTGCATACGGCTGGGGCATCAGTTCACACATATGTATAACACACATACACATATATTTTTTAAGAACCACATGCCTTACTTATGATTATTATCATCATCATTATACACATCGGGAGAGAGAATCGACAAAATCGATCATGCGACGAGAATTTTAACGGAAGAACTGGACTTTAGTAAAAACATTTTTTCGCTGGGAAAATTATCGTTTGGGGGAATTTTTATGGAGTTTGGGGGGGTTTATTTGAGGTTTTGAAATTGTCGGTGGTGGTGTATACGGTGATTTTTTTTTTTTTCATCTGGAGCCAGTAGTCTTCGAGGTTTTTACGGAGTAATTGGCTTCCAATGATGAAAAACCAGTCGAAAACACTTAAGTGAAAGGTATTTCGCAAATATCCCGGGAGAAATTAGTTTTAGGAGAAAAGTGGCGAAACACAAAATGTAGCTCTGGAAATTCTGGACAAAAAATGGGGAGTCCATTTCTCAAATGCAGGGCTTTATTTCGGAGATATCTGAGGATTAAACAGAACTCAATTCCTAATCTGCGAAAACGTTAAAACGAACTTCCATTCTAGTTTGCAAATATCTCCAAACCAGTTCAGTTTAGCTCTTCAAATTCTCTCTATCTATTCCACGTCTCTTATCACTTTTTTCCCATCACCCAATATTTTTTGAGATATTCAAGGATTAAGCGGAGCATAATCCCTTCTAATATTCGAAAATGCCGGAACAGACTGCTAAATATCGCGAATATCTCCGAAACCACTGACATTACAGAAAAAAATCATATAAGACCAAATCTAGTTCTTGAAATTTCTCACAAAATAAGTCCTGTCCATTTTTTTGCTAAACATCGTATTTCTCGGGATATTCGCGAGCTTAAACTCGTTCATGTCTAATAGAAGTATCAGGTCAAACCGATTTCCCAACCATAAATACCAAAATTATTAATAATTGTCAATCAATGATGATTCAATCGACCGAGTCAAACCCGTTCTCCATCAACAGCTGCGCAATCACCGAAAAAACCTCAGAAGTATAATTTCCCAGAGATAAACTCCGCCGCTGGGGTCAGATATTGCAGTTGATGCATGCGAATTCTTCAACTTGTTGAAGGGATGGGCGTGGGGGAGGCATGGAGGGCCGGGCCAATGCGTACACATGTTAATGACAAATTTGTGGGGAAAAATGAAAAAAAAAAAGGCATTTTACCTGCACGGTGCCTTCCATGTGATAAAAATAGATATTACGAGTTTAACACGGCGCCAAGATTGCGGGCTATCGTGACGATTACGTCATCGGTGTACGGATGGAGACGATGAGGGTTACCCCCTTCCCCCCACCCTCTTGGGAATGAGTGTTTTGTGGTATGTGTGTGTGTGTTACCAACAGGCGCAAGGACGTCCGTTGGCGACGTGATGTTGAGGCTCATGTTGACCAAGTTTTTGGAGTTGATGGATTTTTGGGGAAAATCGTCGGTCAGGCTTGAGGGGTGCGGGTCTAGAGGACTGTCTAAGGGGTGGAAAGATGTATCTTCGGAGAAATTCACTGGAAAATTTTCCGGCATTTCTTTCAACGACCTCCTGGGATATTCCCAAAATTCTGAGAAGATAATTTTGTACTTCTTTTTGGTCACGGTATAAATTGGAAAAATCTCCGGAAATTACGGGGTTAGAGAAAAATGACAGAGGAACTTTCAGTCGATAATTTCTCGGCCTAGAAAAAATGATTTATCACATTTTTTCCCCAATGCAATAGTTCCCGAGATAATCACGAAATAATAACAATGAGAATATCGAAATTGCTTGTCTGTTAAAACTGAAACTTTCTCAAATACTTCGAGTACTTTTAGATTTTTCGGAAAATCTCATAAGATCATTTTTGTAGAGAATTTAACACTCAAAAATTGTCTTCTTATGACATTTTCACTCAAACCTAATAATTACAAAGATATTCAAGGAATAATGAGATTAAAAGTTGTATTCCCTAAAAATTGATATTTTTATCTCCTCCATCTTCAAAAAATCCCCCCCCCCTTGGTAAACTGAAAACGGGTAATGAAACAATGAACAAGGAGGCCACAAAACAATCCCCCAGTCCAGGCATTGGTGAATGTGCCCGTTATGCAGCTTCAACGCAGGTGACCTATGTCCTTCCTACGGCCTTACCCTCCCCTTTAAGTCCCCGTGCGAAAAAAAAAAAAAATTGATCATCAAAAAAGGCGAACGTGCATTCGATTCTATTCTCATTAAATTGTTTATCACACTTGCCAATGGAATTCCGTTAAACGCGAGTGATGGAGAGGGAACTCGAGGAGTGTCATTGACGGGAAAAGACCAGTCGTCGTACGATCAAGAATAAATACATAAGTATCATACATTTATTGGTTCTGATACAATTCGCATAGGTGTAGAAGCCGGCTGGTTGATTTTGACGATGAAAATGGTAGGTAATGTGGTACGGAGAAAAGGCGAATTGAGTGGGTCCTACGCCAGTGGAGGCGCCACATACCAGGCGCCGGCTAACCTCCTCCTTCGGACGTATCTACCCTCTTCACCGCAGCTCCCCCCCGGGTCCACCACTCGTCGCTCATTCCTCTTGTTTTACCACCCAGTTTGTGAAACGGCTGCCAGGCCGATCGGCCAACGCTCGACAGGCAGAACGGCCTACGTTTATTTTACCCGGCTCTAAATGCTGGGGTCTTGTGGCTCCATTGGGCATTATTTTCAGATTCTTTCGAAAATTACAATGAATTTTTATAATGCAAATATATATTGCTGAGTCTTAAAAGAGATTGATTCTAATGCTTTTCTCATTTTCCAAAAGAATCATTATAGAGCATTATTGGAATTCCTAGGCATATCTCGGCACCTGTTAGTTTTTGGGAAAAACTCTTCAGGAATAATTTTTAGATCTTGAAATTTCCCATAAAAAACGTCTCTTCACTTTTTCCCCTAAATTCACAAATTTTCCGGTAATTCAAAATCGAATCCCATGTGCTCACAAAATTGCTCCAAAACAATATCCCACAATTTTCCAAATATCTCAGGACCAATTAAGATGACAAAAAAAATGTTCAAATATAATTTTTAGCTCTGAAAATTTCCCTGAAAAAATCTCTTATCACTTTTTCCCCCAAACCCCCTCCCTCCCAAGATATCCCGAAAAAACCTCCCCTGCATTGCTCGAAAATTCCCCTGTCCATTTATGCACTGTAAACCTCATGAATTAATTAAGCCTCGGTAATTACAAACTCTCCATTAATCAAACGTCAATGTACCCCAAGTATCCAGCATCTCTCTCTAATATTTTCGATAGCTCCAACGTGCCCATTGGTTAAGCCATTCGGTTACCGATTAAAGTCCATGAGGATTATTTTTAGGATTTTAAACTGAAAGGAAACTATCATAACTCGAGTGTGTGTCTGGACAGAAGGGGGGCGAAGAGGGGGGCGGGGGGGGGGGGGTGAGACGAGGGGGATAACGCACACACTCATTCTAAAATACTCGTTATATACGGTTCGGGTTAGAGTCGACGACACAACGATGGCGCCAGGACACATTCCTCTTTGGCGTTGGATTAACGGCAAGTGCGAGTGAGTGAGAGAGAATAGTAACCAGAGAGGGATAAAACGGTGAGATTCTTCAGGAGATAGAGAGGGACTCTGATTCGTACCGAAATAATACAGGACCATAAATACCAGGAGAAAAGATACGAAACGCCAGGGAATCACGATTTTGTGGGCAGATTTGCGGATGTGGGAATGATTTTTGTTGCCATTTTTTCTTCTTTTTTTATTCAATTTTCGAGGGATTTTTTTTTTTGGGAAGTTGAGGGACTGGCGCTTGCGCAACTGACGGCGACCTGTTGCTGGGCAATTCCCGACCATTCACGAGAGAGTTTTGATGGATAACCGAGCGT
Source organism: Diachasmimorpha longicaudata (assembly GCF_034640455.1). Taxonomy (NCBI): domain Eukaryota; kingdom Metazoa; phylum Arthropoda; class Insecta; order Hymenoptera; family Braconidae; genus Diachasmimorpha; species Diachasmimorpha longicaudata. The sequence continues at coordinate 3,029,562 of NC_087240.1, forward strand.
AAACCAAGGGGGCGACGAAACTTTTGGTTGATTCATGAAATTTGGGAGGTGTGGGGTGCTGGTAGAGGCGAGACGTTTTGGTAGGACATATCTTGGGAAGTATTGGGTTTAAGGGAAAATTTAGTAGAGAACTTTTTGTGGGGAATTTCAAGATCTAAATTTTGTCTAGACACGATTTTCCCATGGGAGTAACGGCTCCGGAGATATTTTCAATATTATAGGGGAATTCGTTTTAGGATCGTTAGACTCCTATCAGGAATGGATTTACTCTTCGAGTAATCGTGGATAATCTTGGTAATTAGGGGGATTAAGATGAAAAGTGATAAGAAGCTTTTTGTCGGGAATTTCGAGAGCTCAATTCCGTATTAAGACATTTTTTTTTCAAAGCCAACGATTATTGGAGTATTTGCTGATTCCCAGGACAACATTCTTGTAAAATCTTTTGTTGTCCTCCATCATTACTCTTCAAATATCTCCTGGGCCATTGGGTCTACGCTAAAATATCAAGAGACATTTTCCCCGAGGAATGAAATTTCCCGCAGAAAACGTCTCCACAAATTTCTCTCAAAATCCACATCTTCTCGAGATATTCGGAAAATAAAATGAATAAACCCCTTCGCATCACCGTGAAAGCAAGAAACAGTACATTTTTCGAATCTCCGTTGTCTCAATGTCTCGCCTGAAGACCCCAATTGAATGGAAAAATGAATGGCAACCTCTCCATCAGCCGTAAAATGTTCAAGGAGGGAAAAGCGGACGGAGGTCGGCTCGTACCCGCCGACGAGACACACACGCGGCAGCTGTCTGGCGCCAGGCCTCTCTTGTATGCTGCCCTCCATATTTCCTTCTCCCCCGGTCCCTGTTTCCCCTGGTCGTACGTTCAAAACTCATCGTCGGCTCGACGAAAATTTTCGAGGGGGAACTGGTCAACTCAAACTCAACATTTTCCACGAAAAAATTCCATTCATCTTGTCCATTCTCTCAACCGAGATGAGATAAAAGAACATGATTTTTCGTTTTTCTCGGTCTCTTTTTCATCTCCTCATTGGTTTTCACAATTATTTTCCCTGTTTCTTCAGCAAAATGTGAATAGAAGCCTCGACTCTCGCGCGTTTGACTGTGACTCTGCCACGGTAGTATCGACTATCGGACGGCATATTCAGGGACAAAAATAGAACGGGGGTACGATGTGTAGTGAAATGGTCGGTGAGAGAGAGAGAGAGAGAGAGAGAGAGAGAGAGAGAGAGAGAGAGAGAGAGAGAGAGAGAGAGAGAGAGAAGTTGGGATATCCGACCCAGTGAAAATATGTTGTTTTGAATTTTTCATGGGAATTCGTTGTCCCGCTGAGATGTTTACTTTTATCGAGGATTTATTGTAAAAAGAATCAAATTACCTTCACCGTCGGTGGTTAACGAGTCCGGAAGTCGCGAGGGCTCGGCGGCATTTCCACGCGCCTCCATTTGGCTGGATTGCACGGCACCTGAAGGAAAATAATGGAGATTAGTCGGGGCAATGGTAATTGAGGAGTGAAGGGTAACAGGTCGAGTTTTTTTTTTCTCAGGGGCTTACAGTCTCTAGAGGGTTTTTTGGAAAATTCAGGTAGATCGATAATTGAGAATGTTTCCAGAAACACTTGTCCATTCTCCGAAATAGCTCGGTAACGGCTGGTTTTACTGGAAAAGTGTCTGAAGGACAAATTTAACTCGTTAAATTTTCCACAAAAATTGTCTCTTGACATTTTCCCATAAACTCATTAGTTATCGATGTAAATTAAGACAATTCGAGGGCCAATGATCAGAAATTAAAGTGCCCACTTGTCCGTACAATGTTTCTTCCAATTTTTATTCAGAAAAACTAATGAAAATTTAATGATTTGTCAAAAAACTGAAATCCTCCGAAAAATCATCTCCCAAAATTTCTAAGCCTACCCCAGGAGGCCAATGGTCAATGCACCAGCTACCGGTACGTGTAATAATAGCCGCTCGCTATAAGGAATCGCAGGTCGGACATTTAGGCGCCGTGTTTCCTCTAAAAATCATATCCCCCCTCAGATAAAATAAATAAATCCTTACCTTCTTGCTTAGCAACTCTCTCAGCCGGTATCAGACAGTACGGGGGCGGTGGCGACTCTGTAAAAACAAATATCCGTAGCTAAAGTCATCATCATCTCTCATATCTCATACACCATTTACACATCATCCCCAAAATATAATGCGAAATTGAAGAATATAAAAAACTACATGTGTATCATCTCGCGACGTAATAGTGTGTGTGTTTTTAGTATGATGTTTCAGTCTGATCGCAAAGTGGTATCCTCCTCACTAGCGCCGGCTGGCTGGCCTCGACAATTAGCTGGCGCCAGCAATGACACGCGGTGGCGGCATCCCCACCCCTTTCCTGTTCCCCTCTACATCGTACAACTGCTAAACAACCGGCTTCTACTCCTCATTTCGTTTCCCCCCGTTGTTCTTTTTTCGGTGGGTTTTGGATTTTCTTTCTACTCCTGAACACGGCGGGTTCACTGGGTGCAAGCCTGAACGATATTCCCCCTGACGCACCCCACCCCCCACCGCCGCCTTTCCCTTTTCTTCACCGATGATGAGTGATAAGCCTTGAGCAACTTTTCGTTTTTTTTTTTAATTTATCTGAGAGGGTTGAACGGCAAATACTACGCGAGAAAGTTAACGAAGAGAATTTAATTTGCCACAGAAACTATCGTATGAATAAACTCAGCCCAAAACATCTCCCGAACTTTTTGTAGAACAGTGAATTTCCATAAAAAAATGACATGTGACATTTTGCCCTGGGAGCACTCGTTTCCGAGATAAATTCCCATAACTGAAACTAGTTCAAACTACGGTAAATCTCGAGAATCTAAGTACTTCCTATTTTCATTACGATAAGCGGATAATTCAATTTGAAATTCTGTTTTTATCGTATGCAGACTGTCACCGATTATCATTATACCGAGGAAAAGAATCACAATGATTTCAAAACACGTTGTTACGTAAAGTATGGCGCCTAGTGTCGTCAGTCCACTACACGTTTTATCCCTTCTGTTTAACTCTGTCTGGATGACCACAGCCACCACTTCTTAATCCCAATGCTAATTGAAACGATCATCGAATCATTAATATTTGATATTACATGCACGATAAAATGTGCAGAATGAAAAAGCATCGAAATAGAATGTACATAAAAATATTATGCCTAGTCAGCATCTAATTTTAATGATAAATCATTTTTGCTGAGTCAAGGAAGCAACTAATCATTTTTAACTCCACCAGGCCTTTCAAAGTTGTCATATAAAAATAATAATGATCAATGAATAATTTATTTGACCCCCGATTACTTCCTCAAAATTATAAACAATATAAAATGTCTCTTACCAGGTTTACAAAGTCGACTCCAGTGATACGGATTGCAGCAGACATACGATGAATCCATTGCGGAATGACACACTGGTAATTTCTTAAGATCCTTTGACTGGGCTAGATCAGGCCACCTCCACATCTGACAAGCGAGTAAATTCGCCGGTTCATTCACAACATTAACCACATTAACAACCGCCACATCATCCCCCTCATCATCATCCTCACCGACCCCACTATTCACATGTTTCATCTCACAATGCCTACACTTAGACCTCTGTCTAGTGTCCGAGTGTCTGTGCCTCAAAGGATGATGATGTCTAGCACTTCTGCTAACATGTCTGTGCCTCCTGTAGTGATCAAGCTGTTCATCTCTACAGCTGTTGATTCTCCTCACGAGAACACAGCCAGCAAGATCAGCCCCACAACTCTCCACCGACATCACCAGCATCTCAAGCTGATTCTCCTTGAGACCTTTGAGTAACTCCTTGCACCTTGACAAACGTCCATCCACCAAATCCTCGTTATCCTCTTCAACTCCACCACAGCAGGCCTGATGAAGCCTGTTGACAACACTCCTGTCAGCAATGTCTCTTGTCAGCTCTCTCCTACCCCCACAATCACTTCCCGCTGGTTCAACAACTACTCTATTGCTCGATGTGTCATTTAATTGACCTGAGGTATCTGTTGGTAATTTAATTTGCCCTGATGTAGTCCCTTGAGTCTCACACTCGGTTTCATACTCCCGGTGGATCTTGGCCTTTAGCAGACGTCTAGTTAATATCGTGCGTTTGCTCCAGAACATGAACATGAAACAGGATATGCCACAGGTGCATTTGGGTGCCAGTACTTTAGCTTTTTTACGGAGGGGAAATTGTGATCTCGTGGGGGTTGGCGTTGATTTTTCAGCTATTTTGTTTGATGATTAAATTTTCTTTTGAAAAGCAAACAACACGCTCAGTGCTGGACTCCAACTCCTGACTTTACTCTGTACTTGCTCTTGGTCTTCTTCTCGGTCTTGGCCTTCTTCTGGTAATGATCCTCTTCGTCTTCTTCGCCCTCGTCTTTATCGCCACCGCATCCGCCGTCGGCGCTTTGGCACCGCATAACACTGATTTCCAACTATCACTCATTAGTTTTCGACTAGCGATTGACATAATTTTTTGGGGGGCATAGTTTTCAGTGGGTGGGGCGAGGGGACCCTCGGGTTAGAGTGGGGAACCGCTAGACGAGGTAGACGCCCGATGGTCGTCGACTGCCATTCACTGGGGGAAAGAGAAAATTCGGGGATTAGTTCGACTAATTTTTATTCTTTTATTTCTTTATATTTATGTCTCATTTGTCTCAGCCCAAATAAAAAATTATATTATATTTTATTGCTAGATTGCAATATGGAGAAAATAATATGAGAAAAGTATTAAGATATTGTTGAACGAACAAAATTCATTCCATTTTTTTTACTCCAACCACTTCGAATCATTTTTATCAATAAATAATCGCAGATTCATCTCGATAGGAACCACCTCGACAAGGAAGTATCAGAGAATATTTTTCACCAAGAATTATGATTATCATGATATTACTTTTACAAAAGAAATGAGAAAGAAGCGATTGATTGGATTTTTCCGAAACATAACATGTCACCGAAGTAATGCAACTTAACTCAAAATTATTGCAAAATTAAATATGAAAGAAATTCACCAATAAATTATTGTTGAGTCTAGATTACAAGAAAATGTCGGGATGTCTGACCAAAAATATCCTCTTGGGGAGGGAGTTTTTCTCAATTTTTATTTCTGAATTCCATTCCCAAAACCAAATGAACCTCCGGTGAATTTTCATAACGACGGTCTCGATGAAAACCCCTTAAAAACCCCTCCTCCCGGGAAATCCGGAGTCACCCTCGACGATGCGACACCCTAAAAATGAATTCCGCGCACGCGATTTCAAAAAACCAACAAGTAAAATTCCGTATTTACGACGTTGAAGAAAGAGAAAAGATCGAGGGGTCGAGTGCACCCGACGTCGCGACGCCGTTTTCGTACGATTTGACGATAAAATAAATATCTATATCTGCATTGAAACAGCAAAAAAAAAATAATTCTATATCTGTATCAGTATCAACGCCGAGTGAATAATAGTTCAACTTACATTACACACATGCACTAACAAACGTATACACGCACAGGGGAATTGTTTTAAATACAATACGATTGGGGGATCGGTTGTTTGCGATTAATCGAGGGGATTCGAGATAAAAGTAGTGACGAGAGTCGGCGAGGGAGAGACAAAAAGAATTTTAATTGACTTTGATCGAGAGAAGAAAACGTACAAACTTTCAGTTATTTCTTCCTTTTTCACTCGAGCCTTAATTTTCTATGTCACCAGTGATTTTTATACCGATTCGGGGGCTCTTTGGGGGTATTTTTAGGGGGTGAAGACACTTGGGAACTGGGGGAGACGGATAAAAATACTAGAAAGCACCCGGAGGTGACGATTTAACGGTTTTTTTTTAACAAGTGGTGAACGAACATCAGTCGTACACCAGGCACTCGGACGTACTAGAGGCACACACGAGGTCCAGGGCCGTCACGAGTCTACGTCTCTCCCTCCAACGCCCCCGGCTTGGCGCCGTACCGTTCACGCCAATGCTGCGCGCGCACCACTCCTCAAAGTGGGGGGGGGGACTGTCGATTTAATGCTGTAGATCGAGATTTTATTTCGCATGGAGGTGGAGAACGGAAGATGGCGGATTGCAGGAGGACAGGGGGGGCGCCGCGAATTTTAAAATTTTTCAAATGTGGCATTTTACAATATTTCAATTATCTACATTGTTAAAGGAGATTTTGCACGTGGTGGGGTTGAGGGAAGGAACATGACGAATGGGGATCGTCGAGGGAGACATTGCAAATTTCTCTAATGTTTTAATTTATTATTCGGAATTTTTTGTCTAATTAAACTCGTTTTATTCATTATTTATTTTACTATGATGTTATATGCTTCGAAAAAGACATGCCCAAAAGTAATTTTAGGAATTTCCTCTAATGCACTTCTTGATTATGTGATTATATCATTAGGACAGGATTAAATCGTCCGAAGAAATGTTTCAGAATATTTTCCTAGTCCCATATATTACCTGTACAGCGCAATCACAACCACTCCGGGTCTACAAAAAAAATTGTTGATTCAGTTTCAAACTGTGAGGATTATTTACGAGTGTTTAAGAACATAATTTAAATATCTTGAGAATTTTAAACATTTTATCCCTCGTCGGTTCGTTTGGAATCCAATATCAACAGTGGTTCCCTCTCCAAATAAATAGTCGTCCCTCGGGGATAAAAATGGGAATAATTTCCCTTCGTTTATGTTGTGTTTAACAACGTGTTGGACGTGCGGAAACACGTAGTACCGTCCGTGAAGCGGAGGGGTGAGGATAGGGGAGGGTAAAATAGTATGGTTAATGTGCGTGTTTAACGTGATACGAGGAATGAGAAAGAAGGTTTTGAACGCTCAAGACGAAAGGAATCCCAATGATAAAGTGGGAGAGGGGAAGGCAAAAGAAAGGCATTCGTAGGTCGTCGCTCATAAATTGGCTAATTTTAGAAAACGGGTTTTGATGGTAGAATACCCGTGAAAACGATGGATTTTGTAATACTATGGATTCAAATTCAGCTACTCTAAGTGAATAGCAAGCAAAAATTAACGAATTATTAGCAATTAATTCGAGGAATCAACGAAATGCTACGGTTTCAACACAAAATTTTTCATAATTAAGTAATTATTTTGGTAACGAGGACTTTCAGACTAGAATGTTATGAAGTATGTCTCGGGTTTGTGAAATTACTGATAAAAACGTCTGGAGACATTTCCTTCTAAACCCCATAATTAGCGAACTAATTACGCAATCGTCATTTGAAGCTTGAGACCGAGCACCTTCATCTTTTTTGTAAATAACTTGGGAACGAGTGGGTTTACAAGAAAATGTGACATAATCTTTTTTGTAGAGGGGAAAATTGTCAACAGAAAAGTCCTTAGATTTTTTCCTCTAGAATTTGAAATGGCCTAGATAATAGGTTTCTTAAAGTAGTAAACAAAACCTGCAATCAGTGAGTGCTTTTCCACATTTCCCCACGTTCCACATTTTTGAAAATATCTGGAAAGCCATGGGATTTAGCAAAAAAGGTCAGAGGACTTTTTTGTAGCTGATAAAATTTCCATAAAGAAATGTCTCATGACATTTTTTCGATAAAGCATTCATTCCAGCAGAGAATTGCAAATAAAAAAATGTCTCCTCATGACACTTCACTAATTCATGAAAACTCACTTGCATTCATCTTCAATATCAATCGAACCCACAAATATCCTTCACTTACGATCACTCTCAGGACCCGAACAGTCGTACAACTCAGTAGCCACTAAACTGATTCAGAATTCCCTCCGCAACCCCTATTTGTAAGGGTGATGTAGGCGCGACGTTGTTGGCCAGTTGGCGCCGGTTCACCATTCTTCGCTGGATAACTCGTGGGTGGTGCAAAGAGAAGGCGCCTTTTTACCCCTCTCTGAATGCTCCTCGCGACGAAATTTCCATCCCCCTTTTTATCTGTCTCGTTCGTCCCCCATCAATTTTACAAAACTCCACCTCCGCTTGCTGAATCCATCCAGTCACTGAACACATAAACAGATTGGTAAATTTAACATGAAACTGGAGAGAAAAAATCGTCTCTCTGCGGTTATTATTTCCCTTCCCCTGAGGAATTTTTTCCATTCTCTGGTTAATTCAACTCTTCGTTCAAGTCGAGCGTCTCCCCCTCTTCATTCAAGACGTACACAGGGCCCCAGACCTCACTGCTAACTTAATTAGGACCCAATGTCCCACAAAAGATCATCAATTGACATTTTAACAAATGTAAAGACTTTGGAATGAAGAAAAAAAAAATTCGAAAGACAAATTAAAAGGAAATGAATGATTCAATGAATTCGCAAATGTTTTTGTTGCTCCGGACGGAGGGGGTTTATGCCCCCGATGTTTTTGGTGAGTAAACTGGCAACTCGTAACGACAGAATCCTCCCCCTTCCCGGGGCAAACGACACACACATATCGGAGCCAATAGAGTCGGTTGAACGATTCGGGTAAAAGGGGGAGAAAACGTGGAAAAGTCGCGATGGGTATGAGGGTAGAGGCTCCAACGGGCCACCGACGGCTGGCCCGACTGGCGACTTGGATCTCCTTGTTTATCATCCTCTTCCTCTTCTCATACCCACTGAGTACCATTCCCTTTATGCTACCGTATAACAAGCGTCAAAACACTTGGCGCCCCCCTCACCCCCTGCCAATGGATTTTCAGGGGGGGAAAAAACAATGGGGAAACGAAAAATTAGGGGTGACGGCGCCTGACAGTCGATCCTGTCACTGTGCGTGTCTGATAATATTATTTCGGGGGAGTCAATCACTCTTCTCGTGGGATGATATTCATTGTCCTCCGATACTGCGCACTGATAAGAGAAAAAGTGCGACAAAGGACGAGACGTGAACCCATTACTTCATTTACTCGGCGATTATCTGGAAAACTATGAGGTTTAGAGGGAAATGTGATAGAACACTTTTTATAGATAATTTCCTCCCCCACAAAAAATGTTCCCACACATTTTCCCCTCAACTCACTCGTTCTCGAGATATTTCCAAAATTCTCCGAAAGGTCGAAAATCTGCAAGGAACATCCCTCCATTCTGCAATTCTCTCACGCTCTCAGCCCCATCCCCTTCACATTTTCCCCCCAGCGATTAGAAACACCCCCTCAAATCGACGAATTGAAAGACGAGACATCGAGATATGAAAAAACAACATGAGTAAACCTAAAGTAACCAAGACGACACTGATAAAGAGGAAAAAAATGATAGAAGAATAGGGGGATATCCCGTTGGCGTCAATCCCAAGGTTTGGCGTCTCTCTTCGGCGTCGTCGGGACGTTGGGACTCGTCTCCTCCGGGGGCTTCACCCAGGGGTACCCCAACACTGGCCAGGCTACACTGTCCCTAACGCTGACTGGCTGGCGCCGGTTTCGACTGTGCTTTGACGCCAGTTAAACCGTCGTCGGCGCGACGCTAGTCCGCGCCATCGGGCTAGACTCTTCCTCGGCAATACTCCACTCATCTGACACTCTTTGGCGCTCACCCGATGGCTCCTGCGCTCTCTTTCTCCCCCTCTTTCTATCTCTGCATTCACACACATTGGGAACGGAACGATATGATAAACCAAAGTACAGAAATTGGTATACGAGGGATATCAAGACCGGTTGGCACCAGAAACTCGATGGGAGAATCAATTCTATTGGAAATTGAATGCCGAGGGGAAGTGGTTGAACGATAAAAATCAGGGGGGGGGAACATCGTGGGTGAATTTTTTGGGGGAATTTTGGGGGATTTTAACGGGATGGGCTGAGGACTTTTTCTAGGATTGATCCAGGAATTTTGAATGCAGTTGGAGGCGACGCACGTTTTTTATGATAACAAATTCTGAAACAGAAATGTCAAATGATTTTTCAAAGATCTGGGGGTGAATTTGTTAAATAATAATAATAAATGTGGATTTTGTTGCGAAGAAATAAATTTTTCCCGGAACGAATGAATTTTTTTACTTTTTAGGTCTCGAGATAATCACAAAAACCTCAATTTTTGGATGCATTTGACGGTTTTGTAAATAAGTTTAACAATATCTTATCTTTCGATAAATGCTGACAGAGTTTTATGGGTTCCGGAGGCAGAATGTTTGCATTATTTTGTGAATGTCTGAAAGACTTGGCTTTCAAAAAATGGTGATAGTAAAAAAAAATAAAAGATAAATCTTTGAATCATTAAATTCCCCGAGAAAATTATTCTACGAATTTTTAAACAAACTCGAACAAATAAATTAAATAAATAATTTAAAAAATTGGAACGTACACTAAATAAATAATAACTCCCCACCTCCAGGGATTTCAAATCTCCAAAATTTATTAACATTTCCTAGGACCTCAATGCAAACCGATCTCTCTCTTTATCTTCTCTCCCCGACTACTCCACCTCCCGTTCATCACTCCCATCATTACCAAGACGAGCCTCTAATCCCCTCACTCCCACCAACAATATCCCAGACAATTGCACAATCCTGATAAGATAACGAATGGTGCGACGGATGTTATGCTGCAAAATTAAACTCGTATTTTTTTTTTTTTCAAAATTTTAAAAGATTAATGGGCATGTACGCAATGCTGCGGCTGTTCAACACGACCCACGCGGATAAATAATGCCCCCCTCCCAGGGGGAGGGGGGGGGCGGAGGGCCCGGGGAAAAAGGGGGAAGGATGGGTGATACAATTTAGTTTCCATCAATTGTGGGAACAGTTTGGATACGTCCCGCCTTGCGCATACTCCCACAGTTAAATTCCAAGTTGTTGTTTTTAGACCGTTTCCAGGCGTTCCAGTTTGTCCGGGTGAACATGAGCGACACGGGCCCAACTTATGTGGGCCTGGACCTCAGCACACAGCAGGTTCAATTATTTTTTTTACTACTATCACGATAATCGTACCCCTATTTGTCATAACATGTAAACTGCACAATTAAATATTATTTATTTGTTGTATCATTTTTTACGGTGACTTTACGGAATGTTTTTTGGGGCCCGGGTACCGCTTGAGGGGGGTAGGGGCATGTGGAGGAATTTGAGGTTTTTAGGGGGTTGAGACGGACATGGGGGACGGATGGAAAATGATATTTGGAGTTTTTGTTTACTCACTTTATGAGGACGATGTCGAGGTGAGTGGTGGATAACTTCTGAGGGATGCGTGGAACAGGTGCTCGGAGGGACGCACCTGCTCACGCCTGTACACCTGACAGTTGGAGTGGCGGGAATTTTTGAATGAGGGAGGGGTAGGGCGTTCGGTTTTAAACGGTTTTATTTATGCGAAAATGAGTTTTCGTGATTATGGGGTGATATCGCAGGAAGGAGCGATGGAATTAGGACGAATCTGGGATTATTTTGAAAATTGAAAAAGTAATTTCAAAATTACGAAAAATCGACGATTTTCACTCAGCGAGTGCTGAAATATTGAGGAATGAAAATTGTCTTTTTTGTGGTGTTTGAGATCTTTAAAAATTGGTAATTAACAACATATTATGATTTGTCGGTGGGATTCATGATGAACTTGCGATTTTTAGGGGTGTGGATGGTCGAAGGAGTGTCTTCATGTTCAAGGCTAATCTGACAATTCAAGAATCGTTTCTATTTATCTGTTAATGGATTCAGAATTGTGGTTTAATGATATGTGAAAATCGATTTTGATATTTTTTGATAATGAAGTTTCCGTTGTTTTTATTGTTTTAGCTCAAAGCTGTTGTTGTAGATGAACGATTGAACGTCCTGGACGAGGCGTATGTCCAGTTCGACAATGATCTTCCAGAATTTCGGTAAAAATTTAAAAATCAAAAATTAAAGCTATAATTCGTCTAGCCAAATGCAATATCAATTTTTTAAAATTAGTTTCTTCAAAATAAATTGAAAAACTATTTTTTTATCGAGAGAACTCAACTTATGAGTTCACGGGGAGTTTTCAGTTGTCATAATTGTCAATTGCAACAACAAAAGACATATTAATTTGTCTAACCAACTAATTTGGCCAAATGAACCATTAAAGGATGCCATTATCCGCTTTAAACACCTCAGTTAATTGAATTTCTGGGGTAAATTATTTCAAAAGGTTTTTGAAAAAAGAACAATTAAAATTCCATCAGCACATACGGAGGAGTAATTCATAGAAAGCAGACCCCAAGTGTCGTTCAGGCCCCATGTCTGATGTGGGTCAAGGCCCTGGATATGCTCCTGGACAAGCTGAGGGTATGCGGAGTGGATTTCGCCCGAGTCCGAGGTATTTCCGGTGGCGGCCAGGTAGGATTCTCATTGTCTTTTTGATGGCACCGATTGCATCATTTCACATTTATTTTGATTGAATTCCAAATGGGTTTCAGCAACATGGGACTGTCTATTGGAGCAGGGGGAGTCGGGAGATCCTCCGGAATCTCAGACCTGAAAAATTTCTTCATGAACAATTGGCGAATGCCTTTGCTACGTCCATGGCACCCGTGTGGATGGACTCCAGCACGCGAAAGGAGTGCGATATTATTGAGGAGGGAATTGGTGGAGCTCTAGTGAGACTCAAAAAATAATAAAAAATAATTTTATCAGTTTTAAAAATTATTGCTGGTTCTGGTTTCCTGGAATTTATTTTTATTTTGTCTCTTCACGAAGAAATAAAATAAAAATCAATTCTGATTTCATTTCTGTTGATTCGATAATCGCTAATTAATTGCGCAGAAAAAAAGAGGAAACAGAATATATTTTTGTATTGAAAAGAAAACTAATTTATCAATAACAGAATATTATTTATCATTGTTTAGAAATTAGCTGAAATAACGGGTTCACGTGCTTACGAGAGATTTTCCGCTGCTCAAATAACGAAAATTCATCGGACTAGACCGGATGTTTATAACGCGACAGAGGTAAACAGTCGCCTTATCGACATTTCGTCAGACATAATAATTCCGCAATAATGAATTCCAGAGGATTTCGCTCATAAGTAGTTTCGTCGCCAGTCTTCTCGTCGGAAATTACGCACCAATCGATCATGCAGATGGATCCGGCATGAATCTCCTGGACATTCGAACCAAAGACTGGAACGATGATCTACTCCAAGTATTTTTTTATTTTCAATAACTTTCCTTTAAGAAATTTCGTATTGAATTGATTTTTTTTTTCATTTTGTTTTTCAACAATTTAAACTTCTTATTGCTTCACATAAAATTGAGATTTTCGATCGATAAATAATGGACAATTAATGAGGCACAACGCCTTGAATCATTAAGATCTTAAACAATTTGAATTTTAATCTTAATGATTTGAATTTTAATTCAATTTTAATGGTTAACAAAATGTAAAATTTAGTGATTTTTCCCGGATTTGAGAGTTTTGTCGTTTTGTTTGTCCATTTTGTTCCAATTTTTTTTTTCTGAAATAGATCTGTGCACCAGATTTACGAGAAAAACTAGGGGACACAGTACCTTCTTACGCAGACCTCGGTCCCATTTCCAATTATTTCGTGGAGAGGTTTGGGTTCAACGACAAGTGCAGAGTCTTAGCCTTCACTGGGGATAATCCAGCCTCTTTAATGGGTAATAAATTCGGATTGTTTATATCGGCGATGAGAGACTTTACGGGAGGGGGAAGAATTTTTCTTATCGATAAAAATCAGGAATAACAGACTGAAACAAAATAAAATACTTCAAAATTGGAAAACCAAATCCAAGTTAATGAAAAAATGAGCCAATAAATTGTACCAAATTGAAACTAATTTTCTCCAGGAATGAGATTACAAAAGGGGGACCTTGCGTGCAGTCTAGGAACGAGTGACACTCTCTTCCTGTGGCTAGATTCACCGAAAACAGTCACCGAGGGTCACATATTCTGCAATCCGATTGACAGCGATGCCTACATGGCGTTGCTCTGGTAAAAAATGATCCAAAAAAATTTGTTAATAAAATAAAATCCTGAAAATTCGGGAATCACTCACCCTCTGAATAGTCCACCGTGACTGATGAATGATCCCTCCAGGTAAATAATTGGAACCATTGATTTCCAGTTTTAAAAATGGTTCTCTGACTCGGGAAAGAATTCGCGACAGCGCGGCGGGTGGTTCATGGCAACTGTTCAATGAATTATTGGACAGTACACCGAGGGGTAACTTTGGTAACATGGCTATCTACTTGGACGCCAGAGAAATTTTTCCACCATTAATCGGCGACTACAGGTTCAATAAAGCTGATGAAAAAATATCGAGATACAGTTCTAAAGAAGTTGAGGTCAGGGCACTTATTGAAGGACAATTTATCGCTAGGAGGGCGTCGGCCGAGGATTTTGGATTTTCTATAGGTATCACATAAAGATTTTGTTCATAAAACAATCAACAAATTTTTTTTTACACTGAAGAACAATTGAAGAAATTAAATTTAAGTTGAGTATTTTTACAATTAAATTATTTTCATTCCCCAGGACCCAATAGTCGAATCATAGCAACAGGAGGGGCTTCAGCGAACAAAGCTGTTCTCCAAGTGCTCTCCGACGTCTTCAATTCCCCAGTTTACGCGTCAGTAAGTGGACAAATAACGTAATTTTCGCATTCCCGTATTATTTCATGAACTTTACCCCCAGGAAATGAAAAATTCAGCTGTCCTGGGAGGTGCATACCAAGCGAAGTACGCCCTCCAGCGTCATGAATCATCCTTCCAACAAATAACAAGTAGCATTCCAGAGCCAACATTGTTGTGTCGGCCCTACAGCGACGCTGAATCGGTGAGAAATCGTTAGGCCTGAGTTCTCGATTAATCCTTTAATTCTGGATATTTTTTGTTACAGATATACAAACCAATGCTCGAACGCTATCGGAAAATCGTAGCCCAACTGTTAAATGTGAATAAACTTAGCTGAGATATAACTCCGTCCGTTAATCAATCAGACAATCAATTAATAAACTAATAGGTTAATTAATTTTAATGCTAATCGAGAACCACCCGGGGAATTTGCAGAATTTTCTCACGTCCGTTAAAAAATCAACGAATCTTTCAATATTTTTACAATGAGAAGTTAATTAAAAATGTCATTAATTGTATAATAAATGGTGTGGCAAAGGATTGATTTATAAATAATTCAATTAACATCACCCATTGATTAACTAAGAGATTAAGTAAGTAGTCAGTCAATTGACTTTATTCCGAAAAATCGAAATTTATTCCTCTGAATCAGCTCATACCGTACATCCACACAAAACTATTAAATTTTTTTTCCCAAAAATTTCTTGATCGATGATTAAGCAAAATTATCAAGTCATAAACTTTTTTATGAGCCAAGAAATCCCTTTCGTTTCCCCTCATTTTCCCCAATTACTTCCACCTCTTCAGTTCCACTTCTATTAATTCATCTTTCACTGAATTTTTTTTTATTGAATCTCTTATCAATTTCGTAACTGTGATGAAGTAAAACTTATCAAATCTGATTAGAAATTCATTTAATTCAGACGATTTAATACTCAAAAGCTTTACCTTCCACAGTCGATTAAAATCCATCGATTATTAACAATAAATCTTCAATTTTACTTCTTCCTACCGCCTCTCTCCTTAGGCAGTAGGTTGACGACACTCCCACTACTGAGATTGTAGTACCCAAGGGAATTAAGATCCTTACAAAATATCCCCTCGGTCTGGATCTTCTGTTTCCCAGGAGGCATTCCAATCATCTCGCAGATACTAGCCTTGAGCGTAGCCACAGTATCATTCGGCTGGAGAGTGATGCTGAGAGTTTGTCCATTGAGCTTCCAATCAGGTTTATCAGTCATGAGTGGTACGACAACGCTGAGCTGGACAGGTCCCTTATGCCTAGCGAGGAACTGCGCCTCAGGGATGAGGGAGTCCTCTGTCTTGGCTTTTTTCGCGGGGGATTCCTCCTCCGGAGCATTCTCCATCGGATGCTTCATACCCATTTGCTGGGGAATCGGTGGCTGCATGACCGGTGGGGCGGGCATGAAGGGAGACATTGACGGTGTCATAAGGGGTGGAGGCCTGATGGGTGGCATTGGTGCCATCATCATCATGGGGGGCTGAGGAGGCATCATTGGCGCCTGGGGCATTCCCATGTGCATTGTCATGGTCGGAGGTGGCGGTTGTTGGGGGACTTGAATGGGCTTTGGCACTGGGGGCTTGGGCGGGGCCTTCAGGGTAGCCTGGGGCTTGGAGGCAACTGCTGCCATGTGATTCAACTCTGCTGCTCGACTTGTCACCGGTTTAGGACCGATTTTCTCCTTCTCCTCGTCGGGGAGGAGACCCTTTACCTGAGGGAGATCACATTGCATTGAAACAGAGTATTTAAAAATCCAAAATAATTCAATTATGACAATTAAACTTAGTTTGCATGCTGGAAGTCATAAAAGTTGAAATTATGCATAAAAATGGCAAAATGTTCTCTTAAAAAATTGATAGAAAAATGAAAATAAAGAAATAAAATATGAACAAAACATTATAAATACCTTATGAATCTGATGAATTTGCTCCTCCAACGTGATGTTAGCCCTTGCAGCCCTAGTAGCAGCTTCAACACTCGATGTATGTCCATCCCAAGTGACTTTATCGTCCTTCCTTGTGTCCTCCTCACCAATTTTCTTACCGATCGCCGTCTCCTCGTCTCCAATACCGAAAATATCAGTACGTCTCTCAGCCAAGTGCTTCAAGGAGGCGTTGACAGCAGCTCCAGAGGCGTAAACCGACTCCTGGTCCACCTTCTCCTGGTGCTTGTCCCTCTGCTCCACCCAGCGAGAGTCCAACAGTCCAATATGCATGTGCTCCTCCACCTTCTTTCCCAGAATTTCTCCCGTTAGGGGGGACACCAGAATGACGTCTGAGGGCACTGGTCTCGCCTTCTGGCTGTGCTGCTTGGGATCGTAACCCTTGCGGATGATCACGTTCCCTGGGGCTGGGGGCAGTGGTGGAGGCTGCATGGTTCCTCGGCTGCCAGGGGCATTTGGAGGCTCGTTCGGTGTGTCTTCGTCACTGGAATCCTCCTCCATGTCCTGGACCTGATTCAGAGATTAAGGAATAAATTTTATTCGTAATAGAATAGTCGGATTGCAGCAGTTTTTTTTCTTTCGTTCTCTTTCGTCAATTGATAAATTATCGATGTTGTAACAGACAAACAATCTCACCTGATTATTATCCTTCGCCGATCGATCTCTATCAGTTTCTGTTCTCTGAGGCATTTCGTCATCCCCATCAGACTCGATCTGCATCTCCACATCGTCCCCATCCTCGATTCTCTCCTGCATCAGTACTCGGGCTCCCACTTCGTCTGGGGTCGTTGGAGCTGGAAAATTGCCGACCTCGAATTGCTGGTAGTCCACAGTCTCCACGACAACAAAATCATGCCAGTCAATCTGGGCGTAAGCTACGCGCTCGCGTTCAAGTTCTTCCTCCTCTTTGCGGCGCTGGGCCTCCTGGTACTTCAGCCACTCTGATCGGTACTTCACCTGCTCCAAGATACTGTCCATCCAGGTGGACTCCTCCCGGAGACGAGGGAGGAGGTCCTTCGGGGGAATCAAGACCTTTGTGTACTGCTCCAGGAGCTTCGTAAAGTACTGGAAGAGGGAATGTTGGGGGCGCAGAAAGTCGAATTGAAAGTTTCTCTGCTCACGGTTCATCAGATTCGTGAGAAACTGACGACCGTTTCGAGCTACAAACTGCGCCGTCAGCTTTACGATGTCTCTGGGGACAAGAGGTTATATTTTTTTCGTAAAAAGAATTTCTCTGATAATAATGAACTTTCAAAAACATGTGATTCAATTCTGATTAATGACAAAGTGAGGTTATGTTCAATAATTTATAAAAACAACTCACAGATCTAAGGCAGATATTGAAGGTGGGTCTGCGATAAACTCGAACTCAGCTGGTGGATCCTTCGGTATAAAAGGCTGTTCCACTTGCTTGAGGATCTCCTGTTGCTTCTGGTGAGCACTCAGAGTGACTCCCCTAACTGTACCCACTGTGCCCACCGATGGCTCCTGTCCCCTTCCTTCCTTGAACTCCTTGACTTTGTGTTGATAATAGGCATGATATGGATCGCCGAAATTCAAGAAATTAAACTTGGCGTTTCCTGTTTCGTTCTGACGAATCCTGGACTCGAACTCAGGACCATTTCTGGCGACAAAGCTCGCGGTTTTGTCGACAATATCTGTAACGCTAATTATAGGAAAATATATCAACGGTGGAGTGGCATTGATAACATTTTGTTTAACAGCTTAGTTTTGGTAAATCAATACGAGTTGTTTATTCACTCATCAATTCAGTATTTGTTTGTTGATAAAGGATACTTCTAACCTCCGGAGGAGGGTAGATAATGCCGACAATGGGCTGTGAAGACGGTGCAACGTCTTCCCCTTCGATGGGAGGCGGTGGAACAACAACAGAATCTTGTCCTGGCATTTTCACTGTTCACTGGTACTAATAAATCACCACTTCACCATATTTTATCATCAACAATGATCAAAGGAGGTTTGGAAGTGTCCAACCAGTTCAACGAATCCACGGAAATGAAGTGCTGAAGCTTTCGAGCTAGTGAGCTCATACAGGAGAGAATTCGACAGCAGATTGTCGACACTTATGGGACACCTTCAACTGCCTAATTTCGTAGCGGTGGCGCATGAACTACGCTGGTGACTGTGCCTGTCAGCAAGTCCTTACCGTCAGGTACAGGAATGGCTAACTGGGCTGTGGGCCTTTTGTTTTAGGAGGCCCCGAAATCGAGAAAACCCCGAAAATCGTAAAAATGAGGGTTAGAATATTCCCGGAGGCTTAGAAAAATTACCAATCGACTCACGAACTGAGCCCCACGTAGTTCGCAATGCTTTACCGACAGGTAGTTCCCTCATTGTAGTTCAGGCGCCACCACTACGAAATTTTGCGGTTGAAGCCACTCTCTAAGCGATAGGAATGTCCCCTATAATCTCTGTATTAGGGGGGCTTTCTTTCACAGACGCCTCTAACAGCCGAACAGAAAAGCCTTCTCTGATGCTCATGGAGATCCGCCCGGAGATTCAACACGTTTTGATAGTGCCCCCCGGATATTTGTCATTGGATTATTTTGCCGGACCTCTTGGTAATTATACCGATGATTACACTTTTATCAATACACCAGTGCACTATATTCCGAGTTGAGATGAGATCCGGGTACTGATAAGTCTTGTGGGTAATTAATCGTTCTTGCATCATTCCAGGGTAATTAGTGGTTGACATCATGCCTACTATCGGCGTAAAACGTGATTCCCTGTTCAAAGCTCTGGGAAAAACATATTGTGAGTTTTTGAATTTTCGTACAAAGCAAGATGAAAAAGTATTTATTCAATCGTAAATATTTTCTAAATTAATTAATGAAAGGATGTGGATAATTCAGGCCTTATTTTGAAGTCAGGAAGATTCCTTTCAGAATGAGGAAATTTCCTGCTGATTTAACTCAGCAGTTTCTTTGGAATTGAGGATTGAAGATGGCTTTATTCATTTTGCCATAATTTATTGCGAGATTTCATCACTTTTGTGATGTTTGTTTTTTTTTTTTTCAGCCGATGAAGAATTTCAGACGTTGTGCTTTGCCTTCGGGCTGGAGGTGGACGAAGTGGTAATGATTGATGACAATACTTTCATTAGTGTTATTATTTTTATTTATTACGAGGATTGAGTAGAAAGGGATGAGAGACGTTTTATGGGCCCGTAAAATTCTCCACAACAAAAAACTTGTCACATTTTTTTGCCTACCCAATAGACACCCAGAGATATTCACAAAATAAGTATCAAAAAATTTCAGACCACCGAGAAGCAGATGATTTCCAAGGAACAGGGAGTGGAGCAAAGCACTGGCGCCTCCGAGGAGATCATCTACAGGATTGACATTCCCGCGAATAGATACGATCTCCTGTGTATAGAGGGTCTAGTCACTGGATTGTTGATATTCCTAGAGAAAATTCCAGCTCCTCGATACAAAACGATCGATATCCATCAACAACAGTCGATCGATATCACTGAAAGATGCAGACAAATCCGCCCGTACGTCGTAGCAGCGGTCCTCAGAGGTGTGACACTGACAAAGGAATCGTACGACAGTTTCATCGACTTGCAGGACAAGTTGCACCACAACATCTGCAGAAAACGATCTCTCGTGTCCATTGGAACTCATGATTTAGACACTGTAAAGGGGCCCTTCATCTACAACGCAAAACCTCCAGAAGAAATTCGCTTCAAACCCTTGAATCAGGACAAGGAATACAATGGCCTTGAAATTATGGAACTCTATGCTCATCATGCGCAACTGAAACAGTATCTGCCGATAATCAGAGACAGCCCAGTGTATCCAGTTGTTTATGACAGCGAGGGGACTATTTTGTCATTGCCACCGATAATTAATTCTAATCACTCGAAGATTACTTTGAATACGAAGAACATTTTTATCGAGGTCACTGCAACTGATCAAACAAAGGCAGAAATTGTCCTCGACACACTAGTCTGTGCCTTCAGCCAGTACTGCAAGTCCAAATTCACAGTTGAAAGAGTGGGAGTTCGTGCAAATCCTGGGGAATCTCCTGCAGCTTTCCTGCCCTATCCAAAATTGACATATAGAACAGTCAAGATCAACAGCAAGGAGGCTGTCAACTACATCGGGGTAGAGTGTCCTCCAGAAAAGGTGGCACGATTGCTCTCGAAAATGGGACTCCAGACCACTGTTGAAAAGGATGAGCAACTGATTGTGGAAATTCCGCCAACAAGACACGATGTCATGCATGCCTGTGACATTTACGAGGACATTGCCATCGCCTGGGGGTACAACAACATCAAGAGAACTATCCCCCACACACCGACGATTGGAAAGGAATTTCTTCTGAATAAATTGTCTGATCATTTGAGGCAGGAGATGGCTCAGGCCGGCTTCACTGAGGCCCTTACTTTCTCGTTGTGCTCGAGGGAGGACGTCTCGGAGAAGTTGGGATGGAGCTTCGAAAAAATACCCGCTGTCACGATAGCAAACCCCAAGACTCTGGAGTTTCAAGTGGCCAGAACGTGCCTTCTTCCAGGACTTCTCAAGACAATTTCCGCTAATAAGAAGATGCCATTGCCCCTGAAGCTCTTTGAAGTCTCCGACGTTGTTCTGAAGGACCAAAAAAGTGAGTGTGGAGCGAGAAACGAGAGAAGATTGTGCGCAGTATACTGTAACAAGTCCGCTGGTTTCGAGATCATTCATGGACTTCTGGACAGGACGATGCAGCTCTTGGAGGTCCCCTGGAGCGTCGATAAGAGCCAAAATGGGTACTACCTCGAGGCAGCAGAAGGTAAATTATTTTTTATTAATTGAATTGTCAAAACTCAAGGGGTTTTCCATTAATTTACTTTCATTATTTTGAGCAGATCCCACGTATTTCCCTCAGAGATGTGCGAAAATTATCGTCCATGGAAAAGTCATCGGGAAAATGGGAGTTTTACACCCGGAGGTTCTTCAGAAATTCGAACTTCACCTGCCCTGCTCATCTGTTGAAATCAATATTGAACCATTTTTGTAGTTTATTTTTCTGATTCACAGGAAAAATAATTATTTATTGTATTTTATGGAATTGGGTAAATGGTGGTACTATTTCATCTTTAGAAATAAACGATGGTTATGAAAAATTAAGTGATGAAAATGTCTTAAAATTATGTTTAACATCAAATTTAATTGCCTACAAAGAAGGTCCCGTCAGACTTCAACTCTTCAGAAACTGAAAAATGAAAAAAACTGAAAATAAGCAATTGATTTATTTAATGTGTCTTGCAGATTGTTTTTTTAAACAGACTCTCGTTTGACTAGGGCATTCCCGCAAGTAGCCACCCTGGACATTCGAAAATACCACAACACACCATTGCGCGGCACCCGGACACAATTTTTTAAAGTGGATTCCAAGATTATTTTATTTCATGTTGTTGGATCCTCTTAAATTTTGTTTTTTCAATTTGTATTTCCTCCCGTACCTCACAGGCTTTATTTTGATGAGAGACAGTCACTTCTAGACTTCAAATTAATTATCAGGTTAATTACCATCAGTCTCGAGAATATTCTAGAAAATGTGAGAACTTGCAAACCGACATTTTCAGTCCTTGAAAAATATCCCCCAATATTCTGGGGAACTCTAGAAACCTCCAGAGAGTGTTGAAATTTTCTAGAACTTCATTCTCTTGGAGTTTAGCCCCAAACCCCCTTCTCCAGTAGCAGCTTCCGCAGGTTCGTCTGTGCATTGAGATCCCAATCACCTGGAAAATGGCTCCCCCTTTACATCAAAGATTCCGACTATTCAAAGTCGCTCCATTACTTCGTTCTAAATGATGCTGAGGCCTTCATCAGCCTCATCCAAATGAATCTCTGAAATCCCTAAAAATTTCAAATCCGCACCAGAAAACCGCCAGAAAAAACTCATCCGTCGCTCCCCCAACGCCGAACACACACACCGACTCTTGTAGCCTGGCTGTACCCCCTCCCCTCGACAGGCTTTCGTACCTATCCTCAATCTCCGCGAAAATTCTCGCCGTCCAACCCCCGGGGGCCCCCTCACCCCCTCCGACCAAGGAGTTACCATCGTTCGTGTACTAGGAAACGTAGTCGTTTGCTCATGGTTCGGCCACAGTCGGCCATAGTAGACATGGCGGATGTTAGCTTACGTGAATGACGGACGAAGAATCGTGGTGTTGAAGAAAAAAAATTGTTAAAAAAACCTAAAGAACTCACCGAATTATCGTTACGTCTCTGCACAACCGATTAATCCAGAGGCATCGATACGTTCCTCGAGTTTACGTGGTAATAAATACCGTGAAATAATCAGACAAGGGGGATAAATACCCCAGTGATTTGAAGTGTGTGTTGGTGGCCACGGGGTAGAGAACGATAAAAAAAAAAAATTGTGTCATATGATTAATCCGGTAGGTAAAAATGCAGAATGTAGCACAAGGAACAACCTCGGATAGCCAGAAGCACGATAAAAATTGTGCTCAAGAAGTAACATCTACA
This sequence comes from Diachasmimorpha longicaudata, assembly GCF_034640455.1. Lineage (NCBI taxonomy): Eukaryota > Metazoa > Arthropoda > Insecta > Hymenoptera > Braconidae > Diachasmimorpha > Diachasmimorpha longicaudata. Next base: position 3,052,575 of record NC_087240.1, read on the forward strand.
CCACAGTCCTCGAACTCTAGCCCAACAAAGTCAGAGACCGAGACCTTCTCCGAACTACAGCCACGATTTATGACAGACTCATCGGAAAGTGAGGAGGACAGTATTTCCGAGGTAATGGGGTCTCCACCATTTTTTTCATCATTTTTTTTTTTCGGTTATCATCCCCGTTGTGTCGATTTTTGCCCGAGTGGAATGCGGTAATTGTTCATTTCGTCGGTAAAAGAGGGGCGAGGGGGAGGGGGGGGTCTTCTTGGTCTATTCAACACTTTTTTACGTCCATTTCCATTGCGCACGAGGGGCGGCCTTTCGTCCGCATCGCAGTATTCTCGGGGCCTCATGCACTCGAATGCAATTAACTACTTTTTTTTCTTTTTCATTTTAATTTTTTACTGTAGCCACCGACTCTGGGGGAAGCTTTTGCCGAGCTTCGGGGGACTTTTTTTTTTTTTTCGGTGCCTATGTTTTGGTTGATCGCTGCACGATGACATGATCGGATAATCAGAGGTTTGGCCAATCGAGACCGATCACGTCGTGCGTCAACAATTTATTCGTCACGTTGAGAATAATTAATGAGTAATTAAAGTTTTGAGAGGAGTTTGGGTAGTGATGAGGCAGGTTGGAAAATTTTCATAAGTCTGAGGTGGCTGGCTTCACATTTTTCGGGAGGTATTTTCGCATTTTTGCACGTGTTTCGTTGGCTTTGCAATTTTTGGCAGAGGATTGTCAAGAAGATTCTTTGAGACTTCCAAGTTTGTCTCCTGGTGAACGGTGTGCGACACGTTTTTGTGAAAATCATCCGAAGTTTCTCCTTTTTTACTGCATTTTTTAGGAGGTGACAGCACACGCTTTTGACGGAAAATTCAATTAGTTTTAGCTAATAAAAGTTTGTAGTGTGCGACTTAATGAGGTAATGGATTCTCAGATAATGAGGGATTCCATTAGACCAGTTTGGAAACGTCTAGTTGTTTTGGGAACCACTGGATCTAGGGGAAAAATTGTAACATTTTTAGGGAAAATTTTGTGTTCAAAAAATTGTTTGTTAACACTTGTGCAAAAAGACAAATGGAATTTTCTCGGCTTATCTAGAGGGCTAGACTTTCATAGTTTCAGCCGTTAATGACTGATATTAATGGTTTTTAATTTAATTTCTTCCAACCAAATTAATTTCCAATTATTCGGTGACTAGATATTTTATTAGTTTCCTCACCTTTCTGACCTTTTGACGTTTTGATTGCCTAATCATCCTCGAAAGTTATGGACTTGACAAAAGAGGTTAGAAAATCTGGGGAGCTAGATAATTCTGATTATCTGCAAAAATGTTTTCAATACATTTCACCAGTTGCTGAAAAATTTTCGAACCATATTTTTGCAAAAAATCCTTCATTCTCCTGCACCACATTGATGGCAGGACCATTCAGATGGATTTTTCACTCGATTATAAAATCAAATTTCTTTTTTCACTCGATAGCTCCTGAATTCCAATCCTCCCAGCAGTATCCGCAACGTCGCGTCAGGTTGCCCTGAGTTATGTTCTCTCGTGCCTGTTTTCAGTGCCTTTGATCCGAGAGGCCTACGACCTAGCCTCTTCTCCCACTATTACACGAGGGGGGGAGGGAGAAACACCAACTCTTTTACTCTCAACAATCCGGGGTACAACTGACTCAACTCAGCTTGTAAATAAAAACCTCAACATCATGAGTTGAGTGGTGTTTCGTGCAATCCCAACGTCAATCTCTCCACTTTCATTATCAAAATAATGAGGGAAAGAGGGAATTATTGTTATTTTTATCTTCTGTGTGATTAGTATGAGAGATTGAATCGAATGAATTTTTTTTCACTATCTCGTGCCAATGTGTATTTGTGTTTGATTACATAACATAACAGGAAACTGAAGAGAGATTGTCAGGAGTGAGTGAGGTGGAAGATGTCAAATTTCCAGGGAAATCACTGATTTTTTACCAGAAAATTTCTCACTCTGGACATTATCAAAAATGTCAGAAGTTATTCCGTTGCAAATTTAATTCTGTACAAACAAAACATTGACATTACAAAAATATCCACTCGTTTAGCTCGCCTTTTCCCTTTATTCCTTGTTAATTGATTAATTATCTTGGTAACAAAGGAGGAAATGTCGCAAAGAATTTCATTCTCTTCGGAGAAGATCTTGTGAAATTTTTCGCTAGACCCAGGGGTTCGATTATCCATAGAATGGGCAGCAAAAAATCCAGGCTTCCGAGGAAATTTGGATTTTTTGTGAAAAATCGTAAAAGTACAATGAATTTATGGATAAATGCGACTCTCTGGTGTTTCCTGCATGCACCCACACAATAGTCACTACTAGACTATTACCAGTACCCACATCCCCTATTCACCGAGACAATTCGACCCGTCTCAATAAAAAACTATCATTTCGAAATTGTCGACACCTGCATGACGCCTGCGAACGTTAATTTTCCCTGGATTCATCAATTCCCTTCAACTGTACCAACAATCAGCTCATTTGGATCCCGAAAATAGCCATGTTATGCTCTAGGTGGCAACATTTCGATGATTCCCTCGTCGGTGAATGTTGAAAAATTTGCTGTTCACATTCTCCTCGATTGCTCAATGCTCTCGAAAACAACAGCCTCGAGGGCAGAGCAGGGACCAGTCTTGTAGATCAGGAAATTCACGACGAAAATCATCTGCTGGTATTTGTTAAAGGCCACCGGTGTCACGTGAATCAACACTGAAACTTTTCCAATCTCGTTCTGCATCTCCATAATTTTTAGCATTTGTAATATCAGGTAATTAATCATCTGTTGATTTGATTCAGTAGCATAAATGATTGGCAATGCAGACGGATTAACTTATTAATTGGAGAATATCGAAGTCCTTTCACTAATTTGTAGGTTATTCCCTGTCGAGGAGCTGTTGATGAAAATTTGAAATTTCTCGTCAGTTCTAGAATTTCTGGAGCTTTCGTAGCTCCAGAAATGATAGAACTGACTGGAGCTTTCATTTTCTTCATCTTTTGATGAACTATCTATTCAGTAGTTCAACTAAATAATCAATCCATCAAATTTTCTATAATTTTCAACTATTTATTCCTCACCCCTTTTTTCCTGAATGACATAACTCTTCCCTAGTTGGATAAACACGAATTTATGATCGCCCCAGACCGTAAAATATTTTTATAAACAAAAAAAAATACATTCACAGAAAATTTTGGAAATTCAAAAAAGATGTTGTTGGAAACAGCTCCTTAAAAGCCCCTAGAACAGGGGTCTCCTCAGTAGTGCCCCAGTTTTCCCCCAAATCTCGGAAAAAATGAACCCCAAATTTCCCCAAAAAACCTGAGGAAGCCCTCCTTAACCCTGACGCCCCCGTTCCCCCGTGATCCCTCATTAATCCTTTGTTACAAACCAAAACCCCTCGAGCCTCTCATCCCCAGGGACGTAGCCACCTCAAGGGCCGACCCCCCCTCCGCCCCTCCAAAGCCCCCACAACCCTCTCCCCATAAAGTGTCAGTATGATCCACCGTGGAATGGCTGCACATTGTTCAATCCTCTCATTTTTATAATACATTAGAGCGTTTTGTGCGCGATGGTAAAGCCAACCCAACCGACACGAACCCGAGTCAACCGAGGCTCTCAAACCCATTCCGTACAACAATGACGTATTGAACTCACAACTTGTACTTTCACTCGTGTCTTCCTCATCTCCAGTCGCTAAAAAATCCGTGACAATTGTCGAAAGGCCCCAGTAATTTCCGCAATCCACTGATTGTCGATAAAAAATGGTGTGAAGAGCTCGAGATGATGAAATAGTCGGTGAATTTTGGAATTTTCAATCGGGGAGAGGTTGGGACTGAGTGCCACGGAGTCGTTCGATGCCCCCTTCGCAGTGTCCTTGTTCCAGAATGTTAAAAACCCCCTCTTGATAAAAATTACGATTTAGGGAGGGCTTCTCGATGGTAGAGGGAACGTTCTGGTGCATCGTGAGTGTCATTGTTCCATGATGTTCACCTCTATTGTCCGTATCAAAGTGCATTATTTTCGGTGGCTCATGTAAACTCACCTAGAACTTGATCGAGTCGCCCCGCATTTTTTCGTGATGAATGGCCTCTCTCGCTCTCACTCTTGCGTTCCAACGCTCATAACCTCAATTGTTACATATCTCGGGGAGCGGAGATTCTGATGGATTGAACAGTTCCTGTGTTGTGGTTGTTATAAACAATTCAAATGGTCTCGTGTGATTTAATTTATCAATTTAATGAATGATGCTTGTTGGACAATTTTTCACACTTTTCCCCTCCATTTTTTTTTTTCCATTACAGCCGGAGTTTTTTCGTGCTGCCATTGAACAAGCTGCACTCGAAGAGGATCATCATCTTGAGTCGTCAAAATTCTTGCTGGCCCCTGAAGATCCGGAGAGATCTGTCGATCCGGAGACACAGGCGAGGCTTGAGGCACTTCTTGAAGCCGCTGGCATTGGAAAATTGTCGTCTGGAGATGGAAAACATCTCGCTGATCACGAGGTACTCAGACGTTTAACGTCCAGTGTTTCTTGTGCACTTGATGAGGCTGCTGCTGCATTGACACGTATGCGCAGTGATAATCCGAGGAGTCAGAACGAAAAGAGGTCGCTTGTTGAGGCCTGCACTGACGGGGACGTTGGTACTGTCAGGAAGTTGCTTACCGAAGGGAGGAGTGTTCACGAGACCACTGAGGAGGGAGAGAGCTTGCTGTCATTGGCTTGCTCTGCTGGCTACTACGAACTTGCACAGGTGAGGGCTTGATTGATTTTTTTGGAAATATGTTGGCAAGCAATGAATTTTAGGGAACATGTCATGAGAAACTTTTTTTAGAGGAGACAACTCTGGACAAAAAAGGTTCTGTGGTGGTTTTTGATAAACCCAGTGATCTTTTAGATATTCAAAGACCAATGCTTGGACGTAAAATAAACAACGACAACATTTTATGCTTTATAGTTCTTTGTGAATATCTTGGCACGGCGTCAGTTTTGGAGAAAATGTCAGAAGACACTTTTTGTAGGCGGTAAAATTCTCAAAAAAAAGTCCTATAAATTTTTTCCCTGTGTTGTGGCAGTGGGGATATTTATAAAGATGAATTTCGGTGTACAGTTGAATAAATTAGGACTTTTATTGCTTAAAAAACCTCTTGTATTATTATTATGAGACAGAGAGTTTTTTTGCTTCAATAATTATGTCCTGATAGTTTTACATCATCCCTTAACCCAAACCTGTCTGTTTCCAGGTCCTCCTCGCGATGAATGCCAACGTGGAAGATCGTGGAATAAAGGGTGACTGCACCCCCCTGATGGAAGCAGCGAGTGCAGGTCATGTCGACATAGTTTCACTGTTAATAGCCCACGGAGCAGACGTTAATGCTCAATCGACCTCAGGCAACACTCCCCTGATGTACGGTTGTGCTGGTGGTCATGAGGACGTTGTTAAGGTCCTCCTGGAAGCAGGCGCCAACGTGGAGGACCACAATGAGAATGGTCACACACCCCTCATGGAGGCAGCCAGTGCAGGCCATGTACCAGTGGCTAAAATTCTTCTAGAGAACGGAGCAGGTATAAACACCCACTCGAACGAATTCAAAGAGTCTGCCCTGACTCTTGCTTGCTATAAAGGACACTTGGACATGGTAAGATTTTTGCTGGAAGCTGGTGCTGATCAGGAGCACAAAACTGACGAGATGCACACAGCCCTGATGGAAGCATCAATGGATGGTCACGTTGAAGTTGCCAGACTACTTCTGGATTCTGGTGCCCAGGTTAATATGCCCACCGACAGCTTCGAGTCACCACTGACTCTGGCAGCATGCGGTGGGCATGTAGATCTTGCAATGCTCCTGATTGAACGAGGGGCAAACATCGAGGAAGTCAATGACGAGGGCTATACACCCCTAATGGAAGCAGCACGTGAGGGTCACGAGGAAATGGTCGCTCTACTGTTGAGCCAGGGTGCTAATATCAATGCTCAAACCGAGGAAACCCAGGAAACAGCACTCACTCTAGCTTGCTGTGGAGGCTTCCTCGAGGTTGCTGATTTTCTCATCAAGGCTGGCGCTGACATTGAACTTGGTGCATCAACACCACTTATGGAGGCTGCACAGGAGGGACATCTTGATCTTGTCAGATATCTACTTGAATCTGGTGCTGATGTTCATGCTCAGACACAGACTGGTGATACAGCACTCACTTATGCATGTGAAAATGGACACACTGATGTCGCTGATTTGCTGTTACAATTTGGAGCTGATCTGGAGCACGAGTCTGAGGGAGGTAGAACACCATTGATGAAAGCATGTAGAGCTGGGCATCTTTGCACGGTTCAATTTTTAATATCTAAATTAGCGAGTTTAAATCGTAATACAACGAACAATGATCATACACCACTTTCACTGGCTTGCGCTGGGGGTCACGTGGCTGTTGTTGAATTGTTGTTGGCGCAGTCTGCTGATCCATTCCACAAGCTCAAGGATAATTCTACAATGCTGATTGAGGCTGCTAAGGGTGGACATACCAATGTTGTTCAGCTGTTGCTGGATTATCCTCATTCTATCATGATGAATGCACCTGGTGTTGCCGCTGGTATGGGACAGGGTGTGACACAGGGACAGGGACAACCACAGACTAGCGGCCAGAATAGCAATCCTGTCCAGGGACAACAATCCAGTGCCGATAATAATCAAGCTAAAGGGAATGGCAAGAGCCTTTTGAGGAAAAATTATCGCGCCGCTAATATGCCTGATGTGGGATTGACTTCTGCTGAAGCACAGCAAGTCAGGACACAACCTGCAGGGGAAACTGGCATTGGTCCTGCTACTGTCGATGATACCAATATTCTGGATAAAGGTAGTGGAGGATTTCGGGGACTCACCGAGCCAAATATCACTTTGAGTCCTGGACAGGCTGCGGGAGCGTCAACCTCTGGGGATGGTGGGAAGAGTGCTAGGCATGAACAGATTATTCACAAGCAGCAGATCCTCGAAGAACTCCAGGTTGGTTTTTCAAGGCTTAAGGACGCCACTATTATCATTATTATTATTATCAAATCAAAAGATTTTTTTTTTTATTTCAAATATTCATTTTCAAAAACGTCTCTAAAATTATGAATTTTACGGTGAAATTTCAATGAAAATAGTCTTTTCTTTGTGTAAACATGAGGAATGCAAAAAATGTAAAATTAATTTTACGGATTTTTGAGCTTGGATACTAATTTAATGGAGAAGAACTTCAAAAACATGGCATTTCAGAGGGTAGAGCGCCAGCTTCAACACAAGGCAGCTGGACAAATGTTCCTAGAAGCCGAGGAACAGCAACGCCAACAATCAGCTGGTGATGGGACTGATCCAACCGATGCAATACTGCCAGGAATTATGGGTATCGACTTACCAACTCAACCAACCACTGCTGGTACGTACAACAAAAATCATCACAACTTATTGTCGATAATTGTATGCAATGAGCCCATATTTAAGTGGTGAAGTGATCAAATTAAATTGTTATTTTTGGAATTTTGTAAATGATTCGTATAAAATTTAATTACCAATTAATTGATTAATTGGCGAGTTGATAAATGTATTCGTAACTCGTATTTTACGTTGAATTCATTTTCGTTGGGTTGAAAAAACTTTAAATGCAAGAAGTTCTAGAAAGTTCTATAACAAGTAGATGAATCGAAAAAATATATATTACACAATTTAATTCTCTCAAATAATTATAAATAACGCGCTAGAAATCACTTCACTTCAATCCCTAACCATTTACCTTCGCTTAATTAGTAATATAATAATTGACCCTCAACATCACTCAAAAAAAAAACGTCGAGTTCATTAAGAAATGTATAAAGACCCAAAGGCACAATCGTTCGAATGGTTATGGTGTTTCGGTAGGGCTACTCTGTGGTGCTGCAGAATTATCAGGTGATCATCAAGATCCAGAGGCACTGTCTTTGTGTCAAGCCATTGACCGAGGTATCAGTATTGGCAAGAGTCTCATGCTGAAGGAACAGCTAAGATCAGCTGTGAGATCTCTGCCACTGACTCTCACCGATCCACAGCTGTCAAATGTTCCATCAACATCAGCCTTGACGACACCAACAGCTTTAACATCATCAACACCAGCGCCAACATTTGATTTTCCAGCGACAACTGTACCACAGCTACCTGTTAACCAGCCACATCAAACAATAACAACAATCAGCGATGTCAGTCAGAATACAGCAATCAGCGATCGTCCAAAGGCAAAACCAGTGTCCAAAAAGGACGGCAAGATGACGCGTAAAGCAGCAATTGCTTATGGAAGATTTCTCCAACGCGCTGCTACCCAGGAAGCTGCACAGCAGGAGAAACAGCAAACAGCAACTATGTTTGGATTGCAACAGCAGTATGAGGACAAACAACGACAGCATACCTTTCAAGTCAGACAAGTCTATCAGTTACAGCAGTTGAATCAACAGTTACAACTTCAACGCGATCAGTTGCAGGTTCGTCGATTGTTTTAATTGAGAAACAAGTTTGTTGGGAGGGGTGATTATAATAATTAATTTGTTAAAAAACTAACTCATTGGATTGACAATCTCGGCAATGAGTATTTATTTTCATCATAACTCAGAAATCATTTGTGGAGACTTGAATTTCCACCAACATATCACTCGAAGATGACTCCTTACCGAGATAATTTCCAACAAAAAATTAAAATTTTAGCTAAACCCTAGAGTTAGCAAATCCCATAAATACTAGTTCCATGAGAAAATGCCTGATGGAATGCTAAACAAGAAAATTCAATCTGAATTAATTAATCTTCGGATTTCGCCCCATAATCGCCTGTTTTCTTCTCTCAAAATTAATAATCCAATTAACTTATCGATGCGATAATCGAGGAAAACTGATTCAACCTAGAAAAGCCTGAAGACTAGACAGAATTCAAATTAAAAAAAAAAAAGGGAATGATAAACCACATGCCCCTAATCTCTGAATCCAGGTACAACAGCAAGAACAACAGCAACCCCAACAGCAGGGTGGAATGGTGGGCACTGGAGATGTTATGATGCCAAGCCAACTTGTTGCACAGACCCACCAAGATAATCAGCAAGATCAGGTATTAATCGAAAAAAAAAATAAACAAACAAACAAACAAGATTCAAAAATACTGAGAGAAGATTTTTGTATTAATGTGAAAAATCCTAGACGAGTCAGTGGCTGACGAGGCTCTATTTTTGTTAATTCCTCCGCCTGTAGAATACATTTGTTATATTTATTTATAACCATGTGTGGGAGAGAAAGCTTTTCTGTTGAATTTAATTAATATGAGTGAACGAATTTGGATGCTTGAGGAGAAATTTGTCAACTGATGTTGTTGAATTTTCAATGTAGCAAACCAGCCAGCTTAATATACCGGATATGGAGAGTGATTTAACGAGATTACACAGAGACAGTGCTTGTCCATTCTTTGCTGCTGCACAGAAAGCTAAGGCACTTGCTGCCGATGACAAAGTACTCAAATTAGATGATGAAATGCAGATACCTATCGAGGAGGTTGCCGAATTTATCGACTCCATTGCCTTCGTCGATGTGCCTAACGGTAATTATTACAGGCGAATTATGTTGAGAGATTTTGCTACTGTCTGGTGATTATTTTTTAATGGTTTAGGGGTTGTTTTGGTGGTTACTTGATGTGGGGGAATTTATGTTTTCAGCTGGAAATGAGGAGCAGGAGAAGGCGGAATTGAAGAAAATGGAGGTGAGAGCGTTGGATAGGGATCAGAGGAGGGAAGAACTCGCTGAGGAAATTTTCTCCGCTGATCAGAAAATCATTCGAAAAATGTTTGAACAGGTAAACTACAGGCGTTAGGTCTCAAAATTTTTCAGAGTTCTTAACCACCTTTTTATATTTTTTCCTGTGATTTTTAGGACTGATAAGAAAAATGTGATAGTAATTGACTATTTTTTTTTCTTTCCAATGTTGATTTTTCTACTTTCTATTTTTTCCTGGAGTACATTAAACAAATTAGAAGATTTAGAGCTAATTTAATGATTAATTCTCCATCAGTTCTTTAACTCGACAACAGCTCATTTTCCCCGTCTATTTTGCCCCCCAAAAAATCTTCACTCATTTCCAAAAATCTCACTACTCCCTTTACCTCTCCACCAGGAGGCAAGTGAGAAAGCCAAACGCGCGGCCGAGCGCCTAGATCCAATAACAATGGAGGCATTTCAGCGGGGTTACTCCTTTGCTCGTCGTCAACGAAAATTGGACAGTGAATTGTACGAGCCCCAGCCCCCAACGCGTCACGTCCAAGCTCCAAGTCTCGATCGTTTAGCTCAACAGTCCAACGGTTTTGCCCAACCCTCCAGTTCTACATCCAATGCCACAACAACTACCAACGTGAACGCAGGCACCAATACCCCTACTACCCAGGTACAAGTTGCCACTCAGACACAGGGATTGGCGACACCAGTGGCGACGAATCTTGATAAGAAGCAGGTCTACACACCCAGTGTTGGTAGTAAGGGAAAGAAGGCGAGATATCCAGTGACATCTCCCCAAACCTGTCCCCAACAGACCACTGCCCCCTCAACACCACCAGCAGCAGTTCAGAATTACCAATTGGATCCCAATACTGTCAACGCTGTTGTCCAATACCCGAGTGGTTCAGCTTCAACAAGTCCAACGTACACACCATCAATACCAACCACCCCAGCTCCAATGACTCAATTTTCAGTGATGGACGTTGATTCCGAAACCGACAGCAATCACGACACAGCTCTGACTCTGGCCTGCGCTGGAGGTCACGAGGAGCTAGTTGAATTTTTACTGTCACGAGGCGCTGACATTGAACATCGAGACAAGAAAGGCTTCACACCACTGATCCTGGCAGCAACAGCAGGACATCAAAAAGTCGTTGAGATACTACTCAATCATGGAGCTGATATTGAAGCACAATCAGAACGTACCAAGGATACACCACTCTCTCTGGCTTGCAGTGGAGGAAGGTTTGAGGTAGTGGAATTATTGCTGACAAGAGGAGCCAATAAGGAGCACAGAAATGTTTCTGATTACACGCCATTGTCACTGGCAGCTTCTGGGGGATACGTTAATATAATAAAATTACTTCTCTCCCATGGAGCTGAGATTAATTCAAGAACCGGATCTAAACTTGGAATCTCACCGTTGATGCTGGCTGCTATGAATGGACATACTGCAGCTGTCAAGTTACTTCTGGACATGGGGAGTGACATAAACGCTCAGATTGAGACTAATAGAAATACAGCGCTGACCCTGGCTTGCTTCCAGGGTAGACACGAAGTTGTCAGTCTTCTTCTGGACAGAAAAGCTAACGTGGAGCATCGTGCGAAGACTGGATTGACACCTCTGATGGAAGCTGCTAGTGGTGGATACGTCGAAGTTGGAAGAGTTTTGCTCACCAAAGGGGCCGATGTCAATGCAACACCTGTGCCCTCATCACGAGACACTGCACTCACTATTGCTGCTGATAAGGGACACTGCAGATTTGTCGAGCTACTGCTGTCTCGTGGAACTCAAGTAGAAGTTAAAAATAAAAAGGGAAATAGCCCACTGTGGTTAGCTGCCAATGGTGGACATCTGAATGTCGTTGATTTGCTTTATCACGCGGGAGCGGATATTGACTCCCAGGACAATCGTAAAGTCTCGTGCCTCATGGCTGCTTTCAGAAAGGGACACATCAAGGTCGTCAAGTGGATGGTTAACCACGTGACACAATTCCCCAGTGATCAGGAGATGACGAGGTATATTGCAACAGTTAATGATAAAGAGCTGTTGGTCAAGTGTCAGGAGTGTGTGAAAGTTATCAGAGCTGCTAAGGAAACTCAAGCAGCTAAAGCCAATAAGAATGCATCGAGTTTACTTGAGGAACTTGACATGGAGAAGACGAGGGAGGAGTCCAAGAAGGCTGCAGCTGCCAGGAGACGTGAACGAAAAAAGAAGAAGAAACTTGAGAAGAAGGAGGAGAAGAGAAAGCTGCACGAGGAGAACAAGAAGAACGAAACAATCTACGAGGACAAGGAGGATGTGAAAAAGTCTGAGGACGAAGAGGAGAGAGGGGACGAGAGTGATAATGAAGGGGGTGCTGATAGTTGTGAACGAATGGACAACGTGCCCTCACCATCACCTGTCAACAGAAGCCCCGACGATCCTGATAAGGAGGAGGGAGATAGCGGTATTGATGCTAATAGCCAGGGGAGCTGCAGCAGCAATGATGTCAAAGCTAGGGAGAGGAAGAAAGAGAAAAAGAAGAAAAAGAATTGCAGTCCGAGCAGCAACGAGAAGGATACATCACCCATCCGGGGTGCGTCTAATGTTTTCTCCTCGAGTTTGAATCAGAATCCCTTGGTGAAGAGTCAGGAAAAGAGAATTACTGCCAGCAGTAGTGGAATAGCATCTTCATCTGGATTAAATACCCGCTCATCAGCTAGTTCAAGTTCTACATCTGGGGTTAATGTCAGCGAGAGGAAGATCAAGGGACAGGTGTTCGAATCTTCTAGACATCCAGCTGAGAGAGAGGATTTTGAAGCCACTGGAAATGAAAATTATATTCCTGGAAAGGGGAAAAAGAGCAATGGCCAGTATGAGGAGGTGTTCAATGCATCAATTAAGAGCAATAACTCAACCAGTCCAAAGGGCACCAAGAGGGAGGAAGGATGGAAGGAGGTGGTCAGAAAAGGCCAGTCCGATGACTCCAGTAGGTTCATGAATTCACCATTCAGATCGAAAAAGGTATCTGTTCCACCGAATGCCATTAGCAGGGTTATTGGTAGGGGTGGCAGTAATATCAATGCTATTCGTGGTGCCACTGGTGCTCATATTGAAGTAGAGAAGCAGAGCAAGTGCCAGGGAGAGAGAATCATCACTATCAAAGGCTCCACTGATGCCACTAAGCAGGCTCATACACTCATTGCTGCTCTTATTAAAGATCCCGATGTCGATATACTGCAGATGCTACCCAAGAGCAAGTTAACGGTCATTACTTCGTCTACTTGGGATAAGTCTATGGTACCCGCTGCTACTGCTATGAAACCGAAAATGGGACTGGTTACTAAACCTCCTACACCTTTGCCAGGTACAACAGGTTAGATATTCTTCATTATATTACAATTATATGAAGGAATTGGGAAAATATTTATTAGATTTGTTTTTCCACTACTTGGTTAATTATATTTGCATTAATTATATTTTTACGTTTGGATTATCATATGAGTAAATTAATCTTTTTTAGGTATCCACCCAAGTAAATCATACACAGCGCCAGGTATATCAGTGCCTCAACTGGTACCTCTTCGTTCCACTTCTTCAATAAAATTAGCAGGTGCCTTTTCCACCCCCCTATCACGCGCCACAGCACCACGATTAATTGCTGCAGCTGAAAAACGTCAGTCCCAGATAGCAACATCAACAAATACCCGTACAACAATGTCCTATACATCAGCAATAATGACATCAGGACGTGCAACTAAAGTAGTAACAACGAGCACTGGTCAGACATTCGCTGCTAAATTATCAGACATCACTGCCTCACCAATGACAACAGTATTGTCATCGAGCTACTCAACGGGCACGAAACAGAAGGTTATTAATACAGTAACTGTGATGTCATCCTCATCAACAACACCAATGACATCGCCACAACAAATGATGACATCGCCAAAGCACTGCCGTACACTGCCGAATTTATCAGCTCCAACTATGCAGCATTATCCGACTAATATACCTAAAAATTCTTACACAACAAATCCAACTGTTGTTACATTATCAAGTGTATCAAATGGTCCAGAATTATCAGTGAATTCAATACGTGTAACACCTTCTCCACCAGCACCTCAGGCCCAACAATCTGGAAATTCTCAGATTCACAATCAGCCGAATCAGAATCAATCGCAGATTCAGGCACAGTCTCAGCCCCAGGGTCAGTGTCATCAGCAGATGAGATCGACAACACCAGTGGCACAAAGCCACGACCAGCCTCAACCAACACAACAGGGGACAATCCAGCCAAATACACCTCTCGAGTATTCTCTCTTCAATGATACATTCTCCAAGGTCACCCAGCAATCGATGTGGGGTCGTGAGAATGAGTCACACCAGAAGGGAATGAATTTTGCAACAGTAGCTGGAGGAGGATCATCAGCAACGTCAACAGCACCTCCAAATAAATTCATAGACAGTGCACCACCTCAGGCTGATGCATCAAAAGCTCCTGGCTATCGTGGTACTGCCATGTGTTCACCAGTCTCCAATAAACAGACATCAAATCCTGGAGCCAGTGCGATCAATCAAGGTGTCTCACCAGGAATTCATAATCCCAGCATTCAGCCCCAGTTTCAATCAAACATTAATTATATCGAGGGAAATAAATCCACTGGGCTTGCTGTCACTAGACCTGTTATGAATCAGCAGAACATTGAGCTGCCAGTCTCCATGGGACAGTTCAACAGATATCCCGACATAGCCTCCAGAAATGTTCAGGGGGGACATCAGCAGAGGGATATGCCACCCCAATCCCAGAGTGCTCCTCCTGTTCAGGAAAGACAGCAGGAGAATCAAGGACAACAGCACATAATGCCATCGAGTTCACAAGCTAATATGGAGATGTTTAAGAGTAATAATGGTGGGTTTGATCCCTCAATCAATAACGTCAACTCGAGTTTGCTGAAGATGGTGCCCAATGAAGGACAACAGCATCTCCTGCCTTTCCATCCTCATATGCAGAATTTTTCACCATCCAGCCAATCCGGCAGTGTCAACACCACTGTCAGCATGTCAAGGCTCAATCCAAGAGCTCCTGATTTTTCAAGTTCACTTCATGTTAATAATAAACACCAGGTTATGTTCAATGCTCCCAGTGGAATTCATCCCAATATGTTTGCTGTACCTCCACCACCTTCAGGCATGCCAAATAATCACGCAATGCTGGCGAATTTCCCCATTGGAAAGTATCCAGCAAGGGGAGGACCTGCTGGTAACATTGGTGGTAGTACCAATGGGCACAGGTGGTTTGGACCACATGGAAATTATCCACATCAGGAGCCCATGATGCCACAGGTGAATTTCCATCTTGGTAATATTGGACAGAATATGGAGCTGATTCAAGGACTTGAGAATGGGGGATCACCTGCCATGTCGCCATCTTCGTCGGCCCAGGTCACCCAGGAAATGAGCCAGATGAAGATCGAGGACAGGAAGGTGCCCAGGCCCATTGGAACTGAGAGAGCATGGAAGAATTATAATGCTGGCATGGGACCTGGGGGCGATGCTGAAGGAATGAACTGGATGCTCAATAGTGATAAGGGCGTAGGAAACTGGCCCAATGTTGGGGGAACTATGGAGAGACAGATATTCAGGGGGGCTGGGTATGGACGCGTTGGGAATATCGATGCTGACTTGCATCAGATGATTGAATCAACTTTTCAGGTGAGTCATCAGGTTTTTCGAAAAATTTCAACTGATTTGTGAACCTACGGCGAATGATGGACAATTGAATGAATGTATTCAAAATAATTAATTAATAATTTATTAATGATTGTTAAAATTCAGGGTCACATGGAGAACCCTCAAGCATTCCCAAACGGTACAGCAGCTGGGTTATCCTTGATGCCAGGTCTCACTTTAATGCCAGGCCAGTTCTCCAATCCCCCAACCCTCCAGGAGCTACCACCACCAGCAGAGCCAACGAAAATGGATGCACCCGGTTGGGGAATGGATCCCAACAATCAAGATAAGCCGCATCCGGTAAAATACATTTATTAAAATTGCCCACCCCTTTTTCTTTGTCCAAAACCGCAAAAAAAAAACCCGATTTCAAAAAACAAAAATACACAAGTTTCAAAAAATTGTAAGACAAAAAGCTTTACTCATGTAATTTTTCTGTAGGGATGGAACAACAAATGGACCCATTAAATGTTAGAACTTGATGCGAAAAATAATTAATACAAATTAAGACAGAAAAATAATTACCAACAACTGGGAGATGAAGACGATCTTACCCTTGATATAACGGAAGACAGCAAGAGACTCGGAAAGAAAATGATTTAAAAAAAGGAAAAAAAAAAACTAGTAGTTGTAGTTGATGAAACTGGCATAAAGCAAGAATGCGTTGGTTCTAGACACCACATTAATTACATTACTATATTCATTGACACCCAGACAACAAAAAAAAAATCCAATATTACTTGTCATGATAGGTGATAAGAGATGGTAAAACAAATCCTTACTACAATTTATTGCTATTATTATCTTCTAATATACTTATTCGATACCAATAAATAAATTGGAACAAAATAAAAAATGGTAAAAATATATTAAATGATTATAATAATGAGGAGTTGGATATTGTGGCGATTGGAGGCTTTACGACTTATTGAAGCCTTGGAATGTGTTGCTCCATGATCATAAAAATCATTTAAAATAAATAATGAACACACGGGCGTGTTTGTTTTATTGGTAAAACGCAAAAACCAATTATTGTGCGAAAATAAATGAGAGATGATAAATAATATGAAATATACCGTAAAATAAACAATACGCAGATTGGTGTGAATTCTTTTAATGTTTCCCTCTTGAGGATGATGTTATGACCAAGATCTACATTTCCCTCAAGACAATTAATTTATTTTTTAAATAAATTTAGTGATGGGCCGAGTCACAAATTTATCATTTTTTTATTCGTGTGGGAGAAAATGGATATTTCTCAGAACTGACAGAGTGAATTTCAACAAACAAGTAGTCATTTCCAAGATGTTTTAATTATCCTGAAGATGAGGGTGAATTCATTAAAATCGGATCATTTTTCTCAGGAAATATTGCAGGTTTTACAACATCTGTTTTGTCACGTAAATTTTAGTTCTCTGGATTTTTCTTGTCGATAAATTAGTGCTTGGTATTATCAACAGGTTATTCATTTTTGTGACGTAATTACCTCCTTCCCACTTCACTCCCCAATCATTGTTGGACTCTTGAACCCGTGGAAGAGCAGATCTAAAAACTGCCATCAAAATTGGTTGCATTGAGGTCATAAATTGTTTAATTAATTAAAATACTTTGTAACAATGGCGAGGGTGCTTGTTGGAGTTAAACGAGTCATCGATTATGCCGTTAAGGTAAGTCTTCTTCAGAGGATCGTTGAAACAAGACGGTTCATCATATTGTTGCTCTGGTTTAGGAATTGATTCTGCCCCAGTTATCGCGATTTTATTCAAATTATTTTTTATTGCTTGAGTGTTTTCACTTAAGGGGCTTTAAGGAATTATAAATCATTGATCAATCGTTGGATTGACAACCCAATCTGATGTTTACATGTTGAACATTGAATTTATCCGTTTTGTTGACAAACAAAGTGGATTGATGAATTAGAAATGATTAGCTATTTAATGAGTGATTTTTCAAGGAAATATCGAGACATTTTCTTAGGCAAGTTAATTCTTCAAAAAATTCCTAGGCTCACTCATTACCGAGTTAATTACCAATACCATTGTCCTTAACGTTAATGAATGTTCAGGCGAACTGAGCAAATAATTTTTATGCCACGAAATTCCCCTGAAAAACAAGTCTTCAGGTTCATGGAGCCAATAAAACAAATACGACAACTTGAAATAATCGATGTAAATTAATTTTAACCGCCCTCCCACTCTGCAACACATTAAGCAATTAATCCGCAATTAATTCACTGAAATTGATGCATCAGATTCGCGTAAAACCAGATCATACTGGTGTTCTAACCGAAGGGGTCAAGCACTCAATGAATCCATTTGATGAAATTGCGATTGAAGAAGCAGTGAGAATGAAGGAAAAAAAAATAGCTGAAGAGGTCATCGCAGTCTCGTGTGGTCCTGCCCAGGCCCAGGAAACCCTCAGGACCGCCCTGGCCATGGGGGCGGATAAAGCGATTCACGTGGAGGTCTCTGGGCCTGAGTATGAGACCCTTCAGCCCATTCATGTCTCCAAAATCCTGGCTAAATTAGCCGAGGAAGAGAAGGCCAATATTGTTCTCGTGGGAAAGCAAGCCATCGACGATGACTGTAATCAGACTGCCCAGATGACTGCTGGAGTGCTTGATTGGCCCTCTGGGACATTTTGCAGCAAAGTAACTCAATTTTACTGATTAACACGTCAATTTTACCCTCAAAGACTCCACCTGCGACTAAAACCTTTTTTCTATCAGATTGAACATGGATCTGGTGAGCTCACCGTCACCAGGGAGGTCGACGGAGGTTTGGAGACCATCAAGATTAAAACTCCAGTTGTCCTGAGTGCTGATTTACGCCTGAACGAGCCTCGTTACGCCACATTACCGAATATAATGAAAGCGAAGAAGAAACCGATCAAGAAAATAACTCCAAAGGATCTGGGAATCGACGTTTCTCCGAGAGTGGAAATTCTGTCTGTGGAGGATCCTCCAGTGAGAGAAGCTGGGTCCATCCTCCCAGACGTCGACGCCCTCGTCGGTAAATTGAAGGAGAAGGGCTTCGCTTGAGGAGACAAATTAGAAGAGAAATTATTCATGTACATCCGCCAAAGTCCCTGCGTTACATCGACGTAAATTTAATTAGGAGATGGAAAACTTGATAACTGATCATTAATCTGATTGTAAATACAATTCTATTTTTTATAAAACATTTATATGTTTAAATAAAAATTTACATTGGCAAATTAATAAGTTTAGAAGAGGCATTCTTGCAGGAAGACAAAACAAAGGGTTTTTCACGTTTTTTTATTTATTTATTTTTTTTTTTCAATTATTGAATTTATTCTTTAGTTATGAACATTCGAAAATATTCAAAAGTGTTGATTTGAACTGCACATGTCACCCTTGACATGCGCACAAAGCGCAATCCTCGGCGACGATAAACAAAAATGAGAATGGCAGTTCGCGTGTTGTCACGTTATTTCGTCCATTTGCAGCATCGGACAGCAATAATAAATGTCAGAGCAATTCATGGAACTTTCCTTGATCGTAACAAGAAAAATATCCAAAGTGCAGATAATAACATATTTGATACATCGAGGAGTCTTTTTGAGGTCAATTATAACCTAGACGGTGTCTCAATAAGATGTAAACACAGCAGAAGTGGCAGAAAGGTATTATATAATTAACAAATTGTCCAATTGATTGAATAAAAGACATTCCAGTTTTTAAATAATTAAGAGAATATTCTTTCTTGCTTCATAATTTTTATTGAATTGTCAACGAAAAAATAGGGACGAGGTCAGGAGGAAGAGGACGAGGAGGATGTTGACGAGCAGGGGGATCCGGAAATCGAATTGTTGGCTCAGGGTAAACATAATAAGATAATCACCCCTAGTACTCAGTCAATGAGGATTGATGCTGTCGTTAAAGCTGGTCTTGGAATAGCCAGAAGGTACGCCATTTTATTATTATCTCATTACCAAGTGATTTCACGAGGTCATTGAATTTTAATTATTTTATTTGACTGGTGATTGTTCTTTCAGTCGAGCAGATGTAGCTCTTTACGAGAGTAGAATTCGTATTAATAGTGAAAAGGTCTTGAAAAAAGGTTATCAAGTAAGTAAAGAATTTTAATTAAACCCTTCCCATAATCATTGTCCATTATTTAAATTATAAAATAGAATAATAAAAGGGTATGAAACTGCAGTTCCTAATTTTTGGGACCTTTGTTTTCAATGAAAATCATTTTTTCCAGTGATGAATCTTTTAGAAGTTGGATCGCTTTAAACAATCGATATTTTCCTTTAGCTTTATTGTTTAAAAACCTTAGGATGCTTTGAGGATAATTGTTCTACTTCTCAGGTGGGTATTAACGATGTAATAGACTTCATTGTGGGCCCCAGCCCCAAAAACCCGAAGTTCACGATAGTGAACAGAATGACAGTTCTGGACGCAAAGCCCAACGTAGACACGATAAAGCTGAAGGTCCTGAGGGAGAAGAATCTGGTAATCGACGACTACGTAGATTCTTACAAACTCGAATCGAACTAGTGATAAAAAGTAAAAAAGTTTGTATTTCTGTGTAAATATCTGTACAAAATGTATCAATCTCCACTCCTCGAAGATTCAACCAATTACTTTACATTATTAAAAACTAGATACAATTTTAATTGCAAAACATGTTGGCAAAGAAATATATTCAATTACGGAATTTACTGAACGTAACTTTGGAGAGCTGAAGAGAATTTTGTAACCTGAAAGAAGGGCAGACTAAAAACCCTCTCCGAGAAATTAAAAATTAATTACAGCCACCCTCACAATTTTTTACTTCAACTTCCATTAACCATTCCAGCTGCTCTCTGAATCACCATCACAGACTGTTCAACCCCAAGAACGCCCTTGCCCCGGAGTTCCCTGAGCCCATCCACGACCCCCTGGACATCCCCCTCCTTCAATATCCTCTCCACCACTCCTGTCCTTTCCCTCTCCCCGAGGAACTGCAAAAGGGCTGCAGCAAAGTGCATTTGTCCAGGTCTGAGACACCCCTCAACAATCTCTTCAAAGTGTAATTTATCCACCACTGGACAGGCGTGAAGCATCCTGAGGGCCTCTATGGACTCTTCCAAGCCCTTGTCAGTCCCTAATCTCCCAAATCCATCAGAGATGACCAATTGCCAGGCGGAGATGTATCCAGAGCAGTTCACTAGACGATCGATCCCCGCCAGCATCATGAGGCTCCTTTTGAGCTCCTTGACGAGTCCCATCCTGACCATTCTCTCCAGCGCCACATCCAGCACGTCAAACTCCTCAAGTTCAAAATCTAGAAAGATCTGGGGGATCAGTCCCAGTGCCCTAGCCACTTCAAACTGACTGTTGGCCAGCACTTGCAGGAGCTTCTGCTTGGAGCAGCTCTCGAATCCATTAACGCTGTACCCAATTCCCAGTCTCTGCAGCTCCGTCACGTACTGGAGACTCTTCATGTGCCGGTGGAACTGCTCAGGACTAATTTTCGTATAACTCTGAAGTGTGGCATCGTCTGTCAACGATTGAATTATCCGCAGAGCCCTGAACTTCACTCCAGCGTTGTAGTTCTCTTTCTCGTCGAAGGAGACGTGCACGAGGTAGTGGATGAGATCCGACTTGCCGGACACGATGTAACACGCCCGGAGGAGATTGTCATCAGTGATGAAAGTGTCAAGATCGTTGTGGTCTGCCTGCTCTCTGAAGACAGCGGTGATGCTGTCGTTCTTGGAGTCTGAGGCCTCTGGTTGTAGCCACTCCTTCAGCAATTCTCCTCGAATCTTATGGAGCTCCACTGGGAGAACACCCCCAAGAGCGTCAACCGCCGAGTTTATGTCTGGCCGGTGTCTGGTGGCTGTCCTGTAGCGCTGGGGGATGGAGTCGTCTTTGTAGAGGGAGGTTATCAGATCTTCCGGACGATCCACGAGAGTCAGGTACTTCGCCATTCCCAATCCATGAGAATGAAGAATGTGCTTTGCGGTGTTGATCACATACTTCTCCTTGATCCTGGGGAATTTGTTGGCAGGATCGGCCTTATCCCCGCACATCTCCTTCCACTGTTCCATGTACAAAAAGCACTCCTTGGCAGCTGCCACGAGATCAGCCCCAGGAGGGGTATGATTGACAACGTAATACAATGATGCAGTGCCATAGGTCAGCCTGTCGACGCCCTGCATGTAATCCAGGCACTTCTTGATGTCCTTCAAGAGGCTTGAGTTTCTGCTGTTAATGGACCACGTGTTGCAGAGCCCCTTGGAGGCCTCCCAAGCGTCATTAGTGGAGTTCCTGACCGCTAGAGTACAAATATTGGAAATGGAAATGCTGAGGATTGGGGCGATGCTCAACCACTTCTCGTACGTCTTGAGGCTGAGCTCAGGAATGATGACCTTGAAATCAACCCTGGGGAAGAAGGGCAGCCTCCATTTGGCGATGGGCGGCAGCTGTGGTTCCTGACACCAGTTGAGCCAGGCATCTGTCTCTACCTCAGTTGGTTTTCCTATTCTCGTGTAATTCTGGAGAAAGCACAGATGGCTGATCCAGTCAATCTTGTCATTTATCTCAGCAATCTCTAGTGCCAGCAGGAACACCTCGTAATGATAAATATTGAAGGATGAAGCTGTCAAGGCGTCCACCAGAAACCTCTTCATGGCGTTCTTATCTGTGATTTCAGCTGAAACCTTTTTGCACTCGACAAACAGCTCTTTCACCTGATTTTCATCGATCTTGACGTGTCTGGAGCCATCCTGGGTGTCCACCTTGAAATCCGGCTCCCATGTGGTGAGGAGAATCTCCAGATAACTGAGACAACAGTCGGTGAAGATGAAACCGAAGTTGGAACAGAAGTCCCTGAGAAGATTCAAGGTCTCAGGCCTCTTCGACGTCATGATCCTCTTCAGAATATTCCTCTTGTCTTCGTTGTTACTCGTGAGGACCTCTCGGTACGACACCCCACAATGGACGAGCCTCTTAGCCCAGTGGTGAAGGAGTCTGGAGGATTTGAGGGCTTCCATCTGGGGGTAGTTCTTCGTTAGTCTAAAGTACTCGCAACTCAGTTCTTTTATCACTCGGTCTCTTCGCTGGTCGGACTCGTACAGCTGTCCACAGTGATTGAGGAGTTTCAGAGAGTCTCCCTGGGGCAGGGCGAACAGGCAGGCAAGCCCTAGGTGAAGGTCGAAGACCATCGAATCTATGACCTTCTTCAGCATCACGGAGAGACAAGCGTTCTGGATGGTTCTCATCTCGGAGGATATCTCCTCGTGCTTCGGTAACAGCGAAACCATTTTCACACATGTCGACATCAGGATCTTTAGCACTGCCAGATCGTGGTGCTCATTCATCAGCCCTCGAGTCCTCAGGGGGAGAGCTTTCCTGAGGAGGACTATGTCCTCGTCTGAGTGACTGTCACTTCGATCGTTCTCTAGGTAATAGGACAGGGCAAAGAGGTCCATAAGATAGGGAACGAGAACCTCCCCGCAGGATATCGAGGCGTCTTTGTAGATCGGGTACAGCGGGGATTCTTGCAGCTCCAGGGTGTCGCTCACTGCCTCGGTGTAGGTGTCAATTTTAATCAAAGACTCGAGGACTTGAGGAAGTGTCTCTATTGGAGAGTACATGATGATCCTAGATATCAGATCCTTCAAGGATTTTGCCACGATGGCATCGTCTTTTCCCTCCAGGAGCAGCTGGGAGATCATCTTTAGAGAGAAAAGACATTCCTCGGAGGTGAAGATCTCCCAGGTGCTCAAACCATTCACGACGTACTCCTGGAGGACCTTCGCATCTTTCGTTGCCTCGAAGTACTCGTAGATGCCCGATAATGACGGAAGATTCAGCAGACGTGACACTCGCTCCAGATCTGCCGGAAATTTGCCGCTCCCCAGGTCCTCAGTCTCGATCAGATTCGATATAAACTCCAGTAAAATCTGCTTTTTGTTCTCGAAGTAATCGCGAATGTTGATGGAGATGTTGAATTCTGTCTTCAAGAAATAAATAGACCTGAGGTGAGGGATCATCTCCAAGATGTCGTGATTCTTCCTCGATAATTTACGGGCAACAGACTCCAGGATCTCGACGTAGTACCCTAGGGAGTCGTCCTTGTAGTCTCGAAAATTGTTAAGTCTCCCCTGAAAATCGTTGATAATCTGCTTACAGCAGAAGTCAACGACATCTTCCTCTAGCACATCCAAGATCGCCATGACCTTGTCGAGGTCTCCAGTCCTTAGGTGATAGCTCACACACGCCCCTAGCACTCTCTTTTGCTTCATCTTCTGCTCGTTCTTCGTCAGCTCCAGAAGATCCTGGACCATGCTCGCCCGAGCCTCTTTGATGATCCTCTGATAGAGATTTGGAGAGAGGCCCACATGGGCAAAGCCATACTTTTTCATGATTAATTTAACAGCAATAGAGCTGGACTCTATCCGAATTTTTCCCACCAGAGGATGATCGTACCTGCAGCTGTCCTCAGCAAGGGAAGAAATAGCTGGGGACCACGGGACAGGCGCTTTTTTCAGGACCTCCAGAGTCTGCTGAAGTCGGTTCTGAATATTGTGAATGTGCCCAATGATCACTGAGAGTCGCCTGTCCCAGGGGGCCTTCTCCAACATCCACCAGCCCTTGGACATCTTCAGGGTCTTGGCGATATACGACGACAGCACCTGATCGTTCTTCAATGAGTGATTCAGCATATACTGCTGGAGGAAGGTGCTCATCAGAGAGGGGATCTCTTCGATGTGAATTTTATTCAGAAGAAGGTGAATAACCTCCGTTGAATCCCCCAGGTACACCCCTAAAGGGACGACGATCTTGTACTTCGTCTTGAGATCCAATAGATCAGACATCGCCTGAATGAGGAGCTGCAGCTTCTGGAGATGAGAGTTTTTACTGGCGTATTGTTGGTGGAACTGGAAGCAAATATTGTACTCCTCGAACTGGAGGATTGAGAGGAGGCCGTTGGCGAAGTCCAGGCCGATGCTGGGCCAGGAGTCTCGGTGATAAATCTCCAGGGATCTCGTTTTCTTGAGGGACCACTGGAGAATAGCTGGGAGACTTGAAGGAATCAGAGCTGTGGCTGAGGGAACGAAGTGGCGAAGCCAGGGCCACAGACTGGAGGGACCCAGGGGTTCGGGGATCGACTGTAGGAGTTCATTAATGCTGCTGGTGGTCATCTGAGGTGAGATTTCTGAGGTATGTCTGATCCAGATGAGGGCTGCTGCATCCAACTCCCCCAGGGAAAGGTGCCTCATGCATTCGTCCAGGAGATTTGACTTGGAGAATCGGTTCCACTCCTCAATGCTCTCCTCAGGTTCGCCCTTTAGAGACTCGACCGCGTGGATTATCTCGAAAGTCTCCAGCTTTTTCAACGTGTTGCTCACGTGACTCAGGAGCTTGGAGAGCCTATCGTGGCCGTGGTGGCTCTTGCCCTCGAAGGAGCCCATGAACTCCACGATTCTTCTCCTAGCGTAAACCACCAATCTCCTGGTCTCCTTGTAATCCCTCGTGAGGGCATTCTTGCAGCACTCGTAGACAAACTCTACGTCTTTGATCTTGTCCAGAGTCTCCAGGAAGACTTCGACATTGACAAACTCCTCGGCGTGGACGGAAGGCTGCAGTCTCTCCATCAGAAGTTTGGCTTCTGCGTGGTAGACCGTCTCCTCGTTCAATCCAAACTTCTTCGCAAAGTCCCTGGCTTCTGTGAATTTTTGCCGGCGCAGGAGCCTCTGGAGGCGAAAGTCTGGAGAACTTTCCTCGATGGCTTTGATCCTGATGGTGTCGATTATTCCCTGGGGGTTTCTCGCAGCCTCCAGGAAGATCAGGTGGTCCACTGTGTGGTTTAGATTTACCAGGTAACTGTCTTTGGGGACGAGCATCGAGAATTTTACCTGAAAATCAGGAAAGCTCATCAAGTGAAGGGACGTGGTGTCCTCTGAGGGC
The DNA here is from genome assembly GCF_034640455.1 of Diachasmimorpha longicaudata. Classification (NCBI taxonomy): domain Eukaryota; kingdom Metazoa; phylum Arthropoda; class Insecta; order Hymenoptera; family Braconidae; genus Diachasmimorpha; species Diachasmimorpha longicaudata. The sequence goes on from NC_087240.1 coordinate 3,077,980, forward strand.
TCTGCCTTCATCAGGATTAGAATGTGATAGTCATCAGACCCCTCAGGGATTGTGATAAAATCTTCGATAGGTCCGGGGTGAATTTTTATGGAGAGAAAAGTCTGTCTGCAGATGAGGGAGAGAGATCCTTCCGTTGTGAGGCAGATGATCCCGGAGTACTTCTCGAAGTGCTGGCACTTTTTGTATCGGTAGGGAGTCGACGTCAGGCTACAGGAGATGTTCCTGGGATGTATGAAGACCTCCTCCCCTAGAGTGATGATGGATTTAGAAGGGCCAGACGTGGGAATGTCTGATGCCGATAAAATGGCCGAAATTGTAGTCACAATAGAGATCTTGGAGATCTGCGAGTCGATGGAGGATTCGTCCGAAGGATTTATCGATGGCAGTTTCAAGATTTTCCCTGTCGTAGTGACCATCGTGAGAGATAAGAAGTCCTCGGATTCTTCCAGGGACAGGTGAATCACGTTGCCACAGTTATAGGTCTCAAGGTCGATGCAGAAAAGCTGCTGGGAACCCCGAGCGAGGTTGAAGCAGTGGACGAGACCTGTGTCGATGGCTGCAAGAAGGAGATCCGTGGAGGAGAGGCAGTAGGAGGTCACTGGGGAATCAAAACCGATGCTGGTGAGGATCTCCTGGCAGGATTCGTCTTCGAAAATTGTGAGGGAGTTGTCGACGGAAATGCAGAGGAATGCGTGGTGGAAAGAGGCGTGAACTTTCGGGGAGAGAACCTAGAATTTTAATAATTTATTACCGAACATTCAGAGACTGAATCTACACGACTTTTCTCTATTTCAAAAATTTTTTTCGGTCTTCAAAATGGGAAATGATTTATCTAAATCGTGTCAATGAATCAGAAGATATTTCCCCGTTAGCTTCTTACGAAAATGTTTTACCTGGGGATTTTTATCATTCTGAAGGTTGCGTTGACGTTCCTCCGGGTCATCACATTGGATTGTCGCCCTCGTCCAAGTCTCGTAGATTGCTCCATCGTGCTCTGCAACAGCCCGAGCACCGAAATTCACGGTTTCGTCCTCAGCATCAAACCCTGAGATCACCTTCGTCCAGTGCACCATTTTGATTATTCCACCGATTATTTAATACTTGGGATTATTTCACTAATTATTCATAATTCCAGGTCATCTTCGGGTATTTCCTCATCGATTCCAGGGGAGGATTTAGAGGAGAAGAGCTGGATGATTTTTCAGGTACGTTAGAACTTTCAAACTGTCACAAAAACACCAAGTGGAGCCATCTACAAAACTTCGGAGCAGAGGTAGTGGGGATGACTGATGCTACGCCATTGGAGAGACGCAGGTCTGTCGGTCAGTGCGTCTATAGATTTCAACATTGACAGTTGACTTCAGATGCTTCGAGTCCGATACACTCTTTGAGGTTACAAAGTGCATGTGAATTTTTTATTTATTTTCTTATTACTTGACGTGTCCGAGGAATCGGTAAATAATTCGAAGGTTAATTAACAAAATAATGACGAACGAGGCACCTGCTGTTCAAGAATTCAAGCTCGATTCTGACTGCGAACTCCGGTTCGAGGTGGAGAACAAAAATGACAAAGTGACACTCGAGGTAAACATTAAAAACTTTCATTATTTCCTAGCTGACAATCTTTCAAATTTAATTTCCTCATCATCAATGTCGATTGAAATAGTAAAAGTTCGTAGGAAAAATTCGAATTAAATTTTTTGTAGAGAATTTCTTTCGCCACAAAAAATATTTGGTGACATTCCCCCTGAACCCACTAGTTCCTGAGATATTCTTAAGAACAATTCATGTTTTTCATTAAAAATCCCTATAATTATTCATACTCCACACCCCTTGATCCTACGGGGAAGATGTCCCCCATAAATAATGTAATTGAATAATTTTCTAAAACTCCTATTCTTTCCCCTGAATTCAGCTGAAACTGGGATTGGCTGAGGTGTTCGGCACGGAGCTGGTAAAAAATAAGAAATATGAATTCGGTTTCGGTGCAAAAGTAGCAGTATTCACCTGGCAGGGCTGTACCCTGGAGATAACAGGTAAAACCGACGTGAGTTACATCGCGAAGGAGACCCCCATGGGTATCTACCTGAATTGTCACGCAGCCATGGAACGGATGCGAGATATCGCCGAGAAGAAAGACTCCAGAGGCCCCATCACAATGATCGTTGGGCCCTCAGACGTGGGTAAGTCCACCCTCTCCAGAATTTTACTAAACTACGCAGTAAGAATGGGAAGACGACCGATCTTCGTGGACCTAGACGTTGGCCAAGGTCACATAGCTGTCCCTGGTACCCTGGGGGCTCTTCTAGTTGAGAGACCGTCGAATGTCGTCGAGGGATTCTCCCAGCAGGCGCCGCTGGTTTTTCATTTTGGTCACAAATCCCCAAGTACCAATATCACCCTTTACAATCTCCTGGTGTCGAGGCTAGCTGAGGTCTGCTCCGATAGACTTCAAGCCAATAAAAAGGCCAAAGTCTCTGGAATCGTCATCAACACATGTGGCTGGGTCAAGGGGGGAGGCTACAAACTATTGACACATGCTGCCCAGGCTTTCGAAGTCGATGCCATCCTGGTTCTTGATCAGGAGAGACTCTACAATGAACTCGTCAGGGGAATGCCTGAGTTCGTTAAAGTTGTATTTCTACCGAAGAGTGGAGGAGTTGTGGAGAGAACGCAGACAATGAGGAGTGAGTCGAGGGATCAGAGAGTTAGAGAGTACTTCTATGGATCCAAGACACCCTTGTACCCACACAGTTTTGAAGTTAAATGGAGTGAAGCTAGGATTTACAAGATTGGAGCACCTGTTCTGCCTGCATCCTGCATGCCCCTGGGCATGAAGGCTGAGGATAATCTCACCAAACTCGTCGCTGTTACCCCTGGACCCAGTTTGCTGCATCACCTGCTGTCGGTTTCTTTCGCTGATTCCCCTGAGGACGATGTTGTCCAGACTAACATCGCTGGATTTGTTTGTGTGTAAGTACACTTGGGTATTTCTTGAGGAAACATCACAGAAAATGTCTAAAGAATATTCATCTGGTTTTATTAGGTAAAAATGTGCTGCAAGTATTTACAGAAGAATATGCACTAGCCAGACGTTATTTGTATGCATAGAAAAAGCTTTCAAAACGTGCGACATTATGTTTCTTCCTTTTTATCGTAGAAATATATTAATAATTCATTTTTAATGTTTGATTGATCGAAATTTTTTTTTCTAGGACAAATGTCGATGTCGACAGACAAACAATCACAGTCCTCAGCCCGCAGCCCCGACCCCTACCAAATACAGTCCTTCTGCTGTCGGATATTCAATTTATGGATAGTCATTGAGGGAGTTAATTGTACATATGAATTAATTAATGACAGATTGTATATGAACGAATTGTATGAACGATGAAATCATGAATTTTCGTACCAGATTAATGCATTATTAATAAATGTAATTATTGAATGTAGTGAGAATTGATTGAGTTGTGATTTTGTATTTTTTTAAGCACAAAGGTCGCAACTGCAAAGGTGTAACAATAAAACTGTAAAAAAGGTATTTACAATCAAGATATTATTTATTTATTATGTCTAACGACTGGGGTTATACAAGATGTATTTAATGATGAGAGTTGGGAGATAATAATGTTATTATCAACAGTAGAATAACATTAATATCATTATATTACTGAGAATAAAAATCATAAATCTAATGACTCTGAACTTCTTGAAGAAGTCTAGGTCGACTGGAAACACTGAAGACTTTAAACTTCAAAATTCATTGCTCATTGAAAAAACACAGATGGCGACTGCCCTCTTTTCGTACCCCTGCCACCTGCTGTGATTGTACCGGGTCCTAATTACAGAGATCCCACAGCTTCAGACCCTTCCTAAATGGTTTTAATGGATTAGCACTGGTGTGTACTTGGAGACAACCCGTCTGTCCGAGCATTGAAGTAAGGTACCTATTTGCTGATACAATCTAATTCATGTTGACAATGCAACCGGCTCAGGGGTCCATTTCTTCCCATTAATCCCTCGTTTCCGGAGGATTGTCTGGGGACTGGTACAAGGTAGGTAGTTGGAAGCAATTTCTAATGACTCAGTGCCCTGTTTATGACCCAGTCTTTATGGTAAAAAAAATTGGCCCATCTGGATTTTTCGAGTGTATTTATTTTTTTTGTCAAGCAATATCAACACAATGAATACGAAAATTATTTATCTCAAAGTCGCCATGTTTTTCAAGAGGGAAAATCATCCGCCATTTTTTGTTCTTCTCCCGATTAAGTGGTGTAAGTTGTGTCTTCTAATGGGGAGACAATCGACATAAGTCTACTTTGATTGTTGACGAGTTCATAATAAATATCTCGAAATGAAAGGAAAATATCAAATTTTGATTATAACATTTCTTTGGAACCAAGTGATTGCCATAATAAATGTAATTCTTAATTAGTTTATGTGTGTTAGATTTCGAGTCATTTTTCATTGTTCCAAAGCTCGATTTAATGATCAGTCGATTTATGTATCTCGATTTACCCCTTCACTGCTCAATCTCCAAGATGGCGAGCATCTGCAGCGATAATTTTGAAGAAATCACTGAGTAAGAGAAGAAGTTGAGAGAAATATTGACTGAACTTCAACTCAAGACGCTAAAAATCATCGAGAACGACGCCATTAATAATCTGCTAAACGTTCAGTTGCAGATTCTCCTCGACAACGAGAAGCGAAGCTCCAAGCAGATGCTGCAGCAGGTCCAGTCTGCGGTGGAGGTGATGGGACGTCTGGAGGACGAGAAAATCAGGGGCTAGACGGAGAAGGCTCGCCTCGAGATCGACTGGAACACGGTGCAGGCTGAAAGGGTCTTCCTGATTGATCAGGCGAAGGAATTGAAGATGGAGAATATGGAGCTGAAGAGGAGGAATAAAATCCTGGAGGGAGGGCACAGGAGGGGACGCTGAGGGAGATGAATATCGAGAAGGTCATGGGCCTGAAGCAACAAGTCACCGTGATCCTGGCGAGCTTAAAGAGGTGAAGCAAAATTCATTCAGGAGCTCAAGGAGAGGCTGGAGGTGATGGATATGTTGCAAGCTCTGGAGACTCCAGATATGCCCGCCGTAAGTTAATTCCGTGAATATCGTTAAAATTATTCGATCTATCAAAAAAACAGAGAATTTTCTTGTTGAGCCTGACATTCTCCAGAAAATATGTTTCCTAACATTTTTTTGCAACCTCATTAATAAGAAAGATAAGACACAATTAAAAGTGGTGAGGGAATTTCTTAATTTTTTCTGTTCATGTTTGTAGTTAAAAGCGGAATTGACTGAAATCTCCGACAAATTTTGTGTAAAGACGGAGATCGACGAAAAGCTCAAAGGACTGCACGAAAATGTCCTCCACCAGTCTGGCTGAAGCCACCGAAAGCCCACAGAAACACAAAATGGCGGATAAATAAGGTAATGATCAACACAAACGTTAATAGGATTAATATAAAATGTATTATAATAGTTGTTGTCTTGCATGTTTGAGTTGATGAAACAAATGCCAATATTGAGGTTACCAAACAACCCCTGGTATCGTCGAATGAACCAATGAACAATGAGCAAAATCGAGCGAATATATCACTCCCTTGCAAAGTGCGACGTGGTTACAAAATAAACCCTTATCAAACGTTATGAAACATGAAAAAACAGTTATTTTCGGATCTCATGGAATTTTTCGAGCATCACAATTATTATTTTCGGCTGATTTTCGCAGTGAAAAAGCTAGTTTCGATTTTATTATGAACATAAGGAGAGAAATCCCGGCCTTAAATTATTCTCTACACGCCAAGTAATATTATTCACCTATAACTCTCGGTACACGTGCTATTAAATGAAGGGAATATTAGAATTAAGCGAGGGAGTGGAAAAATACGCAAAATTATTATATTGCTCTGCGATTATCTCGGAAATCCTTGAATGTAGACCGAAAAGCCCCTAGCAATTTTTTGGGGAAAATTTCTTTCTCTAAAAAAAGTGTTTTATGACATCTTCCCAGAAAATGACTAGTTAATGAGATAATTACCAAAGTAATAAATTTGAGTTGAACACTGGATCGTTTAGTATTCATAAATTAATTTGCCAACTACCCCAGTATAATTAGACGCAGGTAAAAATATGAAACAACATATTCGTTGTAATGCAGTCAATTTTCCATATTTTTTTCCGTGTCTATCAATGAATCAAATCGCTTCAATTTGCAAAATCTAAATTTCAATAATTTTACTTTCATCACTATCTCATTAATTATCACCTCCACTTAAAAATGTCGTCAAGCATTTTTCCTCAGGCCTAATATTTATGAGACAATTAACACTTCACCACTCCCTCACTCAAGGAATCTCCTACAATAGAGTGATGTCGGTAAAATCACAAAGGAAGAATTAATTGCGCAAAACTCATTCACTCCCCCCCCCTTCTATCACGAAAAAATGGAATCATTTAATCGATTTTAATTGCCGCAGTCGTGATTGTACTATCGAATGAGCGAACAAATTCATTCCACCGTCATTAATTATTTTCCTTATCACCATAATGCAAATACATAATTAACAGCTAGATTAATAAAAAGAGTACTGTGCAAGGGTGGATTTGGTCAACGGCAACCATAATTCCCATGTTCTCGTTAATTGCCTTCATGATAAATTTTCTGAGAAAATAACTGAACGAATTGAAGTTGATTTTTGTGTTCCTCATTTTGTTATTTTTAAAATAATTTTTTTCAAAGTAAAATCAAATCTCGTCGAGTTGTTTCTTATTTTTCACTTGAGTCGTTGATTACTAGGTATACATCGATGCACCTTCGGTTGTGGTGCAATTTTTGTATCGTCGATTGTCGATGGTGATGTGTAAAAAATTTTTTTACCATTGTAAAGGGTTGACTTAATGATGATGGGTCAGAGTATAGTACATCTTGCTAACCAATTTGGTGGCTTTCTCGCTGGTTCAGATGCTTTAAGTTGATTGCCACCAGTTTTTGGTGGATTCGATGCCTCCTGGAGGACAATAAAAATTTGACTAATTAATTCCTAACATTTTCCAATTATTTTCGAGTGAAAACAAAATTAAAAGTGACAAAAGAGCGAGATAACAAGCAAAAATCTCATTATAAAATATTGTTAATGAGTTTTTGCAGGAAGCAAAGACCCCAGGGTGTCACTAACCCATTGATTAATTAAGCCATAAATCAATTCATAATAAATTATTGGATTAATGGGTTTTAAAGGCGAGAGATTGAAATAAATTGAAATAAAATCGGTATGAAAGAGAAATAATCACGTCAATGTCATTAATTAATCAATGAGTGATAGCAGAACACTTTATTCACGAAAACATATCAACGCAAAGCGAAGTAAATTCTATAAAAGAGAATTTTCATTCTCAATTATGTTAATTAATTAATCACACCGGAAATTCGTCATGCGAATCAACAAAACTAATTAGCGAGTACGATTTTACCTTCTTCCGATATAGAACCAGCACCACAAAGAGATAAAGACATGAGGGACAAAGAAACAAATAAGATTACATTAGTAATTACAATTAACGAGAATAGTAGGACTGAGTGGGAGGAGAAGAATGTAAACGGCTCATTAAACGAAAAAAACCTCCAGAGATGATATTTCCCCACAATAATTAATTATCTAAAAGCATTCATTAAACTATCGAGATTTTTCCCAATTGAGTGACACTATTTTCACAATTATCTCAAAAACGATCCGTTTTACGAAAAAAACACACGAATCATTTTTTCAAGACAATTAAATTTCCGAGAAAAAAGGGTTTATCACATTTTATTATAAATTCAGTCGTTCTCGAGATAATCGTGAAAGAAAAAATCTCGACCTCTTCTCCTTTCACTCCTGACATTTCCTGTGACCTAATCTAAAGCATCGTGATAAGCCAAGTACTTCCGTTGAATAATTCACGATGATTTCGTAATCTCACCAATTTTTTTTCCATTTTGGTCTTGATGTCTCTGGCCAGAGTGTAAAAGGCCTCCTCAACATTGATACTGGACTTTGCCGATGTCTCCATGAATTTAATACCATATTCAACAGCTAATTGCTCACCCCTCTCCTTGGACACTTGTCTCCTGTCCGTCAGTTCACATTTATTACCTAGCAACATCTTCTCAACGTCTGCCGATGCATTCTCTTCGATGTTACGAATCCAATTTTTAATATTCTCAAAACTTTTCTCGTTTGTTACATCGTACACGAGCATTATACCCATTGCTCCACGATAGTAGGCTGTTGTGATTGTCCTAAACCTCTCCTGACCGGCAGTGTCCCTAGAATTTGTCAAAAATAGTCAGCGAGTCTCGCAAAAATATTTTATTTCCCAAAAAGCGATAACTTATTTCTTAATCCCTCGATTCATCGAGGAATTTCTCTAATTAGCGAACGATAAGTGGAGTAATTACCATATTTGTAGCTTTATTTTCTTTCCATCTAGCTCGATTGTGCGTATCTTAAAGTCAATACCTAAAAATTAAATTTATTTAGGATCAATTATCGTTGGATAATGAAATTAGAGAGATGACTAATTTCCCAAGAATAATTTTATGAAAACTCGGATTACTTTTCATCGTATTCTGCCCCCTAAAACACCCATTTTGCCACCGATTCTGCCCCATAGGCCTCTCAAACCCCACAATATTCTTACGACGCAAAGAAAAAAATTCCCAGGAATTGAATTGATTGATGGAGCTGCTAATTATGGGAATATCTCAGGAATTAATGAGCTCACGTGAAAATAGAAAATTATTTTTCCAAGTGAACTTAATTCTCAAGGAATAATTAGATAAACGTGCACCCTAATCGCCTCCCTCTGAATGATATCCTCGAGGCAGGAAAAATCACGTCATCCAACGGAATGATTTTAAGTCATCTTGAATCGCAATTTCGAGTTGACAACAACTGCAATTCAGTGTCTAAATTTAGAGTCTTTCGAAACAACTCAAATCATGAGACAACTGTCACGGTACGGAGTCATCAAACCCTCGATATCCGATGTGCAAATAATTTTAATGAATATCGATGGATAAATTTAACGAGAGATTAACTGGGTAACACGTGGTTTTTACGAAAATTGTCAATAAATGTTTTTTCGAGATAATCTAATTTTCCATAAAAAAGGTTCTGGCAGTTTTTCCACTAAAACTGGTCATTATCGAGATAACTCCAGCTTCATCAAGATGAAAAGAGAGTTGGAACATGAGGAAGAAAAAAAATCATTTAGATACCGAGAACCTTTTTCAATAATTAATTCTCCCATCATAGGTTAGGTCTCCCATGACACTGTGTTCATTGAGCCTCGAGAACCAAAAAAAAAATCCTACAAAGTCGTCTTTGTCCTCCGGCGATTCCCTCATTTCCTCATGAACGAAAAAAACTCGAAGAATCTCCTTCACGGCGCGCCCAGTCTCTCATCATCCTATCCCCCCATTCTAGTCTCCCGGAGATAAAGAGGATGACTAATGACAGTCACCGACAATTATCGCCTGAGAACCCCTCTGAAAATCCCAAGAATCTCTACGAAAGCAGAACATTCCTTGAAATTGTTAAAATGATCAGTTTAACACTATGAATTGCTCTAAAATTGCTGCAGATGATTGAAAAAATTATCTCAGGCCTGTGTTTCTGATCCTTAAATATCACACGTAATTTAATGACATTTGAAATGTGCATTTATATTATTTCAATTTACCCTAGAGGGTTTTAAATTTGTTGTCATAAGCCTAAATTGTCTCTTGACATAAAAAAGCAGAAGACAAAGCCTCCAACAATAATAACCCTCCTACGATATTTTTTATAAAATTCATATCTCCCTAAAATGAAAAGAAATTGCAAAAACCCATTCACTTTCCTCAGATGTCCTCTCCAACACCATCAGCCCCTCCAACCCCCCAAGACAACAATGCCTCTCTCCTTTCCTATCCTCAACCCCCAAATAGAACTCATCAAGTCGACGTAAAATACAAAATGCCTTTTAAAATTACAATAAAATGACAGAAAATCCCCAGAGATCTCATCCAAAAAGCCTGAAGTCCCCTCAAATGTCCTCTCCAACCCCATCATCATCCTCAACCCCCCAAAACAACAATTCCCCTCCCCTCTTCCAATCACCAAATCCCCAAACTCACCAATAGTCGATATAAACGTGGTATTGAAAGCATCCTCCGAGAACCTGAACAAAACACAAGTTTTTCCAACTCCAGAGTCGCCAATCAGCAACAACTTAAACAAGTAGTCATAGGTCTTTGCCATTATCCTCAAATACCTCCCCAAAAATCTTCCCAAAAAATGTTTCTCTCTTCCTGGGTAAATATCACCACCGAAATCGTATTGTTAAAAACCTATAAAAAGAAACGAATCCAATTGGTAACCTCAATATCGCCACTGCACTTTCAATCGCACTTTGACACTCAACGTGGAGGGAGGGGGATTGTCCCGGATGCAACGTGTCGGTTATTATTTGCTTTTCAACTACCTCCGATGACCTGTTGTGATGACTGATGTCTTTACGTCGATGTCAATGTCGCATTTGTCGAGGAGCGTTTGTTAAAAAATTTCTTGTCTTTCTGTTCTAGGCTCCTCTGGGGATAAAAAAAAAATTATGAATGATCGGGGACTAGTCCAGGAATTCGGAGCAGCTGGCACCTGCTGTCTCGATCATGAACTCCCTGTGATGGGTGGAAATTGTGAGGTATTAATTGATCTTAATTAATTGGGCACGAAAACACTCACTCACTTGGGAATTTTGCTGAACTATTTCCACGTTTCGTAGGTTATTTTCATTTTTTTTTTTGACGTATTCGGAGGGATCGCACGGTTGATGATGGGGATGGGAGGAACCTTGACTCTTATTTCCACCAATGATGCCATAGGATGGACTGAGTGGGGGGGGATGATTAATTGTTTTCGAAGAACGGTGATAGAATGAGTAGGCGTTCTCAGAGTTTTAGGATTTTTTCTGAAAAGCTGGATTTTTTATCAGGATTTTGAGTTTGTCGAGGGCTGGCAGGGGTTGTGCGAGAAGGGGTGGGGAATAGATTATTTTGTAATTCGCGCGGCAGAGAGGGAGGGGAATTTGGTCGCTTCATGCAAACACTAGGGGGCTTATTGATGATGATGGAGTGAACTAATTAATATGAACATCTGTTTAAAAATGTGAAAAAGGATTTTCTATTAAGATTTTTTCAATTTTTGTTTTTTCAATAAATTCTGGAGTTTTCTCATGTTGTCTCGGGCACTTCGGGCCCGAGGATTTATCTCCAAGGCTTTCGTGTACATGTCCTTAGCTGTGTCGTACTTATCCCACCGATGATAAAGGACCCCTGCAAATGACAGGTGGGAGTTCTCGGTAAATATCTCGAAAACTATTAGCGTTATCGAAAAGTGTCATAAAACATTTTCGTAGAGAATCAAATTTCCTACAAATAAGTTCCTCTGACATTTTTTCCTAAATTCACTCGTTTCGGAGATATTCTTATAAATAAGATTTAAAAAATTGTACCCAAATTTGTTAATATCGTCGGATTTCTCGGGTCCAGTCTCATAGCATTTTTGAACTCCTCCTCAGCCTCTGGAAATTTCCCAAGTTTCCCCCAGATGTTCGCAATGTTCAAGCGAATTACCGCGTCCTCAGGGAATAGTTCCACCGCCTGTTTGCCCTTCTCCAACGCCTCGTCAGACAAATCTGGAATTTTTAATTAGATTAATCGTGAGTTGCTTCAGGTTCAATAATTCTGTAGTTACCCATGTCATCCAGAAGTCTTATAGTATTGGTCCATGCTCTTCGGTGTTTGAGTTTCCTGGAGATTGCCTCAGCCCAGGCGACGAGAGCCTTCGAGTACTCTTGCTGTTCCATGTACTGTTTTATTCCAATGAAATTAATTTTTTAATGAATTAATGAGGGGATTGCACATATGCTTCAGTAACTCACCAAAATTCCTAAATTGTAATAACAATCTGGGCAATTAGGTCTATGCATCAACGAGGTCTTATAGCAGTTCTCGGACTCTTCGAATTTTTTTAACGCCGACAGGACGATTCCTAGGTTCATCCAAGCTGCTGCGAAATCCTCTCTATTGTTTTAATCAATCGATCAAATTAAATTAAATGCTTCAATTTAATTGATAACTTGAAATAATTCACGAAAGTAATTATTATTAAATGTAATAATTAAATTAACGACTGGAAAGAATCTCACTGAAGCTCAATAGATCGTCTCAGAAACATCTCAGCATCCTGGTACCTTCCCTGGTCCTTCATCAGATTCCCCAGGTTATTCATCGCCTGGGAGTAGTTAGGATGCAGTCTCAAAGCCTCTCTGTACTCCACCTCCGCCAGACTGATATTCCCCAGGTCCGCAGCACTCTTGGCAACATTGTAGTGAGCTTTGGCATTGAGTGGACAGACATTCAATGCAGAACGAAAGAGGGAAAACTCAGTCTTCCATTCCGCACTTCTATCCCATGACCTTGCGAACCAGATGGTGATGAGGATTGTGTAGAGAAAGAGGGGGATCTTGGGGCTGGTGAGGAGTTTGCAGAGCTTCTGGAGACTGATGGTCAGGAGAAGACAATAGCCAGCTGATGGGAGGTAGAGGGTTCTCTCTGCCAGGACGAAGCCAACGTTGAAGAAGACATTGCTTGCGGGGAGAAAGGGGATTATCAGGAAGGATAAACCTGTCAGGATGTACCTGAAAGGGAAAATAGAATTTAGGGGATGGAAATTATTATTTGGGCTTTTCCCAACGAATTTTTTAATTCATCATTTTTTTTGGGGGGATTTTGCCATGAGGGAACTACGAGGATGGACTTTCCTTGGAATTACCCTCAGTAACACAAGCTTTCACTGAATGAGGACTTTGGAAAATTCTCTCCTTGAGGTGAGGACAAGGGGGAACTTTTCGCAAAAATTTTCTAACCTCGAAAAGTCTCGATGTGGTGCCCTCACAGCTACTCCACAAAATAACAATAAAAAACTCCATAACAAGGCAATTGCACACAGTCTCCAGTCCCATCCAACAATCAGAGGAACACTGCCCATGGACCAGTCGAAGGACAGCCAGTGAGGGCAGACGAGTAACCAAAGATTCAGTGAATAAATATACTGATAATTGAGGTAACGAAGTGATGAGCTGTTTAGAAATGACGAGGGGTTATCAACAGCTTGGAAAATCGGTGGTGAAAACCCCATTAGACTGAACCTGATCCCCATAAGGAGCATTCCAGTAAAGACTAAAGTAGACAAACGAATAATAAATCTGTAATTTTCAACAATCGTCGATTTCACCTCCGCGGGGATACGCAGCATGTGGGGATTTTTCTCGTGGAGTTTTGATAAATCGTAGACAATGCACAGACCCTAAAATTATAAATATTGATAATGCATTAGAAAAAAATATTTCTATGAAAAATAAGGGGTACTTACAATGGCTGTGATTCCAGTTTCTTTACACAGCATTCCAGCAGTTATAAACATCACACAAATCAACAAATATAAGAACATTTTACTTAAACGTCTGCAATAGATACTTTTGTCGTAAGATAAAATTGATAGCCAAACCAACATTGCACTGAGAATATCTGCTCTACCAACAATTCCTGAAACCTGAGAGAGTATTATTTTTAATTTAACAATTAGACAAAACCATTCGACAACTGAATTAATAATCGAATTATATCATCTCCAAGAAATTCTTGAAGTATTTAATTCATCATATTGCATTGAATATTCTGACTTACAGCTTCACAATGAACTGGATGAACAGCAAAAAGCACAGCACCATAAAAAGCCAGGTACTTCGATTCCCGTTTAAATAATTTTTTGAAAACAACGAGAGTTAACAATGAAACAATTGTGTGAAGGATTAAATTGATTACGTGGAAATCTATGGGAATGAGCTGTCCCCTTAACCAATGGTGAAACCTGAAATGAAAATGGCATTGAAAAAAAATTAAGAGCTTTAAAAATTCGCTTATTAAATTTTCTATCGTCTGAACCTGAATGTCAAGATTGTCAATGGTCTGTAAGACCGATGGCTCTGTTTGTGTGTCAGTTTGTTCCCCCAAAAATCATTGGTAAATATTGCTGATAACGAAGTAGTGGAGACATCAGGATTATTGATGATGGCAGGTGAATCGTCGAAGACGAATTCCCCATCGTATGAATTTATGAAGCAGAGAGATGCCAGGGAAACTATTAAAACTTCATAAGTACATGGAATAGCTGGAAACAGGTTCACCATAAATTCTCTTCCAAAAGCACAAAAATCTGAGTAATTCCAGGGTCTCTGAAAGTTTGACACTAATCCACTCACCAGGAAGTCTTGGAGAGCCTCTCCAGCCCATTTTTGAAGGCACAGGTGATGCTCTAGTTCCCTGTCACCTCAATTTCATATTTTCTACAATTGTTTCATTATTGAACGAGTTTATTTGCGATTTCTACGACTTCTTAACATGTTTGGTTTTTTTTTAGGTTAAGGGACGTCAACAATCGCACTTGTCACCGTCACCCCACCCCCTCGAGCTCTGGACGGAGCCAATGGCAGGTGAGTCAAGGTCCTTGACCTTCACAATATTCAAGAACATTTCTGAAGACGTCAGAATTTTGGGTTTATTTATTTTTAATTATCTTGATAATGAGAGAATTTAGATTTTTTTTTTTGTGGAAAAATGATTTTCTCACAATGATTTTATTACATTTTCCGCTGAATTAATTGGCGAATAGCTAATCCATTATTAATCGAATGCAAATTAAAATTAGCGGACGAGAGCCAAAAAAACCGCGTCAATTACATTTTCCGACGATGAAATCATATTTTTTACAAGACATCATAAATATTAGTTACAGAATTTCGACTAAACCAACTTAAGTGTTTATTATTAATAAAATTGTACAATTAAAATGAATGTACAAAATGAATCACCATTATGCATAGTAAGAAGGAGGAACAGTCAGATCTTGAAGTAAACCCAACTGCGCTTCCGTGAATGATTGAGCATGTGATGCCCATCCGTCGTAGTGAGTCCTCTTGAAGTCACCCAAAGTCTTTCGTATTGTCGTCTGAAAAGACACAATCAATCAGAACCAATGTTCATTAACGATTGGTCAGGTGCATGAACAATTCTCCACGAATTGTTAATTATTTCATACGTTAATTATTCCATTTGTATGTGGAGAAGACTCACCGGAATGGGCTGTGGATCGTTAAGACGTAGATTAAGGTACTCAAAGATAGAGGGTACATATTTTGGTATTTGATAAGGATGTGCTCGTACGAATGCACACAATCCAAGAACCCCAGCATGCCTCAATCTCAAATCATCAGGCTTCTTAATCTCGATCTTCGACTTTAATTTAAATTCTTCCTGAAATCCGAGGAAACCGCATTAATACCTCAGGAGGATAACGAGACAAATGAAAAGAATAAATGAAATTCATTTAAAAATTCAACACTCACCAGCAGTGCCTGAGGCTCAGGGACAAAAGTACAGTGGAGTAATCCACAGAGGACTTGCCCAGCCTTCTCCCTCACCTCAACTCTCTCATCCTCCAACATCCTCAGGACGAGCCCCTGAACCCTGGCTACCCAGTCTGTACAACTGAGGATCACTCCCATGTTATAGAAGACGAACACCTCCAAAAAGCTCAAGCAGGAACTCCTGGCAGACCATGAGCTCTCCCCAAAGACCTTCTCAATGTCTCCAAGGACCTCTTCCATGACCCTAGGAAGTGTTTGTGTCTGTGCAAGCGCTGCCAATGCTCTTCTGCAAGCGATTCTCAACTCATCATCTCCATCGCAATTCTCAAGCTGGCACAGAATCGTCAGGAGTTTTGTCGAATCAGGAAGTATACCTCGATCACTGGTGAAAGCATGACTGCAAATCCACTTGCAGACTGTCTTCAACAGACTGACCTCGGTCTTCCTCGCCTCAAGATCACTGGAGTCAACATCCGAGAGTTTTACCAGCTGTGGGAGGACCCTGCCCATGAGGTCCTTCGCCCTGGGTCTCATTCTCTCGGCCTCTGGGCTCCCCACGTTGTAATCAGCTGAAAAAATCAGTGTCAGAAGACCACCGAGGCTGTCTCTGACGTTCTGGAAGGGATCTGCAAGCAGTCGCTTCTCTACTCTGTCCAGGAGCCTCACACAGAGCTCGGAGACCCTCCAGGATTGGTTTATGAGGGTTGAGTGAATGATGAAAAGCCTCTGGCACTCGAGGAACGAAGCTGTGGCATTTGCCAGGGCTGGCTCCTCCATCAGACACTCCAGCAGCCAGTGATGTCTGTTGGGATCCCTCCGCCTGAACGACTGACCAAAGCAGATACCCCAGCCCCTAGCCGTCTCCATCGTGATGTTCTCCAGAGCAATTCTGATTATTGGAAGGATTTTCTCCCACATTTCAACAACCATGTCGAAGTCCCAGTGCTTCGAACCCCGGATCATCCCGGCTATTATCTCTGATGCACACAGCTGACTGCTCTCCTGCTTCTGGGTAACAAGGCTCGACAAATGAGGAAGGAAGAGGTCCACGAGCTGGACCCCATGATTCCTGAACAGGCCCTTATAAAGTTGAAATCTTAATTCATTATATCTGTCCTTTCCCTTTCGCTCCTCCAGGCTATTGAATTTTATCAGCTTGGCGATGTGACTGGGATCGGTGATGAACGTCTCCACCAGGCGCTCCGAGGAATTCAGTTCACGGTCCGGACCCAGTGGGGGCTGTTGGTCAGATGGGGCGTAGACTGTCAGCTGTTTTGGCCACGTGTAGAAACCTACGTACGGCTCATGAACGTATCTGTTCTCGTTCCACTGCTTCTTCGACAGAGGACGAGTCGAGTAGTTGTACTGGAGGAACAGATTGTCCGATCTTATTCCCAAGGGTGCATTAGGGGGAACTGTTGGGCTCTCTATGAAGATCTTCTTGTGCTCTCTCTTTAACTGCCTCAGAATTGTCACCACCACGGCAATGGCGATCTTCCTCTCTTCCAGGGAATCATGTAAAAGAGCGTTGAGGAAGTAATTCATTACCCTGATAGGATAATTCCTCTGTGAGTGTGCCAGATCCCTCAGTAGCTTCATCCCCATGGCCCTTTGCCTCCAGTGACAATTATTCTCAATCGCACTGACGATAGCCTCCACCAGAGCCTCGTAATTCTCAATGTTCTCACCCTCGCACTGCTTCATCTCCTTCAACCCCACTTGGATCTCGCCATCCGTAGGCTGAAGGAGTGATGGCCTTGGAGAACTCTCCCACAACTCTCCAGCAATCTCTACACACCTGTCAGGGACATCCAGCTTGATGGCGACATTGTGGAAGCCCCTGAAAATAGTGTCTGCGAGACAATTCTTCAGTTTTATCACGGACATCTTTTCCGAGGGCTTTGACATCAGCAGTGCTGGCCAGAGGTTGCGCAGAAAATTCCAATCCCTGGTGGCCACCAGGGAATTGTTCCTAGGACCCAGCAGGAGATACAGAAGCCCCTTGTGCGCCTCGTGGTGCTCCTCGGGATCTCTGCTCAGCATCTCCACCAGATGGGGCATCATGAACTTGTAGGAATAAGGAAAGTACACAAAAGCCACGAACAACACATCTTGGGAGCTTGTCCTCACGTCTGCGTATGTACTTGTTGCCAGGTTAAATAACTGGAGCATTATGTCCTTGTGGAAGGGCCTGAGACTATAGAAGGTCAAGTAAATCCTCATCTCGTGCTGCAACTCAGTTCTCTCGATTATGTATTCAGCAAGATGCTTTCTCTTCTTTATTAGATCGTCTCGGAGTTCCATTTTGAACAGCCTCATCGCTGCTGAATGCCTCTTGTGGCTGTCCACGTGACGGTATTTTCCCAGCAACAAGACACTCCATATCAGTGGAAGCACTTTCAAGCTTTTAGTGTCGTCGGCAGAGGATTTCAACATCATCTCCTGGAACTGTGACAACACTTTTACCATCTCCTGACGCACGTTACCACCGTCTGGCATTTTGATTTCTCCTTTAATCCCCACGAGGGGGATTATCTCGAGTGCGTCGATGGATGTGGAATCATCCTGGGGAACAGGCAGGAATGAAATGCATCCCTCAATAATTCGATAAATGATAGTGAGACTGGTGAGAAGCTCCTGCCTGCTGATGGAGTTTCCGGTGGACACGTACTCCTTGATATTGGCAATCTCCACAAGCATGTACCTATCGAAGATCTTCTGAATCATCGCTATCTCCTCTTCCCCAGGGACATACCACTGCAGCTCCATCTCGTCGATGTCCGTTCCCTGCCCCCAGTCCAGGACATAGGGGTAATTGGGATCATTATAATCCCTAGAGTTGTACGTGTAATTGGAGCAAACAGCCATGTTTGACAGGGAGCTCAGTATCGTCTTCAGGATCCTGCTGGCCAATTTCGATCCTTCCCGGGACTTCAGGTGCAGTGTGCTGTCCAGGATCTCCATAAGGGTATCCATGTGGGGGAGGAGATCGGTGCCCTTCGTGTCGACGATATTCGCGACGAGTAGGAGAGCATAGAGAAGCCTGTCGTCCAGGTTCTCCTCCTTGGCAACATCTCCCTCCTCCATGAATTCGAGAATTGTCTTCGCCAGCCCTGGCAGGAGAGCTTTCAGGGTCTCCCGACCGTTCACCCTCGAGAAACTCCTGCACAGGGAGGCTGCCAGGGGTCCCGAGATCCTCGTCTCGAAGACTCTCTCAGTCACGAATATCCTGAGTTTGTGGAGGGCTGATTGGTAGATGTCATTGCTCGTCCTCAGAAGCAGACGCATGCAGACTGATCCCAGGGCCATCTCCACCATCGACTCGACCTTGCTCTTCCCATTGTTTTCCTGGTTCTCGTGGGACACGTACTCGAGAGTGCTCGATTCAATCAGGGAGAATATTCGCTCGAAAAACTGGAGAATAAAGTCCTCGAACTGGGCTGTCTCCTCGCAGACCAGTCTATCATCATCCTCGAGGTCTCCCGAGCAGCGGGACGAGTCAGTGATGGGGACCATCGTTGCGTAGACTGAGATCAACCTGAAGGTTGCAAATGACTTGACTAGATCATTCCCGTCGATCCCAGGAAGGGACGACATCAGCAAAGGAATGACCCTCGAGGGCCCCTCGTCGTACGTGTACCCAGTGTTGACATTCCTTCTCCCCTGTATCAAGGCTCGAGCAACTGCAGTGACAGCAGCCATCGAGGCGGTGAGCTTGTGGGGTTCTGTCAGGGAATCCAGAGTTGAAAACATCCTCTCGATGACGTTGGGAATCACCAAGTTGGGACGAATGGTGGAGAGCAGACGGAAGACTGTGGACGTTGCATTATTGCTGGACTGTCCAAACATTGCTGTCATCGCCACTGGCATCATACTGGTCACGAAGGCATCGACATCGGCATCAGTGAGCTTGTGGGACTCTGGGATTGGCGTCTCCCAGGAAGCCCTTGGATACCTCTCGGTGTTCAGCCGATACACGAACTGCGTTGCTAATTTGCTCAGGAGGTCTTTCAGTTTATCAACCCAGGGGCCGACGTTCGCCTGGTAGAAGTACGTCTCCACTGTCTTGAGGAATTTCTCGAGGTGAAACTGGCCCAGGGAGTCGGGACCTAGGATCGAGACAATCCACAGGGCCATTGACTGGGTGTCTATTTGGTGGAGTTTCCCTCCTTGAGTCTGCTTGTAGTGGACTGGGAGATTCAGGCAACGAATGAACCTAGTGAACATCAGGGGAATTTGGGGAGTCCAGTCAATGTAGCCGATGTTCCTGCACGCCAGCTTCGCCATCAGGCACATCATCAAGGTCTGCCATGCAGCTGCATTGTGGGTTGTCTCCCAGAGGGCCATCAGCTCGTCGAACCAGAGGCGAAAACCTGATGAGTGCAAATCTGGGGGCAGTTGGAGAGGCAGAAAACTGTCCAAGTTATCTATCGCTTTTGTCATGCCGCAGGGGTCCAGGGGGCATATGTGGGGGCGGATCTCGTCGAGGATCTCTTGAGTTGCTGAGACCGGGAAGTAAACTTTGGCAACGTGTATGAGACTGTGGATGACTTTGGGGAGCCTCGGGAGAAGACGGTTCATATCTGATGACGATATGCTGACATCGATGAGCCTCTTCTTCAGGTCGTACAGAGGCCTCCAGGGGAGCTCCAAGTCACTCGGGGTCAGCAGCTTCGTCTTTCGAAGGAGCACGATCAACGTAGATCCGAATAAATTCAGAAGACGGGACTCCAAGTCTGGTATTGTTGTCAATTCGTACATCAATTTTATGAAGATTATGTGGTCTTCCTTTGTGAATCTTAGACTGTAGAGTTTCATGTACCTGAAAAATTGGAAACGAATATTTTGAAAATGATGACTTTGGAGAAAAATTTGTGACATTTTTTTTACTGTCTTCATGTCAGTAGGACTCACCAAAAAAAAATTACAAAACGGTTCTTAGCTTTTTTCGAGGTTCCAATTACTAAGTTTATTAAAAAATATGACAAAGCGTTTTCTGTGGATAATGACATTCAGAACGAAAATCTTATAATGTTGTCAGTAGTACATCCTCACCATTGAAGCTTCAAGGTAGCATAAGCACAGTCTGGCTGGAGCTTCCTCAGGGCCACAGCCCTCCCCAGCTGTCCCTTGATGACAGCCAGGAGGGCCATGGCCTCTTTGTTGAGTTCGTCAGCATAAGGAAGCAGTTTATTGTACTTATTTGTCAGTTGAAACTCCAGGCCCAAGCTCTCGGTGGAGGATTCCATCGTAACATCATCCTCCTCATCTCGATCGTAAATATCGTCCAGTAGTGGTTCATCACTCACGCACTTCCTCTCAATGATCAAGTCCATCGTGTAACCTCTTGAAAAGTGAGATTAACTTTTTAATTTTACTACTAGTCCAACTACTGAGTCGTGTCAACCACTGAAGACCGATGAAAATAATCTGGTGATTCAGTCAACGACGACTTGCTTATTCCTTCATTTTTCATCGAGTCATGTCCCATTGGTGTCCGCCATACTTGATGAATTGTATATTTTATATTGGAACAAAGGCAGGTGCTCGTGTCACCTCCGGGGATTTAATTGCGTCCAAACTTGTTATGTTAATAGCTTGGTACATCTCATGTGGACTGTCCAGGCCGAGATTACGAGGGTGGACCTCTGAGGATGGGGTAACTTGATGAAATAACAAAGGAATGTTGGACAGTTTGCACAGAATTAGCTGTCGGGAGGGTGACTGATAGAAGGCCTTGGATTTTTTTAATTGTGCGCACGCATCACTCGACCTGTTGGCGGTTTAAAAACAGCTGATGAGTCTGATTTGATTGAGGACGTTTGACAGCAACGAAAATGGACCCATCATCAGAAATATCTCGGGATTCAGTAAAAGGATTTTCGAAAATCAGGTGTGTTGTCAAAGGTGATTTCCTAACCTCAAAAACGAGAGATAACTTCAGCAATTTACATTGTTTGCTGTGGTCACATTTTTATTCACATTTTTCTAACCCAAAAATATTTCTCACACAGTATTTTGTAAATATCTGGGAATTCCCCAGGTGAAGCAGAAAATGTGATAAAAATTTCTGCATCGAGAATGAATTTTTCCACAAAAAAGTGTTTTATGGTATCAAAACATTGTGACACGTTTTAGCAATAAAAAGCAAATTCGCCAAAACATAATTTTAATAGTTGAGAACTTCGATTCGTTTTGAAGAAAATGTCAATGCTTTCAAAAGAAGACATAACTCATCAAATTCAGGTCATTCATACAAGTGATATAACATTAAATCCAGCTAATTATAACATTTATTTCGCAATATCGTCCACTTCCAATCCCTCATTAATATACAATGGTAAATCCTTTTTCTTCGGCTCCTCAGCCCACTTCTGTCTCTCTCCCGAAGCGAACAGCCCATAGATCACGGCGCCTATCAGGTAAACACTCCCAGCGATGATGAAGACCATTCTCCATTCCTCAGGAGTCTACAATGGTAAACAGGGATTATCAGCCATCGTACTCGTCCCAATTCCATTAACATTATTGCAGTAATGCAGACCTTATCTTTAACAATGTACCCCGTAATTATAGGGCTAACGATTCCAGGAAGCGTTGCAATGGTGTTACCGATTCCCATGAGAACACTGGCGTGTTGAGGGGCGATGTCCAGGTGATTAACGCTGAATCCGGACCAAGCGAAACCACCGAGACCCACAGCAATCGTTATGCATACTACTGCAGCTGTTGCTGATGATACGAAGGCTGAAGTGATCATGAAGATTGTTTGGGAGAGGAAGGCACCGCAGTTGAAAATTTTCCGTACCTTCGAAAATTAAAGAACGAGTGAATTGTAATTAGTCAAGAAATTAATCGCATTTCTGGTGAAAATTTGCTGAATTAATTAATCAATTGATTGTTCCGACGTTTCGGTCTTGTGAGAGCACCACAAATTACTTTTTTATTTAATCTCCCCATTACGTTCGTGCTCATTGAATTACCTGTGTCGTTGATAAGACTTTACTAGACCTCAGGTAATCAGCCAATTGCCCCGAGAACTGTAAGACAATTGCCATGACGAGATACGGAACTGCCGACAGGAAACCCGTCTTCTCCAACTTGAAATTCAGAACATCTAAACGTCGATTAAAAAATTATGCAATTTTATCTGAATTGAATTGATTAAATAATAATAAAGGCAGAAGATTTTTTTACCACTCATGAAGGTGGGTAATTGCGTCAACATCGTGTAGAATCCCCAATTTTCACTGAAATGCGCCGATACTATGGCCCAAACTGGTGGTGATTTTAGGATTTCTCCCCATGGGTGCTTCACTTGCTACATAAAAACAATGATTTAAAGTCATGTTTAAGGGTTACAACACTTTTGGGATCGTGAAAAAAATTTCCAATGGCACATTTAAATATGAATGATTACAAACCCCCCTGTCGGTGTGCCCCAGTGACCTCTTGATGTATTCCAGTTCCCCCCTGGTAATCCTGGGATCATCCTCGGGCTTGTCGGTGACGAGGGCCCACCAGAAGACGAACCAGACGAGTCCCATTACTCCGAAAACGTAGAAGACCGAGGGCCAGCCCCAGTACTCGGCCATCACCCCGGATGCCGGCATCGCAAACACCGTTCCCACGAAGCTACCTGAAAAGGCGAGGGTCGCCAGCTTTGACCTTTCCAGTGGAGGGGCCCAGTTCGCCCATATGGCATGGATGCACGGGTATGTCACACCCTGAAATCATTTTATCATATTGATTCATGTCTCGTTAATTGAGGACTTAACTTTGAAGACATGGAAATGAATTATTGAATTAGTGACATAATTAATTATTACCATGACCCAAAAAAAAAATTTTAAGTCTTGAGGAAAATACCAAATTCCTCGCGATAATTTTTTAAATCACCTCGAAGACTCCCTCGACGACCCTCAGTGCGACTAAGACATAAACGCTGGTTCTTGTCAACGGTGGGGTGATGAGGGTCAGAAGGGCTGTGGACGCTATTCCAAGGCCAAAAATTTTTTTACCTCCCATCTTTGCACTGAGCCATCCTCCCAGAAATTGCGTGCTTATGTAACCGTAGAAGAACGAACTCAGGACAAGTCCCTGGAGCTTCGAATCCCAGTCGAACTCTGGTGCGTGCTAGATAATTAAAAATAGTTTCTTTAAATATTAATCCTGAGATTAATCTGTCAAAAATATTCTTCATGCGCAACACGAGCGCAGACAATCCCTCAAAAAGTGGCTTAAAAAATTGAACATTTCACCTCGAAACGATAAAGAATAGATAAATAAAAAAAAATTGCAAAGGTAATTTTTGCAATTTTTTTTTATCAATATCACGGTATTGCACACTGACCTTGTCGGATTTCGATGTCATTGCGACAATCGCAACACTCAGGTTCACGCGAAGGATGTAGGATACGAAAAATCCTAAGAAGGCCAGGAAACCGACGACGTAACGGCGTTTTTGCCAGAATCTCCAGCCAACGTCTTCATCCGTCGCGTCTTCCATCGGATCTTCTTTTCTTACACTGCACATATTTCGGATAAATTACGGATCATTCCTCAATCACTAGCAACAATTTATTTAAATATATTTAACTCTGCTATTCAGTAATAATTAATGAATTATTGGAGTACAACGAGTTTGTCAATAAGAACCATTTCTTTCAAGACTCATTAACAATTTTCTAGGACTCGAAGAGATGAAATCCGAAAGTTTCAATACTTGCACTCAATTTGGAACAACAATGTCCTGAAAAACACTTCAGCAATGTGAAGGTGCAACAATGTACTGTACATTAATGCTCTGAAAACCTCTTTAACACATTGCACAATGAGAATGTTTGCAATAACTGTCCGCGAATTCCACGATAACAAAACCCCTTCCAGAGACGTAAGTCACATTTTATTTAAATAATGAAAATGGATTTATTACCTGCCATAGGATGGCTCCTTCTTCACCTCGAGATTCATCTCCTTTCCGTCCATATTTGACTCTCAAACGAAATCTCGAAATCTCTTTCGCTATCAGAATTCTTCTAAAAAAATCAGCGATTCGACTGCAAATCCCATTAAACTCTTAATCACACGCGTTATCAGGTACCTCGACTCTACATATTTGCTCTGACATTATCCGACTCCTGCGGCAATATGCACGAAAACGTCTAAAACATTCACAAGCCTTCGGTTGCCCAATGCCGAAGAGATCGACTAGGAACGGGGAAACTTTCACTTCAGCCCAGGACTCGACATTGACATATAGAACACTTTTCCGTGTTTAATCGAATGTCTAATGTACTTTCGTGACGAAACTGGATGACAACGAGCTGTCCAGTGTTGGAGTGAAGGTGGCTGGCCCAGTTTTTCGATGGTAATTAATTTTTTAGAAGGCAACGCCTTTGGAAAAATTCAATCAAACCCGAGGGGACCACAATAATCGGCTTCGACAGCTGGGGGACCTTCTGGAGGCGCCTGAACCTCGTTAGATCGTCCCGAGACTCGCGGATTACGGAGTCACGGTCGCACACCAACTGGAATTGCAATTGATAACACACGGAAGTCAACGGTTTAACTGGTTACGAGCGGGAGAAGTGGCCACTGTTTTGGTACCTCCCCTTTTGCAGGAGAAGCCGGACGTCGTGGCTCTTGCATTGCATTCCGTGATTTTGAATTGCGAGATGCGGTAGGTGGTTGATTACATGGCACTGAATGAGGTGGGGATAATTCAATTATTGGGGATTTTGAGGAAACGGTGATTAAGTGTTTTGTTGATAACGCTGGATTCATTTTTTAAACAGTTGACCCTATTTCCGGACGATTTCATCTTATTATATTTTATAACTATTTTTGCAGTTCGATTTCGCAGGAACTTATGCCCTTCTCCATGAGTTCCAGCCACTCAAACTGGAGCCACTAATTTCAAATTAATAGAATAAGAAATTTTATTGAGCCGTCTCTCAATTTATAAAATTAAATCAATGGAATTCCCTCAGCGTTAATTACTTTCTATCACTCCTGCGTCCGATAATCCCTATCAGCATTAGAAACTCAATGGAATCATCCGTCATTCCGAAGTATTTACTAGTAATCATGAAAGGAATGACGGAAAATGTCATTACGGAGTCGTTGTCACCGAATCTCACCTACAAATTCCCTACTATACATCGCGTTTCCCGAGTGATAACCGATGACTTATCAGATGCTCCGAGAGGTCCTAGATAAGAATTATTAGTCTTCCCCGGGGAGTTCACGGATGAACTGCCAAAGCTGCAGAGTCCACCCTCGCACGATGATGTTCCTTTTCGTAACGATTGTGTTGATACTTCAGGGCGGGTGCTCCATGGGTTACCAATACACTAGCGATTATGGTTGACCATTTATTAATTAAAAATTTCAAAGATATCCTCTTGGTTTAACTTGATAACAAGTTGTATTACAAATGGTTTTTTTCGACAGATTTCGCCCCGAAAGGAATTGTTAGAGTTGGGGATGCTTGTGGAAGAGATTGGCAATGCATACCCAATGCTTTTTGCCGGGTTCAGCAGAGCTGCTGGTGTGAGCCCAACTACTCTCCCTCGGTGGATCGGGCAACGTGTCATGCAAGTAAGTTATCCATTAAATTATTTCAATTCAATTATTGAATATTTCTAAACGATTATCTCGTAGAGAAAATGATTATCATCATTTCAATAATTTCTTCTTCATTATTAATTCTAGTTCTGTAATTATTGTTCTCAAAATTGATAGAATGTTACTACATTTTTTTATCTAAAAAGGCAGAGAGTTTAAGGAGGAATGGAATGTTGCGTAAAAATTATTAATTACTCTGGAAAAATTATGTGACAGACCAGGACAATATACGTTATTTTTATCAACTATTTCTCCTCGCGTCGGGATGCGACACGATGATTCACTGAATGAGTCAGGTATTAATCTATCGTTGAAGATCGCTATCAGTTTCGAAAATTCCCGTTTGTCGATTTAGAGAACAGGTTTTTTTTAAACACAATTGTCCTTATTTCTTCTTCCAAATGTTCAAAAAATTACGACATTGGTGAACGACTTTTCGCAGGGGTTTAACAATTTTTAAAGTATTAAACGACGGTTTGGAATGATTCGATCAGTGTCACTCATTAGAAATAAAAAACTAATTACGATAGCTATATCAGTTAATTTGTTTTTCGTGATAAGTCTCGAACATTTTGAATTCTTGACGTGTTTCTGTTGGCTTTTCCAAATTAATTTATCATATTTGTCCCTTCGAGGTTGTCATTTAGGGATTCACATTGATAAACAAATTCTTAAATAATTCAGATCCTGGCGCCTACTGCAAAAGCAACAGAGATTGCATGACGATGTCGAACGCTGAATGCGTTCAGGGCACCTGCCAGTGTAAACAAAACTATCTTTCGGACGTGAAGAACGCCTCCAACTGCTTCATCAGTAAGTATTTAAGCTACTTGAACCTTCCTACCTTTTTCCAACTTTATTTAATATCTTTACTCCTATCAGAACCATCGAAGCCTGGAGACTTCTGCCAACGTCGTGACGACTGCGAGGAGAAGATGCTCAAGGGAGTCTGCGAGAACGAAAGGTGCAGGTGCATGGGGGACTATCGATTCACTAATGAAACAAACACTTGTGTTCAAATTAGAGGTGTTTATTTTTTTAATTTTTAAATTCTTCTAAATTTTTTTCGCGTGTTAAAAGTTTTTTTTTCTTCCAGGAATCTATCAGCCATGCACGTTTCATTACGAGTGCCACGACCCGAAAATCCCTGATGCTCTCTTCTGTCAGAATAGAGAGTGCCGATACACAACGAAATATCTCGATTCAGGTAAATAAACCAACGCATAACCGTTTAATATTTTTTTTAATTAAGAATTTTTTCTTGTGCATGTCGTAAAAATTGAAATTTTTTTCGTCAGTTTCATCAGCTGGCTCCACTGGTTTCTCGTCCACTGTACTTGGAATTTCCGCATTGTCGATCATCTCGTTAGCCAGGCGGTATTATTTCTAGGATAAGGTTCCATTTTTTTTTTTTCAATTTTTGATTGGTAAAGACTGACTGATGTTCACTCATTATTTATAATCTACCTGATTGCGTTACTTCGCTGAGAATATTTCTACCTTTGAAACTTGAAAGTAAGATTAGTTAGAATAATCAATTTTTTCTGGTATTATTGGATCGAGAGAAAAAAAAACAAGTAAAAATATCAGAAGCTCTCCAAAATTTGTCTTTTATTTTACACAATTTTATGGACGACATTAACAACTATTACCCAACACAATGCCTCGTGCTTAAATAAAGTACGTTGATTCCTCGAAGAAACATCTGAATTTAGTTGGTATAGGTGGAGAGGGTGTCAATCAGACGTTGTCGTATCGAAGGAATTTTGTGAATCATTTATCTACGCTAATCTACCCATCAATTCATTTACTACTTCCAACTCGTTCTATCTGCCCCTGGTCCTTTCCCTCCTCGATCTTCTCTCCGCTCTCCTCCTGCTTCTCATGCTCGCTGATTGAATTCATCTCCTGCTGCTCGAGGTCCTCCAAGTCAGCCTCCTTGTTGCCATAGAGGGCTGGGTACTCGGACATGCAGGTCTGCATTGTTTTGAAGGCGTCGTAGCAGTCGGAGCCCTTGGGCTCAGCTGTCGAGTAATGGAAGCAGGAGAAGGCATCACGAAACTCCACACCACAAGGGCCTGTCGCCATTCCCCCAAGACAGGGACAATTCCAGTTGATGTCGCCATTGGGTAGCAACAAACCTGGACTTGGCTCTGGCTCTGGAAGGGTTATCTTGCTGGGGCTTGCGTGATCCTCCTTCGACACAAATATTACAGTATCTTTGCCCTCTTTAATCACTGTTGGCATCTTGGTACAGCTGATTGACGGTTTGTTTACGCAATTATATCAGTGATTGAATCCTCGACCGTTCGGTAACAAACCGAAAGGACTTGATGATGTCCTGTTCACCGTGTAAATACAATTGTCTTCCTCGTAAGTACTTGCCAGTGTCAGGGAGGCACGCAGTCTTACGTAATCCTGGGAAGAACAACGCAGGATGAAATGACCGGTTGAGGGGTTGTAGCGTATGATGTCGATGCAACAGTTTGCTCCTTTCTCGCCAAATAGCTGCTTCAGTGATTGCGTAACATGGCTCTTCAGAAAGATTGGACTTATTACACGTGATGGGTTCGATGGTAAATGTCTGGGGAGGAAAATAGATCGTTCAGGATTAATTCGTAGGGATCTAGAATTTTTTTCAACTCAGAGCCCATTGCTGGAGCTAGAGTTTAGTTGAAAAATGAACTAGAATTTTTTTAACGTATTTTAATTGTGTGGAATGGAACGAAAAATAGTTAATAAATTTTTTGAAAACAATAAGTTAATTTTCTATGGATTAAAAAAGAGTGTAGTGTAAAAATTTAATTTTATTTGACCTTCAAAATGATCCAGAATGTTAAAAAATGAAAAATGGCGTTAAAAAATGTGTTGTTTTTTGACTTAAACAAATGCAGGTTTCAAAAGACTATTTTTCCGGCATCTTCCCTTCATTTTCTCTTACAAATAGAATTTTATTTTGCAGAAAAAAAATATTTAAATTTGATTTGAAATAGACAATAAAAAAATAGCAATAATCCTTCAGTATTGTTAATCTACAAATTCTTACGCGTTTTTCCTAATAACAAACAATTACAACTCTCCGTCTAAAACTTTTCAATCGGCCATATTGAGGACTATCCCTCTCGACCAATCACAGCACAGCAGGCGCCATGACATCGCCGCCATGACACCGCAACGAACGTGTGTTCATTGTACTTAGAGCGAAAGTAAAACTAAAAGCCGGTTTTGACAAGTATATTCACAATTCTCGGGAATTAGAGAACCCCCTGGGGGGATATAATCCCCTCTTTATGGTCCCGGATGACCTTTTGATTGATCATCAATGGATGACGAAACAGGGGAAGGGGGAGGGGTGTCTATTGCACGTGAAGTTTGGCCGCGAGTTAGGTTAGAGTCGATGGTACGTTGGATTGTTCACAGTGAAGAGGTTTGAGAGACGTTTAACGTGTTAAATGTGATTAATACTAACAGAGATACGTCTAAGTATCGCATATTACTCCATTCGTCGAGACTTGTTTCACTTTTTGTCACTGCCGGGTCACGACTATCACAATGAAAGTAACCCAGCAAAGCACTTTCTGGAAGTCTTCCAAGGTGAAGAACAACAAAATGTGAGGGACAAAAGAATGTGTTTAATGTGTGTACTGGGGAATATGGAGGCTGGGGGATGTGGGGGCACGTGTGTCAGGTGAAATCACTGATGTTATTGGCGATAAAAAATTACCGATGGAATATGCCTCTGAGTCTGTAGAACCTCTTGGTTTTGGACAGCGTGTGTCACTGGTAGATACCGCCATCTGAAAGCTGTTTCCTCGCCATCTTCAGGGTATTCGACAAGTCTTTCGGTGAGTTCTACTCGATTGATACGAGGAGTTTCCTCTGATCCAACAGTAGAATCCCCAGACAGCCAGCCTTGTTTATTGATTATTATTTTGTTGTTAATTAATTTTTTTATTTTTTATCATTTTCAGACACTGGTTTCTCCACATTTTGAAGGTTATGATGTTGCGGAGAGAAATGGCAGTTTGGTGAGTACCAGATTTTTTCTGTTATTTGTTGACAAGTGATAGTGACTGCATGTTGAGGAAAACGTGAGAAATACTGTTTGGACATCAGGAAATTTCCTGTAAAAATGTCCCTCAGATATTTTAGCGAAACTCTGTCCCTTCGCGACAATTATCAAGACATCTACGTCTTCTGGGAGGCAAAAATAAAGGGGAAAATTCATCCTAATTATTTGTCAAATATCTCGAGAGCTACTTCATTAATCGAAATATCTCACAACAATTTTATTAATCCCCAAAATTTACCATAAAAGCGTTTCAATTCAATTAATCCCGGCTAACAAGTATCGACTCTTGTTGCTCCAAGATGTTTTACCTTTACAACATTCCTGGAATATGAATTTTCTTTCTCACAAATTTATCCAAAAGATACCAACTAAACCCTCAAACTGAATATCCCGGGTCATTATTAATTTTAATAGCAGCGTTAAAGCCTCAACAGCCCATACCTCCAACTCTAGTCCCTCCATCCCTTCAGACATCACCCTCTTTCAACAAGAATTCCCTAAATTACCAGAAAAATTAAAAATCCTCCGGATCACCGTAAATTTGTCGGGGGTTTTTCATGGGACCTCTACCCCCAATCGTGCTTATATCCTCCCATGTACACTGGGTTTTAAATCTTCAGCAGACCAACAAATAGACAATCGACTCGGGTCACCTCCATAACCAACTATCGAGGCCATTTAAAATTCCCGATATTGCACCTTGCTCATACCTGAAACGTTAGGACGGATTTTCTTTAACGACCCTTTCACCTCACCACCCACTCATCCGCCCTTTGGTCCAGTCTATGTACAATAAACCGATAGGGCCACTGAGCCCCTTGGCTACATACAGTCTCTCTACCATATACATTATATTATGTACATAAT
The DNA here is from genome assembly GCF_034640455.1 of Diachasmimorpha longicaudata. Taxonomy (NCBI): domain Eukaryota; kingdom Metazoa; phylum Arthropoda; class Insecta; order Hymenoptera; family Braconidae; genus Diachasmimorpha; species Diachasmimorpha longicaudata. Next base: position 3,109,063 of record NC_087240.1, read on the forward strand.
AACACATACATGTGCGTCCATATTGCACATGTAGAATTGTGCTCTGTTGAGAATAGTCCAGGAATGAAATGAAAGGCAGGTACCCGTATGTTTCCAAGCTTCTCTCCCCCTGTATGTGATGGGGGGGAGGAGGAGGAGGTGGAGGAGGAGGGGGGAAGGGAGATCGGATGGTCCCAAGAGTCGACTTCCGCAGGATACCCAATTAACTCTCAGCAGCCGTCGTCCTCATCGCATAGCACCCCTCCCTCAGCCCCCCTTCATGTATACCTGCGAAATAGTACACAGTGCAGGTCCTTTTTCGGTTTATATTACTTCTTCGAGGGGATTTTTCGGCTTCGGTGAAAGAAAAAGTGAACAATAGGCGTGAAAACGTGGTTGGAAGAATACCTAGAGCACTTATAGAGGACTTCCATTATTCTAGATGTGATTGGTCAAGTACCTGATGGAGTTCAATGTGATTTAATAGTTAAAAATTTTTTTTGAATTGTTATAATGTCCCTGGAGGGACTGAGTGGACCCTGGAGTCTAGCTTAATTTATTTGTCGTTCATGAAAATTTTTTTGTATTAGTGGGAAAGATATTTTTTCATTCTGCTGGATGAAAAAATTTAGTTTATGTTTCTGGGACGGAAAAGTGTGATTTATGGGAGTGGAGTGGAGTTAGAATCGCAGTCTTCAGGGTGTGGGGGTTAAAATGTCGGATATGACAGGATTGTAGAGGAATTTTCTGAGTCATGTGATTGTAATTTTTTTTTCCACATTTTCAATAAATGAAAAATTATTTGACGCTCGTGGAATAATTATTTTTGGCCCGTGATCGTCAAGTGATTTTTCAAATATCGTTCACTAATTACTAAAATTGTTACATAAATATTTACCCAATGAAGTCGTGAAAATCGAGTGATAAAAATATTTATTAATCAACTTTGAAGGAATGAAAAATTACGAGACTAATAAAAAAATATAAATTCCATAAAAATTCACAAAATAAATATGAAATCGATTCAACGTATATCCTACCCATCGAATAAACGCACTCTCCCCCCAAAAAAAAAAGTAAATTCACCGAATGCATCCCCGATATTTACAACATTCAATATTATCCATCCGGTGAGCCCCACCTGCCAAATGCTAAAAATGAAAGGAAGCAAGAGAGACATCCCGGAATGATAATACTGAAAAGAGAATCAGGTCTCTGCTTCTCTCCCTCTCCACCTCACTGTCCCCTTTTCCCCTCAATCGTTTCACCCTACACCCGAGGTTTTTTTTTTTTTTTATTCTCTGACCGACATGGTTTCGAAAAGCCCCCTAGGTATAGAACTCAAGAAAGAAAGAGGAGATGAGGATACAACACCCAGAAGACGACGAGTAACACGTGGGGTAAAAATTCGTCTTCGTTTATATTTTCAGTATTTCTCCCTTTTTTATGAATACGTGTGAGTGAATGTCGCATACGAATGTGTACACACGATGATAAGGGGTGTGGCAATGGGCCATGGAGGAGGGGGGGAGGAGTGTTCTTCTGTGTAGTTGTTCACAGTGAACACTTGAAAAAAAAAATATATATATAATAAAAAATAAAACGTGGGTATATTATTCTCGGGGGATCAGAAGAGGGTCCAAATGGCCGGGGGGTTGAGCGGCTGGTGATGTGGTGGGGGGGCCAGGGGGGGGGGTACAAAAAGACCCGGAGAAACCCCAAGGCCTGGCACTGGGCTCAAATACCCGTACCCGGGGTCTCTTTCGGGGTCTCAGCAATGCGGAATATAATCCCCACTACGTGAACACATTCTACACTAACACGTGAATCCATTCAATGGGAGTTGTTGTGAGTGGTTGGGTGTGGAGGATGTAGTGGTGCACATGGACGTTAGTCCGGTCATCTTGAAAATATTGCCTAGTGCATTATACTCCCGCTGGGTACTTGGGACCGATTCTTCATGCGTTTGTGTTGAGTTACTCACACAGTTTGGATTTTTATGCTTTTAAAAACACTTAAAAAAGACGAGCTGAAACTTCTGGTCTGCTGTATGTCAGGGACATGAACGGCAGTGGGACGTGTCATGGAGTGATAATGTTTAAAAAATTTTAACGAATTTAACTGTTTTATGGGGACCGGTATTTAGTGGGTTTTAGGAGAATTTACGGTTTTTGATTGCGACTTTTGGGTGTTTGAAATATTTTTTAACAATTTTGGTTGGTCATTGGGACTCATTACTGTTTTGTATGGATTGCTGAGGTCGTAATAATAAATGCGAAGTGAAGAGAGGAATGAAAAAAATTTTAAGGGGGAAATAATTGTGGAAAAGTCATAACGAACGTTAACAAATGGCAGTTTAGAAATTTGCTAGTTAATGACAGTAGAATAGCCTCGGACTGAAGATCATAAATTCATCCGAAAATTTAAAACCCCTATAATATATCAATTCTTTCGTAGTTGTAAAGTTGAAATTTGAGGCAATATTGTTTAAAATAATCGGAGAAGGATTCCAACGTATCAATAAAAAATAGAACAATAACAGTAGAATTCACTGAGCAAAAATGGTGAAAAAAGTTGAAAAATTTAACTGTTTTATGGGGACCGGTATTTATTGGTTTTTAGGGAATTTATTGTTATTGATTGCGTAAGGTTTTTAACGTTCGTTGGGTCAAAACGACATTTTTGGCCTTTAAAACACGTTTTAACAATTACGTTAATTTTTTTTTCGACTCAAATTACATCTCGTAGATGAATTTTTAACGGCACGATAATAAATGGGAAGGGGAAGAGGAAAATGCAAAAAAATGTAGTGGAACATTATCATACAGAATACATAACATAGACAAAAAATAGCAATTAGCTTGCAAATTAACTATTGAATAACAACAGAAATAATTTAAACTTTACGGTTTCTCGTATCTATTTGCATTAAATAAATACATCGCAAAATTACATTTAATATTATATTTATATTTCCTTAATCAACATGAGAAGCTAGTACTTAAAAATCAAATTGTTTAATGAGTTCATTAACGTTAAATGAGTCGTTTACCCAACTTTAATGGAGAATTCATTCGAAATTAATTGTGTAATTAATCAATTTGTGATAATAAATTGAAAAGCTTTTGGATTTAATAAAAAAATTATGACTTTTCAAAACTCTTCAACATCACTAACCGTTTTATTCCTTGAAAACGATAATTATTTAAACAACCAGAGGCTCAATTCATTGATCTGCATAATCCCTCATCCCTTCCAGGAAATTGATCAAAAAATATAGAAAAAGAGCTCGAATAATTTACCAAAAATCCTGTCCCTTCACTCCATCATCTCCCTCCCCCCTCGCTCCATAAATCCGAACTCTCCAAAATTAATTAATTAATCTATTGCATAATTAATCTATTTCTGATAACAAATTCAAAGGCCTTTCGATTTAATTTAAAAAATCCCGATTTTCCAAACTTCCAATTCAGTATATCAGTAACCACTTTATTCCTTCCGTTAATTACCATAATTATTTAAACAACCGATGTCTCAATCTATCCATCTGCGTAATTCCTCATCCCTTACCAGGAAATTCACTTAAAAAAAAATACGTAGAAAAAGAGCTTTAACAATTCGCCAAAAATCCTCAGTCCCTTCGCTCCGTCAATTCCATTCTACTCCCTCACAACATACATGTGGAGACCCGAAGGATATATAATAGTCTCGGCATGAAATGTTAGTACCCGAGACGTAGGAGGATTGATGACGGCATCCCAACCCCGCTGCGTTATTGGCGCTTCGTAAGAAAGGTCGTTAAGGATTTTCTCTGCCTTCAGTGCCAAATACATGCGAGAGACGGGATAAATGTACAAAAGGGAATGGGGCATTCTCTACCCCCCTTGTGATGCCCCTCCCTCCCTCCCCCTTCCCCAACCCCTCTACCTTATCCTCACCCTCTTCCCCCCGTTCCCCCCCCCCTAATTTTCAACTATTTTTCAACTTCTTTTGCTCACCTCGGTCGTAATGAAACGCAAAGCCGTGAGTACCGAAGGCACCCGGGGATTATTCCACAATGTATGAATGCACATGCGAATGCAAACCGGAGCACACTTGATACACCGGTGGCCTCACTCGCCTTTCTTCATTCTTTTTTTTTTTTTTTTTTTTTTTTTCACCTATGTACAGACGCATGCATGTGCATTAGGCATGTACGAATCGTCTGCGTCGATCGAGGCCTTTGTGAGACCGATCGAGCGCACTCGGTTGTCATTATTGTTTTTTATTTTTTTTTTTTTGTTTCTTTTGGAGTGTATTTTGCGCAGCTTTCAGTGCCTCCAGTTTTTTGATAGGTGGAGAGATGTAGGGGGAGGGAAATTTTTTTTTTTTAATTATGGGGAGAGAAATTTTGGGAGAAATTAGAGTTGTAGAGGTGAAATGATAATGAATGACTTTGGGTCAAGTTTTCTTGGGAAAATGAGATTTGAGGGGTTTGTTTTTGTGATAGTGGATTTTTACGTGGATTTCTATTCGTGGGGAGTATACAGGGATGTGTAAGTGAATGAACACTTGAGATGAAATTTGAAATGTTAATTATTCAAAATTTTTAATGGTCTGGATTTTTCATAATTCAGAATTTACGCGGAGAGGAAAATTCTTGAAAAATTAGGGAACAGTTGTGCACTATTTTAGTGAACGTTCAGGAAAAACTATGAAATGTTCAATTTAAAAAATACGTAATTGTTCCACAACTTTCATTGAATACTATTTTGACTACTAGATTACAGAACAGTCAAGTTATTTATAAACAATTTTTCTCTCCCCATAGATTCAGAGCTTCATTAATTGTCAATGAATTCGATTTTTTTTTCGGTAAATTATATTTTTTTCTTAAAAACCATATGAGAAGAGTCTCCTCCTCCTCCTACCCCCCTTCCCCCTATACTCAGCCCACTAATGAATGAATTGAACCCAGCGAAGGGAATGACATCATAAAATTCTTGAATTCCTCGTTTGTTGGAGCGTTAAAATCTCGTCTGAATAATTTTTTTAATAAAAAAAAAATTATTGAAAATATTCTCACTCTCCGTTACCTTCTTCTGCTTTTAATTTGCTTAGAAAACCCACAGCCTCGAAATCCCCTCCATCTAACTCACCCGGTGTGTTCGTCGCATTGATAGTATAATACCCGAGTGATTTAGTACCTAACGTCGTTGTGCACAGGAATATGTACGGCTTTGCGTGGCACATAGAAATTGTCTATGTGGAGTTTTCCATACATGTGGACGTGTTTTGTCGGCTGGTAGAAGGGGAGGGGCGTATTATACAGAGATCTCTATCAGGGCCATGGGAAAGAGTGGTACAAAAAAAAATTTTTTGGCTACAGAAATGAAAAATAAAAAAAATTATGAAAAATGAGGAGAGAAACGGACGGATGATGCTTTGACTCCCTCAGGCACATGCAGAGAGTTTAAATTGTTGACGGTGAGGGTTAGGCCCACGGTAACGAGTGCTTCGGCAATTAGTCTGTTTTATCGTTCGAGATAGAGTTTATTCCTGAAATTCTTGAAACGAGAGGTGGCGACTGAGTGAATGGGAAAATTTAATTTTTTTTTTTTTCCTTCCATTAAGACGCTTTTGCCGGGAGAATTTTGGCAATTAAATACGTAATGATAATTAGGGAACATTTTGGGGGAATTAGGGAGGGTCTTGAGAGTTGAAAACCCTTTTAAATGGGGGGAAAAAAATTTCAAAGAAAATTTTTCAGTTAAATAATTATGAGAAAAACCGAATGAGCAGTTTAACAATTTTTATTCACTTGCGGAGAGGAAATGCAATGAATTGCAGATCACTCGTACATGATAAATAATTTTGAAAAATGTTTAAAAATACGAGTTTGAGTCCTGCCATCTTGCGGATGTACTCCTCCACGGCGCCATCAACGTCAACGACTCCACCTCGCAATTATAAATATTTATTAAAAAACAATATCGTCCTCTATCCTCCCCAGCTCATCCCCCTCCTCTTACTCCCCATGAACAAATTTTTTAAACCATATTAATCCCCCCCCCTCCCCCCTCTGCATAAATAATTCTCCCCATAACGTCACCGAGTCCTACTGGCAGACATCATTAACTAAACCTCGTACACAAATTAAAAACCCTATCTAAAATACCTCACCTATACATTGAAACCTGACGTCATTAGCACTGATGGCACAACCAAATGTCGAATGCTGAAAGATAATCATCACTCGAACAATCCCCCCCAGCCTAATTATCAATTCAATTAACCTTCAACAGAAACTTTAAAATTTTTTTTTTCTTAACGTGACCCAAACTCCAAACATTTTTCATGTACATCACATTGCCCCAGGTCCATAATGATTTGTAATTAGGGAAAGACAGAAAGGGTCGAAAAACCTTCCATTTCTCCCCGTTAACAGAGACAAAATCATCCCTCTATTCCCCCTCCTCCTCTCCTCCTCTACAACCATCCTGCGACTAGACAGAGATGAAAGAATAAAGAGCATTAGGGAATACGAGAACCCGGGGGTTATAACGTGGGGATTCACTGGGGCCGGATGGCCGTGGCACGACCTATAGCGACGGCCCGACGGTGCCGGCGTCGACGACAAGTACCATGGCCCATGTGTGCATGAGTGAGATAGATTGTTAGGGTGGTGGGGGGGGGAGAGGCTAATGGTGGGAAACAGTTGGTGCGAGAGAGAGGATATGAGTACGTCAGTGGCATAACGGCGGTGAAGCAGGGGGGGGTGGAAGGGGGAGGGGGGTTATAGCGGGTTGGAGTTTGAAGCGAAATGGGCGACGAGGCGATGAGGAAGGGCGGGGTGGTGGGGGGCGGGGGGGTGGTGAGGTTGGAGAGAGATGATGAGAGAGAGTCCAAGGGGTGGGACAAAACAGACGAACGAACATAGACTACGGCCCGGGGGTTCCGGAAGGAAGGGCCGACAAGGGAACGTCGGGTGAGTGGTGGGGCGGGGGGGGGGAGAGGGAATGGAGTGTCCAAACGAATGGGTGGAAGTGAGAGAGCGATCGATGCTAATGTAGTTGAGGGAATGAGAGGGGATGAGAGAGAGAGAGAGAGAGAGAGAGGGGATGAGACAGGGTAAAGGATGGAGATATTAAAGTGCCTACGGTGAAGCCACGACTGAAGAGAGGGGACACGGTACTCAGTCGGAGCTCGACACTCGACGTCGTGAGATCGTCGGGCGTGTGTTGTTAATAATAATAAAAAAAAAAAAGGAAAAGGAAGAGCTGGTGTTAGTGGTTTTTAAAATTTAAATAAAATAAAACGTTTGGTTTGTGGGAGCACGTTGCAAGACAGTTGATTTAATTTTTGTTTTTGTGTTAATTTTTCCTTTTTTTTTTTTCGTTTTTTTAAATTTTCATTTTGTGTGGAATCTTGATTTATCGAGCGTTGGACGGACAATTTCGGTGGTTTTTCTTTTTTTTTTTTTTTTTGGAGTTTTTTGAAAAGTTCTTGTGGTTTTTATTTTTCCTGAGGGATTGAAAGCGTCCGGGGGAAGAGTAATAAAAGAAACGTACATAAAAGTTAAGATTACCCACCAGCGTGAAGAAACAACGTGCCTTTTTGTGTACTGGGTGATATAAGAAAAAGAAAAAAAAAAAACGGGGATTGAGGCTGGTGTTTGTGCGGTTAATCTTCCGGAGGACGTCATTTGCCGGTGAACAAAGTAAAATAACATACCAGTGTTATCCGTGAAGAAAGAAAAAAATAATAATAGTGTTGTGGCCGTCGGTGGAGGGACAAAGGTAGCCCTGAGATTCTCTAGCTCTTTTTTTTTTTATTTCATACAATCGAAAATTGAGAGCCGTGAGTGAATCGACCAGCGGTGACACTGAGATATTAATCGACCATCAGTTCCTCATGCACAAGGGTGTCCACTTCATTTGTGCATAATCGAAAATATGAGGCATTGACAACTGACATTGGAAAAGGACGAAGTTGAAGACAAGAGGAATAAATATTTTTTTTTTTTCGAAAAATTAAAAGAATTTGTCACGATAAAATATTATTCGGATAATCAGAGGAGGCCTCATTGCTTAGTACTCACATGCCTTGTACGTGAGGACTCGCCCCCCCACGTGTAGAGACTAAGAGAAAAGGAAAATTGAGAGGTTTGCCACCAGTCTGTTGGATATACCATACATTAGTCCAACCACTGGCTAACACCTCTAGTCAACAATTAACATATTCAAAAATTTATTTTTGACAAAACTAATCATCAGTTAAATCATCCCCCACTGCCTATTCTCCCACAATTCAACACCAGACATCACCAGCGAGTGTTATAAAACAGGAAAATCATTTGGAAAATGCGAGATTGAGGCGTGTGAAGTTTCCCGAAGTTCTGCGGGTACGTCGAGGGGTAGGGGGAGTGAAATAAAGTGAAAAAAAAAAAAGAGAGCCCTCGAGAAGAAGAAAGCCAGCCGAAAGGAAACGATAAGGGCGAGGACCGAAGCAAAAACCTGGGGGCGCAGCTGGAGGAAGGAGAGAGAAATGACAGAGAGAGAGGGTAACAGGACCTGCTGGTAGTTGTGGCCGCGCCTCGTCGAACGCTGAAAATCGATCTTTGTACGTTGATATCTACACTGCGATACATTTCCAATCTCCTTCGGCCACTTTTATACCATTTTTATTTCTCTTCTTTTATCATAAAAAAAAAAGGGGCGGCCGAGGGAGGGGTGTGTGGAGGGGTAAATTCTCACCACACCGTCATCCCGGCGAAACACCTCGGAGCGCTCACTCGTACCCGGCAAGACGAAAATTGCTGAGGTGAAATCGATACGCAGACAACGTCTGGTCGGTCTGTGTGCTGTAGCTCCTTAACCCCCTTAAGAACCCCACTGTAGGGGGAAGGGGGGGGTGAATCGAATGAAGCCACATCCTGGGTGGGTTATGGTGAAGCTATAAAGGGTGGATACCCTTGCTGTGCATCATTGTTTTGCATCTATTGTCCGTTGTCTCGGTTCGGGGAAGAGAAAGAGAGAGACGAAAAAAAAAATAAGAAAAATAGAAACTAAATCCCCCGAAACACGATGAGAACGTGACGCAAGTCAGAAGCCACTGGCCAACAGTGAGAAAGGGCGTCGTCCAATCTTACATTAACATCCACCGTCGGTCCCTGTCATTACTTCCAACATTTGGAATATCAATGTGTTAAAGCCATTGCCAAACGTTCCCTGAATCATCAACGACTATCAGCAAATATGGCGGCTGCATGTTACGAGAAGGAAGTGTCGATAGAGAGTATTAATAGCCACAGTTTGGGCCAAAATGCACATCATCACTTTCACCATCATTCACATCATCATCATCATCATCATCACAGAAGTGGAAATATATCGACGGCTAATAATAACAGTACACCATCATCTTCAACACCATTGTCATCAGCAAATCGTTCATCCGTGTCTGGTGTTACGGTAATAGGACAGGGAATAGTATCGCCGACGGTTACCAATGATATTGTCGTATCCAATGGTGGTAGTTACAAAGCTGAGCCAACGCCCGCTGGTAATTTCAAGGACTACGCCCAACCGTTGCACGTTGATTGCAGTGTTGAATATGAATTACCAAGTCAAGCTAAACCACCACCAGGAGGTGGTGAGCCACTTCTCATGATTCATCCGTGTTACTACAGACGTGCTGAACGTGAGAGACGTAGTCCATTTGTTAATAATTTACCACCAATGGTGACATCATCAGGACGTAAAAATAGTAGACGTGATACAACAGTCAATCAAAATCACTCGTCCAAGGTAATGACTGGGGGTGATGCTGCATCAGTAGCAATGGCTGTTGTTGCAACAGCAACAGCAGCTGTCACATCAACACCCCATACTAATGCCAATTCAACAATTTTACTTGGTGATGCATTAACAGCCTCATCACCCTCCACCATTGCAATCAATACACTGATGCATAGAAAACAAACTAGACGGGATGAGGATTGCAATAATCAGGATAATGAAATTGATAAGAAACGACTGAGCCAGCAGCATCGTGCTGCAGCCTTTACAACAGTGCCGAATGCTGGTAATCTCACAACTGCTGATGAAAAAGCAGTTATATCAGGGATTTATCAGCACTATTTTCGGGCAATGCGCTCGCATCATCAGCCCCATCATCATCATCATCTACATCAGGATGTTGATCAGGGTCATACACAAGTGCCACAACAGCATCATCATATTTATGAAGACGCTCATCTACATGTTAATTCAACATCACTTACATCAGCCAGTCCAGCAACTGGTTCATTTATTCAAAATTTTCAAATACCCACTGAACCAGTGTCAACTTCATCATCACGAAGACGAACAAATAATCAACATCATCCGTATAGACGACAGTGTTCAATATCACGTCCACCAACGTCAATTCCCACGATACCATCATCATCATCATCGAGTTCAAGTGTATATGCAACAGCTATGAATAGGCATAGAGAGGCATCACTTCAGGCATTGAGAATGGCTGCTGCTGCTGTTGCTGCTGCTGCTGCTGCTGCTACTGGTGGTAGTAGTAACAATGGTACAACCGGTAGTTTCTACGAAGCACCAGCATACAGAGCATTACTACCAAGAAGCTAGGACCCGGTAAAATTGTATAAATATCATGATATCATAATGTCAATGGTATCATCATCATCATCATCAAATCGCTCACACCAAAATTCAATTATCATATTTTTCATTATATTTGCGATAAGCCTAGTCTCTTTAGTTTTACAACAGACATTAATATTATACATTTTGGCCTCGCTGTTGCCTTCTCTATTATCATCATCAGTATCATCAGACGCATCGCAGTCCAATTCCACTGAAGTTACGAACAATAAAACAACCAGTAAGATAATATCGTACAGCACGAACGATTTTCGCTCCAGCTTGTCTCCCCCACCCACTTCCACCCATCGTTCGTATTATCGTCGGTACCTTTTTATCCCCTCCTCCCTTCACTACATCCATTCCACTGGCACTCAAGCCCACCCCCCCACCCCATCACCGTCAAAAATGTGAACGCACGTGGAGAGAAGAGAACAGTACACGATAGAATCGTGCCAACCCTCCCTTGTCCAAGGCCCCCGCGTTGTTATCCGCCTGCCAGACTGCCGCCACTGGGGCTCCTTTCCGCCTCCATATACCTGCTCGTCTACCTAACCCACACTAACCATCAACTTCCATCTATTCTACTCGAACAAACCCTCCCTGTTCCCTATTTCCCCATCCGTAAATACATAGTGCAACCCACGTCTTCCTAATTCATCAACCAGCTTCACCATCATTTTTTCTCTTCTTCCTTTCCTCTCATCCCGTGAAATTTCACCGGTGCTCGGGATAATCGAACGAGCAGGAGGATATTCAGAGAATGCAGACAATTTTATGATGATTTTTATTTATTTTTTTTCACACGTTTTTCAAGTTGAGAAAGACCAGGAGAGGAAAATTTGCGAAAAGTTTAGGGATCAGGAATTTAACGTATAAATTGGACCTTCAGGAGGTGACAGACGGGATGAAGGTTACTTTTGACACAGAAATTAACCTCCCAAGTCTAATTTATGCAACAAAATTTCACCCAAAAAATCACTGATTGTCATTGTGTTCCACGTTTTGTCCTCTACTGGTCCATTTTTTATCCAAAATTTCCTTCCACCTAAAAATACATTTTTCAAATTTTTCTTCGCATATTTCTCCAACTCGACGAGGTTTTTCAGTAGAAAATCCCTACATGGACAGACGGGAAAAATTTAACCCAGGAATCATCAAAAATTATTTTCACATTTCCCAGCTCACATGTACATAAAATAGGTCACTCATAATTTCACTATTCTCCCCCTTTCCAACCCATCCATAATGTAGCAAAAATACCGATGATATCAATGCTTCCTTTAACCCCATCCATAATCATCCCCTTCAACATAATCTCTCATTACTCCTCTCCTCTCCTCCAACCAAATTCATTAATATCACCTCAAAATTTCCGAATAACATCCACATTTATTTATCTCTCCCCCCCAACCCTACCCCCCTTTCTTAAAATCATCAATCCCCCTTTCCCCACCATCATCACATCCTTCGATCCTCATCTCCCCGAAATATATTTCACTCCGGTATTTTCCTCTCGAGGGAGGCCCCCTCGCGTTTTAAAATCACCGGCTAACGAGCAATTGCCTAACGAACTACGCTTGTCTCTACCCATATACGATATATTTTCGTGACCCTTCCTCATCCCCCCCTCCTCCCCCTCTCCCCCTTACCTCCCACAACCCTGGATATATTCGTACCGTATGTAACCATAGCTCTCCATGTGTACGTATATCAAATCCCCCGTTGTACATGGTATACATTGCATATCCAACGGTGCCATTACCGTATACTGTACATACACATACGTACATTTACTTGTTTGTGTATATATCTCGCGGTTGGTGGGCATCAGGGGGGGCTTATCTTCTCACTCTATATCACAATATCTATCTCACTCATTCACATGGTTGCTAGGGTACATAAGGGGCCACTAACAGAGACAGACGTACAACTTCTCTCTTTCAGGCGAAAACCGCTGCTACGAACGTATGTTACAGTCCACGAGGCATTCTAACACAGTCACGTTTGTGCACACACTGATCCAGTAGGGGGGATGGGGAGGGGAGGGGGGGGCATTCTCCACGAATATTGGGGGCTTCTTTTACATTCCCCTCTTATACCTCTTTCAGTTTCATGTTCCCTTTAGACATGCGCCCAGTCCTGCAGGGCCAATTTTTCCATTCGATATTACGCGTATAATGTGCTACATTCCCTTCTCTTTTTAAAGCATTCCCATTCATCATTCATTCGGTTTCCTTTTTCTTTTTTTTTCATCATCCCCTCTCCCTTTACCCCCCCCTTGTGCTACTCGCATCCCCTCGCGTCGTACTCCCGTGACTAACTCTCCTCATCACTTGGTGATTTTTTTTTTTTCTTTTTTTTCTTCTCTATCTCTGTCGTTTCTATGGATTCAGTTGGAGAATTATGTATACAGAGCAAGTAACTGAGTTTGTGTATATATTATTTATGTTTGAGATAGTTCGCGTTGAGCCAAAGATATGAGATATGATGGAATAGAGAATTGTTCGAGCTGTACGTTAAGTTGATTATGAATTTAGTTTTTGGGAATTTTTGTATTGTTGAGTTGATGATGGAAGATGGGCTGGACTGTTGGCCGTTGTTGGGCCGTGAGTTGTCCTCGTGCTTCGGTTTTTTTTAGGGCTTATTTTTCCATTCACGTGTGTGTGAGTGTGTCCCATCTAGATTTTTTTTTTACTGAGAAAACATCGTGACGCTGGGTGGTTTGGGTTTCATAGGGGTGGGTGAGAGGGGGTGGAGGAGGAGGGGGTATTGGATTAGCCGATCGATTGTACGTGCATTTCAAGTCTGAAATAGTTATTACGACGGGGTAATGGAGGAAAAGTGCTTCACGGGATCGGTAATCGTTGACTAGTTGATTAATCAAGTGGAAAAATCAATTTAACGCAATTTCGAAATGTGTTTTTGTGGGTATATCACCGTATCCAAGGGAGATACTGAAATATTCATTGAAACATTTTTTGTAGAGCGTAAAACGAGTAACAAAAAATGTCTGGGTGAGTATTTCGATATCTCGCTTTGATTTCGAGTTATTTCCATCAATGTAAAAAAAAAATGAGAACGAAATTCGATGAGATTCACTTGGACAGCTGGTCCTGGTGAAAAATTGGTGGATTCCTTTGAGGAAGTTTAGTTGACCGCACCCTAGGGTTCTGGGAAGCCCTTACGACCTGATCCTGGGGTACGTGGATGTAACCCGAACATTCCCGAGGAGGATCGATACCTTGAGGAGAAGTTTCTCGTCGAAAATGTCTCTCAGACCCCCCCCCCCCCCCTATCGGTATCGATCGTCTTTCGACGACTGGCATCCTCTGTTCTCCAAGGCATCCAAGTTTCATCTGTTCTCTTTGTAATGTTGGAGTCTTCGTTTGGATCTTGAGAATCACTTGGGGAGCACTTCTCTTTCATTCCCGTCGTGGTGTCTCCTGCGTGAGACTGAGAGAGATGAAAGTTCAGGGAGAACAATGGGAGACGTGAGCACTGGTGTGTATGGGGTATTTTCGTGCCGACAAAAAGAACCGATGATAACTCTCGATAACAATAATTTTTCTAATCAATATTCGGATAATCAATGACACTGGAGGGGGGGAGGGCGGACTGTGCCGTACATGGTATTACGAAAATTATAGTGATTAGCGGAAATGAAAAGTTGAAAATATGAGACAAAAATATTGAGGGGACTGGGAACATGGACATGTTCCCTGTGCTGACCTTCACAAAAACATTGTGATAAGAATTCTTATCGATACTCCCCGTTATAAATCAAAATTGTCTATTGAGAATTGTCAACAGCGTCTGGCCTTCACATCAAATTAACATTCATAAGAAAAAATAGTTCTTTGAAACGAATGAAGCTCAACACAGCGGAATATTCATTGGTATTTAGTGTAACAGTTGTGTGAGCAAAACAAATTCAATCGTCACTGATAAATATTTTGATTCTGAGAATTAATCGGAAATCAATATTTCGCTGGTGTTGGCATCATGATATTTAAGAAAATTAGAGAATCATCAGCAGCGTATGGCCTTCAACCTAAAATTAACGTTCATAAAAGAATCATTATTTGCAAATGAAAGTGAAACTAGCGGAATATTTATTAATATCTACTCAAACAATTGTATGAGCCAAAAAAAAATGTTCGGAACTTGAAAATATTTTTCTCTCGCAGATTCATCGGACTTGAAATCCGCCGCTAGTTTTAAGTTCATAATGTTGAAAATATAATTAACGTGCATAAAAAAAAAATGGTTCTTGGGAGTAAATGAAGCTGAAACCAGTGAGATATTAATTATTTACTCAAACAAGTGTACGAACCAAAAAAAATATTGTAAAAAAATTCTGTATGAGCCGAAATATTCCGCTAGTTTCAGCCTCATCCTAAATGAATAGTCGGCATGGAAAGATAACATTAAAAAGTCGTCGAGGAGATAATGAAGAGAAGAGCCGTCATATGGGGCATTTCATGTCAGCTTCCACGAAAAAAAAAAAAAAAAGTTGATAATAAAATTGTCTATAAAAAATTACGGCACAAAATTGCCAAGTCGACATGCGATGCCGGCATGAAATGCCTCATCCGAATAATTACGAAAGCCGTTTGAAATGAGTTAAAAGAGAAAAAAAAAAATGAGAAAGAGCCGCAAAAATTGTCAATGTCCCAATGCCAACACGATGATACCGATGAGCATAAGTTAAATGAGGTTTAAAAACAAATATAAAAAGCCTATGTAAGAGCCTGCATTTACATTTGAGATCATGTACAAGTCTTAATAGTGTGATACAATTTCTACGCTTATTCTCCGACTAGTATTTTAAGGAATTAAGTACTATATTGAATACCATAACAAGAGGCTGAATCCAGTGGGTAAATTGAGTTCAGGAAATTTTTCAGGGTTTGATTCCAAGAATTGTGTAAAAAAATTTTTTTTCTCCTGCACATGAGTCTTCCCATACCTCGGGAGTATTTAAAATCACCGAATGGGCCTCGGGGAGGAAAAAAAAAATTAATTTTCAGGGGATTAACGTATTCCTATGACCGAGAATTTTCCGAAAATACCTGACAATGTCACGGTAAATCCCCGAAAATAAAACTCTAATTTATTGTCTCCCGACCCTGAACAAAATTATTCTCTAGTTTCAGCCTCATCATAAGCATCCCCACCTGTCCCTCAATTCCCTCCCCACCATTGTACCTCGTTCCACAACATATTTCCTTTTATTTCCAAGAAACTTAAAGACTGGGTATTTACAGCGGTACGTACCCGTATTAGGATGAGCTGAGGAACAATAAGAATAATGAAAGGGAATAATAATGTTTGAGTATGAAAAACATTTTCCTCGCTAGAGTTTAACAGCTAGATCTTATAGATTATTAATCAGTCGATTCCTAATGAGAATTAATAATCGAGGGAGTGTATTAACGGTGATGACTGCTGGGTTTATCAAACTCATTGAATATTTTGTTTTTCTTTCTCTTTAGTGTGCGTGATGCGTGAGAATTTGTATGTGCGTGCGTGTCGGTTTGTGTGAGGAGGGAAAAATTGTAGAATTGGAGCGATTAATTCGTTCGGTTCTGTTTTATTCCGTTCTGTTCTTCCTTATTTCTCGATCTGAGACGGCACCGTCTGTCTTGGTGGCCAGTCAATGACTGGAGAATGAGAAAAAAAAAATAAGTGAGAGATGATTCATTGTGAAATATTCAATTAATAATGTGAAAATGATTCGATAGATGGTTTGGGGAAACGTGGGAGTTTCCGCTTTGTACATAGTTGTATACATAAACGCATAGATATACATATTGTATACATATAAACACTCCACTGACTGTAAAATGCCATCGAAATATATTTATATTTCATGTTAAATGATTTTTCGTTTGGGTTTATTTGTTTATTTTCGTCATTTTGACGGTAAATTTTGGTGATTTATTGGACGAGTTTTCAGATTTATTCGATGAATATGAATTTTTATTGAGAAAATAAATGATGGAATCTATTGATTGGAGATGATGGTGTTGTCTCTGATGCCATTTGCACTCGAGTAGTTCATTATTTTTAATTGTTTTGATTGATCGATGGGACTTCTTCAGGGTTGGGGGGTTGTTCTTAGGTTTTTTTTTTGGTGGTTTTTCGTTGAAACATTTTTGCTTTTCTTTCTCACGTTTTCTGAACCACTTTGCGTCACGTCGCTAAGTTCCACGTTGGTATTAACAGTGGGTTGTCCTCGTCAGACGCAAACTCAGGGGCTTTGGAGACAACTATAGGCCTGTGGATTCAGGTAGGTAACACGTAACATACGACAAGTGGCACGAATAAACATGTTCCGTTTGTTCTTGGAGGTGGATGGGAAGAAGGGAGGCCAAATGGCTTCTATTGGAGGGCTTTTCCGAGTGAGAGAGGGGGCTTTTTCGAGGCGAAGGTGTAATTTAATTAGCTGGGGGACGTTGGGAACGGGGTGGGAGGTGTTTTTTGTGGGAAATTTTTAGAGGAGAAATGAAAATATTTTCTAATAATTTTTTTTCGTAGAAATTCTTGTTGAAATTTGGGAAAAAAAAAGTTGTGGGATTTATTTTTTGCTGCTGATTGGGAAATTTACTCTTGTTATTTATTCAGCTGTTGGTGTGTTTACAAACTTTTTCAAAGCGATATTTTTGCTTTGGGAAAATGGATTTTCCATCATTTTAGTTGGTTGTTGATTGAAGAAAAGATAGTGCTGTCAACGATTACTTTAAAAGAAGAATAATTACACGGGAAGAATTTTTGGTTCTAATTTTTCCAACTAAAGTTGACTTAAAAACTCGCTGATTGTCATTTTGTCCCACTTTGTGGCCTCTGGAGCCTTAATTTTTATGCTAAATTTCTTTCCGAGTAAAAAACCTACTTTTATAGTGAGTTATTCAATGGATGAGGAATAAATCCGGATGAAATTCAGTTTTCCGAGAGGATTTTCCGATCCGCGAATATCGTGAGTATTCAGTCCGCCTTTTGACATTGACAATTAAATATTGATTTCAAAATTCAGCAAATTTTTGCGAGTTTTTTTAATTAAATTTTTGGAAAGTTGGACAAAATTTTACTTAAATCTCACATTCGCCTTTTTGGATCTACAATTAAATATTGATTTGAAAAATCAGTAAATTTTTTCCAATTCGTTCATTCCATTTATTCTAATAGTATATTCCATTAATTCTAATAGTACAGCGTATTCCATTTATTTCTAAACCACGATATCCCATTCCAACTCCAACAATAGTCGCTCAACTCCAATTAAATTCGATTCCAAAGAGCACGTCCTAATGAACCGTAACCCAGACGAAAAAACCCCACAACGATTCTACCTGCGTTCAAACACCAGCCAAAAGGTCCTCCTCAAGACCCCAAAGATAATAACCCATTTCGCCATATTATTGTTATCCCCTTTTTTTTTCAAATTTACTGTTCATTTCTCTTTTTCGTGAGCACTAGACATGACAGCCCGGGGAGAGTCATGCCCATGCCGTCTCGGTCAATTCCTCGAGTTGAGACTGTTTGCTCAACGTGCCTTGCGTCCCCTTCTTTATTTATTTCTCCCTGTTTTTTTTTTTTTTTTACTCGGAGCTCTTGTACTCTTGTACTTGTCCTGAGCCCCCCCCCCCCTTGGCCCTCCCACATCTGACGGTTTTCAGCGCCGAGGTGACGTGGGATGTCGATGGTCAAGGAAAAATACGTGATTCACGCGCCAGGTAAAAGTCTTCGGGGCATATCGAGAGCGCCGATAAGCGGAACCGGGGGATTTTCTCGACGAGGCCAGGGACTAATAGGTTTAATAGGTTTCTAAACTGTTTAGGTGACGATCATGCGTTACGGGTGGATTGGGCGGGTGGGTGGCTGGGTGGGGGGGAGGTTTAAAAAAAATCTAAAGTAACAGGAAAATAATAAAAAAAAAATTCCGTAAAAATTACGTGTCAGCGGGGAGAGAAAAATTGTGTAAAAATGACGCATCTGTTCTGTAAATTGTCAGTTAAAATAATGATCGGTAAAAATTACGGAACAATTATGGATTTTTTTAGTGAACCTTTAGGGAAAGTTCGAAATCTTCTAGAAAAAATATGGAATGTTAAGCGAAAAAATGCGTAATTTTTACCGCAATTTTTACCGGATGTTGTTTTTTGACCGGCAGATTACGGTACATGCGCGTCATTTTTCAAGAATTTTTCTCTACATCTGTTCAACAATTTTCGGTCAAAATTGCGGAATAGAAAACGTTCAGAACGCACCAAAAAGTATGAAACGTTCAGTGAAAAAATGCGTAATTTTTCCGTAATTTTTACCGATCGTTATTTTGCGCGAGAATTTACGGAACGGGCACGTAATGAAAATAAAATATCTCGGGGCAAATAAAATATCCGATTGACGAGGAAAAAACTGAAATTCCCAAAACTTGAATTATGAATTCCCCGAATGTTTAAATAAATATTCCCAAGAATTGCTGAACACCAGCATATTATTGCAATGTACGTCACAAAAGCCAATGATTTTTAATTGCTAATACCCGCATTGTAACGAGAGAGTACAATGGAACAACTCGTGGAAATGTTTGGCTTCTGATTATTATCGGTTACGACTGAGAAACATCTGACGATTGGAGAATGATTTATGCAGTCATCCGCATGCTTCATTATTCCCATATTTTTTTCTTTCTTTTTAATACACAAGCACATTTTTTTTTTTCGTGTTGAAAGAGAAAATATTTTGCGATGTTGCGATCTTTTCAAAGGAAACGAAACTCCGATGACTCTGCGAAATACAGGAAGGAGAAAGATATATATATTTGAACGTGACAGAGAGGCCAAATTAAGTTTCAGGATATTGGGAAACCGGGAAAATGTGGGATGCATATATTCATGACACATTTAAATGCTCGTTGAGTAATCTATAATTGAACTTCTGTCGGTGATTTTTATCACGAGAGTGGGGAAATCCTTAAGAAAACTGGGCGATCATTTTTTCAGGGATTTTTCGTCCACTAGACCGATAAAAAAAAAGTCCAGAACATGAAAATTTTTTAAAATCAATTCTCGTGAATTTTTGTGAGTTTTTTTGGTAGTTTTGGTATTATTTTATTCAGAAGAATGCAGTAACATATTTTGTTGCTAATGAAATCCACCAGATTTGTCCATTTTTCCGGATAATCGCACATTTTAAGATAATTTTGCATTCCAGAGTTCAAGGAAAATTGTAGTTTTACCACTTGAAAAATATCGACTTTATTGCTTCACGCAGTTCTGAAAATACTTCGCGAAGAGCAGCTCCATCATTTTTATCTTAGATTTCTCAAAAGATTAATTAACAATTTTCTTCCCTCTCGAAATGATTTTATTTTCGAGACAAAAAAAAGTCGCTGCTCTAAATTTCCGTCAAAAGCTCCAAAACCACCGGATTAAAAAAACTCAAAATTATTTTGTCGCCCACAAACTTCCCCACCGAAAACCTCTTGACTATTTTCCCCTAGAGCACTTCCCTACCCTTCCCTTAGAAAAAAATTGAAATTCAAAATCTGACCACAATTTTTTGTCTCTCAAAAATTTATAAATATCCTAAACGCCCCTGCATTCATCAAAAAATTCGACAAATTTTTTTTTTTTTGCTTTTCTAGTTCCCTCGGGTCCCCATTCCATCTTGACCCTGCGCCTTTCCTTCCCTATTTCCATCACCACCAACCCTTCCATTTCACCCTTCCATAACCGACGACTGAAGAAATAAGTTAAAAGTAAAAAAAAAAAAAAAAAAAATCTTCCAGAGGTGTTCCCGCACGGCCACCCATCCTTCTAGTGACCACACTTATCGTTACTTAGCTTTCAATATCTAAATCGCCCCACCATTACCCTGCGCCATTCCGGCAGAACTCGACAAATGAATTTTTCTAGTATATAAAGTTCTTCGCAAATTTCTTTACCATTTTTCCCCCGAACATCCCCTCCGATGGTACCCCCAGCCCCATAAACATCTTCGAAAAATGGCTGTTTCGACCACTTGGCTTTCGCCTGAGCTGGCCGAGTGACCGGCGGGGGGCGTAACTGGCTGTTCACCAAACGACACGTAAGTGTCCTCCTGTTTCCCAGAACCTCCGCAACTCCCTAGCGCCAAATACTTCGGTTGTCAAAAAAAAAAAAAAAACTACAGTAACACAAGCCATAAGTATTATCAATCAGTCAATGTTGTGTGATATCAGCAGCCAGTTGGCTTGCGTATGTTAAATCTCAAGTCCATTGTCATTGAAAAACTCCAAAATTATTGAGTTTATATGGTGAGCTGAGGGTCATCAAGATGCGGGCGGTTGTGGTAATGCTTGTGAGTGTTGCACTCACGTGTTTGGTTATTGGGAATGCTTATTACCAGAAGAAACAGTTCTATCCTTCTGTCGTCTACATAACCAAGTCGAATCCCAGTATGGCTGTGAGTTTATTTTGTTTATTGGTACTGTTGTGTACTTATTAAGATTAGGGGTTATGTTTTGGAGACTAGACATAGAAGAAACGTCCCCTGGGACTGGGGTTTGTTAATTTTGTGACACGTTTGTTGTTCTTTCAGGTCATCTACGTTCAAGGTCTCATCATTGTCTTCATGACCAACACCTTCTTGAGGAAGATCTTCTTTGGCAATCTGAGGGCCGCTGAACTCGAGGTGAGCATTCCAGAATGTGGAGGAATGGGTTTCTCAAAGTTCTTTTTAGCTGGCGATGGTTAGGGGTGCCCAGGGGGTTATTATTTTTGTTTGGAAGGGCATAACGTTTGGCAGACTATCATTAAGGGTTGCAAAAAGGTTTGAACGATATTTTTGGACAGGTTTTTCGATTTTTAACAAATAAATTCAGTGGGATCGAGGGATTTTATAAGAAAATTAGCACATTCGTCTCTAGTAGTTTTGAAGATTGTTAATGACAATTTGTTTATGAGTTCAGAGTGATTCCAGGGGTCATTGTTATCAGCACAATTGTGTTTCTATCTTTGGAGCGATTGACAAAAATTATGAGAAAAAAAATATCAGTTGTCTTTTCCTCAATACATTTGTGGTACTTAATCACAATCTGAAATAATAAAAAAACCATTTGTCGTTATCTAAAAATACTGTTTGCAGCACCTCGTGGAAAAAGCCTGGTACGCCGTAACCGAGACCTGCCTTGCATTCACAGTCTTCAGGGATGACTTCAGTCCCAAGTTCATTGCATTATTCACGTTATTACTGTTTCTCAAATCGTTCCACTGGCTTGCCGAGGATAGAGTCGACTACGTAAGTCCACTGTTGAATTAAAAATGAACGTACCAGTAAATTGAAGTTTCAATAAATTTTTCCTTGCTACTTTTCCTATTTTCAGATGGAAAGGAGTCCAGTGATCACGTGGCTATTTCACCTACGTGTAGCTACACTACTCATTCTTCTATCGTCCATAAATTTAACTATGATTGAGTATGCTTACGACTCTACACTAGCAAAAGGTGCATCTGTGCAGTTGGTATTTGGATTTGAATACGCCATTCTACTGACTGTTGTACTGAATATTAGTGTCAAGTACATTCTGCATACGATTGATCTTCAGAATGATAGCCCGTGGGAGAATAAGCCTGTTTTGTTATTATACACTGAATTGGTGATTGGATTAATTAAGGTGAGTGTTAATCACGTGCCTGATACTCCGAAGATTATTTTATTGACATATCGGGAACTTCGGGTCCTTTAAAAATATTTTAGAAAATATTTTCTGTATATAATTTAATTAATTCTCTCAGTAAATTGTAATAAAAAATTTAATTATCAGGTCATTCTCTACGTCGCCTTCGTCACAGTAATGGTGAAACTGTACACCCTGCCCTTATTTGCGGTTCGACCGATGTACTACACCATGAGAACATTCAAGAAAGCGTTCCAGGACATTGTCATGTCTCGAAGGGCAATCAGAAACATGAATACGTTTTATCCAGATGCAACAGCGGAGGAGCTCGCGGCTGCTGATAATGTCTGCATTATTTGTCGGGAGGAGATGGTCTCAGCCAGTAAAAAACTCCCCTGCAATCATATTTTCCATACTGCATGCTTGAGATCGTGGTTCCAGCGTCAACAGACGTGTCCCACGTGTCGGTTGAACATCCTCAGACCTGCTACACCCACCACTGATAACAGACCGCAGAATCAAGGACAGGGGACGAATCCAACACCTCAGCAAGGACAGACTCCAATTAGTAATCAAGAGGGTAATTGAAAAAAATTGATTAATAAATTTTTAAAACTAAATTATCGTAATTATGAAACTTGAGGGAAATGGCTCGTTTTTCTTGCACTAAGTTCCTTTTTACAATAATTTTATCCTCGTAATTTACTGATATAATGAATTAATTGCAGGTCCACGAGCAGAGCCAATAACTCTGGCCAACCTCCGAGCTGCTATGGGTCAGACAACTCCATTTCCGCCCGAAGGAATGCCATTCTTCGCTCCACCATTTCCAAATGTCGTCCCATTTCCACCAGTGCCAACTCCACCACCCAATCTAACTGCTCTGAGTGAAGACGAACTCAGGGCGATGGAGGGGAACTTGAGACAGGCTGTTGAAACAAGGATAGAAACTCTCCAGAGAGTTCAACTACTCTTAGATGCTGCCAATGCCATGATGAATCAGTATCACACTGCGGCAGCTACTGCCAAGTAAGCATTGTCATCAATTTAATGTATTACTTATCGATCCATTATTCAATTTTGTGAATATGAAAAAAAAATTTTAAAAACTCATTTGATTTATTCATATTATGATCATTTATTCATTATCTTAAAGAAAAATTAGCAATTTCCTTTTAAATGAATGACTAATTATTTCTTTTGATTCCAGCATCCCAATGCCACCAACGCCGAGTCCCCCACACCCTCAGCCACAACCAGCCACAGCAGCAGCCCCCCCGGATCCCCCGAAACCCCCAGGATTCGTCTTCACGTCGCCGACGGTTGACCCCAATTCCACGTCGTCGACTGCCAACGCCTCGAGCACGAGCAGCGGTGGCAGCGAGCCAACTCCATCAACATCTTCAACTCTGCAGGAACAAGACGATGAAGCAACGGTCCTCAGACAGAGACGACTCCAGAAATTCACAGTACCGTCGACGGAGCAGTAAAATAATGGAGTGAAAAAAAAAAGGAAAAGCACTTGTCTTGGAAAATTGGAGATTTTGTTGATCCTGATCGCTCCTGGCAGGCGTTCAGTCATCGAAATACTAAGGAATGAGGACATAATGTTGCGAGTGTGAAAATCTAGGGAAATAATTAGCTGATAATTGATTCAGTGGTCGAGTGGAGGGATAATTAAGCCTGAGAACTCATTAATTAGGAGCCTCGTTGATTAACGGGCCATCCCACTGAAAAAAACCATAAACATTTTTTGTACAGAATTTTATGATCTGTAAAAAATGCTATTGACATTTTTTTCTAAATTTAATAGTTTTGAAGGTATTTTCGAAATTCGCAATCTATCGAAAAAAAATCTTAATTAAAAAAATGGAAAAATGAAAATATCTTCAAGAATAAGGAATTCTGGGTAAAATGTCATACGACACTTTTTGAGTAGAATTTCATTCCCTATGAAAACTCTCTTATGACATTTTTTCATAGATCCAATCGTTATCGAGATAAATTAACATTTGTGGTCATAAATCGAAATTTCACTCAACCACTGAATCCAACTCATTTTCATTTCTGTTATTATAATTATTATTTGTTTATTCGTGTGTACATAATTTGAATTTTTGAGGTACTAAACAGGTAATTCTCCTCATCTTCCATTCATATTTTGCTATTCTCTTCAAATTATCAATTTAAAAATGATAAAATAAATATATCGAGAGAGTGCTTTAAACTCGTCATCGAGTAGTACAATTTTATTGTATTTTACTGCGTGCACTCAATTGTTGTTAATCAATACTGATGAATAATGACAGATGAATTTAAATGAAATGTGTATAGAATTCTCAGGTGATGTTGAGACATTGTTTTGTGACGTTTGAATGGAATAATGGGGTTAGACTGGTGGGGATATGCCATACGTGTGTAAAAATTCATAGTGTTGGTTATCGCCACGTGTAATAAACCTATTTGTCTATTAAAACTGTGTTTTACATTTCTCCCTTGACAACCCCTCCATAAAAATTTAAAATACTCCATTTTTTGAAGAAAAAAAAATTTTGCAGGTTTCGAATTTCCCGCTCTTTTTGAGGAAATTATTTTTCGTTAGGAAACCTCTTCGGAGTTTCTGCTTTCCTGATACATATCGAACATTTCAGAATCAAATTCAAGCGCTAATAAATGAATCCACCGACAATATTTCAACCAGAATATCGCATGAAGTATCAGGAGAACATGAAGTGACAGGCGGCATCGGCAACCAGAGGAGATACCTCTTTCGATATTCTACTCTCCTGATACATTTTGAACGTTCCGGAGCCGAAATCAAGCCCAATGAATGATTTTAGTGACAATTTTCGACTAGAAGTATCAAGAGAACATGATGATAGAGCAGGTGTTGCAGACATGCACAGTTACCTTCTTCATACATTCTACTCCCCTGATACATCCTGAACAACCCCGAGCCCCAATGAATGATTTTAGCGACGATTTTCACGCAGAAGGATGGGGAGAACATAAAGTGATAGTAGGTATTCCAGAGCCTGGTAGTGCCGCCTCTTCGGAGATTCTACATTCCTGATACACTCCGGACGCTTAACGCCGAATCCGGACCCTAACGAACGCGCTTCGCGGTCCGGAATATCGTCTGAGATATCCGGAGAATATAACCCGACAGGAGGCATTCTCGACAGGAGCTGCTAGCTCTTCCCGTATTCTGTTGTCCTGATACATTTTGGATGTTTCATGCCCGAATTCAAGCCCCAATCGACACATCCAGCGACAATTTTCTACCAGAACATTTTCAAGTGTATTAGGAACACAGAAAGTAAGAGTAGGTATTCGTCGATACGCGGTAAGCTCTTAGAACCTCCTGCTCTCCTGATACTTTCTCAACATTTCAAACTCGAATTCAAGCCCCCTATCAAGTGATCCATCCACAATATTTGAAGCGGAATATCGTACGGTGTATCAGGAACATAGAATGTACGAGTAGGTATTCCTTCACGATCGCCTGACTCCTTTAACCTCCTGTTCTCCTGATACAATCCGAAACTTTCTGAAGCGTTCTAGCCGTAATCTCAAGCCCAGTGACAAGTTGTCCTCCTAGCCTGAACCAAGTGGTTTTTTTTCTTTCTTTTCATTTATTTATCGTGATTACTCTACTGCAATGAGCAATGTTACTTATGCTAGTACGCAATTGTCGTATTGAATGTTAAAAAAAAATTATTTTTATCTGAGAAATGCAGTGTAATTCTGTACGGCGCCATCTTGCAGCACTCTTGGTAACCCTGTGCTATGGCTAATTGACCAATATGATGCGTAGCACTATTCGATCTATCGAAATCGAATGGGAAATAGTCGATTGTCCCCTTGGAACCACCATGTTTAATTAGTGAACCGTGTGGCATTCCATGGGAGGATTTTGTCTATTAAATTATGCCCATGGAGATGATGATATCACCAGCAATTAATTGAACAAATAAAGTGGCCCAGATATCTGGTAGATTTGTCACGACTAAAAGTGGAAGAAGGAAGAGAATCCATGTCCAATCAGCACACTTAACTCCTGGAGCCACTGGAGAGAGTAAGACAAGGTTACAAGTGTTTTTTTCAACTCCTGGACTCTACCAAACCTGCAAAAAAACACCTCAAACTGCCCAGGAAAGTCATCATGTCTTTCGATGGTGTCTAGAAGCCTGAAAGTGTCCATTGGTACTGATCTCCCTCAACAATGACTTTGGCGCCCAAAGTTGGACAGGTCATTGTTGGTTAGAAAATACCTGGGGAAAGCCTCCTCAGGACTGTGTCCTTATTCATGTCGCCGAGGCGCACTGTCGCCGACGAAAACTCGTCACTACCTCTGAAGGTATTTCGTGGTGTCGACGGTAACAAAATAATCCTTGGGGAAGAGTTCGCTGGTGTGAGGAGGGACCACAGAGTAGTGCAGTTTGCAATCAGGAACGGGGAGAGAGCCACGAGCTTTAGGGTTGATGTACTTGTGGTGCTAGTGCTTCTGGTGCTTTGGGGATTTTGGGATAAAGGGGTGCTTTGTGGGGGTCTTTTTGGGGGTTATTCGGTGCTAAGGGTCTGGGCTGTTCTCACCACTGTTGACACTGGTGAGAGTCATGATTTTTAAGTGGATGGAATGGAGAATTAATTGATACACAGTTGAACTTTTAACCAAATTGTTTATTTCCTGCAGATACTTTGTTGGTTGTTGAGTCTGTTGGTGTTCAAATAATTTGTAAACGACTGTTATCCTGTTGCGAATCAAGCACGTTCTTACCCTGGAATACTGTAAAGGATGTGTTCATCAATGAAGTCATAACTGGAGTGAGTAATTCCCAAAAATACATTGCAATTTTGATTTATGTCTTAGACGGTTCTATATCAATTGTTGTGACCGAACGTTTATAATATTATTTACTCCACTTTCATATGTTACAGCATCGAGTTTTATACTACTTGACGTTTATCGTCAAAGACTCATCCGGAGGTAAAGACGCTGAGAAATTGGTTCCTTTATTCCGCGAGTTGAAGCCAGAGAGACAATGCCTGGAATACATGTACGAACATTTAGCAACTGTGGTTGGGATAACGGGGAGAAAGAACCTCTCCTGACGGTCCCAGGGTCCTACTGGCTCTGCTGCAAACAGAACATATATAAATTTACGTTCAAACATCATAAATCAATGAGGTAGATTTTCGTCTGCTCGGACATTAAATTGTTCAACTGCAAAATCAATTGATCAATTGATCAATTGATTTTGATATTCCTGACAATCCACTGAAACGAATTTATTTGGATACTTAGCCCGTTTCTCGGAGATGATCTAATAATTTTCCTTCTAGTTCATAATGTCATTCAACTATTCCTCAAATAAATAGTTAAAACGATAACTGAATTTCACCAATTTTATTTACCTTTTGCAGGCCTCTCCGGGACTTCGCCCACGCGCGTGAGCTGATGAAAGTTGTCCGTAAAATAATAAAACTTCAGCCGCGTCAGGGCCAACAGTTTTGCACCCGCCACCTCCTGGTGACATACAATCACTCCTCCTGGACGCGTCAGGACAAGATGTTCGCAATGTTAAAATTTCGCGATCATCCAGAGGCAGTAGCCTACCCCCACGCCTTCATCCTTACAATTAAAATGACCTCTCCCAACACCGTCCCATCAAGGTCGTCGGCCCTCGCAGTTAAACCCTCTCCTGGGGACGATTCCTCCACGGACTCTTCCACGGGACTAACTCCATTGCCCGCGTCGCAAAAAAAAATAAAATCAGCGTCGTTCTTCGGGAATTTGGCACTTCCCCTTGTTGAAAAATACCTCCACGAACAGAAGGACCCACCACCTCCCTGCGAAAAGCCCCGGGAGCTTCTCAACGACGTCCAGGAGACAGCGGACATGCCTTACCAGTACCTGATCGAGCGAGAGATCGAAAAGACTAATGCAAAAGTCGCAAAAATAAGTCAAAATACGATGAAATGTGATCCTCAAGCCCAGAATCACGAGATCACGACATCTCCCAGGGGCAGATCAACACCAGGATCATCTGCAATTGACAGTACATCTAAATCAGCTGATATCACCGACCTGGTGATGGAGGGCCTGATGTTTACCATCAGACAGGACAAAGACTCGGTGACTGTTGTCGAGCAGAAGACGAAGCTAGAGCCCGACGAGGTCCTCGAGAACTCTGAGAAGGTCGAGGGGAGGACTGGCGAGTGCCTAGTGAACTCGAGTCTTCTGAAGCTCGAGAACTTGGTGGGGAAGATTGAGATCGCAGGCGGAAGAGAGAAGGAGAGGGTTTCACTTTTTTTCGGACCCGAGGGAGACATTCCCAGTGATGATACTGGACCTGTGACGTCCACATGCGTCCAGGAGGTCGTTTTCCCTCATTTGGATGTTCGAACAGAGGGGGTGAGGACTGGGGAGGGTGAGAAGGGCGTCAGAAGCTCGAGAACCACGTCCTCCAGATGTTCCTCCAGGTCTGAACGTCGTGATGACGTTGAAAATGACCGAGAGGGGATTGAGGAGGAGGACATCATTCCTGAGGTTCTCCAGGATGATGGTGGCCCTTGTCTGGGGGTCACTGGATTTTCGAGGGACAAGCCCAAGAGCCCGCTCATGGATGACGAGCATTTTCATGAGAGTTCTGAGAACAGCTCCAGGGTTACGCCCAAGATCATCTCCAATGAGAGTGTGAAGATCGATCTTTCGCTCTGGAAGTCCGCCAGGTCTGGGAGGAATCCCAGCTACAATGATGAGGACAGCAAGGACGCTGGTCGGAGTCTGGAGGGCACCTCGGAGGGAACTGAGGGGAGGAGGACACTTGCTGCTAAGAGACGAATTCTTCCAGAGGAGAATCAGGAGGAGGAGAGGGTTAATCTATTGAAGCTAGTTGACGATATGACTATGGGTGTCAGGGTCGTTGTTCAGCGGTTAGATATTGGTAGTTTGTCTAGGTTTGGGGGGAAAAGGGCCTATTCACGAGAGTGTGTATGATAGCTGTGGATTTGTTGGAGGAGATCGGGGAGGATCGCACCCCATTCTAGTTCATTTTGAGGGATTAATTATTATTTTAATTTGAGGTGAATGTACTGAGATTTTCTTTTAGAGAATTAATTCTCTACTCGAAAGTATTACTTGTGTTTTTATGCTCCTCTTCGCTTTCGAAATATTCGAGAATAGATGAAAAAATATTCTTTGACATTTTCTCTAATTTATAAAAGTTCGAATTCATTCAATTGGAGACGAAAATGTTGAAAAATATATATTTTTTTAGTTTAATTGTCTATTTAAGGTTTACTCGATTATTCTGTCCCTTTTTATTGGCGAGATTTTCAAAGGGATAAATTGTATATCTTTTTATTTAATTAGAGTGGCATTTATGTCTCAAATATTTTTGGATGTTTCCTTTCATTTTCAGAATGTTCATAATAATTCACATTAGTGAATGCAATAGAAGCATGACTGCCACAATCTGATAACAAAAATTCAATGAATCAAATTATGAATGAATTAATGCTGTCCTGTCCTCCCCAATTTCACTTTCTAATTGAATAAATGTGATAAATCAATTGAAAAAGTTAGTGGAGGGCAATATTTGTTAAAAATCGTCGAGCACTACATTAAATTGGCACACAAATACATGGACCAACTGTCCATCACATATTCAACCATAATAAGTTTATTGTTCATCATATTGATATTGATTAATTAAGTTTAGTTATCAGTTATTATCGAGTATTATCAATGTTGATCCTTATCTGTTTTTTTGAGGATATTGTCGATAGTACAGTCTTCAGTTCTCCTCACTTGCTCCACCACTGTCTTCAAGTCCTTGACAGTCCTCAACATTGCTTCTAAATTAGTTTTCAGGGCTTTTTGGCTGTCTATTGTGCCTTTGGTGACAGGTACAATGGTCTGGAAAAGCTCTCGTTGCTCATCCAATATTACTAGGGGCAGGAGGGGAGCTGAGGGCTTTATTATCACTGGAGCTTTCTGAGAACAGTCATTGGCGTTTTATTTCTGGTTTAATGAGTTTTCTATTTTTTTTCTCTTCTGTTATAAATGCTAATGTCAGAAGCTTTTATCTTCAACTCATGTACACAAAGCAATTTATTAATTGTAATGTTTTTTTGGTGCAAGAGACTCATCTGCCACTTTATGAAAAAAATAAACTGAAGTTTGGTCGTTATTTGCCTATTTTAATTTCTTTCCGGAGCTTCATCTTTTTATTTCAACAGCTGGTTTTAATCATTTTTTTCTCGATTGTCATCACATTTAAACTATTCATTTGCCTATAAAAAATAAAATTCAAGTTTTGTCATTTTCTTACGTTGATTTGCGTTGTCAGTCGTAAAGCTTTAGAGAGCTCCTCGGCACATTTTTGAGGATATCTCTCTCTGATGTCGCACAGCTCGAATACTACGTCTTCACATTGCTGTTCAAGGTCTACCAGATGAGAATAAATTAAATTATCAATTCATTGAGGCGATTCAGCAAGTCATTGAGTGGAAAAGTGTAGCTCAATTTTTGCATGAAACAAATCTTTAATGAATATTGTTGAATGTTGGAAGAATACAGCAATTTTTGCAACTAAATGTTTTTATGCAATTTTAAGAGCTCCAAAGATGTAGGCAAAATTAATCGTTATTATTTGTCGATATCTCGAGATTGGCAGAGTGAAAATTCGCGATTTTTTTCTCATCTTGAAGGCATTATTTGCAGCTTGAAAAGGAAATTTGATTTATCGAAATCGAATCGTTTGTTTAGAAAATATTTATGATTAAGTGAGATCATCGCCAAAAACTTTTCACTGTTGTTTTAATGCAAAGGAGTGAAATCGACGAGTGTGTACTCACCAGGCGCTGCATCCACCTCCATCTTATCACCCGGAGGATTCTTCCGATCTTCTAACGAACCCGTGATCCTAACGAGACATAAAAACCCTGCAACGTAACCCAAAACTGCAAAAGATCTCAGAAAACCGTTGGAAAAATCAAAACAACTTCTCTCTCATTCAAAATCCTCCATGATCCCGTGGACTGACATCAGCGACAGTTTATTCCAGTGGTCATCACTGGAATCATCGGACTGATAGTTCCTGGAAGCAGTGACCTGCAAGAAAATAAAAATAAAAATTTAACGAAGAAAATTGAATTTTCATCTCAGTCCTATTCTACATGCAATTCATTACATGACATGCCATTACTTTCGATTACTGAAAAAGTGCATGTAAACCATTAATAACAGAGTCCGCTAATTACCCTGCACTTCACCTAATTAAAAAAAACGAGTCAGCGAATTTCAATGGTTGAATGAAAAAAAAAAAAGTGAAGTGACTCCATTTTTCATTGAGTACGTCACATTCCTGACAGATTAATTAACTGATTTATTTATGAATTTATTTACTTGCAAGTTTATGATTTTTTTATAGCCTTCATAACTTCCTCACATTTCATAAAATATCTTAATAGATTGAACTTTCATTTAATGAGAAATACTGATAGAGACCTAGAGGAATAAATGAACTCTGATAAATAAATAATTGATGCCACGTAAAAATAAATACAGTAACCGAATAGATAATTGATAAATATCTTAGACTCCAGAATTATCAGTGGGGCATTAACATATTTCAGCGTAATAGCATTATTAGACTATCATTATGAGACATGAAATAATGACTAACGAGTGTCAAATGCCCACAGGCTCTTCTCAATGTTTTAACGCAATTACCTGAATAATTCATTGAATTTTTCTCTCGCGACTGCGCGTCATCGAATTTTCCAACATCAATAAACACCGTAGCTATCGTTTTTAGAGATAAAAAAAAATTATTGCCGAGATTTACAAGGATAAATTCAATTTGATTCATTACCACATTTTTTTAATGGAAATGTCGGTAATTATCAGTCTTATCTGATGATCGTAATATCTTAATTCGTGAAACCACATGACTATTTTCCCTGTCAAAGACGTCGTAAAGCAGAGTACATTCGCCGATGATAAGTGGTACACATCTGTAATTGAGCAAAACTATTATGAACAAAAAACTAATTGGCCAGCGCCATTGAGGATTAAAAAAATACTTAAGTTTATTCACCTCGGCCTAAAAAAATGGCGATTCATTTCCATACATGAATGAATTGGAAATTTAATGGATTGAGGACGTCCTGCTGCATCCAATTAGAATTATAAAGTCAATCTAGAATAAGCTCAAGTCCAATTCACCAAAAATCGTGGCCCAATACGTCAAGGAAGTACCACACGTATAATTAGATTTACCCAATAGCACATGTTTAATAGGCGCACTCTGCTGCCCAACTTTCACAACTCTCGGGGTTTTAGCATTGTATTATGTAACAATATTAACACAAGCACAAAATTGACAGTGTAGGATACTTGACAGGCATCAACATCGAGGCCTGTTGCCTCGACGTTGATGTTGCAATGGACGATGATGACAGGAATTTTCTCAATAAAAATCATAGTCCTGAGTATTCGGTATTACAGCATTGGCAAGTTTTTTGTTTACTCTGTGCAATTGTTAAAAATCAAATATTTACTCAGAACATTGCGACATTAATTTCTTCCTGATTTTGTTGACCAGAATAACGTCCGGAGTAATCCTAGACTCTTCTTGATTTCTGAGGTCATCGGTCGTTAGACAAACAACCGTTACCACAATCCCCATGCAACGTCCTCTCCACATCTCTAGGTGATATCAACTCACCTGGTGTTTATTTCCTTTTGCATCGGTTAGACCGGTCTCTGGGGATCGTGGAATATGGAGAGGGATTACTGATCAACGATAAATTATCACATGTTGTGGTGTTTTCTTGTATTTAATCCCTTGAATTTTTGGAACACTACGGAATTTCCTTTATCGTTATTTCGTTGAGCTTTTTAGCCCCCTCTCCCCTCGGCTATCAGGATCGATCATTTCCTCGGACGGTTTTATATGTAGTTATTCTCGGATCAGTTACACGTACTCAGTTTTGCGTTGTAATTTCACGGCGAGAGCAGTCGCCAGGCGAACGTCGTTGCGTTCAGGTGAGTCAGGGAAGAGCGGGATGAGCTTTCTTTCATCAACGATAGCTTGGGAACTGCTGAGTGAAATTACTTTTTTGTTGTCTCATTTTGAAGATTGAAAATATAGCTTCAAAATGAAACTTCATTTTTCGAAATTACATCGTTGGGGTAGGACATAATGAAGATTAAAGGACATTCTCTGTCTCCACCGGCTTCTACTCTTATCAAAATTTGCCGAGGGGAGGAGGTGATTAAAGTTGTCCGGGTCGTGAAAAACAAATTTTGTTTCTAGGTTAAGGGGGAAATACTAGTGCAGAAAGGGAAGTAGCTGATTCAACATATTTGGGGATCTGAGTTTGGCAGTTATCGTGAGTCTTGTCAATTGTTTTGATATAGACATGATGTTGGTAATAATTCTGGAGTGTTTTTTTTATCAGCGAAATTATTCTGGAGGCTTTCCCGGGCCAAAAGTGACATTTAGGGTTCGCGAGTCTGTCAGTTTTTGATACATTGTTTGATCAATGGACTCTTTCTCCTTTCAGGGTCTCCCAAGTTCAAGGAGATTGAACTTTGATCGTGCATTCGTGTCTCGAGGCCAACATGGGCTTTCTCAAATCAGTTGGTACTTCGTTCATCTACATCGCGACATTCCTGGCGGCGATAACTTATATTCCTGGACTGCCACCCAATGTAGAGACGAGCTCTTACGAGTGAGTTATCACCATTCTTTGGGAGGGGCATTTCATTTAGAGCTTTTTGATTGACAATCTTGGAGGGAGTCGATTGACGAAAAAATTGATAAAATGGTTCTTATTAAAAAAATTTCTTTCACTAAAAAAATGTCTTATCTTCTTTTCTCAATAAATTCAACAAGCCTTGAGACATTTATGGGAGAAGAGAGTTCACTGCTTTTTGTTCTCTTTGTTTTGTCATTATCTCGGTAATTACTGCGTTTAGCATAAAATGAGATAAGACATTTTTCCAAGAACATGAAATTGTCTTCAAAATTTTCTTATCGTATCAACCCTGCAAAAACCAATGGCTTCTGGGTTACTTGTGATAGAAGGCCGTGTTAAAAAATTATGTTTCATTTTCCTTCGACATGGAAGGGTAGATAACTCGAGAGATAATGGATTAAAAAAACTATTAAACTGTATTTTTTCGTAGTAAAATGAAGTCTCGAAAAACAAAAAATCCTAAAGTGTTTCCACGATATGGGCTTGGACGTTGAAAATAAATAATGAACTTGCTTTTTCTTTATTGGCATTAACCATGTATCACCAACTAATTATTCGTCGTATTTGCAATTGAAAAACGTGACGCATATTCACCAACACAGGTTCAAGCTGCCTGTAGGGCTGAACAAAGAGCCAAATGGCCGGTTGAATGGAGCGGAGAAGCTGTTCGTAGGTGAAATCAGTGGACCTGAGTGCTTTGACGCTTATGATGGAGTCCTGTACACGACTATGAATGGGGGCAGTGTCAGTAAACTCGTGGATAATAAATTCGTCGAGGTTGTTAAATTCGGAAAAAAATGTGGTAAGCACTCTGGACATTTTATCTTGTTATTTAAATACTCTCAATATTTGTGGACTAACAAGCAACACCATCCAATCATCCATTTAAACCTCTCTTGACCCTTGGCCGACAGATATTTCACCCCAATATTGTTCTTTCAATTCTAAAGGTCTAATTTTAATTCACATTCAATTCCCAGAAAATATTTTTCCGAAGAATTTCTATTTGTTATGGCAAGAATTTGCAACTTTAGTTTCTCATAATAATTTGAATATAATCATCTAATTAAAAAGCATTTAATCAAAGACTTTCGTTGAAATGTGAGATATCATTTCCTTTTCTAGCCGGGTTCTACGAGGAGGAGAAATGTGGACGGCCCCTAGGGCTCAAATTCGACAAGAAGGGAAACCTCTTCGTGGTCGACACATACTATGGAATTTTTAAAGTTGACGTAAAGACAGGGAACTACGAGAGAATTGTGGATCCAACCCAACCAATCAGTGGGAGGAGACCAATGATCCCGAACAGCATTGACGTAGCATCTAATGGTGATCTGTACTGGACAGACTCCAGCAGTGACTTCAAATTACTAGATGGATTGTTCTGCATGCTGGCTGATCCAACCGGAAGGTAATTTTTCAGAATAAAATGATACTAAAAAAATCCATCTCAAAATACCACATAACAAGTTATGGGGCTCGTGAAAATTTTCTTTAAAAAAAATGATCTGCTCATCTTCGAAAAAAATGAGATGGATTTTTTTTTACTCTATTGGTAACTCCTCTTGCGGGAATAATACGTTACCCCACTCACCTCAATTACCGCTCTCAGATTAATCCGCTACAATGCAGCATCGAAGAGGAACGAAGTCCTGATGGACAAACTGAATTTCGCTAACGGTTTAAAACTCTCCGATGATGAATCCTTCCTCATAGTAGCCGATCTGGGTAAATCTCGAGTCCACAAGTACAATCTGAAGGGTCCAAAAGCCGGAAAGAGTGAGATCTTCGTGGAATCCTTGCCAGGCCTCCCAGACAACATTCACAGTGATGGTCAGGGCAATTTTCTGGTATCTCTGCCCCTGATAGCCGACGAGGAGCACCCCCAGTTGATGCAGTCACTGGCGCCACATCCACATCTCCGAAAGATGCTCCTGAGACTGATGGGCATTCTGGAAATGCCCTTCAAGTTCCTAGAGCAGTTGTACCCCAATACGTACACGAAGAAAATCGTTCACTTCATCGGACACTTCCACTCTGGCAGTGTTCTCTTCCAGGATACTACCACTGTCTTGAGGATCGATCCCAATGGTCGTATTCTGGATTCTCTGGAGGTGGGCGACGGAAAGATCAGCACAATAACATCTGCTTTCCCCTGGAATGGCTACCTGTGGCTGGGATCCTTCAAGAATAATTATCTAGCTAGAATTCCTCTTGAGAAGGTTCTTCCTGAACTCGTGAAAACCGAGGAGAGGAAAAAGGTACCTGACGCGACGACGACTAGACCCACGACAACTTCGACTCAAAAGCCAGCCACAACTACTCCAAAACCGACTCAGGAGAAACCTGCTCAGCCGAAGAAAGTCCAGTCAGAAGCTAAACTGAAGGAACAGGAAAAGAAAAATCAGAGGAAAAATGAGAAATTGAAAGATGAAATGTAAACCCTTTTCTATTTTTGTTTTATTACTCACTGATGATCCAATCCAAGAATGCGTGGTGAACGGTAAAAAGTTGAGACGAATTCTTGAGGAATTATTTGTTTATCTCGTGAAATAAGAGGACGTAGACAGAGAATTTAATTTCCTGCGGAAATGCTTCTCCATGTTTACTTCGTAATTTAATGAGTCGTTGAACGCTAGCTCCAAGAGCTCAAGATTTTCTATGATCAAAGACGCTGACGAAGCAATGAGAGATAACATTACAGAGTTATTACTTTGAAGACATAATTTTAAGAATATAATTCATCAATTACTGTAGAATTACCAAGTCGTAGTCTCTCCCTATTTTTTCTCTTCAAGTAAATCAGCTTTGTCTAGGTGTTCTAGAATTAATGTACATTCCACATGTAATTTCATGGAACGTGACTTCCAGTAATGTTGATAGGCACTTTGAACTATTGAAATTTATCGTAAAAAAAAAATTTGTTGAACACTGTGATGTTAATGAATTATTATTAAGGGATTTTCCAACTGTAAATACTGTTGAAAAATGCTGATCCTCTTTTTCCATTCCTTTTGCAATGAAAAAAATTTTCTAATGGTGGATAGTAGGAGTGTCTTGTATCCTTATGGACGTTGAATATTTCAATAAATAAATCAATGAAACGTATAAAAAATGGGATTATTGGTGAGTGGGCTGATTGATGCGAAATTCAGCTGCATTATTTTATTAACAAAACCATTTCAATGATCATTTTTACATATTTTTAAAAATTAAATCCAATATTTTCTAGTTTTTCATTGATTCATCGGAAAATGAACAACTCTGACTGCACAGAAACCGATTGATTTGCCACATTTGGTTGAATTATCAATCATTAAATTTTCTTAAATAGGCAGTATAGGAGAGGGTTGTTGATAGTTGAATTATAAAAATGCTGAGCTGCTTTAACTATCACCTTCAGAATTTTCCCTTTGAGTAACTAACTTTTTAAAAAATTGATTAATCCTCACTCTCTAAATATTCGCTCCTATCTTCTTAATAATTAGCAAAATTAATAGATATCGTGCGACAACACTGAATACAAAAAGCATTCGACTATTAAATTCATGATAACGTGCACGTAAAATCTCCGATTAAATAAATAAAAATTAACAAAAGTATAAAATGATTCTAAAACAATTGAACTAAAAAATCCCAGATGTTTTTCGTAAATAAATAATATCAAAAACGTGCTGTCGAAATAAAACAAACATGCAGTTACCCCTACAATTATCTAATTGTCAGCATAAGTTGTCCATGAAAATCTCTCGTATCACAGCACAAAAATACTATATCAACAGCTCCTGTGTTTTCACAAAAATATAATCAAGCGATAGTTAATCAGTATAATAAATTATCTACCGTATCTCAATCACATTGATCACTTCTGGTCATGACTAGGAGTTGATTATCCACAGAACAACCGAATAAAAAATAAATAAAAAAAAAATAGATTAAAATGGAAATGATATTGATTGATTATAAATATGACTAATAGATAGCCAGAGCTTAAGCACCACCGAAACTAGGCCGCAATAAATTCATAGCCTTTACAAAACATAAACAATTAGGCCGACAGCTACTTTGTGCAATTTGTTAATTTTTCAAAATTTCCTTTGCTTCATTAACAATTCAGTGGTGAAGTGGTGGAGCACAACTATTCATCTCCTTTTTTTTTGGATGAAAATGTGTAATTCAACCCTAGGACTGTCCTACCACTTCACTACCTTATTAACAATCCAATAATTATGAAATTTCATTAGCAATTAGTCTCTACGATTCTGAAAAAACACCGATTCTAGACTAGCATCACACAAAAACAAACTGTGATAATGTAAATGAATAATTCAGCTTTAAATATTTTCAAAGATTGTCGATGTTAAAAAGTGCTTGACATCTAGGCCTTACTGTCGATGTTTGCTTCAACTCTTAATTAGCCCTGATTGGCGAGGTAATCGAGTGTGGACGGTTCAACCGTATCCTCCGATCGATAAACTTACTCCTAATTATCAGCTAATTTTCGAGGGGATGAAGTTGAGGGCTCTAGAATTATATTTTACGTGCGAGGCGCTTTACTTGGTCGACTGTTCGGTTGGGTGCACTTGCACTGTTCTGAAGTGGCTGCATTTGAGTGGACTCGGGACGTTATCTGGGGAAGAGAACCCAGGAGATTGCTACCTCGGAGGTTACCGGCGAAGCCACTTCTTCCCAGGAAACTGTGGGCGCAGTTATAGAGCTTTGTTTGGAGGATTAGGACGTCGTCGAGGTCCTCTTCACTGTGATCATTACGAGAGATTAATGATTTTGTTTTTTAATAATTTTTTGTCTCTGTTTATGCTGATTAAATTAAAAGGATAAAATAACTGATATTTTTTCATCGACTCTGGATTTCAACAAAAAATAAATCTCCAACAGTTCAAAATGAATTTTGAATTATAAAATTACCACGAATGGACGTAAATTCAAAAAATTATTAGGCTCACCTCGCGCAGGTCAGGAATTTTTGAAATAATCTATTAGGTACAGTTCTAGGCCTGTCAACGGTATCAGCATACAAATCAGTTTCACGATTATAGAGATGCAAAAAATCAGACAATTGCTTGGCAGTGATGGCTGCACGATCCTTGTCGCTCAATTTGTTACTTGGTATCTGTTAACAAAAAAAAAATTGATGAAAAAACTCATGACCGTTAATTTCTCAATCAAAACAGAAGTCCCAAGAGCCCCTGAATAGTTACATAACAAACTTCTCCATATAATTAAGTCTTAAAAATGCAAATCACGTACAGTAAAGAGGAATGGCGTTCGTAAATTGCTGGAGGACTGCTGTAGAAACTTCATGACAAGATCACAGCAAACAGAATCAGCACTTGGTTGAGATATTTTACGTAGAATACATCCCAAGTACAAACCGAAGGCTTTTCTCGCCTCTCCTGGACTGAAAATGAATCAAGGATGCGTTTAATTTGCAATTCATGAGATGAATAACATTGATATTATCAATTAGTGAGTGAGTTATCTCTACATTCATCGGAGATGCCAAAATTTTTGTTTAGCTTTTTCTTTGTAGCTATGGAAATTCTGCTGAATCGTCTAAATAGAAGTTTTTCCACCTACTTCAGAGTATAGAATGTTCACTAAGATCGGATGTACAAACAAATAAATAGGTGAAAAAATATATTAATGAATGAATAAACTTAATAAATCAATACATTAAAGGGAAAACAGAAATAAAGAAAAATTTATTCACCTCATTTTCATAATTACTGCTGGATAATTACCTGAGCTTGTTTCCCTCTTGCATCATCTGCGTGACTTGGTCCTTATACTTGTGCGTATCCACATCAATATTCTCCTTGCTATCTCCTCGATCCAGACTCTGCTTGTGTCCCTTAACCAGTGCCCTCTCGTACCTCTCATACCTAAAATAAAAAAAAATAAAAACGCCATAAACTAAAAAAAAAATCAAATCGTCATAAATAACAAAGCTATTAATAAAAAACGTCACAAGCTCCAGATGCTCTCATAATCCTATTCAAATCACCTCGACAGTCTGTCCAAGGTCACCTCAGGCACTGAGAAACCAGTGGTTCTGCTGGCAGCGGGAAACAGCTGTTCGTGTAGCATCAGATTGTAATTAGTATTGACACCCTGTGGGACTCTGCCAGGTCCCAGGGGATCCGTCACTACTGGAATTCCAGTGACTGGATCAAGGTACTGTGAGTACATTTCCCACGACTTTGGACTCGGGAAAATCCTGACGAAACCTCCACGCCTCTCGAACTGGGCCTTTGCTGACGCCACAATTCTCAATTGCTCCGAACTCAGGCCAGACCTGTTTTTTTTTCAATGTTTTTATTCCACGATACGAGTATAAATACTTGTCTGAAGTTATTTAAACGATAAAAAAAACAAGGACATAAAAATTAAGAATGCGTATTTACTATTCATATCTCGAGTCTTAGACATTGTACTTGGGTGACTTTAATGGTCCTATAAAAATACTTATAGATCTTTTGTTTCTTCAGTTCTTGAAAGAAAAAAAAGATTTTTGAAAGGAAAACAATGAATCCTTGCATTTCCATCATTATTGCATTATATCAATGAGATGAGTTTTTTTATCTCCAATTTTTATCCTCATCTTTAACGCACCTGAGATATTGAAAAGTTCATTGTTTCAAACTAATTAATAATTCAGTCCAAACCTGTTGGAGGCTTTGACAGGGTTCCTCTTCTTAGTATTAAGTCCTTCAGCTGAATTGACCCTTCTATGGCTAGCCAGTCTCTTGGAGGGATTCCCCAGGGCTCTGCTCTGGGGATTCTGGGGTCTGAGTATTGGATCTACTGCTTGGAGACCCACCAGTGTGAGGAGATCCGCCATAAGAGCTGATTTCAGTCGAACATCGAGGGGAGAGTCACAACCCAGGGACGGCGTCAGGTTAACTTCCAATAACCAGGGCTTTAGGGTGTCGTCTATAAGAATATCGAAGCCATAAAGCTCGAAACAGGTCTCGGGGTGTTTTACGAACTGCTTTACACCACTGACAATTCCAGAGGCTGTTGCCAGGATTGACTTTATTATTATGTCCTCGATTCTCTGCATGAGGAGCTCTGTATCCTGGCCCATTGAACGGAGATGACGGAGGAGGGCTGAGAGGGTCCACTTGTGACCCACGTCTTCAGCGTCTGGATCTTCACTCCTGACAGAAAATTGGGGGAACGTTGAAGGTGGAATGGAGTTTAAGTTTAATAATTAAATTGAATTTAAGTAGTTCAAGAGAAAAATGAGATCGCAGGGGAATTATAATTTAATAAACGTTCAAAATGAGTAAATAAAAATATATATAGAATAACTATGTATCTAAAAAACGGAGTGAGATATGAGAAATAAAATATCGAACTGATGTTCATTGAAAGGACATGGATTTGATTGAATAATTTAAAATCTTGCAAGCTATAGATTAAGGGTCAACCAAGTCAGGGATATCTATTATCAATTGAAGGCCTCGATAAAAACGATCCCCGTAATTGAAGATACGATCTGTACGTGTGTAATGGAAAGTCAAGACATTGAATATTGTGCAGTGAAGATCTACCCTGCGCTATAAAAATCCAACAATTTTCTAATGACTCAACAATCGCACCGAAAAATCCCAGGTTTTGATGTCTCTAAGCCCTCTCAATCTCACTTAAGATAAATTATGGAAAACTACAAAACACTCGGAATTCCCCTCGCGAATAATAAATAATAGCAACAGCCGGGCTGATGACGTACTTGACATAATCAACGTGAAATTTGTTGATGCTGTA
This sequence comes from Diachasmimorpha longicaudata, assembly GCF_034640455.1. Lineage (NCBI taxonomy): Eukaryota > Metazoa > Arthropoda > Insecta > Hymenoptera > Braconidae > Diachasmimorpha > Diachasmimorpha longicaudata. The sequence continues at coordinate 3,150,910 of NC_087240.1, forward strand.
ATTACACAGGTGCATGCAGGGATTCCAGACATACTGATTGCCACCCTCATACTTGACAGTTGCAAATCTGACCAATCCCTCCTCATACAAATAAATAAGAAGTGGATCGTAGTTTGTGACAGCAACGTAGAGACGTAAGTCACACTTGTGTCCGTCAACCAAGAGGGGATTGTTGATGTACTGCGCCACAATAACTGATTCCTCAGTGAATATTTTCTCTGGCTACGAGAAAACCACAAGTTAATGTCTTTTCCTCCTCATGCATGAGTCATTGGGCTCTTTCCTGTGGCTTTTCAGAATGAGTACTTACACTGTTGACGATGTAGATGCCACGACCTCGTGAGCTAGCCTTTGGCTTTACAATCCAGGGACCCCGGTACCTGAAGTGGGCGGTCAGTAATTCACGTGATTCACTGGGGAGTAAGAAGGTCTGGGGGATGAAGTCCAGATTGCGAAGACCTTTGCTTCTCTGCATCGCCTCGATATTCTTGTAGAGACGATCTTTTCGGGTTATCTCGTATGACCTGGAGCATACAATTGAGGATTATGAGGAGTTATTCATAAATTCTAACATTCGTCGATCTTTCAAATCATTTTTTCAACCTTTTGTTGGATTAATATCAAGAAAAATGTGGTAATCGTGAAGAGGAGAAACCGAGGGATGGGGAGGAGTCGATGAAAAGTGAAGAGAACATTGATAACATCAGAGAAATAAAATGAAGTGGATATTTTAATCGTTCGTGAAGCCAGAGATATTTCCTAAAAGTAAAAAATTTATCTTAAAAACGACCTTCAACGTGGATTTTAGATTCATTTTTAGATATTTTTTTGCTTTTCCAATTTTCAACAAAAAAATCGTGAAAAAAAATTCATTATCTCCAGTGACTTCCGGGATATTTTGTAAAAACCATAATTTTCACTCTAGATAAACTCATCCTGTTCCTCAATCCCTCGCCAACAACATCTTTGCTTACCTCGGGAAGTGATTAATTTTTTGGAACGGCGCTAGGCTCCTCAGAACATCCGGTTTCGGGTGGCTTCCCATCCACAGAAGGTTGAAGTCGGCATCATTGACCGAAACCTGAAAAAAAATAAGAAAAAAAAACCTTTTTTCAAACCTGTTCCGCAGACTAGTCCAACATTAATTTGCTCCTAGTATTGTCATCACGTAAACCGTCTCCCCTCTGTCAAAGTTAAACTAATTCCCAAAATAATCCCTCACATTCGTATTCGAATTGACTTCGTGAAACCGAAAAGATCATTTTTCTACTTTTTATTGTGTCATGAGAATAGAGACATCATTGAGATTGGAGATGCGAAGGAGACGCCCGTGATAACTCTATCTTAGTAACAATGAACAAATGCATTGTTAAAAAAAACCGTGTGCAAAGGGTTTTTGTGAGAATTTCTGTGTTCAAACATTTGTCTCCCATTGACGAATACAAAAGACAGAGAGAAAAAAAAATGTCCGGGCCACGTACAGTCTTATGACCTTGCGATCGAGTATTTTTTACGCGTCGCGCCTAACAATGTATCTTTTTATATTTTTCAATGTTTATCATAACTTCCTGGACTCAGCGTATATCACTCTGTCGTACGATACGTTCCTCCTCGCCGACAAATTGATTTTATCTGATGACAATGGGACTTATTGATATGACATCCGACAATTGACATCAATCCACCGAATGATGCTTTTCTGATTGTCTTTATTGAAAGGAAAATTGGGACAAGTGGAGTATGATGGAACGAATGGAGGGACAATTAACGATCTTTCGAGGTGTATGAAGACATATAAATTTCGTAAAAATAGATTTAATTGTGAAATAGATTGCTTCATCGATTTCACATTAGAAAATCATCAGTAATGACAGATAATAATGTATTAATCACCTAAAAAAATATGGAGCTTTTTTTAAAAAATTTCATAAGTCTAAAACTTATTATTGTGATCCCACAAATGTCGAGTTTAAATATATCTAATTGAATTCCTAAACATAGCACCTGGAGAACGTGTCTCCTAGCACCACCTGCACTCAACGATAACCCGATAAACAAAATTTTTACAGATAATTAAATACCATTCAGATAACCCGTTTGTCCCTGAACCACTTCAGGCATCGATTTCGCTTGCCAATACCTAATAATACCCCCCTATCGGTGCCTGGCTGTGGAAAGGGAAAGGGAAAGTACATCAGTACGTATGAAATGACTCGGTCAAACGATGATTACGTGACCAATGTAAAAAATGACATCTCCTCACTTTTACCAGTGATAAACAAGTGAAACTGCCTCAACAATAAGCCACCACCGATCCTTGAATAATGTACACCATAATTTAATGCACCATTGAGTTTTATTAATCCGGAAAAATCGATAACCCTCAAGGAAACGCACGAGGAAGGACGAAAAGGTACTAGGCCGAAGGTCCAGTGGATTCAGGAAGGAGTTCACCACTCAACCCGGAAATATCGCTCGACCCTGGCACCAACATTATTCTCATTATCCAAGAATATTTTTCCATCATCCAATATTGATGAAGTGTCACCAGTCAGATGATCCACACATCCCAGGATCCTGGATTCAATTCACTGCCAATGAATTATTTATACCAAATTCCACAATTATGTCGCACGGTCTTCGCCATTCACGTGAAACGAGACATTCTCGTGACTTGGAGATGATTGAGGGATTAATATTGATGATGATGGGACATCAGTAGTCACTGACTCGTCAGCGAGAAACTTCTAGAGTTCCTCTTGCTGAGATTTTTTGTCTTACGATGACATTCCAGACAAACAAAATATCATTTGTATTGTTTTCATTGACCTGCGAGTCCAGGGGATTATACTATTTAATATTAATTGAATTTACTTGACTGTGTTCTGTTAAATAACAAATAGGCAAGTTAAATGATATTATTTTTCGTATCGTTGATTTTAAAAATTTTGTTCCTTGTTTTCTACGAAAAATTTAGAATTTTCTAAAATGAGGATAAATGACAAAGACTCTGGTCTTATAATAACGCATTCCAATTGTCGATCACGTACGTGGTGACAAGACTCAATGGTGAATTCCTCGAAGAAATTCGCACGAATGATAAAAAATGATAGAGGAAAATGAAAATTGCTCCTACAATACATCTCGTTATGTACGAAGTAATTTTTTTAAAGTATTTCTTGCATTGATACCATTGACCCACATACAATCGTAAATCATTGCTCGATCAGCGGAAAGATCATTGGCATTATTCAGGGTCATGTAAATCCGTTGTTCATGAAAATTCAGAGAAATTAATTACCCGAAGGAATTTCCGTGAATAATTACCAAAAAAATTACTGGAAAAATCCGGTAATTTTGGGTAATAATCACACGATAATTTTGTTAAAATTCACATTTTCACAGAATAGCCTCGAACTGTCGAAGAAAGTCGAAGGAAAAATTGATGACATGAAGTCGTCATTGGAAAGCTAGACATTTTCTATGAGACAAGCTGCAATAAGAGTACCTCATCAAAATAGGACGAATCAGCAGATTAATTCTACTGGCAAACGAGCCCCTCGCATCCTTCACTAAATTAATCCAATTAAAATAATTTTATTGAGTTGATCTCCAGTTTCATCTCCCGCACTAGACGCGATCACATCTGCATCAGTTGTCTTCATTAATTAACTGCCGAAGTTGCTAATAGAGCTGAGCCTGAAAATTCATCAAGAAATCTCATTTATCCAATTCAATTAATTCCCTAAAATGACTGAAAAGTCATCCAAATCAGCCCTTCAACCCTAACTTCCATTGACTTATCAGAAAATATAAAAGTCCATCGACTTCGAGGGTAAAGACCACGATCATAACACGTCTTCATGAAGAAATTGAAGAAAAATAGACAATAAATTTCGTCTAAATCTTCGAGCTTCGTCCAATGCTGTCAACATCGATGAAGTCAAATAAATAATTTCGGAAACCCTCACTTCACTTAAAACAAAAAAATCAAATGAGGCCTTTGATGGACATTATCACATGGAATTTCAAAATCTCAGCTGGGAAAAGGTAAATTAATATAATGAAATAGAAAGGAGAAAAATCTGAGAGAAGAAAGAAGAATAAAAATTCCCACTCATCTCTCGATAAATAATCTAGTATTTTAAGAAAAACGTCAAGTTGTAACTCTCGGACGCCATGATTGGGAGGCGCGAGGTCGTAAGAGCGAGACGGTTTTACGATATTCCAACTGAGAGAAACACCGTCCCCTCAGTCTAGCACGAGCCACCGCTCAGGAGACAGCCCGTCAGGGGAATTTGTTTAATCAAGGTAGGCATGTGTTCATTCACAGCGGATCTAACACATTAAAATATCGTTATGGTTCCCCAAAATATCGTGTGATAGATCAGTGACAAGGTGTGATAAAAATCAAAATTGTTTCAATGAATTGGGGGAGGGTTGATAGAATATCGAGAAAACGAATTAAACATTCATTGAAACTTTATATCGACGATCTTGACTGATTTTTTTTGGTTCCTTAACACCCAGTGGCAAATGACCTGCGTGCAAAAGTGCTCTGGTACCCCCTCGTGATCGATATCATCTGGTTTGATTAATTTAGGGGTGAAATAATACCCCCAATGATGTGCTGTGATCGCGTGACCGGCAATAACAAGTGTTATTCAGACTTAAATGACGATTTAATTGTTGTTTAATGAGTTTTGATTAATGAATTTCAACCCTTGGAAATTTTATGGTGATTTGGATTTATTGCGGGTGGGGGAGAAAATTGAGCGGTTAAGGGAGCGGTGTTTTAGGGGTATTTATGGAAGATAATTAGTGTGACAACGATGAGATTAAAAAGTCATTCGAGTGCCATTTGAAATTCTAATATTAAACGTTGAGATAACAACAGACGAGACTTGACGTTGTAAAATTGATGAGCTTCGGGAGGAAAAGTCATCATATTTGCACTATTTTTCGTCATTGGCAGGTTTCCATCGAGAATAATAATGACATTGTCAAAGATGACGAGTGTTACAATCTCCGTAATGAATTTTTGTCAGCGGAAAATTTTAATTTCGTGGATTCAAGGACAAGTTGTGAGTGGAATGAGGCCCTAAAGTCGAGGATTCAAATCCAAGATTCAATGTTTTTTATTAATTTATGAAGAAACAATATAGAAATCATTCGGGTGTATCGGAGGTTTGTTTTTAGTTGTTTTTTTAATGACCGGAAGACAAAGAAATTCAAAACGTTCCATGAACTTAGCGGTTCATCACCGAACAAAGTACGAAATTGTCGCATAATTTTTCATTTCCCGATTTATATCGCTAGAATCTTTTTGAAATTGCCTAGAAAATCTGACGATAATTCTCATGAGAGGGATATTAAACTCAGATTTAGGAGAGTAGCTATAAAAATTCGAGAATGAGGCAGAATTCAAGGGAATTCATGAATGTCCAGTAGAACAGGTAAAAGGAATTTTTACATTTTTACTGATTTTTCAAAGGAGAATAGATATTCAAAAATAAAGTTTGATTTTTTCTGCACGAAAAAAAAATTTTTGATAACAATTAGACCTCTAGAGGACGATACGTGGGACGAAATGACAATCAACGATTTTTTACATCAAATTTTGTTGGATAAATTAGACTTGAGAAACTAATTTTTCTGATAAAACTAAAATTTGTCGCTTATTCCGCACCCTGAAGGTCCAATTTTTACCTAAAATTAATTTCCATATGATAATTCTTATTAATGTCTTATCTTCCTACACTCGAAATGACTAGTTCGATATAATCTACTAATCCACAACGAAAAACTCGATGCGCAATTAATGACAACGCAATTAGTACGATCAGTAAATACTGCAATGACTCAGTAATAAAATAATCCAAATATTTGGTTAAATTTGGCACTAAAAAATCTCACCACATGCCATCGTTTGAATGTTCAAAAGTTCAAACAACCAGTACAGATAAGACTATAATAACAAACTAGGTGATGACTACTAGTTCAACATGCATAAACTCCATCGTCACGAGTTGGTCGTAATAGCCATTGGGGAATAATACTCGCGATAGTCCACGAGTTGAAAAAAATTAGAATAATCGATTTGTATAAAATATGCGACTTTGTTATTTCCCATGGGAGCAAGAGATGCGACGATAGTGCAACAGAGATAGAAATATTACGTATTGTTTGTGGACGAAGGACAAGGCTGATTTTATGGTCATTTTACTTTATTTGTCACATCTCGAGACATGACAGCAGGATGACGATAATGTACGGTATTCCGGAAACTCGATATGTCAACTTTAGTCAATGTTTTGTCGGCCCGAGTAATTTAATCACTTCCTATTCGACTCCACTGAATTTATGGGAATATTGAAATTTCACTGACTAGAATTTTTTTAAAGCTAAAAGTCCCTCACAACGTACTATTCACGATGAGAAGAGTGACTTATGAGGCACGTTTGAATACAGAAGCCTCTTAAATGTCAAGGTACTAGCGATTGCATCGGATATTCGGTTTTCTAAAGAAAGAAAAATTTTAAATTTTGCCTGAATGACTCCCTAAAACTAAAAAATTGTTCCTAAAGTTTAAAAACCGCTCGATAAAGGCCATAAATCGTTGAAAATTCGCGTCGATTATCGGTCGATCTATTAATACTCTTAAATACCCACCTACCCATACACTCAATAATATAAATAAACAAAAAATTATTAGATTGACCCACGTGATGCATAATTATTGTGGTGATCAAGATCTCCTTGAATCTCATCCAATAAATACGAACAATATTTTCCTCATTTTTTTTTTGTTCACCAAAGCGCGATCGATGCGATTATCTGATAAGATTGGAAATATAAAAATTGCAGATGTGAGTAAAAATGATATTACACTGAATCCTCCAGCATGTGGAGCGCACGGAGGACGGAAACAGGATCGTCAGGCGTGACGGTGACAAGTAGGATGTGAATATCAGTGTTATAACTCGATTAGCGAGATGCTACACAGTCACCAAGTTCCATATTGATTCTCATCCATTAAAGCAACATCGCGAGAATAAATTACGAGAGCAAAGTAGAATTTTTGATTGGCACGATGCATTCAGAATTCAATGTGCACGTTCTAATCATCAAGACAAATACACAAATGGATTTGAAAAATTTCAATGTTATTTTTACTGAATAATTCTTAAATGAGTTGAATATTTTTACTGATTATTTATGTTCATGAAGTTATGCCTGAGCTCGTGCTTCTTGTTTTCACGAATAAAGAGCCAAAAATTATTCTTTTGTCATTGTTCACAAGATATGTTTGAGGAAGAGCGTTAAATTATCGTTGGCTCGTTAAGGATTCTATGGCGTGTACCAGGTGCCCACGGAATAAAATAAAACGAATTGACGCGCGACGGGAATAACCTGTTGTCAGGGCCTTGAAATGAAACAAAGAAGGCGCATGGCTCAATTTGTCGAAAATACCTCCCATACTGCACCAAGACAGATCGACACATTAAAAAAAGAATAATTTTTTTTTCCCCCAGTGAATGCCTTCGCAATGCCTGGCCATCGTCAGCCTCTGTCCCTGGAGGGACTAAGTATGGGACGTGTGTGCCAGCAGTTGGACGGTACGTGCCGGCGATTGCAGCTGCTCTCGCAGGAGACGTCCGCTAATCAAGTATTAACATACGCTAAACAGACTATTCGTCCTTACTACGTTAATTCACTGCCAGCTGTACTACGATCGCGTGTCATAGAGGAGACATCGAGAATGCTTTACGGCCCAGCGCCGGATGGATCGACATTGATATCAGGCCCTGCACCCCTTTATCTACTGGCCCTCCTTCTAGGGCCGGACATCAAGCAGTTGAAGGTCAATCTGTGCTGTTATTACGGCTGCAGCCATCAGACGTCACTCCTGAAGCTCCTTGCGTCCGAGGGAATTGGTCTGGAGTCCCTGGAATTAGCCAGATCTGCCCTTCTGCGTCTCGACTGCAAACTCCTGAAATCCGCCCTCCAGAGTATGACAAATTTGCGAAGTCTCACTCTAAGGAATATCGCTAATGACTCCGTACTTCAGGTGATTGGTAAAGCTTGTCCAAAGCTCGTTGTCCTAGACGTCGCCTGTTCAATGCAAGTGACGGACATGGGGCTTAACAATCTTCTACTTCAAATTGAACTCCGTGATAAACTGCCAACACACCCATCACCCTCGGAGACGAGCTGGTCAAAGCTGAAGGCCATTATCTCGAAGCTCAAATCCAGGAAGAAGATCGACAAGCAGGAGAGACAGGGTATCTTGTTGGAGTACTGCGAGAGGAAGAATGCCCTCTGCAATTCTCTCAAGATCCTCAACGTAGCCAACACCGCTGTCACCAGTGCCGGTGTATTGCTGGCCCTGGCTCACGTGCCACATCTGGAATCGTTGGCTGATTACAATCACATGGGTCGAGTCGTGGAGATCATGAACAGGGGTGTAATTCAACTGAAAACACCTTTCAGTCTGACACAAGCGAGAAGCAGTCGAACAACAGCTGCTAGACTTGAATTACTCTCTCAGACTTGTCCAAGACTCGAGAAAATCTTCATTTCCGAGCCCCTCCATCCACCCGAAGCACTCAGACTCTTCCCACACGTCACCTCCTTGAGTATTCAGAGTGTTCCAGCGAGGAAGGAGTGGCTCTCGGGTTTCTACGATTACTTGAGAACAAATGGACACAGACTGAGAGATCTCAGTGTGAGAATTACTGAGAGCGATACTCCAGTGCAGTTAGACCTGAGGGAAGTCTTCCAGTACTGTCCTAATCTCGTGAGTCTCTCCAAGACAGGGGCAGCAGTGGTATGGTTGGATGGATCCGATCCACCGCCCTTGAGAAAACTCAGGCGAATACAACTTGGTAGAACTGTCACTGCTCACAGTGTCACGATGATCATAAAACTTTCACCAGTTCTATCCTCTCTGCACGTCCACAGTTGCTTGGATCTTACTAATGAACATCTAGAAATGATTCTAATGGGCGATAATTGTTTACTGAACTGCCTCACGTGTTTCTACATCTACGAAGCGAGTAAAATATCGGCAGGAGTTATTCTGAAGATGTTGAAGAGCTGCAGGAGATTGAGGAAAATTGGTAATCTTGCTAATTGGGGTCTTGATTGTGAAGGGGTCAAAGTACTCAGAGAAACCCTGGCCAAGGCCAATTTGGACGTTGAACTGTGTCCCGGGTCGCACTGGTTCTGGAGCAATTGCATCCACTGACTTGACCTCGGACTGTCTGGTGTATCAGTATTAATGAGCGGCTTCGAGTCATCGGCGATGTTGTTTTTTTTTTTTTGTTGTTATTAATCCCGTGTTTTTATGACGATTAACTCGATATTTCTGGCGGTTTATGACTAACGGGCTTCGTATAATCATCATCTCGCAATAATCCACATTAAAAATTTTGTATTATTACGATGGATCATAATAAATATATATAACGATGTGATTATTTTCTTCCTAAACACACGACTTAATATTTAAGCCCAACCCAATACCATGAATTCGAATTTTCAATCGCTTTGTACGACCGATTGATGGGAGAACTTCTCATAATTATCCCCTCGCAACAATCGATATTATAATTTGTATTATTAGTATGATTCATAATAGAGGTATGATTAGTAAATTGATGTGACTCACCTCAGTGAGCCCATGGCACTGGAGGAGCAGTGTCATCAGCTTGGTGTCAGCCTGGATGATTTTATAGGTCATGTGAAGTTGCTTAGCTGGTGGATCTTCCGGGGGCGTCGCTAGGGCTGAACACCTGCAAAAAAAAAATAACAAAAAGAATTTTTAATGATTGTTAAAAGTCTCGTTACGTCGGTTTATATTTCGAGGAAACTTGAGGAGACTCACTTGAACCTCAGAACAGGGGCTTTACTGCCACTGGGGCCGTTCACCAACCACTCGTTTCCTTTTGCACTGTTTTCTTTCGGAGCACTGGAACAAATAAAATTTTTTATTCATCAACTGAAATTGTTGGTGCACTGAGAGAAATTGTAATTGTTATGAAATTTTTGTTTACTTTAAGGCTGTGTTTATTTTTTATCAGGCTGTTGTCTGATAAGATCTAACTTTTTAGATATGCAGTGTTAATTAAATATTTAGAAATGATCAAACGTTAATGAAGTTCATTCCAAATCACGTACAACGTAATTAACATCGTCTGAGAATTACTGCATCGTAATATGAGGAAAAAAAATTTTTTGGACTCGAAGTAGATGAATGACGGTTTGATTGATCTAAATTGATTTAAAAATGACAATAATATCGAAGGCAGATAAGAACGAGACCTGTACTACAATTGATCTAAAAAAAATCCCCAGAGTGCACTGCCGGTTTTCTCATTCAAACAAATAAAAAAATAGTTATCTATATGTAGAGACGATTCATCGTGTTCACCCACGTGCTTCGGAGTTCAATAATCCCAGGCCATGAAATCCTTATAAATCACGCGATTCAAACTCGTGGGTTTAATTTACAAACTACTCACTTCCACTGCCATCGAATACCACAGACATTTGAATGTCTGGAATTAATGAGAGATGATTTCATATAATTACGGAAGTACATCTTCAAGTCATGAATAAACGAGGGAAAATAAATTTAATAAAAATGTAGCACTTGGTGTATCGTGTTACCCCTCATCTTCACTAGAGTTTTCCCTTTCAAAAACGCAAATCGTGATGTTACGACTCTACTAAATACCGAAATGCGTTAGCGAAGGCCTTCTAATCACCGCGGCATGCCCCTTTTCATTCTCATTACCATAACGTGAAATATTTTATTCATGATGTGCGAGGGAGATGGAGTGCAGTGAAAAAAAAATCCTACCTCTCGGAATTCTCAGGCTTGTGGGTGACGAAGGGCTCCAGGGCCTCCTCACTGCTGTTCGATAGTTGGGACATGCCGGATAGGCTCGATGAGGACATCAACTCCTTCGGGCGTTTGCCATCCAATCGCCGGCTTTCAGTCGTCATTTGCGAGAGCATTTTAACACCTGAAAAAAATTTTCAAAACATTAGTTTAAAATTATTTATCATTACCCAGGGGCTTACTAATTTTTCCTGTTTCATTAACAGGATTACTTTTTACTTTTTATTTGGTAATTGTTAATGTCAGTAATAGGTGGACTCGCAGGTGTTGTCCGTTGTTTGATAACAACCTCGTTGAATAAAATATTAAAATATGTAGGGGACTTGGGCTATGCCATGACACTTGTCAAACTAAAATCCTCGATAATTGTGTCAACTATCGTCGATAACGTTGAACGTGCTGAGTACCTTGGAAATAAATTTTTAAACTTCGATGCAGTAAATCGATACCGGATAGAACTCTTACTTGACATTCCTAGCGTGAATCGGCCATCGATTTCCCGGTACGTAACTCGCACAGGCAACTGTGCACACCCCTCCGTGATTACTAATTGCCAATCGGACGTAACTCTGACCAACGTTTTCACTGACAACAGCCCATCCGGACACTCGAATGCCGTCACGCATGTTCCCAGTTGTTTAATGTCATTGAAAAATTACTAATTTTCTTCGTTAATAGCGAAGCAGAAAACCCAACAGAAGAAAGGGAGTAGAGACATTTAACCGATGTTCGAAACTGATTTACGGTGATAACATTAACAAATGAAGATCCTTTATCAATAACGTCAATTAACCCTCACAATCTTCGGTCTAATGTCTGTAAATTTATGAGTAATGTAGAATGCGAGTGAAAAAACGCAGATGGACTCGTTGGTGCCCGCCAAACGTTTTCGATGCGACCAAAAAAAATGGCAAACATCGGAGGAAATGAATTCCCAGGACGAGGACTCGGGTAAACCGAACCTCCTGTCCCTTCCCACTGAAGTCTTGATAGAAATCCTGTCATACCTCGACTGCAGAGATTTTTACAGCCTTCGGAGTGTCTCGGAGAGGTTTCACACGCTTGAGCCTGCAGTATGGAGAGTCTACGAGGTTCGGATTTAATTACATAATGAAGAGAGATAATTAGTGGAGCCCACTGGTGATAAAATTAAAAAATGAATGTCTCAGAATTTAATAGAGACGAATTTCCATTCAGACGTTTTTTGAAGGTCTTAAACATTCTGACAAAAATATTTATGTTAAAATTATTGTTCCCCAAAGATCGTAGAGATCCCCACCTCGAATTAAACTTGTTAATGAACTTCAACTGGTTCTGTGATAGACATCTCTTTCGCAATAATCCAGCCGAAAATTCCACGAATCCCCTTGAACTCCCCCGGATGTCGGACTGAACTAATTTATCTTATCATTTATCATAACTTGTGTATGGAACTAATCTCAACCCGTAATACCTCTAATCACCGAAACTTGATCAATGTAAATGACCGCAGTTGCCCAATCGTGATAAAATTAAAAAATGAATATCTCAGAATTTAATAGAGACGAATTTTCATTCAGACGTTTTTTGAAGGTCTTAAACATTCTGACAAAAATATTTATGTTAAAATTATTGTTCCCCAAAGATCGTAGAGATCCCCACCTCGAATTAAACTTGTTAATGAACTTCAACTGGTTCTGTAACAGACATCTCTTTCATAATAATCTGTCCAAAAAAATCCGCGAATCCCCTTGAACTCCCCCGGACATCAGACTAAACAAATTTATCCCATGATTTATCACGACTTCTGTATAAAACCAATCTCAACCCATTGCAATACCTCGAATGACCAAATCGACCAACCGCAGGTGATGGAGCACGGTCCAACGACCTCCGAGGTGATTCACCAGCTCAAGAGAATGCCTCTCCTCATAAAGATAACAATCGAGTGCCGATCAGACTGCGACGATATACTCCGTCAATTGGCCCTGACGAACAAAAAACTTGAAAAATTATTGATAAAAAATTGCACCGGCACCACTGGCCAATTGTACCTTAGCTCCTGCCATTTGACCCGGATTTTAGAACGTTGTCGACGTTTACACACGATAAGCATCGAGGGTAGTCGACACAGGGGTAGAAAATTTTACCAACTACTTGGAAATATGGGATTGAAACTCAGGTCATTCTATTCACCAGCAACTCCATCACAATTTCGTTTATTTTCTAAACACGCTCACCACCTGGAAGTAAATGACCGGCTTGCTATGGATAATATGTGTGTGGGCTGTAGAACCTGGTCACCCTTGCGCTACTTCGTCGCCGTCCACGGGGATTGCGGGGCTGTTGTCAAGCGACGATACACAGCACTCGTTACTTATCTCTGTGCCACTGAATTTTTGCCGATTAATGTTAATAAAAATGGGAATTAGAGGCCTAGAGGTATTGACCGTGACTGGGAAGACCTTCGTTGGTGGTTATTTGCAGAATGTACCTGGAAATTATTCATGTGAGAAATTCAAGAGCATTTTTGAAGGTTCTAAATCACTCTAGATTCACCAAAATTCAATTCCCAAAGAAGAGAACAAAAAAAAAAATTTCTTTGAAATTCAGTCTCAAGTGAAATTGATTGATCTCCTTTCATGTCTGAACTTTCATTTCTTTTATTATTAAATCTCGAGTCGAATAAAAAAAATTAGGTCACCCGGTACCTAGTGCCCCATGGCCAGTGCATATCTCGCAAAATACTCCCACCCCTTCCTCACCCTGAGGATGAATTAATTCGTGCATCACGCAACACACCCAGCAAATTCTCGTAAAGCAACACGCTGCCCTGGTTAAAGACGTTATAATACATTCAGTCTAATGTCACGCAAAGAGAAGTTACCTGGGTACTCTAGGAAACAGCTGAGGCGTTTGGCAAATTAACATCCGCCCTTACCCCTTTCCACCTGCCCGCAAACTCCTTCAATTCCGCCAGTGTTATCCCGTCATTAACATGCATGGCATATCCCAAACACTCAAAAACTAATTTATCAATTTTTTTAACGGTTATAATTGGAGTTTTAAAGGGCATTAAAAAATTATTGCCCCATGTTCGTGTGCCAGGGGGGTGTTAAAGAATTTTTAAAGTGACTGACTAAAGCCCTGGGGCTGAAAAAAAATCTGGGAGGGAATTTATCGAGTCAATAGTTTCACCGGCATTTGTATCATGACTATTCGACAACTGTAGCTGCATTGTCTACATGCAATTGAAGAGAGGAGAGGTAAATGTTCACCTAACAATTCACCGGGTTTTCATCGATCTACCCTCGTCGGTGTCTTGAGTGCCAGTTGAAAATTAGGGGAATTTCGAGTGAATTCCAAAATGCTGACACGCCATTCGTGAATTGTGCGCACTCGAGGGGTGTTACTGGTAATTCTTTGAATTACACTGGGACGATTTATTTGAAAGGTCATGGAACAAAAAGCATATTCAGGGGAATTTAAAAAAAACATTTTTTCTTTTCCAAAGACAGGAAATAATTTTAAAAACGTCAGACGTATTTTTTTTTAGCGAAAAACGTGATTCTTAAAGTGAGCCACAAGATGACGAATAAATCTGACAAATAGCTAAATAAAAAAGTTACTGAATTTAAAAACTTCCTGTCGTTAAACTTTATTGAATAAAATGAGTGAAAAAGGCATTGAAGTACCTGTTGTAAGTGACCTCACTCATGAACGAAGACAAAGTGCTTCAGGCACATTCGTGTTCCCTAAAAACCACCAGTCAAGCGATATCCCTTCAAAGTTGGGTGAATTTGCATAGATAAAGCACGATAGCCATTCTTTATCCATTAGTACGTGCCTCTAAACAGTTTCTTCCCATCGTCGATCATTTTTCTAACCGTCATCGATGCACAACACTGCACGCCCATCCTCTGTAACGCATCAATTGAATCAAATTGCTCTATTAGAGGTGAATTAATGGAGAAGTATTTTTATTCGTTTTTTCAATTAATTTTTCCCTCCCTCAGATCAGTCCTCGATGGATATCTCGAGCACGAGTTATTTCACGGGGGGGGGGGGGATGTTACAAGACTATTTTTGTAGAGAAGAAAATGTCCGATAAAACACTGGGAAGTAATATTTTTCCACCGAATTAATTCCAAAGATAATTCTGCATTAAAAATAAACAAAATGAGTTGTGAATTTTTCGACTCATGAAACCTAATGTCTAAATAGAAGAGTTGTTTATCTTTCTCCCCTATTATTCGCCACAAATGTTCCCCATCGATAACAATCAGTCGTCCCTTACTGTTTCGACTAACCAGTTACCAATATCGAATGCCCAATCGATGAAATTAAACTCATCTTCGTGACAATATCCTCCTAAGATTATTTCAAATAGATATTAACATTTCAGATAAAATAAATATAAAATCACGTGATGGAAAGACCTCGATAATTCATCGTGAACGAAAATTTAATCGAAATTTTGAAATATCGACAGGGCAATTTAATTCTGAATCTTCAAATTATTATCGTTTCACGATAAATAATACCAACGAGGAAAGAAAATTGGGCGTTGCAAGTTACCACCCAGTTTGTGACTGTGGCCTGGGGAATCCGAGACTTTATAAAACGACACGCAAACCCGTTATGTATAACTATATGTATATACAACATTTTGGATAAAACATATGGAAGTACATTTGAGAGGTCAGGGGACGACTGGTGACGGGTGGCTTTATCCTCGGTGTATTGACGTTAGATTTATATATGAGAAGGAAAGGTCGAGGGCCCGAGTGTTACGATATTACTCGACATTTTGGATTAACTGTCTGGCATTTAACCGATCACTCTATTAATCATGATATTCCAATGTTTCCGTGTCAACTTGAAGAATTAATTAATGCTGCTGGATTATTTATTGACCGTGGAATGGAATAATCAGAGAATTGAGATTCACGAAACTGGCATTAGAATTATGAGGGATAACAGATTTTCATGCGATCGCAAAATATCTTGAGAGATAATTTTTTTTTCTATTAATAACTTGGAGGCTCTAGGGCCATTCAGCTTCGAAAAAAAAAAATCAAAAACATTTAGTCTCCCTATTTTTGAAGAGGAAGAGAAAGAAATAATGTGTATTTCTTTCTCTTCCTCTCTGCAAATTGGATGTTCCCTGTTATCGTGAGACGTACCAAAATATTTATGGGAATCTTTTTTGTCTAGAGAATTTTAAAACATACCAACAAGTCTAGACGTCTAGAAATAATTAAATCTGACTGATGAACTTGACTGATATTTGTGAGAATATTATTTCTGCAGATAATTTATAAGCCTACAAGACACATTTAGTTAAAAAAATCGCGACCAAATCGCAGAACAAAATTTCCTCTTCCTTTCCACCCGATATTTATCGTCTTGTGTTTGCGATTCCCAACACAATTGTTTATCTTCCCCGGTCATTACCTCACACCTAAAGTTTAAAAATACAATTTTCACAACTTTGAAGAATCGACTTGTTGTGCACATGAATTAACTCTCCACGTACCAATGATTTGCTCTTTTATTTCGTCGGTTCTCGCCTCGTTTCACACCGTGGATTTTTACGAGTTTTCACTCGACCTAATTCACCGTTAGAAATAGAAATCGAGTTGAGAATTACCGCTGATGATATCGATGTGAAAAATGACTCAGAAATGAAAAATTCAATCCCATTCGAGTAAATATTTTGACACATCCGAGGAACTGGAATGCAATACAGATCGATTGCAGATGCTGCAGTCCCAGAAGAGGGTGATATTATCCCCGATGAGACTGAACAGTTACTCTCAAGAGGTCCCAAAATATCCGAGCGATAAACCAAGAGTTTCAAACCCCTCGAAATAATCTCCAGCGAAAACTGTTCCAATCCGCTATAAATCGTCTTTCATTCTTCATAACTGAAAAATAATGATAAATCAACTGTTTTTGTTTTCAACAACAACAGACACCTTCCGTAATCATTTCAACATCAGCCCCCTGTCCACCTGTTCACCCCCCTCCCCCTCCCCGTCACCCGGAAGTTAATTCACTCTGCAAAACACTTCCCCTTTTTCGCCGAAAAAATTCTATTCGCATCTTGTCATTAAATTTATCATTAAATAATCGCAGAAACGTTTGGTAATTCTGTTAAATACCACCTGAGGTCCTTTTAAACCCCAAAAACATTATTGACCTTGACCATGCATCCCCCCCGAAAAATAGCCAAGTGTCAGAAAATCGCCGAGCGAGAGCATGTTTCACCCAGGTAAATATTTCAGAATAAATTGAAAAAAAAAACATTGACAAATCACTCACCCCAGGATTATCCTCAGGGCCTAGTAATAGAACTCTAGTTGCACTGTCCTCCTGACATCCTCAGGGAAGGGGAATAAATAAATATATAGGTTTTGATATTTCTACCTAGTGAATTACGGCGGTACAAATCCAACCGATTACGGCCATACCGTCTGGTTGCGCGACGGCGACTGCCTCTACCAGTCGAATATCAAACTACGCTTGAGTACAGTCGGGGATAAAAGCGCTAATACGCAGGGATTGGTGGATACATTTGCTCATCGATTTTACTTTAATTTCTGGGTAATTATTAAAATAAAGGTCAGGAGGGAATTTTTTCGCGGAGGTTTAGTTGTGGTAAGGGAGGCCATTGGGGAGGAAAATATTTTTTTAGAAATTTGACTTCATTTATACAGGAAAACGTTTTTTGGATATTTTTTAGGGCGGGAAAATTGGGTCAAGTCGTTTATACTCTATTTTTGGTTTATTTGGACTCACGAGGACCGAGAGGGAGGGAATATTTGTTTTAAGACGAATTAGCTTCGTTTCTGTGAAATAATTCTGTTTTTCATCTGAAGTAAAACACATTTGAAAGAGTTTTGGAACAGAAAATTTCCATCAATTTATTTTCAACTGCGGTGGATTTTTAAAGTTCTTTTTTTGCTTAAATAAATTGAGGAAAATTTTGCATTTTACGTGCGAGAAAACTGCAATTATTTCGGACTTTAAAGTCCTTTGAACCCTAATTTTAATATATTTGGAGTTGGGAGGGTCAAAATGGAGGGGAAACTTATAGTTGTAAAATAAAAAATAATTTCAACTCAGAATATCTACTGAGATCATCATCTACTCATTAAAACCGCAGTAATCTGCATTTTATAAATAAAAAATCAAAGTAATTACGATCAGCTCACTCTCTTTGCGTATTTCTCCTCTAACTCCGCAAGTTTATTATCCAATTCAGCGCTCGAAAATGTCTGTAAAAATATTGGAAAAAAAAAGCAAATGAAATTATATTGTTAGAGAGGTACAACATGGAACCAACAATATTCCATCTTCTACATGAATATTTTAAAATTATAGTTATAGAGGATTATGATCAAATGTACGCAGATGGTAAAATGGTATTGCGTCTACTGTATTTGGGATACGTAATGGAAGGGTTTGCATGTTTCTAAAACATAAATTCATTCGACGGAATTGCAAAGTGACTGGAATATTGCAGATTCGTAAGACCTTCTGTTTTGGTTGTTTTTATTATTTCTATTATTATTATTATTATTATTATTATTATTATTATTATTATTAGGGAGCGCTTACCCTTTTTCTGATGGGTTTCTGGGGTTTGTCCTGATCTCCCACAGCTCCCGAAGACTAAAACAAAATGATATCGATTATTAAAGAATAGTACAAAATGTGAGAGTTGAAAAAACAAAAATTATTAATTAATAGAGTCTTGACTCACGAAGAAGTCTTTATATTCTGGTGACAAGCTCTCCAAATATCGAATTCTATCCTCAATATTTTTAATTCGTCGGTAAATATCCCTAGGAACAGGTTTTTCAATCCCAAGAAATTTTTCTGAACTCGACAGACGTTCGTCGAGGGCTGGGTTAACAGTTTCCGGGGTATTAGATAATTTTGGTGATGTTTGAAGAGCTGAGGGCTTCATTGTTTGAGGACCGTGGGCGTTAAAGACTCTGTGAACTGAATAAAAAAATATGTATTCAAAGAAAAAACAAATACTTGAAAGTATCTTCAAAGTGGTACCTTTTACGTGACTTTTTGAATCCTTTCGGGGAATTAGGATGGCATCCACCCGAGCACAGGAGCTCTCACTTTCATCTTTCAGATTTCTAAATTAAAAATATGGAAATTAATCATCTGTTGAGATGGGAATTTAATTAATTTTCTAAATGAATACCTGTGACTGCAGAACTCTTGAATGTTTAACATATTATTCTGTTCTCTTTTTCTTGAAATAAAAGCCCCGATCCTTCGGCTCAACTCCTCAGCAGTGGCTCTCACTTGAATTTGTCTAGGATCGCATTCGATCTTCACTTTGTCAGAGTGATCGGGCTCCTCTCTGGGAGGATCATCAACGTCCAAGGGCTCAGACTTGATAATTACGTTCTTATCACCTAAAAGCAACGCAAAAAATTATTTCCAGTCAGTAATTTTTGTTTATTGTCAACATTATAAAACATATAATTTTGTAACAATCATAATAATAGGTATACAACTATAAATGCATTGTGCATTAATAATTTACGTGTTAATAATTACCCCACTGCGCCGAAACCAAAAATTATAATTCTTCAGAAATTAAAAATAAAGTATTAATTATTTATGTGACCACGCACATTCCTTATTTTCCTTCCACACCGCTCCTTGATCATCGTAAACTTCTTTCTTCCAGATAGGCACACTCGATTTAACTGTATCAATCGCAAACTGAACAGCCTGAAGGGAGTCCTGCCTGTGAGGTGACGAAATTGCAATTACAATACTCGATTCTGAAACAGGCACTTCTCCCAGTCGATGGATTATCGCAATGTGCTGGACATTCCACTGCTCCCGAATTTTTTTGCAAATACTGGACATCTCCTTCAAGGCCATGGGCTCGTAGGCCTCGTACTCCAATTTCAATACCTAAAAATGGTTCACAATCCAATGATTAAGAAAAAGTTCTCTCTGGGACGTGGAGAATTTGATAAATAAATTTTCCTTACTTTTTTGGAGTCAAAATTATCTCGAGTTGTCCCAATGAACGTCGATATCGCTCCACATGAGGAGGAGGTGACAGCCTGAACGATGTCATTTATGTTTAACTTCTCCTTCTGGAGACGAACTATTGATTGCTCCTGTTCCATTTTAACCTGTAATTTTATGTCATTTCGTCCTGAGTCGAAATCCAATTTCCTCTTCACCTGTCAAGACATTTTTTAAGCTTTCGAGCTTAAAAAACTTATTCCCTTTCAACAATTTGTTTAACAGACACCGAAGGATGAAAAATATTCCTTTGGATTATCCATTAGTTATTTATAAAATAAATTTCTACATAAAAATGTCGTTTTTTGTTATCATATTTTTCTAACCTATAAATTGACAAACAAATCAGTTTATTCGTCTGAATTATCAAAGAGAAATTGAATAATCAATCAAATCAATTTTATCTTATCACATCCTTTGTCATTTTAGTCCTAAAAATAATGTCTACTGTCTGTCGGATAATTACCTCCACTCAATGGTGGAATCACTGCAATTTCGTCGCCCTCAGAGAGTTCCAAAATCGCTGAGTCCAAAACGAACTCTGAGTTGACTGTCAGTATAAAATGATTCTTGATAGCTTCCAAATTAAACTGTTTGACGATTATCTCGGCCAATTGTACCTGAGATACTTTCCTCGGTGTTACAATGCTACCCTCCGAGGTAGCCGACAGTTCACGCGCTTTGGCAAACAATAAAACTCTGACCGTAATCAAGTTAATGTCCTCCATCACTGATTACTCAGACATCTCAGAGCCCCTGGGCTATTACTCGCATTTCTGGGGCTATCAATATCATAAACTGTGGACACTTCGCACTGGAGTTATGTAACAGGTTTTATCACTGATACGTTTTGGAGTTTTGTTGTCAAAGAGCCGACTGTGTCACGTGTCACCTGGTACTGTAGGTTAGGTTACGTCAGAGGAGAGGAAGGGGGGCGAAAATTAAGATTTAAAAACGCAAAAACATGGCTTAATAAATAGAAAAGGATAATTGGACAACTCTTTGCTTGTTTTAGACTGTTATCATGATTTTTAGGGACTAATTTTGGGACTTTAGTCCCTGATTTGACTCGAATGGCGGGAGAATTCAACAAATTTAATTTAAAGACCGGCAGCGAAAACATTGAAAAAAATTGAGGAAAATTTATTTCTACGATTTCTACATAATCCTCTCTAAATTCATTATTGCTCAACAATGGTTAACAAATGCAACATCGATTATGCAAATTAATAACACCAGTGTCGTAAATAAAAACGGGATATGCTGGTACAGCTTTCGATTGAGCAATACTTCTCGTTTTCCTTAGATTTTTTTTTCTTGCAAAAAAAAAATATATTAATTCTAGGAAAAGCAAAATGTGATCAGCGTAAATTAGTGGTTTGTAATGAATTTACATCGCAGACTTTTACGCATAAAAATTATCACCAATGTGAATAAGATATTTATTATTCTCTTCGGTATGTAACACCCACAATCTGAAATCCGTTAGAGTTTCATTGAAAACTGTCTCACCCTGTTTTATCTGAGCTGCTGTTTGTGTAATGATTTCAGGAGTGGGGGCCACGTCACATGTTCGATAACCATCGACCAGTCATCGAAGGGGGAGGGCTGACTAGAAAGATTCCTTTGTATTAAATTTTCCCTCGACAATATTGTCTATGTGAAATTGCTCAGGAATGAGTGATTCAACGAGCTTTTGTCAATCCCCAATCGTTGTTATGTAAATTACCAGGGGGGAAATTTCGTCCACAGGCTCTGAACCCCCATAATCCCAATTGAATTGATCCCTGATGCATTTTAGGTTTTAAATTAATTTTTAAAACGTTGGAATATGGGATATGGGAAGCGATAAGTGAAATTAGTTTCAGAGGAATCAATTTAGGTCTCGTCTCCTCGACAGCAGTCGAGGAATTAAGAGTTCAATAGTTAAATTATCAGTCCCTCAGGACTTAAAGGAGAACAGTCATCTCCTTGTTCCATATACTCTGTCATCCACCTCCATCACATTAAATAAATAATAAAATTAGAAGAATCGCTAAGACTTCCCCGGAATTCCTTCGTTGATTGACTAAACACGTCACTTGATAAATATTGAGAATTGTATTTAAAAGATTATTTTTGAATATTTTAACAAAAAAAAAATCGATTTTTTTAATTAAAAAATGGTAAATGGCTCCAGGTTTCAAAAAACAGTAATCCCCAGGAATTTAACGGTCCACTGACACATTCGCACAGGAAAACAGAATATTTCCTCCCCCAAAATGTAACTTTTGAACTATTCAACCGATTTGTCTATTCCCTGGCACCAGTCCCTGCCTTTGAAAATAATTCAGCAATAGTTTCACGTTCGTCTGGAATCGATGCTCATAAATACTGCAAGTTGTACTTTCAAAGCTGAAAGAAATTGTCGAGTGGAAATAAAAAAAAAGTCACAGGGAAAACGGAAAAATAGAGGTAAAAAAGCCTTCTAGAGTGCATTGTCCTTGTCCTACAGGCATGACGCCTGGATTTTCTCACTCGAATGTTATTTCTCGCCACTGCGACAGCTCTAAACAAGTCTAGGAACGCATACAGACGCAGTTGTAGCTCTCATCAAGGACAATTCAACGTTGCAAATGCATCTGACATTCGTTCACTCTCGCTCACCCGTTTTTATCCATTTTTTTATCCCTCTCGCGTCCTCCGGGCCTCATTACAACGAATAATTAATGTACGTTTGTTTTGTGACCTTGAGCTCTAGGCGATTGCCACCTTTTCATGGCAATTATTGTCATTTGCTGAAGTATCAACCGGTCAATAGTCAATTACTTGAGAGTTAAAATCATCTTTTCCATTGGAAACTCCAGTTCGATAATTAATTTACTAATTATCGGGTGGAATGAGACATTTTGAGGGATTGAAATTACAATTATTTCAATGATATCTATCGGAAATCGAGAGGTCAATGCAGAGCACCTTAGACAAAAAAAAAATAGGAATGAGAAATAAAATAAGTTCGTTAAGTCTCAATGAAAATGATAAACGAAATCGTTGAATTTTGCAAAATGTATAAAATCACGAAACATCGTAGAACCATTTTGAGCCTCTCGTATCTCCAATCTAGACCAGCTATCCGAGTTGTTATGTAATCGTGTGGCATTGGTAATTGAACGTAATCGCAGATACAACGAGTAAAATGTGCAATACAGATCGATAGATCAAAAACAACGATACACAAGCATCACACAAGTTGAATGTATAAATACACGTGTACACTCCCAGCTTGTCCATACCGTCACAATTTCATTATATAAAAATACAATTAATTTGTGTCACGGTCGGCTATTTGATTTTTACAACTAATCAATTTTTAATGAAGTGGATGTGCATATTTTTGAGACAATCGGTTTGTCATGATTACGACAATTTATATAAACAACTTGAGGTGCATTAATGAATGGGGAACGACATCCGGATTATTTTTATTTGTTGTTAATGCCCTTTTGACTATTAAGGGAGAGATAAGGGAATTTTGGAAATTATTTTGGGAGAAAATACGGTGGGTCTGTTGATTTTGGAAGTTTTTCCGATTTGGAGTGCAGTTATGCTGTCAAATGATGTTATTGTAATTTACTTAATGAGTGTTTAACTGTTTAATGAGGTAATGAGGCAAGAGCTACTGAAAAAGTATTAACAATTGTGTCGTCATGTCCCTTCAATGGTCAGATATTCGACGGATATTCTGACGAGGGTAAATCGACGTGAATATTTCAGCGACGGAATTTGAGAGAATCTCACATTCTGTGGTGAATATTCATTTATTGACTCAGGAATTAAAAATAGAATAGGAGAGAAGTAATGAGAGAGTGATGGTATGATAATACGACATCGATATTTTCCACTGTACAATATTTTTTTATTAGATGGAATGATGTCAACGTGGCATTGCACACTGTAACATCGAATGCTACGACTGAATATCAAGTCATACCCAACACCTATAAAAACCCTCGTGCATTTATCTATCATATTAAATGCTTCCTGGGTGTTGTAGACAGACCCAAAGATAGTTCAGCTGAGGGACTGTGAGCTTGAGGAACAATAAAAGACATGGATGACGAGTCGATAAGGAAAAGTTGGGGATTAAAATAAATTTGAGGTCATTTTGGTGGTTTTTTGGGGTAACTGGCGCTGATTTTTGTTAAAATAGCTGAACTGATGAAAATTATGGAGATTAATTAACAAAATCCAATTATACTATTCGATTAAACAATTATTAGAGATGAGGAACTAAAAAAGAATGAGGACGTCTTGGGAGAATTGTTAATTCAGAGCCAAAGAACTTTCATATCGATTTCTAAATTGAGCAGATGAGAATTCTCCAATGGGAATATGTTATTGTGTCATTATATTTTTTAAAATTATTCTCTAGTGAATGTTGAATAGTTTATGCAACCGAACAATCAAAATCTGTTACTGAAAAACGTATTTGCAGAATCCAGTGTTGCGGAAAAATCCGGTAGCAACGGAATTTAATATCTTCACGAGGAAACGCACCTCCATCGTCTCCAAAAAGGCAATAAAAACGTGAAATAAAATAGAAAAAATAGAATTCCATCGATAAACATGAAAATACGACAGCAAAAAATTTTAAACAAATTCAAGGAATGCTTTGAAATGAAAGAAAAATCGCAAAATAAGATACGGTTTCCTGGTAAAATAGAGAATAAAAAACGTCAAAAATCGATTGCTACAGTGGATAGACAATTCGTCGTTGTGGAAAAATCGCCTGGCAACGAATTGCACATCCCCACCTTCAGCTTTACTCAAAAAAAAAAAAAATTTCACCACCAAAAAAACATATTTACCCCCCAAAAAAAAATTATATTCACTCCAAAAATCCCCTCGTCCTCCCCCCATAACGCCAACGAACCCCATCTCCTCTAGAACCCCCAAAAACAAAAAATCATTCCCCGATGCACCGAGCCCCATCTGCACTACCTAGTTACGTCCCTGCTCCCACGTACTCCGTAATCACTCCCTCTCCCCCGAAGTGTCATCGGCGAAGGGGCGAGGGCGGAGGGACCACAGAGTAGAAGGGGAGATGATCAAAGCAATACGATTGGACACACCATCAACCCATAAATCCCCCTCACCAAAACCCTCCGAGAATTTTCATCGTTTTCATATCAAAAACCACTGACACTAGTTGTACACCAAGACCAGGCTAGTCACTAGTCGTCTCTAGTGTTCTCCCCTCTCCAAAGGAAAATTCTCCTTTCCCCTTTGACCCCAAAAGGAATTGAGCAACGGAGGAGGGAAAAAAAAAAAATCGTTGCTCTGATATCTGGGGAAAAAAAAAAATTCCTCCGAAAGAAGAACAACGAGTGGCAAAAAGAAAATTCTAAAAAAATCTTTCACACTTCCACTTCCTAAAAGTCACCACCCCCACCCCCTCAAAAGCTCACTCCCCCCCCCCTTCGCCCCCGCCCCACCACCCCACTCCATTGGCATTGTTGTCATCTTGTTCCCGCGCGCGCCAGAGACCGTAACGCACCCTCGGGAGTGTTTGATAACCCGGACTTGGTCTCTGGGACACCCGTGTCGAGGCCCAGACCCAGATTGCCCCAGCAGTTTGCCCCCGGCCCCAGTTGGTGTCACCGTGTTCTCCTCGTTCGTTTTTTTTGTTACGTTTTTCCGTCAATATCCCCGTTAAAATCGACGATAATAATCATTAACGTTAACAATTGGGAAAAGTAACAAAGTGAGATTCAATAGGAAGGATTAATTTTAAAAAGTCACTAGTGTTGAGTTACCACATTTCATTATATCATTTATCATCGTGAATTACTGAGGACATAAAAGAGGAAAGAAAAACACATCTCAGTTGATTACTGAACGTACTTTGGGGATTAGTTGGTGGTGGTGTGGAATACGAATCTCAAGATGGCCGCTGACTCGGGAATGGAGACGTGTCCGTCACCAGAAATTGCGGACTCGAGGAAACGGCCCTTGGATTGTGACGTGGAGAACGGGGCGACGAAAAGGTCTCATTACGGTTCAGGTAATTCAGTTGATTAACGAGTAATTATTTATTTTTCGGTGATTTTTTACCCTGTGGAGTGAATTTTCCTTGGTCACATTAATGGATATATATAGGTATATATATATATATTTATGGATGAATGGATACATATATATCCGCTCGGTTTTTGTGTCGATCGTTCGCAGTAAATTGTGAATTAAAAAGTCGTAATCCTTCGACGGAAATTTTATTTCTTATCGTCATTCCTTTTTTTTTTATTCGAATTTTTTTTTTCTTTTATTTTTGGTTAGGGGAATTATCTTATCTCGGTCACTGCCACGTCTCCAAAATTTTCAACGATTTTTTTTCTCCCCTGATGCCAACCCGAGGGTGGAGAGAGTTATTGGAACAGTATTTTGGAGCATCAATGGGCGAATTTGACTTTGACGTTAGGGATTTGTGTGGGCGGGGGTAATGGCAGCTGTGTGACTTCGCAATTCTGTGTCACTGGGTGATTTGTCTTCTGGGAAGACGTAATTAGGATTTTCGATCAGTGTTTGAAGGGGGGGATTTCAAGGGATCCTTCAAGTACTTTTGAGGACTTTTCTGGTGCTCGGGGGGATGTGGAACAGTGGTGAGTGAATTTTTCGGGTTTTGGGGGGAGTGCTAGGTCGCAGGTCAAGGTCGGGAGGGAGGTACGGGCTCGAACGACGTCTGTCAAACAGCTGTTTGCAGGGAGAACGATCTTTAGCCCCGGATATTCGATTTTTTGGGGTTCCGAGGGGGTTCCCCGAGGATTCCAGAGGGTCTGGGGGCTTTATGAGGGGTGGGGTACACTTACGAGTGAAAAAAAACACAGTTGCCGTGGATCCTCTTCTGCAGAAGGTGCAACTGGATTTTTTTTTTCTTTTTTTTGTTTCTGGATTGCGCAATGCGACAGGTTCCAAGTTCCACGTGCGACTGGGGGGTTTTTGCGAGGGGTTTTTTTTTTCAGGAATAATGTGGTATTGAAGATGGGACGGAGATAATGACATTTTATAATGGTTATTCATGTGAGAATCGGTTAAGCAACAGCAAAATTAAAATAAACCTGTTATGTTCAAGTTTGAAAAAACTCCTTCGACATGAAAAAAGATTTTTGATAATTCACTTACCCAATTAAATTAATTGTTGATTTGAAATTGTCCACAGGAGGAGATGGAATGTTTCACCTCAAAGTGCTTGTCCCAGGGGTGGCTGCTGGTGCCATCATTGGGAAGGGGGGAGAGACCATTGCACAACTGCAAAAAGACACTGAGGCCAGGGTCAAAATGTCAAAGGCTCGTGATTTTTATCCAGGTAATGTCAGATTTTGTTATCATAAATTCCATCGGGCTAATTGTCTCCCACCTGTCATTATCAAATTTTATTGATAATGTGACTGCAGCTATTGCATAAAATTGATTATTTATCAATTTTTTATGACGCGAAACGACGTTTTGTCCTATTTAAAATTCTTAAATAGTTGAAAAAATTTCATTGTTTATTCGTCAACAGAAAATATTGAAAAAAATGTACGTCATTTTAATAAAAAAAATGTCGATTGGAATTACCGGAGACAATCCTAGGAAATCTCAAATGCCCTTCGTTAATCATTGAATCAACGATTACCATGGATTTTGCAGGCACTTCCGAACGAGTCTGTTTAATAACCGGAAGTGTCGAAGCCATAATGCAGGTTATGGACTTCATAATGGAGAAAATCCGTGAGAAGCCAGATTTAACAGTGAAAACAACAGTGGACTTTGACTCGGGCAAGGCAACAGCCGAGAGAGACAAGCAGGTGATGAAAAAAAATCACACGAACATTAATAAATTAAATCTTTAGTCTCAAATGATCGATTATAATTGACAATCAAAATTTTGTTATTTAGGTCAAGATTCTGGTGCCCAACAGCACTGCTGGCATGATAATAGGCAAAGCTGGTAATTATATAAAGCAGATTAAAGAGGAGTCCGGTTCGTATGTACAAATAAGCCAAAAGGCAAAGGATCTGTCACTCCAGGAGCGTTGTATCACTGTCATTGGAGAAAAAGAGAACAATCGTAATGCACTTCTCATGATACTGGCCAAGATTGCCGACGATCCACAGAGTGGTACATGTCTCAATGTCAGTTATGCTGATGTCAGTGGTCCAGTAGCCAATTACAATCCAACGGGAAGCCCCTATGCACAAGCACCAGCTACAACACCAACGTATACGTCACCAGCTGGTCTCAATACCGGTAATTATTATTTTAATTGACCAAATAATCACCGAGAGAAATCGAATAATTAAGTTAATCGAGACACAGACGACTGAAGACGTGCCATTTTTTTTTTTTGACTTTCACGTTCATTCTGATGAATTCGCTGTGAATTAATTTGAAAAAATCATTATTTTTTAGTGTCTCTCCTGAACGGTGCCGGCCTCAGTCTAAACCTGAACCTGGGTGCAGCAATAACGACGGGCACAGCACCAGTGACAACCCAACTGTTAGAACATCTTAAACTCCACCTACGCACCACTGGTTTCTCGGAGGCAGCAGCCACCGAAATATTAACAGCAGCTGCTACCCTCGCCAAGTACAACATCCTGGGAATGGGAATAGGTGTGCCCTCGAGTGTGTCATACCTCGGCAATCCCATCGACAGTACAACATCAGCAAATGGTTCCAACAACAATGGAGGTGTTTTCGGTCCAATTGGTACAGTACCGACAATGGGATCATCATCACCAACACCTCGCAATACACTCGACAGATACGAGCCCTTCGATGCATTCAGGCAAAATTCAACAGCTGTATCAGCTATTCATCTCAACAATAATTCATTTGGACTTGGAACAAATCAATTGTCACTCGTAAGTAAGAGCCCTAATACAATCGAGATCAACAACAAGGAAACAAAGAAAGTAGATATAGAAATTGCTGAGGTTATTGTTGGTGCTATACTTGGACCTGGTGGTCGTTCACTCATTGAGATTCAGCACTTAAGTGGTGCTAATATACAAATATCTAAAAAGGGAATGTTTGCACCTGGCACGAGAAATCGTATTGTCACTATTACTGGATTTCCAAATGCCATTGGTACAGCCCAATATCTCATTGAACAGCGAATCAGCGAGGAGGAGAACAAGCGTGCGCGTCACAATGCCATTGCTGGCATGATACATTGATTCCAATATTTATCGTAAATATATCGTGAGTTTATTTGAGATATTAACCGAAGGATTTTATCCACATATTCCACTGGATTAATGACGTATTTGACGTATTGATATATTGAATGAAAAAATCCTAAACTTGATATTTTACATTGCAAATCCACAGAGGATTAATTTGACAAATTTTTTTTGTATTATCTCTCATGTAAAGATAAGTCAAAAATCGAAGAGAAAATATAGAAAAAATTGATCCAAAAATTATTTACAATAGATTTTTTAGGGTTTCCTATTCAATAACTTGATACGTGAATGTTTAGTTTCTCGTTTTCCTTCACATACTCTCAGAGAATTTCTTTTTTTCATCAATTGAGTCACATCTAGGCGCTTGTTGCATTGCCCACATCACCCATTGAATCGCCACTTTAATATAATCCTTAAGATTCTTAATATATTATATTAAACATGCATATATACGTTGACGAGGATTACTATACGATTGTTCTGTGATACATCACATTGCGGGGCTTTATCACATGTTTAACAGACAAAATAACACAAGAGTCTATGTCGATGATGAATTTTGTGCTTGCGGAGACGGAGAATTGTTGGACAAATTTTATTTATAATTGTTAAGAGATTTATATTCTTCTGCCAGAGGTTTTCAATACCAAAGATACTTTGACCAGATTATTCCTTTCGTATGGTTTTTTTTTTTTAAGATTATTATCGAGAGGCTGGCTGGCCCTGCCCCATTCATGATTCTCATGCCTCATACATATTTTTCCCCCCTTTATTCTTCGGGTTCAATCACTCATGCTGTCCAGTCACTTCTTCGCTCGAAGCACAAATTTGAGAGAAATATTTTCACTCTTCAGATTCTTGTGTTTCAATTCCAGTTGATACAGGCACACTAGATTAAAATTATTGAATCGTTGGGAGGAAGAGTAATCGTCAGATTTAAGTCATTTAGGCGAGTGAGAGTTGCCCAGATTTTCAGGCGGATGAAATATTTTTTTATTCAGAAAAGAAAAAAAATTTAAAAGAAATAACAAGCTTAGGGAAAAGGGAGGGGAAAACGATGTGCGAAGAATTAGAATTATTCTCTAGGGGATATGTGATGTGGAGCCCGGAGTCCTGAGATTCACTTGTGGATCGAGTGGATGTTCATGGGTTTTACGAGAATATTCCGATATTCAAAGTGTTTCTGTAATTGAGGGATGTCCTATTTGTTGATTATAAATCATTTTTAATCACTCAATAACAGAAAAAAAAATTTTTCCAATGCTGAAGGGCAATGAGAATTTAATGAAAAATAGATACAGATATACTGTACAATTTATCGAAAAGTTCTAAAGGCGCTGGCTCACCGTATTTCCATCGGAAAAAAAAAGATGAAAAATTATTATGAATTTAAAACGAATATGAATAACAAATGAACTTGTATATTTATAAATATGAAATATTAAACGATATATGGAGGGAATGGAGAAAGAATTATATTAGAATGAGTTATGAGGTTTCATTAGATTATTGTTGACACGAGGGTAAGATTAGTGACATTATTGATACTTGCGTCCCGGATTTAGAGTATGACTCATGTTTTAATTGTATCGTTACCACTTTCGTTTTTTCTATTGTCAATCATCATTGAGAGATTTTTTTAGATTTTTTTCCAGCCAAGTGGGGAAATTGTTATTTCCCCCTCCGTTGTTAGATTTTTGTTAAAAATCAATTTTATGGATGTAATTATTCGAATTGTAGATAATCATAATTTTTTTATGAAACATTCACCTCGAGATCGAGAATCGAGTCATTTTTATCTGATTACTAAGTACGAAGGGCATCATCACAGTAGATTTAGGGTATGAATTTGAATAAAAAAAAATACACTTGGGCTACCTGAGGTTCATCAATCACTAGACAGATATTGGCATCATCCACTTACCAACTGCTGAGTCTTAAATGAATTAGCGATTACCATGAAGAATCATCCTGTTTTTCATTATTATTTTTTTTTTGCGTGAAATTTGATCAAGGGAATGCATTGACTCGTGGAGAACTAGGAGTGATACTTTAATCGTTTGCAGTCTTGATTTTTTTTTTTATTTTACTAAAAAATGAAATTTAACAACTCGTAGGTAGCCTTTGGTTTTAATGTTTTGAAGATATTTGTTGATTAAATATGACGTTTTTTTTTTATTTAATATTTTGAATTGATTAAAATTTTTCAGTCAAGTGCGGAATGTAGTTTGATCAAGGGAATAGAACTTTTTTAAGAGGGAAAAAAAAAAGTTTGTCTTGGATTCATTGAAAGAATATTTGTTTATAGTCGTGTGAAAAATGTAGACAAATTTGTTTTGCGCAGGAAAAATAGCTTCACGGCAAGGCAATGTACGACGAGCAAGGACGATTCGGAAATGGAGCTTTCTACTGCGTACCTGACAGTATTCACAGTTTGAACAATAATGGTTGAATAATTACACACACACACTGAACACGTTTAATCGTGGCTCGTGAGTTCGCCAACCGAGAATGCCGAGAAGCTGGTTTTCCTTCTTTAAACAGAGTCTCCTTGAACATAATTCAATAGGTAAGCGTCAAAGAGATGTGTTTACAGACATAAATTCCCACAAAATACCGCAACAAAGAGAGAAAAAATCCGAAAAAAAAATATCGTGTGAGAAATATATTCAACCATTGGAGTTTAAAATCGAAGAGAGTGATGAATAACAAAATGGCGAACGTGAAGTAGCTTCATTGACACCAATAAACGTCCTAAATGTCGTGCACAAGAGTGCCGAAGGGAAAAACCCCCGAGACTATACGATGGCTTTAAATGAGGAGTAAAAAAAAATCTTTAAAATTCATTTACTTGTCTGTGCATGTCTCTTTGGTGATTCTCCTTTGGATAAAAAAAAAAGCGACAAAGCCCTGAACATTTCTACCAATTGTAATCAAAATGAGCCTTTTTCAATGACTAACCTCGTTACAAACGTGAGAGAACGGTAGATAATACGTATAGATTAAAACACTTGAATGATGTAGCATTATTGGTGGATAATGCTACTTACGAGTTGTTGAATGTTTAAAAGATTAAAATATTAACATAACGACAGTTGTAGAGACGCCATTAATTGATCGATTGAACGCGACTATTTCCAGAGAATATATATGGAAAATAAAGAGCATATAATGATTATGTTAATACATGTAAACTAGCCAAAATATATTAAATATTAAACGTATACAAATTATATTAGGAAAATTCGCGTTCAATGACTATTCGTTCAAGTGTCGAAGGTTTATTAATATATTCATATTCATTAATATAAATTATAGAGAGAAGATATGTATGTTCATCTATAATATATAAAGATTCATACACTGTTTGTGTATGTATATATGTATACATAAAAAGTGGCATGAGATAGTTTATCGATTACACACGAGTAATTCACATCGATTTGTCTTTTTCAAAAATTTTCATTCATTTTTTTTTTGTTTACTCTATAAAACATAATTTTCTTTTCTTCTCTGTTCATTCGTCATTATTGAACACGTAGTGGCATAAATTTTCCTCTCGATTCGTTCATTAACTCATCATGATGAATGTGGATTAGAGGTGACAATTTAGGGAACATTAATTGTTAAATTCATAATTTTAGATGACGTAATTGATAATTAAATCACCAGAGACACGTTCGGGAGTGATTAGATAGGGACAGGTGTGTAGGAATTGGTCATTTGCCTCGAGTTCTCATGGAAAATGTACTAGTTTATGTATAAAAAATGTCGTGATAAGGAACGATCAATTTTCAACATCTGCAGTGAGGGGGAAAAAAAAGGGGCCAAAAACTTGTTAATTGACATTTCATTGGAATTCACCTTGTTTCTTTGATATCATCGGCTATTCGTTGTCATTGGGGGGTTTTTTAATGGGCCTTTTTTTTTTTCCTCATTGCAATTACCATTACGTGTGACTTGGTCACGTAACTTGGCTGTGTGTTGCTAGGCTACATCATGAATTCATTGAATCATTTTCAATCTAGTGTTGCCGATTGAATTTGAGGGGAAATATGATAATAGATTGCAATAGAAAAGAGAAAGATATATAGATATATATGTATATATATATATATACATGCATATAACAGATCATGAGAAGTATATATTCCACAATTGTCGAACGATTGTGGCCGAAATGCTTATTTAATTGACGTTGAAAAGGAATTATTGATGAAGAAAAAAAAAACAGAGAAATAATAGCTTATAATTAATAATAACATTTCATGCTCCATTTAAAATTACTGTGCCATAAAAATTGTGCACTCAAACACCATTTCCTCTCCCCTTCCCATTATCGCTGATGTACGTGACGTTATTGTTAAAGTTTATTCGACAGCATTGTTCAAATCATGAGTTATTTATTTCGAAAAAAATAGATAAATTACGTTCACCTGATTTTGATTAAATAATGGTGCTAAATTCATCACAATCGAATAAACAAAGTCCACTATATTTTAAAAATGATAAATTGAACCTCCATTACATCATTAACTACCCCACAATCACGACTAAATTAATGACATCATTGTCATATGAATCACAAGTGTCACAAAATGTATGAACTTACTTGCACGAATTGACAATAGCAACAATTATTTATCATTTAGAAAAAAGTCATTCAATTGATTCGGGGGAAAATAGATTTTCATTTCTACATAAATTGCATTGATTATGCCTAAAATTGACATCACTCTAATTGATAGGATTCAACATCACTCGCGTTAATTAACAATTATAAATTAATAACGTCCAAAGGGAAGTGTAGTCAGGACCTCATAAAATCAAGAATGCAAAGTGTAAAAGTATGGCGAGAAAGGTTGTACAGAAATTGTACGAATGTTAAATCCTTTTGGAAATTCAATTTAGATAGAGTATTTAGGTTGTTATTTTGGGGATAAGGATTTATCGAGGGCTTTGGGATGGATATGTGACGGGGAATTTTAAGAATAATGATTTTAAAAAATAACACAATATATAAATCCGGATGAAATCGTTGTTGTTGAGGTAGACAAGTAGCAGTAGCAGCTCGGGGATAAAACAGATATTAAATATTTAAAAAAAAAAAATGAAGGAATATTAAAAGTACCTTGTTGAGTATAAGTATATGCATAAATAGCGTTTTAGTGGAAAAACAGATCAATGGCTAAACACAAGATGAATTATTGAGTTGAAAACGTAACGTGTGAGCACGTTGAACCTCGCGCAGAGATAATACATATATTAAAATGTTCATTAAATAAGGAACGATACAGAAAAGATTTGATGAGAGAATAATGAAGACCCTGTGCTTTTCATATTTTTTTTTTCCTTATCCAATTTCGTTTTTTTGATCTTCAGAATACTCCCGAGGGTTTTTAAAATTATAAATAGAGAAAATAATATGATATATCGAAATTGAGCAGCTGGCTGCCATCCAACCAGGGAATCATTCGTCACGAATGCGAGTATTGTACCTTACATTCCTTTGGCTATAACCGTAATTTAAGGCAACAGGATGAAAAAACGATTTTAATGAGTGAGGAAAAAAATTTTAATAATGCACTACTGGCTTATGTGTGTCACGATTCTATCGATATCGTTCATCTCACATCACAACCCGGTATCACCAAAACTATGAAAAGAATATCACGTTATTTCAACGATATTAGTGCATATTTTTTTTTAGTTCAATGAAATTCCACAATTTTCATCCCTTGAAAAATCATCAGTCTTTTTTTCGGCTTAGGCCGAAGTTTAGGAAATCTATAGCTCTTGTGCCCCTCATCGATCTTCATTTTTTCTAGCATTAAATAGAGAAGTGTTAAGCACAAATAATAAACGCCGGTGTTACGAGAATCTCTCATGAAATGATTAATCAGCAAAATGAAATTCCGTCGAAAGGTTTCAATAGATATAAAGAAAAAGAAAAACGTTATGATAAATGTCCACATGTTTTTTCCCCTCTGCATTCGAATAACTTGAATCGTGTGTTAAAAAGACAAAAAAAATGTTATCGCTTGTAATACCCCAGACAAATGCTTCGCAAGAGGTGAAAATGATAATTAAAATCAAGTGGTTCGATATAATCATCATTGTAGAGATACGAAAAAGAAATTGAATTGCATTTTTATCAAAAAGTGCATCGTTGTAATTATTTTATTATTTTCTTCAATCATCCATGTCAGATCGTCACGTCGTGCATAGATAAAAGTTAAAAAATCAGTTGAATAAATACATTGAGGGTTTAAGACATCACAATCTTTTATTTATTCACGACTGAATATTTTTTTTCGATGGCTAATTGAAATAAGGAGAGTGTGGTTGATGTTAATTACTTTTATCATTTCACTGTCTCCTTATTTCAATTGCTGATCACAATTTGATAATTTCTGAAAAAGAAAACCAACAAAACGCACTCGCTTATTTCCCATTACTTCCCCATTTATTTTATCAAGACCATTGTAACATCTTACGTGCGCCCACATCTTCTCTTGGGGGTGATAATTGTTATAAAGAAGAGTTTAGATTGTAAAATTAGTTACTATTGAAAAAAAAAATTATAAAAAACGAGTAATGAAATCTAATATTATTCTTACATTCTAACACATTTATTTGCATCCAACACGAATTGTTATTACGTATCATCATTTATTTACTTTTTTTTCCTTTTCTCTCGTCTTCTTTTTTTTCTCATTCAATGTTAAATAATTATAAAATAAAAAGTATAATATATTAACTATTTTCATTCATGAAAAAGAAAGAAAGATTTAAAGAAAAACAAAAAGCATCGTTACCTGTATGACAAGTGATCATAAGAGCATAATAAACAATCGCTCATTAAATGCATTCTGTTGTTATTCATTTCACCAATTACCCAGTTACCCAGCCACCATCTTTATCTCCACGTTTTTTATTCCATTTATCAACGTTTTAGGTCCGACCGACATCACCAATCGTATTTTTTCATTTTTTTTTTATTCAATCGTCTTCTTCACCAACTTCAACTCTCTGTCAACGTTTCAGACATTTTTTTTACATTTTTTTTCTACTGATGAAGTGTTAGGTATAATGTTGTTAAATATTTCGTAGGGTTTTAAGTATTAAGGACTATTGATTTTTGTAATTGTCTGGGGAAATGCAACGAGAGGATGATGTTCTTTCAATCTAATATGATGTAGTAATTTTGATGAGTAAAGTTCGTCCTCTTGTTTCATTCTCTTGTAAAATTTTTAAATCGATTGTTATCGAATCAAAGTCAGGAAGTACTTCAGGGACATTTGTAATTTATTTTTCATTCCACTGATTCGTTTGTTATGTTCATCTTCCTGATATTTGATTGTACAAAAATAATATTGAAATGTACAAAATGTATTGTAACTGACGAATTAATGCGTAAGTTCCCAATTTAATGGCAATTAATCAAAGAAATATTGATAAAACCGAAGTTATCACTGTAAATGTAGGCTAAACAATTGTGAAGAGTTATAACGACATATCTTTAAAGTGTAAATATACAAATCTGCATTGTTCAAACATTTCGCCCACCCGAATTTCCAGTGATAGAATGAACAATTAGAACATTCCATTCATGAGTTTAGAGTATTTAAAAGAAAAAAAAAACACGATAATTATGAGACAAAAACGGAACTAGTCAATAGTTAAGTGAATGTATTTTTTTATGAAAACAAAAGAAAGATGAAAAAATAAAAATACATTATTGATTAAAAAATATATCGAGTCTGTGCTGACAGATTTGGAATAAAATCATGTCCACTCAGCTCTGAAATGAATAAGTACCAAGGCAATTAAGGTAAGTTCATTTGTTGAGAGGAATAAAAGATGTTTAACTTCTATGACACAGAATTTATTGTTTCCTCCTCTATAAGCATCAAGTTACACATTTTTTTTTTGTTTTCACTTACAAAATATTCATTTCCTTATTCAATATCGTGAATTCCTATTGCTCACTTATTTATATATTTTTACAGGCTCAAGATCATTAACTTTATCGTCATACACACTCTTGGGAATTAACTCCTACGTTTCACGGATTTAATGCTCCTAACATACTCTAGCCCGAGCACGTACAATGAAAATAATCCATCTGTTCATCATTTACGAATCCCTTGGTATCTAATTGTTAATCTATTCAATACCACCAAAAGGATAATTAATAGTAAATCATTGGAAAGGGAATGCTAGTCATGGATTGAATAATGAATTATTGTTTCTGTTCATTTTAGACACCGAATGCCTCTCGTGCATTTAGATTTGATCAGTTCTGCTGTTATTTTTGTTTTACTCTTTGTTATTTACAGTTATCAACGTAAGTATCTTTGTACGTTTCGATTATTCATCAGAGATATCGCTAGATATTCATAATTAATCGTGCTAATTCCCTCACTTAATGACAGAAAATAATTTTATCGGCGCAATTGATTTTTATTTGACATTTTAATTGTCTGACGACTGGCAGTTACGCTAAGATGATTGTAAATTTATGGTATTTCATTAAAAAAATGAAAAAAGAAATGAATATAAAATTCAACCAATGTTTCGATGCCTTCAAGACTGGAAATTAAGGAAGATCTTTGTACTTTCCCATACTCCAAGAGCTCTGAGGCATGGTTTGAGCAGCTTGCATCAAATTATTCTTGGTAATTAATCGAATAATGATGAAGTCATTTGAGTAAAAACAAATAAAATAATCTAAAAAATAATATTGCATAAAAAATTAAACTTTAGACTTCTGGCAACAGACCCTATGTCAAATAGGTAGCACACGGTAAATATTAAAAAAATATGTTCATTTGTTTACAAAAAAGTTACTCTGCTGGAGTGAAATAAAGGAGGTAAGACTGGTGAATGAAGAAATAAGAAAATAGGCCAACATTTCTATCACTTGAATGACAGCTTGAACAATTGAAATTATCACTCGAGATTTAACTTGGGTCATTACTTCAATTGCTTGAAGCTTGATCGCTGGTTGGAGTGAAAATTAGAAGGAAATATTCAATTTCTTTCGGTCAATTTGATTTTATTTGTGATACTATTAATTTTGTGGAAATTGTATTTTTTTTTATTTAAAAATATTGGCAATTGCTTCTTTATTGACTGTCCTTACACTGACATCGAGAAAAATTTCCTAATAATACAAAAGGTACGTTCAACTTACCATTAAGTTGTAATTTTTTATTTTTGGAAAAACTAAAAATTTGTGTGAATTGTCCACACCCATTGTTGAGAAAACGCTCATATTCCTCTATAATTAATTTTTATATTGATTGGAAAATAAATATTTTTTAAAAATTTATAAATTCCACAATTGCCGATTTTTTCCGAAATAGTGATTTAAAATAATTTCCCTCAAAAACCAAATATTCCCTCGGTACCT
The DNA here is from genome assembly GCF_034640455.1 of Diachasmimorpha longicaudata. Taxonomy (NCBI): domain Eukaryota; kingdom Metazoa; phylum Arthropoda; class Insecta; order Hymenoptera; family Braconidae; genus Diachasmimorpha; species Diachasmimorpha longicaudata. Next base: position 3,189,504 of record NC_087240.1, read on the forward strand.
TCCACTCTCCCACGATCACTACCGACCACTCTCCTCCAATCACCAAAGTTATAAAAACCTTTAGAACAGGAAGAGAGTGGTCTGCCTTGCTTGCTACTTGGTAGCCTCAGGTGGACAATCGGGCTGATTATTGGGGTGTGCAGCTGTGAAAGCTGGATGATTCTCGAGATGACGATCGACCCTGAGAATTGTGGGAAAGGGTCGTAAGTCTACGTGAAACCTCCGCGCATTGAATATCTGGGGGACAAGGCAACAGTCTGCGATGGTGATGTCATCTCCAACGCAGTACTTTCCAGCGCTAGATGACAGTAACTTTTCCACAGCTGTGAAGCCTCTGGTGATCCAGTGCTGCGCCCATTCCTTCTTACGCTCTTCACCGACGTAGATGAGGACTACGAGGTTCTGCAGAGGTTGAATTCCACTTGATATCACTTCGCAAATCTCTCTCACTCGTGCACGTTTCACAGGATCAGCTGGAAGGAGTGGCCGATGGGGTCTTGTTTCCTCGAGGTACTGCATTATGTTCAGGGACTCGATCAACGTGTGATTGTCGATGTGCAGTGCTGGTACTTGCTCCATGGGATTTACCTCGCGATATTCGTTGCAGTGTTGTTCACCACCTGATTTTACTAGACTCACAGGCTTTATATCGTATGGTATTTCTTTCAGATTTAAAGCTGAAAAAAAGGTTTCGGGCTTTTATGAAGGTCCTGAGATTTACTCGAAATGGAATTTTCATTTCCGGAGAGAATTTTGAGACCTTATTTGGCTCTTTGCAATGAATTCATTTTTTAGTAGAATTTTCTCACAATATTTGACAATGGAAATATCCAGAAGTCAATGAAAAATAGAGCAATTGTTGGAAAATTCGTCTTTGGAGAGAATTTTGCGAGAGCTACTGATCTTCGAAATTCGGCAAATGAATGAATTTCAAATCCTCCCTTCTAGTAATCCCTTCCAAAAATGACAACCCCTCAACATTCCCAACGACAATGAGCTGGATGATTTATTTACCAATCCGCACCCTCCAGGAACAGGAACTCCTCCAGTAAGAGTACAAAACCGGCTGAAAATCCACAAATCCCTTAATTATCCAGACATATACTCCATAATCTCATGAAAAAATGAAAAATAAATTCCCCTTGTAATATAAAATCATCGGAAAATTCCACTCTTCGATTCAGCAAACCGTTCCCATTCAATTAATCTTTGTTTACTGTAAATTCCAGTCTCAAGGTCTCGATAATAATAATCAAAAACAAGTTCTTCTGTCCGAGAAATGAGAAAGAAAAACGTAAAAAATTCAAAACAAATGGCTCCCCCCCTTCCAGTGATGAAGAAAAAAAATTCGCGAAAAATATTGCAGCCGGGCAGGCGGCCATACAACCCCCGAAAAAACTCGAATCCAACCCCTCGAATAAAACTCACCTTGCCCATCACGGACATGTCGCACCGTGAACCTAAAATATTGGACGGAAGAACCACTCGAACACCAACAAAACCCACTATTTCTCACTGACAAAAATCCCGTAAATGTCTTATTTTTTCAACTTTTTTTTTGTTGGAACCCGGTCAACGCGCGAAATCACTCCTTCCACCTTTTATTCGATTGCCCAGACGTCCCCTACCCCCACCCCAATCGGGTTTTATGTTGCTGGGACCATTTCGGCCAATCCCCAACTACTTACAGCGTATTCAATGCCGTAACAATCGGCCCCTGATAATTACCCCCCAATTAATGAACGAACGAGATTTAGAAAATTTCTATTCGATCAATTAGCTTTGGAATGTCCTCCATGACCTCGGGAATCAATTCGCAATGGACTCATACGACTAATAAAAAATTACCGGAGAATTAAAATCACAAGGGATTATGAAAAAAAAACAGTGATTTTTGCCCAGTATTTTTACGTTCCTGAGCATCAGAATTCAATCAAAAATCCTCGTCTATTTTATCTGCTGCATTAAATTCCGAATATCTCCGGTCACAGCGGTACGAATTGGACAAATTACTGCTCTTTATCAATGCTGAAAAACCATCTTTGAAATGGAATCAAAATCTGCAAATTTCACTCAGCCGATGTTGAGATATCGACCGTTCAGTTCCCCCGGATTTGCTCTCCCCTGGGAGGCTGCGAAGAAATTATTTTTCAGTTAATTATCGATATCTTCCGACCCAATGAAACGAATTTGATGAACGTGAGCTCCTTTTGAAACGAAAAAAAAAATCTTTGGAATGACAAAAAATGGTCAAATTTCTCTCAGGTGATCATGAGCTACAGGGAATGTTCCTGGTACAGACGAGATTCTTACGAGACTTGGCAACAGTGAGGAGTCGTGGTAGAACTAAACAAGTTTCACCGATGATTTCGTAATTATCTCCTCTTTTTTTTGTGTTGATTAACGTATTAATTATCGACATATTAGTTTTAAAAACACTGGAAACCCCACTTTCCACTTGAAATGCCGTCCAGATATTCGTGAAAGGTTTACATGGTATTTAATAACCTGAGGAACACATGGGTTTGTTTGGTTAGGTAATTGATGGACAAAATTCAAAAATGAGAAGGTGGTTTAGACAATTTATCAGGGGAAGGACAGGCCCCATCCCCAGGGGATATGCCGCCGATATGAAGCATAAATTGAGTCTGGTGTATATTTTTACTGCGTTTAATGCTGTGGGGGTGTTCCTAGCAATACTTCTGACGGAGTATTACCCCATGACTGCGAAGGAGAAAAGACAACCAGGTGGATAGATTAAATAATGTGATGGATAGATTAAATAAGGGTCCTGATTCATTGCTATTTTTTGATTTCAGGGAGATACTATGCGAGAATCTGGCAGGGAGACGATGTCTCCGTTATCAAAGTTGATGGATTCAAAATTGTTAACAGTTATGAAGTAATTCCTTTTTTATTGTTACGCTCTATTTGATTTTATTTCCTGGAGATTATCTGGATAACGATGGAATTTGGGAGAAAATACACCAGTAATTATTTCGTAGTGCAATGAATTTCCTACAGAAATATATCTAGCTATTTTTTCATACATTAATCGTTCTTGAGATAATAGGAAATTAATGATCAATAATTAATTAACCAAATGGTTTTGTCTCCAGATCAAAGGAACCCCCAAATTACAGCCTAGTCCTACCGACATGTTGGACGACGATGCCGAGACTATTACTGAAACCAGTAATGAAGAATTACTCTCAAATTGATAAAATTTATTTATTTATAATACTTTAGAGCGTCTCAACGGTTGTAAACACACTTTACAAAAATATATCATTTTCGTTGCTGACAAAATGAATTTTTACGGTAAAGATCGCCGAAGGGCAACAGCACCAGCTGACGATCCACTCTCCGTGTTCAATTCCTTCAGTCTCTGTTCCATTTCGCAAAGGAGTGCAGACCTAAACCATCGATAATAATTAACAATTGTCCTCGTTGATGGGTCCATTGATGAGGGAGAATTACCTGTACTCCTCGTATCGCATGACAACTTCCTCGAGCTCCTGTTTGTAGAGCCTCGTGAGCATTGCGTTAAAGCAGTCCAACTCTGGCAGACGAAATAGCTCCCAACGGAGCTTTCGGTCGAGGGCCACAGATGCTCTACTGTAGACGTAGAGCCAGTGTGGTATTTCCTCGTTTAGGTATGGATTCGCTGGGACTAAGACACTGTGCGAATGAAAGTGAGTGTGTCGAGGGGGTGATACCACACGAACTGCCTGCATCTCCAGGGGGTAGCAGGGATGTTCGTACTGAGCTTGTCTTGTTATGTGACTGGAAGATGGCGACGTAATTGTTGATGTCAAATAATTTGCTATTTGGAGTGCAGCTAATTGTTATATAGATGAGTATTCAGTGCAGAATTTTATTTTGTTGCAACAGAGATAAATTATTTTCATAAATGAAATTTTTGTTGTGATCCACAGAGTTAAAAACTCATGTAAAAATCTCAAGAATTCAAAGACTGAACGTGATTGGTAGGTAATTAAATTTTCATCTGGATTTCTAAAGACTACCAATAATTAATGGGAATTAAATTTTCAAAAAAAAAAGAGGACATCAAATTTTCTCAGAAAAATTGACTGAATTGATGAATTTTTCGCATACTTCACATAATAAACTCCATATTCCGGGGATTCAATTCTCTCCCACCCAGTTGGAAGGCCCTCTTTCTCCAGAGGATGTGACCAATGAGTCGTCTTAGTGTTGTGATCGATGTAGTACTTCCTTCCTCTCAATGTAAAATCCACAGACCATCCTGGAGGGAGTGGTAGCTCTGTTGGTTGTTCACTGCGTGAGCTGGATCTCTCAGATTGCGATCTACTGTACTGGGGGTGCCTGAAGGATACCTGATTGAAGTCCTCGTAGCCGTTGTCGGTTTCGAAAGGCACGTAGGGCATCTGGGGTGTCTGTACACGATCTAGATGGTATTCGGAACCGGCGTATTGATTCACATAGGTGTGGGACACCGCTGGGGACAGCCCTGGGTGGTACAGAGGGGTCACTGTGCGGGAGGATAAGGCTTCCGATACGCCTGGAGCCATTGATAAACTTGCGAATCTAGGAGTTAGCAATTTTTCCTTCAGAATATTTTTTTATGAGGCATTCAGGAAGAAATTAATAGAGAGCTTCGAAATTGTAGAAGAAATGGGGATATCAACCTCTCGATTGTTATCAAGGTTCTTGAATCAATTAATAAATAAATTGATTAGAGATTTTTCAATTGACAAAAAAATCAGTGGACGAAGGACTGGAAAAACCGAAATTATCACCTCTGAGCTAGATCAGGAACTGAACTATTTGGAGTATATTTGCCTTCGTGACTTCCTAATCCAACTGCACTCATTGTAGTCTTGGTATTGCCAAATTTTTGTACCATACTTGGCTGCTGTGGTGAAGGCTGAGTATGGAAAAAAAATTAAGTGAAGAAAATCAGCATTTTGATGTTCAACTTTTTGGAAAATTTTTTTTTTTCACCATTTGTGGTGGCATTGTCGCCTGATTATTTCTCCTCCTCTTGTGCCTATTGGGTTCAGTCGTCCAGACATTAATAACTGAAAAACATATGCGACATTTCCGAGAATAAACCATGAGACCCTCGATAAATTTTCTTAACGAGATGCTTATCACTCACTTGGTATTTCCGGTGGTGTTTCTTTCTTCACGTACTTTCCAACAACACCTTCTTTTATCGTCCTCAAGTCTTTATTCTTGCGTGAGAGCATTTTCTTTATTATCTTGTTTCCTTCCGAGAAACGTCAAATCAACGATAGGTGAATTAAACAAATAAAAAAACAGCAGTCACCAGTTTTAAAAAAATCTCAACAAATGTCTGCAGGTTCTCTTTGCTACATATTCTCAAAAAAACCAGCAAAATATCGGTATTTGTCGATAATTAATTATTCTCACTGCTTCGATAATATTTTTCTCACTCAATGTTTACGGAATTATGCACTTTCGGAAGATTAATTTTAACTTTGTGATCCATCTGTTGTCACGACAAATAACTAACACTCTCCGAAGGTAAAACAGGGCTTGACCTCAACACTTGTTCGAACACTCACTTTTTTCACACTTTATCCTTGACATTGACGAAATGTAATGTCATAATTCTCGTTGGCACTATCACATTAATTAAAAATTTCGTACTAAAGGCTATCGATTCCCAGTACTCGATATAAACGTCAGGTGAGACACGTAGTATCTGTTTTACCGACGACTGCATATCAAGATGCAGTCACAAAGGCGACAAGGCCCTCAAGCACGCAGGACAAGGCCCTCAAGCTTACCCACATAGTTTTGTAAAATGGAAGACATGTTGTCCCGCTAAAAGGATATGTTTTCAAAACAATTTTCGAAATGTTTAAAAACTGGTTAAATTAATTTCAGACATGCAAAAACACCTCTAAATTTCCCCAAATATAATCTCCAGTTGCGGGAATGTTTTCGATAAAGCGATAAAAATCTGAAAATTCATAGAAGAAAAATTCTAGGGAATTTCATCCCCTCAACGTTCTGAAAGCTTCTCTGCTTACTCCGGAAAGACACGTGTGTTCAAAAGAAAGGATCGTCGCAAAAGCCGGTCGTCTGCATTTCAAAAACCCGAAAAAACTCAATTCCTCCCTTTCCCTACGTCACAGAATTAATTCGATCTGAAAATTGAAAAATTTCGGGAAATTCGTCTCGTTGGAAAGACAAGAGGCCTGAAAGTAGCTGTTTGATCGGCATTAGCGCCTGTGCCCCCCCCAACAAAATCCGCCATTTTACGTTTAACTTGAGTAATGACGTAGCCCCCATTGGGTGTGTGTACCCAATTCCACAATAATTCTATTCGTTCCTCAAACCAACCGTCATTACCCCGTAACAATCAGTGACGATTGGCTGGAAAATAAGCCCCAAATGTCCTCAAAATAACATAAAAATAATCTCTAAATGACGGGCGTTGGCAAAATTTTCGAATATAACCCATAAAATTCTCCCTCGAATCATCAAATAACCCCACTGAGTTGAGTTTAACCGGGGTGGGGGGAGACTGAGTGAGCTCTAGAGAGTAAGAGGGAGCAAGAGAGAGAGAGAGAAAGAGACAGTGCGTGTGAAGAAAAAAGGAGTTCGAGGGGACACGCGACGGGAGCTGGAAATCGCGAAAAAAAGGTTCCTGGGCTAAATTCTAAAACTCCATTTTGTGTTGTGCACCAGTGATAGGAAGTAACGAATAGTAAGTGATTGTACCCAAGTGGGAGAGGTGACCGGAAGGTGAAAAAACAACGGGTCAAACGGGTTGTATTATTTTGTTGAGTTGAAGCCGTTGAGTAATCGTGTGAGAAAAAGGTGGAAAAAAAAAAAATGAGCGAAGAGAGTAATCCCCGTACCCTCTACGTGGGTAATCTAGATATATCAGTGCACGAGGAGTTATTGTGCACTCTATTTTCACAAATAGGTGCTATCAAGGGATGTAAAATAATACGTGAGCCTGGTAATGATCCATATGCCTTCGTTGAATTTACAAATCATCAGTGTGCAGCAACGGCACTTGCCGCCATGAATAAGAGACTATTTCTCGATAAAGAGATGAAGGTTAACTGGGCAACTAGTCCCGGTAATCAGCCAAAACTTGACACAAGCAATCATCATCACATATTCGTCGGTGATTTATCACCTGAAATTGAGACACAAACACTCAAGGAGGCATTTGCACCCTTTGGCGAGATAAGTAATTGTCGTATTGTACGAGATCCACAGACACTTAAGAGTAAGGGATATGCGTTTGTGTCATTTGTTAAAAAATCCGAGGCTGAGGCCGCTATATCTGCTATGAATGGACAGTGGTTGGGATCACGTAGCATCAGGACAAACTGGTCGACGAGAAAACCACCACCACCGAGGAGTGAGAGACCTAGGCATGCTAATAACAGCAAGCAAAACTACGAGGAGGTAATTTTTCCCAAATGCACTTTGCACTTTTTCGTAAATATATTCGAGTCCAATAAATTTCCCATTCCCCTGGAATAACGTCCAATAAAATTTAATTTGACTAATTTTTCAATTGTATTATTAATTGTTGTCTGCAGGTATATGCCCAGAGTAGTCCAACCAATTGCACAGTCTACTGCGGTGGCTTCACAAACGGCATAACCGATGAATTGATAAACAAAACATTCTCACAATTTGGTACAATTCAGGATGTTAGAGTATTCAAAGATAAAGGTTATGCTTTTATTAAATTCACGACTAAAGAAGCAGCGACACACGCCATCGAGGTTACCCACAACACAGAAATAAATGGTAGTATTGTCAAGTGTTTTTGGGGTAAGGAGAATGGTGATCCTAACAGCGTTGGACCCAATGCAAATCAGCAAGCTCAGCAGGTATGAGTATAATCCTTGAATAATTAAAAATGTATTTAGAATTGATTCGCCTGGAAATTCAATTAGTCCAAGTGGTTTAGCTTGTGGTGCTCATCCCTCCCTTTCGAATAACTCATTTTATTCACCCCCACCCTTGAAAGCTGCTCGATATATCCCTGAAACTAGAGGCCGAATCAATTTCACCAAAAGCTCATTTAAACTCCAAACTCCAATTGTTTCTAGAGGTCATATTGCATTTGATAATTGATAATGTGAAGGTGGAGATAAACAATCCACAATATTATCGGTTATAATCGATAAATCGGAGTTTAAGTTGAATAATTCAATTCTACAGGTGACATCCGGTGCTGGACAGTACTCCTACGGTTACGGCCAGCAGATGTATTGGTACCCTCAACAGGGTTACCCCCACATGCAGGGACAATTCCTTCAGCCAGCTCAGTACTATGGCCAGTACTATGGCCAGCAAGCTCAGTACATGAATGCAGGTATGAGAATGCAAGCACCAGCTGGTGGTACTTGGCAGCCAGGTCAAGCAACAGCACCACCACAAGCTGGTTCAGCTCCCATTCAACCTGGCCAACAACCAACAATGGTAACATACGCCATGCCCCAATATCCCACGCAATGAAACACGTGAGACCAATTTCAATAAAGTAAAGATAATACGAAAATAAACAAGATTGAAACGAATGAAAATAAACAAAATAATACAGACTATTTCGACCATGGGGACTTCTTCAGAGCGTGTAATCATCGATAGTGTCATTTTTTTTTTCTGAGAAAACGAACAGACATTTGAATTTTTGTTCATCAAGCAAAGACTATTCCTGAACTCTATTTTACCAATTTTTCATGCTTTTTCGCTTTTTTGTTCCGTTTTTCGTCAATAATTATTGCCGGGTTCAGGTCTCATCGTCGGTGGATAGATTTTCCTTTCCTGTTAAACATTACTGTAAACGCACGTTTGATTGATGCGTAAATTTGTAAATTTCCTTGGATTAATCCTATTTTATACACAAGTAGTTTTCGAACGAATGAAAAACCATTGTTACTGTTTCTAATTAGTGTCTTCCACATAAGTGTACGATTTATAGGGTTCGAATGAATTTCTCACTATTCACAATAGCTCGTAATTTGATAATCAGACGTTTGTAAATAAAATTATTTCCAAAACTTCTGAAATTAATTGATAAAATCCATCGACGATGTGGTAAAAAGAAGAACTCCCCAACGAAAAATTTAAAAAAATTCAAGAAATGAATTTACAAGAGTGAAGAATGCAAGGGTGAGTGAATCGAATGAACGCATAAGACGGGGAAAAAGGTGAAAAAGACAGATAATTGCGTAAAATCTGACAAAACTAATCAGTTTTGTAATTGACATGAGGGATGTTATATAAAGCGAAATAAAAAAAACGCGAAGAGGAAAACGATAATTTAGGTACGGTAGGGCGTGGACCCTCGACAATGCTTAGGTTAATGTTATCTTATAATAAAAAAAAACAATGAAAAATGGAAAAAATGAACTTGTCCATTGAAGGAGAAAAAAGGAATAAATATTTAAAATACATCTGGCGTTTTTATTCAATTCACCTGATGTTTCACCCAGTGAAACGCACATTTCTCCCCAAAAATTCATAGATTAATTATCAATCACGCGATTCTTAATTAGTTACAACTCCTGAGCTTAAGAAAATGTATTAAAAAACGAAAAAGTGGTAAATAAAAATGGACTTATTCATGAAACTTGGAAAAGGGATAAATGTTAAAAGTACACATGGCATTTTCTTTCAATTCTCTTCATTTTTTACTTATAGAGGTGCACTCATCATTTTTTTTTTTCATAAAAAGCATAAACATTAATTATCAATCACACAATTATTTATTAATCATCAGTTCACAACTAAAGAAAATGCGATGATTTACTATATCTGGCAATGTACATGGCTAATTCATTATAACTGTATTCTCGTGGAGCACCAGCGACTAGACTATTACAATTTCTACTGATTAACTGATGCCTTGTGGAAGTGACTCTGATATCGACAACTAAACAAACTATTTCAATGAATCTCATTAGCTGTTTAATTCGGCAATTGGGTCAAATGTCGAACAATTAAAATGGATGCCCACAGCATCGAGTAATCGTCATCATATCAATGTTCCTTATTGTACTTATTTATTTGCTGTTATAAAAGTAGCAAAATAACAAGATCAAGGCTGAATTTTTATTGATAATCCATCGTAAAAGGCGATTATTCTTCACCGATCATTTCCATCATTTTCATTATTTCAATTTCATGGACGTGGATTGAACTCGTCAACTGACAATTAGCCCTCGAAAATACAAATTTGAGCGTTTTATAATGGATAGTGTCATTTTGTTCTATCTCAAGGCGATTTATATTCGGCGAAAATAAAATGGAAATATCCTTATATACATGATAATAATCTTGGATAATTCGAAGAAGTCTTGACTCCATTATATCAACAATCAAAACACGAAGCATCGAATTAACAAAAATTTCCAAACCAAAACTTCAACATTTTTTATGTTACAGCCTTGCATTTTGTACTCATTTTTATGTTGCATAGCAATAATAGCGACTACTAATTGGAATAATAGAGTTACATTATTCGTTTAAAATATCACATTCACAATTTATCAAGTATCACTTGACTAATTGAATTCGAATGCTGACGTACAATTACAGTATCATTATTTATATTCAAAGATTGTCTGTAACAAAGTTGATTAAGGAGACATCCCCTTACTCCACTCAATTACAAATGATAAATTTCCTCCGCTATCGTGCGAATGAGGAGGGGGAGGGCGCCCTACATGCCTGCATGCAGAAAAAATTCCAACTGAACAAATTCACCGGATAATTAACGAAACTAATGACAATTTAATACACCCCAATCGATCCTTTGCGAACGAAAATCCTCGAAACTAACGACTAAATAAATAGAAGAACCCTAATAAATAATTTCATAAACGTCAGTCATTCGTTCGTTGTCATAAGAGCCAAATCAAACTTAATCTCAAGACGCCCAACTAATAGCCCCATCAAATAATCATAAATCCATCAATACCCTCGACATAAATATTAAAAACGAATTTGTGACGATTCTGCAACCAATCATTAAAAATGAGTCATAACAGAAGACCATTTACTCATGGAAAAATGCCAATGATTCACTGAATTTACCACCCACTTGTCTCAAGAATTACGTCGGCCCTTGAACGGGCCCTTCATAAATCAGAGACTAACGTCTCCATATTCGAGACTCCACTTTTCATACCCAGCGAGACTCGCAGGTGAAACAGACCTCCTGATTCTCTTCAACGAGTCCAAAAAGTCCTTCATAGTGATATTCCTCACGAGATTGAGATCAAGAGCCTTAACCTGTTCAGGATTAAGTTCTCGAATGGGTCCAAGGGCAGCGTCTTTGGCTAGACCAGTAAGATCACTGCCCGAGTACCCTTCAGTGAGCACAGCCACCTCCTGAAGTTCTTCTTCACTGAGTGGATCGTTGTGTTTCCCCAGTAGACGTTTCATGAGGATCACTCTGGTGTCTAAATCAGGCAGAGTTACGTAAACCCTCTTGCTGAACCTCCTCAGAGCTGCTTCATCGAGCTCCTGCGGTCGATTGGTGGCAGCCATCACTAGGACCCTCTCATCTGGGCTGCAAGGAAGCCCATCAAATTCAACCAGAAATTCGGTCTTGAGTCTCCTGGAGGCCTCATGTTCGTTGTCTCTCCGTTCACTCAATAACGAGTCGACTTCGTCGATGAAGATGACGGAGGGCTGGAGCTCCCTGGCGATGGCGAAGAGCGCCCGCACAAGCTTCTCCCCCTCCCCGACGTATTTGGAAGTTAAACTTGCAGCTGATATGCTGAAGAAGGTGGCGTTGCACTGCGTTGCCACAGCCCTAGCTAGTAGGGTCTTTCCATTTCCAGGTGGACCGAACAGGAGCAATCCTCGGGCAGGAGTTCGCAGGCCTGTGAACAGCTCTGGTCTCAATGACGGTAGAATCACCATTTCCTGAAGTGCTTGCTTAGCAACTTCTTGGCCTGCTATGTCCTCCCACTGTACAGCTGCACTTCCCTCTAGAATTTCATCGAGAATCACTTGTGCCAATTTAGGATCCACTCCTTTTAGGAGAGGTACCTTTCGTGGAGTCCCTCTGGCCGATGTATTTGAACTCCCTGGTGTGCCTGGACGACGAATTGGTGAGGAAGATCCAGGAATTGAAAGCTGACGACGGATGGATGGTGGGGTTGAACTGGGTTTTAATGCCGCTGTTCTATGGCATGGAAGGGCTGTTGGGGATCTACCCATACTTCGGGGTAGCGTTTGGCTTTTGGTTATTGTTGACCCTGCGTGACGCTTGCTTGGGACTAGCTTTCGGCCTAAGGCTGGAGGGAAAATTTAGATGGTTCATTTTTTTTTTCAGGAATTACCTTTCAGACTAGAGTTGAAAAATGCAGGACCGATTTTTTTGACGCCTGCAAGGAGCGAATGGACCACACGAACATGAAGAATGCTTTCATACTTCTGTTAATTTTTTTTTTTCAAATCGAGCTTTGGTGCGTCATCGGCTCAATAAAGATTCCAACAATTATCACTAATTATTGATGATAATCGTCGATTAATGATGCAGATAATTGTCTCAAATTATGTGGACCAAACAAACAGACACCAAAAAGTCAAGTGCTATGATAAAAATACTTATCAAATGCATAATAACAAAATAAAAATAAAAATAGCAAGTGTTACTCTGTATCCCCACTGTTCTCGAGTGTTATTGGACTAAATACAATTGGTTCTGTGCAATTTTATCATCCTAGAATGTATATCGACAGTAACTTGTTATAAAAATACCTTCAGAGGGACGTGATATTATTTTTCCAGGCCTCTCCATCAGTCTCACATGTGTCTGTGTACTGTGTGTCGTATGTATTTTATTACTTTCCCTACTGTTATTAGCGTCAATCAATGGATTGACAGTACGTGAATGATTTTTAATATTTTTTCTCAGCCTTGAATTATTAATCCCATGATAACTAGACGTTTCATGAGGAGTATCTTCCCTTCCATGTGTCTCATCATTAACATCCAGTTTTTTCAGTGCACAAACACTTGCTAAGGGAAAAATAATAGAAAAGAATAATAATAAATAATTGCCATGCTGATCGTAATAAAAAAAAAAGTGAAACAAATACGATGAGTATGACCTGATGCATAAATAATCACATTTACAAACGACTAATGATTTGTCTCATTTGAGTCATGATTAACGAGTGGAAAATTGTACCCAAAAAGTCGAGTCTGTCTTTGGCCATTACTAGATTTGCTCTCATTTTTTCATTCAGCCTCTGAGCACGTTCGTATACTTCACCACGACCTCCATAACACTCGACTGCAACTCCCTTCTCCAATTCACCAATTCCTTTTTTGTACAGTTCTATGGCCATCTCTTTGTGCCCTATTTCAAGTGAAAAAGGAGATAATCGATTTGACGGTTAATAATTGAACGACAATTATTTTTGGAACTGTTTATAAATGAAGTGATATAAAGCCAGATGATGTCGATTTTCCAATAAATTGATTCTCTTCGAGAAACCTTAGAAGTGATTTCTTCTCTCCAAGGACATGTGTTTACAAAAACCGAGAATACAACTTTTGCCAAATTCTTGTAAATTTTCTACCAAAAATATTAAGTTGCAGACATCCCCCAACAATTTACCATTTCATTCTTAAACCCCCAACACCTCAATCACCTTCATTCTCCTCATCAATCTTCAATGCTTTGCTGATAAATTCAAAAGCCCGCCTGTGATGATGTTTCTGTTTAGCAAGAAGAGGATCAGCAGGTCCAGGTCCTGATCTCCTTGGTAAATTAGCCATCTCCTCTTTATCCACAACTAATATTTCCTCCTTAAGTCCTCTCTCACTTCCAACAACAATCTCTAGATGACACTGACCCCTGGCAGCAGCAGCTGCGTGCCTCCTCTGAATCAGATGACTCGTCGAGGCATAAATATACTTGAAAACAATGAACAACTGGTACAAAAGTGTCCTCAGAACATTGAACAGAAGAATAAGTGGAAACGAAACGACGTAGAGATTTCTCTTGTGTACAGAGGGATGACGGCCCTCGACAATATTTCTCTGTCCATTGTACGTGTTTATCGTGGTGATGGCCCTACTCCCGTTATCACTAGAAGTCACTCGTAAATTTTTCGGCGTTTTCGAGCTTGATTTACGTACCGAACGACCGCCATCATTGTAAGACATTTCTAAACTCTTCGTTAACACAAAAAAACCCTTCGGTTATGATGTTTACGACTGAAATTATTTTTTTAACGTTGCACATTGCCTGGAGAACTGGTAGGAGAGCAATCAGATGATCTGGACGAGTCCAACTATCTATTTCCCTCGATTTTCGTGAAATTGAAACCATTAGACGCAAAAAATTTTTCTATAAAAATGAAAAGCTATCCCTGGACAATATTAATGATCATCTTAAACAGTTCAAACACCCCAGGGCGAGTCTATTTAGAGAAAATAAATGAAATAAAACACGACAGGTGTTCACTGTTTGGATGTCACTCGCGTACTGCCGTGTTTTTCCCTTGAAAAATACCAACACGCAGGAATATCGATTGTGTTTGTAACCCCATGGAAATACCACAGAAATTGTGATAATAAAATACCAGTGCGCAATGGCACAAACTCAAGAGATATTCTCTCATGTCCCATTACTCTGACAATTCTGCGCACAACCCTTCTCTCCATTCTCCCACTCATTTCGAATTGGGGATGCGTGAATGTCGAGGATAAGTATCTTCGAGGTTTTGCACGTCTGGGAAAAACATCAAAGGCAACACGAAACCCAGGAATTCACATTTTTTTTCAGGTTTTTTTCTATTGACGTTGACGGCTTTGTCTGGTAAGGGGGATTGAGGTGTTTTTACCTTGGATGGAAGGATCAAGCTTCGGAGATGTTGGGGAGAACTGATTTCCAATGATTTTTAGGCTTGCTGGAGATGAGTGACGATGAATTTGTTGAACTGAGATGTTAGGTTATATTTATAATAACATTTTTCATATTCACTGATGGCAGAGGTAGAACGTCGATTCATGAGAATGTGGTGAAGTAACGAACGGGGCAGAAACGATTGGAGAGATCACAGGGTTGATTGCTGATGCTTATGGAGAGGATTCAACCGCATCATTTCGTAGCGGTGGCGTATGAACTACATTGGTGAACATGATTGTCGGTAGGGTATTATCACGATGTGGCTTCACCTGATGAGGTGATTAGCGATTTTTTTAAGCCTCCGGGGATTCTTTGGAGTCAGTTCCTACGGTTTACGCAGTTCGAACAAACTTCTTGCATTGATTCTCCATTTATTTGGTCCACTAGGTGTCCATGAAAAAAAGGATTCCCAAGAAAAATCCCACAAAATTCCATAAAACCCTTGAAATCTATTGAATATCAAATCACACGTTTCTGATAGATCAATAAAAAAATCTTTTGCAAAGTGTTAATGTCAATAGACACGACTTGCCGAGTGGTCGAATTGATAAAGTGAGGTTTTTGTCATTTGACGAATGGCATCGATATTATCATGCGAGTTTTCTATCTTATCGTCAGAGCACGCAGCCATTTTTAACGACGCAGAGCGCCATCTTGTAAACTTACAGATATCTAAAAATCGTAACGAAAAAGACGACAATCATAACCGCGTCACCAGACATTTATTTGCACGTACATTAAGATCATACACGAGTGATATACTATCGTTTAACTTCCAGTCATACGAATACGTACGATTCTGTTGAAATTATTGAGTATAAAGTGTGGCTTTAGCTTTACGTATTCAACATAGTGGGGGATAATTGTAAAACTCGAGTATGTCTTCGTTGAGTGGCGATGAGAATCAAATTGAGGAGAACGAGCCAGGTATTTATCTCGTTTCCAAGGATATTGAGCAATTAAAAAATCAACATTTTATATTATTATTTATTATCAATAACGTAATAAATATGGATTTAATTATTCAACAGTTATTTAGCATGGGAATGAGTTTACTTCTTGTTTGGAATTTAGCAAACCCGGCATTGCGTATAACTGGCATTATCACGAGGTCACGATAAATAACCGCCATTATTATCGTCGCTATAGGTCATTTATTGATGTTAAAAAAGCTGTTTTAATTAAGTTGTACTGAATTTTCACGTCTAACTATTTTTTATTGATTATTCAAGTGAGAAGAACGAGATCGGGACGAGCACTTAAAGCACCACTTGCTACACCGAAAAAGACACCCTCCAAGAAAGCTGTTAGGGGTAGGAACACAAGACGAGGGGCTCAGGAAATTGACACAGTTGATGTGAGTTTTTTTTTTTCGGGGCTTTAGAATTTGTTCATTTATAAAAACAATATTCAGATTTAATTTGATTCATTCATTGAAACATGAAACATTCGACTAGAGATTTTTCAACTAAATTTCAGGAGACTAACACAATAATATTAGAGGAGACTGATGATAACAGTGAGACAGGTGAGAATGGTATGCAACAAATAGGTGAAATAATGGTTGAACAGTTTGAAGAAGAGACGCCAGTGTTGCAATCCCAGTTGGATGAGCCTCAGACAACAGATAACCTTCAATGCGGTCAGAGGGATCAGGATATACAAGGGGTACCTGAACTAGAAGCACCACCTCCACCAGTTGTCAGTACAAACACTCCCACAGTCCCAATTCTATCCACCCTGAAGACCAAAGAGACAGTCCAGGTTATGGAGGATACTGAGGATACAGTGATAACTCTAGAGGACAACAGTTTAGAGCAGATTCTCCAGACAGAGGATGATAATCCTGTGGATGAGACAATCAACGGTGTAAAAATTGAGTCTAATCAGATTATGGACTTTGGAGACGTCATGAATACGATAGTCTCAGCTGACATTCCATTGTTAAATGAAAAACCTGAGGACAACAAAGTTAAGGTCGTCGCTGAGGCAATGGATGTAGAGGATTCAGTGCGACAAATTTCTGATGCTGCTGATGATTCATTTGAAAAAATTGTTGCCGATGAGATGGAGGTGGCAGAGATTAACAAAGAAATTCCTGATATTGTATCTGAGAAGGGGGAGGGTGTTGCTGTGGTTGAAGGAGAGGTGAAGAAAATTGAACCTGATACTGAGGCTGTCTCTGAGGATGAATTCCCTTCTGAGGCACCTGCTAAGGTACGTCACGAAATAATTAAAAATTCATTTGTCTTGAAAACCATTCCAATGCCATAAAAATTATTAGTTGTTTCTTAAGAAATATTTTTTATATTTTTCGATATCCGGTTAAATAATTGTTGACAATCTTAAAAACAAATCTTTTCCTTTCCATTGAATGCAGTATATTTGTGATATGGAAGATGTGTCTGACGACGATTTTATTCCCAGTGATTTTCTCCTAGAGGTATCGCGTATCCTAGACGCAAGTTCCCCATTTCCTTATTCCAATCCACCATCAATTGGAGTCAAAACAACACTAATTGCAAATTTTATCAATTAGGAGCCTGAGACAGAGGCTGTATCAGACGAGGAATTGCCAGTGGCACCTCCAGCAGACCTGGGTGAAACTGAATCAGTATCTGAAGACGAGCTACCCCCAGACAGTGATAAAAAACGTAAAGCAGCCAAGACAGCTGCCAAAACACCGGAGAGAAAAGTAAAGGCTGATGTTAGAGCCAAACGTAAATTGAATGCGGATGGAGAGTACGATCCCAGTTCACCAACATCAGAGACTAATGATGAGACACCAGCGAAAAAACTTGCTCTTGCGGTGGATACTGAGGCTGGAGAAAAAGCAGAGGTCAAACCAGCATCACCCAAGAAAAAAATATTACCAGAACTTGATAAATACTGGAAGGCGGTTAATGAGGATCCATCGGATTTTACTGGATGGACATATCTCTTGCAATATGTTGATCAAGAGGTGAGGAACAATTATTTTAGTCATTTCATTAAATCATCATCATGGATAAAGTTATTCTCCATGATTTTGTGTGAAAAAAAAATTCTTTGCATTTAATAACACACATTTAATTAAAATGTTGTCAGAATGACGCTGAAGCAGCACGCGAAGCATACGAGAAATTTCTCGTGCGTTATCCCTATTGCTATGGTTACTGGCGGAAATACGCCGATTACGAGAAGAAGAAAGGAAATCCGGACAATGTACAAAAGGTGAGTGAATACATCCCCCTTTATTCACAAATATTACTTAAAAATAAATCTATATATATGATTATATGGTAACCAAAAAAAAAACAAATTAAAAAATAATTATCAAATTAATTAACGCAAATCTAATGAACAATAGCTCGAGTTAGGAAGACGCGTGGGCAGTGTGCACGCACGTAAATATGGTATTCCCTTCCAACAGCCTAGCACGTCTTGTGGCACCCATACAACTCTCTTCGTTTTATCAGTTAGATAAATAATTGAGAAATCTCATCTTAGATGAGATTAATGAATTCTCTCGTACTAGAAAATTACCATCAAAGTATTTAATGAAATTACCATATCGTTATAATCGTATATATTTTATAATTGAAATACCTAAGAGCTTTGTTTTGTTTCCAATGATAATTATTATTACACGATTTTACGTGGCAATTTTAATTAATATGTGTGTGGTGTTTGTTAATTACTGTAAGCATTTTGTACACGTAGCAAAACTGCGCAAAGTATTGTAATATAATGTTTTTTATTAAGAAACACATTAAGTATTTTCTTGCGTTATAAATCCTTGTATAATTCGGTTTATCACGTGGCGTTGTAAAAATGAAATTATAAAAGCCAGAGAAAGAGAAAAAAAAACAAAGAGCGAACAGAAAAAAAAAATATTGAGTCAAGGTACTTAGGACACGCACACGTTGCCGTTGAACCGGTCTCCAAGAGCAATAATGGGCTGTGTGAAGAGACAGAGGCACCCTCGAATAAGGAATCACTCCCTGACTCTCTAAAGGTGAATGCACAATTGCTCAGCAATCTCTGTGTTAACTACTCAATAAATTTATTTACAGTTGCGTGCCTTGTCAATGTGAGTATTAAGAATTAAGACTAAGAAACAACATGAAATAAAAATTAAAAAAAAGTACATTTAAGAGATGAGACACTATACGCTTACGAGAGCTAATAAGAATTAGGTACAATCCAATGGCCAATTTTCATTGGCTGTGTTAAGGCTCAAGTGTGTTGGGCATTAGTTATTAATCATTATTAAATCACAGGTATTCGATGAAGGATTGAATGCTATTTCGCTCAGTGTCGACTTGTGGCTACATTACATCATTCATTGTAAGAGTGTTCATGAGAAGGACGAGGGCAAGATGAGGGAGCAATACGAGAGGGCTATTCAGGCTTGTGGTTTGGAATTCAGGTATTGTATTTTTTTAATGAGCAAACGGTTCATTCTAATTATGAGAAAAAAATATTTCACAAAAAAACTCCAACAATCATGAAAGCGACATTGAGATATCCAAAATATTTGTCGCCAAATTACAGATCGGATCGCCTCTGGGAAAGCTACATAAAATGGGAGCAGGATGGAAAACGTTTGAGTCGAGTCACAGCCCTCTACGACCGTCTCTTATCAACCCCAACCTTCGGCTACATGTCACATTTTCAAACGTTCCAAGAGTTCGTTTCCGCCAATTCCCCCCAGCGCATCCTGACCGTCGACGATTTCCTGGCGATTCGTGCTGAAGTAAAAGTCCTGTTAAAATCCGATGAGACACCAGGATCAACTCCAGCTGATGATGTACCCCCAGGAGAGGAGCCAGCCGCCCATGAGGTGCCACCAACAGACGAAGAGACCCGTGTCATACGTGAAAAAATTATCAGCACCAGACGCAAAATGCATAAGGCCAATGTCAACGCTGTTTCTGCCAGATGGAGCTACGAAGAGGGGATTAAACGCCCCTACTTCCACGTGAAACCCCTTGAAAGATGTCAATTGAAGAATTGGAAGGAGTACCTTGACTTTGAAATCGAACAAAAGGACCAGGGGAGAATCATAATTTTGTTTGAGCGTTGCCTGATAGCATGTGCTTTGTACGATGAATTTTGGTTGAGATTCGTACGATATTTGGAATCACTGACTAGTGACAATGCCAATAAAATTCGAGATGTCTACTCTAGAGCCTGCACAGTCCATCACCCGAAGAAACCTAATCTCCATCTCCAGTGGGCGACCTTCGAAGAGGGACAGGGAAACTTTGACAAAGCTGCTGAAATTCTCGAGAACATTGACAATGTCATGCCCAATATGCTCCAGGTCGCTTACAGAAGAATTAATCTGGAGAGACGAAGAGGAGAACTTGACAAATCCTGTGCTCTTTACGAGAGCTACATTACCAACAGCAAGAATCGAACAATTGCGAACAATATTGCTGTGAAGTACGCGAGGTTCCTATGTAAATTCAGAAATGACATTGATAAAGCTGTCAAGGTGCTCTTGAAGGCGACAGACAAAGATAAGGATAACCCCAGGCTGTATCTGCAGTTGATTGACTTGGGTCTTCAGCGAAATCCTGTCGACACACAGGAGGTCGTGGGTTACATGGACTTGTTCATTGAAAGAGAGCATGCAGATCTGGAACAGAGGGTACTGTTTGCTCAGAGGAAGGTCGAGTTCTTGGAAGACTTCAGTACGGACATCAAACAGGTGCTGAAGGCACATGAACACTTCCAGAAGTGTATCAAGCAGGCAAAGGAAAGAAAGAAGTCGAAGAGCGAGGACAGTAAAATGTGAGTATTCATGACAAAATTGATTTATCTAATTCTGCAAAATTCTGCATCGAAGGCATGAATTTAAATCTTGATAATTCGTTTTTTTTTCCCTCCAGAGATTTATCACCACCGAAGAAAGGAAAAACATCAGACACCTCGAGTGTTCCTCCTCCACCTACCGCGAGTTCTCAATCGAGCTATCAGTACAGTAGTTCAACAAGTGGTCCCTACCAGTCACAACAACAATTCCAAAGTGGCCAGTATGGAAGCCAAAGTGGATACCAACAAAGCTATCAGCAGTATCCACCACCATCAGATCCCAACTACGCTAATTATCAGAATTGGCAATATGGACAGAGTGGACCGCAGGCATATGGATCGTACAACCAATGGGGATCATACAACTATTACTAATAAATTTGTGTCAAAAGCTGTTGCACATGAATTATGAACATTTTAAAATCACTGTTCAGTGATATTAACGATAATTGAGATGGAAGGTTTCATTGACATAAGCCCGTTACTCGTGCTTTTACATTGAATGTTTAGTAGAATGATGAGAACGGAACGAAAAACAAGAAACATAAAAAAAAAAGAAATTTTTTCTTAGTTAATAATTTTCATCGATTAATTACAATTATACGATTTCAATTTGGCGCATTATCACGGATAATTTACTCTATCCTATTATCTTTTTACTTGGAAAATATCAATTCATTAATTTTACATTAGTGATTTAAACGGTATAGTCTCTGTCTAGTTCTACAATGTACCACGAATCTGCTAATAAAGTTTTTGGTGATTCAATTCATTTATATTATTTAATCCCCAATTCAAATAATTTTCATCAAGACACATTGATATGTTAATAATCGTTGTCTCATTTATTGATAATAATATTTAAAAATATATCCTACTTCAGTTAGTAACAACTAAAATAATCTAGAATAATTAAATTTCAATCCGAAACCATGATAAATTCATTCACGATGAGGAAGTAAATCTCATTTGTTCATCATAAAAAAACGGAAAATTCATTAAAAAATCAGAAAGCCGCATTATTCTTTGGCACAAAAAAAAACAAAATTTCCAACTACATTTTGATCATAAAAATAATATTTAAAAAGCTCCAAATAACTGGTTGGATAAAAAAAATCGTCATGGACTAAAATCTCACACTTTCAACATATTTTTCATACAGTATAATTGAAAGAGAATAAAATATAAAAAAATGACAATATCCATCTTAAAAATTGCACCTCTTATGCAACAATAGCACTAGAAACATCAGCATTGACACCACAAGTACCATCACCCCTGTAGACTCGATAATAACCCTGTTCACCCCATCGTTTACCCCAGCTATTCTTCACCAGCCAGTAAGGCATGGTCCTGTTGAACAATGGGTACGTATGTGTGCCATACCCAACGATGAGAACTCCATGATCAAGACTAGCAGGATTGCAAAGGAACTTGAAGGGATGTGAAACGCCTCCCATATAGAATTGCATGGCATTGGCATTAATGCCAATGGCCATTGGACCATTCTTCACCAGCCACTGAGCCATCTGAGTCTCATTGGTCGTGATATTCACAGCAGAGACAATCTGTACAACTGCCTTGTTCTTCTTGAAATGACACTTCTCGTCCTCTCCATCATAAGGATAATCATTCTCCAGTTCCAGTCCTCCAAGTTGTTCAATAGCACGATATGCATTCTCCTGGAGTCCACCATTGCAACCATCATCTAGGGTATCGCAATCTACGAGCTCCTGTTCGGAGAGGGACACCAATTTATTATGTTTCAGGGCGTACTGTCCTTCGACATTACCGGTAACTGAGAAAGCCCAACAGGAACCGCACGATCCCTGATCCTTGACCTCTGTCACGATATTGTAGTGACGCCAATCGAATTCTTTTGGCAATTCGATGTTCGGAATTTTGGCCTCAGCCAAGGGAATTTCATTTTTACTTCTGAGGTCTGAACGGTACCCCAGGTACTTCGATTTGAACTCATAGGGCGTTAGATCTGCGAACATTGAAGCCCCATAAACGGCACTTCCTTGTTCGTAGTCTTGGAGATTTTTGACAATTTCCATATTTTGTTGGAAGATCCGGAATCTCACGGCTCGTTCTTCATCAGATGAATAGGTTTTATCATAGGTTTTTTGGAATTTCATAAATTTTCTTTCGGCTTCAATCTCCTTTGCAATACCGAGCATTTTTTGAGGGTAATTTGCACCTTTTAGGGCTCGTCTTCTGCGTTTTGAGTTGCAGTTGATTTTTATGTCTTCGAAATTCTCCCACGGTTTCGACCAGACTTCGATGAGACACTCCTGAACAGGACTTTCCTTCAGTACAAGGCAGTTCTCCATTATTGTTGTTCCTTTGGGGCAGTCGCTCTCAGCAACTCTCACCTTGATTTTATAAAGAGATCCTGCGACTGTCTGGCGAGTGGCTTCCACCACCTCAGTGATAATTGGCTCTTTAGTACTTTGAAGCCCTGAAGAATATTTCGTTAATCCCTTCTTCACGTACTTCTGTACATCTGGGTCATCTACAGAGATTTTCGCTGGACCTCCAACTATAGCATCTCTCTTGTCTCTCAATCTATCCTTCTGTTGTTCCAAGGACCTTTTCCTGCGTGCTTCATCACACTTGACAGTGATTTCTTCAAAATTCTCCCAGGGTTTCGACAAGACTTGGATGAGACAATTCTGAACAGGACTTTCCTTCAGCACAAGGCAGGTCTCCATTGTTGTTGTTCCTTTGGGGCAGTCACTCTCAGCAACTCTCACCTTGATTTTATAAAGAGATCCTGCGACTGTCTGACGAGTGGCTTCAACCACCTCATTGATAATTGGCTCTTTAGTACTTTGAAGCCCTGAAGAATATTTCGTTAATCCCTTCTTCACGTACTTCTGTACATCTGGGTCATCTACAGAGATTTTCGCTGGACCTCCAAGTTGAACATCTCTCTTGTCCCTCAATCTATCCTTCTGATGTTCCAAGGACCTTTTCCTGCGTGCTTCATCACACTTGACAGTGATTTCTTCAAACTTCTCCCAGGGTTTAGACCACACTGATATCAAGCAGTGAACATGACTATTACCGTTGGAACGACATGGACCATATCCTTCATTTCCAGGCACACAATCCTCCGGTGTTACCCTCACTTTGATCTTGTAAAGAGATCCAGCCACCACTTGCTCCGTTGCTTCAATCACCTTGAACGACAAAGGTTTATTCGACCCTTCAAGTCTTCGAAAATGTTTGTTCAATCCTTTCTGCACGTATTCATTTATCACTGGAGAATCCACAGAAATAGTTTGAGGTGCCCCAACAATCTGTCTCTTCCTCCGATTTTTAATCTCGTAACACTGGGACTGGACTACCTTAGCAGTGTCAACCGTACTCTTATCATCCGTCTCAATCTGCAAAGTGCACATGTTCATAGATTGTGACTCAGGATGATGCTTGCAATCCTTGATTCTCCTGTGTTTTTCATCGCAGTTGCTCTGTGGAGCTACAAGAACCGTAATGTGATAGATAAATCCTTCGTCATTGATTCTCTTGTAGTCCACGATATCAGCAATCACTCGTTTGCTATCATCATTGTCCATCTCATCCAAAATCTTCATCGCCTTCTGCGAAAGCTTGAAGATTAAATTCTTCTCATTAATCCCTTTCTCGACTGCCCTCTTCTGCCTCTTGATCTCCGTCGACGACTCCTCCTCTGAAGATCGATGAAGTTCCTTCACCTTAATCTTCTTCGGATGAATAGTCTCTTCAACAATCTCAGGTCCATAATTTCTCTCCGTCGTAGGTTTAATATCGATATCAAAGTCTTTCAAAAATTCATCAAACTCTCTGATTTTATCCGTGAACTTGGGAATTTCTTCTGGTGCATTTTCCGTACCAACAACAATCTGTGTGAATGGTATCTCTGTTACAAATGATTGATGCAAACAATCCGAGGTTCCAGCTGTCGGAATTGAAACTGGTGACTCATCAATGGGACTTTGATATGTGCTAACTTGGCCTTCCAATGCCACTTGATCATAAATCTCCTGCTGTGAGTCATCCTCCCTGTAAATATCTTCTCTAATCAAGGACTCACTCGTCAACGGCGTCTCGATCTTTCCCCTCACTTCATTTATTTTATCAGAATCTGTGCAGTTATTGAAAATTAAACGTCTGCTATCCTGCTGCCATGGTTTCTCATCAATTCTCATAAGACACAGTTTAATTGGAATATTGGATTGAAGTGAGCACTCGGTCCTCTCGATTTGGGTAGTTCTGAGACAATTTGTTTCACCAACTTCCATCAAAAATTCATAACGTACGACATTGGAACCCGGAGGGACTGCCCTGGTTACTCTCACAATACTGACAATCCTGTGTTTAAAGTCACTTTTACCAGATTCATCCAGTGATGTTGCTGCCAACTCTCCAAAAGCCACCAGACCTGGAAGCGTTGGATTAAGCTCGTAGGGACATCCTGGACAGTAGTGAGAGGCTCTTACTGCTATGAAGGGACGATCGTTGTGATCGGAGACCTCCTGGACTTCGTGATCAAGCTTCACACTGTCGTTGATTTGCCTATCCAGGCTCTCGATTATTTGATCATCAGGAATGTCTTGGGAACTGTTCTGGATTGATTGTGGATACAGGTACATGCATTGTTTCGATGAATTGTCTACTTCTATAACTTTTGTCTTGTACTCTTTTATTTCAATTGCACAAGCTTCACGAGGACACGGGGGTTCCTCACAATTTATTTCTAAGTTTAAGGTGAGACGGTAGATGACATATGGTGGACTTTCCTAGAAATTTAAAGAACATCTAATTAATTTTATGAAAAAAATTGATTTATGAAATAAATTAAAACCCATTAAAATGTATGGAAGACGCCATTGGAGTTCTATCCTATTATTTGTCTAATTATGTAGTTTTACAGTGATTTGTTTTGCGTTTATATTTTTAAATAAAAATTCACAGAATTTCTTTTCAACAAATTCACCCAAATGTGAAAAAAATAATGAGAATTTCATTTGAAGAATGAAAGGCATTCGGGTACAGTTATCTCTCTAGTGAGTGAACTATTAACCCTCGATAACTTATCAAAATAAAATTTTTATTATTTCTTTTTCACCCACTGAACTAATAGTTTGTGACCCCAATAGCTCCATAAATAGCCCCAAATTGTTAGTGTATTGGTAAATAATATAATTACCAGTTTCTGCGCACTTAGTAGATTTCCACCTTTATAAGTATGTTTCGTTGGTGATTCTTCATTCAATGAATCCAATGCACTTTTAATTAATATATTTGAGACACTTTCACGGGGTATTTTATCACGACTACCGATTACTGAACCCAGTAATCCAATAGTAAACAATACCACGAGTTTTGACATTTGTAAATGTCGAATTGTATCAGCCATCTTTCGATGACTCGATACCAAACATTAGTTGCAATAACACAAATGCGCCACAGAGACGAGACGCGGTACTGACGAGTGTGAAGTACGTGTTCGCAATATCACTTATCATACAAAACCCCCCACAGATCAGCGTTTTTTTTCGCTGACGTGTGTCGATTTACCTCGCAATTCGCATTATCTTAATTGTGATAGATTATTCCAACCACAGAAGGTTGAAGAGTCTGAAAATTCAGACAAATTACCAGATGATTTGTTACTGAAAATTACGAAGTTTGGGAAATACCAAATTGTTTATCAACACGACCAGAGATATTTATGTTTAATTTATCCTCATATTGTTTTTTTTTTATTATCTCACGAGAGCTCGAAAAAAAATCGTTTTCCAAATAAAAAATTCATGAAAATGATTGATGATGATGATGTTCAATTGTTAACACCACTTTACCTGGAATAATAATTTTTAAAAAGCATTAAAGTTCTGGGAAAAATCCAGAAATTAGAGACTTTGGTCTCGAGTTATTGATGAGCTAAGAAAATAATTCACATTTTGCGCAATGAAAGGATTTTACAAGAAGATAATTGGACTTGTGTAGTTATCCACATCTCCATGACTTCATCGTCATTAAAAATTGTGAAATCCCTCTCTAAAATTTCCTGAATTGAACAATTGGAGTTTCGCAATTTTCAAAATATTCAATAACAAAATTACACTCGCATGAGATAAAAAAATGTTGAAGATGCCGCCACCTTGTGATCGCAATTCTCCATCTAGCGAGTACAGCAAGTACTTCCCACTCTGATCTCTTTTGCACTGTGATACATTTGTAATCCTCTAGACGACGCTTTTTCCTCCTCTCTCTACCTTCCGTATCGTCCCCTGTATATCTCTGTCATCACGAGGGTCGAGCCACGGCTTCAACTACCCCGAGTATTGTCCTCAGATTCTTGTTTTTGGTCTGAGGATGGCTGCAATAATGCTGTCCAATTGTACCCGCCTGTTTCCTCGTGCTCTGACACGTCTAACATCTTCATCCCGTGTTAAGGTGAGTCTCGTGTACGATTTAATGATTTTTTTCGCGTCCCATTTCCCTCCTTTATGTCATAATTACTCATTTTTTTTTCTCTCTCTCCACATCTTGGTGTATTCTGCCACGCGATAGCTCGTGTCGCAATGATTTTTCAGTGTTTGCTAGCGATATCTTATGTTGTAGGATATCCATTGGCCAAAATATGACTTTTTTAACATTACATAATCTTGGTACCTCCCTCGAAGTTTTCCTCCCTGTCACCGATTCGCTCATTCTTACCGGCATTACCTAATGTCATTCATCAGTTAAAATTTTCTTGAGTGAATGATTTTATGGAATCTCTTGAGTATTTTTAGTCATGACGCTGTTGAGACAATATCTGTCAGATTAATTCATTCATTTCCTTCTGATTCTAGGTTGCAAGGTCCATTCATCACGAGGGTAATTATTTATTCAGATATTCTTTTGGCTTTTTTGGGGTTTTATATTAATTTACATTGTTATTGTTTCTAGCCCGAGTCCTCAGGAGGGTCAGGTGCTCTGGGTCACGACTCGGAAATTTGTAAGTTTGTAATTAAAATAAAGAATTTCTCTAGTTAAAAATTATTAGACAGAAGAAAATTCAGTTTGAAGACAATACAATTATTTTGAAGTTCTCCCAACCGATTGGAAATTTATTTAAGAAAATATTTTGCTATTTCAGGCATAATGGATTCAATGGAAGCTATTGCTGGAACAATCAGCTGAGACAAATTCGCTCGAGCCAAGCATTATGTATATTTTAAAATTAATTTTGGAAATTAAAATGATTTTCGAATGATTTATAATAAGACTTTTTCATCTAGGGGCACTCCAGGATGTGGTTGTACCTCCCTTTGCTGAGAGTGTCAGTGAGGGAGATGTCAGGTGGGAGAAGAAAGTTGGAGATCAGGTGAAGGAGGATGATGTACTTTGTGAGATAGAAACCGATAAAGTGAGTCATAGAATCTGTAAACCTCTCAATGAATTTAATTTTAACCCTCAAGCCAATTATTTATTCTATTTTAGACCTCTGTACCCGTGCCTTCACCAGGCGCAGGTGTGATAAAAGAGCTGTACGTGGAGGATGGAACAACCGTGAAAGCAGGCCAAAAGCTCTGTAGTATCGATATAGGAGCAACCGGTGGAGCAGCCCCAGCAGCAGCAGCAGAAGCTCCCAAAGCCTCACCTCCGCCACCACCAACTCCAGCTGCTGCTCCACCACCTCCACCACCTCCAGAAGCTCCTGCATCTGTCACCCCACCACCACCACCACCACCACCAGCATCAGCACCACCTCCTCCTCAACGTCCAACAGCCTCAATGCCAGTAGCTGCCATAAAACATGCCCAATCCCTCGAAGGTGCCAAAGTTCAACTACCACCAGCTGACTACACTCGCGAAATAGTGGGCACTCGAACCGAGCAAAGAGTTAAAATGAATCGTATGAGACTGCGCATTGCAGAACGCCTTAAGGATGCTCAGAATACAAATGCCATGTTAACGACATTCAACGAAATTGATATGAGTAAACTCATGGAATTTCGAAAGGAGCATCAAGAGAATTTCACCAAAAAATATGGTCTCAAGCTTGGATTCATGAGCCCCTTCCTAGCAGCCAGTGCATATGCATTGAAAGATCAACCAGTTGTCAATGCTGTTATCGATGGAGGTGATATTGTTTATCGTGATTACGTTGATATAAGTGTTGCTGTTGCCACACCAAAGGGACTGGTTGTACCTGTACTTAGAAGCATTGAGAATAAAAATTTTGCCGAGATTGAAATAGCTCTGGCTGCTATTGGAGATAAGGCTAGAAAGGGCAAAATATCGGTTGAGGATATGGATGGGGGTACCTTCACTATCAGTAATGGTGGAGTCTTTGGATCACTCATGGGAACGCCTATCATTAATCCACCGCAGAGTGCTATTCTGGGAATGCATGGCGTCTTTGATAGACCGATTGCTGTCAAGGGACAGGTGATTAATTTTATCTGATCTTCATTTTTTGGTGGAAAAAAATTACTCGAGCTCCTTGAGAGGAGCAATTATTTACTAAATAATTGCAAGACTTCGGTGACTGCTTTAGTAATTTGTTTCATCTCTAAAAACCTCCAAAATTATCTTTTAGGAATTTACTATGGGAATATATCATCTAATTTGTTTACAGGTTGTCATACGTCCAATGATGTACATCGCCCTGACCTATGATCATCGATTGATCGATGGTCGTGAAGCCGTTATGTTCCTTCGTAAAATTAAAGACGCAGTTGAAGATCCGAGAATCATCCTTGCTGGTCTCTAAGATCGACTTAATGAGTCATATATGTTCACCGACATTGGCAAGTTCATTTTCTCCCAATCGACTTACATCGCAATCATCTAAACCCCCCCATTCTCTATCAATCACACACAAGTCTGGATAAATGTACAGTATCACGTTATATTTAATATTATGATGAGTGAAAAAGAAACCGTTTAATACAGAAAATTTGTGACTGAATCAGTGAGCGACTAAGTTTATCAACAGTTGTAATTCGTTGAATCATTAAATGTTTTATTGAATTTTATGATTTTGAAATAATGGAGGGCCTTTTTTTTTAGTCAAGTTCGCCGATGATGATGCTCAAATGAATGCGATGTACAGACGATTAGAGCGCAGATTGTTGTATATAATATGTAAGGGAGAAATTAATCGTTCATACGAGTGACTCGACGAAATTGTAAAAGATAAATTTTCATTTTCACAATTACACCAACGAGATTACTGAGTGAATGAAGCTATGATCATAAACTCAAGAGTGATTACGAAAAATGTGTAAGAGCAAACATAGAAAATTCAAAATATCATTCTTAGTATTCGATTGATTTATCGCGTTATTCATCTCCCTGTAGTTATTTATTTCATCTAATTGATCTAAAAATATTCGTCAAATTTTCCGACGATCTTACCGCAGGTCAGTGAAAATAGTGCGTTAAATTTGAGATCACAATGAAATCACACCTTTAATTAAATTGAAAGTGAAAGTTAAATAAATTATTTAAAAAATTACTCCAAGATTTTACAGTTATTTATTTCCTGCTGTACGATATTATCCCTCTGTTGGTCTGAACTGGAGAAGAATTAGAAGATACGTCACAAGCATTCCAAAAATCTGAAATACCAATTTCAGTCAGAATATACTTAGTAATTAGTGCCATAAGAAACTTGAGGATTTCATACTGAATTCAGTAAAGTACAATCCAATGAAAAAATTCCACACGCCGTAAATCCAATTTTTTTATGCAGCAATTCAATAACAAAACTATTCAGCTGATATACGACTTCTCCATCAGTTGGGGACATCAGGATGATATCATAAATAATATGTGTCGTTCGTTTCGCCTGAATAAAAATGTTTGACGAAAAGTTTGACTTAATTAAAAAAAAAATCAATTAACACAAATAAATTTACCCACTTCAGTGCACAACATATTGACACTGGTGCTCAATATTACGATGGGACATAGTTGCACGAGAGTCCAAAAGCTAGAATTAACTGAGAGAATCAGAGGTGAGCTGTCCTCAGACTCCATAAGTGTCATGAGAAAGTAATAACAACTGGATACGGTACAACAACAGCAGTGAAAAATAACTAGTAGCACTGGAAACGAATAAAACTGCGAAACTTGACAAGATGTATTGTAAATTGTAGCCCATGCTCTGGTAAATCTAATGAAACTGCCAACACTCAACTGATTATCCAAAGAACATCCAATATAAAACAAATTCCCTTCAGATAATGACCACTTTCTGATAGTATCATTAAGTCCCTTCAATCTATCTCTCAGAATAAAATTAACAAAACTGAACTGTATCAAAAACCAACTGCAGAAAATAATTCCAAAACCTGATGTTATGAAGAATAACATATCACCAGCCATGATTGACGTAACGAGTAATCCAATCCAAAGTAACACCATCAGTGTAATTGTCATTAATTTAATAAAATTTCCTAATATATTATCACAGACTCCGCACAACGCGTCCCCGAATTTTCGATCAAATTCACTCAACCGATTCCCGAATGCCATAATATGTCTTTGAAAGAATAAATAAAATATTATTATTATTACTACGATTATGTTCGTCTGCACTGAAAGCACCACAATTATCATCATAGATATTGTCGAGTTATTTGGATAAGATATTTCGTATAGATCAGGAACAACAGCTACATTTACTCCAACGAAAAATATGACCAGTGAAATACTGTAAGCACAGGCAAATAATGAATATGAATATGTAACAATAAATGTCACGGATTTTAAACAATTAACGTCAATATCGATATCACACGGTGCTAGACCCATGAGAAATGAAATTATCGAAAAAGTTTGAAGCGTAATAAGATGGACTTTCGAATACATTTTTCAATATTGTCTATTGATGGATATAAACTTCAGTCGAGACTGATTGAATTTCTCATTCTTTACGACAAAAGTAGTACCAGGAAATTCAATTTGTTAATGGATTCCTTTGAAAACTACGTACTACGCCATTATTTATTCATCTCCTAAGTAAAGAGGATTTTGTTGCGATTAGATGGAAAAAAATTGCAATTTATTGATGGATTTACATTCCACTGGCGTAATTATTTACAAATACTTTTGTACTGATAACATTTCAATTAAACGAATTGCAGATTTTCACGTGAACTTTAACACTTAATAGTTGATTTAATTAACCCTACAATTGAACCATTATTTACAAGTTTCATAATAATAAAAAGCGAATCCCAATTCCCCCAATTTAAAGCTCCTACACAGATAGAAATATTAAATAAAAATTTTGTTTTTTTTTTCCTTAATTCGGAAGTGAACTGCGAATTATCAGAATTTTTACGGAATTATTACATAATTATTTCTAAACGGTCCATAATATTTACTGAATATTTCTCTTCATGTAATTTATTACTCCGTAATGATGAACTGATGATTCAATTTTTTGAATCAGTTTCCGCTGGTTTGAATTGCAGAAGAATAAGAAGATATGTTACAATCATACCAAATATCTGCAAAGACAAATGGAATATTCAATATATTATTATCACTAAACATACAATAATTTCTTACTGAATGCAATAATGTGCAGTCTAACGAGAATATTCCACAAGCGTTGAACCCAACCCTTCTATGCAGTAATTCAATAGCAAAATTATTCAATTCTGATTCGATCTCATTATTTGGTGTGTACGTCTCCATGATATCGTAAACAATATCTGCCGTTTTTTCAATCTAGAATATCAATGTTACTTTAAAATGATGTACATCCCAAAAAAGAGAATTTAAATTTTCAATAAAACACTGAATAACTGAATTTAATTAAACATTAATTATTCAATTAAATAATTAATTTCACGATATACATACTTCCTCGTGAAAGCCATTAACACTTGCACTGAGCACTACGATGGGATATAGAGTGAGAAGTGTCCAGAATATTGCGTCAATCATGATAATATTGGTGAAAGAAGTCACTTCAGGAGTTAACAATGTCAGAATACAATAATACATGCTATTGACAGAGCAACAACTGCAGTAAGATATAACAAGTAAAACTGGAAAAGAGTAGAATTTGGCAACTTCATGTGTTATTTTATAAATTTTTTTTCTCGCCTGTTTCATCACAGTTAAATTTTTAATAATTAGCCGATCATTAGTGAAACTTCCTTGAAATAACGAATTTTCAGTAAAACCAATAGGATATTTGCCTATAGCAAGTAGAGCATTATTGAGCCCTTCAAAACGCCCCCGAAGAACAATAATAACTAAACTGTACTGAGTTAATAACCAGCTGAAACATGCTGCCCATACAATTGAATTGATAAAATAATATTCTTCTTCAACCAGCCCAGTCATTATCACCAATCCAATCCAAATAAAAAATAAAAAAATAATTGGTATCATTCGTTGAAAATGTCTGAGAGCATCATCACTCCTCCCAATGAGTTCATCACCATGTTTACTATCAAAATCACGCAGTTGATCTCCAATTCTGATAATATGTCTCTGCATTATTGCATGAATAGCGATTATTACGATAGCTCCTATATTTCCCGTTGCTGCAAGAGTTATTGTTATGGTTTTTAAAATTTTTGAGTCATTTGGATATGGCATATCTTTCAAAAATGGTACACCAATGCTAATTATCATGATACACATCACAATCAGAATAATATTGTATGCACATCCCACACGTGAATACGAAAATTCAAATGTTAATCCTATTCTATGAGCCGATCGATTCACTATTTTAATGCTACAAGGTGCTAAACCCAGCAAAGTCGAAATTATATAATTAATTTTAAATACAATGAGGTATATTTTAAAGTGAAGCTCTTTGGACTTCATTTTACTGGAAATGACACACCATTGGAAGTGTTGTTTTAAATGACATTGAATATTTTTTTTCATGGTATATCTAACAGTTCTATCAGTATAATTAGCTAATGGTGCATCATGTTCTATGACAATGGTGATCCCATTGGGCCTGCAGGATCATGCATTTTTTATTAGACTGGAATAATCGTGCTGGTATATCTTTCACTAGTAATCTTTAAATAAATTCATACGATCGTATCGTTAGATGAATCGAATTGTAGGAAAATCATCAGACACTTGACAGTCATAACAAAACTTATTATTAAAAAAAGACTAGGATTTGCTGATTGACCGTTCCAGGGTGCACAGCTTTAACTAATTAAAAATTCTCTGGTTAACTAAATAAATACGTTAATAGATTTCTATCTTTTCATAATAGTTTTATCATGAAATGACTCATCAATTAGCTACATTCTATGAGTGGCGTCTCTATTATGAAATAAAAAAATTAATTCCCGGATTTCCAATTCCCGCTATTGCAATTTATCATGATATTGTTTGCTAGCCAGAAATATTGTTTGCTGATTGAACAAATGTACGATCTAAGAAACTAACGTGTTTCTGTATTGGTTCAACTGTGAAACTAGTCAACAGTAAAATATCAAATCACGAGACGATTTTCCATGTTTGAAACTCTCGTAAATACACAAATTTTCTTCCCGGATACATTTTATCGATTATCAATGTTTGTATCTACAAGATTGATAAATTGACCATGAACTTCTTTGGGAATTTACGCACTACGTAAGAAAAATTAAAATAAAACGTCATCGAACTCGGAGTAAATAAATAGAGCAGCGTAGATCCATCTTATTCATTCGTTATAGTTCAATAGTTCTACATCATTATGGAGAACAAATTACCCATTTTCAGTTTTTTCTGTATTTCGATAGTACTCTACACCAAAATTGATGGTAATTAATAATTATAGTGATAACGTGAAAGAAAAGACGCAAATGAACAATCAGAGAAAAATTTCAATATCGGTATTAGAAAGTTTATGGAAGAAATGTCAATTGTTCTTTGTATTAATGTTAAAATTTGACGGATTATCTAGAAAAAAATGGATTGTGATTTTCTTCCAATACTTCATGTAGTTATTTTTGCCAGACAATTTGTCTTCGTGTATCGATAAACAATATTAATTACAGGTATTGGAGCAAAGCCACCATCGAAAATAATCGGCGGTGAAGATGTACTAATCGAAGAATTTCCGTCTGTAATTTTGATATATATGGATGACTATCATCTATGTGGTGGAACTCTCATCACAAACAAACACGTAGTAACAGCTGCACATTGTGTGGTATACCAACCTGAGAACAGTACTACATACACCGAAGAATATTATCCAGAGGAGTTGCTTGTGTGCGGAGGAAGCTCTGATACGGGGAATTTTTCACATTGCCTGGAAGTTGAGACGATAAATGTTCACGAAGACTACACTGGTGATCCAGATTCCGACTATGAGCATGACATTACTATCCTAACGGTGAGTTAACAATGGAATCCATCAGGGATATTGCGAAAATTGGACAAACCAAAAATATCTACTATTTTTCAGCTCATAAGCGAGATCCCAGTGAGTTCAAAGTTAAAACCCATTAATTTACCATCTAAAAATACATATGCTGGTGAAGTAGGTACCATATTAGGTTGGGGATATACCTCTGTGAACGGATCACTTTCAACGACATTAAAGGGTACCCAGACGATTGTCCAGGATACTTTAAAATGCGAGCCAATGCGAAAGACTCAATTGTGTGTAGCCAATGGTTGCGGAGTTGGTTTTTGTGATGTGAGAATTTTCAATAGCAATTGTTATTTGTTCTACTACTATTAGAATAATTTTTAATATTTTCTTTGGATTCAGGGAGACAGTGGTGGTCCTCTCATCATTGACGATGAAATCGTCGGTGTTATTTCCTCTTCCATAGGATGTGCAACAGGTTCACCGGACTATCTCACAAGAGTTTATAGCTATCTTGATTGGATTCATAATATAATCGAACCAAATTTGGAAACTAATGAGTTGGAATCATCCAATGAGTTGCAGCATTGTTGAAGAATTATATATATTTTTTATAAAACGTAATATTTTGTGTATCTACAAGATTTGTATACTTGCAAATTCCCTACAATTGTTATTTTATTGATGAAACTCATTCATTGGCACTCAATTATCAAAGTCAGAGTAAAATAAAATTTTTGTGCTTTTATGTTCAAATTTTAATGCCTCTCTTTTTACCTTTTCCCGCTCACACATTCAATTTCCACCATTTTGTCCCTAAAAATACCCTAGTAAAATATTCAGGACAACAAACATAACCTCATTGTGTGTGCACACGTGTGTTTGTACACGTTAGGAATTTTGTCCTTTCAAATAACAACAACATCCCGTGATTAATTCGAGTAGAAAACTTTAATGATTAAAACTACTGATCCCCATTGAAAGTAAGTTACCTTAAAATTCCATAAGTTTTACTTAATTTACAAATGAACCGATTTTCTAACCTCACTTTCATCAAAAAAAAAATCTGTCAGTAGTAAAATTTGGTCCCTTGATTTTTTTTTCTGTTATTAATTTTCAGAGTCAAAATGGTGAAAACGAAAAATAAAAAGAAAAATCTGTCGGAGACAGCAGTACAAAGAAAAAAACAAGAGAGTAAAAAGCCGATAAATCCTTTTGAAGTACATATAAATAAGGACAAGCAAAAAGTGTTAGGTCGTAAGGGTAAAGCTGATAGAGGATTACCAGGTGTAGCCAGAACAAAAGCAATTAGTAAACGTAAGCACACGTTGCTCCAAGAATTTACTCAACGCGACAAGGACAATGTGTTCATGGATAAAAGAATTGGGGAGAGAAATGCCTCAATGTCGCAAGAAGATAAGGCCATGGCAAGATATGCAGCTGAGCAGATTAAGGCGCATAAAAAGAAGAATATCTACAGTTTAAATGATGAAGAGGTGTTGACACATAGGGGACAAACACTGGAGGAAATTGAAAAATTTGAGGACCCAAAGAGCGACGATGATTTCAGTGATGATGAACATAATAAAGGACATTTAGGCAAGAATTTCGTGACTGATGCTCACTTTGGTGGAGGAATTTTATCGAAGCCAGATGGCCCTATGTCCAGAAAAGACCTGATTGAGCAATTGATTTTTGAATCTAAAAAACGTAAGGCGGAAAAGCAAAAAATCAGAGAACAAACGATTAATTTAACTGAAAAACTTGATACTGAGTGGAAGGATTTATTGCCACTGATGGCTGCATCGAAAAAATCCACTGAGGAGATTATTGAGAAGCCAAAGGCTGATGATTATGATATTGCTGTTAGAGAATTGAAGTTTGAGAGTAGGGGAATGCCCTCAGACAGATTAAAATCTGAGGAGGAAATTGTAAAAGAGGAGAAGGAAAAGTTGGAGGCACTTGAACAGGACAGGTTAATGAGGATGAAGGGTTTTGTGGAGGATAACGATAATACGAATAAACACAAATCTGCTGATGATCTTGATGATGGATTCAGGGTTGAGAGTATCGAGGAGGACAATACGTTGGCTTATGATGTAGATGGTGTCGTTAAAAATGGAAAGAAAAACAAAAAAGTTGAGGGGAATGAATCGAATGATGATGGGGACGATAATAGCGACGATAATTCAGAAGAGAGTACACAAGAGGATGAGGAAGAAGAAGGAGAAGATGAGGAAAAACTTGAGAATGAAAATGAAAAGACGAATGAAAGCTCTCAAGTATCAGAAACAGAAGATGTTGAATCAGAAGATTCGGAAGACGAAAACGATAACTTATCTGATCTAAAGGACTCGGAGTCCTCCAGCGAAGACGAAGAGGATTTAAAAATTCCCGAAAATAACGGTAGTACACCAAAATCCACCGATGATCATGACAAGCCTCCATCACCTGCTAAAGACACTGAAAGACTGCGAATAATTCGTGAAGACCTTCAAAAGCGCAAAGAAATTATGGAGAAGGCTCGACAGGAGCTCCCTTACACCTACAAAGCACCTGAAAGCTTCGAAGACCTCAACAATCTTCTAAAATCTCAAAACCCCGACTATCAATCCATCATACTAGAGAGAATAGTAAAATGTAATCACTGGACCCTGGGCCAGGGCAATAGAGAAAAGCTCTGCAAAGTCTTTGGTTTTCTTCTTCAATACTTAATGAATTGTGCTCACACCAGTGACAACCCCACCTCCGACGATATCATCAAATGTTTCGAAATATTCGATAGAGTTTCCCCTCACTTATTCGACCTGGCGCAGGCAAATTGCTTCACCACAGCGACTTATGTCCAGAATTTATTAAAAGAACAGCACGAAACATTCGAGAAAAATCAGAAAGAGTTTCCAGATTTGAAGACATTAATTCTCTTTAAAATTATTTCACTATTATTTCCAACATCGGATTTTCGACATCCGGTTGTCACTCCAGCGCTAGTGTTCATGTCCCAGATATTATTAAGATGTCGAGTCAAGTCAAAATTACATATTTCAAAGGGATTGTTTATTTCCACATTAATGTTGGAGTATACTGTCTTAAGTAAGAGATTTTCCCCTGCTGTCATAAATTTTCTTCGAGGAATTATTTTCTTGGGAACGGTAAAACCTACTCTGTTGATGTTGAAGATTGTCCCACCGTTTAAAAAATCTGGAGCTCTAAGTAATCTCCTTGTTATTCACAACGATCAGTCAAATCAAGAGATGAGCCATATTGGTGCACACATGAAAGCTGCGGATCTAGTGGAGGGTGATATCGATGATGATTTTAGAATTCGGGCATTTCTAACTGCTGTTAATTTAACTGAAGATTTTTCCAAACAATTGGGAGAGTTGGAGGCGGTTCATTCCATATTCGAACCAATAATTAATTTACTGAACATAAACTCATATGAAAAATATCCGGAGAATATTCGAAAACATGTGGAGAAGGTGTCCCAGGATCTTCTAGCATTAGAGGATAAACAGTTGGAGTACCTGGTGAAAGCGAAGAAGAAACCGAAAGCATTGCGATTGTACGAACCCAGAATAGAGAGAGTTTACGATGGTAAAAAGCACAGGCCAATGTCCAAGGAGAAAGCGGAAAAGGAGAAATTAATGCACAAACTGAAGAAGGAGATGAAGGGAGCCATCAGAGAAGTACGAAGGGACGCTGCATTTTTGGCTAAAGTACAGATTAAAAATCAAATTAAGAGTGATACTGAGCGTAAACGAAAGGTCAGGGAGATTATGAACGAAGGGGCGTCACAACAAGCGGAGTTAAACGAATTCAAGAGAAAAAAGAAATAATTAATTTCTATGATTTTTTAGAATTTGTTCTGAATAAAAATATTTATAATTTTACTTGTATTTTTCATTATTAATCCATAACCGATTTAAATAATACTTGATGTGCTGGACAAGCCATCAAAATAATATTTGCAACTAGCGCCTCGTGTCGATTATGGCGCCATTCGGTGGAATCATTCCATTACCAACATGATCATGCAAAAATAAATTACACCATTCCAAAGTGAGAGGATGGACCTTGGTGCGTTCAAATCATTGTCATGACAATCTATCAATGAGATTCACTGTGACTAGCCACTAAAAGGACATTCACTGTGTGATAAGCCCATTCTCAGGACATTGTGCTGTGCACTATTCGTTGGAAAACCTCGAAATCAATGAAAACACACGGATGCTACCGTCAAAGGTACCACTGACCATTACCTCTATTTTTTTTTTTATCTTTATTACATTGTTACCACTCGAACACTTCATGGACATACGCTGCACACGATTAAAATTCAGTCTGTGATGATGCAAAAGGGGAAGATTCATCGCATATGGATAGGGTGATGCAATTAGCTGTCTCGATTCACCCTTAGTTAACCTCACACAAGTATTTATATCCCAGCATTATGTCGATTGATACCCCAGAGCCTCATTAACAATCTTTTGATTTAAAATACCTGCACCTCTCTCCCTCATCAAAATTTCACTGAATTTATGATGATTTCCAGATGAAAGAGTGACAACAAGCCTCAGAGAGTGATAATCTCAACATGTCGAATGACAGCCCCCTCGACGACCAGGAAAATCTCCAGGAAATAGGACAAGATTCTCCATCAACAACCCTAACTAACTATCGTCTTCCAGCAATTGAGATCCCAGCCTACCCCACCCTAGATTCATTAAATGACTCAATATCATCTTCCTCAAGAGCCCCTAGACTGGGGAGTAGATCAGTGAGATTCCATCCACCAATAGACCCATCGAATCAAGCCGATATGTCCGACAGGGAGTGCATCCTCGTGTATTCATCGAATCAAGGATATCGAAGAGACTGCAACAGTGATTCATTCGATGTGTCAGACACTCAAGCAGCGGCTATATCCTCCGAGGAGGAATTAACCTGCAATTCCACCTCCAACATCGATCAGGAATTATCAATAGACGTTACTGATGGTGCATCAACACCAAATCACACGTCATTGAGCTCTGATGAGGATAAAAGATATTGTTGGGTATGTTTTGCCACTGACGAAGACGATGCAACAGCATCATGGGTTAAACCATGCCACTGTCGTGGAACAGCAAAATGGGTACATCAGGGATGTATACAACGATGGGTAGATGAGAAACAAAAAGGCCGAGCTGGAGCGTATGTCGCATGCCCTCAATGTAACACCGAGTACATAATTGTTTATCCAAATATGGGCTCTTTAGTAGTTATTCTGGACACAATCGATGGAGTTATATTTCGAGTGTGTCCATTTATAGCTGCAAGTATCGTCGTTGGATCTATTTACTGGACAGCTGTGACATATGGTGCTGTTACAGTGATGCAAGTGGTTGGACACAAGGATGGACTCACAATGATGGAACAGGCTGATCCACTAGTACTATTAGTGGGTTTACCCACTATTCCAATTATGCTAGTCCTTGGTAAAATGCTCAAGTGGGAGGATCAGGCCCTGAGTTTGCTCAGGAGGCACGCCTGCAAGGTACCTATTCTCAGACATTTTCTACCCAGTGCCTACGCTATTGACGATAGAACCCAATCACACGATGTACCACCAATGTCAGATCCTGTTTCGGCTACCAGAATAGTATGTGGTGCATTATTGTTACCCACTATTGCCAGCATTTGTGGTAGAATATTCTTCGAAAGCATTAATTCTAATTTTCAACGTACTTTACTCGGTGGTATTGCATTCATCACGATTAAGGGGGCGTTTAAAATATATCATAAACAACAGCAGTATGTGAGACAGTGCCAGAGACGGATTATGGATTACACGGAGAGTAATGTCGCCATGTACAGGAGACAACAAAATTCCGAGAATAGTCAGACTAGCTAAATTGAGATGATACACGAGGAATGAAATTAATTGATAAATTAATTTCTATGATAAATATTCTTGTGAATTAATCAGTTGTAAAAAAAAAAAACAAATTGCATTATTGATGGGATTGTAATGATATAGGCAGTTATAGGCGAACGAGGTAATTATCAAAGTGGAGAATTTTTATTTTTGTTCTATAGACGATTTATCTATTCATCGTACTGCCCTCGTTTTGTACAACTTGAAAGGAAATGAAGTTAATTATGAGAAAACGGTAATTCTCATATTATTATGAACAATGGACATTGAGTAGAGTATCCATATCTTATGAAAGATTAATAGGAATATAATTACTCCCTTCATTCCTTCGTAATGAAGACTTTGTTGATGCGCGGAGTTTTTTGAACTGAATTCATAACGATGAATTTTATTTTACAATAAAGATGTAGATAATGGAAATAAATTTCAGCTTGGTTCGAAGCATTTATAAGATGATGAGCATGATTTGTATTCGTTTCCTAACTTCCTAAAATCCTGTCTCATCGATCGCAAATCATGCAACGTGCAAATTAACTAATAAAAACTACAAAATTGAATTTGGAGGACTCACCGGTGATGAATCGTACAGCTACAACTGGAGATGATGTGCAGGTAGTC
Source organism: Diachasmimorpha longicaudata (assembly GCF_034640455.1). Classification (NCBI taxonomy): domain Eukaryota; kingdom Metazoa; phylum Arthropoda; class Insecta; order Hymenoptera; family Braconidae; genus Diachasmimorpha; species Diachasmimorpha longicaudata. Next base: position 3,231,120 of record NC_087240.1, read on the forward strand.
TCAGGAAATAGTTGCATCTCGTTCACAAGTCGTAGCACTTTTCACTCACATTTGAACACACACTAGGGGGAAAAATTTTATTTTTCACTGGAAAATGGATTTTTCACTTCACATATTGCACATTTCACTCCTGTTTTAATTACTTTATTCTTTGGAAAGGAAAAAATGCAAAAAAACTTGAAAAAAAAATGCAAAAAAACTTGAAAAAAAAATGCAAAAAAAATTGAAAAAAAGCAGAAATAATTATTGGAAAATTTTTTTTTTTTAAATCACTTTTTCACAGTTCACTTATACTTTTAAAAATCGAAGGCACTTGTTAAACATCAAAGGAATACCGCCATCTAATGTATTGACTAATAAGTCGGTACTAATGAAACTCACAGATACACATCACTACACTCCACTACTCGAAAACAATTTACAAAAAAGTTTTTAGTAATTTTCAGTCATTGTTCGTTGTTTTTTTTCACTTTTGAAATTAATTTAGAATTATGCAATGAATTAATTATGTCGAATAATTATTTAAAATACCCGCAAGTGTTCAGAATTACACAACAGGCGGCATCTTACGACCTCACAAAGGTACTAATTAAAAATTTCGGAGATTCGATTTTTAAAGTTGTTCTGTTGTGACGAATGCCATCACAATGAATGTTGAATTTATCATGGGCTCATTGCTGTCTCGTATTTATTATGGATTATAGCATCACCAATAATTTTTCTAATGAATTTACCGTTATTTTCTGTGAAAACTGTAGAATAACTAAATACGTCTTCTCCGACGGCTTGCTACCATATTCAGCTTGCGCAGGGATGTTGCGCAAATGACAAAATGCATTTGTGCCGTTTATTTTCTCCTGGTTAATATAATTCAAGAATTTTCTCCTCAGATTCATCTTCAAAACGTTGCTGATGATGATCGTCAATCAATTAGAGTGATATTAATAATTATTTTACTGACTTGAGTCTAACTTTCCTCCAAAATCCGGAGAGTACCAATAAAACGGGACTTCTCTACGGGACACGCGACGCCATTTTAACTCGGCGCGGTGGGAGATGCGCCGTAGCTTGTGGCGATTTTTATTTCGGCCCAGTGATTATAACTTGGGAAAATTCTTACCGAATTGATGATCAAATCGTTCCTGCCGCTTGTAATTAGTGAATGATTATAGTCTTATCAATTTTCCTAACGAATTTAGATTATTTTCGTCGAAATAAGCAGAACAATAGACGAACGCGCTGTACTAACGCCACAGGTACGACGCCATTTGCAATCCGCGCGGAGATGCTGCGCGAGAGATCAGCTCATTGATTGTGTGTGTGTGTGTGAGGACTGCGCCTGCGCTCTAACTCGAAAAAATAATTTTGTCGGAATGGGTTCACGTTCAACACAAAAATCTCGTTCAAAATTAGTTCTTACTTTTGCAAATTGAAGAAAATTATAAAATACAATCAACCGAACTTTGACGTATCGTCATCAATAATAATTTATTTAATAAAATCATCAGATGTTCCGAGCAAATTTCCGATTTTCGAACGAATTGAACAGAAATTCTACAACAATCTTTATTCATAAAGAAATCTTACATCCACATTGTACATTATCTAATAAATATGTGAAGATTCTACGATAGCCTGGAAATCAAGTAGAAATTTTTGACGGCACAATGCAGTTCATCATTGTGATTATTATTTTATGTAATGTAATATATTTTCATACTTTACCTAAGAATTAATCATCGCAGTACCAGGTTTGTTCCTATATAATTGTTTGTTCATTACGGTATCAGAATTGTTATATACATATGAAAAACCTTTGACCCGTTGACGAGAATGAAAATTTTGATCGTTTTTTGATCGGTATAATTAAATGCATACTTCGACAGAGCTAAAAATTCATGTTGACCCACTGACCTCATTACAACTCAATTTTAACTGACTGCGATGACAATATCTTCAATTATGGAGTATTCCACCTCTTCCAATTATTCTCGAAGTATTTGACATGCTCTACACATAATAATGTATTACAGTCAATTGAAAAGTTGATGGGAACCAATTGTAATCACTTAATCAACAATAAATTACCTTACTATTTTACAATATAATTATTATCATGAATTTTAATAATCATATAGACGTAATAAATGGTGATTATTGACCTTTATGGTACTGGAATGATTTTCTAGATAAATCTTCACACATATTGAGGGACTGGAGCGAGTAATCAAATGATACTCGAAAATTTAAAACCATCACAAGCACTGAGTTTTGTGAATAAAAAAATTAAAGCAAAATAAATAATAAATAATAGAGTCGTTGAAGTATCTGAAACGATCATGACAAATAAAATATGCACAGTAGGGACGGAAGAACTGTATGCGATGACAGTTAATTTTTAACGTTGCAGCCTGTCCAAATAATTATCTATTCACAATATTACACCAATGTTCTTGCAATTAATTTTGTCTACGCGTTATACATATATTCCCATCTCTATTCCACTAAATTTATACCACAATGAGTTCCTCTACTTTGATTGTGACCAAGTAAAAATACTTGTCCATTATTAGGATCAAACGGAAGTTAATCCACTTTATTTTCATCTGCTCGTCTAAACGTATGAAAATTCATCTGCTTTCAAGAGCTAATCATGGCACATGAAAAAAAAAATGAGACTTTATAATTGCGTGTTTTTTTTATATTCAATGGCGAAGTGTACCTGGACGAAATATCGCAACGTATACGGTCGTTGAATGAGAGTTAGAACGGAAAATAGTATGTATATGTTCTCTTTGTCTACTTACGATTTATTTATTTTACACTAGTAAGTCTTTGACTTGGGATTTATATATGAAATTGACTTCAATTAGAAAGTAATGAAGCATTTTTGTGAGCACATTTGCAACACTGACAAAGCATTTTCCTCTACTTTTATCATTTTGAGAGAGAGAGAGATCAAATTCTATCATTAGTGCCGTAAAATTTTTCAATGCACATTGATTCTTCTCAATTTTGTTCAATTCAACTATACTCAGAATCAGCAATGCCATTAAAGTCTAATGATTGATGATCATTGCACAAATTTCCATAGAATACGTACGATTTTTTCTCTATTTTCTCTATTGCATTGTTTTCTCTATTATTTTGTATGAGTTTCACGTGCATCAGACGTGCGTTCAGTTTGTTCAATCGTACCTTCTGTTACCCTCCATCTCATTAACTGCACACTATCACCCTACACGCCGTAAATTCATGCTGAATGGAACTGTTGTAGAGATGAAATGGTTTGAAATTCACTGACCAAACTTTTCTAATTCAAAAATTTATCGAAATCAATAAACTTCGCAATTTTTTTTCTCTTCAATTCTATTTGCAAATGCTTTAAGGGCCATTCCGGAGTGTTGTCTCCCCTTAACGTTCATCTGCAACCCTACGGAAGAGATTTTCTTCAAATGCACCGTAGAAAAATGTGGAAAAAATCCTCCGCCCCAAGCGAACATTGTTATCGCCTCTTCGTATCTTCACCGAGAGGAGATAATGAAAATGAGTTTCTTCCCTTTAATCTAAAAGTCAAGGGGCTGGTCGGCCGATCCCTCCAGGTCATTAACAGAACCGATGTCCGAATCCTCGTCGTCGTTATCCGGTTCAACGTTTTCTATGTTCACGCTGTTTGTTTTTAGGCTGTCACTAGTAATTTTATTGAAAATTCCATCTGCAATGCGACAGAAACAAGTGGATGAATCATTGCAGACCTAAATTCTATTGTTGATGTTGCTAATGAATCAACAATATGGGGTATCTCTTTTGTTATAAAAACAGATGCAAAAAAAAATTGTTTCCACTCAATGAGAAACCTCGTATTTATACATAAAAAAATATTTACCACAATTGGGTTTAAACCCACGAGTCCGTGTTCCCGCAAATTCGACGCCATGAGGATCGACACACCAGCAGAGTCCGAGACCACTGTGACACTGAACACTTCGGAAATACCCTCGAGAATCACACATGGGTGCCACATCAGGTGATGTGCGTCTACGAACTGCAGCACACGGCCTCTCAGCTTTTGCGAAACATGCACACCATTCCTGGCCACTCATAGAAGCATCTCTGGAATTTTTAAGCAGCTCATTAGACACAGGAGAGGTCTCTAACTGAGTTTCCAAGAATTTAAATAAGAAAGTTATTGAATATCTATAAATCTATTAGCCACTGACCCATTTGTGTCGCAAGCATCGATGAATGGCTTGAGACAAGGCTCATTCTGATCATGCTCAAGCCCGTAAAGTTCAAAAAGTGAGATTTTTCGATCTCCATTAGTATCAAAATGCCCGAACATCCACCTCACCTCGGTTTGACAGCCAGCAGGGAAGTGCCCTATTGGAACAGTCAAATTAAAAATAACAAATAATACTTTGACGTATAATAATTCATATAATAATTCATATTTTCCTCTATAATCCTCCGAATATAATTCATCTGAAGCGTTAAAAAATTTTAATCACTTGCCTTTAGACTTGGTGTGTTGCCGACGATACTTAGCATCAGCCATAACTACTGAAAACCAATCCAACAAACGATTTGCCATCTCTGACTTGGATGCTGATGAACAGTCATTAGTCCCGGGTACATTTGATTTTAATTCTGTTGTATCCAAAGTCGACTTCATTGTCACTGAATTTTTGTTTACGTCATTGGCCATTGAATGTTTTATATCTTCCTCATACTTTTTATTGACCAAGCTCTACACAGAAATGATTATCTTTTGTCAACTGATATTTAAAATTACTCATTGACATTTTATCGTGGATTAAAAGACCGAATCATACCTAGATGTGTTATACGATATTAAATACAAGAAATTTCCTTACCTTTGTGCGTTTACCGTATTTAAGATACTGGTAATGATGATTGTCGAAGTTAAAGTCACGAGGCATCAACGTAATATCCCTATTTCGTCCAAGTTTACCCAATAATGATTTTTGGGGTTTAATTTGAAGGAATTTCTTAGTGTGGACACGAGGATCCGATCCATCTATTGAACATCAATAAATTATAGTACACCATACATTAAATTTTTAATTGGATTTTTAATGTACGAACACTAAAGTAGTAATGATGATCGTATCTATTGATCAGTTCGAGATGTAATGGAAGATAAATACAATCATAAATTACCCAACGATAATTTATTGCCTACTCACCTTTACATGGACAAAAGCCTTTGCATGCTATGTGAATCGATGTATGATGAATGCAGTTGTGGTACTCGAGACGGCAGGGTGAACTGTAGGTACGGTTGTCAATTCCACAGAGGAAGTTAGGCTTCACAACCGGACACTCCTGACACCTGAAACGTATTAATCCAGGATTAAGCCCAGTAAACCTGATTGCAAGGACTGTTTGGCTGTGCTATTGGAGCAATAATTCATGAATCTACATTATTCTACTCAAATTACCCAAATGCCGTTTCGAGATTAAAAAAACACGTTTTTCTATTGCTAGTTGAATATATTTTTCTATTTCAATGCTCACTTGGACTCGTCTTGATCCTCATCGTCATCTTCAGAGTCAAAAAATGCATCATCGTTCTCGCTTTCAATCGAATTATCATTGTGCATCCTCCTTTGTTGATTATTTCGAGATTTCGGCATAATAATATCCCTGGAACAATGACAACAAATAAGAGCTCGTTATTTTTTACTTCAAATGTTATTTCTTCATTCGTTGAAAATTAAGGTTTAATTGAACTTTAAATAATTTATTAGCTCACCCAGATTTATGAAGTTCCTTTTTCGATACGCATACCGCTGTAAATGTATCCTCCAGCAAACAGAGTTCTTTCTTCTTACAGTTCAAAGGGCGACATAGCTCACCTAAAGATTCAACATCAACTTCAATGATAACAATGACAATTATTAGACATAATCACGAAGTTTAACTCCTTGAAATGCAATTTGTTACAACTGTACAATGATTTTTTTCCCATTAATAATGAAGGCAACCGCCTGTAATTATGGAGCACTAATTTTTTTATTGTTAATTTCTACCGCAGCAATTTTTTACTGAAAAAATCTCTCAATTCAATTTAATTTCTCCTAATTGTCCTCCAAGTTTTACTTACTATTTGGGTCATTAATCCACAATTTCTTGTCCCCAACTTTCAAAATTTTTGTGTCATCCTGAAACAGAAAAATACTAATGAATGATTTTGTATTGAATTTCCAGGAACCGAATACCGCTGCAGCTATGAATATTCATCAACTATTAATCATACTCCCTACTAATGACGGCAATTTTAACTCTCCAATTACATCCCTTAGCGGTCGATTCTATTTGTGAACCGCACAGAGAGAGAAATGTTCAGTAAAAATGACAAAACGTCGTTGAAAACTTCGTGACGAATAATAAATATGATAAATGATTCTCATCGATGTTTAATAAATAAAGGGATAGATAAATAAAAAATGATTCTAATTCTATTTATTCTGAAATCAATACCCTCTACATATTATTCTCCCTTTTGGGCTCCTATGCATAGAATAGTGTATACGACCCAGGAGACAGAAGTAAATATTCATAAGATTTCACCCAGTAGTATTGGCACACGCCGTTTGCGCGCACAACAACCATCCCCGATAATTTAATTTATCAATGATTATAATGACAGTTGTGCGCCTGTGCGCATGTGCGAAATAAATGCGATTACCCGACGATTACAGCCGCTTGTGATGGGAACGACGTAGAGTTGCGTAAGCTGTGCTTCCTTTTTCTTCTTCACTGCTTCATTTGTCCCAATCGGATAAATATATATATGTATATATATGTATATGCTTACACCCTTGTTGTTACCACTAATGTACCACCCGATATTACCCTAATGAAGGGTGGGAGTACCCCACACCAAAACCCTGAAATCTCAAAATGAATTTGGAAATATTTGTCGTCGTTGCACGTCTGACCAAATATTCGGCTGTTCTACTGATCTCACAAGCATTTCAGGAATTTTCTGTGGTATGTATTTCATCAATCTGTCCCTATAATCGAACGAGGGGTGAATACATTAGGTGAATTTATTTTTTATACTGGAGGTAAATATATTATATAAATTATCGAATAATCCACATTCTCCGGATGTTATTACAGTTCAATATTTCTCGTTGTTACAATTCAATATTCAAAATGGGATTTTTGAGAAAGAATTATGGAACGATTTGACCCGCAATTATGACCTTTTGTTTCACTGATTAATTAATTATCTAATTTTATATTTGGATTTTTTTTCTGGAAATTTTGAGTAATTTTTTTTTTGGTTTGAATGGAGGCTTTGCACGAATAATCTCAATTCTCATGATATATTTATCCAGGTGGAGACGTTATCTGGGAAGTGACCCGGGCATTTTCGTTAATGGCTTATTAACTAAACCGCAACCCCCGAATAGTAACAAGATCTTTCGGGTATTTCATCCTTTCATGTACCTAAAAGAGCGGAGGGAATTTCGGTCTATCCTGTATCCCTTCATCCCTTAGTCATTGCTGTTAAGTTCACCATTATGCCGGTGGTATTTGCGTAACCAATCCTCTTATATTGAACATTCGTTGCATTCAAGGACAACATTTCATTCCTGACGCAATGCGCTTGGACGCATTGATCGCCAGTAAAATATAAGAGGGCTATGGAGATAATTTATCCCCTAATACATGTTACATGGACTTGAATTTATGTTGTCCTGGCGAATGGTATAATTTCTCTGCCCTCCAGGAAGGGCGAAAAAAAATGGTTTGTTGAGGCATTGCCAACCAGCCAACGACATCAATTTTACCAATTCAACATCCGGAATAATCTAGCTACTGTCTACGATAGGATCGCCTGTGAACAAATTAATATAAATAATGTATTTGCTATGAATTTGTGGGATAAAATGGAGAAGAAGACTCGTAAAAATAAAAAATGTGAGACACTCGAAGTGCCGAGTGTTACCAAAAAAGTTTTCCCCTGACGAAAAAGTTCTGCGATGCACCTGCGCTCTTTCAAAACACCACGGCAGCAGAGGAGTCGACATAAAACATTGAGGGATTAAAAATTGAAAGAAAAAGAAAACAAGTAGCAAGAGTGAAGGAGGAGTTAAATATAGAAAGAAGGCTTCTTCTACTTCTGTCACCGTGAGGGTAGCACACTTTGTATGCCAGAGGAGCGACAAACTTTATGCTCCCCTGACACAAGGGGATAGTACTGAACAATGTGAACGAAAAAAATTTTATGTTTACTTTAAAAAGTTTATGCATTTTTTGGAAAATCAATGGTTTTATGGTTTTAAAAATTCGGCAATTTTTACTGCTCCTCGACAGAGCTGGCGAAATTTGGTGAAAGAACAAAACTAAATTTTTTATTGTAATCCTTATGGAATTTAATTTTTAAAATTGATAAATCATTAACTGGGGTTGATTTTTGGAAGTGCTTTTGATGTTTAGATAAATAATTTTGATAATTTCAATTTTATTCCCTCGAAAGCACACGTTGATGTCGACTTTTCCTATCGTCCACCCGCAGAAAAAAGCTTATCGCGTCGTTCAAGGTTCAAACTTTTCATTATCATTCCCATGTGCCTCGCGTCACGTAGATCGATTTTCGTCGTATTACCTAATTGTCCACGTTCTGCTCAGGGCTTGAACAATCGCAGTAAAAGAAAAATTAAAAAATTAAGTGAGGAAGCAAACAAAGTCTTCGCTTTTTTCTGTAATTGTCTACCCCATAAAGAACGCAAAACGATGAGAAGAATAAAATCAATCGAACAATTGCTAATAGAAAATTGCGAAAATTTTCTTGTTGCAGATTTGATCCCTTACCTCTCACAGATCGTAGACTTGAAGAAAATGATAAAAGACAACGGTAGAGCCAACCGTAAAATAGTGAAATCAATGATTTGAAGGATTAAGACATATTTTTAAAAAATAAGTCCTCAATGACATTTCTATTGTATTAAAAAAATGTATTGTCTTTGTTATTTGTCACGGGGATTTCTCTCGCATATTCCCCAGTCCTCCGACCTCATCAACGATTATTCTTCTAAAATTCGATTAATTACGATACTCACCTCTTCCGCAAATTCAAAATCCCCATCGAATTTTCGTTTACAGTCACCACCAGTGATCATGATGAATGACACAGCACTCAGGAACACCCAGCAGACAAGCCGCCCCATCATTCACTCCTTTCAATATTCACTATTTTTCCGTCGCTTCTCCTGCCCTCAACCCCTCACCATTAACACCAACTAAAATGACAATAATTTTGCGAATCTCACCGGATCCTCTTCTTTCTGATCCTCTGAAATTTGATGGAAAAACCCGTAAAGCCGTAAACCGTGAGGATCGAAACGCGAAACTATGTAAAATTTACAGAAAAACAAACTCGCACAATTGCTCATTCACCAGGAGGCAAAGCCGGATTACCAAAAACACGGGGTAATCCACGCAGACCACTGACGAAATGGCAATAGTCAGGAAAAATAATTGATAATTAAATTCAGTGCTGCTCAATATTAAGTATCGAAAGAATTGTGACTGCCAACGGAGGAAAAGGCATAGGATAATTCCCCGCCGACGCACTGACACACGGTGGGCGCCATTGGTAGAAGCTCAGGGCGTGCGCGCGCCTCTTTCTTCGCTGTATTTTCACAATACACTGATACATGGGGAGAAATTTTGTGATCTTCTCTCATGGAGGGTGGTAATATGAACAAGGGTACACTCTGTATATGGCACTTTGGCTGTGTAGTAACGTCCATTTCCACTGCAAAATCGTTCGCGCGAGCGCATCATTGACGAACACATGCAGTCGATACCTGTAAATTGCGCCGGTTCCAACTTTCCATTCGCTCTTCCACACTTTTTTTTTTTCCTCGATTTATCTGCATGTTCCAGTGATCGTAAAGTTTTTTTTTTCAACTATACTGTCAATTTACGTCTTGACAGCGTTCTCACTGTGAAGAAAACAACGTAATTTTGGGTTTTCAAAGAATATTCTACGGATAACTATAAAAGTCCTTTTATTTGCTATACAACCTTCAGGAGTAATGGACAATCATGCTTCTTAACCTGTATGGGATCAGGATCTATTGTGCAATTTCACTGGATCCGTTTTCCTCGATATCTTTCGAAATTATCTATCGATATGTAATGCGAGATAATAAAAATTGATAAAGCTGCAGTCCTTGAAAGAGGAGAAAGAATGTAGAAACAATTGGAGGAATATTGGTTGCTGTACCCACTGTGGAATATTATGAAAAGAAAATTCATAGCTTCGAACCCATTTGTCCATCTCTCACAGCCTTGAGTGGGCCTTGGCTTCATTTGAGGTGCACGTAGTGCCATTTATCGACTGCAATTGAATGACATAAAGCAATTAAATACAGTTACTCCCCACCTCCACTTCAGTCTTCAGTGATTTTTCGTTCTGTTCAGTGATGACTTATTTGGATTTTTTTAATGAATTTACCTATTGGATCGATGGGAGAGCCTTCAGCACATTCTGGTGACTGCTTGTAGACTTCCTCAGCGGCAGCAGCATCGATTTTGAACTTGCAGTCCTGGACCGTACCATTAGCACTAGAAGAAATTATTGATGTTATTTTTTTTCAACTTTCGAAGAACGATAACGTACCAGGAAATTCCAGTGGGTGGGGTTTCCCGCTTGATGAGATTCTTCCAGTGCTCATGTACCTCGCCAACGATATTCAGCGCAAAATCACGTGGCTTCGCGTCACCATTGAACGCGAATTGATTCTCGGGTTTTCCGTCAGGAATTTTATAGATCTTGAACCACTCGACTGTCGCCTTCAGAAGGCCGGGGTAGTGTTTCTCGATGTCAGAAATATCTAGAGTGCGAATAATGATTGGGAATTAACGACAATTGAATAAAGTGTCATGTGACAGGCATTTGTTTAATGAAAATCGACATCACCGTTCATCTGGTCAGCAAGAGGATCGTTGACGTCAATCACAATGATCTTCCAGTCGGTTTCACCTAAGAAAAGATCATTAAATCATCACAATGATTACTATAATAATTAATAAATATTAATTAATTTAAATCGCAGACAAAACTGAGAGAAATTTAACCTTCATCGATCAGAGCCACAGTTCCCAAAACTTTAACCTTGAGAACTTCCCCTCGTTTTGCAATCCTGTAGCCAATCTCAAGGACATCAATGGGGTCATTGTCTCCTTTGAAACCAGTTGCTTCATCCAAAATTTCGGGGTTTTCCCACGTCTGTACAAGAAAAAATATTACGATAGAATAATTTAAAGATAAATTTTTTTCAAGTTGTATTTTTTTTACCTGCGGTAAAGCACCATAATTCCAGATGTAGCCGTGGTGAGGGAAACAGTTGGCAACAAAACGTAGCTTTCCATTTTTCATATCTTGTTTAATAGGATTGAGAGTCTCTTTCAGATTAATTTCCATTTTTGCATTTGTCCATCGTGGTACCTCCACAACCATGTGGAATACCTTGTTCGCCTCATCGGCGTAGAGAGGAATGTCGTGCATCGGAGAAATGAACGTGTCATCTTTTTCTGCAGGAAATTTTCCGAATTTCGAAAGCTTTACAGTAAGAACTCGAAGGTGACGTTCTCTGGGAGAGAATACCCAGATTTTCGAGAAGAAATATTTCCTCGGAATGGGGGGGAGGGGGGTATTGGAGAATTAATGAACAATATTTTCTGTTGGATTTTAATTTTAAAGGATCATTTCATTCAAAAGGATCCACTGTACAGTCATCAGAATAAGGAGATGGATTATTCAACCGACAAATCAAAGAATCCAATTTTTCTAGTTCAGCCATTTTAGAAAGCAACTGCTTGAGTAATTCTATTCCCATTTGACCTTTAAATAATCACGTTAAAATCCACGTAGGAAGTCGTGGTAATAGAAATAGACAAACACACCGCAATTAAAAAATAACGACTGATTACCGAGCGTTCCGGGATTGGTCGAATCATCTGTAAGGTTATGACCGTGAATTGTACTATCATACTTACTGAAGTATATTCTGAAATCTGTGGTATTCGGTGCACCACGCTCCAGGGTAGTATAAGACATGTTCAATCTCGAATGTTCACTGCTTAATGGACTTACGAAATTAATAAAACGATCAGTCAGCACTGAACTCAGCGGAATTCTGATTCTGTTCAAACGCCACAAGCGAAAAGCATGCAACTTGGCCAGTGCCATCGTGACATCTGTTGGTGACCATCACAACTTGATTCGGATTTTTTTATCGAACGATAATCTCTTATCAGTTGAACGGCGGTCAAATCCTATGAAATTTAACGAGCCACTCCATCATTATTATTTAATTATTATTAAATATTTGAAACATTTCCTAAGGTTATCATTGAAGAGATTAAATTTCATCTAATTTACACATCATTTTATTATTTGATCTATTCAGCGTATATTAAAATGTGACTAAGACATGAATGGGAATTAATTGTGAGATAGATATCAACCAAAAAGCTCTCGCAATTAATTTAAATGAGACTTGATGAAATCAAGGAAGTGAGTAATCCTTGTGTATACACCAGGAATTCCCGGCTCAGCACATCGATAACCGAATGAAACTACACCAATGGCATAAAACGTTTTGTTCTTTGGATACATCAGTGGACCCCCGCTGTCACCCTGAAAATTAGTAGATTTTCGTGTCAATGAGAATGGGAATTCCCAGAAGAATGAGTATTTCAATCAACGAACAGATGAATGAGATCGTTTACCTTGCAGGCGTCCTTGCCACCTTTTGCGAAACCCGCGCAGATCACTCGCTCATCAATTACTGTGGTCTTGAAACGGTTGAACGCGGTTTTGCAATTTTCTGGCGGAACAACAGGAATTTGAAGCTGCTGGAGGTGACTGGAACTGGGTCCTCCTGAAAGAGAAAGAAGTATTTTTAAAAAATTATCATTTAACTAGTTCATTTGGTGTAATTTATACTCACGGAAATAAATAGATCCCCAGCCAGCAATAAACGGCAATGAATTAACGTAATTTTTGTTGTAAAGCTCATCAGGCAGTGGTAAACAGATCGGCCGGATCAACTCTGTGATTCCATAGGAATAATCCAATGAGTAATGCATGACTGAGAGAAAAATTACAGTCCTTAATGAAGCATATTATTTTAATCATTACCGGAAAATTCTACATCATACGCCAGTCTCAGCACCGCGATGTCATTAGTATATTGAGTCTCGCTGTACTGCGGGTGTTCGTGGACTTGCTCAATAGGAACATCTATGGGACTCGCACCATCCTGAACATCATCATCGAGATCTAGATCACCTAGACGCACTAAATAAAGATCGTTGAGACGGTGAACGCAGTGGGCAGCGGTTACAACGTGTCGGGAGGACACGAGACTTCCAGCACAAAGCCATCGCGGTTTATTCGACGCTGTCTTTGAACGGTATCCCAATGCTACGATCCAAGGCCAAGCACCTGCGACAGACGATGATTGACAGTACTAATTATCGATGGATAAAAAACATGTTCAGTATAAATCCTTCCTATTTTTCACTTTCAGGAATCCAATAGATCACAATTTGAAATTCAAATCACTCATTAATTCTCAACCCGAACCCAAAAAAACTGATTTTGTTTTTAAAAATTATTCTGTGATAGAAAATATAATTTGCTTACCCAATTTGGCTGGCGCACCTCCAACGACCCGCGTCCACTGATTGTTGGAAATAGCACCACAAACTGGGGCATAAATCGGCCAGTAAGGATTTGATTGCGGTAGAGTGACAGATGTATCACGTGGACGACTGGGAGGGATAGGGTCGTCATCATCCTCGAATGCCCTGTTACCACCCGGACAACATACGATGGGATTTGAACCGTCGAATCTGCAGACCGAGCGCCTCAAAAAATTTCCTGCCGAATTACCATCTCTCCTCAAAAGCTCAAGGAGCGGCTCGCACTCTCTGACATTGATGCATATGCCACTTCTACCCAGTGGATTCACGCAACTTTCTATAGCAAACAAGTTTCATAATTCCAGTGTAGTCAAGGTATTTCATGAATTTAACGTCACTGAAAATAACATTTTTATTTCTATTAAAAAAAACTTGATCTGTGCTTCCTCCACAGATCACCAAATATGACGTCTTGAACGCTAATTACTGATACCACATTGAATATTGAGTAGGGTAACACGATTGAAATTTTTGCTGACGTAATTTACGAAGAATTTCCATATACATTAACGAGATTTTTTATTTTCCAGTGGAATCCCCTGTTATTTGATCTGCTTCGCTTTAACATTAAAATCACGTGAATTCACTCTTTTTCTCATCTTGTCCTGTGCAATTTTTCAAAATATTCCAAATTAGAAAAATCTTCGTTGGAATAATTAAATCAATAATGACAAGAGTAGTATCAATTCCGTCTCCGCGAAAACAGGATTAAGAGATCTCGAAATTGAATGTTCAACGACCTTGCTGATGATGATGGAATTCGAACACGCACTCCATCGAATGGAGAAACTCAATACCTTGACCCAAGACGTGATGTCTTGTTTTGAATTTCTAAAAATTTAAAAATTCTGACTCACTGACCCTGCGAGTGTATCGACGTTACTGAGAGTAGTCCCACGAAACTGACGATCACCAGTTGTAAATGATGATCCCACATGTTTCGTTTCTAGAAAATGGAAATATATAATAAAGTACTACCTCCTTAATATGGATAACGGGAAAAAAAATGGAAAAATGAGAGAAATGTGGTAATATTTTTCCATGAATCACAATCATATACTTGAATTCACTAATGAGAAAATTATGTTTGGTGTCTCATCGTTGAAAAAATTTCACGAAATTCCTGCTGGAGACGTTAATTTTTATCATTTTCATCCTCTCATGCGTGTCAAGAGCAATTCAAATTCAAGGACGATCCAACCGCAGCGTTATAATTTCAATTACTCACTCAGTTCGCATCAAAATTTACGGTAATGATTTTCGCGTGGTTTTTCCCTTTATTACAAAATCGGTAACAAGAGGCGCACTCATCCGATTCATTTCCAGGCAGAAACCAAAATTCTCAATTAAATCAGGAATAAAAGTCACGATTGACAGACAAACGCGTAAAAAAGATGTCAGGCCTTTGACTTTGTCAATAATTTATTGCAAATTATGTCTCTCATTATTCTCCCTTTATTGATTCCCTCTGAACACGAATCAATAAAATCTATAACAATATTTATTTGTTCGACGATTTGCAATCTGATCTATCACATAATTTTAAAACATAATCTGCTCATTTCAAAGAATTCTTTGCAACTTCTATCATTATTACTTATGTAGCAATAATATCATGATATGTTTATCGAAATGTAAAAAGAGCAATTGCAAATACTAAAGATTTATCATATTTCCAGTCGAGTGGGAGTAATTGACAATAACAACAAATTAACATTGAATTATCGCTCGTACCTTGATCGACGACTATGTGATAGATTTCGACAGATCTGAAAACGCGTGTAACACCTGTAAAATCTATCTCCGAAGATCACTGCTGCGACACACGATCACAAGGTGACTGATGCTTTTAACTGCCGGCTACATTCTCTTTATATCCAGCGAATGAGAGTCTGCAGGCGTTCAATGGAGTGATGGAACCGGTCATTAGCTAGGTAACTCATTGTAGTGCTGAAGAAGGATAATTCTTTGATGTTTAATCACTGCAATATTTTTTTTTCTTCACTCCACCCGAAATATTCCAAGATACCTATCTGAACGTAACAAAAAACAGGAACATTAAACATAAACACAAAGAATATGAATAAATAAACATTTTTACCAAATCATTCTATATCCCAGAGCTTCTGCTACTGAGGGCACCCCAAAGCTCTTTTCCACCAACAGTAGCTTTCCGGAAAATTATTCAATGAGGTATAAAGTGTCATTAACAATACATCACCATTAAATCATAATGATTAGAGAATCAGATAAATGCAGTCATTTGTAAATAATAAACCGGATGGATCTATTGTGCTTGATTTCAGGGAACAAATTATATATATGTTTATATAATTTCACAGTATTTGGTTTCTATTTTTAAAAGAGGAAACGCGAGTATTCCCCGCTGATTTTTTAAATAATTACTCGAAACGAGTCATCTATAGAAAATTAAAAGAAAACACATTTTTCATTTTATTCAATGGAAAAAATAAAATCACTTCTAATGGGCATTATAATTTGATTATTTTCAGAATTAATTTGTTGACATGTGCAGGATATTTTTGGAGATTGTTTACCAAGTTTCAAAGAAAAAAATGCAAAAATATTCCGTATAACGTTTATTCTATTATCCTAATTCAACAATAAAACCAGTACAATCAATAATACACTAGCTAGCAGGATATTTACAATTAAAGATATGGAATTTAGGATGAATAGAAAATTATTATTATCATTGTCATCGTCATCAACTGACAATGTTATTTAATCAATAGGTAGTTTCATTCCTAAAGATGTTGGCATTACACAATGATCTATAAAAATAATAATAATATTAATAATGATAACAATGTTAGTAATAATGACGCTTATAATATATGTAGAAAAAAAATCAGCACCTTTATCATACTAATTGTCTCATGATTGATTTGATTTAATTCTACTTGAATTGTTTCATTCCATTGATTGAGTTTTTATATTATTCAACAAGATCAACTATCTAGGGGACGATAAGTCTACACACTTAGGAAAATTGTTTATAAGACGTGATTTACAGGTGAAAACGTCAATTTGTCACTGCTCTCCTCTCTCTCAACGGAGAAAGGAAAATTTAATTCCTTTCAACTTCCGAAAACTCCATTATCATTATTAATAATATCTTTCCTCCAATTTGTTGACAAATTTCCATAAAAATAACGTAGCTATATAAAGAATATGGGAATGAAAAGTTAATAAATTTTAATGATATGGATTTCACCGGAGCCTTGCAAGTGTTTAATTCGGCAATCCATGCCAAATGAGAATTGAAGCATATTAAATCACCCGTAAAGGTAGCAGATGAGATTATAAATTAAAAATAAAGACTAGTTTTTGTTCAGACAATTTGTCCAAAGACTTTAAAATGTTTTAATTTAAAAAAATCGATTCACATGCAGAAAATATTGAATATTTAAAATTATTCTGCCGTTTATCAAGAGGCGAAAAAAAAAGTGTCTACTCGATTGAATTTCGGAGAAGTTGCAATTTTCTATTACTCAATTTAACAGTCTTTGAATTATTAAACTGACCAATCCCTTATGTAATATGGTAGTGGAAAGAGAACCATGAATTATCTTCAGCATGTACAATTTGAAAATTGCTATATACCCTAATTTTACTTCGAAAATATTATATTTTCTTGCTCCTTAAAGTTCAGTACTAGATCTGTTTGATGAAAGATAAAATGCAATTGCTATCAATTTTTTTTTTCTTGACAACTCGTGAGCAAGTGTCTATTGGAGCTGAATTATTCATTGTCCTTCGTGTTTCCATACACCAAAAAATTAATTGGATAATAATAATAATAATAATAATAATAATAATAATAATAATATAACGGGTCATAGTTGATCTTAAGCTAAATAGTTGCAGATAACTCTTTGCGTGGAAAAGTTTCAATATCAACACGACATATTGGACACCGTTTGTTGGTACATAGCCATTGGTCAACACAATCTTTGTGGAATAAATGCATACAAGGCAGTCTTCTAACACTCTCACAGTCCTCAAATTCCGACAGACATATTGTACATTTTTCCATATCCTCACCACTTTCCAACTTCTTAACCAGTTTATATTTATGAGGGAATGTGTGACTCTCAATAGACTCTTGAGTTGCTCCACAATTAATATGCGACATACGTCGTAAATCAACAATTCTCATATAATTTTCGAGGCCTGCCGTTATATGTCGAGCTTGCTGCAATACAAATTCTGGCAGTGGTACTGGATACGGTGCTATCTCAGTCGACACATTGTTCGGCATATGAGGTGAAATACTAATATGTAAATGTGGCATTCTGGCCATGGACGTTGTTTGATAAGGATAGGGTGTTATAGGTGACCAGTGATACATGTGATGATGAACATGTTGATGAACTGGTATTGTTGGTATATTATCACTTGCCTGGCTGTTCTCAATGTCGTCATTTCTCATTTCATTTAGCACAAGTGGGACTGGATAAGGTGGTTGATTGCCAATGCTGACTAGTGCAGTTGGGCCACTGGCCTCTGGATGACTGTAGACTGTTGGTTGCTGTGGCAGTGGTAATTCAGGGTGTCTTGAGTAATTATGCGGTTGGCTTGAGTTGTTATTGATCAAGCAAGGATTTCTGGGTGGTGGAAGTGCGTCTGGATTACTGGAATCAACGATGTAACGATCAGCTTGGTATGCCCCAGGATGAGCAGCTGGTGGTGGCTGTTGGTCTGATGGTGATTGCTGCTGCTGCTGCTGCTGCTGTCGCTGCTGTCGCTGCTGCTGATGCTGTTGTTGGAAATACCGTAGAGCCGATAATCTCGAGTACAATGTGCGCCGCTGAGTTTCTTGCATTCTCTGCTGGCGCAGCCAGATGCGCTGATGAATTGGATGTATTTGATAGCCTGTGCTACCACCAGCATTTGGCGGTCTGTCATACAGAGATCGATGGTCTTGACGTTGGTATACATGATAGCGTGATTGCATCATCCGCCGCATCCGATTGAAATTATGACTTGCATGTGCACAATGTATATGTTTCCTGAAATATGTCATAATAATGATTTAATTAATATTTGTTTGTAGCTGATAGTTTTATTGGTAAATATCACATAAAAGGCGTCTTATCATTTATCAAAATGATTCTAAAAATATTCAATATCAAGCTAATGAACGTATTGAATGTACCTTGGTCTCTGTACCCCCGATACTTGTGGCTGCAAAGTATGACTGGAACTCGCTTGATCAGCGTGTTCTTCATCAGATTCAGCAGTTAAATCAACAACAGGCACTGCCTGCTTCCGTTGCTCCTGCTCTTGATCTCCATTCTGATTAGCCTAAATTAATAAATACATGAATTTGATTATTTTCGATTAAATAATCAACTATTTTGGACAACTCTATTATCATACATTAATTGTCCCCAATACTTTGACTGAATCATCTTCGTCGTCACTCTCGCTACTGGAAGTGGACCAATCTAGTTGCAAATCAGGCGCCGACGGCGTATCGTCAGATTCTAAACGGGATAATATTGTTCATTATTATTATTGCTATAGTTATGTAGTAAGAAATAAATAACCCAGTGGTTTTTAATAGTCAGATATGAATATGCAAAATTTACGGCGATTGGGGTGTGATACACTCTGGGAGATGGCAACTGACTGCGGATGAGTCTGATAAGGCGCTGAATCACTGACGACTGACTCACCACTGTTGATTTCAGCAATCGTATTGCCCGGATAATTATTAGCAGTTCCCGTAATACTAAAAATTGTTGATTAAATTAAAATCAAAACAGGTTATAATTATCTCGCTGGATAGGATAGTGTTACCTGTAATCGACTGGTACGTCAATAATCCTCGACGGTCCTGCAGTACTCACAAAATCCCTCTGAGGGTTATTCACCGGTAGCTTGTCCAGCTCATTTCTATTATATCGTGTTGACAACGATAATTCTCTATTTCGCATCATATTTCTTATTCGATAACTCCCGTACGGTTCAATGCAGAATCTCGAATGGCGCATATTTTGATGATTCATACGGGCTTGTCTTCGCTCAAACAGATATCGCTCCACAGTTGTATTTTGCGATGCATAGGATGGATAGGGAAAACAATCACCGGCTTCTGGACGATTGCTTGGATTTGTCAATTGCTCAACTCGATTTCGCGAGTCAGTTTCCTCAATTTCAGGCGTCATATTTCTTATTCGAAAACTCTCGTACAATCTGGTACACAATCCTGAGTCGCGGATAGTTTGATGATTTACGCGTGCTTGTCTTCGTTCATACAGATACCGCTCCACAGTTGTATTTTGCGACGCATATGATGGATAATCGAACTGATCACTGCTCTCTGAGTGATTCGCTGGGTTTGTCAATTGCTCGATTCGATTTTGGGAGTCTGTCTCCTCGATATCGGACTCGGCAAATAAATGATCGAATTCCATCTCAGTACCTATAAATTTTTACATCATAAAAAATATAAAATGGAATTTTGTGTTCGGTTGTGTATGTCGACGCTTTTTGGAGGATATTCATTTGCTCCGGAAATATTAATTATTTATTCGTTGGGATTTAACGAGATACTTCAACACTTTGAATATTTTTTACCTGTTGGGCATCGCTGAGGTGATGGATCTGCAGTTGACGTGAATGCAGTATCAAAAATGTCAGCTAATGATGTAGAATTTGTATCAACAGAACCAGCTGCACTGTCGTTATTGAATATTTCATTACGATTATCTGTTTTCCCTCTGTGCCACACATCTTCCGTCTTCTGACTGTCTTCCATTTCCAGTTAGTCTAATTGTGGAGAATAAGATATTTCAGAATTGCAACTGGGATTGGGTTTTCCTTCTCTCGTTTTATGCAGAAGTCGTTTGAAATTTATTTTCAATGTTTCTACGAGCATTAAAGATGGGAATTCAGTCGATCACTTAGATAAGACGATAACAATTGCGAATTTTGCTCGCTCCGGAAAAATACAATTTTATTAATGCCATATTAATTTATTGCTGATTGCATTCATTATGTCTGTGATCGTACTGGTTGGGTATTGACAGGAAAATGGTTTTAAAAAACTACTGTGCAATAGTGTGTGCGTATATGTGTGTAAAAAATTATAGAGCCGTTGTAGACTAGAATATTTTATCAAGGTTATCATTGAAATTAAACACTGGTTGGTCCATGTGTGTCGAATTGTTTTGAAATCTACGAGATTTCAGAGTTTGGTAGACAACAATCGTTGAATAAAAAACGAAAAAAATGAAGAAAATGCTGTCTCAATGTTCTGCAAAAAAATATTCATACCTTTTTGTGAAGTGATGCTCTCTAACTTATTCTTTGCTCTCCAATTCTGTAGTTTTTGCAGGTTTATCTGCGGATGAATCTTTTCTTACCACGTCATTTTTCAACAAGACTTTTTTCCTCCATTTCACTCATTAATTTTGCAGCCACTGTGATTTAAGAAATTTACAATTACGTCACAACACACAAAGATGATTCACTTTTCCATCAAATCGTTGTATACATTGCACATGTGGTAGAAAAAAATATATTCAACAGTAAATTCATGGTGGTTAATAGTAAAATAATACAACTGATTGGAGTTGATTGATAGATTGTCATTGCATTAAATACAGAGCGTAATAAAGAAGGAGAAATAATAACTTAACCGAGAACGCACGATTTTATGTAGATGAGAACATGGTTATGTTAGTTCACTGCATCACCACTCTGTGGGGGGGAGGATCGAGTTCAGGAGGTGCCGTATGATGGCGTCACTCAGCATTTTTTTGTTGGTTATGTATTCATGAGCAATTCGTAAACATTATAAACAAATACATCAAGTTATTTCCATACTTGATGTAGAACTTTCAAAAGGTTTTCGTTTCACAAATAATTCTGATAGTAATATAATTGGTAAATAACGTAGTGTTGGGATTGTTCACTGGTCCAGGAATATTGAAATTAATTTGACAACTCAGATTGAAGATCATGGTGAGTAATAATGGATTGTCTCACTGAAATGTTCTGTTTTTCTGTTGTATAATTATTTATTTCATTCCAATAACTGAGTTTGCAAAAGTTATCTGGTTTTATTTAATCATATTTTTTTTCCAGGCTCGTAATGCAGAGAAAGCTATGTAAGTTGAAACTGAAATAGAAACGGCTTTTGCAGTTTTTTTTGGTAATTTTCATTCGATATGGAATCTCAGTATGTTATTTAAATTTTCCAATTGTTATTTAGGACAACATTAGCTCGATGGAGAGCGGCTCAGAGCGGTGAAGGTATAAAAAAAGAACAGGAAAGACGACCATATCTTGCTTCGGAGTGTCGAGACTTGAGAAAAGCCGAAAAATGGAGAATGCAAATTATTCGAGAAATTGCAAAAAAAGTTGCGCAAATACAAAATGCGGGATTGGGTGAATTCAGAATACGTGATTTGAATGACGAGATTAATAAGTTACTGAGGGAAAAACGACACTGGGAGGCTCAAATTAAGGAACTGGGAGGTCCTGATTACTCACGCGTTGGACCAAAAATGTTGGATCATGAAGGACGCGAGGTAATACAAGCAATCGTCGCAATAATAAAATTAGTAATTTATTTACTAAATGGTTATTCGATCGTCCAAAACACGTTTTTAATCGATTACCAAATTGTGGGTGATTTAGGTACCGGGAAATCGAGGATATAAATACTTCGGAGCTGCCAAAGAATTGCCAGGAGTCCGGGAATTATTCGAGCAGGAGCCACCACCACCTCCCAGAAAAACACGAGCAGAACTAATGAAAGACATTGACGCGGATTATTATGGATACAGAGATGATGACGATGGAATTTTACTACCTCTCGAACAAAAAATGGAACAAGAGGAGCGAGAAAAAGCTGTAAGAGACTGGGTACCACCTAAAGACATAACGCCTGAAGATCCTGAATTTGACACTAGGCAAAAAACCGTGCCATCACAAGAAGACATTTGTCAGGCATTATTAGCCAGAAAGAAACAAGAATTATTGGAAAAATATGTTCTCTAAAGCTTTTTATTAATTCATTGTACATGAAGGTTTTGGAATAAAAATTCATTGTATTGAATTTACTAAATATTTCATCTTTATCATCAGCTTAGGTGGATATTTCTATAATAAGTGATTATTAATTAGTACGATCTGTATGCAATTGATTTTTTTTTGCTTTTTTTTACAAAACGCCATAAATATTAATCGATACACTGTAATGTGGTAACATTTAGTCAAGATTTTTTGTTCTAAATTTTTGTGCAGTAGACGTACAAATTTCAATGAACTAGGGTGAATAGTCCAGTGTTGAAACGAATACACGTCGTCAAACATCAATTTAAGAAAGTTTTATTGAGTTTATAAACACGATATTGATTAGAAAAAGAACAAAAGTTCCATTCTAGGGTTCAAACACTGGTCGATTCATCCTCTATATTTCATTGACCAAAAGAGAGTGCAGTTGTTTTTCCCTTCTTTTTCTTATGAAAAACACTTTGTATGGATTCAAAATATTGATTGTTAAATGTATGATTCAATTGTTTCACGTGATCGATGAAAAAAAATCCACTTATGTCATGATCCGAATAAATTTAGATAGTGAATTCATTGTTTGTTGTACATTTCAATGTCTTTATTTCAACATTCAAGTGCCTTCGGTCTTGCAATACTTTTATTATTTAATTATCGATTCATTAATATTTTGAAGATAATTCCGTCCCATCTCGTTCATTGAAATAAAGGAATCTAATGTCATTCTATTCCTTGCATTTTCATGAATGCTGCACGTGCATCAGTCACTCAATTATCATAAAATGTAATTTGAGATTACGAGGACCCATTTATGGATTATGATATTGCTCGGCCATTATCAAATGACTAATATATTGCGTCCATATCGTCACAACATTCCTCTCTTTATTATTCATTGTTTATTATTGAGTCATTATAAAAATGTTATTATAGTAGGTTTCAATTATGTAGGAATTGGAAAATTATTCAATCTAAGTGATTCAATCCATTAAATTCTCCCCCCATCCCGATTAATTTTTATTACGATTTTAATATGTTTCTGAGTCCTTGTAACTTTATTATTCGTCTATTAATGGCCATTTCGCGGGGAATGACAGAATTAATATTTAGTAAAGAGAGTATCGTCTTTAAAGGGGGAATCCTTCGCAATTTGTCAACCTCTACAGCGGCTCAATCGATCTATCGAACATCTAAAAAATGGCAATCATGCAGGATTCAATTCGTTTTACCCCATCTTTCACGGTAAAACTATATTTCTATTTTTAATGCTCTTTAGAGCATCAAATGATATCACTCTATAGCTCTCGCCAGCGGTTTTCAAGTTTCAGGGGATTCCCCCTAAATAATCATGTTACGTATATATTACATCTGGAAAAATTAGAAATTCAACAATTTGCTTTTAATCTCATGGATTAAACAAGTTAAATTTTGACCAGCAAAATCATCCACTTATTTTCGTCGCATTAAACTAAGTTTAATTTCAATGAAGTACATTTTTACTAAATTTGAGTAATTAATCTGCTCCTATAATCGATATTCATAGTTGAAATCAAGTGATCGTTCAACGTAATCCCTTCAGCCAAATATTATTAATATTAAAATCACAATTTGCCATTATAATGTACTTTATATGAGTTTTGCGTCGTATTAAACACCAAAGCGTAACGTGCGTGATTCTTTATTTCTTCTCAAGTAGTTGTAAAACGATTCATATGAATAAAAATTCTTTTTTTACGTCAATCGGCGTAAAAGTTGCGTTATGAGGAAAAAAATCTATGTAAGCAGTTCTTTTAGGTAATGATATTATCCAAAACAGATAGTCATTTGCAGTAGAGAAAATTATTTACCGAAAAATCGATGTTAATAATAACTTAATATATTGTTAAGCAAAATCACGAGTGTATTAGTCATTTTCATTCTTTGTGCTGTTAATACTGTAATAAGTCGAGGAAAAATAATACAAGTGTGAGGTAAAACAATAAATAATGACGTAATATTTTGCAATTTTAACGACAAGAGGAAAAACTATCCATTTTGCTACATGTCATTGGATAAATTCTAAGAAATCAATGTCAAAATACCGGACTAATACCGGATACAATTTCGGTTTTTTTCTCTTTGACGTTGATTCGAGTATATAATAACAAACGGACAAGCGTTGAGGAGCGTTGAAAAGGCACAAAACGTAAAAATGAAGATCAAAGGTGACGTTTTTATGTCGCTTTTTGTTCTCTTTTGTATTTTTTTTCAGGCACGAATGGGATATAAGAAATCGGCGTGCCATGGATTTTCTTTACTATCGACATTTTATGTTTTTGCATTCTTTACACATGTTTAGGTTGCTTTTTTTTCACCGTAACAATAATGACGAATTAAGGTCACCGGTGAATCGATTTTCACCATTGACAAGAATTACAACTTGACGACAAATCGATAAAAACGAGAAACTCACCACCGCCTAAACTTTAGGACGGGAAAAAATTGGCACACTTTATGCCCTAAAGTGTTTCAATATTTTATTTCTCACCTGTTTACTTATCGCAAATGAAAAACACATGGTGTCTTACCATCAAAATGTTTTTTAGTTAAACAATTGATAGAAATTGATTGACCTCAATACTCCCTCCTCATTAGAAGGGAGAGAAGCCCCGAGCACCGTCCCAACTGTGCTCTCCACTCAATTAATTTTCTTCAAGCACTGAAGACCAACGATTTCCAAAAACAATTTGCAAGATCAAAAGAAAATTCAAAACTTACGGTCGTAGAAGTGAGTGCCAACGCTGCAATTGTGTAGGTGAACGTGCTGAACGCATGTCATTCCAGTGTTGAAGTTCCTCTGGTCCTGAGCTATTGAGTCCTAGACACAACCAGCCGATCATTTCACGTCCCTTTTTGCCCATCGCTGAGCGTCGTCGATTGTAGACACAAATAAACAGTGTAACATCCCCCAGCTGAAACAGAGCAACCTGAAAGATGAATGTTTCCTTGTAGAGTGGATTAGGTTGTGCACGTCTGAGTCCTGTCTTGGATCTCCCCATTTCATGTCCATTACTGTCGACGAGCGTGAGCTTGACATAGGTGTCAGGTGGTTTGGTATCACTGCCACCACCGCCTCGAAAATGTGATCCCTTTATTATCTCCACGGACAAACGTCCAGTAGTACCATTATAAGCAAGACCAATGAGTATCTCAGCAATACTCCCCCCTTTCATACTGCTCCCATATGGAGGTGTTGTTGGTGATGCATACGATTGTACTGATTGTTGAGAGCCTGTTGAATCACTTCGAGTTAAACTCGTCGTTGTACCCCAGTCATGAACAGATGAGCGCGGTGGTGGTTGTAATGGTAGACAGAGTATTGTCTCCAATTGGAGATTTATCTGATCGAAGCAAACACGTGCTTCCCCCAGCAGTCTCTCCCGTCGCATTCTTCCACTCCACTGATAAACCCTCAGTCTCACTCCCATTGCATTGACATCTTCGGGATTGACTCGAGGCAGTAAAAAGCTCTCCATATACTGCGGTGAACAGCCCTGACGTACCCGAGTCTTGCGTCTTTGTTTTTTCGATGGCAGCAGAACAAGTCTCACTTGGCTGCCACCAATGCCAGCTGGATAATTTTTTCCCTGAAGAACTTGTACTGTCATCTCGCGCATTGGTGCATCGTACAGAAAAGCCACTTCCAGACAACCAAACTCGTCCATTGATCCAACAAGAGCTTGTCGAGGTTCATTCGATGATGGGGTGCACACCTCCTCGATAATCCCCACCTCTTCCTCCTCTTCCACACATCCTCGACTCTCCAATATCATGCTTGGAGATCCAACATCAACGACACACTCATGCTGATCAGCTGTGTGCTCATCAGGACAAGTGCTGCATGAATTGGCTGTATCGACGACTATGGGAGAGTCCCCCGTCTGAATAGTCAACGTGTCTGGTAGTGGAATGTGAGAAGTCTGAGAAGATTGAAGCCTTCGGAGAGCATCCTCCTCCGAGTCTGAACTTGTCTCCGGATCAGCATACGCCAGTACTTTGCCCAGACCCTTGGCAACTGGTGTGCCATTACACTCAGCTGGTTCATTCAATGGAACACATATACCCCCGAAGAGGGTTGTCTGTGGCACAGGTGTTAATGTCCATTTTTTCGACAGGTAGAGGAATAAAACCAGAAGTAGAGTAACGAATCCAGCGACTGTTCCAAGAAAGGCTGTCAATCCCACCGGTCCTAAAAGTGACAAAATTTTTGTTACCCAACCATGGAAGACCGACTACTGGTGTCTTATTTTCAAGCTCAACTGCCAAATGAGAAGAATAAAAATATGTACACGCATGTACGTGGCTGGAAAGGGAATAAACCAAGGGTCGAATATCAACTCCTATAAATTCTCCATAACGTTCAATATCCCTCATCATCACGGGGAGATAACCTTGGAAAATCACGCATGAATAAATGGGCAAGTGGATTTTATCGAAGTAATTGACGTGCAGTAGGGGTAGTGGACTTACCCGCAAGAAAATGGTCTGATCCAGTCAGTATCATGATTGTCAGTGAAATAAAAATTCCAGTTGCCTTTCCCTTCGTTAATCGACGGCTGATGGAGAGCCGCCCTGGTATAACGCACGCATTCTATCAACGGTGATTACGGTAAAGATGATGGTGATGATGTTACCACCTTGCTATGAATCTCCTGGTCTCGTTTGTTTGATTACAAACGTGCTTATACGCCGAATAATACGTGGGCGGGGGAATACAGCACTCTGTTGCTCTGCAGGATACGTGCGCCACCGAGAAAATTTCACGTTGAAGAAAGGGGGAGGGTGAAGTAACGCTTGCGCATCTTTATGTTATCGTAGTCAGGGGGTAGTTTAATATGGGAAAATGCACTCTAATGTTTGCGCGCAGGTCAGGAGAGTCAACCGCAATCTGACATGACTTTTATCATAATCCACAGAGAAAGAAAAATTCAATAAAAAATAAAGAAAAAAAAATGTTGAAAATGTCACTAAACAAAGGGGAGAGAGTTCCCACATTTCGCGAATTTTAATAATAAAGGGTCAATTTCCGGATATATTCGCAGGATCAACTGATTTAGAATATGTTAAACAAATTGAAAAACATCATAAAAAATTTTAAAAATTGATTGAAATAGGGAATATGTCATTATTTATAAATAAATAGATCAGGACTGATTGTGCAAATGTTACACAGGCACATTCGAATATACAGTAATTTGCGCGCCTGTTTTGCCATCAAGACCATCAATGAAGTCCTTCAGATTTGGAAGATAATCGTCTGTTGAAATTAGCTCGTGTGAAATGAGAAAAATAAATAACTCGGGAGTTTCCGCAAATCGTCAACAATTTGAGTGAAAACATTATAAATCACACGTGTTAAGTGATGATTTATATCGCTGGTCCAACCTAACCTCAACGAGAGGTAGTCAATGTTCGTAGGAAGATAGAAAAAAAGGGAAAATTCCTTCGAAGCTGCAACAATGTAAATAGCTCGTTCACAAATTGTTCATAACACGTTTTTGTTCATAACACTTCATTAATTCCGCAGGAATCTCGGCGTCACGAGGTGTATGCTGTTGTTTCACTTGAGAACAACAAAATTGGCGACCAAAATACACATGGAGAAGTACCTAAGGCACTTGAGTAGTCGGTTTTACTGCAATGTGGACGATAAAAACCCTTCGCCCTTGAGAAAGTCGATGAGAGGTGACAAAGCAAAAGCTCTGCGTGCCAAAATAATTCATGAATTCAAAGAGACAAAGCAAAAAGTAGAAGAAATTATTGAGAGGGAGAATATCTGGACAATCCCTAACTTACTCTGCATTGGCAGGATAATATCAACGCCTTGTCTGAGCTACTTGATAGTTTCCCACGATTATCAGGTAATTATTTACTTACCCCACGATTAAGTACTTAATGGTATTAATGAATGGATCGATTAAATAGGTGGCCCTGTGGCTTCTGGGTTTCGCTGGACTAACAGACTTTATTGATGGCTGGATTGCCAGGACATGGACCTCCCAGGCGTCCAAATTAGGTAGTTTTTTGGATCCAATGGCTGACAAATTGCTCGTTGGATCTTTATTTTTGTCGTTGGCATGGGTGGAGCTTATTCCCATGCCTCTAACTGTCCTGGTAGTGGCTAGGGACGTGGGTTTGATCGCTGCAGCGTCATACATTAGATATCGTTCCTTACCAGCCCCTGTAAGTATTCCGATAATGAATAGCACAATTTGTAGGAAACCTTTTATCTTTCATCTTGAAACTCAATAATTTATTCTCATCGTTGGTGCACAATATTTACAATATCATTGTTATTAATATACTATTTAAATTCCACTACAGAAAACATTGACGAGATATTTCGATCCAACCCATGCAACGGTTCAGCTAGCTCCTACATTGACTAGTAAACTGAATACAGCAGTTCAATTGTCATTAGTCGCTAGTACTTTGGCAGCTCCAGTTTTTCACTTCGTCGATCATCCACTACTCCAAGGCCTCTGTTATCTAACAGCTTTTACTACAGTAGCCGGTGGTATCAGTTATTTGATGTCCAAAAATACTTATAAATATCTTTCTAAAAAAAAACACTCGGAAAATCCACCATCGTGACAGTACACATTGAAATATTATATTGTTGTTTATTTTTATGGCGATTAAAACATTATAAAAGCTTAAATAATAGGACGAGTTATTTACATTTACATCGTTTGATGTTAGTATTAAGGACAATGTGTAATTATGTACGGGATGGAGGGAAATGAAAATCTGTTGAATGATGTTGATGCTTAAATTTTCCCGTCAATGTTAACAATTAAACCGCTGAATATTTCAGGATTTTCCAAGTCATTTGCTCGTTCAACTGAACAAAGACGATAAGAAAATGAAAGTTTAAACGTAATAGGGATGCGGTGGTTTGTACATTTCGTAGGCGAATTTTTCCGTGTGTTTGGGGTCCCGCTGAACTCCAATGTAATCAAATTCTAGGTGAAAAGGTCCGGCAATACCGGCGGCTGTAAAACTTATCCCCCTAACTTCGTGAAGTCGTAGGGGTGCCTGGGAGTCTTGAATTCTCGCTCTGCTTCCCAAAAAAAATTTAGAAAATGGTATTTTAACGAACTGCCAGTATGGACCTCCCCTGGTGTACAGTGGAAAACTGTGGAGATCTGACCATGTAACATCGAACTCATTTTCTAAATGTAAATTAACCATATATGTTCGTCCATCTCCACGAACTCGCAGTATGCAATGAGTGTAGCTGAACCACTGATACGGTCGTTGAATCAGGAACGCACCACGTCGTACAACCGATTTGACGTTGCAATACCCAGCTCGATGTAGTTTACCATCTTGTGGGACTCGTGTGTCGACGATTCCAGAGAATAAACCAGCCCCAGTTGGTGATAATGATAACCTAGTGACAATTACATTTTTCATTGGCAAATATGTGACCATAATTTAAGTTGACTACTAGTGCTTTCGTCGTTTATCTAAAATTAAACTTACGCTGCTTTTGAATATCCGTGATTGAAGTCACTGTCACATGTCACTACCCATTGGTCAAGGATCTTTGGATCCCCTCTGAATTTCCACTGAACATCTACTTCACCAGGATAAATGATCATTTCTGGGTCAACGAGCAAGTGACTCTTTATTTCTGCCTTCAGCTTTTTACATTCCTCAAGTAATTGAAAATAACCTTTATAAATTCTCTGGAAAGGATTCAACTTTTCTTCTTTATAATCTGATATCTCTGGAAAGCCCGACCTTCTGTTCGGCTCCCAAAAGATCTTTAATTTCGTTGACGTCTGGATGAGTCTCCAGTTGCTTTTGTGGCCCAGTTTGGAGACATTTAATAAACGATATGTCAGTGGATTCATCATTGTATATTATCTTTTTCATTCACCACTAACTTGTTATGTGATAATAGGCGACAGGAGTCCAGCGGTATATTTACCGATTCCCATATGATCGTGCCTTTCAACCATAACCTCTAACTTCCACCTAACCTATTTTTTTACTGCAATCGCGACGTCGAATTCTCCAAAAGCTCACACATTCTTTGTAACTATACAATTAGCATTAAATAGGATTTTAGTTTCTTTGTTGCTTGATAATCAGTGCAATTAACTGGCATTAGAAATATGTCCATATCACAAGCACAGGAATCAGAAAATAAAAGTGGTCGTGGTGAGCCAATATTCCAAGATCTAAAGGAGCTGGACGAGGATCAGTCTCCAGTTACAATTATTGATAGTTTATGTATGCAATGTGGGAAAAATGTAAGTGTATTGTACAACTAATCGTAAGCAACAAACTCAATTCTAATCTTTAATATTAATTTTGAAGGGCTTGACAAAACTCCTCCTGACTAAAATTCCACATTACAAAGACATTATTTTAATGTCTTTTGAATGTGAAAATTGTGGATTCACAAATAATGAACTTCAAAATGGTGGAAAAATTAATGAGAAAGGAGTTAGAATCAAACTGGAAGTCGTTGACAAGAAGGATCTAAACAGACAGGTGGTGAAATCTGATTATACCAGCGTAGCAATACCGAAGTTGAACTTTGAAATTCCATCGCAATCGCAGAAAGGAGGTAAGACTTTTATTTGTTTTTCTTAATTGGATTTTCCACTGTTCACTGGATTGACACGAATGACTTGTTATTTAGAAATAACGACATTGGAAGGAATAATTGACAGAAGCATAACGGGATTGGAGCAAGATCAGCCGAGAAGAAGAGAAGAAAATCCTGAAACTGCAGCGGAGATCGAGTTATTTATTTCGAAACTACAGTCTCTGAAAACCATTGACGAACCATTTACTATTGTCTTTGAAGATATCACCGGGGAAACGCACGTGGAAAATCTCAATGGACTACGAAAGGATCCTCAGTGTTCGGTGATTCAATTCGTAAGATCGGAGGCAGAGAACAAAACACTGGGAATTTTCGAAGAAAATAATGATGAACTGTTGAAGCCTATGGACCCCGGAAGCTTTACACTGGAAGAATTGGAGGGTGAAGTCTTAACATTCCCCACCAATTGTCCAAAGTGCAACACTCCGTGCTCCACAAATATGAAAATGACGAGTATCCTTTTAAACTGCTGGATAAATTATTTGAATTTGATTTTTTTATTTGGATTTCATGTTGATTAAGCGGATAAAACAACCATTTTTGTCAAAATCCTAATTTTTCATTAACGCAATAATTCAGATATCCCACACTTCAAGGAAGTGGTGATAATGGCGACGACATGTGATCAGTGTGGGCACAAAACGAATGAAGTTAAGAGCGGCTGCGGGATAGAATCCCAAGGAGTAAGAATGAAAGTTAAAGTCAATGGAAAAGAGGATTTCAGCAGAGATGTCTTGAAATCTGAAACATGTTCAATGGAAATTCCAGAATTGGAATTGGAAGTGGGACCAGATGCTCTTGGGGGCCGTTTCACAACTGTCGAGGGGATTATCGTAGCAACGAAAGATCAATTATTATCTAATACTTCGTTTTTCGGAGATAGTGCTGATAAAAATGTTACAAAAGAAATGGATAAGTTCCTTTCAAAATTGGATCAAGTCCTGGATGGCACATACCCAGTGACAATTGTTCTTGATGATCCAGCTGGTAATAGTTACATTCAGAGTCTCGCAGACATCGGCTGTGATGATCGATTAGAAATCACGAAATACGAGAGGAGTTTTCAACAAAATGATGAGCTGGGGATCAACGATATGAAAGTTGAAAATTATGAAACTGATTGAATGACATTATGTCACTATTGTCCAAAATTTTGTATAATAAAGTGGATAGATGAATTCAACATCTCATTTTATATTTGTTTTAATTAATTAATTAATTAATCCAATAATAATTAATCCAAATGTTGTTATATCTTTTCGGAAAATCTGAATTATTCGAGACGTCTGAAAAAGAAAATAATTAACTATCGAAAATTAATAAGAAAATTTGTATTTTTACTTACACAATAGGAACACCATCTAATTTCTTTAACTTTGGAAGACGTCTAGTGACTTGAGTCCTCCAGGATTCGGCATCCAAATTCTCACAAATAGGATTATTTATTAAAATGAGCTCTTCCAATTTTGGGATATCTTGCAGTCGATTAAATTCCGACCAGTCCTTTACGAGATTATTTCCCATGTAGAGAACTTTCAGAGCTTTAAATACGTTGACACCTTTGATTTTCTCAATGAGATTATAAGAAATCCATAATTGTTCCAAATGCCCTCCAACAGGTTCCAGCCCGGCAAATGTCTTTATATAGTTTCTCCCCAAGGACAGGATTTTCAAGTTCCGGAGAGCCTCAAGACCAGCTATTTTTTCAATCATATTAGTTGACAGGGACAATTTCCTATGAGCAACAATAATCAGAGATAACATCACACACTAAAACAGAATACTTGAGGCTCTGCAAGTGAACCAACTCGACATTAATTAAGATTGATAAATTATTATCCATCCTTTCCATTGGAGGCCACTGAAATGACAGAATGACTTCTTTTGCTTCGCCAGAGGATTTGCCCGTCTGCTCTTCCCATCTCTTGATGGCTTCTTTACAAGTGGTAGGAGCTGTCTATTGACATTCTTTATTTCAGTATTTGAAGAGCAAAAATTACAGACTTAATAATAATAAAGTTGAAAGAGTTACCATCACATTTCCCAAGAGAACTTAAAGAATTGTCTTTCCTTGGAAACCGAAATAAAAGAATCTCGATGAAGATCATTTTACTTATATATTTTTTCGAGAGGAGGAGAGAGTGAAAGAAATTTTATTTACTTTTTACTCGTCTTTAGAATTTTATAAAATTATCGCCAAACAAAATATTGGCAAATAAGGGGATAGGTTCATTTGATGGAAAGAAATCACCTGTGAGCTGTCTACATGCGAATGTTTTTGTTGCTGTCAACTGCCAGAATCGCCGGTGGCACTTCCTACCACCGGGGTCATTATTAACATTGGCGTGAGACTTTACTATAGTCTGTCCGCTTTTGTTAATACAGTCGATAAGTACCTGGGACGTTATGTTAATAATTAATGGTAACTGATACCATTGATACTGAATCGTCCGGAATTTCACACTCCAGACAATTATTTTCAATATACCATGTTCATCTGCGATTGGAACTCAGTTTATTGAAACACAATTTCATAAAACAATTTCATTACATGTAGAATCAATAGTTTAATTTATTTCATTCTCATCATTTATTATTACTATATCACCTACTACAATCTAATAATAAATATGATCATGTTCGGTACATAAATCATATATTTACACAGGCTCATTCATTAATTGGAGGCCATTATTTTACGTATTCATCAGCATTCGTTCGATTTACTCATCACCTAGAAATCGATATATCAGTCATCTCATTATCATTATTCTTCCAAACTTTTTACATATCTTTACAGTTCTCAAAATTTTTTTTAATTAAAATCGTTTGAGCACCATACGCTCTTCGTTAATTCAACCAGTCTTCCAGGGCTCAATCTCAATTATCATTTATTTTCCTCAGTATTTGTCATTCGTGATGCTAAAAAAATTATCATCAAACATTATTATTTTTATAATAATAGGTATTAGTGAGATCGATTAAGAATTTTGTTATTAACGTTACATTTATACAAAGTTATTTTTTTTTTCGATTACTTAACGCCACTATTTCTCTACATACACTTCCTATGCCGTTTAATATTTGGTATTGGGTTTATTATATTTTTTTGTTCTTCGTAATCCGTATGACTTCGTCAAGTACATACGTTTGTCGAGGCAATTTGATTTAGCTCAAATTAAAACGAATTAATTTATCATTTATTGACTTTCACCTTCTTCGTTCACTAACTCGGGTCTCAGATGATTGTAACATTTTTTTCTTCGTCGTTCTATTGACAATGTTAGTTTACAGAGGTGTCTCTTTGCGCGTCTCAGCTTTCCACTGGAATCCATTGACTCGAGTGGTTATTGGTTTATTTCGATTTGTTGCATTTTCAAATCCATTGCGTACTCCTGCAACCAGTCGCATTGCCGGATTTGTAACCAAACCATTTCGTTTTGGTTTTGAATTTGCACTGAAAACAGAGAATCCAAAATTAAGAACAGGGAAATTAATTTAATAGCGTTATTTTCAGTTTTATCGGGAGTTAAACAAGACTTTTACTGCGTAATTCAATAATTCATAAATAACAAAATGCCCCAGCAGAGTATTAATTATTAAATCTATCAGGTGATTCAAAATTTGCAATTTGAAGTTAAAAAAAATCTTTCTTCAAATCTCTTGGAAAAAAATTATTAATTTATTAATAAATGCATTAAATGCTCTTCGAAACTGAGTTTCCTTGAAAAAATATGCAACTTACCTCGATGTAACATGATCAGACGTATGTTTAACATTTCTTCCAACCCCAGCTCCACTATTTCCCAATATAATCCTCATATGTGTGTCCCTGGTAAAATGTGTATCCGCTGAATTTCTCTTATCATCATGTCCATTCTTCTTATCCTTAATTTTAAGTCCCAGCATTTCATTGGTGAGTTCAAAAGGCTTGGAACCATCATTCCTATCAATGAATTCAGTTTTGATATCAATGGGCTCATAAATAGCTCCCGTGTGATGAAATCCCCCACTCTGTGGCTTATACTGAATACTCTGATTGCCAGTGAGCAATGAAACCCCCAACTGGCTCTGAATAACACTGGCAGCAGTTTGAGCACTGGGTGGACTCGTATTCGTTGGTGAATAAGGAATGAGACTATCACTGAGTGGTGAGTGCGGTGGTGATGCATAAATTGGTGATTGTGGCTCGCTCTTCAACGGTGACAGTAGTTTACTCAGTGGCCGACTCTTAACACCCCTGGAGCACTGTTGGAGCTGTTGAGTGAAGGACAGAGGTGCTTTGATCACTTGATTGACCATTGGATTTTGACTGAATTTTCCCTGATCGCTCTTGGTAGATCCCGTTAAATTGCTGCTGGACTTGCTATTGCTGGAGTTATTCCCCAGTGATACACAGCTCCGTCTCTTCGTGGAGTCCGGAGACTCGGCCGGGCTGTACTGGGTCGAGAGGGGATTGAGAATCGCCGAGGAGGGCTTTGTCTCAGCTGTTGAATTAGACGTTACTGATGTTGCTGAACTGCTTCCACCATTGACTGCTGGTCTCAGGCTCCTCTGATTCGCCGAGTGCTCCTCCAGGAGTCTCACCACTGTATCATGACCACTCTTTGCAGCCACTTTAATTGCGTTCCTTCCACAGTGATCAGAGTGACTGGGATCAGCACCGTGATTGAGTAGTGCTCGGACACAGTGCTCGTGACCCTCCTGGGCAGCGATCCCCAGGGCTGTGGCGCCCTGATTGCAGGTGTGATCAGGTGTCGCCCTGTGCTCTAGGAGAATTCTCACGATGCCTGCGTGACCCTGCCACGCTGCTGAGTGAAGGGGCGTTCGATTTTCATTGTCACAGGCGTTTACACTCGCTGTTCCTGCGCTCAACAACAGATCCACCATTTCGTCGTGACCCTGCCATGATGATACGTGCAGGGGTGTTCTACCCTCGGAGTCACGGCTCTCCACATCAGCACGTGCATTCTCCAGGAGGAATTTCGCCATTGCGAGACGATTCTCCAGGGCAAGAATGTAGAGGGTACTTCGACCGTCTGCGTCTTTTGCGTTTATATCCGCATTGTGAGACAACAGCACACCAACTGTCTCGAAGTGGCCTTCGAGGGCTGCTAGTCTGCATGAGATAATCGAGATTAGAAAGATTTGGGAGTTTGTAGGGAATTAATCATTGGTTTCTGGATTTTCTTTTATTTTTAGAGGTTTAGAGCTTCATTGGAAGCTACGAAAAAATGAAGAAAACTTGATTCTATTCAGAATATAATTTTTTTTTCGTTCTCTAATTACCTGTGAAGTTGACAAAAAGCCAGTTTTCATGGAATACCCGTTCGCAAATTCCTATTGGAATTATAACTCCGGGGTGAATGAAAATATTGGAAGGTAAAGGAAGACCTGTGAATAGATGAGATGGTTCTTTCCCTACCTCAAAGCGGTTTTGCCGTCGTGTGCATGCTGATCGATGGGTGCTCCGTGCTGAACCAAGAGTCTCTCGACAAGGGTTGTGTGTCCCTCTTGCGCGGCGAGCATTAATGCCCCCTTTCCATCATTATCAACGTCATCAACTTTGGCACCAGCCTCGAGTAACGCTTCGCACACGTCCAAATGTCCCTCAAATGCGGCGTAATGTAAGGGAGTCCAGCCAGAATTATCTCTGTGCTGTTCATCGAGGCCTATTTTCAAAATGAATAATAACTTGTCAAAACAAAATTGAAATTAATTGACTTTGAATACTGTTTGTGGGTCTCTCGTCCACAAATTATAAAGAAATAAATTATTGGAATGACTAACAAACTCCAGTCGTTAGAATAACTAAATAGACAAATTAAAATAGCTCGGAACCCAAAGGAGATCGCAAAATTTATATATAAATTTTTGTATAAATAAATAATATCATATCTCGAAACCATTGTTATTCTTCAGATAAAAAAATGATCATTAAAAGAAAAAATCCATTGTTCCTTCCTCATTACTAAACTTTTCATTGTTGCCAGAGAGAAAAAGCGTAATGATGTCATTTTAATTAATGGGTGAATTACAAGAAAAAAAATTTCTTGCCTCTATCAAGCAGCTGTTTCACAACGTCAGTGCCCCCTTGAGCTGCAGCGACGCTTAACACCGTTCTTCCTTCATTATCTATACTGTCGACATAACAGCCCCAGAACAATAGTAATGCGACAACCGAGCCATGACCCATACTGGCTGCCGCCCACAGCGGTGTTCTTCCTGTCGCGTCGCAGTGATCAACGTCGGCTTCGTATTCCAGAAGTAATTCGCAAACATCTCGGTGACCTTCGAATGCTGCCACCAACAGGGGTGTCATACCGTCCTTGTCTTGATGATCAACTGCTGCACCTCGTTCAAGTAATATCGTAACCACCTGGAAGGTACATGTGGTTTTGTTTATTTAATAAGCAGCAGAGTGGATGAAAATATAATAGACAAAAATAGGACGCTGAGTAGTACTGGAATTACATTCCGCACAAATTTGTTATTTTTTAAAATCATTGTTGATGTGTATATAAATAATTTAATTGTTTTTAGCTGACCGAAACCTCGTTTGTTATGCAAATGGCAGTTTTTTCATGATTTCCTCGACTTTTTCTCAGACGAGATCAAAACCATCAATAAAAGCTATCATTAATAATTATGCTAATTTAATCAAATCATTGTAATAATTTTTTTTCTCAAAAACAATTTTTTTTCTTTCGCATTAGCATAAAAACTCTGCATTTGATTTAAAAACATTTCTGGCCTAAACAAATCCTTTGATATTTACACACAGTCCGACACTGTTGACCAAGCCAGTCATCATCATTATGCGTTAACACAAGCTCTTAATGCCAAAGGTGTAGTTAAAGGTGTACTCATTTCCTTCACTCGGTGCGTTGATTTTCACTGACCTTTGCATAACCGTGGTTCGACGGTACACAGAGTGCGGCGACGCTGAGCGCAGTTCTACCATCGCTGTCGGCATGATCGATCTTTGCACCAAAGTCCAACAGATGCTCAACAATTTCACTGTGTCCCATGTAAGCTGCGGCTATCAGTGCTGTTCTACCCTCGTCGTCAGTTCTATTGACATCGGCACCGTGTTGAAGTAACGCCTTTACAATGTCCTCGTGACCACCCCAGGCTGCAGCACGAAGGGCCGTACGCTGATCCCAATCGGCGCAGTCAACCATTGCACCGTATTCGAGTAGCATTTCGACGACCTTGGGGGGGAAGGGAAAAATTGAGTGTGAGCTTTTGTGAGGGTTTGGGGGGAATTGGGGCATTGTAGGTCAATTTGGAAGATATTGCGACTTCGTAAGAAAATGTGGAAAATTTTGTTGTATGAAAAAACTAGGAAAAAGTGACTTTTTGGACATTCGTCGCTTAAAATGGGACTTTCCCACACGTTGTGGGGGAAATAAATTTTTTGATATTTAGTGGAACAATATTTTTTGCTCGTGAGCTTTTATTGTTGGCTTTTGGCTCATGTTATCAATTTTTAAGGAGTCAAAAAGTCTATTTTTATCTCATCGTGAAGAAAATTCACTTGTTAGGCACATTTTTATGAAAAAAATCATTCGATACTCGTCAGAAATTTTTGTTTTGATTCTGGAATTATATACTGGCTTTAAGCTCGTCCCATAAAGCCCCCCAGGAGTCAAAAACAATTCCTGCGGTCGATACAAAATATTCTATTTCCCCGTACTGTACGAAAAAGTAAATTTTTTCAAACGCTCCATCAAAAAACTTCCTTTTCCACACACTGCGACGAAAAATGGGGTTGGAAACACGAGGAAGTTGTATTAGGGACTCCCCACGGGACAAATTTTAATCATGAGAGTACCTAGAACTATATGATAACTAAATATTCCTCGTGCAAACACCAACTCTCATTTCCAGCTCTCGAATACCGATTTTAGCTCTTGAAAATATTTGTTCGTAAAAAAAAGTCAATAGCCATTTGCATCAAATGCCTACATTTTTGATCCGCCAAATTCGCATGAATGATTCAACGATTCGTCCGCTCGGCTATTCGATATTCAACGAAATGAATTTTAAACCAGAATTACATCGACTTTCCAAATACATGAGTAATTGAAACAAATATCACAACTCATTTGTCACTCATCAATTTCTCATTACTTCCGGGTACTCCTCAGCTACTTAAAGGACTTCCTACCAACCTACCTAGACAGGATAGAACAGGTAATTACAGCGAGAGAAATTTTTCAGTAAGAATTACAACACTAATTCATCATCTTATTGCACCTGGATAATTCAAGACAAATTGAGTAGTCGAAAATTTACATTGAGAAGATAATTTTTCTTGAATGACCAGAGACATTTGACTAAACAGTCAGAATATCTTACCCGGGGACTGACCCCAGGGTAATTGTCCCTCAACGATTGGAATACAATGCGATTACCAAACGATCGACAATTTTCACTGAACTTTTCCCTCCGTTTAGTGACTAAGACGTTAAATAAAAAAGTGTTAGTGACAGAAAATAAAAGGAAAAATAATAATAATAACACTAACTACATCGGAGTCTGTTTTTGTTGAAGAAATGGTTGGCTGTGAATGTACCTGGGTATGTCCGCCCCAGGCTGCTGCTCTCAGTGCAGTCCAACCGTCGCAATCTGCATGGTCTGCACTGGCACCTGCGGCCAGTAATACCCTGACGACGTCTGTGTATCCGTGTCTCGCTGCTAGATTCAAAGGTGTCTGGCCGTGACGGTCTGTTGCCTCCAGCTTCGCCTGGAGTGAGTCGAAAAAAAATTAATTTTTTTCTGGAAATTACTGACTTGTTCCTTGACATCGATAATTAAACTAAATTAATTGAATAGAAAAAAAAAATAAATAAGGAAGTCACTTGGTACCTGGGGACACGCGGTCAGGGCAAGCTCCAGGAGCGATGCATTACCGTCGGCTGCCAGAGTATGAAGTACTGTACGACCACAGGAGTCCGCTTGGTTTATGTCTCCACTTTCACCGAGTAATTCCGTCAGAGGTTCTCCAGGGGATTCATCTATGGGGCTCACGTCCTGCGAGACCTGCCAACAGATATTCGTGAATAGATATTTCTTGTTATCGAGACTTTCCTTGGGGAATTGAATTTATGGAAACTGTGGGGGAGAGGGAAGTAGAGGGGGTGAAAAATCAATTGCAATTGTCGGTAATTTTTCGCATACTTTCGATTCGTTACTTTCTATTCCGCAACAATTCATTTCTGGAAATTACGGTAGCTGAGTCATAAGTCTGTTCGATGATTTATTTAGATTTCAGTAGAAAGTTTGTGGTTTCATTTTTTTTTTCGGGGAGTTTCATAAAAAAATGATATAAAATGTTTTTAAAACGAATCTAATGACTTGTGTTCCAGACGGTTGTTAATCGGGAATTTATTTCGGGGGTTAATTATTGAAGAGAAAAATCATTCTTTAAAACGAAACTATTTTTTGAAGTAATGGATAATGATACTCGAGGACAATTCGTTCGGAGAAATAATTGCAACAATAATTCTAGAGGATGAGTCACAACAAATTGAATATTTTGTGATGATGCGGGGATTACGTGACTCATGAAGTCACTTTTCTGCGTCAGAAGATGAGAAAATACCTAAAAATATCAAAATCGCTCGAGCAATTAATTCAGAAGAAAGAAATAATTTAATCTCTTAATTCTAGAGTCTCTGACGTTGCGAGAGTCTTCGGAATATTAATTTTCCGTTTATTGTCTTTATCGCGAGAATGTATCGCGCCCGCATGCGATTTTCCTAGCGCAAAAAATTGTTCTCGTGATTGCGAGGCTCTTTTCCGTTTCTCTCGTTCCCAGAACGTATTGTAGAATGTTTCGAAATTTGAGGGAATCCGTAGTGAAATTTTTCTGAGAATTTACCTCGTAGAAAAAATTTGTATTCACCAAAAATACAACGAAAAAAATTTCACAGCTGAAGTGAATGTTCTGGGAGAAATTGCTTCACTTCCTTTACTTGAATTCCCTTTGCAAATAGAAGGGAAACAAATAAATTGGTTAAACCTTCCGTAATTGATAATTTATTATTCGCAATTTTTTTGGGGGAGACATAAGTTGTCAATGACAACCCAATGGAAAGTAATTCCCCTCCCCTTATGTCGTTTTCCTACTTCGCGGATTTCATATTGAAATTGTTTTTCTATAATTTAACAAAAATTAATATTTCTCTCCTGCAAATGAATATTTTCCAAAAATAATTTTTTTTTCTCAATTAAATGAGGACACATCTTTCTAAATTCCCAGTCCCTAATTAACTAGTTCCAAAAAATCCAAATAATCAGATAATAATTCCAAATAATTCTCACCTGACTAGAAGAAACAGGCTCCTTCGATGGCTCGTCCTCGACGACCTTTTCACTCGGTTTTGCCCCAGAATCAATGAGTAGCCTCAACAGCTTGGAGTCCTGTCTCGGCCACATGAGGCACTCCGGACTATCCAAATAGCACTCATCAACGGGCACCCTGCTCCCAATAATCCACAAAGTCTGAAGAGTGTGAGCATCCAAATTGCACAAATTCCCCCCAACATTGGTAAGACATCTCTGAAGATGTTGCCCCAGTACACAAATTTCATCGGCAGTGAGTTCGGCTCCACGAAGTGTATAATGCCCAGCTAGCATAGCATGTCCCTCAGTCGCTGAACAGAGGTACTTCTGTGTGCAGTGCTTGACATCCAGAAGCCATTCAGCAAAGCTGTGATGGAATAACATCAGTGCACCAGCTCGAGACACAGAGATAACTCGTCTCAGAAGATGAAGTCGACGATTGAAATCCTCAATGGTGATGGTAGTGTGAGCTGTCTTGACGGATTTGTAGAGTATGTCTTGGGTGATGGGCAATTTGGCAGCCAGTATGACATTGAGCAGTGGCTGAACTTTGGCAAATTGTTTTCTGCTGAATAATCTCTGACACAGCCACAGATAGAGTCCATTCAATGTACCAGGTATTTCCCTGACCTCTCGTAGGACAATAAAATTTTCAGCTACTCCATCGAGAACTTTCTCCAGGTACAGAAAGCAACCGTTGCTCTTGATGTGCAGTTGATTCAGCATTTCCGCAGTGTCTCTGGAGATGTGCTGTCTCAGTGCAACTTCTTCATCGAGTCGAGCAAGAATATATTGCTGTACATCACGAACAACTTGGCTCTTTCTCAGATCATCCAGTGATATTTTACGAAATCCCGTGAACATTCTGGATATTGTTTTGCTCTGTCTTCTTGCTGTACAGACGAGTAACAGCCACTGGGGAAAGAGATGATGATGATTGGCAAGTAATTCAGCTATTGTTCGGCTGACATTGTCATTATCACGTCGTGAATCTCTGGTACCAGTCTGTGGTGGATTGAGAATTTGTCCCTCGTCGATGGAGTCAACGAGGAGAAAGAGACAATTTTTTGGTGGCTCAACTTCTAAGAGGGGAAATAGGAGAGCTTTTTTCAGGGCATCGTCTGGATCTCTGTCCAATACGTCGTGTTGAAGAGCCGCATGAATGTCAGGATCAGTTCTGAGCTTTTCAGCGTAAGCCTCTGCCACTGCTTCCTTCGACGATGACGCTGATATTGTACTTGTCGGTGGTGATGTTGGGGATGACATGTGAATTCCATCGGTGCTTGCTTGCAAAATTTGGGCAACTAGGGATCTGACAAATTGAGCTGGTGAGAGAGATGCTTCGCTTCTTGCTTGACAGAAATGTCTTGCCAACAGTCTTCGATTCAATGATCTCTGGTGTCTGGAGCTCGCTGATGTCGATGGCCAGGCGAGCTCGGCGCAGAGAGCAGTTTTTCCACTTCCTGGACCACCGACAATCAGTGCACCACATGTTTTGGAGGCTGGACGCTGCTCCAGACAGTGGGACAATTTCATAAATGCCCATTCTCGGCAGAAAAATCGTTTCTTCTCGATCACCGGCGCCGCCATTTTTTTCGTCGAGTCTGATTGATCGATAATTGGTCTACAAATTGTCTAGGATTTTGTAAAAATTTATGGAGTTGCTGAATTTGAGTGGCTCATCTCACTCTTGATCCTCTGGCACTTCAGATTAAATATTTTCTTGACAGTTTGATGAAGTTACTGACAAGACGAGAACATTTTGACGCTGGTAAATTCTTCTGAATTAAGAAAAATATTCGATGTCGTCCGGAGCACAACGCTCTCAGCCCCAGGGGGCTCGGCAGTTTCC
This sequence comes from Diachasmimorpha longicaudata, assembly GCF_034640455.1. Taxonomy (NCBI): domain Eukaryota; kingdom Metazoa; phylum Arthropoda; class Insecta; order Hymenoptera; family Braconidae; genus Diachasmimorpha; species Diachasmimorpha longicaudata. The sequence goes on from NC_087240.1 coordinate 3,274,799, forward strand.
TCGGCCTCCATTCAGTTCTCTCATCGCCTCGTACTTGACATCCTGCTGGATTTTTGGCACTGCATTCTCACTGGCGAAAGCTCCTGTAACAGAGAAAATAAAAATGTATTACCGGATGGATCGTAATACCACTGGGAAATATTTTACTCCGACTTGTATTTTTATCCGGAGTTATGGTGGGGGATCAAATCGTACATGTACAACGTGTATTGGAAAGATATTTGGTGTTGAGCTCTCACGGTAGACACGGAAATTTCACTCTGGGGATGGGCGACGGAGCTTTTGGCTTTCACGTACCATCGTTCTGGTTCCAAAGGCGACAGGAAAATGGAGTGATTTTGTCGCAAGTCTCACATATTTTTTGTTATAAACATTTGGATTTTTTTCTGATTTAAAAAATGACTGATAAATAATTTGAGAAATGAAAAATAATTTTTTTTATTCTCCAGAAGATTCATTTTTACATTGAAAATTTGTTTCATAATTTTTATTTAGTGAAACTTTTGTTTGTTAAGAGGATTTTTTTGGGCGAATGAATTATGATTCCAAAGTGATATTAACAAAAATAAAATTCACATTTAGGGGATGAGGAACTTAGGAGATTAGAGTGCCGATAGGCCCAACTATTGGGTAGAATTTAGATAATCGATCTTTTGGATGGATAAATATCTGTAATAATCTGTAATAATCGTAGGGACTCGGTGAATTTCACAGTCACGATGGCACACGTGGAACTGTACGCCGAGGGGCACAAGAAGAGGGGGAGAATCCAAAATTACGACGTTGGATAGGGGTTGTATGGAAGGATGATAAACCAGTTTCGCTAATGAGAAGCGGAGATGTAGATAGCGAGTCTACCCTACATCCACTTGGTAATCCTGGCGTTTCCTGTCCTCCCACAATTCTCGACTTTTTACGATTTTTATTCATTTTTTGGTCGACCTTGTGCGGTAATTTTGGGCGATTGTGCTTGGAACTTTGGTAATACGATGCAATTACTTGCATAAAAAAATTATAAATAAATATTCCATAAAATATTTTTAAGCAATCGATCTTCATATGATTTATCGATAATTAATGAACACAATCAGGGCATTAATTATTTTTTTATGTCATTCAAACTTTTTTTTTGTAGAATTTTTTATATTAATTATCGATAAATATTGCCACAGAAAAATAATTATGTTGTAATTATTATTAATGATCCTGTAATTATTTATACAGTGACTGAAATATTTATAGTTATTGTCAGGATAAAAATTGTAGGAATTTATTTTTAAAAAATTTTGATATGGAGAAGGGGATTATAAAAATATCCGATGACATGAAAGAGTTCGCTTGCAATAATCAAGATAATTACAAAATTTTGAACATCACGTCCGCAAAAAGGCTTTTCGTTGCGGTACGGTAGCTTCCATTGACTGTTTACCCGAACGAATTGGCAGGTACAATGGGTACGGGGTATTTGAGTAAATATGTACTGGTGCAACTGGAGATGTACATAATAAGGTGTGTGGCAAATTGATGCGCTATACCCCCCAGTACTCCCTTGATTTCCCTAATGACTATAACGAGACTCGTGGAGTTACACTGTTACGAATTACCGGTATTTTTGCTTCACTGAGTCTTGGGGCTGTTTGGATGAACGGTTCAATATTCCTCATATAAATATCAATGTTTCATCAACTATTTTTTTCAGTTTAACTCAATTTCAGATAAAAATATTGTGGATAAAACATTTCGAGAAAAAATAATGTTTAAAGACGATGAATTGTTTGAATGCAAAGTTTTATGGACAAAATCAATGAAAATTGTGAATTTAATTTTTATAAAAATTAATAGGACTGAGGAGCCAATATAAAATATTGTTAAATATGTAATTAATCAATTATTCAACTAGTTAATCAATGAATTTATTAATGTTTCAATGAAACTATTTTTCTCAATTTTAAAATGACGAAAAAATACTCAATTTACGTTTCGTTAAAATTAATAAAAATTCGAAATAATGCTAGATATCCTCGATTAATTAATTAATCAATCACTCATAGCCGTTTGAATATTCATTGACTATTTATCTCATGACATAAAAATTCAATCCCTTTCAATAATAAATTTATTTTAATTTCCGAACCGCTAGATTAATTCACAAATGATTTATTCCCCGATAAAAATTGGGGATGAATTTTTATATCATCCTATAAACACCCCCCCTACTAATTCCATTAAGCACAAAATTCCTGGAGCCTCCAGCCTTGATATTTAAGGCAGACGAATAGATCAACTTGCTCTCCAAATAATGAAAATCATAAGAACCGAAGGGTCTTTGAGACTTCCTCAGCCCAAAACCTCGTCATCCGTCACTCTCCCTCCCCTAGGGACTCCTCGCACCCCCGAATCTCGAGTTTACCCTCCACTGACTCTTCCAAACCCCCTCCAAGGTTACAAAGAATTGAAATATTCCCGATCGCGAAAACTTCAAGGGAAAATCGCTCTTCCATTTCTCGAACAATGACAGACCTCGAGTAACAAAAGAAAGCGCAAAGGGATGAAAAAAAAAATCGATTGGATATTAAAACGTCAGCAAAATAATAGTGACAGTGTCTCTGATTGGACGATTGAAAATTACAATTTCAAATCATAACGCGCTGCAATAAAAAAAATGATAATGCGACGACTTCGAGTGTCTTGGTTTCTGCCTCAGTCTAGACATAATGACGGTAACCCCTCGAATCTGAGCAGTTCCAAGTGCTTAATAAAGTTGGCTGTACCTGGGGGTAGGAGGGGGTTAGGGGGTACTATTCGCTAAGGCATAATTCCGTTCTGTCTCACGGTTTTCCCTTCAACAAGCGCCGCGACGTCGATGAGTAGCCGGAGCTTCAAGTGAACTCGATTAATTATGCATCGAAAGTTCAATGCCTCGAGGAATTCAGAGATTAATTAATTACTTGTATTTAATTAATTTTCAGGAGCGAGTGGTATTGATTGGAGGGGGTTTTTCGTAACGAGACAGACGACGTAAAAATTAAATTTCTCAGGTCTTTGTAAAATAATCTTCAGACACTTGAAATTGTTTTAAAAAATATCAAAGTCCTGAATTGAGACTTTGAATAGATAAAAAATTATCAAAATATTAATGATGTTATAATTATTAAATTTGGGAGCACATCACTCAATTCAAGTCGTAAGTCCTTGTTAATTAAACAAATTATAATGTTGCAGGTGGGGAAATAATTTTCAATTTTCACATTCAAATATTTTAAATAAATAAAAAATTATCAAAATATCAATTATTTACCATTATCAAATTCAATCAGTACATTTCTCAATAAAAATCGTTAATTCTGGTTAATTAAAAAAATTAATGTCACCGTTGAGGGGAAAAAAATCGTAAAGTAATTTTTTTCACTAAATTATTTACTTTCAATTTACCCTAAAAATTTTGGGACCTCTTCAATGACACCACTGAGTCACCTCTGGCCCCGTGAACTTCTAAAAAAATGATTGCTAACAGTCTATCCAAAGATAAACATTTTACGAAGGCATGTAATTCCGATTAGTCGTGGCTGTTTCAGGCCAGATACAAAATAGTACAGTCAGAATAGACGTAGTTGAACACGTTCCACAAACTAATCGGGTCCTGACCCTCCGACATAACACGAGCTCGTTTCAATCTTGGCTTAACTTGCACAATTCACCAAATACGGCATTTACTAGCGGATGGTTTATGACCCAATGGTGGATTATACAAGCAACCATTGCCGATCCCCTTGCACAGCTACTCACTCGCACGTACCTCGTTATCCACTATTCCCTCCAAATGAAATTGGTATATAATACCATTCGCGAATGAAAATCTCTTTATTCACTCGTGACCGTGTAATATGTCGTGGAGGATTTTACAAGAGTACAGAGGATGTTATATTTACCAGGGACGATACAAAACACGTATTTCCTTTTTTGTCGGTAACTGATGACAATCCGGTGTCTTCCAGGGAGTTGTGCATAATTCATACGATTTTTTGATATTAAAAGTCGAGTCGAGTCGAGTCAATCAATATCACTTGGGTGAGAATTAATTTAATCAGAGGGGTCAGTTGTTTGTTGAGTTAGTCGATAGGTTGATGGATAATTAATGGATTTAGTCGGGTAGTTTTTTAAATAATAAAAACACACTAAACTTATTTATTTTGAGGGGGAGAAATGTAGTTTGTTTGATAAAAAAAAAGATTTCACATGATTTGTTTCTGTTGGATAATTAAATAATATTAATTATTATTAATTGATGCTGGATAATTGATATAATTTAATTATCTAGCAATATTAACAATAGCAAGAGTTGCACTGTATATTTTTTATAACAGTGAGAGATTAATTTGTTGCGGTTGGAATTAATAAAATGAAAATAATTGTTGATGCACTTCTGTGAAGGGATGCGATGTTCATAAAATCGTAAACATTTTATTTCCCCCGCGGTCTATCCCATCACCGGGGAATATTTGAATCTCGATAAAAGTGTCTTCCGAGAGTTTGACATACCACTCGTGACAGTAAGAACCTCCTAAAGGACGAGGAGCCCAGTTGTCGATCGAAGCCTCCTGAGTGGTCCTCGATACGTATTCCCCATATAAAAAATACGAATGACGGAAAAATACGATAACTACCATTTTTCCCCCCCCAGCGTCGCAACAACACGAAGGGGAATATTCCCTAAAATTCTCAAATTCACTTACCCCTCACAGAAATTATTTAAAAAATGTCATTTCTCACAAAAAAATTATAAAAATTACGGAGAGCTTGAAAAAAATCCGTCACATTTCCGTAAAAATGTCTTCAACCCCACTTACATCCCCCAAAATTACACTACCTAATTTTTTCATATTTTTTTTCATTAAACAAATAAAAATTCTAAAAAATTAAAAATTAAAAAAAAATTAAATTATCAATTTTAATATTAAAAATTGTTTTTAATTCCATATTTAACAATAAATCCAAGATTTCGACTAAAAATCAAATTTTTTTTTACTGAATATGTCTCTTTGACAATTTTAATAAAAAAAATTCTTCTAAACGTCATTTTCTAATGATAAATTTATTTGGATTAATTCTTCGTCGATTTTTATCGACTGTATCGCATTCACACCCCATTGAGCGGACAATAATTGAAACAGGGAGGAGTGCGACCCCATTTGTTTCCAGGAGTTGTCCCCGTGTTACCGACTGTCCATTACAGAACAACTCGCCCTGGGATATGATGATTATAATGCCCGGTGATTTGAAATGCCCTCGGTCTTGGATGGGATGAGAGTGTGGAGTTTCCCTGTGGCTCTGTACAACGTCCAGTGAATTCACTCACGCGAAGGGTATACACTTACACCGGTGTATGGATTGTACGCGTGCAGAGCTTCCGGTCACTGCGTGCATTAATCGACACCTCGACTCGTTACGCTTAGAAAGCGCGAGTGAACTCAGTTGGCTCGTACAAAAAAATGGTTTTTATTTTCTCCTGAGAGTTGTAAAGTCCTCCTGGACGCTTACTACTTCGTTAAATAATGGGATATTATTTTACATAAAAAAAACAGTCGTAAAAAAATAATTTATGTTATTACACATAATTATGGAGCCAAAAAGGAAACTGAGATAAGTCGATTTATTTCTGACGAGGATTTTTCGACGATATCTCCGAATGTAAGGGAGACAGCGTTTTTTTTGTTATTACATGTTTTATAGTACTTAATTTCCTGCATAAAAAAGGTTATGATAAACTTTTTCATATCTTTCTTAGATTCTGAGATATTCAGCAAAAACTTGTCGCTCCTCAGAAGTCACTTATCATCATTTCCCACTTCATCATTTAATTATACATTAATAATGTACAATAATTATATTATTATGTTATTATTATCTTATGAGATAAGTCAACTAATAACGCAGTTCTCAATCCATTAAAAAAAATCGCGAATTCCTAGCCGATCGCCATGATGTCACTAGTCATTAATTTTCTTATCGTCTCTAATTCGTTCAATTTTCATAATTGAAATAAATTAAAAAATACGTCTCGAATATTTTTCATTCCACTCTCCTACCCTCCCCCCCCCCATACACAAATCAAATTGCTCCATTCATGTACGATTCGTCCGCACCATCGGGACATTCCTTATTAAAAAAAAAAATACTCATTACACGTAATCACTCCCCAAAATGGAATTCTGTCTCAGCAATGGGTTAACTCGATAAGATCTCATCCGGAAAAAAAAAACTTCTGGAGTCTGCGGTTGACATGTATATAATCTCCAAGGAAACTCGAGTAGCAAACAATGGAAACTCGGACGTTCACCGGGTACCTATCGCCGACAAAGTTTTGCGCTTATGTTTTACGACTCCATGCTATTTACCCATAGTTTCAACTAAGATGCTTTTTCATTGTGTCACATGCATGCGGTTTTCCACGTTCTTTTTCGCGACTAGGTACATTGGGTGCGGGAGGTTTAACGAGGTTTTCGTGTCCTTCGTTTTACGATTTACATCAGAGTGGAAGAAGAATGGGGTTCTCGGTGAGGAAATTCTCACTTCTTTCGTGTAATTCCTTGGATAAATGGCCTCCATACAAATTTCTCATTCGCTTTGGGAGGGGAGTGGAAGAGATATGCGGGCTTCAATGGACCTTTTGTTCTCTATGTAATTATATTATGTACTCTAAATAATTTACGTAACAGAGAATTCGAAGGATTGAGATTATCGGTCAATTCTCTGTGTTATTCAGGATATTTTTATATTTATTGAGTATTTATTATGAGAAAATTCAATTTATTTAGTAATAAAAAGAACGTATATGTATATGACAGGGAATATATACATAGTATATATTTTATAATATATAATACATAGAATGATGTGTCTTTGGACTACTGATAATTTTTAGTCACAAAGAATTTTTTTTTAATTAATAATAATAAATATTCTATGGATTTTTTTATGTAGAAAGTGAAATATACTAATAATGTATTATAATAAAATATATAATACATATGCATCTATATAGGGTATTATATATTCTATTAATAAGGGTTTTTTATGTAAATAATCCTAGTCGATTCTTCTAAAAAAAAAAATGTAATAAAATTGTTTATTAATGATCGGTAAATTTGCATCGCCTCGTAGGTCGGGAAATTGTTATAAAAAAAGAAATTTAGGGCGAAAAATTACCGTAATTTTTCAGTCCCTCAGACGTTACAACAACGGCACGTGCGACCGCATTGCGCGTCTTTCGATGGGCCCTTGAAGCCAGTCCAAAGGTAAAAAGAAAAAAAAAAATAATTATTGGCGAATTCGTGCTGAGGGACCTGGGCCTATCTCTCCGCCAGTGGGAACAATCTCAGAATCGATGGTTCAACCAGAAAAAGCCAGCATGAGAAATAAAAAAGAAAATGCCTGCGGTCGATTGGGCTTCGGGAGGAAATGGGAAATACGTGATGGGAAAAGATAATTGGATTGACTGATACAATTTTTCGGGGGGTGTGTACAGATGTTCGGTGAATAGTTGATTTATTTACGTATGATTCTTTTGGCGCGGGTAATCCCATTCAACGGGAGAATTCCGGGAACGGTAATTTGTTAATTAGGATTTGAATGGATTTTTTTTTCAGCGAGTGAAGATAAGAGTCAAAAGAAAACTATGTGCTCGATGGGGAAATTTTTTTGAGGAATTCTTTGACTGTGGAGACAGTTATTTAATACATTTCAACAATTAATTAGTTAGTTGCGAATTTTTAATAACAAAAATACCGCAATAATTTTAATTTGAATGAGAAAAAAAATTTCAATTCGTCAGAATTTTTCAGACGAATTTGGTATAAAAAATAATTTGAAATAATTAGAAGATATCACTATTATATACAGTAAATTAACAAACAGAAATTACTGAACGTCTAATTTGTAAAATTTAATTTAGAATTTTTCCCTTCAATAAATAATATTCTTCTCGTGGAATTTTTGTGCACGAAAATAATTATAAAATTGAGGTATTTTTTGTTTTTATTTTATTTCCTCCTTGATTATTATGTTTGTAATTATTTATTCCGATAAGCCAATCGATTGGAAATGCTAATTGGCATTGGGACTAGCCATTGAATAAAAAAGAAACCTCCAAGGTTCAGTGGACAGCTGGTCTAATTAATAACTTGATACACCCAGTGTATGAGTCATTCACTTGACAGAGTCAACGAGACTCTAGTAGTTCTAAATTATCCACTCCATAAAAGGAATTTAGAGCTGATGAAAACCATCGAAGAAGCCTGAAAATCTATCTGACAACTGCTCCAGTTTTGTTTGTTATACCAATGGATTTTTTCACTCAATTCGGCTTTGACTTATCATAACATCTCAAATAAGAGGGTCACGGTAGCTGGTACAATTGAGGTAATAACAATGCTCGGTTGAACACAATGAAGATGACAATGAAACAGACATAATGGAGTTGATGCATCCACTGAAAGCCTGGGAATGTTCAGGACTATCAAACTTCTCTCGCCCATTTATTTTCATAAGGCTGAGATGCCACGTGCAATTCTATGTTTGCGTTCAATCTCAGAGGTAGAGGGAATTTAATTTTAATAATCAATTGGAACAGACATGTGTGATTGTTATTTTGAAATCATTAAATAAGTAAATAGTAATACGTTGAAATAAAAAAAAATTGCTTTTCAAACAAATATTAAAATTTCTTTATAAATATTTAATATTTAATATTTTCTCATGACATTCACTAACATTCCAGTTGAATTAAAAGGCAAGAAAAAAAAATCAGAACTGAATTGATACTGTGAACATCAATAATTAAACAATATTAAATAATATTAGGTTAATATTATTTAATATTAAATTAATTGCTTGAATTAATGAATAATTTCCCTTATTTTCTGCTGACAAATAGCACTTGCAATATTCACGTTAAAAAAAATAAATAAATTTTCACGCCTTATTGAAATACCGAAAATGTTTAATCATTTTGACATTTTCTGCCATTCGAAGCGTCAAATTGACGCTTTGAAATGTCATTTTTTCCAGTGCAATTACTTCAAATGAAACTCCATTCTCGGACCGTTTGAAATACAATTCCCCCGGAATTTTCATAAAATATACCCCCAGCACTGTTCAGACCTCATCATCGGTGATTCAATAATCATCCTCGGCGTGAATTTCATCGAGTCTCTCGTTATCCCGTGAATGGATCACCAGCTGGTGGCTGGTGGCTCTTCCTGCTGATAGGGACAGAGGAGTGCCTCGGGGACACATAAATGTGATCGCTCACTCGTCCCTTTAAATATTGAAATTACCGGGTTATTAGACTGCGATACCAATCTGTCCACCTCCGCACAACCAGTCCTTGTATAACTGATACAACACCTGTGTAATAACTCCTGTGTATGTATGTTTCAATTATATTTCAAACTGGCTCTCAGCGATTTTGCATGGAGATTAAAAACATGTCTCGCTTGGGTTCCACTCTTCGGATTATATAAATTCCACATGGGATATGTAGAATAAATCTGTTTATACATAAAGGGAGATATGTCTGGTGGATAAAATGGACGTGTGACCGACCGGATACTCGAACACATTCAGCGGATCCAATCGAACAGATCAATCGAAATCGGATTTTATTTTTTCAAGAATTCATTTTTTTTTGTGAATGATGTGTGAATTTTATTTGATAATGAGGAGTTTACGACGTCTTTCTTCATTAAAAAGGTGAGAACCTTGTTGTGGGTGTTTTATAGCGTGCGTTAAAATAGAAATTTTATTTGAAAAAAAAATCTAACATTTTTTTTATTAAAAAAAATAATTATGGGAAAAATACTGAGAGAATTGTTAATTTGAAAATATTAAATTTTTAAATACATTAAGATTGTTTAATAGAGAACAGCTTGGGCTGTAATTTATTTTTTAATTTTTTAAATTGATTTTTTGTCATTAAAAATAAAAAATCCCAGGAATTTTCTGTTCGATGATTTTGTAATTTATATGATTTATATTTAAATTAATGTGAATTTTTATTGCTAATTAAATCAATTTTTTATCCTTTATGGAAAGTCCTGCCATATTTCCCGCGAAAATTCAAAAAAAATTTCAACAGTCTATTGAAGATTTATAACTAAATAATAGAAAAATATCAAATGTTTAATGAAAAATACAGAATGAACTGTAATCCACGAACACGAGGCAATTAAACGGTTTGCTGAACTGCCTAATTGATTTTCCCTGGTGCTAATCTTTACGCCCCTTTACTCCCTCGTTATCTCGCTGAAGCAAACTGCGAAAGGAGTGTGTCTCGGGCAGACTTTAATCATTCCTATCCCACTCGAAAGTTGGATAGAAATTTGTGAATTTGGCCTCGGGGTAGACGGAGTATTAACTTAGGATGGACTTCCGGTTGGGGCCGTACGAGATTATCAGTGGGGTGGGATAGGGGCTATGAGACGCAACGAATGAAGGGTAAAACATGGAGACACCCCGAGAATACAAGGACACCACAATTTTAGTGATTAATATTTACGCGACGTTGAGGATAATTATTCGGCGACCCACCAACTTCACCGCTGAGTTCAAGGGAAACGAGGCTGATTACGGGCTACGGGAATTTACATTATCTCCAGCTTTATCTCACTATTCTCAGGTAATCCATCGTGATCTTACATCAAGGCTTTACAATAATAATTTTTTTTGTTTTATCATTTAAAAATTTTTTCTTATATTTTTAAAAATACAAATTTTTTCGTGTGAAAAAAATTGTAAAGTCATGAAAAAATAATAAAATGAATATTATTTTTATAAATGATAGTTATAACGGTATGTTAATTGACTCTAATTGAACTGAAAAAAATTAAACGTAATTATTTCGGGTCCAAGAGATTTTTTTTTCCAACTCCCTCCACCGTGAAGTCAGCGACATTCCAATTAGTAAAATAATGCTGACAAAAAATGAAAAAAATAGGAAATTCTGCATTATCTCCAGCCATGAAAAAAAAAACTCCATTCCGGCATAATCCACGTCGAATGAGACCAATAACAGCCCCCGGAACCTCAATTTCGAAGAGATTAACTTCTTCATCAGTCTGGTCTATAAAAAAAAACTTCTAACAGCAGAGAGGGAAAAATGAAATGAAAAAGTTGAGAAAATTGGCAAAGCAGTGGCAACTTTCTAACCCAGAGGCTTTCTGGCTCCTCCAGCGAGGTGAGTTGTCCATTAAAACTATCGTGAAGCTTATCGGAATCAACTAGGAACACTGGAATCTCCATTTCGAGTCAGACTCTTCTTTTCAAAATTTTAAAATCTTATCTATTCCAGGAAGAACATTTATTTTCCCTCCTAAAAATTATTTCCTAGTCATCATAAAAATAATTCAACAACTAATTGATATTATTCAGTTAAAAATGAAGTAATAACAAATTTAAAAAATATATATTTAAAAGAAAATCATTTTAAAAAAATTTTTTTATAGAGTGAAATGACTGTAGAATTATTTGATAAATTAATGACATCGCAAGTAAAAAAAATCACTTATTCATTAATACCATGATTATTTCTATTTTAATGACTTCCATAATCCCGAGTATCTTAAAATAAGTAACTGTCCCCACGACTTGATGTGCGTTTGGTTTTTAAATTAGCGAATCCACCCCTCCACATTCAGAAGAACCAGAGGTTGGGGGAGAATTATACCTTTATGCGCACGCCATTCTCTGAATAATGTATTTCCCATTATGCAAACGTTTCAATATTTCCACTTTTCTTCTTCACCCCCTCCCCCCATCCCCACACACCCCGAGAAAAAGATTAATTGATTAACTATTAAATTCCCATTCGACAGAGCCGAGTGGAGAATATTTTTCATTTCTCTCACTGTTACTCTTCGACTTATTTATTTATTTATTTACTTTTTTTTAATGTTGTACTCTTCGACTTGATGCACAGACAAGTAATAGCAGTTGAACTGCTAGTGTACCTGTTACCAGGACATATAAATATATATATATGTATATACTGTCGCGTAGAAGATGGAGAATATCACGTGTTTTCCAACCTACACGTTTGTAAGTATCCACAAGGGTCGGGGAAAGGGGATGAGGGTAAATCGTGAATTTTTCAACGTACTCAGGTTTTCATTTCCGCCTTGCGGCAGTCCTCCAGGGTCCTTCTGCCGAGAAATATACTTCTTACAAAGCGATTCAGTCTATATTGCTTTTCTTCCAAAGTGGATATCGTCGAAGCCACACTATCATCATTTATTCAGATGGACACTTTAATGCCTCCATGAATATTATGATTAATGTACCGTCAATTTCAATATCATCCGGTCTACGTGTGGGCTAGAATGAACACTAGTTATTTGCAATTTAATAAAAAAATTTTTAACTGGCGATAACCGAATTTTTTCAGTCGTTAGAAAACTCAATAAATTTCTTCCAACGGTACCATAATTTTTCCCTTAAGTTTTCCTTAAGTTTTAATTTATAATTTTTCTTCTCCCGGTGCACTCGATTAACCCTTTTACCTCAGTCACATGTTAATTATGCCAGCAAAATGCACAGGGACACCCACACCCTGTGAGTCAGTTATCAACGCTCATGTGCAGTTGGTAATCAGTTGTGTCAAAGAGAAGCGACTGAGTGCCAAGTAATGGATGTGATAGTTACCCAGGCCAGTCGTTCCCTTTCGGTGAAAATTAAATCACCAACGAGATTGTCATATGTGGTAAATGGTATATAAATTTTAAATAGCCTGTGGTAAATGATCATTGATTGTTGGTGGGATGTGTTAACGTCATATCGCAAATAAAACACCAGAAATACCTGAGAGCCAGTGACATTAAAACGTGAAATCACACCAGTGCTGGAGGATGTCCTCGGTATGACTGGACAGGGCATCGTAGGCGTTTATAGATGCTATCGCAATTTGCACATGTACAGGGGAACCCACGTGCTCATCATTTAACTGGACACTTATTCATGATTTACTCGTCATCCTTGTGCATTTGAGATTTTGTTTTTTTAATCTTACGAACGGGATTTGAAATAATATTTCACTTAATATGCAGACAATATTCAGGTCTGATTTTGATTTTATGTTGTGATAGAGGAGACCAACGTAATTGGCAATTTTTCATTTTTTTAAAAACTTGAATTGGAAAATAAAAATATTTTAATAAATCAACTGATCGTTTTCTTTGGGAAATCGTTAGCTATAAAACTAGTTATTTTGTCTCTAGATTTTTTTTTAATTCCGTAGTGCGACATCAGAACTTTCATTTAATTTTATCATTAAAACTTTACAAGTTAAAATTTTAATTTCAATAAAAAAAGTCTTTAATCCGAAAAAAAAAATCAAATTATTTAGCAGTTTTTGGAGAAAAACTAATTAAATTATTTGTGAACAATTCATTTTTGAATATGAAAATTATTCTTCAGGAATTGTAGTCAATTTGGTGATATTCAGAATTTTTTTTTAATTCAATTTGAATATTATCTATAATAATAAACATATAATATTCAAAAAACTAATTATCTTCAAAATGTTATTCCAATGCCGCGTACTATTGAATATTAAAAATCGCAATTCCCTTGAAATATCCAAAATTAATCTGATTTTTGACCGAGGACACCCCCACCCCCTCATACGAACATGACGTAACAATGAGGTGTTCACATTAGTCACCCCAAGCGTCAGGGAAATAGTGGTAATTTCAAGGGTCTCGTCAACCCCCGCGTGAGTCAGCCTACACCACTCGTTTCATATAAAATGAATGACACAGGCCATGAGTGCACCCCCTCCCATAACCCCCCCCCCCTACCAACTCCACGATGTGATAGAGTAGTCGCTTGCATCTCGTCACAAATTAAAATGATCAAAGTGGCTGTTAGAGTGAAAATTTTGTGGAACACGAGTGCAACGAACCCGTAACCCATATCACTTTATCGTATCGATTTTATAGCGAAGACACACATACCCTATATTCAACAATAGCACCATTTTAGGGCCATATAAAGGGGTAAAAGAGGAAACTCTTGTTCACTATCTGGCCTCACAAACTATTCAACCGAGTTGTTATGTCACGTGTTGTCGTATGAATTGTCTACAACAATTCTGGGAATTTTTGCAATTCTGCTGATTTTCATTTTTGCTGGTGTTGCGCTTTCTCATCGCATCAGAATTATGCAACGGGTGTTGTCAACTTGACGGTACCAGTTTGGAATATCCATTTATGGTAGTCACTGGTGTGTGTTTTGTGGAGAACGAGTGAGAGAATTGCTCGACCTATTTTCAACAATGAATGCGACCTGCTTATTATTAGATACATATGTAGCTTGTATTGGCGATGAGACGAGAGGGGGGAGGGGGAGAAATATGGTGGAGGAAAATTCTGATGCTCGGGACCAGGTACCACGTGATAAGAGAAAAAAAAAATGTCTTCAGAGAGAGAAAAGTCGGGAAAATTACTGCACCGGGGACTAGAATTGAGGTGCAATGAAATGGTTTTTACTGACACATGAAAATTCCAATTAATATTGTAAATTTTGTAATTAATGATAGGTGATTTTATAAAATTGAGTAAAGAGGAATAAAAAAAAATTTGGAGGTCTATCGTTTTTTATTTGAAATTAAATGAAAAATTGATAGAAATATTTATTGAAATAAAGATTTCTATTGAATAGAAATTTTGTAATTTTATCTGGAGAAGTTTTTTTTTTCTCGAGGCTAATCTATCGTTTACCGATAAAGAAGGTTTCGCGGTAGTCAGGAAACTCGATTGTAGATCAAAATAAAAATTGTTCCTGGACTTAAAAAATTCATTGACTTTTCTCTTCGTGTGATGAAACCGCTGTTTGTGTGATGCTCATCAATATGCCCCTTGGCAAGTGCTTATTTCTTGATCTATTTCTCCAGGGAAATAATTCTGATGGTCGGGAGGGATGACATTGACTTTAGAATTTCAGCTTATGCTGTGGAGAATGCACATGAATATAGACGAGGGAGTGAGGTGAAGGTCTCGCGAGGCATCGACTTGCTGTTTACTGGAGGAGAATGTGGAGACGAGGGAATAAACCGTGGACAAACATGTTTGTTGTGAGAAAAGCACGAATCCTGAACGTCTAACTTGCAAGTTTTTGCCTTTCGATGAGTTAACGTACACGTCCTGTCAATTTTCATCGGTTTCTTTTTAACCTGTCTCGCAATTTCATTGGGCGAGTGAAGGATCGATTGGTTCTCCTGAGTAGTTGTTTGGACACCAGTTAATTATCAACCTCGAGGTGCCTTCATCGATTATTTGGCCACACGAAGAATCAAGAGAAAAAAAAAAGGAAAATAAATTTTCTTTGGGTCTCGTTAATTGGACTAAAATTACAACCAATCACTATCTGAGGAATTTCCTGAGATTTTCGTGGGATCAATCGAGTTTCTGATTCAGCAAAACAAGACGTATCTAAAAAAAAAACTTGGGCTGGTGTGAGATGGAGTTTTCATGTGTTATCGTACATTTTGGTTTCGTTGGCTGGATAATTCCACCGGGAATCTCAGAAAATGTGAGCAAAAGATTGATTGGTTTTAACGAGAGGTCTCGACTCCCATTTAATGACCAATATCCGAGAAGAAAAAGCCACAGAAGTTGACAACTGCGGTCAAAGTATTCCATCGAAATGTCTTTCCAGGTGATAAAACCCATCAGCAGCCACTTCCCCAACTCCTCCATTCACTTCCTAGTCCCCCGAGTGACTCTACCAAACCAGAAAACTCAGGTCTGATTTGTCACTCCACGAAAGATCTCCAACGAAATGGTAAATCTTGGTGGGAATTTGGTGCATAATTAATTGAAATGAATTATGCTATTTTCAAGAAGCAAAGCATTTAGTTGAGTCGCATGCAACTTCTAACTGTAATTAATTAACGGAAAGTGGAGGATATAAACTTGAGGTTGATCATGAACCAGACGCCTAATGAATTAACATACCACGAGCCGTCGTCATACGGTAGTTTAGGTGATGCATTACTTCGTGTAATGATCCATCAAATTTTGTCATGGGGGTAGTTAACATTCAGGAATATTCACGCAACGTTGGAGATATTGTTGAGTTGGTGGATTGAGACAATCTACATTATGACGTGATGACTGAAGACGATGATGAAGATTGATTCCAGGGAAATGAACTGTTTAAGTCATTCAGAATTTTTTTTTTTGGTCTTTTTGTTAGTCAAAGTGTTGAAATTTGCACATAAAATTTATTTACACCGACGATGTAGTAATAAATTGTTAGGGTTGGGTTGGAGAGGGTCACGGGATCACAAATCGAATAGGAAATTCGAAATAGATAGAATTTTCATATTTTTTTTTCTAATTTTTTAAGAGCCAGAAAAAAATTCTGAGAATTTTAATTTAGAAATTTTGGCAGTTCCTGAGGGATTTGAGGATCGAAACAGCTTCGAGACTCGCGAAAATTCATGAAATTTATAAGAAATTTGAGAAAGGAGAGATTTTCCACAGATTCAGATACACTAGCAGTTTTGTAGCAACAATTCTGTCAATAAAATAATTTTCTGATCAGAATTCAAAGTGATTTTTCACCTGGAATTTTTCGACATTTCATTCTCCATAAGAAAAATAATTGATAAGATACAATTGTTAGCTCTTTGTTCATTCGACTTTGACAATTTATGCGATCCTAATTTTTGAAGAGCCAGAAAAACATTCAGAGAATTTTAATTCACAAATTTTGACAGTTCCTGAGATATTTGCGCAAAAATTCCCGGAATTTATAAGAAATTCGAGGAAGGAAAGATCCTTCACGTATCCAGATACACCATCACTTGTATCAAAGATACCAGCCACCTGCAATTTTCAACACTATCGATCCTGCGAAGACGACAGACTTGTACCGGGCAATCTTGGAAAGCGATTTTCGCAATCTCGTAGATATCCCCATTCTCTGATTCACCATTTATCCTGACAACTCGTAGGTTGTCTCACCTCTTAACACTTGAAAATATGATATTCAATATCGTGTACAATGTTTCCCATTTGTCCCTAAACTCAATTTTTTTCCTCGAATCATTTTTCACTCTCGCCATTGAATTTTTACGATTTCGAATTCCTCCCGTCTGTTGCATTGAAAGTTTGATACATGAAACTCACTTCGGTCTTTCATTGTGTGGCTCCTTTTTTTTCGAAACGCTTCAATTTCCAGGATCATAGAGTAAAGAGGAGTAAGCTGGATTTTCTTGGTCTTTTTCTCATTGAGAATGGCGAAGGAATCTATTCCGTGGAGTATCGATTTGACAGGATGAACCCCTTTTTGATATTACAAAAGTGCGTCTAGACAGGATTCCACTGGGGAAAATGGTGTATCGGTGATAGGATGGAGAAGACACCCTCAACCGTATTTGGTTTTGTCGATGCAAGCTGTTCCCTCGTCGGGTTGAATATCGAGGAAGTGAATGGACAGGGGGTAGAATGGAATGTCTTCATACAAAAGTCTGACCAAAAAATACTGTAGTCCTTTAACCAGATAAAAGATAAGTCCCAAATACTTAAAAAGAAAATTTAGCACATCATGAACTGGAGAGTCCATTTGGGCTAATCAACCCTAGACATGAGTGATTAATTTAATTGGTTTAATTGATCAATTCAATCCACATTTTATCACGTCCTGTAGCCCTAAACAGAGTAGACTAATTAGAACCTTTTTGGGCCTAAAAAGACTCCACAAAAAAATTATTTTTAGTTGTTTGTTATGTGGAGTAAGATATGCGAATATTTATATGTGGGAACGTGTAAATAATTATGTGTATGGGTTTTACAACTGTAAAGCAATAAATAAACTTTATGCAAAATTTATAAAATTTTGAAACCTGTGGTTCACTCATGAAGTGATTTTTAATTTTCCAAAAAGGAAACTTGGGAATTATTTTTGTCTTTAAAAGCTTCTGGTGTGAGCTGGACTGTATACAGAGCTTACGAAAGCTATTTTATTACTGAGGTAAAAGATGACGGAAATTACCTCACCCTCCGATCTTTTCTATATTATTTTTTTAAATAATAACCTGAGATTCAATTCCCTATTTTTCTTTGATGTCGTTTCAAATTTCATTTTCCTTCTCATGTGATTATTTGTCATGTGATTATTTCCAACTTCTTTACTCCTACATTTTGTTTATTTCTCTATTGCAGTGGTAACACAAGATAACTTGATTGGTATCCAAAATTTAATAATTATTTATCTTCACGAATTTGCCATAATTTTCCAGAGGAAAAATTATCAATAAATTTCGCAGAAATGGGAAAAATTCCCAAACACTCCTCACTATAGAATGTACCGAAAAAAGTATAATTCTGTCAATGGAATATTCTTTTAACAAGAGTTCAAAGCGATTTTTCAACTGAAATTTTCCGGCATTTGAATGTCAGTAAAAAAAATGATCGGGAAAATACAATTTTTGTCTCTTTGTGCATTTGATTTTGACAATTTTCCCCAGACTTACCAATGCAAACGCACTTTTCAAGTGATAAAAATGTCTGTCAGTCTCACAATGCCGCCACACCAGCACTAAATCTCCCTTTGACTGAACGTGTCACGTAGTGCATTTTTCCAACGTGAAAATTGACAGAGGAAAATTGACTGAGAGCTCAGGCCAGTGTGTGCACTATTTCTACTGAACTTGCACACATAAACGATAACACGATGTACGAGTGCAAAAGTTACATATCACAGACTTCACGAAGAAGATCACGAGTTCACGTTGAATATCCATTTTGCATTGACGAGAATATGTGATATTTTTAATAAAAAAAAATTTCCTCTGAAAACCAGTCTCGCGTGATTATTTGACAGTTACCGGAGGTTTTGTTTAAATTTTTACGATCTCGTCGAGTGCAGTACACAGAAAAGACTCTATTCGTTGACGATTGAAAGCCGGTGTGTGAATAACTACAGAATTAAAAAAAAAATAAATAAATAAATACTGTATATGTCGGGTAAATAATTTTATGCGAATTCACATCACGTGTTCGACTGAATGGCACCGGTTCAAGGGCTTTTCTCATTCCATATGCACTTTCCTCGGGGTTTATGAACCTGCCCCAGTAATTCAAAGAATATGCACCACAATTTTCTCCAGTTATGTTTCAACATTCGTAAACCTATTTCAACTGTTTAGGATACGGAGCTCATACACAGCCTATTGTGGTTTACCTCGATGGGAAGAGTCCGTTAATACGTTCAGGTCTCCACATAAAGATCTTGTATATAGAATTACACCGCGGGAATACAACAGGTTTTGTTTCCGCATCGGTTAATGCCTCGGTGTGAGAGGAATATTGTGTTGGTTGTGGGGTTTTTCAAAGGAAATTGGGACGATGGAAGTGCACAAAAGGAAATTTTAAATAATAATTTGAAGCCCAAGTCGACGATATTAAATATCAAAGTTATTAAAGTTAATTTTAGTCATTAAAATTTTTAAAGTCATCAATAATTGAATAAAAAGGTAAATCATAGATTAATAAATTGAAGAAAATGATTTAGAAAGAAATAATAATTACGTGCAGTAGTTTTTTTCAAATTTTTGGTCTTCAGATAACAACAATTTTGAATAAATCTGTCCAACGTGAATTAAATAAAAAAATCCTATTCTGTTATTCAATTATTAGTGTACTATTTGCAATAATCGATGGAACCCCTCCGCTTTAGCATAAAATTTTAGTAATTTCGCTTCTCTCAATGGGAGAAATTATTTTCTTATTGATTTTTCGGTTATAAATTTATTAAACAAATTTTTTTGTGTGTCAGGGCACACAAAAATCCTGCGAATATTTGTCCACTGGCATTTGCAAATTCATTAACATTCTGGGGTTATTTATGTCCTAACGATTTCTCCAGATAACGAATAAACGATAGGAGAATCGCAAATCTGGATAAATATTGATTGTCGTACCCTCCCAATGTTGTCATCAAGAGTTGTCGTTATCAAGAGTAAACATCCCTCAGAGATTTTTCCGAAAATCTCGGAAATGAAAAACAAACTATGATAAAAGTCCTCTTATGGATTTTGGAGATGCAAAATCCATAAGAGGAATTTTGCGATACACAAGTTTAACATTTTACGCTTTCAAAGTAAGCGGATTACGAGACTCGGTAGAATCTCCCGGTGGACGCCATCGCCGAGAAAATATATTGAAGGGATGAGGCAAAGGGGTGGGTCGGGAGGCGAGAGGATGTGAATGTTGGGGAAACGTCGGTTTTTCGAATCAAATAATCTATAATTCAATAGTGAATGGAATTTCACGTGTCCGGAGAACTTCCCGTGTTCCAACAACAATTTCATACCCGAGATGACCGGGAAAAAATGTGAAAAATGGAAGAATTTTTGGTAAATGTTAATGTCGATTAATCCCGTGACCTCGAAAAAAATTTATATGAATTTTCCTGTTCCCCTTTGATTGTGGAAAATTTTGTAAAAATGTCGGGTTTTTTTTTCTCGCGTGTTGTCATTTTTGGGGCTTTTTCTCGGGATGAAAATGAATTTTCCTGAGCGTTTCCAGAATTTTGTTCGAGAGCAATAGACTGGAGGGGTAAAAAAAAACTTGGGGGTAGTTTTTGCATGAAAAAAATTAAACTGAACCCCCACGACCTCACGGGAGGCGAAAAGCCTCGATAAAATAGCTTTCTTCAATCACCCGGAGCGTTCAATAATCTTTTTTTCGTTTGAATTTCTCATCTGTCTTATCGTACCTCGAATTTAACACGACCAGTGAATTCGGAAGCAATTAAATGGTGAAACGTTTGAGTATTTTCCGCATCTCTGTGAATACGTCCAGACCGAGATTAAACTCAAAGAGATATACAAACGTTATTGAAGCGTATTTCCAGTCTAAGTTACGAATATCCGAAGAATTCCAAAGAATTTCTCTCTCTATTGGTGGTTGACCCTTCCCCTTATACAGCTAGTCCTTCACACATTTCAGTTCAAACTACCACACTCGCATTTTCGATAACAATTTCAACCTGATGTGAGTGCCAACGTTGTAATTCCCTTGTGAGGTTAAATTTTCCCACAATCTCCCATCCACACCCACACGCCCGGCGCCCTATGTATTTTTCATTTCAATTTGCCAAGGGAGGAAAAAAAAAATTTCTCCCTTTTTTTAGTCATCTCGCGTATAAAATTTTCGATGGAGTACAGTGAATTCTCGGGGCGTGTGAAATTCCGTTTGTTAGTGAATTGCAGATTATTTGATTCGAACACCCGACGTTGCCACATTTATCACAATTCTCTTTTCCTTCCCATCAAGCTCGAATTTACTTCAATTTTTATAGAACGATTTCATTAAAATTTCCCCTTCATTTAGTATTTAATAGAATTATGAATTTTCAATAATGAAATTTGGGAGCTGAAGCTCGTACTAACTATCACGCTAATTAAATATTATCGTTAATTATGTAAAAATAATTTGATCATTTTTTTTTACTTTTGGAAAATCAAAAAATCGAGGAAAATCTCCTGACGTGTCGCACCCGAATTAATGAATTTTCTTTTAGCAAAAAAAATTTCAATAAATGTTAAGGAACAACAGGTCATTAAAAAATGTATATTAAGTTGCGTAATGAAGAGTAGGTGGTGTGGTGTGAGTAAAAAATAATATTAAATTCGTTAGAAATGAAGAAAATCCCCGATAGCTCAATCAGAAAAGTAGAGTTCAACCAAATAATTTCTCAGTTCTGTAATTTTTCCTGAATATTCCTCTCTCTGTACCAACATATGCAATATCCCTCGACATTTTTCTCCCCGTGTGTTTCACATCGACATAAATAAAAAAAAAAATGCCATTTCTACTCCGACATTCAGGGAATAAAGTCACTGGCGTCACGTAAGGTGTAAACTCGTCTGATGTGCGGTTCTTCCTGAACGCGAAAATTCACCAAAGAATAAGGTAAATCCAGGAGTTTGTGGACATATAACCGAGGAATATGGTTATCGTTGCTTTAGGAGAATTGTCCGGGGACGTGACGTCGTAGAATGCTCACCAGAAAACAAAAGAGCAATGGGTCTTCACCGAGAGAATGCACAATTACGTACATATCGTACGACATTTATGACTTAAGCACAAGAAATATGTTTTAATTAACGACCGAGACTAGGAAACTCCATGGCCTTTTCTACTTTGTCGCCAGAGAGCTATGAAATTACTTCAAATAGATGACATTTTTTTTTTATGATACTGCAGAGAAACCTGAGAGGAAAAATTAGTTCTGCCGAATTATTAAATATTTTTCTCAAGAGATATTTCGCGGTTTTGAATAAATTAAGTTGTGGACAAAAAAGAAAAATTTACATGTCATATGTTTTCACATGACAACAAGTTATATTATATGTTTTCACGTGAAAACATATAACATGTTTCTCAAAATAAATGAAATATATATTTTACGTAGATTTTTTAAATGTTCATTGTAAATTTAGAAAATATTCTCATCGCGTGTGATGACATTTGTAGCGATTTCTGGTGAAATATTTATTTGTCTCGAATAAATTATTCGCAGAAACGGAATAAATAGAAAATTTCCGTTGATTGATCCCCCGAAATTAACAGTTGATGAGGGAAGATGGGAAATAATGAATAATTAATTAATTATTTAGTAGTAACGCAACGAGGGTCATTTGATTGTTGAGCGCATGCGCATGCGTTTGATAATAAAGAGATTTATATGGCTGTACTTACAAATTGTCCTGACAGTTCGTCCGGTTCCGTTTCTCAGCGAATAATCTGAAAATATAAAAAATAAAATTGAAAAGACTATCCGTTAGTGAGTTCCCAAGCATTTCACCTGAGTCCACGGTTTCAAGTGCACAATAATTTTGGTACAAGTATGTGTAATGTTATACGGAACGTGCGAACATTACCGAGTAGGTAGGAACACGCAGAGAAAATTCATCGGTCTAGATAAACTTTCAAAACATCGCGTGTTGCGTAATTTATTTTAGAGAGAAACCCTGGGAATTTTTCAGTAAAAATTTCACTAATTTATTGATAATTAGGTTTGCATTGTTTGTGAGTGATCAGTGATTGGGTTATTGTAGTTGCTAATTTGATTATTTTAATTGACGGCAATAAAGTGGCTTTGAGAGAGTGACATGAAATCAAATTTAAGAGGGAAAAGTGGAAATTGGAGATTTCAGAGGAAATTCGATGAGATTTTATAATTTTTTTAAGTAAAAAAAAATGTTTTGAATTTTGTGAATATTCAGGGAAATAGTTATTTACAGTCTGGGATTTTAATTAATTTTGATGAGGCAGTTACGCTGAAATTCACTCATTACATTAATTTATTCATAATATTCAAACTTTTCAGTAATAAAATTTCATAAATTGTCCACCACAATCAAGAAAATTTATCAAAAAATTAATCCAATTATTTAAATAATTCTCACATCAACACATGAACCCATCAACCGAATCACAATTTTATAAAACACGTGACGTGTCTTTCCACCTAATAATCAGTGTCTCCACATCGACAATCTTCACTGGTCTAATTAACTTGATTAATTACGTTTCATAGCAATAAGTGCGTTTGTTCCCCGATGCAAAACCCCAATATTCGCAGACGAAAAATTAAACGGCTGATTTAATTCATCGAATCGAGTATTAAAAATATCATCGGCCCTTTATCGAAGGGACAAAGTAATACTCGCACAGTGGCTAATAAAAAATTCAAAATGCTTAAACGTAATAAACTGACGACAAAGAAAATAAAACGATGAAGTGTGAAAGGGAGATTCTTGAATGGATGAAAGAGTATCCTATAAACGTGAAAGCATGGGTATATATATTATCCCTGCGCGTGACGTATATAATCATATCCGAGTGGATGATAAGGCTATAACGTACTAGTCCTACCTCCTCCTGGGCGTTCAACACGTAAATCATAGTCACGTTTTATCGACTGTCGTGCAATACCCGTTAGGGCGAATGTGTGGCTCCATTGAGCATCAGGAATATTTTCTAAGGGGGCGGGGAGGGGGGGGGGGGAAGAGGAGGAGTGATGATGAGGGAAAAAAAAATCTGATAAGGGATTGAGTTGAGAAATTATTTATCAACGGAAGTGGTGAAGGAGCTTGACTGGATTGACTCATGAACTTGCGGGAAGACATTATCGTGGTGATAATTATTTAGGGAATGTTTAACGGAAAAGAAAAATTAATAATTTGATTTTTTAAAATTGATTTTGTATGAAATACAATTTTAACAGAAATGGATTGCATTTTTATTTTGAAAAAATGATAATTTGATGAGAAATGTTATATTATTGTTGCTGAATATTTATAAATTATTTCAACATTTTTTTCGGGTAATTTAGACATTAGTTTGTGAAATTAAATGACTGATTGATTTTTATTAATTGATTTTCAAGATTTTTTTGCTGTTTTTATGGAAATATGAAGTTTTGGTTGTTAAAAAATTTCGAAGGGTTTAATAATGAAATTTAATATTTATTGGATATTTTTTACAATGAAATCATAAACAAATGGAAGTGTCTTGTTCTTCCGGTAACTTGACAGGTTCATTTGTACGCGGTAAAACCTTGAGGGAAATTTTATGAATTTTTCGAGCTCAGGTTGTATTTGGGGGATTATTTTTAGCCCCAGAATTTCGGCCAAGAGAATCGTTGGCGGACATTCATCGGTCCTGAGCAACAGAGATAAATGAACTATTTTCAACAGAACAATTACTGCCTAAAATAGCGATATTTGTTAACAACTCCATCCCTTCCATTCCATATTTTACAAATCATTATTCTCATCCTCTTCAATCCAACTCACCCCTCTAGATTATTATGAAACGGTCCATTAATTTTTCCAGGGAAACAACATAATTATTTCCCCCTAACGTCAATAGACCCAAAAAACAATTTTCTTTTTTTTTTTATAAGTAAATAAATTTATAAAACTTTATTTGAAGGCGAAATGATGTAAATGTCACATCGTAAAGTTCACGATGAAATCAGAGTTCTGTCTGGCAGAGAAAAAATCATATTGTTCTTGATCTCATTAGTTCTGATTAGATTCACGTGTGCACTAATTTCACTGGGAAACAACTTGGTTAACGTCCAACTTGGAAATTCTCCCCATGAATGACAACGTTGGTAAAGTTTACGTGTACAGTATTGACAGAAGAACTAAAGAGGTCAGCCTTACCATCAAAATATGCTTTATGTGACAGTCAAGTTTCATAGGAGAGACTCGAGAACAAGAGCTTTCAACACAATATCGTAGGACTCAAACTTCAAACCATAAACTTGAAAGAGCCCATGAGAAGCTCCATTGAGAAGACTATGGAGAGTAATTTCTAGGACAAAATTTTAGCTGAAAATTTCACTGGAAATCTCGGGAAATTTTACACATTTTGGTAGAATATATATTGTATATAATGTAACACATACAATACATTATTGTTATCTTATGAAATATTGAATTATTTTTAAATTAAATTGATTAAATTGAATTTTAATCACTTTAATTCCAAATATTATGACATAATCGTCAAATAAAAAAGCAAATAGTCAACCAATAAATAAAATAATATACAAATAATATATACAAATAATGCATGAGTGCGTAAAAATGTTTGTTAACACATTTTTCAATGTTTAAAATTAAAAAAAAAGTAAATAATTTTTTAAAGGTGATTATTATATGTATAAAAATTATTGAAGAAGAAAAATTGTAAGATTTTTATATTCTCGTCCCAAAGGAAAATAAAACGTATTTTATTCGAAAATATAGTAAATATTTCCAAGAAATTCTTCGCGAATTTCAGTTAAAAATTTTCATCAGAAAATTATTGAGAGCCTCTTCATCATTGTTACTAAAATATTTTCCCCTTTCTGAATATGAAGGACCTGTCAATTCCCCCAGCACATAAGAGCGAGCCTATCACACGATTTTATATCACGAAGGATTAATTATTGTGCGTATGCAGCGCGACAGGAGAGAAAACGAGGAGTGAAAAAAAACTGCCAATTACCGGGCAATGACGTCAATTCCCGTATTTTTTTTTTCATTTTCCCCTTCACACCACACAGCGTGCTATATATCGCCGACATATTTGAGTTAAGAGAGTTCAAAAAAAGAACCAGGAGTGGGGGAAAAAAAAATATTCCATGAAATGAGAGAAATGAGAGAAATGAGGAGAGAACTCGTTCTCTATCTAACATTTGGAATGTTTATTCGCTCTTCAATAATCGAGTGCGTGAGAATTGAATGCAATTAGCAGTGATTTATAATGCGAATGGTCTAGATTAATTGGCGCCTTAATTATTCAAAATAATGAGGTGTTGGCGCCGTAGTTCTTCCGCGAAAACAGGGATTTCTCCTGAAATCAGGAGACTCACAACGACTAATTATCGATCATTAATGCTGTGATGTAGACAGGAAGTGATTTATAAGACGCAGTTACTCGCGATATTTTTTAAACAAAAATTTAAATCATTGAAAATTATGCTAATGAGATACCGAGAAGAGGAGCACTCGACGTTGTTGTATTTTTCACTAATTCGCAGGACTAGGTCAGTGGAAATCTAGATGACGGTCTATTATCGACTGCTCTATTAAGCCACACTCAAGTCATTTATCGGCGTCTATCTTCGATAATCATCCAATTAAATCGCTTCCGACTTTTCATGATTCTCAATTTAGTTCGATTAGCCTTCGACTTTTCATTGACCTAAAAAAAATCGGAGATCGAACGGAGAGAAATGTTGGTCATAAATGACTAGAGTAACCTCGATTTCCACACGGAGACTAATATTCAATAACAATTTCATATTTTTATTTGCGTAATGTTTATCTGAATGTCCTGTAAAAAATTACGATATCGTCACGTTCATTCCCCAAAAAATACAATTCGGGGGCTAAAAGAGGCCCAAAATTATACTGATGAGTAGAAAATTTAATTGATTTAAACACAAATTTGTTTATAAATCCCACCCTCAATAAAATATTGTTTATAAAAATTCCGGGGGATGACGAAAATTCGACGGATCTGTAACCGAATTTTATCCGAGCATTCTCCAATTTTTATCCAAAATTTATAACAAAAGAATAATAATTAACTTCGTTAACTTAAAGTGATGTGCAACAGTCCTCCCCAAACACAATAATAAACTTCCCTAATAAAAAATTAAATATCCTCTAAAAACTAGACCTCCAGGACGTGAATCGAGGGACGAAGCCAAGTTTTCCCCCAAAACTCCCCCCCAACTTTAATCATCCCCCAAAAATTAACCTAAAAACTAGTTGACTGTCATTTCATCCCCCATTTCCCCCTCCAGAGACCCAATTTTAATCCAAAATTCATCTCCAGGTAAATAAATCCCTCAACCACCTCAATATTCATCAACCCCCATTTTCCCATTCAATTCCCTTCATCCCCCCCCGACCTCATCATTGAAAAATCATCAGAAAAATCACGAGACTTAATTATCAATCGTTCATCTAAACTCAGCAGTACACCACGTACTTAGCACCACCACCAGGTACCCCGAATCCTCCACATGCTATGATATTCCACCACGGAATGAGGGATTACGTCATAATATACCACAAGGATATGAAAATCCAGGAGCGACGACGATGAGGGTGTATCACCCTCATCTAGACTTGTCCTCTAGCCAAAACCCAAAGGCATCGTAATGAGACAGACAAGAGGGAGAGGCAATTGCTCGAGGGGTTGACGACTAGAATGAGAGGAGAACCAGGTGGGGGATGACTGGAGGGATGAGGTGAATATATCGGGTAAATAGGGGAAGGAATGACACACGTACACGGTATGCACATGTGTCTTTGCATTTGTGTGTGACATCGGGAGCCTTAATAACGTAAATGCGAGCACGCACGTTGTGACAATTACCATTACAAATACAAATAATCGTACGCATACATCGATGTTATAGCTTGGACGACACTCGAGACCCGTAGACATCCGGTACAATACTCCCCTCACGTTTATAATGGGCCCGTTGCTATTTCCTCGCATTGTTCGAAGGTTACATTATGTGCGTCAGCAGCAGATACTTAGGACACGCGTAATGGAATACATAGGGATATATAGAATCATGTGGGATTGCCACTGTTGATGGATATTGGTGGATGGGAGTTATGCACTAGTGCGTACAGAACAGGATACGTCACTGCTACTGATGATACACAGAGAAATAATTTTTTTATAAACATCAACATTTATCATCACGTTTTTAGATTATTCTAGTCGTTTTATATTTTTATAATTCAATCACTTTTAATATACATTGTTTAATTGCAATTACCTTCAATAGAGGCTAATCGGTCGGGGAATTACTATGATTAAGATAACTATGGTAGATCCTACGGTATAAGTCCCAAAATATCGCGATTAATTTTTTTCGAAGATTCTGAAGGGCGTAGGGTTGAGGGCTCTTTTGATTTTAAGTTATTTAATATATCTATTATAGATATAATATATAATCTATATAATATATATATATATATGATCGAAATTTAAGTGCAATGAAATTAAAAATTTATAAACAATTTCCCTCAACTATCCGTCAGCTGTCAATAATTTTTTAATACGCAATAATTGACAAATGTTCTTCATATTCACCACCAACAATTACACAACCGGAAATATTTTTAAACGATAAATTTTCGAGAGAAATGATATATACACCGAGCTTCACTGCCTCTTACGTATGATATAATAGTATCAGATGTAGAATAAATATGCAGAACATGTTAGAGTCAAAAAGTTTATCTATATAACGGTGAGGAGGTACGAGGGCTCTTAAGGCAGACTTATCGCTCGCTCCTGTAGCATTAAGGTGCGGCAGTGAGGAAAGGGGGGGGAGCAGTTAATATTTTTTCATGCATTAATAAAAAATAATCAAAAGTCTCAACATTCATACTCATGAAAATTTCACTTGCATATACGGTTATCATCGCTTTCTCGTGTTAAACGTGAATGTAATTCAAATTTTTATGTTTTTATGAGATAAGAATTTATATTTCTCAGCGATGTAGGACGTGCGAAAAAATAAAAATATGAGAAGAAAAATTAAAACGTTAAATTATCGAAGTCAATATAAATTTTCAGATATTTGATTGAATTTATATCGAATAAATTTCATTTCATTTTCTAGTTTTATTTATTTTTCTTTTTATTTATTTATTTTTTCATTTTCTCTGCTTTTCTATTTCGAATAACAGTTATTTTCCTGAGTTATTCCCTTAATTCACACGCGATGCGCTGAGCCGTTTCTTCACCGTAACCCATCTCCCTGTGGGGTCAGGGAAAATGAGAAAGACGAGAGAGAGAAGGACCGCATTACGTGCGTTTAGGGAACTATCATGTGCATGATCATCGTCTTTTGCCCAGCAACTCGAATTATATTCAGTCATCACTCATATTATTACGTTAACAGTCTATTAGCCAGTATTATGCCAGGATTGAATTACGTGAGGGATAGAGGATCGCGGAGTTCATTCAATTCAATTTTATTTTGACGCATGTCAAACGATGTGGATGATAGCGGAAATTTTTTATTTCCGTCGGTTATGTCAGAAGATTAAAAAAAAATGATAATGACATTTTTTTTTTTTCATTCAAATCTGTTCAAAAATTTTTTTTTAATGTAAATAATAAATGTTTCGAAAGTGAAAATTGTCCCGATTATTTTTTTCCTTTAAATCTGTTCATCAATTTTTTTTTTTAAATCATAGAAATATTCTTGAAAATTAATTTATTTTCTTCATCAAGTGCTCGTCACAAAAATTTTTTAAAAATTAACCACAAAAGAGCGAGGCTCTACAATAACTACCGTATGTTCATAATCTCATGTTCATCAGTTCAAATTACACTGTCATAACTCATATTATTAAGTTAACAGTCAATTAGCCAGTGCAATTATCTGACGATTGAATTACACCGGGTATGAAATATCCCCCGCGTTCGTTGAATTAAATTTTCCTTTGGCATCCGTCAACAAACATTGTGGCTGACGGGGATTTGTTACTTCCATTGTTCTGAAATTTTTCCCCTTTTCCTTCACCCCGACACACACCCTGTGTTTCAATTTTATGAAAAAAATAGAGCCATCACAATGCACGACGGAATAAGCAGGCAGTGAGTTACTGATAAAGTTTTTAACGCTCATGTATACCACACGCATTCCCTGGAACCGAGTGGACGTGTGAGTTATACTGTACCACAATTTCGTATGTTTAATTCATATTCCAACTATTATTCATTCGTCCGCTATAGTTTGGTCATGCAGAGGGGAAATTTTGCGAAGAATATCGCGTTTCAGTTGAAACATTTGGGAAAAATATTCACTGAGAATTACAAAAATAATTGAGTAATTCACAAGCAAAAATTATTTTCATTTATTTATTTTTTTTAATGTTAATTTTAGTGAATGAGTGAATGCCAATAGAAGAAAATTTTGTGACTGTCAATAAATATCCTCGTTTGTTATAAACAAAAAAAAATGGAAAAAACTGAGGGAATTTTTGAGTGATTTTAAAGAAAAATTATTTACTTTTTTTATTATAATTTCAACTCATCATCTGATAATTAAAAAAATTCCTCCCGTTGTGTCTTGAATTGTAATTTTTCCGGTAATTTATACGGAATAATTCCCTCCGTTAATAAATAAATCTCAGAGGGATGTAAACTCTCGATTCAGAGTTTAATCATTCGAAATTACCCCAAATTCGAGAGCCTGCGGTCAATCAGACCCAGTACTGGCAAGTCTCTACTATCGACACGCACACACAAGCCATTGGGGAATCAATCGATTAGTCGGACGAACAACGTGCCTCGACTACTTGCGCTTATTGTGTCCGTATTGCTGATACACAACTGGCGCTTCGCAGCTTCTGTCATTTTGAAAACGTAGACAATAATGCGAGGAGGGGGACTTGCATCGATTGAGATCGTGGTTGGAAAGCTAAATCAGTCGTCTGCAATTAGAGTTACTGTCCCTGAAATTTCATCAATGGATATCGGGGTGAAATTGTTGTGATATTAGTTTTTGATGGGGAAATAACGATGTCATGGATCAAAAAATTGTTCAAATAACGAAATTGATTGAAATTTTTCGAATTAAAAATATGGAATGAATTTTTTAATAAATTATTAACTCTAATTGTTTAATTATTCAAGTTACGTGTTGAATTTTCAATTTTTTCGATCGAATAAAAAATGAAAAATGGAGTAAAAATTTAATTAATTCGATTTCTACAAAGAAATTTTCAATGAAAAATTTAATTCCCATTTTATCTTTGGAATTAAAAAAAGTTTGGGGAGAAACTCATAAAAATTTTTGAGTTATCCTGAGTCATTGTGACCTCATTTATATCCCAAAATAATAAAAAAATAATATCTGATGAAATTTCAGTCTAGACTAGAGATTTAAATGCAATAAAAATAAAAAATTCTGGAATAAAAGAGTTAAATTTACTGATCGTCAAAATAAAATTTCTGCAACGAGTAATAACACCATAATCCTAATTAATTTTTTCCAAGTATCGGAAACAACAATGAGTTAACCGCTGGCATATGATACACTTTTACAGAACGTTAAGATAACATTTATAAAAAATTTTTCTTCTCCCGTAAACTCCATCGTAATCCCTCAACTTCTCGATCTATTTGGAAACTCTGAAGCGCTTTGTTGTGAGAGTAAACAATCACGAAATATAAATATAATTTCGTTAAGAACGCGAAGCTCAACAGCATCTGTACTGACAAAACTTTCGATCCATACCGCCATGAGGAAGTTGTTTCAATGTTTAATCGAGGCCGATGGTCTATTTTCACCCGAATAATCAGCTTTAGACGCCATTTACCGATATATCGGATGCTGGGGTATATTTTTGACTGCATAATGGTAGGTGGAATGCTTCCGTATGTGTTACGCATTCGCAAATAAATCATTTACATTTTTTAAACAATTTTTTTTATTCAATATTCCAGGCTATCGGCAATATTCACAAGAACAATTATTTCGATAATTTAATATAGAAGATAATACGTATAATATATATTATTTTTAATATTAAATAATTTAAATAATGTTCATAGAAGATTGTTTAACAAATGCAACTAATTTATGGTACGTGAATGGTGATACGACACTGGCAGCACAAAACACTTGTCTTATGGTGGGTCTAGACTGACATCACATTTTTTCGTCTCCTCTTACTCTTTTTATCGTAATCTTTTTACTACTCGTCGAGGTCTAGACTCGTCCAATCCTGGAGGATGTACGGGTTTACGAGGAAACCCGAATACGCGAGAAAAATAGTTAGGAAAAATTACATCTCTGTCATGGGAGTTTTTGAATGAAGTGCCATCACCAGCGACGGTGTAGGCTTCAACTGAAATTGAGTCCGAAACTTTGGGAATTTTCCCGACGGCGGAGGTGCCAGGTGCAAACCTAGGAGACATGGACATCATTTCAATTTTGTCATTTGTAGTAGAATAAAAAATACTCCGGTCGTTAACAAAACTTTTGTCAATATTTTGCCGGCACTAGGAATTTTCGAATGAATTTACTTTCACATTTAAAAAAAATTTTGAATTTAAAAATAAAGAATAAAAGTTTTATCGATGAAAAAAAAATATTTATGTCATTGACGGATATTTTGCCGACATTTTTCAGGTGATAAACAAATTAAATTCGAAAGTTCAAATGTTTTACAATCATTTCACAATTTTTTACGTTCACGATAAAAAAAATATATTAATTTATCGATTTTCAAAGTGATTAGGAAAATTTCACTGGCCATATCGTAATTTTTCATGAAAAGTTAAATTAAAAATGTCAAAACATTTTTATTAATTACATTTTTACCGAATATTCCTCGGAATATTTATCTCCGTATATTGGTAAATAAACTCAAATATTTCAAACTCAATTTCTCCACAACATCTTCTCCCCCCCCCCCCGCTCCCACCTCCTTCCCACCGTATACTCTAGTTCTGGGAGGTTCAATGAAACGTGCTATTAAATCGTAAAGGGCACGAAGATATTTGAGGGCACAATATCCAGCAGAGAAATGCTATAAACTGGTACTTTGCCCCAGTGGACCCAACGCGAAGTGATATACCCTGTTGTTTCATCCAGAGGGAGCTGAATGACTGGGCTATATTCTCACCGGATTGCCAAACCATGGTAATTATCTAAATAACACTGCAACAAGAGCTCTCTATCTCCCTCGGTCTCAATTATCACAAGCGCTCTCCTCCTCGTCTGTACTGCCACTGTCTCGTGATGAACGATTATTTTTTCATTCATTCAATTTCCATATCAGTCATCCACCGCGTATGACGGAACAAAGGGGCAAAAATAGTTTTGTCGAGGGATATTTTTTTTTTTTATTACCAAATGGAAAAACTCAGTGTCCTATCTCGTTTTTATTTTTTCTGTTTATCTTTGACACACATTCTTTCGTTATTTATCCAGGAAAATTTACGAATGAAGGGAGGATAAACAGTGTTTGCCTGGATGACCATGTCATATTACATTCTGCACGTTACTTATGTCAACAAAGTTTATTGTGAATGGGGTCGAAGGGATGAAAAAAAATCAGGGCGTCTCTTCGATTGAACTCTCGCGGAGACGTGGAAAATATTGTTTAGATTATTTTTTTTGAAAATAGAGGCCATCGATTAAGAGAAATTTCAAGAAAAATTTTATAGGGTAATTTTATTGAGTCGAGTGTGAATTGTTCCATAAACATTTGTGAACATATTATGAAAATTCCCGGGAAAAGTATTTAAAAATTGTTTTTTTCTCTGCGGAAATCAACAAGATTTTTCCACTCGAACAAAAATTAAATGTTAAAATAATTTATTTAAATTACTGCTGAAGTTTTAGATGAAACGAATGGACATTTTTACTAACTATTGACCTGTCTACTGACAATATCATTCATTGTTATGTAAAATAAAATAAAACATTTTTTACTGCAACTCTTCAGTTTTCCCTCTCTAGCTCTAATCTTTAAATAATTTTTTGATTAAAAAAATTAATTAAATTCCGGAGTAGTCGATGTAATTGCTATTTACCGATAATAAATTCCCTTCTCGTGGATGATCGTCTCCTAGAAAATTCCACGCATACGTCAACAAATATTGTAGTAGAAATGGGATCGAAGTAAAAAATATAAAAATCACATCCCTCCGACTTTTACCGTGTTATATTTTCATTTCATCAGATTCTCGACATGCTCCAAGTACCTTAAATAGATGATAGAACCTAGTGGACTACTACCTCATGCATTCATGTTTCATCCACCCCATGACCCACTTTTACAGAGATTATAAATTCATCGTCAATTCGATATACCACAGAATTTCCATAAAACCACTTCTCTCTGCTGTGCAGATGAGATATAAAATATTCCACGAGATGCTTGAATCTCTCTACTTCTGTAAATGATTGAGAAATTACTCAAGTGCATCTCCCATTGACGATATAAGAGGCTTTGATTTTTTTTTTAATCTCAGAGTTCAACTGCCTTATAATGTTTCAAGTACATTTCAGTGGGAGGAAAATTTAATTCTAACAGTTGTGCTGTTATTAAATAATTTTCTCCAACGGTTTACTATTGATATTTAGTTTCAACCCGACGAAGTAATGTAATACGCGTGTAATATTTAATAAATAATGTAATTTAAATACGATGTCAGGAATGAAATGGTGAAACGAGATTAATTACTTTGGACTGTTGATCAGTTTTTGAAGAATAACTCGAAATCTATGGGAGATACTCTAATTTTCATTATAACCTTTTTTGTTAAGGGAAGTGAGTACTAAAACAAAGGTTATTACAAAAATTTGGATATTTGTCTTAGATTCGGAGATATGGCCCAAAAACTCGGTTCAGAGATGAGTCAACTTGTATTGATTTACCACTTCGCTGCTGAATTGTCGATTTACATTTTTTTGCTTCATTTTTGTATAATTTATACGTACATACACAAATATACATATATACGAGCATCTATATGTATACAGTGTATATTAAATGTACTATGCAACTATATAATAATTTATTTCAATTTCTTCAGTTGAAAAAACTTGAAATATTCGTCTTCTTCAAAAAATATTTTCATTAAAAAAAATTTCTGACAACTGTCCGCACCAAAATGATGAAGATTTTGGGGGACCATTGATCCGGATTAATGAACGAAGCAATTCGATATGGCGATAAGTCTTATGATAGGGTGGAAAACCCTCTGTCCTTCCCTTCTGTTCCTTTATTCACCAGTCGATCGATACATTAAACAGTGAAACTCGAGGGTTGGGGGGGCCTTCACTGGGGTTCAAACTATGAGAACACAGCACTACACAATTCGCCTAACCTACTTTCGACTAGAACGATATCTTGTTCAATATTCGGAAGAGATGAAAATGAGATCGAGTTTGGCTGGCGTGTACATTCACAGGGTACAATAGAACTGAATCCACCAGATACCAGCAATAGCGAGAGGTAATGAAATTGTAAACAGCAGATTCACCTGGCATTGCACACAATTTAGTGACTATTCCAGCTACATTTCCGCTTGATTGTGGAGTAAAAAGTTCGACAAGGAGTCGAGGGGGTGAGAGAAATGATAAAGAATTCGACATCGGTATCGATAAGATTCTGCATTATTCACAAAATGAAACTTTACCTCAGTAATTCCTCATTTTTAATATTTTTCGCAGCCCCAAATATGAATTATCAAGATGTTATTCGATCGTGTGATCAAGAAAACCGTTAAACCTTAATTATATATTAATTATACTTTTTTTTTTAATTAGAAGAGCTACAAGTAATTTAATTAAAATTTCCAAACGAAGACGATGGCAATTTTTTAATAAAAACAATTAATACTGAAGAGTTAACTATCGTAGAATGATTTTAATCGTCAATAACTATAGTATAAAATTTTGAATTTATTCCCAATTATTTTAAAAAATGAGAATCTCTGTTCTTTCGTAAACAGCAAATTTTTACAGTTCGAAAAACCCGATAAATTCCTCCACGTTTCCCATTTAATGAACTCCATCTATCACGATTTCATCGTCCTCAATTCCCCCCGAAATCATTGATTTCGAAAGTCCCAAATCATTTGAAATAATAGCCTTCATTTGTATCTAATGGTGTCCCTCAATCACACATCGACCCATTCCTCATAGTCATCAATCTTTCAGAATCTACCATGCTTCTGGTCACCGTAATCTCAACACTATCGACTAGAATGAATCAATTAATTTGTCATTCAACAATATTACGATATCAACTTCGGGGTCACAACCGGTTCTTTGACAACTTTCACTCGGCATTACAGGGAAAAGCGATCACTGAGGTACCATTACGATGTGACCAACAACGTATTAATAAGTCAGACTGTAATTATTGGCCTACATGCGACAGGGCAATGGCACCCCAGCATTCTCCAATCGATAAGATTATCAGCAGGAGTAGATTGAGAGCCATGACATTTCCTATACTTCAGTTTATTTCTGGTCCATCAATTGCACGAATGTCCATCTGTCTCACATTGGTATCTTGTCAGTGATGTTCTGCCATATGTCCAGCTTGGAGAGACACTCTGGCCACTTATGATGATTATCCTCTGTTAGACTTCTCAAAAAGTGGATTGATCAAGTCTTCCTGTCCATCAACTTCATCTAATGATCCAGAATCCAAATGTTTTTTAGAAATTCTTTGTCCATGTGGTTCCATGTGGTTTGTCCATCTGGTTCTCTACCCTATCCACACCTTTCAGACACTTCTCCTTCAAATGATTCGAAAAATATCTCCAAAGCAAGTCCTGGACTATCCAGACTGGACATCATCACATTGGTATCTTGCCATTAAAATTGTCCTACCAAATATCCAACCTGGAGACATACTCTGACCACTTATGATGATCATTCTCTGAACTAGAACCCAATCTACCTCCATCACATGTCTGAATGTCTTCACCCAACATCACTACTACCCCCACCAATCCTACAGATCTCTAAAAATTAATGATCCACACCTGCCCCCAATTATCAATATCCTCCTTCCAAATAGAACCATCGCTGTCCTCCTTTGTCTTTCCCCCCTCCCCATTCTCCCCAGTATTAAATTTTTGATTTAGAAAGCACGATGATAGAGTACCATTACCCTGAGTCCTATTCTCCCGAGAGTATCCAAGATTTTCTTCCCTCCGAGGTACCAGTGAATGAAATCTCAGCGAGTTATGAATTGTTGAAAACAGTATGGAGAGTGTACAAGGTATCTCGAGACAGGTATGACAGAGGGGGTATATGAAACGTCACAGCCAAAAGGGATTTGTGATTTATTAAACGTAATATTTTTTTTTTTTCTACCCCTCGTGTTTTTACCCAACTTCGAATATTCCCCTAATTGATTGATACGACTTCTGATAGATGAACTGCAAACATCATCAAATTTCTCCCCCTATCGTTTTTATTTTTCAATGTCAATAATTAGAGAAACGTACGTTTCTCCAATATCAATGTCAATATTGCTTTATATTTTCAGTACTAATGGAGATTTAATATTACAAGCTGGTTAATTAGCCAACAAGCAGTACCAAATGTATCCACAAGTGTCGTTTATCCGCAACTGCATGTTGATATGTGAATCACAATTCCCATAGCCGTCTAATTAGGAACAGCAAATTGGTCGATACTTACACTGTCGAGGGTGAATCGAATCGATTTGAAATCAAACTCTCGCACCCTCCCCTCCTTTCCCCCTTCCTCCCTGCCACCCACCTATGATTTTGCATTTCTACTGTAGTTTGGTTTACCATGTGCGATGCAATTAGAGTTTAATTAGAGATACAGCTGGTGAGCAGTCTATGGTACATTGATACGTTGGGATTCTTGATTGCGATTGATTCATTAAGAATTCAGAGATCGATGAACGAAGTTTGCTTAACTATGTGAGGTCTTAATTATTATTTTTTTATCAATGAGAGATGTTTGAATGCTTCGTAACTCGTAAATTCCCAAACCACATGTTCTGTGGCGTAATATCACGGATTCACTCGGTAAAAATATATTTCCTCGTTTTATTTATATGAGACAGAATTCTCGCCACATGGCGGAGATAAAAATGGAGAATATTTCGTTTTATTCAGGATTAATTTTCAGTAAAACGATAGTTAATTCCACTTGGGGAGCGAAAATAATAAAAGTTCATTAAAAATTTCTGGTAATTAGAAAATCGCGAGTAGTTGTGATACGATAATTCGTTAATTTAGTTGAATTGTCAGTGAATCTTCAGGTTGAACTTTCGCTAAATTAATTTGAAATAAATTTTAAGATACCGTGAGTTATGTGTCAGTGATTTTGACAGATTGCCAGTGATTTATTGAAAAATCAGATTTGGAATTCTGAGTAATTTTGCATAATTTCAAGAAAAATAATATTTATTGAAAGTCGTCTCGTTTTCTCGGTTAAAAGTAGGTTAACAGACTTTGAATGGGCCACCCCGAAGCCTCGACTGGATTTCAAAATTAGATATACCCTGGGGAGGACTTACCAATACCGTCATAACTATGGTTTACTAGTCTAGTAATTGGAGTGCAATAACTAGAGCCGAACAAATGATATTCCCTCCCGTCTTTCCCTCACAGTCATATAGATCTTCCGGAAGGACTTATCCCAGGTGTTGTAACATGGATTCAAGTGGTCGTGTTATCACATGTGCATTAGCATATTTTGAAAAGTTATTGAATAGGGACGCCTACGTTATAGCGGGCTCGTTAGTGGGTTGTTGTATTGCGTCAGTCAGTGGAACAAAAAAAAGAATATTTCCACATTCAGTCGATTGAATGCCTTTCGCAAATTTTTCTCCTCCGGTGAAACTCAGGCGGAAGGAATTTTTAACTTTCATGAAAAATTAAGGAGTTTGAGAGGTTTATGACTCCACACGGATTGTACGTAGCATTAGATATTGTGTAACGCGTTGATATTGATCTGAGAATGAAAAATTGATAGATTTTGGAGGTTTACAGGTACGAAATTCACTTCGAAGTTTTTATTCACCTGGATTTAGAAAATATTTACTGTTTGATTACTGTTGGGGTTGAAAATTCTTTTTAAAATACATCTGATGACTGGAG
Organism: Diachasmimorpha longicaudata; assembly: GCF_034640455.1. Lineage (NCBI taxonomy): Eukaryota > Metazoa > Arthropoda > Insecta > Hymenoptera > Braconidae > Diachasmimorpha > Diachasmimorpha longicaudata. The sequence goes on from NC_087240.1 coordinate 3,314,026, forward strand.
AGGGTCAAGATGGGAACGATCAAGGATCAGGATCGAAGAAGAAAAATTATTTTGGCTTCTTGAGTTCAGAGTCATCTTGAGCTTCAAAAAATGAAATATTCTAATGCCGATTTCTCAGTGGAAATATCTGTTCGTAAATAATGTCATTAATTTTCATTTAATCTCAAATAAAAAATGATAGCTGCAAATTTCATAGTATCCTTTAGTAAATTTTACAAAGCTACCTATAATTAATTACAAAATTAACGATATTAATAATAATTTCAATATGTAAATAAAAGACATTCCATTCCACCTCAATTCTACTCCCCGGCACCAAAATTTTTCCCAAATTTATCTCTCCCCATATCGATCTGTTTGTTCGAGCATAAAAACATTTCAAACTCCTTCATTTTCATAGTTACGCCATATTTTATGTTACATGTATTCATGACGCAGATGAGAGTCCCCAGGGAATGTGCTAGATCAATATTCGACTGGCGCCGAATAGTCTGACCGCGAGAAGTGGAGCACCTCGACAAAGTCCAACTTTTGGCCCAAACACAATGGCCAACATCGTTTAAACAGTCTCAAGTGAGTTATTGACTCTGTTCACCTAGCGTGGACTTTTTGAAAAGCCTCCCAAGTGTTTTTTTCTCTCAGCATCCTTTTTCCCCCGGGTGAAATAACACCAAAAAAAAAAATCGTGGAAATAACGAGAGCTTCGCAAAAAAAAAAAAAGTGAGTGGTTCGCGTGTTGGCTATAGTCTCTTGCAAAATTAAGTATGTACCCACCACGCAATCCACTCTGATAGGTTGCATTTCCCCCTCTGCCTCCCCCCTCCCCCTTTTATAGAAGGGACTATAACCACAGGTTATTGACATTGAGTATTAAAAGATGGGACGGAGGGAAAAAAATCGATAATTTCTGGAGGGCGCCTGACTGTCTGATGCTCAAGGAACTAGAATAACGATGGACAGTTTGAAAATCTTTTGTATCAGTATCACGACAGCCTCTGGGATATAGGGACCAATCTAGTGGTGGATCAGATGTAAAGAATGAAATGTTCTCAGATGGTTTTTCGTGGTGCTTTGTCCACCGTAAAATCACATACCATCGGCTCCTTTGTCCCATTGCCTTCCCTGTTTTTCCCCATTTCCGGATATTTTCAATCTCATCGTTTGGATCCCCGACGATTGTCTCAAATGGTCAAAGTCTTGATAAAAGTGAATTGGTGGAAACTTAATGTGAAAAACATTTTACGATTTTTTTTATTATGTGAATCTTGTGTTTTTCATGCGTATTTTATTTTCCGTCTTTTGTTGAGGTTTTAAGGAACAAAACTGAGGCTAATCCGTGGGTGGAGACCCATTGGGGTTAGGGGATATGGAATTGTTGGTCCATAATAGGAAACAGTTGATGATTCACGCGTAAAAATTTTTTTTCGGGGAATTCTTCGAAATTTCATGACTCAATGCTTGAAAAATCGTCTCCATCTTAAAATGTTTCATAAAAAAAATTCCTTCACCTTCTGAGGGTCCATTGGCCTTGGTAAATGCCCAATGGTTCACCCACAATCCGAAATAATCGATAATTCACTCACCTGAATTTATTTTTCACATAATCAACGAAATTTAATGATTTATCAATCGAAAAATTGTGTCTACACCTTAAAATTCATAATAAAAACAATTCTCCCCTTCTATAACCTCCTTAGAGCCCCTCTACACCCCCCAAATATCGAATGGTCAACCCACCGCATAAAAATCCAAATCTCGAAATTTCTTCTCACTAAAAATCGCACCTAAATTCCTCGCCCTGATAATTCAAACCCAATCGTCTAATTTCCAAAAAAGAAAAATCAAAAAAATCATAACAACCATCAACAGCTCTAAATACCCCATAAATAATTACAATCCTCAGTATCATTATGCCTTTACTCTAACCCACTGACAAATCATCAAAACACCATCAGGAAATTTTACCTGATGGAAGATAACGACTACGCAAGAATTCTCATTCCATCTAGCTGACAAACGTGAAAAATATAATGTCAGGAATAAATTAGAGTGAGAGGGCTATGAGTGTGAGCTACTACAGAAATTATTAGGCCCTCAAAATGCAGTTCACCGCCTCTCGGGTGTACTTCCGAATTTAGACCTTCTCCTCAGCAGTGACTGGAAAAACTCAAGAGTGGATAGGGTAGGGGAGGAGGAGGAAAGAGAGAGGAAGAGAAGGCACCCCTCACATCTTGCCATGACGTCATACACTTGCTGTATGCGCAGTGACGCTCTTAACCTCTCGGATTACAGCTGTCCTTATCTGACTCAGCCAAGTGCCAACATTTTTCATTCTTTCCTTCAACTCTATGACATTTAACCTTGCAACTCAGCATGAGAAAAATTAAATTAATCGCATTGAATAATAAATGGAGAGAAAAAATTTTCTGTCTAGTTGAATACCGTTGACTGTAGATTAATTTTTGATTATTTTATCGTTGTCATGATTGTTAGTAATAATTTTTTTTGTCATTATCATTAAAGTAGTTACAAAGGATTTGATAAAATGAATGATCTCTAATGAGAGATCGATTGAACTGGGTTTAAACCTTTAATTTCAATGGTGATAAGTGATCTGTGATTATTTTTCATTATTTCGAGGAAAATTTTGCCAGTCTAATCAACGGTATTTTCTCTTTCCATTTTTGACTTCCGAGTTTGCTATCGATTCTCCAATAATCCAAAGACTTTTCCCCCTATCTAACGGATACTGCAGACGAGTGCCACTCAAGCCGATCATAACGGGAAGATTCACGATAGTGGGTGGAGTGGGATTTAATACGCATTCTAGACATAAAAAAATAACGCGAAGGATAGTAGACTAACAATCAGCAAAGATATCTCTATGTTTGTGTATAATACGTAGAGAAAAATTGTTAATAAAAATTTCTCACTTGTAAAATTATCTAATACTGTTAAGATAAAATTTTTTAAGGATTTCCCTTTAAAAAAAAAGTTTAATAACCAAAAAACATTAATGAAAATATATCAATATATTATATATTATATATTCTATATATATTCTATATAATATATTGATGTATTTTTATTAATTTTTTCTTCAATGTTAAAATATTTTTTACTTGAAAAAAATTGAATTTTTCAATTTTTTATAACTATATATTATACATTTGATACATAAAATAGATAAATATAATAGTTATATATTACAACCGGAAATATTGGTAAGGGCATTATGATCATCGGATAACAGTTTAAATAGTACGAATGGCCTTCGATTTGCATTTGAGCCCAACTATTGTGCAGACAGGGCATAATCGATCAAGCCAGCTATCTCTGGACAGCAGAACCCGAGCCCCCCCCCCTCAACACAGGATACCAGTTAGAAAGGGCGCAGTATCACGACCTGTATTTGTATTTTCGTTCACCATAGGGCATTCACAGATAGGAAAATATTTATATTAACGGATGACAGAGGGAGATGGTGAATAGGGGAGGGAATACCCTCAGACGCCTTCTGTGAAAACATCGGGAGAGCGTGTGAATGCTGAAGGTACGGTTTATTTATGATACCAGAGAACGCGAAATTTCATGATTACGAGGGTAAAATATTGGATGAAAAAAATATTTCTGTTGTTACAGTCCCTGAATTTCAGTTGATGGATTCAGATAAATTTCAGATTCAGATTCAGATAACGAGCAATGCTTCCACCCTTTTGTAACAGAAAAAATATTTTCTTTCCAACAATTTATTTACCTTCAAGAAATATTTGTTAATTAATAATTGCACTTCTTCGATTGAGTCATCATCAGAGAAACCTAATCAGATTTTAATTGCACAAGTCCTGATAATTATAATTATGAAAAAATAAATAGTTCCCTAAAGTAAATTGATATTTTAAAGAAATAATTTTTTCGCAGTCAATTTGTAAAAAATTCTAATATTTGAGGATTTCCATTCGATCGTAATAATTGACGTTGTGATCCCCAGAAGGACAAGAATATTCGTACGGTATAACGAGAAGTTATCATTCAGAAATATTATTTTTTTCGAGTCCATTTGCTTCCTCAGAGAGTCTTTGAAATGAAAACTGAGGTTATATAAAGGGCCATTGAGTCTGTGGACGGACTCTCGGGAGACGGTGCGGTTATTAAATTTGGTTAGCTGGGGCTCCTTCCGTACCTTGTGAAGCAATTTCCGGCGTAACCCAACAGACATACACATGCACACCATCTTCATTTGTCCATCTGTGCTTCTGTCGTTCACGTGGTGGCATTGCTTTGATCGTCGGTTTTGCGAAGGTCACAGGAAATCTTCTCGATAATTTGACGAGCAATATACCATTTGGGAGGGGACTAGAAGGGAATGAACTATTCCAACGTCAAGTCAATGAACCCGTTGCGATCGAAACGCTAGCCGGGGGGGTGAAGGCTATACCATTGCGATAAAATATATCGTGAAATTGTGGAATAAATTTGATACTGAAAAAATAAATAAAATTACACGATTTTTTCCGGTGCAAGTTACGCCCCTCGCTCGCTTCGCTCGCCAATACCGGTGAGGGTTCCCGCCCCTCACTCACTTCGCTCGCCAATACCGGAGAGGGTCCCCGCCCCCTCGCTCACTTCGCTCAGCAAAATTCCAAATTTTTCTATTTTCTATTCCCCCTAACATCACATACAATATCATATTTCTAAAAACATCTTCCCAAACCTCTAGAAATGTTTCACTACCTCTCCAGTCTATCATTATTGTTTATAAAATAATAAAAAAAAATATTAAAAAATCAACTCCTATCGAAATATCGAGAGAAACATCTCCACCAGCTCTGACAATTTCTGGAATCACTAAAAATAAACCATCGCCTCCAATATTCATAGAAACGTACATAAATGTGTCTGTATGACGTCACAACTTCTCTTCAATCCCCAAACGACTTTGATCAAAGGCTGAATAAGCGTTTAGAGAAAATATGGATGAGCATATGTGTGTTGAGCCCAGACAGTGCCTCATTTTCATACCTTTCTAGGGTATTTCACTTTGTCCATACCCATACCACATAGATCCATCTACCATCAAGATATTTCAGGGATGACGTCACAGTTCGCAGATTCAATAGAAGATACGTCAGTCAATTGTGGTAGTGGTAGCGGGGTTGGAAGGGGGGGGGGGGAATATTCAATCGTCAAATGCCTTTAACAGGTTTTCTTTATCCCCACGTCATGCTCCACGTGTGGATCTACTTCCCTTGGAAAGCCATCTCCGGCTGTGAGGCATCGTAAATTTGATACTTTGGGGGGGGGGGGTGGGGGGAGAGAGCGAAGAGGGAAGGGGGATTTGGAGGTAGGGAAACGTGAGTATCTCGAGTCTCTTGTATGAAGTAGCTGTACAAAAGGAAAACCACCTCGCTCGATGGAGGAGAGAGCGATAACGTGACGTCACCTGTACCTGTCTTACTGCTCTGGTTGAATACCCCTGGGGTATGGGTCAGGTAAGTCGATTACATGGGTTTGTGCATTCATGCTCTGGATATTTTATTCAAACATTCACGTTCAATTTGATTTTATGGAGGGTTGAGGGAATTAGCTTCCAAATTGAGTGTGAATCAATTTCCAGAATTCTGTTGAGTGTCATTTACATCGTTAAGTAATTGGTAATTAGTGAAATTGCAGTGGTGGTGAAGTACTTTAGAATATTAAGGAGAATTTCTTGATTGTTTTGGGAAGATGTAATTTTTGGTAAATATTTCAGGTGTTAAAATTGAATGATTAATCCATATTGAATGAGATAAATAAGGGGGGTGGAGGGGTAAGGGGTTTGTGGTAGGGGATAATTTAATGAGAGAGAGAGATAGAAAAAAAATTAGGTGACGTAATTGTTTTGATTTTTATGAGAAAAGTCGAAATATTCGGTTTTTTGTCTAAAAAAATCAGTGATCGAAGCCCAAAGGTTCATAGTAATTATCGTTAGAGCCAGTAATATCTGAAGATTAGGGATAACCATTAGGAATGAAAATTGTATAAATAATTGTGGCTGACATTTCTTTTTTGTAAATTTGAATTTGATTAAATCGTTGAAGAAACGTCTCATTTACGTTGAAAATTCAGGGCAAATGAGATTTTGGGGCTAGATTATCAAGGATATGGCAATGAGCTCTAGAACTTTCAATTAATCTCGTTCTAATTATTACCTCGAATGCGTGATTGTTCAATACCATTTATTACTTTGGATTTCAAGACCAATTTTTTATGTGCACGAAGTGTCAAAACATAGGACTTTATTAATTTGGAATACATTAGTGTCTAAATCAATATAAAAAATAAAGAATTAGAAGAATGATTATTTGTTCATATTATTTGGTTACTCCAGAATTATTTAATAATATTATTCTAATTCTATGTAACTCCCTAGACTTCCACTGATTTAAAGAAGAAAAAAAAAACGTAAATATTTCGGGTAAAAAAAAATGTTAAAAATCTAAGAAGCTCTTAAATTGCACGTTTAGATGCAATTTTCTAAAAATAACATTCAACCTAGATTAACCCAATTAAAATAATATTTTTTCCTCGATGGAATGCTCCCTATACCTAATACCTATTTAGTGACGTGGCCCGAGACGAATGAATATTTCAAATGAGTGCAATGAAATAGCCCGTTTACCCAGCAAGTGCATATACCTGTGAAACCGCTGTCATGTTTGACTTTGCATAATGATAAATGCATAGCTCTAACTCATTGTCAAGCTGAGCTGTTGAGCCATACCTTCACCTACACTGTCACAACCGTACACTACTAATACAGATATTGAAATGGAATACAGCAAGTACGATAGTACAATAAAATCAGCATTTTGAGTCTGACTCAACGGATTGTAGTTTCAGTCGATGAATTCCGATTAAATTGCACATTGACGGCTCATTGAATCCAATGTCGAGTCACTTGATTTCCGTTTGTTCAATTCCCACTGGGGTATTGAAATAGACTGGCATCAACTATCATTGATTTTTTTTTTTTAATTTGGATGAGTGATTTTTGATGTTATTTATTTCTATTTTTTGATAATTCGCGAGAGACAAAGAATTCGGTATTTTATTTGTGACGTTTATAAATCGACATGATAAGACTCTAGATAAGTAATCAGACAGATAAGGTTTATTCCAACAAATTGATGAGTGGAGTTGGTGGGGGTATCTCTGGAGAAGATAGACACCTCTCGCAATTTGTCATTTTTGACAAAAAAATTTATTGCTAGGAATGAGCTAATGAAAAATTCCATTAAAAAAATCTAGTGGAATATAGTGTTACACTATATATTATACATATATATATTGATTTATAATTTATTCATTCAATAATAACTAAATGATTTTGGAACTTGAAACTGTTGAAATTAATTAAATTTCATTGATTTAGTTTCAAAAATATTTTAATATGAAAAAATAAATAAATAAATAATTAGATAATGTATTATGGTTATCATTATTGTGTAAATATAGATAATCTATTTGAAGCAGTTTTAAATTGTAAAGATAAATAAACTTTTGCTAATGGAAAAATCGATAGGTGTTGGTTTAGATTTTTTAAAAATAATTTTAGAGGGCAAAGGGCACTCAATTGGATTATTCCTTCCAAATAAATTTCATCTCACACAGCTGAATGGAACTAACCGCACATTATCGAAATACTCTACTCCCACTATTCCATAAAGAATCAAATTTAATCCCGCATTCCTATTGGTTGATATTAAAACCAGGGAAATAATCTGTGAAATCTGAAATTTCATGTTTTTTTTTGCTTCACAATGGAATTCAACATCATTCTTTGGAAAGTTCCTACTCGAATGGCCATGAAATTTCGATTATTTCCAAACTGTGGGTTCAAATTGCTCTCGATGATATTTCGGAAATTCTGATAAAAAAAAGTGTAATACAAACTTTCCCTTTTAAAAGGGGAAGTCACGAAGTTTTTTTAGTGATCAAAATTAATATCACGAGGTTCAATGAACCCCTGGGACGTTCATTGACATTGAGAACGACAAGTGGAATATTCCCCAGTCGAAAATTCAATTCAGGGTTTTTTTTAGGGCTCGAGATTCTACAATCATCTGAAAATTGTTTTTTTTCAGACAAGCGATTCTCTTATCGTAAAAAAATATTTCTCAACGCCCTTAGTTCCGGCGGAATCGAAGCTTCTGCTGGTGAAACTTCAGCTAGATTCAGCTTTATCAGTGCAATTGGTATTAAGGTCGCTTCTAGATATCTCACCCCTGAAATCCCTCGCATCTGCCATTTGAATAGTGAAAATATTTAAATAGAATTCTGTTTGAAGAGGGTGTGTGTATGTCTCCCAAGATACACAGATACTATATCGAAGGGGACAGTAGATACACAATCGATATATGGTCTCGAATTGTTTGCATAGCCTCCCGAACAACAGAACATTTTTACCATTATTCGGTAAATTTTCGATAAAAAGAATTGAATTTCTCGCCTCCGTCAATTACAGAAAATTTCAATTTTTCTTATTCATTGATGACTTTCTCAATATTCTGAATATTTAGTTAGTGATTGAGTTCTTATTTTTGTCTCCCCAGACACTCTTTTGAGTCTCTCCAATTTGTTTTCACCTCATCCCCTAAATTCATTCACCGAAGGACTAATCACCCCCCCCCCCTCCCCCCATCTTCAGGGAAAAACCTGCTCAGGTACAATCATTTCATTGAATACAATTCGACTCGTCAGGGAAAATGTGAAACTAGAATATCATAAATTTTGATTGCTATTACCGGAAATCGTACCCCAATTAGCGTAATATCAGTCTAATCCTCCAATTACCTGGCCACAACCGTCACTTGATATGCAATAAATTATTTAAAATTGGGAATATTCAGTCAACAAATTCTCTCGGTCTTTGACCTATTGAAAATTCCATTCTCTTGAAGGTTTTAATACTCCCTTCATGATCAGTAATTTTCCTGACAAAATATTTCAATTATTTGATTTTTTTAACTGAATAACTCCAGCTCACAAATTTCGCAGAATTTCACATGTGAAAATCGGTTCTTTAAAATATTTTTCTCAGCCTCCGAAATGATAAAATTTTACTCGCGAAATTGTTACAATTCCCATTTCTCCTCATGCGTTCTGGCATCGCCTGGGGCATGTTCAAGGTCAACCATTAGATTTCTGTTCTACCCGAACAATTTATCAAGACTCATAGGTCAATAAAAATATATTAAATATATATTTAAAAATAGAACATCTTTACAGAAATTATTGGCAATTTTAGATAATTTTTTAAAGCAAAAAGCGGAAAACCCTTTTGCAAATTAAAATCTCGATCGCTTATATCCACCGGAGGTTGTCCCCAACCGTCAACATTCAAGTTCACCCAAAAAGTTCAACTTAAATAATTTATCCAATTAAATAAATAATTAAAATAATCAAACGCATCATTTAAATACTTAACCAATTAATTCAAATAATAAAATAAATAATTTAAACATTTAAAACTCCCATTACCCGTCATGCGCTCTGCAATTGCCTGCAGCATGTTCAAGGCCAAGCACTAGCCCCCCCTTCCCCCTCCCAACCGCGATAGTACCGACCTAACTCGAATGTTCCTTCAAAACCGATGATAAATCCCTCCCCATCGCCAAAGTACAAGAAAAACGTGCACAAATAACAACATAATCGACTTACTCGTGGTTGGGTATATCGATCGATACCACGCTCCTGCCTCGTTCCCTTTGTTCACGTAGTGCGAAGGCCGACGAAAGGAGACGCACCAGCTCTCAGCAGCACTGAACGAGAACCCGCGTACACCGGGATAGGACGTGGGGGGGGGGGGAGAAATAACCGAGAAGGGAGGTGAAGAGGACGCGGAATAACAGGGAAGGGGGGTGGGGGAGAAGGGGACCCTTCGCTGGCAAGGAGCACGTATAAAACAAAAACGATAAACAAGTACAGCAAGTGAACGAACGCGACTCGTATCCAAAGCGAAGTATCAGCACAAAATAACAGAAAAAAAAAAAATTTTTTTTTTTTCAACTCAACAAAACGAATTGATCACTACACGTACACACACACACACAACACTCGCAAACTTCTTCGTCCCTTCGCGTGTTTTAAAAAATTTTTTTGCGACCAGACAGACGTGCACCGAGTTCTCGATAAATTCACTGAAAGCCGCGTTGGGAGTGCGACGTTGACGGCGTCGTAAACTCCCGTTCTAGCCCGTATCGTCGGGATAATTCATTATCACTTGATTCTGGATGATAAATTGAATGGCTGGAGCTCGAGTGTTGACTGTATACACTTTTGTTACTCGCGGAATGAGTTATTTGAGTTGAGAAGAGAAAAGAAGTGTTGAAAAGTGAGAAACGTTGTGAACTCGTCGACGGACGCGGCCAGACTGAGGCGCCGGCGTGTTTACAGCCCCCACTGTGCCTCCCAGCGCCTCTCGCTCATCGCTTCCCCCCACTATGGGGCCCACCACCAATAGCGCATCGGCTTCTCGTTCTAGTGGGGTCTCGGTTGCGCTGGGTTTCTTTTTTTACTCAACCTTTCTCGCGGCCACATCGTTTCCTTCCCGCCAGCCGCCTACGCCCCGGGCTCAGCTGTCGCCCAGTGGTGCTTAACTCTTCGACGACTATTTTCATCCTGAGGATTTTTTTTCTACCTCATCTCGCACTTCGATTCCCTCCCTCCCTCCCCCCAGCCCTTGGGGCACGTTGTGGATCTTTCATGGATGTGATCTTTGCTTGGGGAACTGGGACGAGAGAGCGGGTTTCAGTTGGGGGATGGGGTGAGGGGTATTTTTGGGGGTTGTGAGGGTAGGGGGTGGAGGGGTGGCCTTGAATTTTTGAAGGGTCGGTGGATCGATTGATGGGAATAGCACAATTGAATTTTTTAGAATTTATATGCAAAAAAAGTTTGGATTTTGGTTTATGTTTAATTTATGTTTCAAATTTTGTTTTTAATTTATGGGGAAATTAATTAATTAGTCGGTGTTTTGAGGCGGAAAAATCGGGGGATTTATGGGGTGTCGTATAAAGTTCTATTTTTTTGAGTCTCAGGGGAAGAAAAATTAGGAAGATTAGGGAAAATCAGGTAATTATTGGTATCATAGAGCGACAGTCGATTGTATGTTCAATTGAATTTTAATGGAATTTTTATAATGAGGTGTAAAAACCCCATTATGAAAGAATATCATTCCCCTCTCGGTTTTCATTCGCGCCATGGTGATTGGGGAGGTATTTTTATAGTTTATAGAGGCGCAATGGGGTTTCACCCGAGTGGCCTTGAATATTCTGAAGGGGTTGCAGAGGTGGGTGGATCGATAGGGAGAAATGGTTTCAGTGAGCCGCAGGATGTGATCATCCTGGGAGGACCCACGTAAATGCAGTCTTAGTCACATCCAGTATTGGAAAATTTACTTTTGAAATTTCACGTAAAAAAACTAGAAATTTTCAGCCAATTAAAATCTCAATTTCTCGAATAATTTAAAATAATTCCAAATGGGGTCGTAAATAAATACTTAGAATTTCCAAATTCGGTGCGAAAATGATTTTAATATTATTATTTGATAACTGATATAATTACAAGGATTTTATATTTTTAAATAAATAAAAAATCAAGAGATGAAACTGTAATTGTTGAAAATTTCTATATTTTAACCTGAAATTTTCAGATTTATCTGCTCCAAAAAATTGTTTTCGCCTGCATATGCAGAAAAAAAAGTCAGTTATTCCGATCGATTTTCATACCTGATAAAATCCCTGGAATGAACAATGAATGGTTATTTTACGGTGCTGTAAATTTGAAACGATGATAAATTGAATTGAAGGTAAAAGTAGCGGATTTTTTTTTTGAAATAACTAGAGCGGTCGCACAACAGCAATGGATCAGAGTCGTTGGCGTTGTCGGCCTTTACAGCCCAGCCTCCAGGGCTATGATGTAATTTATTCAAGCACCAGTCGACCGAAGTCCATGGGGTGTGGAGGGATGAGGAGGGGTGAGGGGAGCTCCGGTGAAACAAAACACAGTGTTATACGTCATGGTACTACCTTGCAGTCGGGGAAAGTGGTAACATAGCTGTGAGGTGGTGCACCTGGAAGTGATTTTCAGGAGCAAAACATCGAGCCAAGTCAACACGAAAACAAGAATTTTACATGGGTCTTGACTATGTTTTACTCACTGTAATTTTGATAAAGTACTTCTGCGGAAACTCGTGGGTATGGTGGGGCGAGGAGAGGGGGGAGAAGCCCGGAAAAAGTTATTGAAAAACTCGGGCAATCTTGAAACGATATACTGGTCGAAGTGTTCTTACTCTAAACGTTGTTGGTAAAAAATTGGAATTTCATGAACAGACTAGTAGTTTCAGGAAAGCGTTATGCACTATTTACGTAGAAAAATCATTAAATTTTAAATTTCCGAGATTACTTATCCCGTTTTCCGTCAAAAATGTTTGTCGATAAAAAATGTAAATATTTTTGTATTCTTAAATATTGATTTTATGATTTAAAAAGAAAAGTTGATTGTTGAAGCCTCTGGAGACCATAAAAATCAATAAAATTTTGAAGACTGTGAATAATTATTTCATAAAATAATTCGTTACTTTAATATTTTAATTGAGGAGTTTAAAATAGTGAGATCGTGAATATTTAAATTCAGAACTCGTGGAATAATTGAAAAGCTGAGAGGGAAGATTTAGAATTTTAAATTTCATTCCAAAAGTGGATGTTCCAGAAAAATATTTTATAAAATTATTGAAATTGTTTTAGTCATTTAATTTACGTAGAATAAAAAATCACATAAAATTGCATTTGACGTTTGTCAGAACTCAAGAGAATAAATCAAAGAAAAAATAAATAAAACGAGAGAAAGAAATGAATATTTACACTTTCCAATTTCATTAAAAAAATTAATATTCCAGAAAATTATTATATAAAATTATTGAAATTGTTTTAGTCAAATGTTTTGTCAGTGAAACTTGAATATGATTTTATCTACCGCGGAAGGTCTTTTAAATTGTTTAATTTACATATAATAAAAAATAAAATAAAATTGCATTTGACGTCTGTCAGAACTCAACAGGATAAATCATAGAAAAAAAAATTGATGGAGAATGGAGATTTGAAATTAGGAAAAATGACACTGAGAAAAGTCAAATGGCGTTATAAATGAACATTTCACCATGGGAAATAAGCTGGAGGAGGTGTTTGCAAGTCCAGTGTAATTTATAGTTGCTACATTATTACAGCTGAAAGGGAGTAGAGGTGTTATGGTAGCAGGTCATATAATACCGTACGCACACGGGTGTCGCGTATCTGTGACTAGACGACCCTTTCGGTTATGTATGTATCCTTATGCAGAAAGAGGAGAGAGGCCATGCACCAGTTCATACTCCAGGGAAGATTGCTACCCGGTACACCATTTGTGTATTCAAAGTGCTCGCACTCTCTCACTCATTCCGGTGCTCTCAAAATCCGATAGAGAGCATTAATAATGTCTTCCACGGGGAGATATTTCCTCACGAGTTGATATTAAAGATTCTCGAGAATTGAGGGGCAATTTAATATTGAGGAGTTGATCCTCTATTAACAGAGTAGTATAACATTTTGCATTGACGGTTTATTTTCCCTGGCATAGACTAAGACGTTCATTGGAATATAAAGTAAAAATAATTGAAGTGAAATATATTAATAAAAAGGATTATTTAAATCATTTTATAAATAATGTAATATAATATGCTCCTGGGAAAAATATTATTTATATTATTTTATGATTGATTTGAATAAATAACAATAAGTAAAATATATATTTTTTGTTATTATATATTTTGAGCTTTTGTGAGCTTAAAAAAAATTAAATTTCGCTTCCAGACGATATTTGGAGGGAGAAACATGTTTTGAACAATTGTTTTATCAAATCAAATAATTGTTTACTGTTTATTATTATATAAATGTGCGCTGTTTCCCAGCGATTTAAAAAAACGAATTTTTAACAGATAAATTGAATCAATTGTTCGGAAAATTCAAGCAAAAATTGCCTGTCAGTTCCGTAAAATTTCCGACGGTGTGATAACACTCTGGAAGATATCCGTAATTTTTACCCAACATTTTTCTCAGTGCATTTTAATCCTGACATCAAAAATAATTCATCGTAATGAAATTTTACCTCAACGAACTAAGAAATAGCTCTTCATTTTAATACCAAAATAGATCCATCCGACTTCCTCGTCACTTTACCTCCTCCAATGCAAACTAGTATCTCTTTTTCCAGTCTCTCAACACAGAGTAACCCAGCACTCAGGTAAATGAGGCGACGAGAAGACAAATCGTCTCCGCGAATCTTTACAAATAACTTGTCCCTCCATCGCATCTTGGTTGTGGCCCGTCTCGGCTGTACTTGAGGAATCGCCATTTTATTTAGAGGCTCATTACGACGATATACATGTGACAATTACTCACACGATTATATGTCTGATGGAATTAAAAATTGGGAATGACATTAGGTGAGTGAAAATGAAAACGAGAGATGAATGGGCTCTTCTTTTTCTCGTCACATAAAATATCAACTGGACACTTTATTTTTAAATTTCTTGGGGTAAATAGCAACAAAAAATGATTGCAAAAAATTTAGGGAACTGTCACACAATTTTTACCCACCCTCACATAATATTTGCAAAACATTCCGTAATTATTACTAAGCACTCGTCATCGTGGGGTAAATTTTCTGCGAAATTGGGGCCGAAACGCGGAAAAAATCGCGAATTTTTAAAAATCCTTAAAAAAATATAAGTAACAATAATACTGTTGTAAATAACATAAACAAATGTTTAACTATGACTGAGAAATTATCTCAAAAGCCTCCAATAACGTCTGCAATTCTATTGTTGATGGAGCGGTCGTTTTACGATCGGCCGAGTGTAATTGTAAAATTACAAATGAGTAACACTGGAAGCAAACGCAAAAACTCATGCAGTCGATCGCCAACAATTTTTCGTTAACATTCGCTTGTTACCCAGTCGCCGTACATTTACAATAAACCATCGGCTGTAAATAACCGACACGTTAGTATTTTACCCTCGCGATGAAAACTTGGCGAAGCCCAAAGAAACCGTCTGACGAAAAAAAATTGCAACTGCGTGTGCTTGTGAAGTAATCGATATTCGATTGCCGATGGAGCGATATTTTCACCTGAACGTGTCTATTCCGGGGACTGACCGTGCGAAACTTGTAAATTCGATGGAACGAGCTTCCGGGGCGTCTCGCTCATGAGTTGCCAAAGGGGAAAAAAATGGGGATTTTTCAGCCGGAGGGATGACTGACATATCTTCGAGGTGTGAGTGGTTTTTTTTAAGAGTAAAATACTGCCCTCACTCACATTCACGTGACCTTTTTTTCTCGCATGAATTGGTGATGGTGTAGGGGACACTGAATGAGACACCTGCAGAACATACGGCGTTAACATGTGCGCAGTCCTTCTCCCATGACATTGGTTGTCATGTTGATTTTATGGTACTTGGGGACGCATATGGAAGATATGCAGATATTTAAGACCAATTCTGTCTCGTGGAGGGGAGAATAATGGGCCTTAATGTCTCTGTTTAGAGGTCTAATGGTGCAATAATTTAAAAAATAATATTTTGCGGATCAGATTTTTTCCTGAGAATCAAATGCCCGAAATTCCCTTTCAGATTCGATTAAAATTTTTATCAGAGTTTTTCTCGTCTTCTAATTGTTTAAAATTAGTCGAATTAAAATTATTTAATTAATAATCCGGATTAATGAGCTTTTTTTGTCGTGAATTTGAAATTTCTCTGACGCTTTCGCGCGTTTTGGGTATTTTTACTCTAATTTTTACTTGAAAATTTATAGAATTTAAGTATTATTAATCTATTCATTAATTCCATTGCGACACGTTTAACAGAATTATCTGAATAAATGAAATATTAATCAATTAAAAATAGAATAATCAAAAAATAAGTCTAATTCGTTGAAATATTTTTAAATCCTTTCTCGCGTGTTTAAATAATTAAATCAAATAAAATCTCACAGCTACGGTATTTCAACATCTGAAGCCTCGTAGCTGCAAAAAATTTCCAGCACTCAAGGATTCGCAAACTCCGGATTGAATGACTGCTCTCAACGCAGCTGTCACCGCGAAGTTTGCGGTCACCTTCTCCGATTTGCGTATAATTTTTATTAACTAGTTTCTCTGATTACCAATTCACTGGATTGTCAATAGGAAATACTCTCTCTTTCTCCGCTCAAGACTAGTTATGTGAAGTTACTCACAGTCTCACACGTCACGATTCACTTGCCGCGAGCATTCGCGAGTGCACAGAATGTAAAATTCAATAATAAATATTGGAAAAAAATAAAAATTACGCGTTGAAGTGGAATCAGCAAGTCATGTGACATTTGATAAGTCAATCAATTTTTCGATTCGCTAGATAAACAAGTGGTAGTGTAAAATATTTTTAAAAACAATATCTCCACATGTTCAGTCGTGAAAATTTAATCCGCGAAAAAAAAATTTCTAGCGTTCGGTAAATATTTTTTTTTGCAGTAAATATTGTTTTTGCAACAAAATCGATTGTTACAAATCAAATCGACTTCGTCACAAAACAAAAAAAAATTGTTAACTGCTTGAGATTTTTTTTTCGTGAGATCTGGGATCTGTTGACGATTAAATCGAATTCTTCTGAAGGCAAATGACAACTTTTAATCAGAAACTTTTAATTACATCGAGTGAAGAGGAATTCTGGACGAATAAGAAATGAGAGAATTGTATTTTGAAATGAAATGACTTCTATCCCGTGTATGCCAGACTGTCTGACTATTCCTCGTCTCGTCTTATCTCGCGAAGTATTCAGTTTTGTATTTTTCCGCTGGTGGTTGAATAACCCATGCTCGGGGTTGCTCAATTTTTTTATCCCAAAATCCCCGGAGACTCGTGCGTATGCGAATGGTGTGTTCAAAAGTGCCTCCATTGAGTTCACTGGATGTATCAAAATTACACGTACATTTTTCAACGAGGTATTCGTGTGCTGCGAATATCGTTGTGAGAACGACTCCATTTTATTTGCGCGATGGGAGGGAAAATTGTCGGAGGCATGACAACCGCTCTCAGGGGAAACTATGTGACTTGAGATGCTACGAATTGGACGAAATTTAATCAAATTGACAGTGAGGATTTAAATATACGTCGGTTGCTTATCAGAGATAAAAAAATCATAAAAAATTAGTATTCGGTAAAAATTACGGAATTATTACGAAATTTTTCACTGAATCTTTCCCGAAAAAGTCCAGAACTGTTCCCTAATTTTTACTAAACACAATTTCGACTATTGATTTAAAAAAACTTTTATATCGACCTCGTAAAAATTAAAAGTCGACAATAATCGATTCCCCAAAAATCATCGAAATCATTGAAATATCTTCGAAAGAATATTTCTATTAATTTATGTTTTAAATATTTTTCAATTCAATTTCAATGAGCTCATGAGCTCAAAAAGTCTTCTGAAAGTCTCCAAAGAATATTTATGGATCGCCAGACAAAAATTTCCGGAACATCTTCAACAGGAAAAAAAATTTTAACTCGAAATTTTCTCCAACATTACAAAGATCATTATTGCTCCCGAATTAGTCATTAAACCAGCTCCCGTACTCCCCAAAAACGTCGAGGCCATTCATTCTGCTCGTCTCCAAGGCCGCGGTAAACACGGTAACAAGAAACTCGGGGAAACATCGTAGTAATTCGTGAGGATATAATCCCACAAGAAGTTGGGCTACCTCAGCCAACAGGAAATGTCCTTCCCACTTTGCCTCGTACAAAGCTGTTGAGAGTCAGTGTCCAAGGTCTATATTCACGGACACATACGACATATGGTGTGTGCGATGTATTACAACCGATGGGGATGAGGTAAGAAGAGTGTCACATACAGGGGAGTTGATAGGTGGGTCACGCTCTCAGTCCGGGGTCTCAGACTCGTGACATCTCAACCAGAATGGAACCTCTCGAGGATCTGGGGGAGGAATGACACGGAGATGGGAAGAATGAAAATTGCCGGTGAGATGGGGAAATGGTGAGAGTGGAGGAATCAAAGAAAATCTTGAACAAAGAGAGTCAATCTGAGGTCAACGTCGATGCTTTCCGAGGATTCCGCGAATGTCTTGATTTCATCCTCATTCACTTCAGGCAATTTCATAATTCCCGGGGGAAGGTATTATCGTCATGGAGAGAATTTACCGGGATAACTATTGAGCTGCAGAACATCGATAAGGAAATTCCTCGGAGATTCGAGACGGTAATACCAACACGTCATATGGAGTGTCAGGAAATACTGATTTTGATGACAAATTGGATATAAAATTATTTTCTTAATTATCCGTAATTATGTTCTTCTAAATTATTATTAATTATAAAAATATTGTACCTTAAAATGACTTTCAATTTAAAATTCAAGTATTTAAGGTAATTTTTATTGTTTTGTAACTCAAAGATTTGAAGTTTATTTTCAATATTTTCATACTCGACGTCTCTAGCAATTTTTTAAGGAAAAATATGTTTTTCCTACATTTTTATATTTTTTTTACCTATTTTTTAATCACAAAAATAAATTGACTCACTTCAGAACCTTTTGACAAGACAATTTATCAAAAATATAATTTTTTTAACGTCCTAAACACCTCATAAAATTTGAATGTCTCTTCAGCAATAAATAATGAAATTTCTCTAGAGCTACTGATGAGTCCACCAATCGACAGTGTCAATCAATCTGAAAATTGACTAACTTATGCATTGAAGTTGAGGTTTGAGGTGCCTCCAATTTGTTCTCGTCTCAGTTACAAAAATAATCAGCCCAGCAAACGAGCTTAACTTTGTTGGGGAGTTAGGAGCGGCAGGCGATAGTTAATAAACCGGTGCCCAACGGTACATCAACAGACTTCGATGATACTTTGGCTAAAGTACGCGCAGGGGGTGTATTATAAAGGTGACAAGGATAATGGCGACAGCCGGATGGCAGACACGCTGGAGGCGAGAAGAGTATGAAACACCGGAGTTTCCCCTCTTCAAGAGATACTACTGTGCCGAGTTTCCAGGGGGAAACTGAGAGCCGTTGATGGAAATTCTCTGGCCTTTGTACCGGCTTAATAATTTCAACAAAGTTGGATAATTAGTCAGCCATACGTGGGCATTGCAAAATTATATTGTACGATGATTTTATATTTTTGCAGAAGAATTTTTACGGTTTTACGCTTTTCATAAATAAAAAATCCTGTCAATAGCGTAAATTTTGTAATTAATTATCTGTGACTTCGTAAAGATCACAAAACAGCACTACAAAATTTCAAGATCGATAATTTTTTACTTGAGGTTAAATGGAAAATAAATAGAAATTTTTGGAAAATTTCGGTTTAAATCAGTTTATTTTACTGGGACTTCTGTGATTTTTTATTGCGCCCCACAGCTATTTTTCGGTAGGTCATTTTGATGTGTTAACGGGCCATCTTGCATCAGACTGATATTTTACGAGGTCGATAGAAGTTTTCCCAAATTTATTTAATTTATTTTAAGGTCTGAAACTGTTAATTTAAATATCTCAGCATTTTCTAGAATTTTCATCGATAAAGCAAGACGATCGGAAAACATTTTAAAAGATTTACTCGTGTTTTCAGATTGAGCCAGGAGAGTACAAAAAAGGTAGAATTGAGGGTGTATCATCTCCTTGGAGTGTACCCTCGTCCAGGGCTTTAGGAAGCCAACCAATCGAGCCGTACAGCTTTCAAGAGGACGAAGTGAAAGCAGCCCTGTGTGGGGAGACACGATTCAGTCGTCTCCCCTCGGCTTTGCCCGACCATTCATTCGACGTTTTATCCTCTTCATTTACTTACGCTCTCAACTTTTATCCTCGAAAGGATTCCATTCAGCCATAAATACCTTCTGAAGGTGACTCGTGTTATTCCAATGAATTTGACAAATCGATTCCAGTGCAATTCATCTTGCGATTTTTTAAACTTAAGAATCCGATACGCACCGCGGGATAAAAAATAAAATATTGTGAGGGATGCAGTGTCATTCCACACACGAATACATACATACACATACATATATATATTATATATTATATGTGCTGTAATATATAAAATATATTGATTTATGTCGTAATTTAACGATTTTTTCGAGTATTAAAATACTTTTTTCAATTAAATTAATTAAATTTTACGTTTAAATTTATTAAATTGTTATTACATAACAAATAAATCATGAAGGAATAGAATAGCGTAAGATAGACCTCAAAAATCGTTGTACCGAATTCTTTGAAAGGGAAATGGCATTAGGACTGTAATTTTTATGGAGAATTTCTCTCCTCGAGGGAAAAACCGGTGACTTTTTTCACCCCAGCGAGTCAAACTCATGAGGATCTTTGATCCTTCGAGTGTAACCACTCGTCTTGTTTATCACCAACCGCTAAATAAGATTTGCACTGCGCGTTTGACGGAAATTTTTACCCATTTGCTGCCTCCACCCGGTTCTACGAATTTCACAAATTGAGGGGAGCATTTTACAGCGAAACGCAAACGAAGTTGTGAATTGCGTTTTGGGAAATAAAATTCGTTTACTTACTTTAATGGACGGAAGTTATTGAGTCATGATAGCAGAAATAGAGTAACTTCGGTAGAAAAAATCGTTTACTTTATTTTATTTACTTTTTTGAAATGTTTTAAATCTTTTGTAGAATAATATGCTGTTGATTTGAACGGAAAATTTTGTTTTCAGTTCAAAACATCAGTTGAGTGATGAATGATAATTTAATTTTGAGTGTAATATTAATTTGGTAAAATATTTTGTCGCCAATGACGTGTTCTTCTTATTTTACGGTTATTTATCCGGAGTTAACGGAGGAGAAAAAATTTTTCAGACGTAAAATATGATTTTCTCCGTAAATTACTCATAAGTAAATCGTAAAATACGTTTTTATTAAGATCATAATTTAAGATTTCTTAAGCGTGAAATACGGTTGGGGAGACGTAAAAGACGTATTGTTTGGGCGTAATTTACGTTTTTATTTTCACCGTAAAATACGTCTTGTTAAAGCCGAAATTTCGAGACTCATGACAGAAGAAAGTGGACGAACATCACATTGACGTGAAAAATATCCAATTATCTTAAATATTTTTTTACAGGTCACCCCTAATTACGTCAGGCCAGGTCACTCAATTCACCCACTTTCAATGATTAAATTTGTCACCTCTGAAGTAAAAAATTAATCAATCAAATTATCTTTAAAAAATTGAAAAAATCTGAGATCTCCAACAATTACAGAATTACGAAATAGCTAAAATTGCGGTACCTCCCTCAGTTGAGAACCTAAATTTCGTGATAAAACTAACCCTCATCCCTTCTTTCCTTCCCCCTCAGTCTAATTTCACCAAAAATTTCTGTCTCTCTACAAAAAAAAAAAAATTCTCCATCAGAACATAAGCTTCTCAATTATAAAAAGCTCTTCCATCTTTCTCCTGTGCTTTCGTAATTCGAGCACTTGGAAATAATTTAGAAAACCTGTAAAACCGAACAATGAAAAAACCCTGTAAAACTTGATAATTACGACGGTACAAATTTTTCCTCAAAGAAAGCATTCCCCAATAAAAAAGCGCTCTCCACCCGACTCCATTCGCATAATTCCCGTAAACTTCATTCAGATAAAATGGAAAAGTAGTTCAGACAAAATTCTCATAATGTTCCACTGAGTGACAACGAATAAAAAACTTTTCTCTACGAAAAACTACTCTCCAAGAGTAAATACGAACCAAGTAAACCGTGGAAACCGGCAAAAGTCCGGAAGAAAGCTGCAAGACCACTCAGCAAGTGGATGCAATAATACCGGAGCCAAAATCGTCTCACGATTAACCCGACCAACAACGCACAATGTTGATAACATTGGAGATCGTAACACGTGTTACAAAGCAGTTTGCTGACAGGGAAAATTCCTGAAGGTGCAATAGTTATGTAACAAGACGAACCCGACGAATACACTAACGCCCCCGACGTTTCTAACGCCTCGTGGGTAGTCTTCACTATCGAATGGGCAATAACGGCAACCGTTATCGTAACCCACGGGTCTTGATACACCCAGCCCAGCCAATCAAACTATACCCTTCCTTGTGTGCTTTCTCAACCCTCGATATATTTCGTTTCACCAAAATTCACGATGTCTGAGACCTCTAACGTCTAGTCCAACGATAAATTTAAACTCCATCCGAAGAGCTCTATTCCTGGGGGGAGGGGGGGAAGCACATGGTACATGGTGGGTTCCAATGGTCTGGGAATATTCCCGGAGCTTTAGGAAAATCTGAGAAAAAAATGATTTTTGCGAAATATTAATTTACTGCAGAAAAGTATTTATTTTTTCAAAATTGGATTTCCCCAGTCTAATCTCTATCAAGGGAGACTGAGTTAGGATTTAATAATGATGATTATATTGCTCTAGAAGATGAGTATTTTCTAGGTGACCCTGAATAAAGGTTATTAATAATTAATTAGATTTTAATTTAGTTTTTTAGAAATATTTCGAGAAATTATTTAATGCTGATGATTATCGCAGGATTTTACTGAAGGTTATAATTAACATAATCAGGTTGTAGAATGATGTAATTGACGCAATTGAAATCTAATGAGAATTGTCAGGGAATTACTAGATTTCGAAAATAGAGGATTGAAAAAATAAATATTTTCCTGAAGTAACTGGATAATTCGCAAAAATATTTTTTTTCTTCGTGTACGGTATCTTAATTATTTTTTTATATATCCGCGATAAATGAAGTGATCCCAAAAGCGGCCCTTTTTGCGCAGGGAAGCCCCGGAGCCGAGAAAAGCGCGAGAAACGGAGATATTAACTTTTGGTTATGAAGAATAGAATGCGCCATTTTTTTGTTTAATTATGACTTTTCGGGAATAATGACGTGATTCCCAGGAGCCAAAATAATTAATAATAATAACAATAATGATGATACAGTTATTTGTTCGTCACTTGTGCAAATGCCTCCTGTGTAAATATTTAATTTATAAATTATTCTTCAAACTCACCGAACGACGAGAGCCGCAGGGTTTGAAGCTCGGTCATCCTGACGTTCTCAGTTGCTATCGGTCTGAGTAGTTACGGGGAAATCTACTGCTGCTCCTCAGCAGTTCTGCTCTTGCGTTTGACTAAAAAATCATGGAAAACTGCAACAAAAACAGAGAATTCAATTTTCCAACGATTCATATTCTTCCCTCAAATTAATTAATATAATATCACTCCAATAATAACAATATATGAGATATCGCGACCAAATTTACCAAAATATTTCAAATTCTGGAATGACAAATATTTCCCAATGTTCCAGTCTACGGAAACAAAATCACTTAAATTAATTCATTACATTCAATTGAATACTTCAACAACAATTTTCCTATCAACTAACCCTTCACGTTTACAATTAATATTTACAATTAATGCTCACGAATTTACTCGAAAATTGAATGGAGCTGAACACGCCTTAAACCCCCGCGATTCCCAAAAAAATCGCAAAATTTTTCCGAAACATCTCATATTTGTAAAAGCGAAATCTTTATCGACCTTTTCTCACCCTGTACCGTCTACATGGCATCCAGTAGTGAGTGTACAGCGCCCTTAACGCCCGTATATATTGAAAATGATCCCTGGAACACAGGGAAAATCCCCGAACTCGAGAATTGTCCCTCAACGACGTCTGTGTACATCCTCCGAGGGAGTCGTCTACGTCTCCCTGAAGGGAAATTTTCGCTACAAGCGCAGTTTGAGTTTATTTGAACAGAACAATTAAAGCTCCCACCCCTTCCCCCAAGCCACACTCATTCAGTATATTGTTAAACATTCTCCCACCAAATTCGGGGGAATTTGGCACAGCTCAGACCGAATGAACACAATGAACATAATTATTCAGTCGGTAAATGTTTTTCATTTCTTCAATTCACCCGAAAATTTTCCTATCTTGGGCTTATTAAATTCCAAATGTTGTTAAGCTATTTTCGGCTGAATTATTCAATCCTCTCTCGTTGTCTGTAACTGGGGGAAACAGTGGTGCACGGTAAATGCACAAAAGGTACTGAGAAACTGGGGGAGAAAGAGCCGGTTACGGAGATACCGGAGGATTTTCCAACGTCTTGTGTACTCGGCTTGATCGTGGGCCATATTAGCGTTTACACGGCTGTAATTACCGGGTCGAGCGAGACGGGAACGACGATTACTTTTACTCCGGGGAATACCAGAACTCCGGACGTCTTAAAATCCCCTCCGACGACTTCAGAAAAAATATATTCAACGCTCTTTGTCTCATTTACTTCAATGCGAATTCTTCGCTTCTCTCGTACTTTATTTTCACGCGAATAATGAAAACTTTTAATGTACCATTCCGTCGAGCTATTTCATTAATTAATTCAACTTCAATGTGCGTTTCACGAGTTGAAATCACCATTGGATTTTTTTGAGGATCTTAATCTTCGATTAGGATTGAATGAATCGAAAATTCGAGGAAATTGGGGTTTAAATTTCGTCGACTGTAATAATTAGGAAAAATTGATTAGAATTAAAAATACCGGTGTTATTGAATAGTTTGGAGTTCAACGAGTTTTTTGGTACCAAAATTAGGGAAAATTTCTCTTCCCACGCAAACGATTTTGAGGCGGAAAGCAAATAATTCAGTAGCGAAGTGGTAAAACGAGATAAATTGAATCTGAGTCTAGTTTTGGAGCGATAACTTCGAATCTAAGCGAGATAGCGGAATTTTTGTAATAACATTTATTGTAGCGCTGGATCCCTCCCACAAAAAAGGTTCTATGAAAAATATCGCCATCTTCCCTAGATTCGGAGATATTCATCAAAAACTAATCAAGAGTCACAAGTCGCTAACTCGATCGTTTTACCACTTCGCCGAGGAACCCAGCAACCTCTGCCCCAGGTTCACCAACCGAGAGATTTAAGTGTCTACCTATACCTTGACACATCAGCCGAATGTCACGTTCACGAATATCGCGAATAAATCGCGAATAAAAAACCGAGGGCAGGACCATTGTTTCACTCGCGATGAAAAATAATTTCAATAGCGTACAGACCATTGAGCGACGTATTTTCTCATGCCTCAATTGAAACCGTCGCATTGGTTGCATTGAGTGAGTAATTATTGCAGCGATTATTGCCGTAGGGATGGGGGGTTGAAGCGGGGGGTGTTGAAAAAAATTTTACGCTCGAAAAGCCGTCTGCCAACTACCGTAAAAGTCGTTTCTCAATGCTCCTGTTTTCTCCCCAGTTCTTTTCTTTATTTTCCTCTTCTCTCATTTTGCCCAGCGGTTTCGCTCGTTATTCGCTGAGAACCCAGTCGTGTTATCGCTTTAGAATAACGAGAAGGAAAATGTTTTATCAGCTTCGGACATTGAGATAATTCGCGAGAGTGTATTTTCCATTTTACGGTGATTTTTTTCCTCTTTTTTGTTGATGAAAAGAGGCCTCGAGTCGCTGGCTACTTTGTGATAATATTTTTTTAGCCATTCAAAAATTGAATACAAATTTTCTGAGCTTCAGAGATAATGTCAATCTTCAGATTAATGAATAAATTATTATCATTATCTGAAATTGTTAAGAATAGTAAAGAGAAAGATCCTTAATGAAAGAGAAAATCAATAATTTCAATTGGAATAATTAAATAGGAATATTTCCAAAGTTCCAAAGAAGTTATGGATTCATCGATTAATGAGGTATTTACCATTAATTGCTAATTAGTTAGTGAATTCAGTTGCTAAGAGAATTATCAAAAATTTAATCCAGAATTATCAGATATAATTTAATAATATTTTAACGAATTCTCTAATCAGTTCGGGAATTCAATTGCTAAAAGAATTATCAAAAATTTAATAAATTCCCTATTATTTTCGCAACTATTTTTTACAATTTCCTAAATAATTCTCTCACCTCACGAAAGAACTATTCATTTTCCATGATTCGCACAAATAAAAAAAATGTGCAAATAGAGAAAGTGAAAGATGAACGCGTTCGTTCTCGTGTACATAAATGCGAGAACCCCTTGGTAGGGGGATGAAGAGAGAAGACAGATTAGAAGAACGAGAGTCGGAGAGAGAATTTTACGTACATACCACGTCCTCCCCCCTCACCCCTTCCCGGCCATTTTCATCCCCGTGATTTTTATGGGCTTTGCATCCCAACTGTCCACATCCACAACTCCAATTCCGTCGATTGTGACCCTCTCGATTTTTTTTAGCGAGTGTTATCGGGGGAAATTCGTTAGGGGTGTACGATCTGATTGTGAATTAGGGAATACGTGTCGGGACTGATTCTATTAAAGTGAATTTATCTGGATGAATCGTTCGGTTCTTAATTTATGAAAGAGCATTCGCTCGTTCCATTCGTTCCGCGGTAATTAATTATTTCGATGCAATTGATGAATCTATTTGTTTTCAGGGCATCCGCAGTGGGTTTTATTAAAGGGATTCGATTCCTATGAATTTACCCGGCATCAATGGGTTATTTTGAATGGAGTGGACGGATGGCGAGTGAATTGAATTGATTTCTTTCATTTTGTTGGACAGTTGGATTGGATAATTTAATTATTTGAATGGTGAAACAAATTTATGGAATTATTGGATATCGTATTGAATTTTCACCGATGTTGAGCTGGGAATTCCAGAAGAATTTAATTTCCAGTTGCATTTGTTTCTGGTTACCAAACAATAATTGAATTAATCAAATGAAACAATTTCTTTCAATGAAAAGAAAAACATTTTTAATTTTGAAAAAATCGTTCATTAAATTTTTCAATTATAACTATTTCCATAATCGGATCGAACTAAAAATTCCAGACTTATTAAATAATTAAGGATTCATCATTACGTTTTAAATATTTTTAACGTTATTCGTTGCAAAATGTAACTGTCCATTGCCCGAAGGCCTTCAGCAATTAATATTTAATTGAACTAAATTTTAAATTATATTTTTCATTTTCGTAATTAATATTTCTCGCCTGTGACAGACAGGACAGACAGGATCCAGGACTCAGGGGTGGACAGTCGTTCCGCAAAACCCATAAAAATCACGGGGATGAAAATGTCGGAGGCGCAAGACGCGGTATGTACGCAACCCCGTACACCCCCACCCTCCCGTTGGCTCCAGTCCCTTTTCTCTTTTCACCCTCATACCGAGAGGTTTTCGCATTTATATACATCCCGCAGTTGCTACCCCAGCCTTTATACCGCGATAGAGAGTGCGGGACGTCTAAAGTGAAGGGTTGGTAGGTCGTTGGAAGGAGGGTAAGTTCCCGGACAGTCTGCACCCTCACTATTGTACAGCATCCGTGTATACATCTGTACACACTAATGTATATCTACCCGGTGTTGCGGATGGCGAAGGTTTTTTACTTTTACCCGGGTGCAGACACGCACCCGCACCCCTGAGAATGTATGCACGCACGCGAGCCATTTTTAAAAAATAATTTCCCTCTTCCAGGAATTTTGTCGGTGGAAAATCACAATTTTACGACAAAAAACGAGTGAAAATGATTTCCTCAGGGAATTGCTCCGGGAAAATTCATAAAAATCGGGAAAATTCTGATGATTACTCTCCAATTTCATGGTTATTATTAATTTAAGAGGCGCATGAACTCAATAATTATGGAATTAATCCTAATAAATAAAAAAATGTTATCAATTGAGAATGAAAATGGTCTTTTCCCTCTGATTCTCCCGGAAACATTTTCCTGAATAAACCTGCGCTATTATTCAGTAATTCCTCGATTCTCACCTCGAGGATTTCTCGTCGATCATTCATTCATTATCTCCTAATGACCAATTTTTCCTCAGCTGTCAAATTAACGTAATGATTCAGGCATTAGTGAAGGCTTCTAATTTTTCTATTCCACTAACAATCGCACTTCCGCGTTGGTCACGTACAGATCGTCAACTTCCTCATCTCAATCAGAAGAATGGATGACGCAAGATTGTTAAGTGAGTCAGGATTAATATGATGTCATTATTAAACAAGTCTAGTAAAGGCACACGGTAAATTTGCAAATTATGTCTGACACGTGTTGGCTGCATCAATGCTGTTGCTAGACAGAAGGTAACAAGAGTTCGAGTAGGTGGAGATCGATAGGACTTGAAAACCAAGGTGGGTGGTAATTGCCACTGGTAGAATATGACTTTTGTATACGAGTGTACAGGTCATTGTCTGGTACTAATTGTCAACAGACGTACATTTGTTTTCAATCTTGCAAATGGCTAACGAGACACCTTTCTGTTCTCGTCAACCATGTTTGGGTTTCATTCTTCTCCTGTTTTAATGTGCTTCAGAGAAAATGAACAGAGTGTTCATCTCGGGGTGAAAATAGAATTAATATTATTTATTTATTTATTATTAATGTTAATATTATTTTGACGAGAAGAAAATAAAATTGAGAAGCGAAGTTGTGGGAGAGATGGGTCGAGCTACCTCGGGGTCCAGTTTTAGAGGAATATCTTCGAATCTAAGAGAGATAGCTCAATTTTTGTCAGAACATTTTTTGTAGCAGGTAGTTCGCCCCACAAAAAAGGTTATGATAACAATTTTGCTATCTCCTCTAGGTTCGGAGATATTCGTCAATAAGTGGACTATCAAAAGTCCTCCATTTCGGGACTGGAATCTTTGGTAATTTTTTTCGAAAACGGTCGACGTCGGAATGGAATAAAAATTTATCCAAACGTCAATTAAATGTTGATACAAAATTTAGGTATTTATCGTTACTTTTCACTTTTGAGAATTTTTAAGCTGAAAAAAATGTAAATTTGAATTTTTGGACATTTTTAACGGAAACAGATCAAAATTCCGGAAAAATTCCGTCAAATTTCCCTTAACCACATTTCCCTACGCAGTTACAGAAATTTATATTGCGCACTTCCGCACGGGGAGAATAATTGTTTAAAAATAACGTGTCCGT
Organism: Diachasmimorpha longicaudata; assembly: GCF_034640455.1. NCBI lineage: Eukaryota > Metazoa > Arthropoda > Insecta > Hymenoptera > Braconidae > Diachasmimorpha > Diachasmimorpha longicaudata. Next base: position 3,343,038 of record NC_087240.1, read on the forward strand.
TTCGTAATCTGCCAGTCAAAACATTCGATAAAAATTACGGAACAGATACGTAATTTTTGGAGAATTTGTCATTCTCTGGGGTAATTTTTACTAAATATTTCTCTCCGTCTAGGCGTCTGTGGAGTCAGGTAAAAATCCTTCTAACGACACAGTCCAGTACTTCCCCCCGCCGGTAATATTTACCATTTTACTATTTTATTCCCTTCACGTGGGTAATCGTGGTGGGACCGTAAGCCGGTTCTCTAGTGCAGGACCTTATTACCCAGCTGGTATATACACGGACTTTGTAGTGCTCCTTGGGAAATCCAGTGGAAAAAACACCATTTCTGATATTGCACTGACGAAAAATACTCAGCTGGGTGGGGCAGGAGGGGGAGGGGTGGCCATGTTATACAATGAAAAACAGTAAAGGGTCTGGGAGCTAGACGATGCGAACTGAATGGAAAGAGCTTCATTATCGGGCGAGCCCGAGCCAATTCGTGAAATTCAGAAAATCTGGACAAGGTCTTATTAACGCCCTTGCAAGGATGCTTCCGGCTGATATAGTATTCAACTAAACTGGGTGAATTTTAAATTCCTTGTTCAGGAAAACAAGAGTTAAAAAAATTAAGACAACCGGGTAAAGAAAAATATTCAGTAAAAATCACCCTCCAATTTATCGCTAATTACATCGATTTAATTTCGTTTTTAATATGATAAATCAATTAAATTTGTCGTAAGAAAAACTCCGTAAACAATTAAACACTCGGGGGAACTCAAAAAAATAGAAATAATAAAAAAATTGTAATTAAATTTTCCTCTTCATTAAGTGGAAAATATTTTGTTTGTCAAGTGTAGTTTTTCATTAATAAAAAGAAAGTTAATTAAATCGAAGCAATTGGTTCCAATAAAATGAGACGAAAAATAGAGAAAAATAGCTGATACGATAGATGAATAAATATATTAATGAATTGATTAATTAGCGGACTGTTTTAATGAGTCTGAAATGCCGAATAACAATAATGAAAAGTAGAAACGCAGTAACAGCAGTTAGAACTTGGATTTTGGAACAAATCGTCAATTTGACGACAAACTCGAACAACAACTTCTATCTGGAGGCCATAATTATCGAAATAGCTTCTCGAAACTACTGGAATTCACTTGGACTTTCTCAAAAGTCTCGCCCAGATTATTGATCCACGGAGAGGCCACTCTGGCTTTGCGACTTGGCTCATGTCGTGGCCACTCGAATCCCGATGCCAACTGCAATATCTTCAAAATCCGGAGAATAGCGAATGCAGTGAGAGACCCATCGTCGCCCAGGGTAACCGGTACAACTCGTATAAAGTCCATTGCACCCTCTCCATTTAACGTCAATAATTTATACGATCCCCATTGTCCCAAATAACTTTTTTAATAAAGAGAAAAAGCGCCGAAGAATTCACGTTAATTGAGGACAGAAAAAAAATTGAAAAAAATATATAAAAAGTGAGAAAATAGTTTCAACACTTTTGTACGTTAATTAGCGCGATGTCCGACCGCCGGTGCATCCATGGAATTTCTCAATATTTCACCGGAATTACCAACAATACCAGCTAGTACTAGAAATAGAGTTTGCGATGGGGTGGGAGGTTTTTAAAACCGCGCGGTTTCCACAGTCAGAAAGCATCGGCCTCTCTTTCATAACGTTCACTTGGCAACGAAATATATCATGAACTGGGGACATATTTATTGTTTAAAAATGTTGCATTTGTGCTGGGGGTGTGTCGGGTGGTGACAGAGCAAAATACGGATTAATATTTATCCGAAATCTTCGGTATTTCTTCTTAAAATTTGATATTTTATACTAATTTATGTAATTTTAGATTTTGTATTTTTAATTTTGTTTTATATAAATATTAATTAACTTTATATTTATGTGAATAGAATTTGTGTGAGAGGAAGAGAATTTTACTCAGACGTTTTGCAATATTTTTAAAAAGAATAAAAATATTTTAAAATCACAGGAAAAAATGAACTTTGACGTTTGATAATTTTTCCAGAAATCTCGAAGGATTTTATTTCAACCCCGTGACAATTTCCACCCCGAGGGAACCGTAATGTTCATCAGTATTCATAACAGAACTTTTATAAAAAAGTCTCTCCCCGCAAACAAATAATTTTCACATCCATATCACTTATAAAAAAACTAACCTTCGATTTTCTCGACCCTCTCACCACGTGTCCGGGATGAAAAATCACCAATGATCAGACGAAGGACCAGATAACTCCATTTACTGTCCACTCTCACCACTGATTGACGATAATATCCGAAAATTCTGCGCCACATCCCTGAAAATAAAACATCAAGTTAGTTTGCCCTGGGAGTTTACAATAAATACACCGAAAGTCACCCATAATATTATCTAAACGTGGTAAACAACCACTACGTCATTCTCTCTCATACGATTTAACACTGAAAGAGGAACATCCCCTCAGGGGCAGGATACATCATCCTCTCCTAATGCCAGCGGAGATTCAATCGATTCAACGATTTCTCTCGACCTATTCTGCTTGAGTTATCGATACCATGGTAATGCTTTTTATTGTTGCACTTGACAATGAAATATCAGAGTTGAATGAAGACTGGAACATTATGTTGCACTCTTGTAAGCTCAATAGTACACGCAAATAGCTTCACATAGAATTTTTATGTATTTTCATTTTATCACTTTTTATATGAAATAAAAAAATTAAATTTATGTAATATTATATATTCTATCTATATATTATTGCCACATATATTTACTATATTGACTTTTTTTAAATATGAAAAGGCCCAATAAAATATTCGCTATTAACATTTTTTTAATGTTTTCAACTAAATAAATGGAAAATAAAATCAATAGCGAAATGATAGAGATAAGTTGGCTCACTTCTAAGTCGCGTTACTGAGCAATATCTCCGAATCTAAGAGAGATAGCGGATTTTTTATAATAACATTAGTTATAGTACTCGATTTACTCCACAAAAAAGGTTATACCAAAAATGATCCTATTTCCCCTAGATTCCGAGATATTCGCAAAAAACTAATCCCTAGTCAAAAGTGAAACAGAAAACCGCAGAATTAACGATTTTTTTTTTCATTCCCTTCGCTCTCATTTTTTCCTGTCTCCAAGGCCCATCAAGAACACCAACCCCTTTCCCCCCTCTCACGTGTTTATAGATAACCAACGATTTATGTCAAGCCTGAGCGCATTTTGCGCGTGAATCGTGGCAACGCAAACAGTTTTTCACTGACTTGAGGTGTTGGCACGGCCTCTCGACCGAACTACTCAGCATTAGACTCTCTCCACCTTCTTCAACTCTCCTCAATTGAATTTATCGACACGCTGGCTGCTGCTGACGCTCCCCAGGAAACTCTTCCCTCGATTTTGCGGGAAAAAAAGAGTTAGCTATGGGGCGCATAATTCCCGGGACTGAGTCATTCGTTTCGAATCGCAAAATCGTGTAAATCCATTCACACATCTCCATTTCTTGAATTATTGACGCACCCCCGACGTTTATGATGATGCCTTTAACACCAATCGATATTTACCGGTCCCCTTGAACCCCTGATGGGCATTTCCCAGGCTTTTTCATCTCTTCTATTTCCCTCCATCTATCGCTGGAGCGAGAAAAAACTGCAAGAAAAATTGTCTGACAACTCAGGAATTTTTATTTCCGATGGAACTGCGAGTAAAAAATAAAATTCTATTCCAAAATGAATTTCAGACAAACATGAGAAAATGAGTTTTTAATGTTTCTCTGACTTTGCCAAATTTTTTGCCGATTTTTCCGCAAAAATAAACGTGAAATTTACAGTTTTTCTCGGTTTTTCACCCGAAAATATGAATTTTCTATAGCGAAATTCTCTGAGATTTTGGTGCACATGTTACTTGTTGGAAATTTCATGTGGGAGCAAAGTGGCTAGTTGAATGCACCCACCGGAAGAGTGCAAGCCTGGATTCGACTCCAAAGCACCCAACTAACCTGAGAATGTAAATACTGCACTGGTGCACGTGTGCAGATGAAAAGGTGCATCCACCAGTTCGTGTACAGGTACGTGACTCACTTGGACAACTCGCTGGGGACGTGTTGGGATTGCACGTGATAGTCGTAGTCCTAGTGTACAGCAATATTCCGAACCTGAAGTCAGGCACTTTGGAGGAAAGTGCCTTTAGCAGTTATCAAAGTATGGATTTCCGTTTTCCACGACATAAAGAACATTCACTTAATAATAAATAATAGAAAGTATTTTCTGAAGAATCCACTTGTCCACGATTACATGAAACATGAGAATTAAAAATTAATTCGTCATGTGCCGAGCGAAAAAGCGTCAGCGAAAATATTAACTCACATGATTCATATAATGAATTAACAGTAATTGACAATAAACAAATTTTTTATAATTTTTTTTCTAATAAATTAAGAAAATATTGTCAAATTTGTATTTTTTAAAGGATTTCCTCTGAAACCCAACCACTTTTTGCGGAATATCTCGGAATCTAAAGGAGATAGAGGAATTCCTGTCAGAACGTTTTTTGCGGAGCGAATCAAGGGCTAGAAAAAAGGTTATGAGAAGAAAATGGCTGCCTCCCTTAGATTGCGAGATATTGGGAAAAAAAGGTCAAAAGTCGAAAGAGATTTAACCCAGTTTACTGCATTCATTGATTATTTAAAAAATTCCATTGTCCACTTGTTTTTAAATTGTCCGGAAGAATGGGTGGCTTTAAGGTCACCGGTGGGAACGCGCATCCGGTGAATTTATCCAGAAATATTCAGCGTGAACCACATCGCGTCTCATTCAACCCCCCCAAGGGCTTCAACTCGCGCATCATTTTATACTTTCAACTTTACTCGTCCGTTGCATCATGAAAAACCGGCCATCCAGAACTCTTCCCAGAGCAGGGGAATGATATTATAGAGATTGAACCTGGAAACAAGTTTTGCAGTTGAGGAATTTTTATCGGGTATGGGATTTTGAATTCTGGATGTAAATAGACTTTGTGGAGTGGGGAAAAACGATTTCACTGTTCAAGGATCGCTTGATGCTCTGATGGAATGCTATTTGATGGGTTAAGGCAAGAAAATTTTTTTATGAGTGATGAGTAATAGTTTATTTATTTTCTGAAATATTCCCCGGGGTAGATTATTTTATTGAAGGACAAATCCAGCAATTAATCTAAACAACTCTGTCATTTGTCAGAACAGGTGTTTTACATACCTCACTGAGAAAAAAAATTACTTTTGCCAAATATCATTTGGCAAAAATTTAGTTCAGGTAAATATTTATTTGTTCAATTGTTTATTTCTGAACTCGAGGAACTCCTTGATAATTATGATTAATTTTCAATTGCGTCAATTATATTTTTTTTGATTGTGATCATGTAATTTAAGACTTTGCGAGAACTGCAATAATTATGGGCATTAAATAATTCATCGAAATTCTTCTAAATAACAAAACTAAAAACTAAATAATTATCAATAGAGTTCCTTCAGGATCACGTAAAAAATACTCATCTTCTAGAGTAATATAATTATGGTAATTTAACCCAAACTCGGTGTAAAACAATAAATATTTCTCCCAAGTAAATGGATATTTGGTAAAAACAATTTTTCCTCAATTTGTCTACAAATTAATTTAATACTACAAAACATTAATTTCCATTAACCTCGCCCCAAAATAAAATCATGTCCTTTCATTAAAAAAAAAAAGAAAAAAAATCCATAAAAATTCTGTCATTTTCACGTCATATTTCACTCCCTCTGTTAAAGTTTACCCAATTTTCCGGTAATTTTCCACTCAATATGACCCACAATAACTAACGAACCCAACAGTCTTTAGCATCAGAATCCAATTGAAGTCATATAAAACGTATTCCTGGATACGTGGTTGTAGGTGAAATGGTCTGGATTTAACTTTATTGTCGTTTAAGAAAAGCTAGCGCATGTTTTACGACCCTGCGATCGTAGACCGAAGCACCTTGTACGTGTTAGGGTTCTTTCGAGGAGAAATTACGATACAACTCCAAGTGAAAAAACCTTCCAACCCTTCGCAGGGGCATGACTTTGAGTCACTCGCCCAGAGACAAATTACATTTCTGTACGTAATCCTTTTTTCCCCTGGGTGGAAGGGGCAGCGGGGGGAACGGAAAGAGGGTGGCGGGGGGATGGGGTAAAGGGCAGCAGGGGAAGGGAATGGGGGTAAAAAAAATGGAGGAAAAAATTCTCGTTACCTGGGAATTAAAGTATTTCATGTACAAAATTCACGAACGCGGGAAGTATGAACTTTGCTCGTGACACGATTTGGATGTACGACAAGGTGATAAAGCAGGCGGAGATGGGCTCACACGTAGTCTTAATGTACACCGGCATATTTTTTTTTTTTTTTTTTTTTGTGGGCAGAGCAAAACGAGCACTCTTGGCCGGCACGCGGCAAGTCATAAACCTTGGGTAATTGAGAATTATACGTTGCCTTTCCAGCGCGGGCGTGTACCAGCAAAAATAAGGTCGGCCCGCGGGTGAATATAATGTAACGATGAGGGAGATTCCTCCTATTCACACCCTTCTCCCACTTCCTGAAATCTCAATTATCCAGGAATGACGGCGAATGTCGTCCGTTCCCATTTTTTGTTCCATTTCCATCAATTTTCGTGATGAACTGCGCCGGGAAATGCGGAGAAGAATTATCAGGAAAAATTCCAGGTCAGGAAAATGTTTTTCTTTCGTTCGGATGTGAATTGTTTGTGGATTGTGCGGAAAGACATTTTGGATAATAATTAGAGCAGTAGAGGGAAGAGAATTAGAAGGGGAAATGGCGATCGAGGACTTTGCAGGTGATTTTTTGTTGGAAAAATTAGATTTGGGAGAGTAATTTTTGGGATAGAGGTCAACTTTTTACCTAAAATTCCTTCTCGTGTAGTGGGGATTTTCCGAAAATGCCCGGAAATCTAATCAAAAAACCCCATCTCACAAGTCAGAAATAGTGATTTTCTTTTAATTTTAATAGAAAATTAAAATTATTTATTTAACTAGAAGCGTTTTTATTGAAAATTCATCCGGAAAGTTCCTCTTCGTAGAGGGAATGATTCCCCACACAGAGACAATTATCCCATAAATTTCCCCATTTTTCTTTTCTTCCAAAAGCCCCTAATTAAATAATCAAAAAAAAAATTTTGTTCCTCCAATATTTCCCCTCATCAATTATTAATTATTCATAAAATATATCCACTGCTAAAAAATGTAAACATTAATCTGATCAAACTCTCGTTCGAGGAACCGCAAACATTATTAATTATATTATTTAAAAGGCCATTAAAAGGGCCACATTTTTTTAAAAAGTTGCATCAACATTGACTTCTAACGAATGAACTCTCAATCCCTCGCAGAAAGTAATCACAGGATTATGTCGCGACTGAGAGGACGCAATCCTAGAGAAGCGGAAAAATAGTAGTCGTTACGTCCTGGGTGAATTCTCCTCCCAGAGAGTCTGTGGGGGTTTATGACACTTGCTAAAGTTTTATTCGCCTTAATCTGTATGACATTCTCCCCGTGAACATTCCATTTTTCAGTGACAATGGAGAAATTTTACGAGTCTCGAGGCCAGATCACTGCGATCTTTCAAGAGAAATGCTCTTTCCCGGTCTGACCATCACACGATAATTGAGTATTTATAGCGCCGATGAATCGTTTTATGGTGAATACTCGCTGTGAGAGGAGTGAGGGGGAGGGGTAGGGGGTTATTAATGAAATGGTATGCAGAGAGAAAGGTGTTTCAAATGACTCCTTGATTTATCGTTATGAATTTTAAATGTTCCAATTATTTTACCGACGAAAATTTCGGCGACAAATTCGGATGTACCATGAACAATTTTTTAGTAATTAAAAAGATCACAATTTGATGAATTTAATGAGGAGAAGTTCGTTAGAAAAATTGTAGTGCGCGATGCGCGGAAATTTTGCTGGAAATTCCGAAAAATTTTTTATAATTTGAATGGAAAGATTTTTTCAATTTCCTGAATGTTAAAATATCAATTTTAATTGTTGATATTAATTTTAATATTAATAATAATTTTTTTTGCTGGTACATCCTGTGTTTTTAACCTCATTTTAATGGTAATATTTTAATTGATAATCCAATTTAAATGTTCTTACAACCTGAATGTGAATTACGCCCGACCCAGGCGTCTCCTACGTTTCATTATCAGCGTATTTCACACTTAAGAAATCGTAAATTGTGATTAGCCTAATAGAAACGTATTTTCCAATTTCTTTATACGTAATTTACAAAAAAACCTCGTATTTTACGGTTAAAAGAACTCCGTCTACCTCTATCGTTAATGACGAATAACTAAGTGTGAAATCCGGTAATAATTTCCGTGATTTACGAGTATGAAACCGTCAATTAAATTTATGCAATCGTAAAAATTAATTCGCAACAGTAAAAAAAATCTCACGATTATTTTTCATTCTGATTTTTCTGCCAAAACTGTAATAAAAAATTTTAAAAATGATACATAACATTTTTATATTATATATTAAACATTTACCTCCACAAGTGACCAAAATTACTTTAAAAAAATCAGAAAAAAATTGAACTGAATGATTAATTCATTTTTAATTCAATTTTTAATGAAATATTAAGTCTCTTATAACAATGAATTTCTTCCTCACCTCATCTTCACCCCAAATTTACATTTTCGTCTATCTCTCGGGTGTACTATCATCCCTTAAATAAACGTCTCTCTCGGTACCTGTGGTTTTGGCTTTTGGCAAGATGGAGGATACCAGTTGGCAATAATTCTTCCACTCCCAAAGTTCTACAGATGCAATCCCTCAGCCCATCCCCCCATCCCCCCCTCGCCCCTCCCACCGTAAATGATTCATAGGTTATTGACTTATTAAATCAGACCAGAATGACAGGGATGAAATTAAATGGAAAATTAATGATAATCAATTCTGAGGAGAGCATAAAGTAACGGAATGTTGCTGCAACATCCCTTATCACGTTACAGTCAACTCCTATCACGGGATATTTTATCTGAGTGTCCGTTGAATTTGTTCACTGGCCCTCTTGCCCTCATTTTACCGTCAGGATACGAGAAAAATTTTCCACTGCCTTATTCATTTGAAGCGAATGGAAGTCGGTGGAATCGATTTTCCGAAGAAAACCAATAGAAAAGTATGAAATTACTTGAGTGCCTCATAAAAGAAAAGTGTACAAAGGACCCCCAACAGTGGTCGGAGCTGAGCCCTCGTACCAAATAAAAATCCTTTCCTCATATCTGATGAAATTGCCCTGGAAAAATTGCACCCAGGAATATCTGCGGCGGAGGCGGCGCCATGAAATACCAGTGAATAGCTGTTTCGCACGCGAGTCAAGAGTGGAAATGGACGAGTTCGCCCATACGATGTATAATATATTATATATAATATACGATCCAACAAATTTGTCTATAGATTTTCCGATTTCCGATTTTCGCATGAGGAATGGAAATGTTTAAATTAAATGGACAACTATTTATTTTTTTATTTAGATGTTTAGCCTCTCGGGTTTTGACATTTTGTTCCTTGTCCCCTGCGGTATCATGGGACCGACTTTTCCGCAATTTTAAACGGAAAGAAAAGTCGGAAAAATTACTGCGCCTGGAATTGAGGTGGAACATGTTAGAATACTGCAGTGTTTTACCCCGGCATAAAAATTATAAATTTTGTAATTAATTATATGTGACTTCGTACGATTTACTAAACAATAGACTGGGGGAAAATTTAGGAAAACAAATGAATTATTTTTTTTTTAAATAAGTCCTTGACGATCCGAAATATCTGGTTATTTTTAATGAATTGCGTTATCAAAGTGGTTGTTTCATATTTTTATATATTATATTATATATTGTTAATATATAATACGGTATGTTTTTGGTACAGTCCAAGATGTTCTACTTCTAAAATTGTTTGCAGAATATTTTAAAATCTCTGAATTACACAATTTTTCAGGAATTTTATTCCAATTGCGGCGTTCGGGGCGCGTTTGGAATAAAATTCCTGACGAAATAAAATTCCCATCACGAGCTGATTATAACGATCGTGGCAATTACCAATTAAAGTTGTTTGTTCACCTGGCGAAACTAGTTGAGTTGTCCAATGGGAGAATTAGAAGCGACGTGGGTGGTGCGACGAGAGGCTGATGCAGGGTGCAAAATGTCAGAGGGTGGAACACGTGTACACGGCCAAGGGTCAACCCTGAGAAGGCCATTATTATCCGTTATCCAAGCAGCTGTGGGAGAAAATTCCTCCATCGTTTTTATCGCTTCTAATCCGACTTTTTTTAACGATCGGACTAATTATCTGATTAAATTTCATAAAATTTTATGAGCAATTTAATGTCGGGTGACAGTAAATTTCTTCCTCACCTCGTCGTCTCCCCAGATTTATAAGTTTCTACGCGAAGAGTGATTTTGGATGAAAATTAGACCTCTGGAGGGTGAGATGTGGGATAAATTGACAATCAAACACTTTTTAAGTCTAATTTTATTGGGAAATTAGACCTGAGAGGGTAATTTTTCCGATAAAACTAATTTTCCTCCCTTTTTTCGTCTCCTGGAGCTCTATAACTCCAATTTTTATCTAAAATGTCGCCACATTTTGTTATCTACGGTATCATCGTATGAATAATGCTCTGAATTTGATCTTGCACGATATTATTTAAAAACTACACTCAAAAAATATTTGTGAATAAACATTTTCTTCTGAAGATCTATCGATGATTTTTGAGACGACTCCGGGCGGACAAATTTTTTCTACGGCACCCGGTGGTGATAAAAAAAATTGAAACGTGAATCTAAAAGACTTGGGGGATTTATTCATGTGTGGAGACAGTGAGTCACGCGCCGCTGGAGTAATTCAAACTCCTAGGAATCCCACGGGGGCTTCATTCTACCCCCTGAATTACAGATATTGAGTGTTAGGAGTGAAACTTCGGCGCGTGTGAATTTAGGGGGTGAGGGGGGTGTTGTAATCGATTTATTGGCGGGAGGTAGAGTCGCATTTTCAATTTTCCGGGGGTAGAAGGGGTTAATTGTGGATTTGGGAGGGCTCAGGGGCGCTTATCTGTTTTAATAGTATAGTGTTTGTTATAGAAAACGTCTCAAAATTGTTGACTTTGCAAAAATCATTTTATCGAGCTGTAGAACTTCTTGGAAAATTCTCATTTTTGTTGGGAAAATTTAGTAATTTAGGGGAGATTTTCTGGACAATTTAACAATATTTATTATATTTTTATTGTAATTATTACTAATATTTTCTTTATTGCAAATATTACGACGATGAGATGGGAAATTGTCGGAATCTTTAATCGAAGTGTTGATGTTATGGTTTCAGTCGAACGATTGAATCTAACGCGTCATTGGTCACTGACTATAGACAACTGTCGTCTGGGCCGCTCGAGTGTTGGATAAATATTTACCGGATCTTTTGTGGTCCAAGCGAACGTATCGAAGGTCAAGAAAAATATCCGTAAGTCAGGGAAGAAAATCTAACTCTGAGAAAAGAATTAATTTGCCAATTTAGAAAAATTCACGGTCTGAATGGAGTTGGGTATTACATGTGAAATCGGTTGGTCAATCATTCCTTTGAAAAATTCAAACCCCTTGTCGAGAAAGTTGTAAACTGACTATGTCAGAAGAAAAAGAAATAAAACCTAAACTCGATGTGAAGTGGGAAAACTGCGCGAGAAAAAGTTGGATAAAAATTATTTAATCCAATTGTGGAGCGAAATTGTAGTTCGATAAAATAAAAAAGTTTTTACGGAGGACATCTCACGATTTGTTCGGTAAGAAAATTGATCTAGAGATCGACCATTAGATTTTCCATAACTAAAAATATAAAACTTTCGAATTTACTTGAATTTTTTTACTGAAAATTTATATTGAACCCTGAATTCCCTTTAAACTTGAGGACATTCGTTAAAAATTCATTAAAAAAATATTGTTATTGAAAAATTCAACATTTCCATGTCATTAATTAAATGTTCGATTAGCTCATGAACAATCAAAGTTCCCACGCGAAGAAAAAATATGGAAATAAATATCGAATAGAAATTTTTCGTTAAAAAGTGTTTGAGTTTTTGATTCATCTTCAACAAATATTTTTTTTAATCTACCGAATTTTAAAATTATTTTGTTATCTGATATTTGAGATTCAAAGGGCCTCCACGTTCACATATTCTCCGAATGAAATCCACTGACGGAATGCAGACGACTCGACACGTATAAAATTAACACTACGAGACAATATTTGCTGGTGCATCGATGAGCCCACGTGTCTGCAATACCTATTGATTTGCGTTCTGTTTGTTAGTCATCAGGTGCTGGTAATTTGAGGCGTCACGCTTGATGCCGTAAATTGTATTATGAAATCGACAATTAGAGAGTAATATTCGAATGTCGTTCATTTCTGATAATCCCAGAGGAATGAAATGTTCCTGAATCGCGTTGAACACAATAATATTAGAACTGCTGATTTAAATATTAATGATCATCGGTAATTTTCGAGTCGTTAAATGTGAAATGTCCGTCAAATCGTTTAGTTTTCAATGTTATATTTGGAATAAATTTTCCATTCGGGAACAAATCGATAAAAATCACCGAACAACTCAATTAATCTATAAAAATTAAATTTAATCTCAACGAACTATTCGAAAAATTCAATTTATTCAATTGAAAAATTAAGATTTAAAATGCTGATGATTTGTTATTTATTAGTTATCAAAATAAAGTTCTATTTGTTCCGTTAAAATAATTATTTACCAGATGTGTTTTGGTTTGAACAATTTAATAAAATTTCGCTGCAGAAAATGCCGGACTTTTTCATTTCCGAAGTAATATATTTTTAAATAAAAAATATTTTTCCCTTTCACTCATGAACAAGTGAAACTGAAGCCCTCCATTGATGCGTTTACACAAGACAAGACGCTTTCACTCAATACATTTCCGACAATTTATTCACATCCGAACAATCGCGTGGATATATATTCTCAACAACTCCAACTTCCGATGACGTGACACGCGGGGAATACTCCCACCGGCCCCTTCACACCTTGAATTTTTAATATCCGAGAGTGCATCACCTCCTGCTCGATGACGGCTCGCTCTCACTACCTCGCGAGGGCTCACTGACGGTGTCATAACAGATATTGAAGACAGTATGTAAATGGCTGAGTGCGTCGCGCCGATGAAGGCACGATATTTCCATGAACGCGGGGAAAAATCTTCCGGAGAATTTTTGCATCCAAAATTCAGCGGATTAAATTGCAACCCTCGATGGCGTGGGATATGCGATCACGACTATCGATTTGTTATCTCGATGCGTTGAAATCGAATTAAAAAGGAAATTTACTGTTTATTGTTATCGTCGGGATTAAAACAAACCGAAAAAAATTGGTTGATCAATAATTGCAGGCTCGAACTTATTTTACATTTTTTTGTTAATAAACCATTAATTTCTTCGTGCTTATAATTAGTGTATAATTATTTACAATTCATCTGCAATAGCCCGAGTATCCCACCCTTTTAACGCTCAAAACCTTCTCTTCTAAAAAAAATTTTCTTATAAATTTCAAACGCGAATAAAAAAAAAATTAAATTCTTCATTTGAATCAAAAATTTTTTTAATTTCTAAAAAATTCCACGAAAAAATATCCAAAATTCGTATTTTGTGTTCTCACGCAAATACAATCCAGGGAATTTTTTTTGTTTTAGTCAGACGCTTTTCAACGTCTCAAAAAAAAATTACAAAAGTCACCGAAAATTGAAAAATTCTCGGAAAAATTGACTTTTACTGAATCCTTTCGTACGTATTTTCTCTTCCGTCTAATATTTCTCCTCGTGCTGTTATATCGAACACTGATATATTCAGTCGCATCTCGATTCAAACGAAACGGATCGAATGTCAATGTCTGCAGTCAAGACAAAACTCGATTTTTTTTTTTTCAAAAGACGCGAAAAAAAGTAGTTCTCGTGCTACGCCACTGGACGGGATATTGATCGAGGAGTTGCGGAGGCCCTTACGGTGCCAGTCTATGTATCTCCCAAGCCCTTAGGTAAGCTCCAACACATTCCCTTTGTCTCCTGGTCTAGAAACCTACACAAACTTCCCGCCAGCCCTGTTTATTGGGTAAAGAAAATGAGAAGTCGAGGAGGAAAACTCGGATAATTCATGAATTTATTAAAGTTGTTGTTTAACGCAGCGTAAGACGGCCCCGGGACAGCGCAGGAATATTAATGTACGAGGAGCGAGGAATACATATATCGCGAGAGCCCTCATTATTGATATATCCCAGGGCAATGCGGGAGAAGAGCCTCGACGTGGCGTATGTAGTATCGAGAGGACCGGTATTGCCGGGATATGACCACTTAGGAGACATTGTGATTTCATTGCGGCCGGAAACAGATCGATATCCGCGCGCCATACCCGGAATTCCGCGTCCGTGGAATCTGAGCCTCATGAGGGCCACGCAGGGACTGGGAGTGAAATTTTTCGTTAAAATTATAGGACGAACACTGGAATCGTAATGCCTTGTAATCCCTCGATTGGGAAAAAATATCGTAATGACGAGGTCAAATTAACGCGACAGATTTTTGGAAAATTTTCACAGATGCTCCAGGAAAATTCCCGTTTAAACGAATCAAATTATGTATTTCTGGAAAATTTTTGCGAAAATTTCAGGGTAAAATCACGTGTGAGCTCCTCACATTTTTAATTTCTGGAAAATTTTTGCGAAAATTTCAGGGTAAAATTACGTGTGAGCTCCTCACATTTTTAATTTCTGGAAAATTTTCGTGGAAATTTGTTACTGAACGTTCCCTAATTTTTCCTGGACGTTCTGCATTTTTCCTGAAACATTACTGAAAAAGTGCGCAACTATACCGTCATTTTTCAAGAATTTTCCTCTCACCTGATGAGGAAAATTTCACGGAATTGTTCCGTAATTTTTCCGAGCGTTCCCTAATGTTCTAAATATTCTCGGAGAAATGACGACTTAAATATCCTGATCCTTTCCGCAATTTTTCCTCAATATTTCTCGTCGCGTGTAATTTTCCGGGCAACTGGTGCGCGAATAATTCCAAAGATTTCCCTAATTGGCAAACGCGTAAATGGCAGATGAAATTTCCGGTAAAATCCCGTGGACAACACAAAGAACCTCCGAATATCACCAGCAGACAGCCTGAGCACAGCCAACGAACGCTGTACTGGATAATTGGAAAGCGGGTCTATTGATTTGAAGGTCCAAAGGGTCTCGCTAGCACCGGATTTTCATAATTCCCTTTTATTTTCACCTCCTCGTGGTCTTTTTTTCAGTGTTATACATCGGGTTGATACCTCTGGAGAGCATTCACTAATCAACAGCGGATAAGATCAAAGAGCTGGTGAAATTGAACGTTCAGCTGCAAACTGACTTGTAATCCCTTCGCATTTGGCACTCGTGTGAGTGAGAAATCCGAGAGAGAGCGTGCCCGTGTGTGTATGTGTGTGAGAGAGGGAGAGAGAGAGAGAGATAAATGATTAATAAAAATTGCGTAATTATTCACTTGACGCATAAGCGAGACTAATTCCAAATCTCTCATCAATTTTTCGCGGGATAAATTTGTTTACGGATGACAAAAGTAATGAAAAAAATGTCCGAGACGATAATGTAATTTTTCACCAAAAATTCAAATAAAAATTACGGAACGCACCGAAAAAAAATGGCACGTCGAAAAATTTCTATAATTTCCGACTGTCAATGTTTACGAGGCCGACATAGTAATTGTCCTAAACCGACAATGAAATTTTACTACCCGACATAGTAATTTTTCTCAGGTCTGTAGTACCTCCAAGATCGTAAGACAGCACAGTAATGTTTATCGTAATCACACCATAAAAATCGGGAAATTTATCTCGCTGTGTGGAACCATAATTTTGATGTTTCTTTTCTGGTACTTTTTATTTAATATTTCCCTCCGAGTAATTAATACACCCCCAGTACTTATAATGAATGTCTTCGTACTGGTACATGGTGTTGAGGGAGCTTGAACCTGGTTGACAGGGCCATTCGCGAATTCATTAACTGTCAGACTGGGTTTATCGGTCGTTGACATCCGTGAACGCTGTTGACTGTTGTGTTAATAACTTCCGGGTTTTGCGGTTGAATTGAATGCACGCGGGATAAAAAAAAGGTGAAGGACGGAGTAATAAAAGATGTACGAGGAGGGAAAAAAATAATTGGGAGTAATGCAGTATTAAATTGACTTGTTTTCCTCTTTCGCTATTTTTTTAATTAGAACGTCCGTCGAGTGCGCCAGACTCACGTACACAATTTACAGCTCACGTGTGGAATTCGATGGATATAGGTGAGTCTAGTTCGTAGACGGATACCGACTCCTGATTGGATTGTACATAACCCGACGTTATACCATTATCGCCTTTGAGTGAGCGATCACCTGACCAATCGCCAGCATCTGCATGGAATTTATCAATGGCCTTGATGATGCGAGGTAATGGTGGGGGAGGGGTGAGGTTGGGCTTCGATTGAAACAATGGGGGCGAGGAGGAGTTCAGACAAATTGGGGAAAACTTTGCGCTGACTGGATAGAGCACCTCATTTCCTAGTTTATTAGGCATCGGAGGGCAATTCTGCTGGTGATGAGGTAACTTTGACGGAGAAATTTAATTTTTGAGAATTTAAATGGGGATTTCAAGTGGAGAAGATTTTTTAAGGAAAATTCGCAAGTTAAGGGGAGGGGGAGAGTCGTTAGCAGGAAAAAAATTAGAGCTCGTAAGGAAATTTTAATGGGGAAAAATGAGGAGAAATTTTTGGAAAAATTGGAAATTGGAATTTTTAGTACTCGAAGAGGGAGTTTTATGGGGAATTTCTGATGTGGGAGGGGTGGGGATGGATTTCTAAATGACAGTGATGTGTTTATGGAAATTACTTTGTTTTCGCGCAAGAAAAAAATTGATTAATAAATGTAACGGATTCGCGAGAAAATATTTGTGAATTTCGATTAAAATTGCTGTTTAATTTGTAGAAATATAATCTACACTGGGAAATAAATTATTTTTGCCAAATATCCATTTACTTTAGAAAAATATTTATTTTTTCAATCCTTTATTCCTGCACTCGAGTAATTCCCTGACAATTCCGATTAAATTTAAATTTCGTCACTCGTATTATTCTAAAAAATGATTATGTTAATTATAATTTTGGGTGAAGTCTGCAATAATTATGAGTATTAAACAATTAATCGAAATTCTTCCAAATAAATAAACTAAAAACTAAATAATTATTAATAGAGGTCGTTCAGGGTCACGTAGAAACTACTCATCTTCTAGAACAATATAATTATCATTATATAAACCAAATTCGGTGTAAAAAAATAAATATTTCTCTGAAGTAAATAGATATCTGACAAAAAATATATTTTTTTCTCCGTCTGCAATTTCCTCGCCTTAAATTTTCAATTTCCCCCCACACATTTATCTCCAGAATCTGCGAATTTAAAAAAATGAAATCGCAAAATGCGGCTGCGAATTGAAAAAAAATGAAATCGCAAAATGAAATTTTTTTAATAACATTAGCGGTTCAATGGCAAGGTTCTCCTCTATCACAGGGACATTGGGAATACTCCATGGCAAAGGGAGAGCCATACAAACTGTACAATAGAACACCGCGGAAGCTCTTCGCGGTCGAACTTGGCATTGAGTCGTACGAGAGAGCTCATGCGCTTTTTCCTTTCCACAAACCACCGTCGGCAGTTTCTGCCCCTTTATTTTTGCCTCCTCGTAGATTTTTATTCCCATTTTTTTGTTCACTCTTGCGCACACCATTGTCATCCTAGACGTTTCAAAACTACTTTTCAAGCGTCTACGTACAGACTGCGTCACATGTATATGACGCGTCCCAGCGCACCGGGTCTCCATTATAAAACGTTAACGTGGGGGATATACATCAGCCGGCGATGTCTGATGTGTCGACAAGAGGTGTTCCAAGTTGAATGTCGGATAGGGGTTGGAAGCAAGCTTTTTGTCTTTGTCTGTTTCCACTTCTGGTTTTAGTTATACTCAAACAGTCGCTGTGGAGCCCGGGAATCGGGGCTTCGGGGAAGGGGTTGATTAATTATTTTATCATTCATATCCGAGCGGAGATGATTTAAAAATAATTTTTCCACGTACAATAATTATTGAAAGTTATTGTAATTGAAGAAAAATATCGTTGAAATTACGATTACGTGGAAAGATATTTGAGGTAAAAATTGTACCTTCAGAAAGTGAAATAAGGGATGAAAATTAATTGTATCATAAAAATTACCCCCTCAAGTCTCATTTTTTCCACAAAAGTTGGCCTAAAAAATTGATTATCATTTCGTCTCACATTTCGCCCTCTAAAGGTCTAATTTTTATCCAAAATTTCTTTCTGTGGAAAAAATTTTCTTGCTATTGAGAATTTTCCTCAACTTTTGCATTTTTTTTTAAATAAAAAAAATCTAGCAATTTTCGATTTCAAGGCACAGCAATGAGTTTATTTTCTAGTATATAGATATAGTTCTCCTTTTTTGTTACTTTTCTCCAAATATTTCTCCCACGAGAGGCAATATTTTTATGGTACAAATGTGTCGAGCCCTTCATCTCCCAAAAAAAACGAGTGCCTGTTTAACGTATCCGTCCCCTTTTTCCCGCATTTTATTCTCCTTTGCCTGGGGATACAATAACCCCTGCCAAGGGGTGATTTACATCGAAAAAGGATAGATTTCCGATAGATAAGGATAACACATCTCCTTTTAGGAGTGATTCACGTCGCAGAAGGTGAATCAGCCGCACATTCTACTTCATATTTTATCCCATAGGCGAAGAAGCCTGAGACAGCCTCCACATAAGGCAAACCCTTGTAGGTAGGGATTGAGTTTCCTTTTTTGTGGGTTTAATCAACAATTTTTACCTGAATCGCCAGAGAAAAACTCCGAAAACGTCGCTATTTCTGTCCGTGCGGTAAAAAATTACCCCCTCGTTTTTATATTTTTTATAATTACGGAGGGAGTTCACTCGGGTCATACCCAAGTCTCATTACAATTTAAAACCCAATGAAACATTTTAAAAAATTATTTAAACCGTAATTATTCACCGAAAACAACACGATCGATTGATTTAATTTTTTTAATTCAATTTTTTTAGTTCAATGACGCGGTTAATATCCCAAACTATTTTTTATTTGCATAAATATCGAGGCGTTTATTTTTTAATGTAATCCGTGCCTCTTCTCTCTTATTCTCTATTCAACCCCTAGTTCAAAATACACAGTCTCAAACTTTTTTTCAACTATTCGCCATTAAAATTTTCGCAAAAACTGCACGACACGACACACGGAGAGAAAAATTCTTTAAAAATTACGAAACAATTACCCACTTTTTCAGTGAACGTTCAGGAAAAAATCCGTAACTTATCCGTAATTTTTACTACATACTGACTGTCACATTACGGAATAGGCACCTAATTGTTGAAGAATTTTTCTCTTCGTCTAAACCACCTTAAACAATTTTTTTTTTTCGATGAAATAATTTGTTCTTCTGACGTAAAATTTCGAATAATTTCAGAGTGCACTAACGAGACACTCAGACGATAAGTCCGTCAAAGTAACTGCTTTCCTATAAGTCATCAAAAATTCCCAACGACTTTATAAATCCAGCCCGCATTCACAACCACTCACGCTTCATGTTCCCATGCTTTTATATCGTTCAAAAATTCCTTTCATTGGCTGCCCCGGAAAGTTTTTTAATTCCATAGACTCGAAGATTTGAACTGAGAAAAATAATAAATAAAAGTGAAAAAATAAAATAAAAATAGGGAGAACTTGGCTCACACGACGCGAGGTACTCCATTCATTCCGATAAAAAGTGTGACGATGTAGCTGGTGTACGAAATCAGAAATTCTCGAGACCCTGGCGGACACGTGAAGATGTGTATCCAGGGTCTAAGCACGGAAATGCGATATTTCTCGCGACCTCGTTGCAACTAATTGCCTCATTACGCTAGTAGGACTGCCTTCCTTTAAAAAAGTGCATCGCTCGTTAAAAAGTAAATCGGTATTTATGTCTCACAATCGCATTTTATTTCGCGATTATTCAAATCGATCGACAACTCCCATAAATCCCAGAATGCCTAACTTTAATATTTTTTTTCTCACCTTCTGCCACTGGATCTTGAAGCCCATGTCCTAGTGGACGTAAAACGATGAAACTTTAAAAATACCATTCGACGAGGTCCTCTCGAAATTTTGAGGAGGAAGTCATTACGGTGCAGAACAGAAAGAATCTCGTTCTCACCATTGTAGAATCGAGGGTGAATTGTCCTCGGTGAGGGTCCCTGTCGTGCCTCTGAATGACAGAATTGAATGACCCTTCAGCTAAACTCAAGCTCTTCCATCAATTGGCTAACGATCGGACCTACGGTTCAATAATTCGTAATGACGATGGAGTGGAGGAGAAGAAGTAATAAAAGGTACGAAAATTTCCGGATGGGTTCTTACCGAGCGGATGAGTAGGCAGCGGATGGCTTATGTGCATCAAACGTCGTACATCAGCCGCACCTCAACTCCTTTTTCATCGGAGTAGATTTTACAATCGCAGGCGGACGTACATTGTGATCCCTCTGCAAAAAGAATAAACAGAAATGAATAAAAATTGAATAGAAATGAAATAAAAGAATATTAAAAAAAAACATAAATTAAATTGTCACTTCGACTAATATCAATCGATTACATCACTGAGGTACAATCAGAGTAGATTAATCAATTAGATTCTAGTTAATTGCCTATTTAATTTCTGTAAATTTTTTTGATTGCCGATATCTCGTTCAGACTCGTTCAAGACAATTGTCACCTCAATCCCTGGCCTGGGGGTGGCCAGGGGGCCATCCCCAGTCCACAGCAGACCCCCACCCCCTCGTTGTCCTTCAAAACCCTCCTCTTCCAGGTTCCCCAGCTTTCCCAGGTCCTCTCCCTAGTGTTGAAGTTCCTGTATCCCAAGTCCCGGTGACCTTCCAATGCCCATCCTGTCCTCCATTCCATCCCATCGCCTGCTCATACCCTTGAAGAGCGTTCACCGAACCTCCAGACTGCTCTGTCAATGTCATCCTCTCCAGTCATCAGACGAGAGTTCCCCAATCGTATGCACAGGGATCGTCTGTACCTATGTACAGGGATCGTCCGTACCTATGTACAGGGATCGGGGAACTCTCCTACCTGGTAACTAAGTCCACCTAACCCTCGTCCTCATCGATCTCCAATACCTCCCCAGATCGTCGTCCCAACAGATCTTCAGTACGTCCCAGGTCTTCATGAAGACGCGTATTTCTCGGTAGTAGTTCTGTTATGTTGGTTGTAAATTATATTCCAGTGGAGCATAAGAATATTGAGCTCCATCCTGGCACTATATCCGGCATTTCAATTGCCGCGAGTGTGACTGCACCTGAGGTATAACGTGCACGTGTCATATGGGAATATAAGGACGTGTACGGCAGTATATTTCTTATAGTGATATCTGTCATTGAATAATGGAGGAATATCGTTTTAGGTTTTATATTTCCGCTGCATCGTTTTATTCAACGCAGTGGCTAACGAAGTGAAATATTCCTGATGTTTGTTATTGTAAATTAAATTTTATTGAACCCTGAACAACGGCTGAAATTAATGCCTGAATTAATTAAGTCATAATTAAATGGCTCAGTGAAAAATTATTGACTCTTGATATAAATTATGTCGCTATGATTTATAAATTATTGTGTAAGATAAATTTCGTTGTAATAATTACTTGTATTCGGTCGAATATTTAAACTTTTGTGAATAAAATTTTGGAGCAAATGTTATTAAAAGCTTTGACTATAATTATTTATGATCTGCGAGAAAAAGGGAATAAATTTATGAAGTGAGAGAATAAATGTTTGGAAATCGATGCGAGTGACTTTTTAGAGAGTCAGTCGGTAATTATCGCACATGTGCATCACAATATTTAGTAATCTTCGGTAATAATGACCATTATAAATGACAAACCGCTGAAAATCACTGCAATATCTCCGGCGATGAATAATGTGCATAAGTCATCCGGCAAATCCGATCATCCGGATAATCTCGAGTTATATGCTTGATTTAAATAATTATAAGACAACAGAAGGCAGTTGGCTGGGTTGTTGCTTGTGTATATACGGCTGCGATAAATACCCTTCGTGAGGAGAAAAATCCCCCGCGTTTCAGGAGGGAAAATAGCGAAACTAAATTTCCGTGAGTTCGATGTCAAAATCGTGACCGGAATTCGTATATTTTTGAATGCCGTTGGATATTTATTCTAGTCCTTGTTTCGATGGACGGTGACCTGCCACATTATGACTATTCTTAAGGGCCATTTTTTGGAATAGAAGACAACAATCATTAATAATTAACGCCCATTAATCATGATTGAGGGGTTCTTCAGTAGCGAAGTGGTAAGACGAGTAAAATTCGCTCATTTCTGAGTTCAGTTTTTAGCCAATAACTCCAAATCTAAGGGAGATAGCGGATTTTCTGTAATGACCGTTGTTATAGTACTCAATCAGCCCTACAAAAAAGGTCCTTACAAAAATTCTACCAGCTCCCTCAATCCCGAGGTATTCATCAAAAACGTGTCATTAGTAGTTACGTCCGCGCTTCAGCTGGAAAATTTTCAAGACCAAAATACGTCGCACTGAGCGGAATAAAAATCGCCGAAAATTTTCAAAAATCGTCAAAAGATGACCCAAATTTTATAACAACAAATCCAAAGGAAAATTCATAAAAATAATAAAGATACAATTTTTTTTTTGTCGCGATAAATA
Source organism: Diachasmimorpha longicaudata (assembly GCF_034640455.1). Lineage (NCBI taxonomy): Eukaryota > Metazoa > Arthropoda > Insecta > Hymenoptera > Braconidae > Diachasmimorpha > Diachasmimorpha longicaudata. Next base: position 3,365,913 of record NC_087240.1, read on the forward strand.
TCGCAGGATTAGTTTTCGCTTCAATAAGTGTTTGAAACAAATGAAAAAATACCGAAAAAATTATAAAAAAAATATTATTAATGTTAAAATAGTCTCGAAGTACCGGCAGTGCTGCCTTTCCCAGGGATAGCACTCTCAATTCCAGAAAAAAGCTCTCGGTCAGAGTGAAGACCGTTCTGGAACGTGACCGTCGACCAGAAAAAAAAAATTGTCCTAATTAATTGTGAAAGTTATGCTGATTCATGTGGACCGGAAACACACATACTTTACATGGTTAGCACCATCCAAGACATATTACATTATTTTTCCGTTCTTGTCTCCGCGGGACAGTCTGGCGTCCTTCGGACGAGTTCTCATCCGGGCAATCTGATGGCAATTCTCTCTCTCTCTCTCCCTCCTCACTTGCACACAGTGTAAGGGTCAATGATCCACCAGGAAGCCAATCTATTCACGAGACTAAAACTGGGCTGACGTCTATAGAACTTTCCTCCCGTACTCATCCAATATCTCGATGCCTTCTGCACGTCCGTTACATAACGTGACGTTTTCCTTCGCAGATTCTCCAGTGAGGTGAAATTACTTCTGAACTTTGCTGCAACTTCCATTGCACTTTTACGGAGAAATTAGCATTATTCGGCTGCACCGGGCATTCATCACGGAGTGTTACGTACGTCGGTCCGCATCGAGGGAGAAATTTGTTTATGACAGTGGATTAATTTATGCCTCGATCGAACGGATAAGTTAATTTATTAGAGAACTTCGGTAATTTTTTTCGAACCCTATGATATGGGGGAAATATAGCGAGCGGAGTTGCACGGAGAGAGAAAAATCCTTTGAAAATTACATACCTGTTCCGTAGTTTTTACTGAATACTTTTTTGGCTGATTAATTACAGGTAATTTTTCAAGAATTTTTCTCTCCCCGTAATTCGGTTGAGGGAGAGCTATTATTCAGGAAAAATTGTGGTATCGACTGATAATTAACCGATCAAACAAAAATTATTTAATCAATCTAAAGTAATCACTAATGGCTGAGGAAAATTTTTAGGGATTTTTCCGGAGCATTTTGAATTTATTCTGAATTTTCTTTAAAAAATAATGTTAGTGACATTTGAATTTTTCTAGTCACTTTCGTAATCGTCAAATGAACTCAAATTCGGTCATTTTTACTCCATATTTTTCCGGGAATTTTCATTTCGTTTGAGGCAATGAACTTACTGACGGAACCACAACACCGAACGCGCCTCCAGTTGTGTAATTGAGCAATAAATAATGATTGTTGTTAAACTGTTCAAAAATGCAATTAATCTTCTGAATAATATTTCCCATCGCCGACATCAACCCCTCGATTCCAAGCCATCTATTTCCCTCCAGATTTACACTAGATTGCGCGGGTCGAAATTTGCAAGAGCCCGTATATCTGTACCCATGGTTTCCTTTTATTCCATTGTACGCTTTCCAAATCCACACGGTGGATATACAACTATGCCGACTATTTAAATATCGATCGCTCGACGCAGAGGATTGGTTCTGGCTGTCTGTATGCGAGGTAAATCACGAGCTTGTCCTGCAATTGCAACTGCCTCGCCAAATGGTGAGTCGGGGAATTCCGTTACGTAAAAGGAAATATTTGTTAAAAATTATGGAACTCAAATTTAAGTGGAAATTTCATGGACTCATGGAATTGATTCTGAATTTCCTGGACCACAGGACACATTTCGCGGAAAATTCACTCAATTTCAGAATTTTAATCCGCAATAAAATAATACATTATTAATTTATTCAAATCTATCATCTTCTGTGAACATCCGGTGTCTTATTACATTGAATTGTCAATAGAATCGAAAATTCCACGATTTTCTTTGTCCTCAAAATTCAAAAATACAGTGACCAGAATTTTCTGATGTTCTATTCATTTTCAGGGAACGATGGAATGAAAATTACAGTTCTCTTTGAGTTTTCCTCGAAATTCTGAATTTTCAATGTTACGATATTCTAAAACTCCATTAGAATACCAACACAATACAAATCCCCCCCCCTCCCGGCTCCCCCGGGGGGATTCAGACACATTATCAAACGTCTATCGTAATTCCTACCAAAAAATTAAAAAAAAAACTGTGCAACGTTAGGGAACAATTCCCCCACAATTTCATAAAATTTTCCTCACCACATTTCGCTCCGAAAAGTCTTTCACGCAAGAAACACATAATTTAGATTGAATGAATTTTTTTTGCTTTATTTTTTTACATATTTTTCTTTTCGTTAAAAAAAATTCCCTCCCCCTACATTTAGTTTTGATAAAAGTCCCTGCGCACTCCGATGGTTTAACTGTACCTAGAGAGTCCGTGCCTTATCATATGCAACGGGAAATTGAATATGTCTGTGGTATGTGATGCGTTATGATCTCGTTCAGAGATAAAATGTGCGATTTACCAGCGTCTCAGGGTATGAACCAAGTGATATTCCGGGAATACCGAGGACATTTAAACCCCTCGGATGGGTAATGACTGGTCAATGGAAAAGATGAATGAAACAATTGTTCGTAGTTTCCCCAAGTGACATGGTGACAATTAAACCGGATAATGTACGAGTACATATGAATTAACAAATAATGTTGAGCCTGGGTCAACACGTACTATCTTTTCACCGCTCTGGCCCCAGCAGTCAACGACGCGGTAATGTATCAGCCCTGACCCTTGACCCGTTTTAATTACTCCCTCGTTATATATCTCCCCAGCATGTACACAACTAAGGTAAACGACCCCATATACTGGCCTCAGCGATCCACCTAAGTTGGGGGGGGAGAGCGATGAGGATGGAAATTCGTTTCGGTTCGAAAAGTGAAAAGTCCTCGGTGCTTTTATTTCACGAAAGCCTCGGCGTAATATATGTTTTCCTCGAGGAGAACCTGTCCCGCGAACAGATCGATTGATTTATTTTATTGCGGAAGTGGTTATTCAGGGGAATTCAATCGGTTTTTTCCACGGAAATAATCCAATTCGAAGCAATTGGAGCTGAACTTATGGAACTTCATGATGTTTACGCGTAGAGAAGTGAATAATGAGGTTTTTTTTAGAGAATGAGGACAGCAGTTGTTGCTAATAAATCAACAATTTGATTTGGAATAAATTTTCTTTTTTAATTTTTCCTATTTTTTTTTGTCTTTGAAGGGAAGTTTTAATTTTTTGTTAATGATAAATTGATTTATCACTTATTTATGATTTTAAAAAATTGTTATTTAAAAATACTGGATGTTAATGTTATGAGAGCTTAATTCAATAAATAAATTAAGGGGATTTTATTTTTTAACGAGAATTTTGACATATTTTTCAACTCAACACGTGCCAAAAATTTCCCCCGATCTTCCGCCAGTCAATACCCGACATACAAATCGCGGCAGTTTTGTAGCCTTTCCGCGAAATTCTCAGTCGTTCCCGTAATCCTCTTAAATGGCCCCATGCAAAAATGCTCACTTGAAAGTGTCCGTCCTTCGCGCCGGTGTTTCGCGAAAGTGATCAATAAAATTTATCGATTCGCCCCCTCCGATGCAGTTTGACTTTCTAAATCCTCTTCAACGGCTATTCTGAATTTCAAAACCGCCTATGTCTCTTGCAGAAAATGTTTTTATTTACAGCCGCATAATAGGGGCTCAAAATTGCCGGGGAGTCATACCATTTACGGAGGCAATTTCAAAAATGATTGATCGATTGAAATGGATATTACAACCTATGCCATTCCACAAGATTGAACATTATTTTTCCTCGATGGAGATCGTATTAGAGTTTGTTTCCGGAGTGTTCGAAAGACGAGGTACTTTTCAACGTTCAGATTACGTCGATGAAGGAAATGGGTGCGTCGCGACGTCGCGACGCCAACCCCGTTGATTTTACCGTTGTCGGAGACTTTTACCACCCGCGTCTGGGGAATTCATAGCCTTCGTGTGAATTATCAGAAAAGCTATTGGAGAAGATATTCTATCGTTATTTCTCGGTTTTACATTTTCTGTGGGAATTTTTATCTTTAGATTTTTTATGCTAAAATTATTGGACAAGAATTTTCTGAATATTTATCGCAATATTTTTGTTTCAAGTCGAGTGAGTGCTCTTTAATCAAATTTGTGAATCATCATAAAAGCTGTTGAGAGAAAAATATTCGGTTGTTATTTATCAATTATACATTTTTCGTACGAATTTTTATGTGTAGTTTGTACATTGAAATTATTCGGCACGAATTGTCGGGGATTTTTCCATATTTCATTTTATTTTGAATTGGAAAATTCGAGTGGGGAAAGTAGCCAAAAAATTTTAGCTCAAAATTGTTCTGAAAAAAAAATTTTTCAATCAAATTTATTGCAGGAAGAATAAAATTGGGAATTCATAATGTTCGTGTGAATTATCAGGCAAGTGATGTTGAAAAATATCGTTTTTATTTAGTAAGTTATTATGTAAAATAATAAAACAGCAATTGAAAATATTTTTTAGTGCATGTGGATGCACACATTGATCCCATATTCGAACCTTACAAAATATTCTCACAATAGTAATTTATGGAATGAATTTTGGCTGACAGCAGGGTGAAGTTGGATGGAGAGGTCACTTGATAACAATTCACAGCCCTTAGTGTATGCACGTGCACCTGGTGGTCCACGTCATCAACGTCAACTAATCTCCAACTTCATGATCAATAGAAACCTATTGAACATTTGTTCCTTACAACAAAGAAAAAATCCAGAAATAATATAATAAGAAAAAAACAGGCTACAATTACCTCTTTATTGTACTTTAAAGAATAAAAAAAATCAAGTCATTAAAACCCCTTCATTGACATTAATCCCCTGGGGCTTCACTCCGTCATAATAGTCTTCATTTTAACGCCAATTCTTCGCTCCCTTTCCAAAATTTCCTTTGATTGACTCACATGTAAAACCTCTTCACGTATTCAAATGTCGACGAAGGTAATGACCTAATAATCAGGTCCTCGCAGCTCCTCAAACTCAGATTGAATATTAAAATATCATTGGACCACAACCAATAAAAAAAACTTACTATCAACTTACCCGATTTAACTAATTAAATCTATTCTCTTCGGTGCGATTACAGTTTAAAATTTCCCACAAGAAAAATAACTAAAATAATTACTCACATCCTCATTACGCAATAATTGATGACAATTTTACAATGAATCAATGTTCACTTAATTTTAATAAGTAAAACGATTTTTAATCACTAGCAACTGCTGATTAAAATCAATCCAATGCGTCCTCGCTTTGCCTCAATGTTCTGCACTTTAACATCAACTCTTTGGCCAATTTTCAATGTCTCCCCCTTCAGTTGGCTCACATGGATGAGTCCATCCTTACCCACCCCGATATCGACGAAAGCCCCAAAATGCGTGACATTCCTGACTTCCCCACTCAGTGCAGACCCAACAACCAAATCATCCATGCTCCTCAAGCTCTTCCTGAACAATGGAACATTATTCTGACTCCTGATATCCTCATCCCTGGCCATGGTGAGCCCCTTGATAATAATCTCCAGCGTCGTCTCATCAGTTTTCAGTGCTTTCGTCAGAGTGCCATATCCTCGAGTGGCATAAGCCTTGATGGACGATATAAACGATCTGGTCCCAATGTCTTTGCAATCGAGTCCACAATCCTTTATCAGTGAAAGTGCAACAGCGTAGGACTCCGGATGAATCCACGTCTGATCCAGATAATTTAATCTATTTTTCTTTGAACGAATTGGTGATTTTGCCTGGGCCGTTTCTGGCTGAATTCTGATGAATCCAGCGCACTGTTCAAAACTTTTAGCACCAATACCTTTGACACTCATCAACTGATTACGATTGACAAAGGGCCCATTCTCCCTACGCCATTCAATTATATTCGCAGCTTTTGTCTCTGACAAGCCAGCCACTCGTCTCAGTAAACACTGGGAAGCTGTATTAACATCTACTCCGACGAAACTGGCAGCTTCCATTACAACCTGGCAAACAAATATGAAAATGACGTTAAGTGTACTAGAGGAGGAGGGGGAAAAGAATAAAAGAGTTGTTTCTGAAGTGATACAGCAGCTGAAAAGTATTTCAGGTGAATAAAGATGTTATTTCAAATGATTTTTAATTTATTTCAGGGATGAATATATTAATTTTTCTGGGGAAGGTACTTTATCGAACTATTGTCCACCAAAAATTTCTAAAGAAAAATAAAATCGACGCGTGTGAAATTCCGACAAACTAATAGACCTTCAGTAAAAATCGATTAATAGATATTAATTACATCGTATTTCTGCCTGAAAATAATTTTCCTCTGATTTTTAAAGTTCTAAATGACAAATACTAGTGAAAAATTTCAATCTCGCATACCTCATTCAATTTATTCATGAGCTGTTTCTCCGGCAAATCATGCTGGTACATTCCCACCCCAAGATGCTTCGGCTCAATTTTCACAAGCTCAGCAAGTGGATCCTGCAGTCGTCTCGCTATTGATATCGCCGAGATGACATTGTAATCCAATTTTGGAAATTCCGCTTTAGCCTCCGTTCCACAACTGTACACCGAGGCACCAGCCTCATCCACAATTGTGTAAGTTACATCAAGCGGTGCAAATATCCCGGACTGAATGATATCCGAGAGAAATACCTCAGTCTCACGACAAGCTGTTGCATTACCCAGTGCAACAACATTACACTGATATTTACGTACTAATGTACAGAGCTTATCCACTGCAACTTCACGGCCTTTTCCATCTTTCATGTGTGGATAAATAGTCGATGTTGCTAAAACATCTCCCTGCTGAGAGACAACAGCCAGTTTACAGCCGTGAGCGAAGCCCGGATCGATACCCAGAACCACTTTACCTAGAGAAATTCCAAATGAAATTGAATTTCATGGGAGTGAATACCAGAGATTTTTTTCTAATTAGTAAGATTAATTTTAAAAATTTATTAGCAAATTCAGACCATCACATATTTTCTCTGAAATTTTGTTACGTCATACCATTATCAATGAATACGATCCAATCACTTAGTTTTATTTTTCCGAATAAATTGATAAAATGATACGGAGAATAAGAAATAAAGCATCTGAGGTGCGATTAATTTATCGATAACTCTAGAGGAAGTCTCGATTTTTTATCAATTATTTTTGCTTTGTTTGACTATTATTAAGCATTTCTTCCTTTGTTAAACAATAAACAATATATTTTATATTTTACTCTCTGATCATATTTTTAAACTAAATAACATATCTAATTTTACATTTAAAAAATCAGTACATACCCCTGACTGGAGACGCCAACAGCAATTGTTTGACGTTCGTAGCGAAGACCTCCATGGAAGCTTCCTCAGCCTTCTCATTCATCTCAGTCCTGGCTCTCCTCACCATGGAGGGCTTCATCGACTTCTTGTAGGCATGACTGAATGCCTCATTAATCATCTGGCAGTGAAAAGCCGAAGTCCCAGCTGCAGCCCCATACAACTCCATCACAAACCTCTTGATGGACACCTCAAAGAAATCTGGTACAATCAGCTTAACCGTTATGATCTTCTGTGCCTCTGCCCTGTTGATCGCGAGGATGTGATGGGGTTTTATATTTTTCTCCGAAATACTCCAGTCATAATACATATCATATTTATTCTCCTTATCATCATTTTTAGCGTCAGTTCCTTCCGTTGTCTTTGTCTTCTTCGTCTGTATCTGAACGGAAATTTTGTCGCGTAGATCATTGATCTTATCGAAAACACTCTTGTCCTTGCTGATGACATCAGCCATGATGGAGACAATACCCTCTTTTATCTGCTCTTCATTCTGAAGTCCGTCTGTCGAAGAGTTTCGGAGCGTCTGCAGGTGGGGAATGGGTTCTCCTCGCAGAATGGATTCAGCAATGGGAGCGAGCCCCAGGTCCCTCGCTCGATCGGCTAACGTCTTCTTCGTGGTCTTGTAGAGACTGTGAATTTGCTCCAATGCATTCAGGGACTTCAACGACTTCACTATATTGTGAATCTCTGGGGTCCACTTGTTTGCCTTCTCAATGGCCTTTATCACAGTGTTTGCCTTGTGCTGGATCTGCTTGACTCTATCAAAACTCTCCTTTATCCGTCTCAGCTCATCGGCGTCTAGGCCACCAGTGGCTGCTCTTCTGTACCTCGCTATAAAGGGCACAGTGTTGTCGGCTGTGAAGAGTTGGGTAATCACTTGAGCAACTGATCTGGCGACTCCATGATGCTCCTGAATATAGTCCACTTCAGACCAGTCGCAGTAGGATTCCTGTTTTTGGGGGGCGATGGTGGAATGCTGGGGATAGCTGGCCACCCTGGGAGTTGGTGAGATAATTCTTGCTGGAGGGGCTGATGCTACAGTTGATATTGTCCCCGTCGTTTTTCGTTTTTTACTGAGCAAACCTCCCATCGCTGCTGATTCCACACTTTTCCTTTTTCTGGTTCTTTTGGTGACTTCCGAGGGCGGAAGGTCGATGTCCTCAGACACCGATTTCTTGACGACTTTTTTTCTGATTCTGGTTTTTAGGGGCTTCAGGTCCTCGTCTGAATCGGAGATCACGTGGACTGAGGACTTTGCCTTGGATTTTGCTCTTGACTTTGGAGGTGGAAGTGGCTCATCTTCTGAATCTGATATTATGATGGTGGCGTCTTTAAGACGACGAGCCATCACTCCTGCCTTAGTAATCACATTGTAATTGGTCAATATTTTGAAAAAAAGGGTTAATCTACTATGCAAGTCATAAATGATTAAATAATCAATTAATTAATCACTGAATCATCAAATAATTGATCATTTTTGGCTTATGAATTGGTTCAAATTGATTAAAAGGAAACTGCAAACAAATCAGATTTGATCATTCGACGGAAAGAACTGAAAACATTTTCGAAAGCTCAGGACATTGATCGACCATTTTACGAACAAGTTCTGTTATTTATTTTTAACATCAACTTTCTGTGAAAATTTTACAGTCTCCTCTTAAGGGAATATTAACAGAGGAAATCAATAAAGTAAGGTTATGGAGGTTGATACATACTGAGGACTGGGATCACAGGATCGGGACAACACATCTTGGATTCCAAATCTCACAAAACACTTCACTCAAACTATTGGGAACTTTAATTCACGACTAAAACGTAAGTCAGGTTCGATAAAATTTGGTAATCGTCCTGGCAGTAGCTAGAGCCTTCAGTTCAAATGAGGGAACTGTTATTGTCGTTAGGGACAATTAAATAATCCCGAATGATTTAGACGGAGAGGACGATGAAATGGTGGCTATGCTTCCACAATTCGAATCATAAAACAATAGACCGTAATTAAATATTCAAGTGGGCATTACTCGGTATGAAAATACCTGGTGAGCACACATTGGAGATAGTCATACTAGGAAAATAGTGATTACAAAGCACACACTGCGGTCGTGAAAAAATAATAAAGGTATCTGGGTCTGAATGAGGCTGATGAGGCAAACTGCCAGCTCTTTGACTGAATGAAACTAATGAAACCAACGAACGTAATTGTACCTTATCTCTCTGCTTCTGCAACACGATCCACAAGCGATATCCGCCACTCTCTGCCCTCCACCCTCGACCACTTGCTGAACACAAAACAATAATGGCGCATTTTCATGGCCGCGATCGTGACGACACGTCTCCTGGGTGATGCTAAGCCACCCGGGTGAAAATCCCCTGCACCCCACGACACTGAATGCACTGCACGTACCGAACCCGATGGACACTCCGGCCCCTAACAAAGGGGGACGCCAAATACCAAGATGGCGTCTGTAATTGGCGGCAAAGCGGGTGAACACCTGCTGTAGCAAGTGAATCAGCTTGTGTGCACCCCTTTGTCCTCCAGACAGCCATATTGGATAAAATGACGCCATCAACATTAGTTAGCTTCGCCATTATAACTTTCTTCACTAGCGAGACTGTCCTAGCGTCCAAAAACGACGCCATGACTGACCCCCTTCCCCCCAACAACCGATACTTTCCGCACAGATTCACAGAAAAACCCGAAAATAAGTCGCGTTTAATGGATAAAAGGTGAGATTAAGCTGAGCTAATTACGACTACATGTGCAATTGTTAATTGTACATTAGTTTTTCAGTTTAATCTCAACAAATTCCATTTTTTTCTGAGACGACACTGAGAAGACGCCGGGAGCCGGCGGGACGACTAACTGCGCCATCTACAATGGTGTATTCGCGCCTGCGCGGGCGACGCTACGAAGCACTGCGATGGAGGGGCTGGGGTCAGTGATGATTTAAATTATAACCTACGAATGCCGCAGAAAATATTCGAAGGTGAATTAAAATTAAATTCGGATATTCATCGGAGAGAATTGATTGCTGAAAATGTCAGGGCAGTCGAGAAAACTATTCGAGGCTTTGACGTCGAGAATCAATCGTTCACCACTGTTGACAAGTGTTGTGGAGGGTGCTGCTGAAAAAGCTCACCATCTGCAGAATAAAGCGACTGAAAAATATGACACCTTAGTGAAGGTAAATAAAGCACTTTTCCCGGAAAATTTGGGAGGAATGTGGGTTCGTGTAATTTGGCAGTTTTTAGTGTTTAGAAATCATTAGGGGAGAGCCAGTTAAATTCGATACTGGATTTATTAACATTAATAATTTATTGAATAAATCAAGAGAATTTTCGTGAATGCAAAGTACATGATCTCCTGGGAAATTGTTTACATTCAACTGAATTTTCAACTTTTTCTGAATTTTGGGTATTTAAAGACAGGAAAAAAGGGGATATTTTGCCCAAAAATAATTCACTTGGACGTCGATTAGTTAATTGAACATAATTACAATTTGTTATCACTATGTCTATTAATATTATTGTCAGCATGTCCATGGAAATACGACAACAATAATCCAGGACTTCCACAAGGCCGCCCTCCAGCCTTCTCCTCCTATCCCCGTGAGACTGGTGAGCTGGTGGAGATGGTACCAACAATTAACAGGTCTCGAGGACGTCGAACTCGCGAAGAGACAGGTTATAGCCGTCCAGGATAAACTGTTTCACTGTCAGGACCAACGAAGGGACCTCATGCACCAAGCCCGAACCATTGCTGAAAAGTTGAAGGACATTTATGGAGAGCTGGTGCAGACAAAGAGAGAGGATCCCAAGTACGTTCAGTTGACGATAATGGAGAACAAGGGTCTGCAAGATCAGAACAGGATCATGGGACAGTTACGTTTGTTGGAGAACGAGGAGAGGGATCATTTCACTCAGTTGGCAACTGCTATAAAAGAATATCAGGACAGTCAATCTATAAATGCACAAAAGTACAAATATTTATCGATTCTCGCATCAGCTGGGATAGCTGTACTGTCTCTTGGAGGATCGATGATTTATAATAATCGAAGGATAGCTGATGTCAGGAATGTCATCGCCACCGGGCAAATTAAAAATGAAACATTGTTTCGAGAGTATTTTGATTCTTTCGAGAGAACTGTTAACAAACAGCAGGGATTTTTCAGTTCCTGGAGAAATGAAACGACTGCGTCTAAACCTACACCTGTGGTGATAAGCTCACCACCTCAACGTACGTCTAAAATTGTAGACGATAAAGTTATAATTGTAGGAGCATTGCTTTTTGTATGTTATGTTTTAGGTAGAATCACTTCGTGATTGTTGAATTTTTATTGGAATTTATGGAGACCTGCCAGAGGTTTGAGGTGTAATATAGATAGATGTGATGAACGCATTTGTATATTGTAAAATAAATTGAATTATGAATATTTCTAAACGTTTTATGATCTCCAAAGTCGAGTATGGAAGTACCATAATTTCCCCACATCCCCGGATGGTTCGTACGCGAGCGATTTGACATCGGAATTACTCAGACGTTTTGCAATAATAATGCAAAATGAACGATCGCATGCTGTGTTGGAGAATCTCCAGCACCAACGCTTCTTTATTTACAATGAATTCAGCAGTACATTAAATGTGTAATTTACAAAGAAGTCATCAGACTCAACTGAAGAACGGAAGGCATTATTGAATACTTCAAAAATAAAAATAACCAATGACATAATGAACGAGAAGAAAATGAAAATGTTTACGATGTTGACTTGAGTAGAGTCGATGATAGTTCTGAGACGTTGAACATGAACTGTACAGTCTTGGCTCTACGAATCCCATTTTTTCCATTCTAAGCCATCTGGGGGCTTTGTCTCCACTGTTGTATTGCCAACTTCGTTCCAGTTCGTGCTGAGAACAGTTCCACCAGACTCTAGCTGAAATTCAAAAATTGAAATATCATTAATTTTGGATTACATTCTAGTAAATAATTTTTTTTCTGCAAAAGAAAATCTGTTTGATTTGCCCTTTTACCAATTGCACATTAATTAGTTCATTAACAAAAATGTTGGAGACAGGAAATCAGAAGTAAAGTGATTTAATAGAAATCCTTTGACTTACAATAACGAAAGAATGATTTTTGTAATTAATTTGAATTTAATTAATAGATGAATGATAATTGGTTCTTAAGCGTGTTTGATTTATTGACATTTCTACTCACAAATGATTTATTCATAGCACGTCTGACTTCATCGGAGCCGCCTTTATAAATCTTTTGGAAAAGTGCATTGAGTGCAGCATCCCCCTCAGGTTTTTCCTCCTCCTCTTCCTTTTTGATTTCGTTTTCCACTCGATTCCAGTCTTTGGGTGTCTTGCTGGATGTTGGATACTTCACTGGATCATCATTCATTATTGCAGCTGGTATTGGCTTCGCAGTTACTCCAGCTACCGAACTCCCTTCCAGGGCAGTCCACCTCAGTCCATCGCGTTTCTTGAGCTTCACTTCGATTTTTGATGGAACCACTTTGTACGAACACTGGTCTGGTACGATGGGATGGGCTAAATCCAACTCCAGGCTGTATTCACTACCAGAAGGCAATTTGGCAGATACACTGAGCTGATGATATAAATAAAGAGATCGAAAGTAAATTTCTCTTTCTTGATTTTTATGTAAAAAAAAATTAATTACCAACTAATTGGATTGAGACACAAAAGACCGTTCATTTTGAAGTTTGAAATATTGAGATTAGAATTGAATTTCAGATTCTTCTTGACAAAAATCTAAAACCGTTTTAGTTCCTTTAACGTGAAAAACATCTCCAGAAACTAAATGTTGAAATAAAACTTGAAAAATTGTTTATGGAATGCAGGTGGAGAGTTCCTCGTCAGACTCAATAATTCTTAATCAATAATACGATTGACTGAACTAAACATTTGTTGCTACGTAATGTAATCTACCCTCAGGGCATGACAGACTGTAAAAGCCAATACTTACCATTGTTTCGGTGTAATTTATCTTAATATTTTCTGAATTTTTAGCAAGAATTGTAATAACCACGAATGACTCTGTCTGATACCAGTCATGTTTGATCTTTGGGGTGGGCATCTAGAAAATAAAAGCGAATCTGTTGAGAGAGACGATAATTTCAGAGGTTAGGATTTGTATTTCAAATATCTTGATGATATATGTAAATATCTTCGTGCAGTTAGTTACCTGATTATTCTCCAATTTGACTTCTCCCTCGGTACTCGCCATTATGAAATTTTGTATCAACTTGTAACGATTATATGAACTATGTAATTCGCGTTGAACAATATTGCGTGACAGTGCACGAATACAATGAATCGGTTACCTTCTCATGGACGAGGAGATTCGAGAATATGCTCGATTCCTTCCGTATGTAGATAACCGACAGGTAATTGGTTTTCGCAAAAAGAATTAATTCTATTGTTTGTAATACGTTTGTACTCGTTTGCAGTTACCTTAAAATATGTCGTTAGTTTCTCATTTATTTCTAAATGAAGATATATTTTTTATGGCGCTGAGTGTTGTCTTGCGGCCGTTGTTTAAAAATTTATTTTTTTTTAAATAAATGATCAACAGTGAACTCATGATTCATCATCTTGCGAAAAGCAATTACCTGTTTATCTGTAGACAAATATTTTACAGACAATTTTTCTCATCAATAGGAAGCTAATGAATAATTTCATCTCAATTATTTATTCTGGAGTGAGAACGATGTTTTAACAGCCAAATGTGTCATAAAAGTATTTTAATATTCTATGATAGATGGAAAATAAAATAATTAATATTGTAATTGGTAGGGGAAGGGAATTTTCAACTGAGTAATGGTGACACAAGAACAATCGTATTAATATTTGTATTTATTAGATATTTTTATATTGCAAAATTTTTTCTTAGTCTCCCACATGTCAAAGGTAAGTGAATAGTAAGACTGATGATTATAAGGACAATAAATTATATATTATATATTAAATTATATATATACATATATTATAAGGACATTAAAGTAATTTAAAATGTCTAACTTTCATAATAATTTTTTTAATTAACAAATGAAGGACTGATGACACAATTAAAATTTTCAACTCACAATTTTTGATATTTGTCTTCCATGATAATTACTCTGCCACTGTGCACGCCAGAGAAATTTACTTATCAAACATAACTTACCTCTGTGAACAATACACAAGTCAAATTGCAATTGATAGTGAATTTCTGAAAAAGTTATGGTTCTCTGGTCGAGGTGGTTCTTGGCAATATGGGGACTTCGGAATTATCGTGTTATTTACTCCTGGACACTTCCTGTGAACTCCTGGGGATCCAGCAGCTTCAACTCTAGGGAGGAATCGATATTCCTTCTGAGCCCCCCAGGATCCCGTTCAATCTGAGGCTTTGACTTTCCTGTTCCTCGATGATAAAATTCCCGTTCTGAATTGACTTCAGTGTCCATCTTCTCCAAAGTGACTTCATGGAGCTCGTAAACATTTGTCGAAGTCTATCCTAGCGTGACTAAGGTACGCGAAACCTACAGTCATCAATTATGAAGAGAGATAATTCATGCACGATGAGCATATGACAGTAGATATAAAGTCGTATATAAAGTCGTATATAAAGTCGTAAAATTTCATAAATTTGTCACCTGTCTGTTAACCTTCATAGGCCACAAAAGGATGAAACTACTGAAGAGTGCGATTGGGCTGCTGTTGATCATTTCGATGATTGCGATAGCCGCAGGACAATGTAAGTAATCGTTCGATAAAATAATCAAACATTTGTTAAAAATGTTTCTCTGAAATTTTCATGATAATTTATCAAATAATAATTATCATTCATTCGCTATGTAATTACATAATGATTGATAGAATTATTATATATTATTTTATTATTAATTATTATATAAAGTGGTGAAATCTGTATACAAGATTTATTTAGAATTTGCATATTCATTTATATTTATGTCGATATTTATGATGTCAGCGCGCTGTAGAGACGCTCCTAGATGATGATGGTCTGCTCTGATACCACTGACACCGACAATAGTTTCTCTAAGTTGTTTATATATTTGGTCATCGTTAGAATAAATGAATTTTTAATTTTTCTGTAGCTTCCAAATATGTCTGTCCGGACGATACGGATTGCTTGAGAAACTGCAAAACTTTCTACTTCGGATTTAAGAGAGGGGTATGTAATAATGGCGAGTGTAACTGTTACGTCGAATGAGGTAGAACAGCCCGCTACTTGATCGTTGTGCATCATTTGCCAATTGTAATCCGAGACGAATTAAATTTTGAACCGAAATCGTTTGATCAATATCATTATTTTATCTCTTATATTCCTTCCTTATTATCCTGCCCACTAGTGTAATTATTTACAGTATGTAAATATACAATATACAAATTAATCAATTCAACAATTTATTTCTGGAAACAGTTCAGAGTAAAATATGTTACAGTTATTGGAATTTTTTACCTAATTAAATTTCCATCCAAACAAAAAATTTGCGATATTACTGGAAATTCAGTGTAATTCAACACTGAATATTTAAATTCTCTGGAGAATTCCAATGGACTGTGGAATTCTCGTCTTCGTAGTATTTAAAATTGAGTAATTTCACAGAAATTCCAGTGCAATCTACAACTCCATGATTTTTCTCCCCCTAAATCGCGTTCAGTGTCACGATCCTGACAATTGGATCTATCGCAATTTGTATTGAATGTTATCAGTGATAATCAAACAAAACCGACATTATCCGAATAAATCCACTTAAATCTGCTTGAAGATAATGAAATTTATTTACCTAAATCCTATTCGAGAGAGCAAGTTGTCTTAGCTATCACAATCATGATGTCGTTCGCACAAACTAATGCTGTGCTACGGAGGACTATTAACAACTATTTTTGTTTAATTAGTAGATGAATAACTGGGAATACAATTGACATTTTCAACTCAGCACTTTTGATATTCACATTGAAAAATTTTTAGCCCTCAAGTAGAGTATTCTTCATGTGCTATTGGTGCAAACTTAACGTCGCATTCTCTCGTGTTAAGGTCACATTTAAAACATATATATATATATTTTTTTAAATGTTTTCCGTGGTAATTGTTCTGTAACTGTCCACAACAAAACAATTTTCTTATCAACCAGAAATTTATCTTCGTAAATACGCAAGTTAAACTGCGATGGATAGTCAGTAATTGAAAAAGTTGTGGTTTTCTGGTTGAGGTGATTCCCGACAACGTGGTCACTTCGGAATTAATCCGTTATTCCTGTCTAAACGCTTGCTGGGAACTCCTGGAGATCCAGCAGCTTCAACTCTACCGAAAAATCGACATTCTTTCTGAGCCCTCCAGAATCGCGTTCATACTAAGGCTTTGACATTCCTGTTCTTCGGTGATAAAATTCCCATTCTGAATTTACTTGAATGTCTATGTTCCCCGGAATAACTTCTTGGGGCCCGTCAACACTTATTGAACTCTATCCTGGCGTGACTAATGTGCGCGAAACGTAGTCATCAATTATGAAGGGAGATAATTAATGCACGATGAGTATATGACAGTACATATTCTATATAAAGTCGGAAAAATGGAATAATTTACCATCCTTTCGTCAAACTTCGTGGATTACGGAAGGATGAAGCTACTGAAGAGTGTGATTGGACTGCTGTTGGTCATTTCGATGATCGCAATAGCCTCAGGAGCCTCAGGAGCATGTGAGTTATTATTTGATAAAATTGTTAAAAAATTGTAAAAAATATTTGTTTGGATTTTTTATAGGGATTCTCTAGACAATAATTATCATTTATTTGATATATATATATATATATATATATATATATATATATATATATATATATATATATATATATGTTTATATATATATATATATATATATAAACATTATATATTATTTTTCAATTTTGCCGTAGTTGCCGAATATACCTGTCCCAATGATGAAGATTGCTTGGCGCACTGCAAAGAATTGGATAGTAAATTTAAGAGAGGGATATGTGATAATGGCGACTGTGTTTGTGTGAGCAGATGAGGTAGGACAATCAACTACGTGATTTTTGTGCATTTGCCAATTGTAATTCGATATGAATTAAATTTTAAAGCAAAATCGTTGATATCATTCTCATTATTTCTTTGTCTCTTATGTTCCTTCCTCATTATCCTGCCCACTAATTTAATTATTTACAGTTTGGAAAAAATATACTCATTGGTTTATTCGATTTAAACATTTGAAGATAATGCAGACAATGAAATTTATTTACCTAAGTCCTATTGTTCCCCATCGAATGTAGTGTTTCCGTCACTCGAAACGTGTTGATATTTTTATAATAAAATGATTCTGGGCAGTTTCGAGTTTCATTAAAAGTCACGTCCAAACTTACAAACTATTCAATACCGATCATATAAATATTCCGGGATAATTTTCTGTCACAAGTAGAGTTTAAGACCCTCGACGATGGCAACTATGGTGCGAGTCAGGCTCACTGTGTTATTAACAATTAGTATCTACGGTGTTAATAGTAATTGCCATTTTTATTAAATTTTTCTCTCCGTCTATAAAATATCAGAATAACGCTGAACCTTTTTCAATTATTTTTTCTACTTTAGCGCAGACGAATAACATAATTTTAAACCGACAAATTTCGCCTGCTCTTCATCATTTCGAAAATCTTCCGAGTTTTAATAAATTTAACGAGAACTGCGGTGATTGCTCACATTTGAGTCCGAAGGAATTACAATGGCCAAAGGTAATCGACTTCTTTAATTTTTTTTTGTATGTGTGAGTAACATTTCTTATAAATATTCTTCCCAACGACATTTCAACACATTTTTTTATATTAAAAAAATCAAATTTTGCTCGGAAAATATATAAAATAGTCTAAAATATAAAAAAACAAAATTCTTTGAAAATCTATGTGATCCAATTTATTAATGACAAAGGAAAGATACCTATACATTTCAATAACTCATCTACAACCGCAAAACTGCTGTCACTTTTTATTTAATTTTATTTTTTAATCCATTCATTTAACACAGTTTGAATTTTACGCTCT
Organism: Diachasmimorpha longicaudata; assembly: GCF_034640455.1. NCBI lineage: Eukaryota > Metazoa > Arthropoda > Insecta > Hymenoptera > Braconidae > Diachasmimorpha > Diachasmimorpha longicaudata. The sequence goes on from NC_087240.1 coordinate 3,384,307, forward strand.
TTGAATTTATAATTTTAATTTTAGGACATTACGATGGCATATAAATATCCGCCAAATTTCGCCGAAAATCGAGGGGACCCATCCGCGAGGAATCGGCGAATTCGACGTACGCTAAATACCAAGAGGGCCTTCCACAGGCACCTGCCAAATCCCAGGAGACGACTGAATCACCTGAGGCCTCGGACTCATCGACCATTCGTCTATCATACGCACCATTCAATCCCTCGTTACCGTCGACCGCAGCTTCCCCGTCTGCATACTCATTACCGTCACCGTCCACTGCGCCCTTCACGTCCTATTTACATTCGTAGATACTGATGCTGCAGTGAACTGACCACTGGAGATAAATTCAATGATTTCTCCGTCGAATTTTTCATTCAAACAATTAATTATTTTACTTCCATATTCCTCATTCATTAGTCTCTCCGCGATTTCAATTATTTACGGTACGAAAAGAAAACTAATGAACTATGAAATTAATATGGAAACTTTATTCATTATTACTACAATGAATTATTATTAATTATAAAATATTTTAACTGTCGTAAAAAATAAAAATCCTTTTTTTTTTTAATTGCAAACGACTAAATCGAGGATATTGACCACTTAAAATTATTACATATAAAATTCATAAATATATATGTATCATTATAGTAATTATATTGTTATGTAAGATACTAACAATTTAATATTTAAAAAGCAATATATCCTATTACTTATTTTTTTAAATAGTAAAATACCTTTCAAATTTATTGAATTTATAACTTCAATGATTCTGGTTTCAAAGTGTTAAATAATTATTAAGTAAAAACATTAATCGTAAATCAGTAGAAAAAATAACATAATATCCTAATCCTACACGTGTACTTCGTTAATAACTCCCAATGGGGGATGACCTATGCTAACAATTATTCATGTAAAACCTACAAGTTGAAAAATTGGGTCGAAGCTCAATCGGGTGCACTTGCATTGTTTGTCGTGTCATCCTGAAAAAATGAAAATAACAAATACTCGGGTAATTTGTTGGATGTGCTTGCATGACAGTGCACGTCCAAAGAATTAACTTCATTACATTGTCAGTGTGAAACTCAATTTACTTACGCCACAAATTTATTTTCAATTACCTGGGTAAACTTAAATCCACTCGTGACAAATACACCTCTTGACCTGTCCATTCAATAGTCACTGGGACAACAGATAAGTTCGAACAGACATGAATATTCACATTGACAACGTTCAGTGAAATATTTTTCTGTCAGATATTCAAAAAATCTTTTCTCCCATTTCATTCGGAAAAATGAGAAGATTTTCATTGATTTCATTGATTTTATTGGGTAGTTGCAGTGCTGCCTCTGCAATTACTTCTCACGACGCTAATTATTATGGATTTATAATGAAAAATATTCATGATAAGTATGGAAGTTGTGGGATAATCATAGCATCAGCGGCAAGTGATCTGTGTGAGTCATAATTAGACGAAAATTATTAGAATCGAAACGATAATTTATTCGTCTTGACGAGCTGAAGGAATTTAATTTTTCAATTTTGGAAGTAGTGACCGGAGGTGGGGTCTGGGACCCATCGAATAATTTTTATCACGTGATCTGCGATCCGATCGATCCTGCCCCGTATAATAAATAACAAATGTTCGTTTAAGACGAGATCGAGACGAGATCACGACGATACTGACGATTTGTATTTTTTCGAAATCGGGACGAGACTTGACAGAGTATTGTCTCCTTGGAAATCGACATTTACCGCACGTAATGATCAATAAATCACGTGATCACCGCATAAATCGTCTTTTACCGCACGTCAATCAATCTACTTTCGATCAGAAAAATATTGTTGCCTTCACACGATTTTTTATTTAAAAAATTCTGTAGCTCCCAATTCCAATAAATCATTCGCACCGCAAAAAATATGTCAAAAAATATTATTAACTTATTAACTCAACAATCTCAACTCGAATAATCATCTCTCATGACTTCTAGCTTTCGAAAAGGTCACGATCTGGCACGAAACCACTCGGATATTATCTAACGAAGGAATATCGACAGTTATAACAGATTTTAAACATTTAAAAAATCACTTGGAGTATCACAATCAAAGGGCTATCAGCCCGCTCATTGCAATTGATCTCAATACAATCGAAGCATTCCACCAATTCAAGGCCATCATCAGGTACTTAGACGTGAGCAACTCCGTTTCGCTGATATTTTTCAGCAGAAACGGCGATCACGATCTCTGTAAATTCTGTCGCACTCCACATGGGAATCCCCTGAATCTGAATTTCGCATCGAAGGCATTTATTACGTGCTGCGATTCGGAAATGATCGAGGAGTGGTGGTGTATACAGGATAATCAAACGAAGAGGCAGGATGTCGCTCGATTGACGAATGGAAATTCTGGAATTATCTGGTTTCCTGATAAATTACTTCAAGACAATAGACGTTCATTGGATGGAAAAGTATTACGCGTCGCTGCTATTGCGGTAAATAATAATGAATCTGCTGTCAATGTTAATAATTATTTAACGCAGGGAATGGTTAATTGGATTGCCCAAAGACCTTAGGCGATTGCCAATTTCAAATTGTCACGATTGATTGCAAAAAAAACTTCGTTAAACATGAAAGGAAATAATTAATTCGAATTTAATTGGCATTTGGCTATTAAATATTTTAACCCTTCCATTCAGGCTCAGATTTGAATTATTGGTATCTAAGTTGGTATGTTTTGTAGTTATTTTTGTTAATAACATTTTTTAAATTATCTTCTTGCTCAATTTCAATTCAGAAGCAGAAAATTTTGAACATTTTCTCGATTTTATTCTCCACATCAAATGAATAATAATAATGAAATAATTTGTCTTTATTTGTGTGTCAAATTTTAGGAGTCTTTTGCTAAAAAAAAAGGAAATTCTAACGTTGCTGGAGTTCATGGAAAAATCCTCTTAGCTTTGTCAAAAGCAATGAATTTTACAATATCGAAAATTCGTTGGGAGAAAGCATATGGAGTTTGGGATGAAAAAACATCAAAATGGACCGGGGTAATTGGGACAGTTCATCGACAAGAAGCAGATCTGGGCGTAGCTCCGGTTATTATGACCAGTGAACTATACGATTTCGTTCGTTTTACAACTCCCATATTCCACGGAGTTTATCAACTGCATTTCAGAAAGCTTGATGTGGCCCATTTACCCCAGGATGCTTACTTTAAGGTTCCGAAAATTACTGGTTAATTTACGAAGAGATATATTCAATAATTATCATTATTATACCATGGTAATTAATGACAAATTCTCAATGAGGATAATTAACAATTTATTAATAGGTATTTACTCGCGACGTCTGGATGTCCATCACTGGTTTAATTTTGACAGCGACAGTTCTGTCAACTATTATCGAATGGAATGCAAGAAAGTCTCACTTTTTCTCGCTTCTTCTGAAACATTATACATATGTTTGGGGCATTTACTGTCAACAGGGCTTTCTAGGTAATCAACATTTTACCCTTAGATGGTCACCCTATGACAGAAATACCAGAGCTGTCGTCCAGGAAATTAAATATTTCGATTTAAAGTGATGACACGAGGAGGAATTTTTAATAGAAATTACTCTTCCGTGTGTTATATAGTATATAACATATCAAATATATATAAAATTATATATTCGATTAAATATTATTAATTATTCGATTCATGAGTTTTTATAGTTTCATTCTTTTCTTACTGGAACAGTAAAATTTGCCAAAAATGAGACATTATTTATTCTCTCCAGAGAAAAAAAAATAAAAATAGACTTTTGCATATTAAAAATGTCTGAAAATCCATGTTACATTACAGGTACCTACAGTAAAATAACTTTGAGAATTGTTTACGTATCAGTGATGATATCAGCGATAGTCGTCTCGGCGGTGTATTCCGCGTCATTCATGAGCACCATTGCAGTGTCTTTATCAACGTCACCATTTCATTCGATGAAAGAGCTCGTGGAGGATGGAAGTTACAAAATAATTGCTCAGAAAAATTCGTTATATTATTATGCATTGAAGGTAATTAACAATAATGTCGCATGGCAGACGATATGGCACGTTTATTTATTAAGGAATATATATTCTGTGAGGGTCGTGTCTGATTAATTCCATTACAATCGCAAGAGTTCGGGAAATGATTATTTTATGTGGAGCTATCATTTTCAATCTTATTTTTTGAATGCTTGAATTAATTGTTGAAGTTCATTTGGTGTCATTCCGCAGGGGACTAACACAACATTAATAACAAAGATGATAAATCTCATGAAACCGCAAGATGTATTTCCTTTGACTTACACAGAAGGATTTCGGCAGGTAAAATATAATAATATAATATATGTTATTTTTATCGAAATAAATAATTATACATAATGACGCACGTATTAAGAACAATTGAAATATCACGCAATTGTTTTAATCATATGTGACCTGTAATACATTTTATTTATTAAAAAAAAGATTGCAAAATTACACTAGACAACAGGTTTGGTTTTTTCAATTTTTTGTACAAAAAAAAGAGAAGAGTTAAACAAAAGTTTATTAAATAAAAATTATGAAATTCAAGTTCATTTCCCGATTATAGAAGTGTCGGTACCGCATTTCGTCAGCAATAATTAATAAACAAATTACGATTATTGTTTCGTAGTTACAAAAATGGTATGCAATTTTCGTAGAATATTTCTCTCCAGATATTCCACTTTTGACTTTATGAAGAATCGATTTTTTCCCATCCAATTTGTATGAACAAGTCATTCAGGGATTCCGCGAAAATACCGAGTAAACTCATTGATGATATTTCAAGGTATCGGATTCTTTGAAAATAATTTCATACAAATTTGCAGGTATGCCATGAAAAAGTAGCTTTTTACACACACGAACTCGCCCGGAAAACAGGAGTTGTCAAGTGCGAAGTAGCTTCGGTTACTGCTGGAAAAATGGAATCGTTGACAATGATCGTACCCCGTAACAGCGAATATCTGAATTCCTTTAATTTCTTGTAAGACAACAAGTGATGAAATTTAATTTTGACGCAAGGATTAACCGTTGACTAATTAATGAAATTCAATCATTTTTTAAAATTAAGTATCGAGCAGTTGACTTCTAAGGGAATAGTCCGACATTGGATGGATAAAAGCTATCCAAACACTCAACCAGAAGCAGCCGATTATGAACCAGTTAATTTCGAGAGAATCATTCCAATTGTTATAATCTTAATTACTGGCGTTCTGCTAGCCTTGCTCATTTTCATCTTGGAATGTAGTTCCTATTCGCTTACGAAGGGCTCACATATGAAGAGGAAACGAGAAATAGAAAAATGATGGTTCAGCTGAGCACAATCTCTAGGGCTTTTATTGCTTGAATATCGTTTATCGAGATAAGTTTCTTTGGATTATGGTCCAGTTTTTGATGAATAACTCATAATCTCGAGGAGATAGCGTTATTTTTATTACGACCTTTTTTGTGCAGCAAATTAAGTGCTAAAACAAATGTCATTACAAAAATTTCCCTATCTCTCTTATGTCCGGAGATATGACTCAAAAACTAACAGAGAGATAAATGAACTTATCTCGTTTTACCACGTGGCTAACGATATAATTGCACGAGTGGCCAAATTGCAACAGCATTGACGTCAATACCTCGGACCAATCATTATTATTACTATTTTTCTTTTGATAAATCAGATATATCCGATTTTATTGTTTACTCAGTAGAATATGTGCAAACATTGGTACCTGGTGGAAATGATTTCAATAAAATAAACTTTGCTCAAAGTTTGTGAAAGCTCTCTCAATATATAAAGCTCCTCTATTCCATTCCTCAGCACTCACACCGGAGACAATTTACTGACTGACAAATTGAATAATAAAAAATTATTTCCATCATGAAGTTCCTGTATTTGTTCACGATAATCGCGACGGTGATGTTGGCTGCTAATGGACAACGCTGCAGAGATAGACGACAACGGGTTAGTGAATTATTTTATTAAGATTTTTGGTTTTGTTTACAGCAGCTCTGCTCTTTGAAATATTATTTAAAAAATTACCCAAAATTTTAAGAAAGCTGAATCACATTTGGAATCGTAATTTTTCCACCATTTTCATCATTTCAGTGCGGCCACGATAATGATTGTTGTAACTGGTCATGTATTCCCGGTCGTCAAATTTGTGCTTGTATGTATTTTCTTTCTCTCGCTTATAAAAATTATTTAAAGATCTTCATTAATCGATCCTCCAATTTTCAGAATAACAGAGTGTAATTGGGTCACTTACCAGCGAAGATGACATTCCGGAAAATCTGTATGATTTCTGAAAAAATTAAAGTCATATCGAAAATTTCAAGAATTTAAACAATTATGATGATAAACCTCCCTTTCATGTATAAAAAAAGTCTCACATGTAATAAAAATACTCTATCGCAATATTCATGGTAAATCTTGTACACATTTATTTATCTCTTTTTATACTCTTTCTCCTGTTAAGAACATGATTTATACACCGACAATTCTCTCGATAAATTCCTATGACAAATATCATTAATAAAAATATAATTGAACAATGATTTCTGGAGAAAAAAAATTTTTACAGATAATTCTTGGGGCGAATAAAATAATCAACAGCATGCGACTAGATGAAGATAAATAAAATTATATACACTTTACATGTAGCAATTGAAAGTTGAACGATTAAGACGTAGTAATGAAACAGTCTCTTATTCTTCTTATATAATTGTTACTTTTTTAGTTTTCTTTGTGTAACGATAGGTTGCAGTTTTTTTTGGTAGCGCAATTCCTCGCACATTTGTCTCAAAATATATAAAATACGAGTTTTTAAGGGCTCATCCAATGCCCAAGGTACTTGCTGCGCTATTTTTTCTTCTAATTTTTTTAAAATTTCATTCTTGTCATCTCATTATTCACATTGAATCTCCCAAAAATCTCTCGACAATAACTATTTTTTTTTTGTTTGATACATTCAACTAGATTATTGTTTGCTATTATGCCGTTTCTTTGCCACGATGACAGAGCAGTTTTAATATTAGAGAGAAGAGTTTTAGAATTTTTTAATGCGTGTAAAGTCAATAAGTCCAACGTCCGGATGATTTTAATGTTTATTCAATACATCGTGAGTAATAAAATTAATACCCAGATCACCCCCACTTTTCCTACGTAATTATCAAACAGTCTACAAAAATAATTTCAGTGGTTTAATTGTCTTCTTTCTGTAATTGTTTGAAAATTGATCATTTATTTTTATTCATCATTAACTGTCATCGGCAACTGAGATTCGGCGACTTTCGGTAGTGTTTTGCCCGGTTTTAATTAATTAAAGGACTCGGTACAGGCCATCCATTGAATAGTGTTGTCTTGAGGTGAGTGAAAATTGTTGGGAGTATTTCGGCGTTTATTGTGCTTTTGTACATCCGATCAAAAATTCATTCATCGGCAATGCGTCAGATTATCGAAAATATTGACGAAATTTATAGCGCATCCGTCAGAAAATTCAATTGGAGTTCTATTGAAAAATAAAAATATTGTTTTTCATAAAATAATATTCAGTGGACATTTTTATGTATCAGGTATGAACATGTTCTGTCGACTGCATAGGGGTAAATCATAAATAAAACAGGGGAATCACTTCAATACAATCGATAAACAACAAATGAAAATTCCTCAATATTGCTATTCACTCATTTTACATAATTTACAGATAGTTAAACAAAAAAAATAATGCATGAATGCGGTCTAAAATAATTTATAATTATTGGGGGAAAATCCGACTTTTGTTGCAATTTACAATTTTATCAAAAAGCGCTCATTCACTTTCGCTACTTCCGAGAAAATTCAATGAAATTTGCTGACGGATAGTCGAAGTTTTTCTGCGATTTATTTGCAAACAAACCACTTGTTAATTGTCAACAGATTATGAATATGATTTCAAAATATTCGTTAAAAACTAATCACTAGTTAAAAGTGACTAATCTCTTTTTACCACGTCGCTACTGTCATTTTTGTTTCGCTCTTTTCTTCTAATTCTAAATTTTTGTAAATTTTTCCATCAATTTTTCGTGGTGTTATTGCTTATGATGAGAATGACCTGAGACAAGGCGAGTTCCTCTGAATTGAAAATTAAACACAAGTCTTGGGTTGTTACATACACCGTGATATCACGAGTTTTTTGTAGAATCACATGCCTCCCGGTTTCGGAAGATTTGTGTCGTACGCCCTTATCACATCGGTCTGAGTCACCGAACCTCCTTCCTCTTGTGAGAATGCAAATCCATCTGTTTTAAACAATACAATAATTATAAAACAACTGAAACCTCATTGGTTTAAAAACTTAAATAGGATAAAGGAGTTCATGGAGTTGAATAAAATAATTTAAGTAATAAATTATACTCCGAATATTTGTAGGGAGAAACGCTCAAGAAACTACTTGAAGGTCCTGTGCCTATAGAAATTATCAAATGGTCATTGCTCCTACAATTGTTAATATTTATTGATGAAATCAGTTGGGAAGGAGTAAAACTAGAGAAACCCGTTCTGCGAAGCCCCAGTTACCGATCGATAAATCGTAAAGGAGTAGAGGTAGCGAAATTTGTCATAATTTTTTTAGAATGTGCAAAAATTTCACGATTAACAATTAATAATTGGAGGAGCAACAATTTTTAAATTTTTACAGAGACGAGGGCCCTACTACTCATCGAATGCTCGTCAACATTCGAATATTTCGACATAACGTCTCCCAAAATATGAAATAAAATAAATAAAACAAATATAATGAATAAAGTAAGGAAAACAAATAATATAAATCTTCCCGACCCTTTCAATCGCAATTCAAATCTTGAAAATATTTATTCTATTCAATCAACAACTCTTCTAAACTCATGAATAATTTAGGGCTCATGCAGAATTAATCAGCAAACTTTCAATATAATTTTTTTTTCAACTTTTGCATGTCGTGAAGCGACACTAAGCATTGTGTGTGCAACTGCCAGTGTACAAACAGTATTCATGAAAAATAAACTAAAGTATAAATTGTGTAGAACGCTGTAATAATTACTGTAAATATTTCAACAAGTAAAAAATTACGTATGTACAAGGAATTAAAATATCATCCCGTCGGTTAAACAACTGTCTTCGATGTCTTCTCTCAGTAACATCAGTAGAAACTCTACTCTCAATCTTCAGGGGACAATTGAACTTACGTGACAGCTCGACCTCGACATTGACTCTCGTCGTGGCATTAGATCTCCTCATGAAAACACTTTTAACGTTTCTCAGGAGCCTGGCAGTCTCCGTCAATCTGTAAGCCGTGCATGGTGACATATATCTTTAATAAAATGTGCAGAATTGAGTTAAAAAATTTCGGTAATTCTGCGTCACTTTGATCGACAGCTTCGCAATTCCTCATCTTCAGTTTTTGATAATTCAATGTATTCGTACGCGAAAGAAATAGTGAGTAAAACGGCGGAATTCCAGTTGCTTTAACAATTGTGGAAGTCAGTTGGACCGAGAAATGCAATTTTTTCTTTCGAAGTATCCATTTAATTAAAGGAACAATTTCTTTTTCAATATCGCAGCCATCGAGTCAAGTCATCATTAGATTACAATTATATTTAATTATTGTCTATTGAATTTTCAAATTAGACTAAAAGTAATTTATTGTCCAAACAACCGTCGAGGAACGCCAATTATCAATCTTGTTTCCCAAATTCTTCTTTTCAATTCAACCGAAAAATGAAGTGACATAAAATTAGAAAATTTCAATTTCAAAATGAGTGACAATTTGTTCGTAAAAATAATTGAAGTAAAAATACAGGAGAATTATCAAAAAATGAGATAAGGAGGAAAATGTATCATCGCCGTTGTTCTATAAAAAATAAATGTACAGTGACACAGAACAATAAATGTTTGTATTGTTTATGCTAAGCGATTCATTTGAGTGAAGTGGGCAGTGTAAGCTTGCGAAGCAACAGGTGAAGATAAATACAATAATATCACTAAAGAGGCTAGCTAATCGATGGTACTAATTACCAAGAAAATTACTGAATTATCGAATGTACTAGGATAGGGGGGGAGTACTTACACCTCGCGAGATCGGCGATCGCATGCACAGGCCTGTACGAAGTACGACGACTTTTAAAAGTAACCAAAATACAAAAATCATGTTAACACTTTTATTACGAATGAACCAAGAACGGTCAGCTGTTCACGGACAATCTATGATTCTGAGTTAATTCGTCATATTTATGAGTCAAGTTGACTCGTTTTACTACTTCGCAGCTGAAATATACGTTTATTTCCATAACTATTTAATATAACGAATAAAATAAATTATCCTTAACTGCCTATCTATTGAGCTGGTTACTGTACTCCAATTAATTAACAACATTATGATCAATTATTAATTGTGGGACATTTGAAGAACTGCAACAGTGTCCCTCGACATTTATATCTGAATTCCCTCAGTCAATAGAAAATATTCCCCATGCGAAGATTTCATTCCAAATCAGACAAATTGAATCATAGAAAGCCTGTCTAATAAACCACCAACGCAAACAATTAATCAATAAACCCATTAATCAATAATTATTAAGTGGGAAGAATGAGAGTGCGAGTTCGTAATGATTGATGTATAATGTGAAGTAAAATAAAAATTAAGAAAAAAAAATAACCAACAATCACAGAAAAGTTTAATGAAAAACACCAATACAGAGTTTATAATTCTGACTTTTGAATATTAAAAATTAATAATACTCAATCAATAAATAATACTTGAATCGTGCATCAGGCAAACTCTTAGATTATTTCTAATCCTCTCACTATGATTAACACTTAATTTCTATGAAAAAATACATCAGCAAAAATATAAAGAACATTGTCTATGTCTTTTTTCACTTGAAAATCGTCGATATGTGATTAACACATTTTATACGATTACCAGATGATTTTTTTAATGTCCAGTAATAAATGTTAGTGGAGGTGATGCAGTTCTATATTTTCCGCATTCATTCGATTAATCTTGTTGGGATGACAAAAGCATCTATGGGAGGATGATAAAAAATTCACAGGGACTGGGGACGATTTATAGTGTATTGGTACCACGAGCCACGACGTGTTACAAAGGCAAATGGATACCTCCTAAAACTCCTCCTTCGACTTGGTCTTAGAAATGGACAACATCGATTCAACCATCTTGTCAGTGATCTTGATTGGCTGTTGGGTTTAATATTTAATGTTTAAAAATTTCTGGGGTGTAATCGTGAATATTCTCATTTTACTCAAATCAAGACTCGAAGAATTTCATTAACAGCAACACTTGATATTGATTGAATTTTACAGACGTGATGCTTGGGAGGTGATGAGAAGTGATTTGGTCAGAGGAATCAGAGTTGAAATGATAATAATAAATTATCAAATTACAAATTATATTCTACGACTGCAGTATGAATTTAACGACGATAGAGGGTGAATTTGACTGAACAGACTCAAGCCATGCAGACGAATATTTACGTACTTCACTGAATGATCAAAGCACGATTTCATGCAAGAGAAAAATATCAATAAACAAATTATTTTATGGTATTAGTTTCAGTGCTGCCTTTCATCTCAATTCCTTGTAAAAAAATTGCCTCATCATGCTCAAGCGTTGCTTATTAATTCGATATTTCATATAATTTTAACGTGACTAGAAAATGTTGACAGAAGTGACTGATTTTATTTGGTGAATGAAATGACAAGGGCGTAGACTTACGAGCTTCGGTAATCTTGATTAGTGAATAAATGACCAGGATCGGATTTACGAATTTCTTGCTCCCTTGCTGCTTCCGTTAGGGACTTAAACATAGTATTCTTCACACTGAAAATGAAAATAAAAACAAATAACTAAATGATTAAAAATTAATCAAGTTCATCAGAGGCGTGGGAAGAAATGGAGACGTAATAATATTGACGTAAAAACTTTAACAAGTCCTTGACATTTATAAAATCACTCATTATCGAGATAAGATAAACTCAGTTATCACCATTTACTAATTGAAAATACCCATGACTAATCAACTTACGCTTTTGCTGTGACGTCGACGAGTAAAACAGCTGAAGGAATGAGAACCAATCCCAACCAGAAAACAGGAGATGAAAATAGCATTCTGTCATTACCAAGCATAACAGCTCCAACGTTCAGTGCTGGCCAAAAATTACTAAAAAATAAGCAGAGAATTGCTTTTTTAACATCAATCGATGTGTCAATTGTTGAGAAACTAAATTAGCCATTTGTTTACCTGTATATCAATATAAACAAGAACCAAAGTATTATCGATCCCCATGTGGCTAAATGGGTAAACCACGTCCATGAATTTGTTATGAGGCCAGCTTTTCCACAAACAGTAACTACCACATACTGAAAACCAAATGTGTAAATGAGAGAGCGATTGTTAACGATCGAAATGTTTGCACATACATTATTCCAAGCACTCACAGTATATACAAAATTTCCTAGTACTATGTAACCTCCGTCTCGTCCATTCGACCAAATCACATCATGTTTCAGTGCCAATAATGATAACCAGTACAGTAGAGACGAGTGAACTAATGCATTGATGATCCAAACCCAAAATACCTGAAAAAAAAATGTAAAATGGTAAAATGAGATAAGTCATTTCATTATTTTTCATTATTATTAAAAAAAAAAGTAAAAAATAATTCGTATTATTATACCTTAATATTAAATGTAGATTCGTTTGTGTTCTTGGCAGCATATAATCTCGGATGTGCAAGATGCGTTTCCGCCGAGCACACCTTATCAAATAATCCCATAGCGAGAGGTGGTGCAGCTGTGAATACAACATTATAGAGTCCAATGCTCCATCTCTCGAAGAGAATTTGACCGGACCAGCCGGAATAAATGGCAAACCACAATTCAATAACATATAAACAAATATTCTTGTAGAATGAGTACAAAATAAGTTTGCACATTCTGCTGTAATTCCAGGAGCCATGAACGAAGAGAAGCCTCTTGAGAAATCTAAACTGGGCTATCGAATAATCAGAGGCACAAGCCGCCTGAAGTCCCTCGACCCCAGATATACCAACGCCAATATGAGCTTTCTGAATCATTGCAACGTCATTGGCACCATCGCCAATAGCCAACGTGACAGCTTTGGTATTTGTCGTTACGAGATCAACAACCTCAGCCTTTTGCATTGGAGAGACTCGACAGCATATCACTACCTTGCAGGACGTACAAAGATCTAGAAAATCCCTCCGTAAATCACAGGAGAGTGCGTACTTGAGGCTATTTCCATCGATCACAAGGCCAACGTCATTCTGACACCTGAGATCTGGCCCAAAGTCCGAACAGTGTTGGACAATTACGTCTCTTGTTTTGTCCAAGGAGCTCTCGTTTACTATAATCAATGGCATGGACTGAGTGATTAATTTACAGGAGTAACCGATGTTGATGGCGGTCTCCTGTTTGTCACCTGTCAGAACCCAGACATTGATATCGGCTTCGATGAGGGCTTGAAGGGTTTCCGGGACCTGATCCTGTAGATGATCCTCGATAGCTGTGGCCCCCAGTAAATTGAGTTTGGACTCAATCAACGACGCAGCATCCTCCAATTTAGCCTCTCTATCCGTCATCGTCACTTCAGCTTTATGATAAATTTCCCTCCACCAGTTGTACCTGTTCTCAGGAATATCCGCCGAAGCAAAGCACAATGTTCTCAATCCCTCGGAGGCAAATGCCTCAAGATGATCGAGAGTCGCTTGCCTGAAATCATCATCACCATCGTAATCACCAGGATCACCAGCTCTCGATGTTAATCTCTCATAGATAACAGAATCCGCTCCTTTGCAAAATATTTTTATTTTTCCTTCCGGTGTTTTAACTATCACTGACATCCTCTTTCTCGCTGACGTGAATTCAATGACATTGAGAATCTCATACCGATATCTCACTCCCAGTGCTTCGATCTCCACATAACTCGGTGTTCTCGTATCGAAAATATAGCCAAAGGCTCTGGCCCCATCAACAAGGGCTCTCTCATCAGGTGAAGCTGCATGATAGATTATGTGTCCATTCACACGTTCAGGAATCACCGTATGACACACTGACAACATCACCATAAATTCGTGAATGACATCAGCATGATTGGATTTTTTTTTATCACTAGATCTTGGATTATTAGCATCACCTCTACCATCGACAATGTCTCGTATGAGATCACTGTTGTGTTCACCAGAGCCACCAGGAGCTGATGGATTTGGTAAATCATAAATTTTTCCTCCAACTGAACATCTCTTGAATTCCATCACATTCTTTGTCAATGTTCCCGTCTTATCTGTGAACACGTAATTTACCATTCCCAATTCTTCGTTGAGATTGCTCGTTCTGGCCATTGCTGGTGTATCTGTCTCAGCGTGATACATCTCGATGTCCATGTTGATGAAGGTTGCCTGAATGAATCTAACTACTTCCAGAGTCACTTGGAGGGAAATTGGAATCAAGTTGTTGAAGAGGATTATGAAGGTCAGAAGGTTGAAGGCGAAGTTCTTTGTCATTCCTGTCATGTTTTCCAGGCCCAAGTACCACAGGCCATCCTCATTGGCATTTGTCCACAGGACATTAAAAATGGCGGACACAAGGCACAGGAGTAGAAGAATGAAAAAGAGCATCAGCACTTGGGTGTTGGTGAGACGATCCAGAGTAGATCGTTTCAGTGGAGCTGTTGTCGTGTTGTTTTGCATGAGTTTTGTGTCATGACCTGTATAGACAACAACTCCAAAGGCCCACCGGGTGTTCCTGAGAATAGCCCCACGGAGGAGCAATTGATCTGGGCCGAGTGCAACATGCTGTTTGTTTGTCTCACGAAGAACGCCCATGAACTCGTAGAGATGACGATTTGGAGGTTCACACTGAATGTTCGCCTTGAAATTCATCAGCTCCACTGTATCCAGCAGCATTGCTGTCTCAGGATGAGCCTGACGAATCTTGAGGTTTGTTTCACCATCGAGATTGGCGGTTTCTATGAAGGACATTCCCTGGGGCTCCGAGGACGACAGGAGAATCAAATCTGCTGGGAAGAAATTGTTGTTGTGCACTTTTACGACGTCACCTACAGCGACAGATCTCCACTGAATCCACTGCCATTTACCGTCACGCAAAACCTCTACCTCTCGCATGTTTATCTCGTCATCTGCTCTGTGTCTTTTCTAGAATGTGATGTATTAGCGATTAGTTATTGAAACATTCATTTCAGGTACTTGATTAATCTTTAATTCGTGAGAGACGTGCTAGCTCACTCGGTCTCAGAGTTATCGCTCGAAAACTCAGAAATAAGTTGACTCGTTTTACCACTTCGCTACTGAATTATTTTTGGAGATCTAGGCAATTAAAGAGGGAGAAAACTTACGATGTCTTCAACAATTTCCTTCAGGGCCGATACACTGAGGATGAAGATAAGTGGAACGAGTGTCGTATAACGTCCAGTGGGTGAAACATCGGGGATTTGCTGTTGGCAGATTAAAGCAATATCATGACTATTACCATTACTGTTGTGTTGAGCATTCACGTCACACTGATAGAAAGAAATTTGTATTAAGGAACTTCCGCAGCATCTTACAGGAATAGAAAAGAATCAGCTAAGGCGAGAATAAACTAGAATCGACTATAATCGAAAAAATTTCAATGCAGTGAAGGGGATCGAAACCTTTGATATGTCCTCCACTCTTTATCCTCCAAATTTACTGCGGAAGTTACTTAAAAAAATTTAATCAAGTTAGTTAAGTCAAATTATTAAATTAAGATAAGGTCAGTTAAATGAATGACAGTTACCTGCATGAGTGCGATGAACAGGAAGAAACAGTTGCTGTACCTCCGAAATTGCTCGAAGAGAAATGAGGGGATGAAAGAGAGTAATGAGTACTTAGCCGTTGTAATGTGATTGTTTTTGTATTTGGCTGGCTGATGTGGAGCATTTATGAATACTACTCTTTCCTCCTGGCTGTCCTGATCAGGAGGACGCCTGTCATCACCCTGCGAGCCCCCATTGTCAGCTCTACTTCCAACTGCAATCGATAAAATTACGTTTGTGAATCGTCTCAGGGGGACTAGAACATTATCGAGTCTCAGGGGGTTTAGTTTTTTGTCAATGTAATTGGATAGTCGTTCCAGGTGATTGAATGGATTCGTCATTGGAGTGTCCAATGGTGACGATGCGTTGTTTATAATTAATGTGAAGTTGGCGTGATTATAATTTTTTCATGAGGTACCACGTCAAGTAAACATTTTATTTCCTTTTTTCACAAGTTCCAATTATATTGATTTATATTTGTTGGGTTATTGTTCCCACAAGACACGATTACGCTCTGATTTTTTAACTTTTAATAAAATTGAGGAAAAAGTTATGATTCCACATGTGATGGAGTTTTTTAAATAATTTTCTGTAATTTTCGATAATCGAGGGTTTCACATGTTTTAGAGGTAAATTTTCATCACATGACTAATCCCATTTTATCGACCGTAATTTTACTCCGGGAAATGATTTCATAGTGGGCGGAAAACGATGAATAATTCAATCCGTTCGACTGCACCAATGAATACCATTAGCACTAGTTCATCAAAATTATAACGAATTTTAATCATGAAAATTAGCACTTGGAAAAAATATAAAATGTCACGTAAACATAGGATTCCGAAAAAATATTTTCGATATTTAAATTTAAAAATTGAGCTGTTCTAACTATTTCTTTTGCAATCTTGGATTTAAAAAAATAAAAAATGTACGAATGAGAATATAATATTGAAAAAAATATATATTATGTATTATATAATACTTTTATATTCTTTCCATGTAATATTGGCAATGACCTGGAAGCTCGAGCTTTTTATAGTCCAAGTGAATCAATAACACTCCATTAAATTCACGTTAGAGAAGCACATAATCTGATAACTAATGATGATCTCCTTAATTCAGCATCAATACAAAGAATGTCGAGTTGTCAAACGATTCCGCCGAATTTTTGGGAATTTGGAAATGGGAATTGGTCCAAGTCGACGGAGAAAGTCGATTCGAAGTGGATCAATGAAATGACGAGAGGCACTGCCAATTATATTTGCAAACAAGAGTCAAGTAAACTCCCACATTTAAATCTATGAAGTGGTAATCAGGATTAACATCAATCAGAGCTCTAGAGGGACTTCCAATCACTGGGTTTATCTCCGAGTGATAATGAAATTGAAGCTCGAGAATAAATGCGCCAGTGTCAAGTTGATGGAAATTACTGTTGAAGGACGTCGGTTTTATTCATAACAATTACTCGCGTACCTTTGACATAATAAAAAATCAAATGACAATAGCATAAAAAATTCAGAAAACATGAAATGCCAGAATTGCACTGAAAATATTTTCCGAAATACTCAATTAAAAAAAAAGTGAATTAATTTTAAAAAATCACGGACATAAACGTAATTAGAAAAACGAGGATTCAGAAAACAACCCTTATTCCCATTTTTAAAAAACTTACTGCTCTGTCCATCGAAGTAGATCCGGCATCGTGATCGCAATTGATCGAATCTCCTCGCAGCTCGATTTCTGATTAAATCCATCTCTCCGATATCTTATTATCCAAAAATTTTTAAATCATGCAACAGCATTATCTCGACTGTTTCTAGTCTGCCAGCGTGGAAGGCTCACTCCGCACATTTTCGAAAATTCATCACGAGTGTTATATTAACCGCGATAACACCGGTAAAGCAGCTCTTCCTCTCCACCACCAGCTTAATCGCTCCCCAATGTCTATTTTTCCTCAAGAATTATTTTACAAATTTCTTCAAGAGTCTTCTCGGTATTATCGATTTGAGAGCATTCACTAGGCTTCAGTGTCACTGAAGTTCACGACAAAATTAAAATACTGTTGGTTTTTTCATTTTTCTGGCTATCAAGGTCATCCCGGAAGTTCTAAATTGCGCACAATTAAACGAAAAAACATCATTCAGGTATTTCTTAATGAATGACGTGTAAATGTCGATTTAAAAATGATTAATACACTTTTTCGAAGAACCAAATAAATACTTTACTTAAATGAAATAAACAAGTTCATTCAAATATTGCAAAATATATGTTGTTTATGGGATTCAAATAAACCATTTTTCTGAGTAAATCTTCAGACACCAATTAATCATCCAAATTCATTCAAATAGGATGACATAATTATCAGTTAAAGAGTTAATAGTGTCCTCGCCTCACAGATAACAATTCGCATAAAAATTAAACGATTTCAAATTAAATTTTATGAACCGTTCAACCCATTAAAAGCCAAAGCAGGACAACGTTCGATAGGTCCAAGGTCGACGTAATAAAAAATTGTTCACTCCTTTGACGACGTGCAATGGGTGTGTCTTCTGATAACTAGACAAATGATAAATAAACAAACCCCACGTTTTTCCCCAAAATCACAGCACAGAACAAAATAACGAATAGATTATTCCACTCAACTATTCCCCGAAGACTGTCAATGGCACAACAATTTTCAAATTAATTAATGGATAATTAGAACTAATGAGGAAGGGTCACTCCGCTACTACGACTGAAGATTTTGAGCAGCTGTCGCTTGTTGCGTCAGTGAATTCGCTATCGTGAACAAACTTCAGTTGATAACGATCCACAACTGCACACCTCAGGCCTCTCGTCACATCACTCAGCTCGAACATCCCCTCCAGGGTGCGTTCGCCACACCCCAGTTGTCCCTAAGCTGTCGTACGTGCCACCCCTGCGCACGTGTGCGTAGGAAAAGTCTGTCCTATTTTTCCAAAAATCGTAGAAAGATTAATCGTAATTTTAAAATCAGCTGATGTTGCATGACCATCAGAATCCCCTATGACCTCAAACAGTCGCAGCTTCAGCACCGATGAGCAGCAGAAGTGGTCGATCATCATCAGGAAATCGCCACCTCGTTACCGATTTTACAATCGCTGCAAATGCCAGGAATTCACTGGAATTCGTGACACACAGATGCCGCTGAGGAAGTTGTTCTCAACCTGTTGAGCTATTCAATGATTCATCAGTCCCCAGAACACTCGAATACCAGAGGAGCAATCGACGGTGGACCTCAGCTGGTTCCCAGATCATCACTGGATGACACCTAACATTCAGAAGTGATTATCGTCATTAAAATATCACTTTGTTGTTGATTTTGGTGTCATTTCAATGGCGATGTCGTTCGATTCTTCTTCATGAACGAACAGATGAAGTTGTTCTCAACCTGTTGAGCTGTCTATTGATTCCTGTCATCACCAGGAGCGATGATGGAGTCTCAGACCCAATAGGATGATCTCTGGAATTTGGAAGTTGGCGAGTCCTGCATCGTTGGTTCCTGGTCAAGGCATATTATTGATCAAAACCTCTCAACATGATGAACCACGAGGTCAACCACCGTTTGACTCCGCTAAATCATGTCCATCAAACCTCACGCGAATGGACTTTCAAAATAACAATTGTCACCTTCTATTTTAACCGGATAACAACCCCCTCACCCACCACGTGCCGAGCACCACTGGACGAGTCGCTACCGTTAGTTCTGCCATCTTGACTACTACGTAACACTGAACTGCGTTGAGCAGCTGTGAAGCAGGACAACCTGATGAACCATCAGAATGAATTGGAGAGAGATGAAGGATCGTTGGAGGCAGTTGGCGCACGTGCACAAGGCAACCGACAAAATTGGTCTGGCCCTAGGGAGTTGGCCAGTGGTGTTCGCATGCGCAGCGGATTCATCAATGATCAGGAGTCTCATGACATGTGGCAACAAGTTGTAATCTACCGTACACTGCTGTTCTCTGTTGGTTTGCGATAGCACCAGGAGGACGGAGGAGTCGATAAATAATCATTTTTACTCGGCACGCAATCACTCGTATGCTGTATCGAACTGTCCAGTTTAAATGGCAATTGCCAAGGACAGGTGATGTCCAAGGTCACGATGTTGATTGGACGATTCTATACCTTGCGATTTTATATTTCGATCCGCACGAATGCACAGGAGTGACGAACCCGATGACTATTTTTTTTTACGGCCCTCGGTACTTCCCTTTTTGGGTGATTGGCCCTACGAATCCCTATGCATGCGACTGTGGATTCTCCCCTCCTGAACAGGTAGAACAGGAATGGGCATGGGAAACCACAGGAAAAACCCATACCGACATAAGCGACTGCTCTACCGACAGTTTGCCGCTCGTCGGAGTCTCAAATTTTGAAAAATTCGTATTTGCTGGGTTTTGATTTCACAATTTCCCGAAAAACTAATGATTCGTGATCATGAAACTGGTGATTCGTAAAATGTGATTGATCTCGTTTTAGTACTTCGTTGCTGTACTATATTTAATTATGTAATAAATTAATTATATATATTCATGTATACATATGTATATAATAAATATATTTTTATGTCTACATTTATGATATATACATATATTGATAAATAAATATATAAACATATTTATTTTTTTATGAGCGATAAATATAATATTTGGTGGAGACAATCAAATACCCAAAATTTTCAGTTGAAAATTCGCTTTAAATTCTTGTAAAAAAAAATGGGATGTGCGGATCCCTGAAGAGCCTGAAGAGCCTGAAGAGCCTGAAGGGCGACATGCGATTTAATTCGTAGTTTCTTCAAATCAAATGTTCGCATCATCTTCATAAAATTGAAAATTATTATCTCGATAGATTATTGGACGCGGGTGGTTGATATGCTGACGCGTATATTTACGGATAATTTGAGCGAGAGGTCGTTCAATAGGGCACTAGGACTAATTGGGTGATTAATATTCAGGGATTTGAAACACGCGCTCGTGGATATGTCGGTGAATGGTGGAGGTCGAGGATTGCGTTGTTGGCGTGTGTTCGTGAATTTGTTTCATTACAATTCTGAACACGACTGTTGGCTCACTAGGTTGATGATAAAAGATTCGATTGCTTTAATCATGTGGAAAAAACCTGGTGGTAGACCAGCAAAAGAGGCGCTAATTAGTGGGCAAAAAATTCCAGTGCCGAAACTGGAAATTTGATTGGGTTTAAATTAATTTTACCCTTTTGTAAATTCGAAGATTACGGACAACTACACATTAATCATTTGTTTATAAAGAGGAAATGTTTAAAAAAATGTGAATGCATTCCAAAATTTAATTTAGATAACCCTGACTCTATATTAATTTTTTCCAAATTTTGCTTATGTAGTTCATCGAAAAATTTGATAATCGAAAATATTCAAAAGGGCGCACCCACTCGGTAATGTACCGACCTGAAGTTTGGAAAAAATTGTTTATTAACATTTGGCAGAACTGTAATATTGGAAACTGAATTTGGATTACCTGAAAATGTCTATCTACTTCTTTAAAAAAAATCAATTTTTGACTGGGTAAATTATTCTCTCAATATAAATCTCAAGGGATCTTCTTTATGGGGGAAAAATTGTGCAGGAACGATATCTTGATTGATCCTGCTGACTTTTATTTTTTATGAAAGATACTAGACTCTATGTTTATCGATTGGTGGTAATCGGTGGAGGTTAATGATGTTATGATGTTGTGGCTCATGCTAGTGCAATTTTTCCTACGCAATTGAGGTCATGATTGATGACTGATGTGTTTATTTATAGTTCCGTTCTGAGCCAAATGGAAATTGCGATTACGTAAATGATTTATCTAGCAAGACCGAGAGCGGTGGTAAATTTGAAAAAGTGTTGTGTAAATTGAGGTGGAGTTACCATTGACACACTCAAACCCAATATTTGAAGTTTATAATTTCTGTTAATATTTTTCAGTCAAAAAAATACGTCGGGATAAAATAAAAAGTTGTCTCAGTTTTAGCTCTTTACGTCTGGAAAACTTCGATAATTAAGTTACCGTATTTGCCAGCCCACTCTTTCTACATTTTTATGTAATTTCTCATTGTTTATTATGACCTTCCAATCGGTTATAATCCAATCGATCTCGGGAAACCCCGGATCCCTTGTGTCTACCCCGCTAATGATACCGTGATACCTCATCAATATCTAAGGGACTTCGTGAATAAATTGGCAAAAAATTGCAATTGCAACCCCTCGTTAAGTCATCTATAGAAACAGATGTAGTACCGTCAACAAAATCATTACAATTTCAGTCCCCTGGGAAGTTTACATCGACTAAAACCTAAACATTACATCATATATACTATTTACATTCCCTTAAAAATATCTTCTAGCCCCTACATAATATAGATATCACATCATCTTTTAATATTAAAATATTTTGAAATTAAATTCACCAACACCAATCGTTAACATTATTAAATAAAAAAATTCCACTGGATTAAAAAAAAAAGATTGAAAAATATAACAAACCTGGTGCTTCAGATTCCGGTGTTTCCGACTCCTGCAGTTCAATATGTTCTCTTGTTCTTCTTCTCCCCCCGCCGATGGAGCCGATGAGATTATCAACATTGTCGACATTACTCAGGTCGATCGGGCTGCCGACTATGTAGGGACCGGTGTCCTGAGTATCAGCAGACCCGTTCGAGGATGCGTTATGATTGTTGGAACGATTTGGTGTTGGGGTACCATCCATATGCGGTATAGATGATAAATCGGGGGGTGTGAATGGCCGGAGTGATACGGGACTCGGTGCCCGAGGATTCCCCCGACGCGTCGACGGCTTCATCGATGGGGCCGGCACCTGGAACACCAAAAGTTTGCTTGAAGTGTCTTGTGATATAGATAAATAAATAATCGTTTCCGAAAATCGTTAATTTTTATCAATGAGTGCACCTTTGATAAACAATTCAATCTTGTCATCAAGTCATGATCAGATCTTCTGATACCAAAATATTATTCATAAAATCGTTGATGAGACTTTTCCGGGTATCGAATAAATAAATAATTCAATCAATCAATTTCAGTTTGAATAACAATGGATACGATAGAGTAATTCGAAGTGCAATTTGCGCTCATGTGGACTCGTGTTACGTACATCAATAATTTAAATAATCCACTGCGAGAGGATGAGGATATCCAGTCTCTGTTGAGCCAGTGGACAATACCTAATTAATGAGCTTTATGTAATCAAGTATTCCGTATCCTCTGACACAAACGATGTCCTTCGTATATCTCATTTCAACCCTGGAATATCTACGAGTGGATGTGCTGATGAAATTGGAGAAGGGATTTGTACTTTCATCAGAGCATCTCCACCAAATAAAATGGATCAAGTGACCTCGGAATTAACAATAAAAAAATTATCGGGGTATTGTATTACAATTGCTTGGAAAGCTTACCTCACAAAGTGACAACCATTGTATCACAGTGAATAGATAATCACTGAGTAATGAGACGTCACTGTGTGGGTAGATTACATCACGTCATCAAACCAGTCGTGAGCATGTGGCAGATGGGCTGTTAGGCCTTGAGAGAGATCAAAGAATCTCTTTGGCTGGGATTACAGATTGAGACTGTTCTCGAGTTCATCCCTTCTCGAAAATCGAATCTGGTGGAATTTTCGTTGGAAAAATGTGCATTTGAGACAGAAATTTTTGAAATTTGAGGCACTTTTCAACCAGTAAAATGGACCGGCTCGATTTTTTTTCAAATAAAAATTATTTGGAGTTGAAGTCGTATCATTGAATGGAGTAAAAATAAAAAAATCAATTGGTCGTTTTGTTATCAAGGAATAATTACAGAAAGTTCATGAATTTACATAATTAAGAATATTTACAATGGAAAATATATAGTTATTTTTAAGTCGTCCTCCTTTAATTGTAAATTATGATCCCTTTGGTTCCACCAAACGTTCATTCATTAATTATAAAAAAATAACAAATGCGACAATAGCCAACGAATATCGTTTGGAATAAATAAATCGTTCGATCGGTGGAAGAAAATGACAGATTGTCCTCAGTAATCATTGACTTATCTCCCATTTTTTGTTCAACGAATTCCAAACTTGTGATGGTATCCCACCATAAATTTCACAGGTGTGCGTCCCACAATTTTCCACTCGAATTGTTAACAAGCCCGATAGCCTGAATTCTAGTTATCTCTCGATAAATTCTAATTCCCCTTAATCTCCAACAATTTACCGCCCACGTACGCTATTGTCTGTAATTCAAGGTATAAACTACGAATACGTCAAAATCAAATGAGTGTAACATGCAGTAAATCAAAGTCAACAACTGAAATTACTTGAGTTAAGTCACCGGCAGATAATTAAATCCACCTGAGCATCAAGTTGCGACCCATTTTCGCAAAGTTTAATGAAACAGGACATCACAAACACGTCATGATGACGAAGTACTTTTGGACGAATGTTGGAGATATAATTCGAGTCGAGGGAGAAATTTTTTTAATGTAAATAATATACTTTTTCGTTATCTTCAAGATTATCTGAACATTGTCTTTCCAATGAAAGACGTCATTTATCTTGTTTTTGATGAAGTATGATAAAATTATTTCGTTATTGATTTGACATTTATATCAGGAACAATCGATTGCTGAAGGAATAACAAAAAATAGCTGACAATTTTCACATACAATCGAATTGAATTCGCAAAATTTTGTTATCTCACTTAGATTCGAAGATATTTTGCAAAAAGTCGACTGGCAAAATTTTGCAAAAACACAAATAAGTAAATTTATCTCAGTTTACCACTTCGTCAGAGAAATAAGGACAGTACATATTAAATTCAAGTCAACATTCGAAATAATTTAAACAAAGTTACCGGTGAGTTAATGAAATCCACTTTGGGATGAAGTGAGTACATTTAATCTACATTTAATCTTCATAAAGTGAAACCAGATGCAACGCACGGTGTTAGCT
The DNA here is from genome assembly GCF_034640455.1 of Diachasmimorpha longicaudata. Taxonomy (NCBI): domain Eukaryota; kingdom Metazoa; phylum Arthropoda; class Insecta; order Hymenoptera; family Braconidae; genus Diachasmimorpha; species Diachasmimorpha longicaudata. Next base: position 3,409,182 of record NC_087240.1, read on the forward strand.
ACTCTCAAGTTCTCAGGGTCTAAAGCAAATAGGAATAGTTGATCGCAAGGAATGTAGCTGAAGAGTTGAGACTCGAGACATCAATCACGGACTCTGGACATGTTCTGTAGTTCCAGGGGGAGGGAAGCAATGCCTCACAAATTAATTAAAATCAGATGGCCAAGGCCATTCGCGATCGATGCAGTGGACGTTCCCCACCCCTCGTCGACAAGTTCCTTTTGTTTTTAAATACCATGTGGAGTCAGGTCAACTAGAATTCGATGGTTTCTAGTCATTGAAAGGTAATTAGACTGATTTGTGAAATAAATTTGAATTCAATCGAGTAATTAAGTTTGATTCAATAGTAAAAATTGAAATAAATATTACCCTGCCATTCCCAAAGAGGTTTTTAGATAAAAATAAAAAATCAAATCCTCAAGCTGTTGGTTTCCAAATTAAAAAAAAATTCCATTTCACTCAAATTTTTTTTCGTGTCTTAAAATTTGTTTTCACTGCAGGATGAATGTACCTGGGCACTTCATAAAAATACTACATGAATCAAATATAAATAATTATCTCGAGGTATAAATTAATGCCTATTTTCCCCCCTCGCATGACCCTCAATTTACTTCATCCATAATAAAACTGATCTGAGGGTTTTGCGCGGGAAATGGATCACGTGTTTGCACGCCATCACTCGAAACTTGTTTAAAAAACCACGTAATGTCTCCAACAATAGCCCCACGCACGTGAATTCCTCAGCACTCAGTGGAATTTCCCCGGAGAAATATCACAAATGTAACGAGAATTGCACGCCAAGTGAATTTGCGCGATTTAAAAATTTTTTTTCTGCTGAAAGTTGTTTACAAATCATAAATAAATAATCGAAAGATGGTCAGAAAATCATTGTGATGATTCAAAAACATTTTTCTGAACATGTTCAGAAGATAATATATTGTTTGAAGAATTTTTTTGGTCAACCAGAGGATCTTCCGATGATCTTTTAATTATTATTTTAATTTTTCACTCCTAATTAACCTCGAAAATTCTAAATAACTCACAACGGTCAGACGGATCGTCCGAGGCCCCTTTCCAGTTCCCGTTTTGCTCTGATAAACCAGGACTTTTTACACTCGCCGATGAATTCAATGTCGATCATAATCATTCGAAAATAATCACTGTTCCTCTTATCACTGGAGGCACCTGGATAGCTTCAGAAATTTGTATATTATGTAAACACTTTGGAAGGCACTGTCAGGCACTTTGAGCTGGCACGTAACTGGCATCCTGGTCATGTAACGATGTTTTTTAACGTTATTATTCCTCTTCACGCGTTTGCACAGTAGAATAAGATCGACCTTCTTCTGAGATCCCTCCACTAACTAATCCACCCACGATATTGTTCATTAATGAACCAACACGACTGTCACATGAATAATAAATTCACTGAGAGGAAAATTTATTTCAGCCGAGAGAGAATTGATATTTTTTTTAAAAGAAACCATTTTTCTGGAAGTTATTCCATTGAATGTGGGTATCTTACGTAGTCCTAAATTATATAAACGTTTTACCCTCTACGTCCTTGACCAGACCAACTAATTAATTTTCAAATTTTCCGAATGTGTAATTTTGTTAGGAGAAATTCACGGTAACACGAGTAACTCAAGTCACTTTTCATTGTCAACCACTTTTTAACGAATATCTCGAAATCTAAGGAAGATAGCAAAATTATTATTAGGACATTTTTTATGCACCGAATTGTGTTCTACAATAAATGTCATGACAAAAATTTCTGTATCGTCCTTAGTTTCCGAGATATCGCCCAAAAACTGGACTAAGAAATCCATCAACTCATTCTTTCATCCTTTCTACCCCAAATAATTCCGTACAATGAAAAATGCAAAAAATTACTATTGAATTATTATTTACACCAAACAATTAACCTTCTCCATCAACATAATTCCCATACCTATACCATACAAACACATCAGACCTCATACCCGCCACAGAAATAATTTTCTCTCCCAACACAATCAATCACTGATTAATCCCCATTAAAAAATCAGACTAAGATTCAATAAATTATCCAGAACACTTTGGCGACAACAACAGTTGAATTAAGTAATTACTTTCATTAATAAATAATTCTTAATTTTATTTCGTTGCACTTGTTGTTTACATGTGATATCGAATTAATGAAAATGACTGTGGAAAATTAGCGGGGAAAATAGAACCGTCGGGGAGCACGCACGCTACTCCACTGTCTCAGAACTCTTTGACACAACTCGAAAAACTCCACTATCTCCTGCCCTATCATTCCCACCCCCTCCACCCTCCCCCTCACCGCAACCATTTGCTGACATACGCGCATTCAACGGTCTCCACCAGCTCTCTCACCTTCTCCCTCCTCTTTGAGCCAACGCAGTTACTATATCGATGAAGTTAATATATATACTCCTTTCACCTGCTGAGCTGTATTCCTCGATTTTCCTGCTCCGTTCTTCCTCCATTTCCTCCTCCCCCCCCCCACCCACCCGCCCCCCTTGTTCTTCCACAGCTTGAACGGACACACCTTGATTTCCTTCCGTGTGGCACCCTTTCGTGACATAATCATGAAACTGGGTGACGACACGTATGTCATGAGTTGATTTGATTAAATTTCGGGAGTGGAAACAAAGTTAATTTGATTAGTTCCTCTGGAAGGAAGAGGGTGCGAGGGTAGTTTAAGGGAGAAATATATTCAAGAAAAATTATGGGAATAAAGGGGACAGTTTCTGATCTGGTGAAGGTCGTTGGTATGAGTGGAAGGTGGAAAATAATTGAGAGAACAGGGAAATGTTAATTAAAAATTATTCGGTTCGAAATGGTGGATTATCTTTTTTGAAGTTTTGAAAAATCTTTGATCGTTAGGGTAGAATATGAATAAGATAAAAAATACTGGGATAAAATCTAAGAGGAAAGAGAAGAGAAACTCAATTTATGAAATTAAAGATTTATATTATATTTCTAAGGTAATATATGGTAATTAATTTGGAAAATGTTGGAAATGTTGATTTTCAAATTATTCAGATTAAAAATCTATGGAATGTTTTTTTTTGAAGAGCAAGGTGTCACAAAATGCCAGTAAAATATTCGTAACAAGCTATAGAAAACAGCTTGGTTTTCATTCAATTATGTAAATTTTTTCCTCTCCACAAAGTTGTAAATTTCAATTTATAAAGTTACCCAACTTTTTCCTATTAAAATTCACTCTAAACTTCCACGTGATTCCTCACAATCCATCCGACACTAATGAAAAAAGGCTTCGTTCCATATTAAACCTGAAAATGGCTTTAAAAACTTCGTGAGTAATTTTCACTCGTAAACACGAGAAAGTAAAAGTGTGGGTGCTAGGGTTTTTATATCTGTCAAGGTTTCAGCATGCTCACCACACCCTTCATGTTCTCGGACAAAGTATCTAATGGAGATAACAAAAAAAAAAAATACACGATAATTGTTTTCGTGCTGGTGAACAATTCAATGTTCGCGTGATAATGAAGGACCGCATTGGAGTGTAAAAACTCGCACTCGATATTTCATGTAACATAATAAACAATTTTTCCGGTAGAGAAAAATATTCAGTAAAAATTTCGTATATTTCTTGGAATTTACGAACAGACAGAGGAGTATTCAGTAAAATTTTCCATAACTCCAGATAAGAACGAGAAATATTTAATAAATATATCTGTCACTGTTCCGTAAAATTCCCTATAATATTTATCCACATGTATTTCTCCCCCTAAATCACATTTCGTCCCACAATTTTAAAAATTGATGATCAATTGATTGATGATATCCCCGAAAATGAATTTTATTTTCTATCAGTCACGTCAAGACCCAACATTTTACAATAAATTTATTCTTGTTAATTAATTCGTTTTTATTGCGGAGAACTTTCCTCACTGTTTCCATATTCATGGTCGATCGATTTTCTTCAGCTAATTCACCACCACGAAATCAATACCTGAAGGTTCGATGCAAAGACGCACGTGGTTGATTGACAATATAGGGTTCACGCTTTTATTCATGGAATCACTTTTGTGAATAACCCGAGAAGGGGTATAATTTTTTCAGTTTCAAAGGTATTTTTTACGGTTGAAAAATTGAGGGAATGAGGTTTTTTTCAATTTTATCCTCAATCACATCTTCACAGGAATAAAATACAACAAAGAAGTTGATTATCTACACAGCAATAAGTTATTATTTTTAAACTGAATTTCGGCCTTTATTTCATCGTGGGAAGACAACTCGCCCTATATTTCTCCCCATTTGGAAGTTTTTTTTCTGAAGAAAGGGCTTATCAGATTTGAGAGTTATTAATTCGAAAAAACATATTCTCATGACATGCTATTAAATTGATAATTCCATAATGTCTTGTCAGTTGATCGATCAAAATTACCATTATGATCATAATGCAATATTCAGGCAGGTCGAATATCAACGGGTAATTAATGTACTTAAATAGGATTTAATTACAGAATTGACTCAAACCCTTTTATTCACATCCCGAAATAAAATTATAAATATAAATGGAATTAATTAGAATATCTGTGACAAGGAAGCATAACAAGCTGTTGTACTTCCCTTAATTTCATATCTTAAATTTATTTATTAACTAAAAAATAATTTTTCATTCATCTGTTACTGGCATTAACGAACTCATATTTTGTTTATCGATATTTGTGATAGGGTAATGATTATCAGACCTTTATTCTCTTGAATTCTCTTCTATTTTATGGATCAAATAATTAGAACAATTTAATTAATTTAATTTACGGTTTTTGTGAGTTTACAGAAGTTTTGAAGATTAAAATGTAAAATAATTAAAAAAAAAAGATATTACAGATCACATGTCATATCATATCATAATACATATATCATTATAGATTATATATAGAATATGATATTGTTTATTGTATTATATATTATATACGTCAATAATCGCGAAAAAAATCGACGCAAATATGAATCCAAAATATTTTGACAATAATGGCACCATTAAATAGAGAAATATCGGAGAAATATAGGAATGATTCACATATTTCTTTTGTACCGACGTAATGGTTTGTGTATCTGGGTTACGTCCAGATCTATGTTCCTGGCGGGCTATTCACTGGTTAATGAACGCTGAATATCGTCTCCCCAGAGAGCCCTAAATGCAGTACATTTCGTAATATTCAGGGGTGGAGTCTGTCATTATCGGACTCAGTGGTGCAATCCAATTATTTGCGATATTATCTAAATGTAAGGGAGAATGATAAAAATTATAGGAAACATGAGTGAAGAGGAAATGGAAAGGGCTTGGTGAAATCAATAGGGTCAAATTTATATATCTGGATCGATTACATCGTGCTACGGTCAAGACGCACCCTTTTTACAATTCTCAGAGTCGAATTTACTGATCGATACTCGATAGCAAACATGAGACAATGGACACGCCCAGGGGCTGCGAATCGAGGTCAGTTTTTTTTTCACGAAAATTTATTGAAATTGAAGAGTTCAAAAATCAATTTATCATTGATATCTGGTCGGAAAGATTGAAATCTGTGATGGGTTTCCCTTGGGGGTGTCTCTGATTGCTTTTGACGAGATTGTAAATGCGACCAGAAATTTTTGTGGTAATTTTACGATAATTTTTACAGTACTTTTGGTATTTTTTCCTCTGTAATCTAATTTTTTAACTTTCATGAGTGATTAATTTTTTAACTGTCAGTTCGTCCCCAAATTAGCTACCAAGTGACTAATTTTGAGTCTTCTTTGGGACTAAAAATATATTTTTTTTCTTTTTGCAGACCAAAGAAATGAGTTGACAATCTAAATACCTCAAACTGTACGTGACCTTTTACAACTAAAAAATTTACTGATACAATTGCTAAAAAATATAGTAAATTTACTTGTAAATATTTCAAAGACTAATTTACAAATCTAAATCGCATTAGGCCACACCGAAAAAAGTAAAATAATTAGTGTAACATTATTGACAGTGTAAACAACCCATTATACGAACTACATCATTTTAAAGTAATAAAAATGTTTAAAAACTCTCCACAAAATTTTATTTTTCTTTTCCAACATCATTTTTCAGTTCCGAGCAGAAAAGTCAACTTAATGTTATTTCAACATAATTTTATTTTCTTGTAAGTGCGCCATTTGGAAGTGCCATCATAGAAAGGTCACTGAACGACGCGGTGACCGCTTCTATTTCATTCTTCATGTTTTCTGTTCCAATTGGTCGCTGTGGAGAAGTAGTAAAGAGCGGAAGGACACTTGAGAATTGTTAACCTATTTCTGGGTTTAGGATCCTAACAGCCTGTTTATTTCAATTTCTGTCTCGATAACAGAGGCACAAAGCGAAATAATCCAAAAACGATAGTCTGATGCAATTCAAACAGAACAAAATTTATTTTATGAGCTTCTGGACATTATCTAGAGGAAGTCTTATCGCTGAATGACATTAACGGAAAGATTAAGTTGAATTGTAGACGAAGGAATATTTTGCCAATGGAATTATTATTATTATTATTATTAACAGCAAAGGAAATGAAAAGCTCAAGAAGGGAAGAGGCCGAAAAGGAGAATGTCATCTTGATTCTCGATTTTTTTCCTATTCCAATCAATTAAAATGTAGATTTCCAGAGATTCTCAGAGGTGTGTGAAGTGATTTTATGCTCCTGTTAAGTTTGTTTTAAATGTTTGTTATTTGTTGATGGCTGTGCTATCTTTTTTTAAGTAAACACAGCCATAAAAAAATAACAGAGCAGACACGGTTTTTTGTCGATTAAATAGCAACAAAACCAAAGCCTTCGAACTCATTTAGATTTGTTTGAATATCTTGGAATCTAAGGGAGATCGAAAAATTTTGATTATTATCGTTTTTGTAGAGCGAATTGAGGGCTACAATAAATGTCATTACAAAAATGTCGCTATCTTTCTTAGATTCGGAGAATTTTATCGTTTTACTGATTTACTATTGGATTGTGGCCAAAATTGTCGCAAATTCCGATAAATTTTTTTCGATATTTACATTTACTTGTTCAGACATATAGTTCTGGTCTATTTAACTAAAACGATGAAAATGTAATGATTTCATATTTTGTTTGATTCAAATAAATATAAATAATTGAAAAAAGTGACAAACTGATTGTATTCGGTGAAATAGTTTATGATTCTTTCAAGCAAAAGCAAATGCATCTCAAAAATAAATAATGTTGATGAGACTTCACGATATTGTTGACCCATTTTTCTACTTGTAATGACAACAAACTGTTGTCTACACGGAAAGAATATAAAAAAAATTTCCCATTGCGGAAACAGTAATTTATGTTATGAAATATTGAACGCAGAAACACCTACGACTCGCTCCGTAATTTGCATTTCGATCTAGTAAATTGGTGAAATAAAAGTCTACCTACACATCCACGATACATATACAATAATTATCATGAATTTTTCATCATTTTTCCGACAGATTTTCCAGTCTAAAAAATTGGAGCATTTACGCAAATTAATAGAAACTCAATTTGGACTTAAATTATTTTGTAATAATTTATATTAAATTGAATATTGAATATTTAATAATTGCGTAAACTTCTCCGATTGATTTTCAAAAACAAAAAAGGTCTTTCTGATAATGAAAAAAAAATCGACTGATCAACGACCAAAATGTCAACCTTATCCTGTTAACAAATGAAACGATCAATTATCGATAGACGTTAATTTCCTGTGGATGAGATTTTCACCGGGGAATTGAGGGCAAAGGCGAGAGACCGTACACACCCACTCCATTTTCGTGCAGCACAGAACGCCAGTGAATCTGCCACACCCAACACACACCGTATCCACTTTCGGCTGACTCCTCGTCTGACAATATGTGTCTAGTGACTACGTAATCCACAGCTGTCATTCATTCCACCGAAAAACAAAAATTTGCAACCAATTTGCTGAAACGTAAAGACACGCGAAGCAGACGACCATTAGCCAGTAAAAATCGAGAGTAATAAACAAGATTTAGAGTTGATATGAGTAAATTACTGCTGAGTTTTCCTGAGAGTTCAAGGAGACTAATAAAAAGATTATTGGTCTGTGAATTTTTCGACCAAGAGGATTGTGGACGAAGGTTTTATTGATTTTAACAAGCCAAGATCGCCGACTGGATGACACACATTGTGAAAATTTAATGTTCTTCGAATGGATTTTTGAGATTAAAATAACTAGAGGGGGAGAGGGAAACCTTTGGTAAATACGAGGAAAAAAATAATAAGTCTAGACGAAATGATATCTCCCACATAAAAAAAGATAAAAAAAATCCTCTGATGATATGTTGGGAAGAAAACATTAAAAAAAAATTTCCAAAGTAAAATTATGAACCCTAAAGTTCAACTCCATTTGAAATAGTCTACAATAACCGAATGGGGGTGAAAGGAGCCCTCCCATTTTTATTTAAATTTTTCAAATCTAAAAATTTCTAAAATTGTTGGAATTCTTCAGATTTCGTCAAATTTAAAATCCCCAAAAACTCCCCTCGAATACCCGACAAATTTCGGAACATATAACATCCCTTTCCATTAATAACAGCAGAATCGTTCATTCAACAGTCGCAAAGCTCTTCCCCGACTTCGCTGAAGCGATAACAGTGGTCGAAAGCTTAAGGGATTTCACAGATGAATATCTTCTCCACGAGGGATATTCATTGCTGTACCCAAATCCATATCGTCCACCATATCTCGCAATCGAGAGATATCGCCATCAGTTAAACGATTATCAATATTTAACATTCGTAACCGGATAGAAATGAAAAATGCCAGGACCATATCAGTTCTCAGTTGCTCACAATTGAAAAGCCACAATTGAGCTCATGTGGAAGTTTGAACTAGATTCACTCGTCAATTGTACAACTCAATGGGTGTGTGCAGTCAGTGGAATCGATTTGCCTATAGAATACCATAGCCACAGCAATACGTGTAAATTATTATTCGTGATTCGAGTGAATGTGGAAACAGAATTGACATAACGTCGACAGATTGATATGGAATATTGGAAATGAAAAACAGTGATCGTGAAAAAAGAAAACACAACTAAACAAATAAGTCATAAACTGAGATAAAAATGTTGTAAAGCCAACAGATTATTTATTAACTAAACATATGGTACATATATTATTTTGATCTATTATTTTAAATATGAAAATATTTTCTAAATTAAATGTATTAAATTTAATTTCAATAATTCGCAAATAAATAAATAATCAACTCTACTTCCTTCAGTACAATAATATCTTTTATGTACATAATTTCTATGACAAAGGTGCCATTATATAATCATATATAAGTACTAATATTCCATCTGTCCCCTGCAAAATCGTGAGATTTCGACTAGAGTTGGACGTCCATTAATTTTGGTTTTGTCTCTTGATTTATTCAACTGACTGAGCGGGTGTAACCTGACTGCTCTTTCCAAGCAGTTTCTCTTCGCGTTGATGGAGTTCCCTCGCCAGGAACCGTCTCCAGTTCCCAAATTTCCTGACGTATAAGCACATTCCGTTATGGGGTCTCCTGCCAACTTCTCTGGAAGGTCCGTCGTCCCCCGGCTCCTTTACCTCTCCTCTGAGGATGTCAGTACGTGCCCTAGTGTTCAATCCTTAATTAAAGTGAAGAAGTCATCACTTTAATTAATCATCGATCGTTTTCTTATTAGTTATAACAAAAATGCTGAATTATTAAGATTTTTTATTGTTGCATGTGGTAAATCTTGAATTAACTCACATGAGTGGAAGATATGAAATTCACTGCTGGACGGTGTATCGTGTTTCAGTGGACTCATTAATTTTCACTCTTAAAATTCACAGATACACGCACTACTGCACTTCACTGAACAATAATTAATTACTGTAAATTTCAATGACGTCACACTTCCCGGAACAATTAAATGATTTTGGAGTTGATTAACAATGCGCAATTGCAGACAGCTGCAACTTTTATTTTTTCCCCCTCTACGCACTCGGAGTTAATTGTTTACGCTGTCATTAATTCCATATTTCACACAACGTTAAATATTCGAACACTGATTTTCAGTCCACTGCGTCGTTTTGCGTAAAATTCAATGTATGGCGGTGACAGAGGTGATAATTATTTCAATCCCTCATAAAAATAAACGTGTGACATGCCACATAGTCTATTGTAAAGAAATTAATTAAATGATACATGAAAAAAAATTAATGGAAAAGATATTTTTACGAGTTAATTCGTTTTAGAAACGAAAAGTCAGTTGGAAAAATGCGGAGAACGTGGGGATTGACTTCTGCCTTTTCCCGAGGTATTAGAAAAATTGTAAATCACTTCAAGAAATTAATTTCTCATCTATCATTAAAAATCCAGCCTTAAAAATTAAAGAATAGGCATTGTTCTATATTTAACCCGAAATACATAAAAATATCCAGGTCCGTGACGTCCGAGTGTCTCTGTGTCCACTTCTACGTATTATTTTCAATGAAATATCGTGAGGCCGTGACTACTTGTTTTACTAGCCGCAACTCTATCTGCACATCAAGTTATAGGTTTATTGCATAAATAATAGACTTTACGACCGAGTTTTACTTTGTGAGTTCCACTAGACCACGCGCTTTGTTGTCGTCTATGTAGTCGTTTTCAAAATTTCCCCACTAGTCTCTCAAAGTTGGAATATTTCCAATTTTTCCAATATTTGAAAACCGACTGGAAAATCCAGAAAATTCGATTATAATTAGAATTTTCATTTTTTGTCCGTTAAACTATCGTTGGGATCTGGTTTCTCAACTGAAAATCAATATCTTTATGGTAATTAAACAATGTAACACTACCTATGTAGTTTTTGTTGACACTATGTGTCAAAAAAAAAATTAAGACGGATTATACGAGGGGGGAAGGGGGGAGACGAAGTGAACTCGGGGTTTTCGGGTGACGAGAAGAGGGGCTGTAAATTTAAAAAATGAGATTTCAACCTGTGAAAAGCTCTAAATATGCATCAAAGCTCTGGCAATCGATGCAGAATCATAACGAGGTGGACTTGAAAGACTCGAACGACTTTCAGCCCATTGAAAGGAATTCCTCTCACATCCCCATTATGGAAAAGCTCTCTTTCCCTCCAAAGTTTTTCAAGTACAAGCGTCGCATTAACATTTCATTCGACCCCACGCACCCACTGACGCTATGAAAAAACCATTGACAATAGAACGTGACACTCTACCCTTTGGAAAAAGCTTTTCCTCTTTTCAATGGAAGGATTTCCACGACTAAAAATAACGGCCACGACTATTTCCACGAACGTAAATTATTTTTAACATTTCTATTAATACGACGACATTCATAATTCAAATGAGATTGTATATTGCCAATAAATTGGACTCAATCTGAGCCGTTTTAAGATGCGTATACAGAGACTCGTGACGTTTTTACAGACTCGTGCGATTAATTAATTAACTCGAACAATTAATTATACGTGATATGCGGAGGTTGTAGATGAAATACTTATTTCAAAGGGTTTTGTTAATTAATTATCCCAAAAATTGCAGGACTGAAATATCAATTAGTCACTTGGTTTTCATTCAAAATTATTCAAACTAAATTAGTGGACATTCTCATAACCCACTGCCTCATCATCATGTTACACAAAATCGAAAAAGCTCCCCCCACGTTCCAAATCCTCTCATTTATTATTGAAACGAAAACCAAAGCTCGCACGATTGCATTTCCGTAAACATGAGAATGGTCAGCTGTTTATCGGCTAAACATCAAAATCCCCAAACCTTTCTCCTCCCCTAAAATCACCTAAACAATAAAAAAAAAATCAACAACATTTTGTCATCCAAAGCCTGACCCCCGCACGAGTACCTCCACTTTCAGAATTTTTACCGCATCTCAGATTTCATCTGACTCTCCGGATTATGATCTCAAGGCCTCTCATAACCTCAACCCAGTCCCCCCTTTGACCCAGCATCCCAGGGATTAATCCTAGGGATTAAGTCCTCGAAAAGATTATCCACTAATAGCCAAGTACAAGTGACTTACTGTAAGTCAGTCTTGAGATAACATCAGCTACATGATCCTCAAGGTGGTGTTCATGTTGGCAGCGAGCTAGCATCTCAGTGTGTTGATGTCCACGTTGTTGATGAAATATCGAGGACGTTCGTCTTCGTCGTGGACCGGTCACTTTTCTTATATTTTCCTTCACTTTCTGCACCTCTGGGGAGGATAAACGCACAAACACAACTTAGAAGACTTCCGGGGTGGGTTCAACACAGGAGGACACTAACTGGGGATGTTGTTGGCGTTGGAGATGATCGAGATATCGACAAACATTTTCCGATGGTCACTGGACGGATTGAAAAGACAATGTTCTGGACTGTCCCATTTATTTTTCACTCATATTTCAACTCGCCTCTGGAGTAGCTCTTTGTTCTTCGCGAGATCGTTATCACACTGAACTCACGCACACCGGTAATTCGTGATAAATTGTTATCATTTTGAGGATTTATTTGGTGTTGGGGTGCAGTGATTTGGGGGATAAATAGGACGATGCAACAGCCGCACGTGCGGCACGCGAGACCGTTGAGAAATGCATCGGGGTATCCGGGGGTTTACACTGCATTGTTTTGGTAATGCGGGGCTTTCGGCGGTGGTAGCGGAACAAACAAAGAGGATGGGAAGGTAGAGGGCTCGGTTTGGGAGGTTTGACGGTCGCCGGCAGCGTCGTTGTACCTCACCCTAGAGGAGGGAGGGCGCCACATGGAAATACCGGAGGGTAAGGGTATGCTACAACGCCACGAACGGCTTCCGGAGGTACTCGTCCCCTGTTTTGGTGTCGGCGATGTCAAAGGTTGACAATACCTTCCTGTATCATACCCTCTTGGATGGGCCCTTTTCGCTTTAGGAGGTCTAGGAGCCACGAAAAAGGAGAGAATCGATTTTAGAATATTCCTGGGGCCTTTGAAGAATCGAAAATGAGCTGCCACGTACTTCGTGGTAATTCCTTACCAACAGGTACGTTCACCGTCGTAGTTCATGCACCACCGCTACGAAATTTTGCGGTTGAAGTCACTTCATAAGCGTCAGTGATCTCCCCGATAATCTCCGGAGCAACTCGTTGTAGCATTTTACGTAGTTTTGCCGAACAAATTCACGTTTATCCTTGAGAAAAGTGCCGCAATAAAATTAAGAACAAGAGGTGTAACTGTCCAATTGCTGAAAAATGGCGAACTTTGGCTTTGGAACACCAACAACAACAGCCAACACAAGTTTCGGTGGATTTGGAACGCCAAAGTCAGTATTTAAGGTTATGAAATGTGAAAAATCTGTTGATCCATCGACAATTGTCTTGAAAATATTGTTTAACCCCCTGCAGAGCTACAACTGGCTTCGGCCTGACAGGAACGACCTTCGGTACACCTACCCCTGCTGCCACTGGCACTCTAACATTTGAAACTCCAACAGCCACCCCATCAACAAGTGCCCCAGCTCCCAATTTCATTTTTGGTACTTCAGCAACTGCAACCCCTCAGACTCAAACTGGAGGGTTGCTGTCTAATCCAGCCACAACAGCTCCAGCACCCAGTTTATTTGGTACCCCTGCAGCAACTTCTGCTGCACCTCTGACTGGCCTAGGATTTGGAACACTCACGAGCTCTGCCGGCACTGGCTTTGGAACCCCTTCGAGTACCACTCTCACTGGATTTGGGGCAACTCCTAGTTCAACAGCTACTGCATTTGGGACGACTCCTGGTACCACAGTTACTGGATTTGGAGCGACTCCTGGTGCTACTGTTACTGGATTTGGGACAACTCCCAGTGCTACTGCCACTGGAGGACTCACATTCGGAGCTCCAACGACCTCAGCACGTGAGTTTCTTTGATTAATTTTTGGTTATAAAACCAATGTCATTAATAATGACATTAAAAAATGGTTATATGGTGCCTTGGACTGTTAATTTAGTTGATAAAAACCAGCGGATTATTTAATAAATTCAATATGAACGTTATACACTTTTAATTATAATTGAGGTATCGATAATTAATTCCTTATGATTTTCAGCTTTATTTGGCGCTGCATCTACAGGAGGGCTTTTCGGGGCTAAGCCTGCAGCCACACTAGCCCCAGTCACAGCAACGACTAGTGTAAATAAGGGTCTAGGGGGGTTGGATGTTTCTATTAGCAACAAAGGACTTTCTCAGGGGAGTAGTAATCTCACAGCGGCCAAGGAAAATCTTATACCCAATGAAATCACTCAGACCATAGATGCATTCAAGTAAATATTTACAAAATAATAATTATCTTCATCTTCAAATGACGACCTCATTGTTTAAAAATAAATTAATGGGGTCTTCTGCAGGAACTGACGAACAATGAATGATTTCTGTAACAACTGACACCAAAAACCATTTCACAGATTCTAAACCTTCGTTTCGAAAATATTTCTAATTAAATCAGCCATATCAGCTAATCAGTAACAAAAATTTGATTGTTTTATTCTTCCAGAGAATTTGTTAAAACGCAAAAAACTCTGAGCTCGGACATAGCCAGAGGTTCAGCAAGACCGTTGACCCGTTGCTCCGAGGACACAGCCTCCCTCATGAAGATGTTGACGACTCTGGCGGGATCTGTCCAACGAGATCGATCATTAGTTGATAAATTGAAACTAGACACTGCAAAAGCTCTCCAGAATGCGGAAATTTCACAGAGAACTCACGACACTCCCCCTGGGTTGCAATATGAAAGTAATGCACCTCTTCAGTTCTTCATGGAGCTCGCTGAGACCTTCGAGCAGGACTTGATGCTCTTCAGATCACAGATCGAAACCACGGAGAAGCTCATACAAACTATGCTGACTCCTAGGGCATTGACACCTCAAGGTTTCATTTTTTTTTATTTTATTGGGAGTAATAAATACCCCGAGAACCTCGAAATTATTTTTTTGTAGTGGATATGACAATCGCATGGAAAATGTTGAATTCGTATTTTCTTTTCTGAAAAATAATGAAAAGTGGACGTCTCATGGGTGATTTAAGGGATCTGGCTAACAACGTCACCCTAAAATGCCTGGGGAGATGTTTTATAAGTATCAGGGACAAATTTCTTTTCATTGATATAATGGTCTTTGCTTTAATTCAGAGTTAACCATGGCAATGAACAAAATTCACGAGTCTCTGGTGGCTGTAGCTGGTAAATTGCAAGGTGTTCATGCCAAAGTACAACAGCAGAAGGAGCAGTACCTCAATTTAAGAAAATATATACTTAAGGATAGTACAAATGTCTTCGAGGAGATGAAACCAAATGGAAAAACCAGTAGAAATAGCATTGGAAGGGTCACCAGTGGACCCACTCCATTTGGCCCCGGTAAATATATTTTTGATAATTTTTTTAAAAAATTTCGATAGGCTCGATAGTTTTGTAAATACAAATTGTTTGGGGTAGCAACCACATAATTGAATATAGTAAAAAAAAATGAAATCGAAAACTATCAAATTTTCGCGAAAAAATTTTCATCTCCTTCAACCCATCAATCATCCATTTCTCTTCAGGAATTAAGAGTTTCCTCTCATCAACGACAATAACTCCAGGTCGACAGCCCAGTTATGGATCAGCGAATCCTCTCGGTGAGTAAAATCAGCAAAATAGTTAAATAAAAAAACAAATTATATGACTTTATTGACGTGCGTCTATCGAATTTATCAATACGCCTGTTCCATAAAAGTATCCTCCGTTCAGGTCTTGCGTGGATCTAACGTGAGGTAGATTACACTAACATAATTAAACTGCATAAATTTTCTACTCATTGACGAACAATTACGCAGATTATAAATGAATTATTATTTAGCTGCAATCGTCTCCACACAGTCAAGTTTCTACAGTAGTTAATGATTTTTCTCTAGTTTCTTTATCGTTATTTCATTATTATTTTGCCTTTCCAGGGGATAAGTAATCGCTGTTTTGTAGTTATTGAGGTATTTGAAATTTTTTTTTATTTTTGTGTCTGCCCCCTGCTGTTTAAAACATTACGAGGGCTTTCGGTCATTCAAACATCCCATTGTTATTAACTTTTGCTGTATATCATCTCAGTCGACAATTCGGAGACGTCATTAATAGTAATTCCACAAAATACCGATCAATCATCAATTTTTCACGCAAAAATATATTGATAATGGGAAAAAATATATATTTGGCTTTCGTTTCTTCTTTCATTGGTTGGATGTTTTTTGTTTCTCGTGCTTTACACGGTTGCGGCTGCTTAGTTGGCTGGATTATCAACTTTGTTCTTCCTACTAATTATTATTCTATTGAGGTGTGAGAATGAACTCCAACAATTTCCGCAGATTGTGTTGGTAATTCTAGACAATTGGTGATAAATGTCGAAGAATATTTCCAGGAAAAAAAAATCTGAACCGAATTTCTCAGCAATATCTGAAAATCGAAGAGAGATAACGAAATTTTGGTCATGACATTTTTTGTAGAACTCGATTCGCTCCGCAAAAAAGTATCTAATGAAAATTTCGCTATTTTCTCTAGATACAGAGATGTTCATCAAAAACTGATCAAAAGTTACTTATCTCGTTTCAATTGATCAATCAAAAATTCCAAAATTATCAATTGGGTGAAATGAGCTACAAAATTATTTTCTTCTGCATGAAATTCGTTGTCTTTATATCATCTTCTGCTTTTAAAAAATCCGCTAAACCTCGTTCGTCCAAAAACATTTCCAGAGTAATCAACAATTAATTTATCAACTCAATCGCTTTTTCGCCATTTAACTGCTAATTGATAAAAGTAACACTTGTATAACCATTTTAAGATTAATCACATATTTAATAATAATTACCGATGTGCAGAGCATATACGAAGAAACATTACCGGTTCGTATTCTCTGTCACAATAAATTTAATATTAGAATATGAAGAAAAAAAAATGTGAAAACACTGTAATGAGAAATTTTCTTTTTTCTCGTGGATGTGTGGATTCCAGCTTGGGGTAATGCAACGCCAGTGCCATCGGCAACAAATATTACAATGAATGCTACGATGAAACCACCAACGGCGAGTTTAAATTTCAATCCACCGTTAAATCTGACCGCACCATTGTCGACGAGCGAAACGAGCTCAAATTTTCAGCTGCAAAAACCACCAGTTGGTACTAAACGTGGCAAACACTGATACAAGTGTAAGGCGCTGAATTCAATGCATTGATTGATGGATTGGAATTAATTTGATGCGCAAATAGGAAACAGATGCCTTGTGAGGAAATTGAATTTCATTCAATTTCCTGGAAGATGGATGGAACAGTGGATTGTTGTTCTCCACGAGAGAATTGAGCGCAGGTCACGATGATGTGGAATTATTCCGTTGTTTGATTGACATCGTTAAGACTATGCGACTCGCTATCGTGGTTATATCATACATTTTTTTGTGTAATAAAGTAATTTTTTAATTAATTAATGACAGCGGTTTGTAACAAAGACGTTTATTCTCGTCGATAGAATACTGAAGTTTATTAAACACCATTTTTTGGAGCTTTTCGTAGAAAATTCGGTTAGAAAAAGGGGAGTAAGGGGGAGAGGTGGTTAGAGGGCACCCACTTGGAGGATCGGAATCAATAGCCTGAATGCATCTTCGATGTATGAACTGGCATTGGTCGCCTGGAATTGACAAAAATTGAAACTTTAACAAAAGTTTAGTTAGCAAAATGATTACCACGTGAAGATGTGATTCAGTTGAACGCTCTTCGGTGTAAAAAAATATAAGTATTTCAAGGAATGATGGGTAATTACCTCTAGGAAAATCGTAGTGATATCGTGAGACTCCTTGGGCTTGTCCTCCCCATTTTTATTCCTCTCGTTGAGGCACTTTGAAAATAAACTCGCTGCTGTGCTGATCTGGGCGGATAAAATTTTTGTCAACTGCACAAGTGCATCTGCCTCATTAACTGTACTACGGCGATCTTTAACCAACAGAAGTTCAGCCGTTTTGTGGAACCTTTCGACAGAATAAGCTGTAAGTCTCGCCAATGTCGATATCGCATTTTGGAAAATTTCTTTTTCGGTTACGGTTGATCCTGGGGTCGATACCTCAGTTAAATATTTCTTAGTTTCATCCCAAATCTGAAAAAAGGCAAAAACAAAGAAATTTTATACACATCATAAAAAAAATCATACATAATTAGAAGATCCATTTTTTTTTCTTTTTTCCCCTAATGCAAAATATTTTTTAGTATAAGTTCCTGATAATTTATAAAAATATCTGAGTCCTTCATTTTTTGTTTCAAATAAAAACAGAAAATAAATGTATCTTCTAATTCCACTACTGAGAAAAACAAAAAATTAATTGATCTGAATTTCCAAGAGGCATTTAATTTTTTTTAATCTAGTGAAATAAGTCATTAACTCATTTCCTATGGAACACCTCATCCAGATTTAACGACAATTTACCATCTACGGATTTTAAATTGCGAATGTCAATGACCTCTTTTAATTCTCCATAATGAATGCTAACACCCAGATCAGCGCAAGCCGACTTGATCGTCTTCTCCGAGTCCCCTTCCTTATCATCTTCGTCCTCCTCCCCGAGATCGCAGAGTTCCTTCACCTCCTCGAGTGTCTCCTGCACAGACATCATTTCATCGGCATCCAAAGTAACCAATTTGTGTTCTATCTTCATGCGTATCTGCTTCGACAGCATTTCAAGTGCCTCCAGATGGACGAGGCCCTGAGCATCGTCGAACAGAATTTCAAATGTCTTCGTCATTTGGCTGTGTTCAACTGAATGCTCAGCAGATTCGGCCTTTTCTTTAGCTTCTCGAAGAATTTGCGAGAGAATTGGCTTCTCAACTTCGTTCTTGAAGAAGGCTCGTTTCTTTTTTAGACCCGGATCACCCTCTTGAAGAACTTCCATTGTTTTTTTTCCGATTGTTTCTAGAGTACCGAGACCGCCTGTAATTACTTTTGTTCCCGTCGACTCGAATAATTTCGTCATTGAGGACACTCCAGACATCCAACTCCCCAGACCGAATCCTGTTTGAGGTTGATTTTCTTCAGGCGTTGAAGGATTCTCCTCTTTTGCCTCTGCTATCTGAGTACTCTCCACAAGTTCTTCCGGATCAGGCACCCCCATGCTCTCCTCCAGCATGGACAACCCCTGGGAGACATGGCTCGTCAGCGTGGAAACCCCCGCACTGGCGGTGCTCAGTAGGGAAGATCCCCAGCTGCCCCAGCCACCCCATCCCCCAACATCCTCTTTGTCCACCAATTTATCGAGAACCACCTTGGCCTCAGTTTTCTCCTCCACCCTCTTCACTTCCTCATCCCCGAAGCTCTCCCATCCATCTCCCGCACTCCCCACAGTACCCTGAAAGACCTCCTTAAAACTCTTATTGGACTTCAGCTCCTCAGGTACGTCATGGAAGTCAGGAGAATCCTTTCCCTTCTTCACCCAGGTGTTCATTCCTTGGCTCTCGCTCTGAAGTATCTTCGTCGCTTCGTCATCATCGACCTCCCAACACTCCTGGATCATCGGTGGCTCTTTACCAGCCTCGATGGCTCTTCTTCGTATGTCCTCCGGAGTAAAAATGTCCTCAGGAGGTGGTCGAGGCCTTTCGTCAAGTTTTTTCGCCCCCAATTTCTTGGCCCCCAGTCCCATCGGCTTCGTCGGCTTCTCCTTTCGTTGTTTCTCAGCTCTTTGCTGTCTTTTACCCGATGGAATCACATCGTCAGTCCCTTTCTCCTCGGGAACACCTCCAACTTCAGACAATTCCACTTTAGCTGATGAATCCAGGGCTGAATCACTCTTTTGGTCGCTGGTCTCATCGGCTTTATCACTTCTATCAAAAGCAGAAACGCTGTTCCCTTTAACGGAAGTTGTAGATTCCTTTGTCGTAGAGGTCTGCGATGGAGTCTGGCCTTTTTCTGCTGGTTTTTTGGTGCTGTTGGACCTCTCTGACTCTCTCAGCTCTTCAGACAAATTTTTCTCCACTTTAACAGCTGTTTCTGCTTCGTATTGGCCTGTGGGGATGCTGGACGTCCAGGATTTCTTCTCGGAGCCTGAATCACACTGGTCATCGTCACTGTCAGAGTCCACCACTGAGTTGAAACGTTGTGGGCTTCTCTGGGGTCTCGATGACCTCGAATTTTCCCGAAATTCTATCTCCTCGTCGGCACTCTCGAAGTCGTCGCTATCGGACGTTGCCATCGTTCTTTCAGGTGATTTGGCGACACTTTTGAGGGGGTTAGCCCACGGATATTACTAGGTCGTTCGTTCAGGAACGGTGGGGTGAGATTTTTGGGGAAATTGGTCCACAAATGGGGGGAGTTTAAGTGAATTTGGTGATTTTAATGAATTCCAACTGTTTTTTGTTTCACTTTGTCACATCTTCATTATGTTATGACGTACTTATGACAAACATTTGGATCACGTGGGGCAGACATTCTTCGTTGACTCCGGAGGTCGTCGTCGTGGCGTTTCGGTCTCATTGCGCATGCGCTGGGAGTCACCAGGTGCGGAAGGGGATTCAGTACTGAAGTGGTAAGCCGAGATGACCAATTTTTGACCATTGAACAGTTTTTGATGAATATCTCAAAATGTAGGGGAGATAGGGCAATTTTGATTGGGACCTTTTTTGTAGAGTGAACTCAGTGCTGCAATAAATGTTATAATAAAAAATTTGCTATCTCGCTTAGATTCGGAGATATAAGTAAAATTATCTCGTCTTACGACTTCTTTATGAACAGTAAAATTAATTTAATTGGAAATTCGTTCGTAATTAGTAGGATTAATTATATAATTAGGAAATTCTTGTGCTAAAGGAGAATTATAATATTATAATTGATATGTTATAATTTATCATCTATAATCATTCTCCAATTCTTTAGTAATATAATTGTTTAATATTTCTAAATAAATAAATACAAAGGTCTCACGAAAACTTTATTTTTCTCTTGCACAGCAAGATCTGCCACGATTTAAAAGATAATTTATATTCAATTTCTCTTCACCATATCTATTACATTTTAGTTCAACAATCAGAAGACTATGGTGAAATACCTCTCATTTGGAGCAATAACAACGGAACAAAATTTCAAAACAAATTAATTTTCGCTCCTTGCTGTGTCCTATTAGTTTGAGAAACTTTTGAAAAAGATAGAAAAAAATATAGACAATGCAAAATTCGAACGACATTTCGAGACGTCAATGATCCTGTGGGTATTCATTAAGGATCATAAAATTGTGAAAAGGAATATTGTGGCTTTTAAAATTTCATCTCAACATAGAGAGCCTCAGGGTTTATGACTCTTCAAGGTTTCAGTTGTGAAAAGTTTTGTTTAGTGTCGTTAGATGCACGTGAACGATTTTCGCTCGCATAAAACACCGATCATTATCCAATCAACAGTTCAGATATTATATTCGATCAATTTTAATCACTAATGAGTGGGGAATTAATCTAAACACTGAGAAAAAACATGTAATTTTCCAAATTAAATATTGTTCTCATGAGAATTTAGAGTGATTTTTGAAAATCGAATTGTCGAACATTTTGTGATTAAAAACAAAAATAGTAGTGGCAAAATTATATTTTGTTTGTGTGTGTTGAAGGGATTCCAGGAATCTCCCTCTGCAATCAATAAAATCGTTCGATAAATTTATTTCGATAAAGAACTTCTCCCTGAATTATTTTTGTCTGGAAGAATATAATCTTCCAGCGCTGAGTGGGCCCTTGTCTGAAAGGTTTTGGAGGTAATGGAGGGAATTCGGATGATAGGGAGCGAAATAAGACAGCTGGTGGTACGACAGGTGTTCGACTGTGAAGTTTCCATTGCATTCCAGTCGTCAAAAGCCCCAATGAAATCTTTGAGGATAATCGGCTTTGCCACCAGTTGCAGATGGTGGCTGGGATACCTGGCCTTGTGGGCCTGTCCTTGACCTCTGTCAATCTGCACTGGTCACTGGTGTCATTAAACGTTACGCCCAAAATGAAAACATAATGAGGGACAGGTATTCCCTCATTATGATATAGAATTAAGATATAGAATTAATTAAATAACATAGAGAAAAGTAATTTTTTATTGAGTTCGTTTCTGCAAAAAGATTTTGTTGTATTTTTATGGGAAAAAAATTTATTTTTTGAAATGTACTTTCTGATAATTGAACTCATCATCAAAAAAGTATAAATAGCAATGAGAATCAAGTGAAATTGACAATTAGTGGAAGAGGTCATCGGCATCGGACACGAGGCCAGTGAATAAACAACGATTACATGATACTCTCTCATCTCGTAATTTTATCGTTGGCGCGTTACGCATCAGCCATAACAATTACGTCAATCCCTGTCGACACTTTAGCTCTACCACGTGCTCCATCCATACATAAAAATGTTTAGTATATCATTATCGTATTAATTCTATAGTTCTATACATGATAAAAAAATGATTAAATTAAATTCGAATGATCATCTCGTATTTCAAAGTGTCAAAACAGAGTCTAAGTCTTCTGCGAATTTTCATCGGTACATGAGCCCGAGGTATTTCAGAATAGAAAGAATGGGCCATCTGGAATTTTATCGGGGTAGATTAATTGGAATAATCAAGACAGTTCTGCCAACTCGATCTACTCATTAAATTCTTGAATTTCTCATTCGACACATTTAGTCGTAAACAGACATGAAGAAATGGGAATGTTCATGGGTTGTATGGAAATAAATGTTGTCATTTAGGAAACTTTAATTAAAGGAGTAATTAATATTATTAATTGCGATTTTTTTGGTAATTTAGGGAAAGAATCGTCGCAATAATTATAATTTCAGAGATTTTCTTTAGAGATTAATGTACTGCTCAATTGAAAATTTTCAAGGAAAATTGTTCACGTAACGAAATAATTTTTATTAAGCAGTAAATAAATAGTAATAAACCTTTGGCGGACTTCTTGCGAAAGAGAAGATAATTTTTATTAAGAATGGGGAGAAGTATTTAATAAAAATTACTTTTTTATTCGAATTTTCCAAATTTCAAAAATATCTCGTCATGAATTTATGAAGAATTGCTAATTCCACAGACTTTTGCTCAAGCTCAGCAGATTAAAGCCGAGAATTTTGTTTAGTCAGCGACATTTAAATAAAGAGAACAGTTCCGGTAATCTAATCTACCCTTCATTTCCACGAGTTTCTATTCTTCTCGGATAATCAACAAACGACTTTTAGCAAAAACAATTCAAAAACTTCAAGTTGAATCCGTCAAGGAATTTTCATTTATAAATTTGTTGTCATTTTTTTCGCAGTAGAAATAGATGTGACAAAAAACGTTACCACCCCCTTTTTTTTAATGATGAAATTTCGTTCTCATGTACTATTGAGGAATCGAAAGATTGATGGCCACCCTGTGCAGAAAAAGTTCGGGAACTGTTCATTTACGTCTGACCTGGCCGAAAGGGAAAATGGTGCGTCCGGATCGCAAGTTCCGATCCGAAAAAATCCCAAAAAAATCCCCGCCACGCGCCACATTCCTCCCAAACGTCGGCTCTTCCTCGGCAGATGTCGTCAGATCGTCCACCCCCGTCCGTCCCTTCAGCGTGGATCCACCTGCGCTCGAAGCCACCTCCACAATTCCAAACTATCTATCACTCCCACCCCTACTACCCTGTCAATCGCAATTAATTCATTCCGGATGTTTCATTCGCCCCCAAAATGAGTTGACCTTCAGCCATCAATTTCCCAAATTATTTGGGAACTATTCAATATTTTAAAAACATTTTTGATGATTTGTTTGCCAACTCTACCTAATAAATTCGTAAAGTAAAATCGTAAAAATGTTTTCTAAAACATCTCCAAATTATTAAACATAATTAAAATGTATAATTAATTATCATTTGTCAAAACTATTTAAAATCAGTGCCTTTAACCAGTTCCCCACGAATAAAAAAAACTGCATGAAATTTCATATTTTTCCCACACGCACAACTTCTAATTTCAAATATTTTTCAATTCCACTCTATAAACGTCAACCAATAACGACCCCGCACATCCAAATTTTCATAATTTTCCAGTTGACTCCCCCAACCTATATCTACCTTTCAATCCACGAATTTTCCTCTACCCCCACGACCGGAGCACCAACAATTTCTAAATCACCCCCCATATTTACATTACACCCCATAAATACCACCCAATGAAGCCCACGACTATCAGAAGCGATTCCAAATCGAATCCCATCTACTTCCCGACTCATTATAAATCAAAATAAAGCACCAGTGAATTTCAATCTCCCGCCGTCGAGTGGCGCCCCCTTGAACCCCCCGTAAAACACGCGAAACTCGTAAAAGGGCAAAGGCTCCCCCTTCCCCTCACCCCTTCGGTTCGCGTCGCGCTGAATCGTCGTCATTCGTGCACAGCGGTCAGAGACACGAGAAACCGTCTTATACTGTCCCCACCGGTGCCACTGGGGGAGGGGGGATGGGGGAGGAGAAGGGGGGAGAGAGAAAACGTGACAGTGGAATACCGCCAAACGTCGCTGGTGTACGGCGTCAGTGGCGGGCGGTTGGGGGGGCAGGCGAGGGGAGGGGGGGGGTGGGGAAAATGGCCGCGCAAGTGAGAGATCGACGATGAAGAAGAAGGAGAAGCGAAGAGGCGACGATGTATTTTATCCACACAGTTGAAGAGCACCAGCAACAGTGTATTTTATTTCATACGAGTGGAATAGAGACAGAGTTAATAAACAACTTGTCGGTGAAAAAGAGAGGGAGTTAGTCCCCAACAAAGTTGGGAAAAGCCGATGTGAGTGAGAGGGGAGGCGCAGAGTTGAGAAAGAGCCTCACTCGCAACGGCATGAAACGTTCAGGCATGTCTCGAACTCCCGGCATGCTCGTTGCTGGTGAGTAGACACAAAATACTTGTCTGTGTCCGTTGTATTTTCACGGGACTTTTCCTCGTTCTTGTGCCACACCGCGATTAATAAATAATTTTTTTTTTTTTTTCGACAAAATTAAACAGGTGGAGATGTGGAAACGAGATGAGGACTCGGTTCTGTTGTTTTTTCTGTGATTCAACGGTTTTGTGATTTGTTCTGTGCTCGTGAAAATACGGAGGACGTCGTTAATTGGGGTGAATACCGTGGGACATGAGTGATTTTTTTTTGGTTTGAGATTCAGCTGAGTGAGTGTTTATGAGATCACTTCACAAGACAACAACAGGTACCAGGAATTTGGAAATTTCATCGAGTGACAGTGATTTATCAGTTTTTCAACGAGGTTAGCCGCTGTAGTTTGGCCATCTTTCGATTGAATACGACTGCTTTTAGTTACCTCGGTGTTGTAAACAATCGACGACGATTGCTGGATGTTTTGGGAAGAGTTAATCACTCACTCGTTGATAAATGAAAGGATAAAACTTGAGAATTTATTCAGTTCTGGGGAATGGATAAACAGGTTGTGGTGAAGTGAGTGATTTTTGTTATTTTTTTTTTTATTTGCTGGATATATCCTGACGAGTGGTTTCAGTGAAGAAATACATCGATTGCTGTTCATTACGGGAATTCGTTGGATTATTGGAAGGTGCATTTTTAATTGATACGTTCGATTGAAAGTTTGTGAGATCTGGAGATTTATATATATATTTTTTTTATGATCAGTGCCTGGGTCGTGTCCAGTGATATTTATATACATCTTAAAAAACTGGTAACAGACACGCATCTTCTGCTGCTCCCCTCTCCCACCCCTCCTGCCGCCCTCTCTTCCCATTACCTCCCTCCCCCCCCCTACCTCTTTCCCCTGTTGACTTCTTCTCCCGGCAATGTTAACGGTGGAATTCCGCTCTAGAGGAATCTGAAGGCGGGGACTCTGACGTCACTCCGCTCATGATAATGAGGTAGGTATTCATGATGGCGGAGTAGCAAGAGTGGAATTAAGATGATTTTTGAGAATTTTTTTGATTTTTTGAAGTTGAGAATTTCCACTCTTGCTACTTCGGTTTTTATTAGTTAACATTTCTAAATTAATAGTTCAGCTTTTATCTGATGATATGACTGAGTTTGTCGGTGGTCTCATTACAAAATACATTGACAGATAAAATGATATCTGTCAAAGAGAAGGGAATTTTGATCGAACTGTCGTTTGATTGGGAGTTTGAGAATTTCGATATTTTATTTTTTGACATTGAGAATATTTTACTTTGATTTAATTTTGATACTTCAGTTTTTATTCGTTTGCATTATCGGATAAATATTTTAGCTTTGGTCTGATGATGTGAGGGAATTGTTGGTTCTCTCACTCCAAAGTACACTGACAGAATTCAATTTGTTTAGTGAGGTGAATTTTAGTGGTAATCAACAGTCGATTTGTTGTTAATTCTCAAGTAATGATTTTGTAGGTATTTCGACAGTCAATCTCGGTTGCTATTTATTTATATTTTTAGATGAGGAGTTCAGAGGTTGTTTAGTAATTAGTTGGTTTGGATGAGAGTATTATAATGAATTCCCTAAATAATAGCCTTTTCTCTATAAATAAATGATTAAGTTATTAATTACTGTTTGACATATTAACAATAATACAATAACTTACGATTCAAATTTCCGATTGATAATGAATTAAGTGTTTAATAACACAGAAATTTAATTTTCCAATTTGACAATTAGTCGAGTAATTGCCATTTTTTTTCACAGAATAGTTCGAAAATGGAATAATAATTAATAATTTGGTTGAAGGCCTTTGGGGTAATGGGCAGTTGAAAATTCTCGCGAGAACGTCCAACAAATTTCGTTATAAATAAAATTGATAGAATCAGTAATTCGTGTTTAATGTCAGATTTGATTTATTTGGAATTGATTAACGTGTACAATTATTTTTTCGAGAGAAATACATTAATAGAAATAAT
This sequence comes from Diachasmimorpha longicaudata, assembly GCF_034640455.1. Taxonomy (NCBI): domain Eukaryota; kingdom Metazoa; phylum Arthropoda; class Insecta; order Hymenoptera; family Braconidae; genus Diachasmimorpha; species Diachasmimorpha longicaudata. The sequence goes on from NC_087240.1 coordinate 3,436,065, forward strand.
GAACTCTGTCAGTGTGAGAGACTAAGTTTTCTTGGGAGTTTTAGAATGTCAGATTCAGTGGATTGGATTTTGGACGACAAATAACTCAGGAATTCAAAGAGTCAATAGGATTAATTGACAAGTTAAAGACTCCGGGAATGATGATGATAGTTAAATATTTACTCATGTCGAGAAATAAAGATAAAAGTCAGAAGTCTGTTGTGAGGTGGAGAGAACACAAGATGATTTCAAAAATATACGATTGTTTCATTGACGATATTTGAGACTAAGAAATTTAGGGAAAAATATCAAGAAATTTTTTTATGGCTCTTGAAATTCCCTAGATTTCACCAGAGATTTTCTCTTGTATATCCAGATATATTTTGGATATAATCAGACCATTGGTTTGGGGAGAAAAATAAGTTAAAGTATTTCCTGCTCATTGTTAATGTCTCTGGAATTAGGAAAGTTGGAGAGAAATTTCAGATCATTCGTGGGCTATGGAATTGTTGATAAAAAAAAGGGTTTTGATATTTCTGCTGCGATTATAGTTCGTTAGATTCCCTCGAAACCATCAAATAGCGTCTTCTTATCAGGGAAAATGAATTGATGAATCCAATTAGATGATTTCATTCATTCCACTTGGCTGAAAGTGTTGAGTTTAATTTTTTGGATCAAGTGAAATTATCTACTGGAAGATATATCTATTTGCAAAATTATAACCACATTTCTGACGACAGAAATCTGAGTCAATAGATAGTTTCGAATAGGGTCAGCAGGGCAATGTCTGGAAAATTGTCATGAAATATTGCTCAATTATCAAAATTAAATTTATACTGATTACTTAATCTTTCAATAATATTTGTCATGCACAGTCATGTGATCACCATTTTTTTTCCATCAATATTTAATAAATAAAACAAATCAGTAGCGGAGTGATAAAACGAGATAAGTCACCTTTGACTATTAATCAGTTTTTTATGAGTTTTTCAGAATCTATGGGAGGGACCGAAATTTTCATTATGACCTTTTTCGTGGAGCGAAATGAGTTCTATAAAAAATGTAGTTACAAAAAATTCGCTATCTCCCTTAGATTCGGCGATATTGTTCAATAAGTGGACTGAGAGATAAGTCAATTTATCTCGGTTTACCATGTCGTTACTGAAATATTGCTGGGGCGTTAAGAAATCAGACGTTTGAGCTGCATTCAACTGTTTGGATCTAATAATTTATTCTGTCAAAACTTCAGACAGGACTTCATTGAGAACTTTATTTATTTATCTCTCCACGTGTCTACCCTCTGTCCAAAACTGTCGCTTATGATGACAAGAAATAGTTTAGATGATGCCATGAAGTTAATACATTCCTTAAAAAAATTTCTTTTACCCCAGTTCCTCTCACTCAATTGACTTTACAAATCTGACACTTGAAAACAATTGACCTTTACAATATATTTGAATGCCCTTAAGGAAATTCTGGCCAAAAATATTTCAACAACAATAAAAAATAAAAATATTTTCCGTGAGTTCTCCCCCACTTCACAATAGAATAATTGAAAAACAATTTTTTTTAATCGATAAAAAGCATGGTCACAAATAGAACTGATTGATTGATGATATTTTCGTATTAAAATGTATCTCAATGTCTCATTTTTTTTTGCACTGAATCTAGAGCGCACTGAAATATGCCAAGGAGACGGAATGGGGAGATACCACTTCCGGACGGGTGGGACGTCGCCCAGGATTTTGACGGAAAGACGTACTTCATCGATCATAACACACGGAAAACCACCTGGATCGATCCTAGAGACAGGTGAGAATGCTTTAACATCACGTACTCCAAGACAAGTTATTTTTTACTTGTCGTTTTTTCTCCCCCCTTTTTTTTATTTTTTTTTCCTTCTCTCTTTTTTGGTTTGTTGCATTTTTCTTGCAATTACGTTAGTCATCTCTCGAATGCACATGCAAGTACTCGTCTCTGGTTGTCCGTTTTACACACTCCTCTCGCCTCTCTTGGCTGCTGGACTTCTGCACGCACACAAAGTCAGGCCAATCGTTCGCCGCGCCCGCATTCCAGTCACCAGGGACGGAGTGCACTTTTGCACGTGCCCCTGACGTTTGATTTGTTGTTTATATTGCGGATAGACACGAGAAAATGTGATAAATTGACGATATTTTATAGTTTTTTTTGTATCTCAATTTTTTCCCATTTTCGGCCGATTTTTTCACGTTTTCAAGGGATAATTTGGGATTTGAGGTGTTTTTTCGGGTAATTTTATTCTGAAGAATATGCAAATGGTATTGAAATATTGATTGATATGTCAGACATCATGTTTTACTGTTTTTATGGAGGTCTAGGTCACGATTGTACCGCAAGCCCTTGGAGGAAGAATCTTTTATCGAATTTCATTCGTTTTAATGGTTTCGATGGTTTTTTTAAATACTTAGACACGCGAAAAAAAGCCGGAGATTTTTTTTCTGTATTTAATATCTATCTGGAACGATTTTTGTATATTTACAAAAATAGTGATGGCCCGACGATTTTTGTTTGTCCAATTGAAAGTATAAAATCCTTTCGAGACGAAAATTTCAGTAGATTTTGTTTAGCTGTCAAAATTTTCGATTGAATGAACGTTTTTGTGACAATAATTTATTTTATCATTAAAAAAATCGACATGAAACTACTGGAGCCCAATTCGGAATATTAATTACTGTTTCTCAATTTGCTAGAAATGATAACGTGAATCCTGACAGGAGCGATCGTTTATCGATATCAAAACCTTAAGAAAATATCGGAAAATTGTCGGATCTTTTATTTTGTCAATGAAATTTTATTTCATTTCTTTTCAAACTCGGAAATGAGTAATAGCAGTGGCAAAACATCAGAATATAATTTTTTTAGCTACCGAAATTTCCAACAGGAAATGATTCTTTATATTTTCACCTCAGGCCAAACCATTACCGAGATAATTCCACACTTAGCAAGATGAAAAAAAATTGACATGACGTTTTATCGTATCGCTACCGAACCTTTATGATTTTATTATGATTACGACGCACTTTTTTCAGGGGATCAATTCATTCAAACCTTCAAAAATCGTTGCGACATTAATGATAAAATAATCTCTTTGCATATTCTCCTTGAAATAAAAAAAAATGGCAGGAAAAACAAGCCTCAAGTATCTTGAGAATGCGAACGTCACGAAACCGAGCGTTTACTTTCACTCTGGCGTTTTTTTTTTTTAAATTCAGACGTTACCTAAAATGCTATGAATTCAGTAGCGGAGTGATAGAGTCGACTTATCTCCCAGTGAAATTTTCGAGAAAATATCTCTGCGTTCAAGAAAGAACAGAAACATTTTTTGAGAATTTTTTTAAAAAAGCGGAATAGCTTTTCCACGAAAATGTTTGTCATCTTCTTTTGAAATTCCGGGAGAAATGGGGGGGAATTCATTGTTTAAGACATCTGATAAAACGGATAAACGTGACATTTTTCGGTCGTCACGTGATGTTGAATGAAAAAAAAAACATCGTGAGGATATTCTTTAAATTTGGTTATTTTGAATAACTTGACAGTTCATTAACATAATTTTTCACCCGGAGATTGTCATTGTTTACTGACTGTGGCCGTTGGTAAATGACCTTTGAAACATTTCCGGCGATATTTAAAAGTATATTTTATTGTATCATTTGATTTGGAATTGTCTAGCGGAGTGGGAAACGAGACTTACGTTAATTACGGTCATTAGTAGTCTCGTAAGAGCCAATCATTTTCGAGAGAAAGGTCAAGATTTCTTTTATAGCTGAGAAACTTCCTGGTGCGGAGGGGAATTTATAATATAAAATATAACCATTAAGGGAAGGGATAATTTTCCGGAAGTTATGATTTATTTTATTGTGTTTCGTCATTTTTGGGGGAATTTTCAAGGGAAATTTACGCTACCGCCCCTTTTATTTTCCTGGTCACTTTCGTAGTCGGTAAATGAACTTGAGTCACGAGATTTTATACATAACCAAAGAATAATGAACAATTTATTGACAACAACAGAGCGACTTATCGAACAAAGTTACCATCACATTTTTTACATTAAAATATATTTTGTTTTTTTTTTTGTTTTTACATTGAAACATTTTTAATTTGAGAATATAAAACTTCCGAATAAATTCACTCATCTAGTCTTGCTTTAGAGAATTATATTTTAATTATGAATGAATCATCATCTGTGAAATAAGTCCACAATTTCTTAACAGATATTGTTCTTTTCTTCGAGTGAGACATAATTTTATTGTCACTTTTGAGTCACGAGTTTTCTTAAAAAAAATTTTTTCTCAATGTAGTGGTTTCCGAGAAAACATTCATTGTTGCGGACATTCTCCACCAAAAATCGCTCCAATAATTCCCCCTCAATTCACTCATTATCTACACGATCTTATCATCAACGAAAATTGGATTTAGTGGAATTATTCTAAAAATCTACATTATTTTCCTGCTCCGGAATCCACTGCCTTCAGATGATAAAAGACTACTGAGAAAATTAGTCACAAAGAACATTCCTGAAAATTCCCAAGAATCTTGATGACCTAATCAACAGACAAATCTTAGAATGACTGACAAAAATTATTTCACACAGCTGAAAAATTTATTAAAACACTAATTTTCTCGTCACAATTCCAGCTGTAATGAGTGGAGGAGATAATTTCACATTAACCGAACAAGTTTCTATAATTCCTTCTTTTACTCCTTCAAACCAGAATTTTTGTTCGAACGTTTGACCTTAAATTTAAGAAGAACTATCAAAGCCCACTAAAACGTCCGTGACATATTTTTTATGTCGTTTTTTTTTTATCGCAAAAAAACTCGTTTGATCAAGGCTGCACAGTGTGTACTCTGAAATAGCGAAAAAAGAATACGATAAAAAAGGCATTTGTGGATAACCGGAAATCCGGTGATTCTGGCCGTGCTATGAATATTTGAAATATTTGGAATTTCGCTGGTACCTATTGTAGTCATGAAAAACTCGACAGGAAGTGACAACAAACGTTGAACAGGGTACTCTGTATTTTTTGAGAAATCCACGTGGCTTCAGTTTTATTCTTTCGAGATTTTTTATTTCTTTTTTTTTTTCTTCTTAATTTCTTCATTCTCTTATCGCCTTTGGTGGAGAAATCTTGAGGCTTCCTCATCTCACTGGTGCGTTTGACTCGACTCTCACCGCATCCCACACAACCGAAAAATCATTAATTTCTGGATTTTTTTTCTCTCGCCTGTCGGACACATTTGACTTTTCTTCGTGATGCGCATACGAAACAAGTGATTGCACAATTATTATTATTTTTATGGAGGGGTTTGAGGTAAACAGAGAAGTCTTGAAAGTATTTCCATTATTATTAGAATTGATCGGCAGAAGATTCAATTTTTTGAAATATTTTTATGTGTTTTCATGTAAATGTTCATCAAATTTGCGAATTATTGTCTGAAGCGTTTGAATTTACAAAAATTAGTCTTTTGTTACCTATTAAAATAATTCTGTGCTGAAGATTTTGAAAACAGGAGAATTATGAATAACGACTAGTTTGCAAACATCTCTTAACCGAAAAAAAACAATAAAAAAATGTAGTTCTTCTCATTCTTTGCGTACAAAATATTGGCGAAACTCGGGATTTTATTGGGAAATATCAGTAGCTCGGTAATTATGAAATCGACTGGAGAGTGGTGAAATGTCACGAATTTTTTTCGAATTCTTTTCCAAATATTTTTCTTCAGATTTCTCGAAACCCTTTCGCTCTCGTTTAAAAATATTCGCGAAAAAAAAATTACAAGAGATCACTAAGCGTTTCATAAACAGTCTGTTATCATCTGGGATCTAGTCGTCTGTATAATTATGAAAAAATTTTCGTTATTGTTCCCAGCGTTCACGTAATTTTTCCCAAACGATGAAAAATCCAATTAACACCAATCGGTACCGTAAATTTTCCGGAAAAATTTCTCACCGTGTAAACATTAATTATGACGAGGAAGGAGTTAATTAAATTTGTCCGTCCATGAGAATACAGACAACTCCCATTTTATCATTTTCGTAAAACGTAATGTACGTTAATTCAGTCACTTACAAAATAATTGCACGAAATTGGGGACAATTAAATTCGGCATTTTATTCCAAACTTTTTTTGTTTCTCGTTTTTCCACACCGAGTTTCACCCCACTGATTAAATACGTAGAAGGGGAAGGACTGATGGTTGATTATAATCATTCCAACGTTTTTTTTTTTTTTTTATTTTTTCGTCGAATGGTATTTCGTGTCGCAGTGGAATTCCGAATGAGAAATTCAAAGATGAACCTGCTCATTCGATGGCCCCGAGTGTATGAGTGTGGGGGCTGGGTTCTTGTGGTATCTTGAAAAAACTTTCTCCTGACCAGGTGCGAATGCACAGGAAATTTCTGTATGTTCTTTATTACTTCGCCAAAATATCCCAATATTTTTATCACTTTGAAACCGACAAATATAATCAATAAGAATGAAAACAATTACCACATCGTTAGAAAGATAATTATAATCATTGGAAATGTCTTCGCTTATCGTTTGATATATTGCCTCTACTAAAAAAGAGAAACTCCCACCGAAAAATTAGCATTAAAATTGAAAAGGATTAAAAAATCTTTACGATTCAGCAAAATCTGTCAAGTTTATCGAATCATAAATTTTTTTTCTCTGAAGGAACAGACCTGGGGGATCGGTAAGAATCTCATTCGATTCTTTAACCAAATTCTAACACGGCCCTGAATTTTTCGAAAATCAAGGAATAGCACTTGAATTGAAAATCATGTAAATTTTATGCTATTTTGGAGTAACACGAGATCACCTTTGACTATTGGCAAGTTTTTTATGAATATCACAGAATCTATCGGAGATAGAGAAATTTTCATTAGAACCTTTTTTGTGGGGCTAATCGAGTTCTACAATAAATGTAATAACAACAATTTGGCTATCTCCCTTAAATTCGAAGATATTGTTAAAAAACTGAACTGAGACATATTCTCTATAATCCCCTAATTTTTCGGTGATTTTCATTGAATTCTCCCTAAAAAAATTCTCTCTAAGGATTTTATTTCCTTAGAAATTTGTCTATTCTCATCGTTACACCCACATCACAATTTGCACACATATGCCCTCATTACGTCACAAAACACAGGTAAATCCCCATGCCAGTCTCCGATATTTGCATTCGTGGAAACGTGACCTCAGTTCTCAGAAATGTCCGTTAGTTCCCCCTTAAAAATAGTCCGAGGGGGTCTTACATAGGAGAGGTAGAGGGGGTCCACTAAAAAATAAACGAATAGAATGAAAAAGAAAAAAAAAACTATTGAAAAGGACAAGAAAGGTACGCAAGTCCCCGAATATTTCTCTCTCCCTTTCTCACTCGTTTTTCCCATCCTCCCTCTCCTCACATTTCTCTCCCTTTTTTTCCTCTTGAATATATTTTTTTCCCCCCCCACTATAACTTTTTTTTTCCTTTTCTCTACACCTTTGCTAAAGGCAAGAAGCCTCGAATCGCCTTTTGTTGACCAATTTGTGAGCCGTCAAGCGATGGCGATCTTTTAGAGGATGGAAAAATGATTTACGACTCGAAGCGTAACGGCTACCGTTCGAAAGGATTAGAGTCCTCCGAGAGTGGGTGGCCCACTCTTCTCAAACTTGTTGCGTTAGAATTTAATGATAAAAATCCGTTGACCTCAACCTAGAATTAATTCTCTGCGACGCGATCATTACTTGAGTTTTATGGCAATTTATTTTTTCCTGTCGAAGACCTCATTTTTATTCACATCCACTCATTTCTCATTAAATGAATTGAAGGATTTTTTTTTTCCTAAAATTTGATCAAAATAATTCATGAAACCAACAGAATATTCCTTCGAAATGGTTTAGGGTGCGTAAAGTGAGGGTTTTACGCACTCGATGTACAAAACCAATCACTTTAACCCACTACCACAGAATTTCGAACAGGAAATTCGATGGATATAGCATATGATACAAGAATTTACGTTTTAAAAGGGTTTAGGGTGTGTAAAGTACTCATTTTACGCACTCTGTGCCTCAAAGTGAATCGTAAAGTTCACTTTGCCCCCAACAATCAATATATTTTTAACAATATTCATTACAAAATTTTGCAATAATTTTTTTTTTAGTCAAGTTTATTTTTTTTTGAGGCTTTAATCCTTTTCGATGCCCTTTTAGTAACAAAGGGACGTATGGCAAAGTGTAATTCACCAAGAATTTCATTCCTGCAATGTCTCTACGCCTCTGCGAGTAGTGAACAACCCTTGATATATTATTACAAAGATAATAATAATTACAGTAGAGAAATATGAAATAAAACGACGATACTGAAACTCCCGGAGGGCCATAAGTACCGATGTTTAACGCACGATGGTCACGTAGTTGATGAGCCATTACACATACGGTTATTACTATGTAAGACGGGTACACCAGTAGGTTATATGCTCGCAATAATTAAGGATAATCATGGATGCGTTTTAATTCTAAACTATGTAGAATCTCTACCAGGGCATAGCCTCTCCCATCCTCACTAATATTTTTCATTTCCTTATTCTTTTACTGTCGGCATTAAATTTTGTTTTGAGGAGTCAGGGACTTTGGTGGTTTGTTTGTATTTTAATTTGACCTCCGTGTGACCGACGGTGATTAATTAATTTGCCATTTCAAAATTCATTATTTTCAATCGCAGTAAATTTATTTATGTTCTGATTTTGATTAGAAATTGATTTCTTGTCTAGAAAATGTTTCCAAAGAGTTGGAATTATTTCAATCATTTATTTATCAATTAACAGTGAAGGTTGAAAAATGTTGAGCACAATAATTAGTTTATAAAAAGTTTGCTGCAATCGAATCGGCAAATATACCTAAATAATTTTAATTTTTTTTATGAAAAACTTATTTGTAATTAATTTTCTCTATCTGTGGGTGGTAATATCGGTCCATATTTCAATCAATTGACATTCCTCATAACGAGAACCAACAAATGGGGAGGAAAAATCATTCTTCATTACCTAAAAATAATTTCAGGAATTTCGGTCTACTTTGATCGTTCGAAAAAAAAAACGAAAGATGGGGAAAAAAATAATTGCTAGGGGAGGCTGGAGACCTTTCTCTAATTTGGGTCACCGTGAAGTACGTTGGTATGCGTTTTGGAATGCGTTACGCATCCGAAAAGAATTAAAGTTGAACACACGAGTTTTGACCATTGGAATTTTTTCTTAAATAACTGTCGGCGTTTTATCAAAGGGAATTTCTACTGAAAAAAAATTGGTGTTAAATTTGCCCTGAATTTACGACAGTTTGGGGAGGGATTTTCTAATTGTTGGTCGCGGTGGTACCATAATGGCCGCGACTAGATCGATTTCGGTGCGAAATTAAGGGAAAACGAAGGACGACTTTAATTGTGAGAATTTTTGGGAATTCAGGAAATTGTTAGATATTTTTTGGAGCTCAGGAATTCGCACGTAATAATTTAATTTTATTTATGTATTTCTATAATTTCTATATTTTTATAATCTCTTTCATTTGCAAATGTGTTTGTCGTATGAGGAGGTCAGGCAGACCTCCAAGGTCACCTTAATTCGTTTTTTTGTATTTGAAAATTTGGGCAGCCCCAGAGGATGAGGTAATAAACTAGAGATTATCCTTCGGGTCATTTATAATTCCATCGTAGCGAAAAATTCTCGATAAATGATGTACCAGGTCCGTAATCTGCTCGTCAACTTTCAGTAAAAATGACCGAGCAATTACGTCCTTTTTCAGTAAATTTTCAGGAAAAAGTCCAGAACGTTCAGGAGAAATTATGGAAAGTGCAGTAAAAAAAATCCTCAACTCTTCCATAATTTTGACAAATAGATTTTCTGGATAATTTCCATCGCTTCCAAATCGAATGAAATATTTCAGTTTCTTTATGTCTCCAACGAGAAAAAAAAATGATTAAACCCGGGAAAAATATTTCACTTCCTTATGCGGACGGGTTAAATAGATTCATCCGACAGATGGTGCACGATTCGATCTTCTCTTGGGTTTGATGGTCGGGGACCTACCTCGTTTCAGTAAGAGGTGGACGGATATCTCGTTTTTTTTTTTTTTTCTCGTTGAAAAAGGAAAGATGGCAATGGTGTCTACCATTTCTTATTTCTTTGGAGACTTACGCACGTGCACATGCGCACAAACGATCGTACCATCTCCCTGTACTCATTTTCAAATGCCTCTTCCTTGCAACCGGTATATAATGTATGTAACCGACCACTCTGAACTGCCTAAAAATAGATCCTGCCGGCTTTTAAGTGCATTCCCCGCAGAGGAGATGCAACCGAGCGAGCCGAGGGTTGCCCTCGGGGACACATACATTTTTCGTACTTGACTTAATTCGTTGTTTCCTCTTATTAATTTTTTCCTTTTACTCCGTTTGTACCCCCACTCCCCCCTTCCCCCTTTCGCTTCTTGTTCATTGATAGTCGACGCTATTTCATTGGCGACGATTTATCATCGACTCGTCATTTTTTTTGCTGGGGAAATTTTGGGGAAATAATTTTTCCGGGGAAAGTGATTACGAAAAGAAAAAGTGAGGAAATATTCAGGAAAAAATAGAGAGATCGATTTCAAATTTTTCTGGAAGAATTTATATAAAAAGTATGGAATGCGCTCCGAAATTACGAATTTTTATTTAATATTTCGTTAAATATTGCAGGGGAAATTTGTTCGGCTGTTGTTATTGACAAAATTTTTTTCTAGACTGAGAATTTGAGAAAAATGACAGATAGAAATAATCAAATATTTCCAACAAAAATTTATTCTTTCCTGATTTTTTAATAATTTTGGAGGTCCAGTGCAACTCGGAGTATTTTTTTTTCAAACTTGATTTTCATAATTGTTATTGACATTTGACATTTTAAAGTTGTGGAATAATTTTTTTAATCGTCCGTGTCCGTATAGTCAAGTTGAATCCATCGGAGTGAATGAAAGTCTAGACTCAATTCGGTGAATTAATTGCCGAAGCTTTCATTCACTCCGCGAATCGCTAATCCCGCAATTTCCGTGAATCGCGAGAAATTCGCATACGCAAACTGAAATCTCTTCGGCGAATTCCCATTAAATAATTCGTAGTTGTCAAATCCCTCAACTACGCGCGTGAGTTTCTCCGAAAATTCCGTCTCTATTTTTAATTTCAAAGCGCACAAATACCCCACCGAGTTTTGGCGTCGATACAGCCCAAAAGAATGTGTACGCACTATAAACACTCGAGTGACTGCCTCTCTATAGCTGTCCATAAACCCGGGGGTTAAGAAAAATGGTTTTTCTTTAATTAAAAAAAATGGTTTTTCTTTAATTAAAAAAATGGTTTTTCTTTAATTAAAAAAAACGTCGCATCAAATATTCAGTCGACATTTTTTTTTAATTTTTACGGTAAATAGTGTTAAAAAAAGGAGCGGCAAACTGATCACTATCTCATTCAGACTGTCCTTTTGAACTTAAAATAGAAATTTTTGAAATTCGGATAGTTTTTCACGTCTTTACATGTCACGTTATGGATTATAATTTTTAGAAGTCAACAATTCGCCAGTTTTTCAAATAAAAATTGTTCGCGATAAAATTCTCATCATCGAAAACACCAAAAAACTAAATCGCACGAAAAGAAAAATTCTTTAATTCTTATGCTGTGATTTGTCAGCCAAAACGTTCAGCGTAAGCGTCAGCGTAAACTGAAAAAGTCCGTAACTGATTCCGTTAAATAAAAAAAAATTCTCTTCATGCGATTGACCGTTTCGTTAGCGAGGACTAATCGCAGAAAATTCGTAAATTTAAATAATGAAAAATATTAAGTGGTAAATATGTGGTTATATTTTAGCTGTTCATATGCAATACCATCAGTCAAGTGACGCTATTTGCTGTCAAAATATTGTGATTTAATCCGTGACGTTGTATAGAGTATAAACTTTTTACAGTGACTGTCGCGCGAAAACCTTAAATAAGAAAATTTTTTTATCCACGCGGACGTTTTTAGACTGTCTTTGGTATGCACTGGATTTTTCCTAAACGCAGATGGCAACCAGTTGGTCTTCACATCCCACCGTCACATTCTCCTTTCTGCCAACTTCACGAAATACTTACACATACCACTATCACCATTTATTTTCAGTGCAAAGTGCACGCATTCGCATTCCAAGATATTCCAAAAACGGAATCACGAGAATGGAATTAAATTCCTGAATATATTTCTCATTTAATTTATTTTTTATTAATTCACTGGAGGGGGATTCTTTTTTATTCTCTTTGTGGAATATTCAGCGATACTCAATGCACATTACCATGAATTTCATGAGAATTTGCGACAGGAGTGCGTTCAACGTTCCATTAAATCGCACGTGCGCGAGAAAAAGATAAATTCTTCTCTTTCTCGCGGTTAAAAAGAAAATTTTCTTTTTGTTATTCTCATCCTCTCCGCAAGTTTGTATTTACCCGCACGCGATATAGTCTCCAATGCGGGGGCCATGACACGAATTATACGCCGAGGGGCCTCAGGAATCTTCCCAAACTTGGATATATCTGAGACATTCCCCCTTCGGTGATGACTAGCCACATTAATTCGTATGAAAGCCGATAAAAATTTTTGGGAACTGCAAAAATTAATTTCTATGGTCTCGAAATATTTGTGAACCTCCAACTTCTGTGAGGGAAGAAACAGTCAATAAAAATTTGGTATTTTTTTGGTAATTTTGGGGGGAAATGTGATTAAGGGTGTTGCAGTGTAGAATATTTACTCGACAGTTTTTGGTCAAATTTTTATGGTAAATAGGTCAATTAAGCAGCTGCAAAATCATCATTTTTGTGTGACAATTCTCTGTTTTGAACTGAATATAGAAATTTTCCAAATTTGGGGAATTTATCACGCGGTTAAATGGAGCTGAAGGGTTAGAATTTAAAAAAACAACGAATCGATAGTTTTGGGAATAAAAATGTTTTGGAACAGATTTTTTTCCCGCGTAGAAACTTTTTACATCCCTTTAAGGCAAATTTTACGGAACTAACGGAATATTTTCTGAGGGTTTTGTATTTTTATTTGAATTTTCCCTTAAAGTAGCTCAACCCTAACATCGGTTTGTTCCCAAACGTTGGGTTATTTCTTACCGAGGATCGAAAAAATCCTCGATATTTTTACATCCCGCCTCCAAAATTCAGCTTTCAACCCTCAACTCAAACGAAAATACTGATTTTCCCATAAGACACCATATGAATTCCCAAATTTTCAATGTTTATTCCAAAAACCAAAGATATTGAAATCGCTAAAAAAATTCCCATTCATAATATCATAGATTTTCCCCAAAATTAAAATTAATTAATTAATTAATTAATGCAGGAAATTTGTACAGGAAATTAATTAATTAAAATTTTCTGTACTTTTCTCTAATCAATTGCATAATCGCTAATCTGCGATAAATTTCTTAGCTTCAAAAAAACATTTCTCTCCCTACGAACGAACCCCATCCAATCCCAACTTAAAAGATTATCAGCTCCCGTTCTATTTCTCTTCTAACATCACAGTCCAATCGATTCGAATCTTCGAAATTCCCAGTGACGTCAATTATCTGCGAACAGCCAAGCGTCTACGTTGCACCTCGCACGTAACCCTTTTCGCATGCGTCAAGAGCCGGCGACTAGCGATAAAACGATATAAAAAAAATAAATAAATAAATAAGTCTCTAGAGGGAGACGAGTAGATAGCGTTGAGTGCCCTTGGGACAGAGCCAGCCTCAGGTAGCCACCGTTGTCGGTGACACCCACGCTTTTTCAAGCCGATAATTTCTCACAAATGCGCGTAATAACTCAAACACGTAGAATTTAGCCCACGTAAGTGGCCCGATACAGGTAAAATACTTGTTTAGCCAGTGGCATTAGTCGTAGAATTCACCTGACGGTGAAACTCACCAGTTGGAAGGCCGGAATTGAAACCATTATTACCAAAGAAAAAAAAAATACCACCACTACCACCACCACCTCACCCCACTTCACCCCACCTCACCCCACCCCACCCCCCACTGCATTCTCTTCTACTTTATTTGTAAGGAGACTAGGCCAGTGTAAATTCACCATCTGAGTTATTCATTTTGATTGTTGCAAAGCGCAGACCGTGAGGCTGTGATATACGACAAGGCGCCGAGTCACTGCCGACAGTACGCCCACGGGACACACTTGAAACGCAGGTTAATTTACCCCCCGACATTAGACCGGAATGAATTTAAAATGACCCGACGAATTTTCCACCGATTTAAGTCGATTATTTTCTCTTCATAATATGGAGTGAGAAAATTATTTAGGTCAAATATTTATTTTGTTGAGAGAAGTATTTATTGTTTAAAAAACGTATTCCTTTGGATGGGGAGTTTTCAGAAGAGGGTAATTAGTTTTTGATGATGACGATCTTGTTGCTCTTGACTGTGATCATATTCCATAGAAATTTAAATGAAATTTCTTGATAGTTTTTCATTTTTGTATATTTTTGGAGGAGAAAAATTTCGAGGAATTTTTTAATGCTCATAATTATTAACGATTTAATTTATTATTATTATTATTATTATTGAAAGAATAACTACTTCTGGGAAGTAAATGAATATTTGGCAAAAAACTTCGTTTTCTCATTTTTGACTTGAATTCCGTAATTTTTTAAATTAATTGTAAAATGATCTTGAAAAGAATGACTTTTTGTCTCGCTGTGATTCATAAAACTGTATCGATCTTTATCTTTGTCATTTGGCTCGAGCGGATATCGATGATAGCGAGGTGTCAATTCATAACTCATGTCAAATATTGTTGTATCTTTGCGGAATCTTTCAGGGTGAGTGAGAGGTGTCAATCTGAGGGAAGCGATTTTTAGAATTTTCAGTGTCACAATGTACGGACAGCAATATTCACATATAATACCACAAGTGGTTCAAAATTATCGAATATTTCCCGATAGATTCGTTGCAAACAAATGAAGGAGTCAAGTTTTTCAGGCTAAAAAATCACGAGTGCGAAGCACGAGTGATTTTTCCTGAAAAACTTGACGACTTCATTTGTATGCAGGGAACCTAGAGGGAAATATTCTATAATTTTGAAGCTCGAGTGGTATTCAGGGGATTATTTTTCCTATCCAAATTTCGGCCAAGAGAATTGTGCCATGACATGAAAAGAGGTTTATTTGGTTAAGTGTCGTTTGTTTACCAAAATATTCAAAAAATTATCGCTGATATTCGAGGTAGGCTATACAAAATATCAACAAATGGTGCAATTCTATTGGCTGAAATTTGGGTGGGAAAAATAATCAGTAAAAATTACGAACTCACAGTTTACGAAATCACCGATTACGAAATCGAATGGAAAATTTTACGTCACGATATCGCAATTTTTCCCAGACGATTCAGATAAAAATTCCGAGACAGTTTCGTTAAATTTCCTACAACAATACAATTTTTATTAAATATTTCTCTCTCTGTGGAATGAAATCACATGAAATCATGTGATTTCATCGATTGCAAGGGATTTACTGAAATCGTTGAGAATTATCACATCGTTATCACTCCAGTGATGTGGAATTTTACATTGAAACCAATTAAAAAAATTAATAAAAAATTGCTGGTCATTTAAGAAGTCGATAATAATTTTTGTTTTGACTTTGGTTGACTTCAAATCAATGATTTTCACTGTCAAAATCATAATTACATCAGAAGTGATTCATTCAACCGGTTGAGCCAATAATTTCGCTGATTTTTTATGAACTTTCCAATTGTCTCAGTGATTGATCGATTTTTTTGTTCTCAAAAAATTATTCTCCCATGATTGTCTTCAAATTACTATGAATCATCGGTTACCTTAATTGGGAAGAGAATATCTGCAGTGAATCATCCTGTCGATATATAAAATAAACGTCAATTACATTCCATATTTTTTTTGTTCGACTCCAGTACATTTTTCCTTCATGATTCACTGCAATTGTTCTCTTATTCAATCATTAATTCTGAAAAAAAACGTCAGTATCAGAATACTGGGTCAGTAGTAGTCGAGTGAATGTGACCGTTTCGTGGGCATGAATGCAGGCAAACTAGTTTCCTAGTAGATAATGGTCAAAGCAACTTGTTAATTCATGCTATTCATTTAGTATGTGAAGGGAGAGGAAAACTTGTACATTATCAGATGTTGAAAAAAAAACATATATTGCAGAATGTATTAAACTTCAGATTAGCTGATCGATACATGAGATTGGACATTTGGTTCAATGACTGTCACCTGAAAAAATCATAAGAAATTCGGATAAATAAAACCACAAATTAAATGGTGAAAGGGTTTTTCGTGTATTCTCGATACATTATCTTCGAGATATCTCGATAATCGGGAGTTTTATCGAAAAATGTGTCGGAATGTTTTTCACGGGAAATTTTATGATCTATAAAAAAGGTCTGATGACATTTATTGATAAATCGTGTTTTCTAGTAAATATTCAGGAAATAACTTGAGAACTTCTTTTTGGGGGGATCGGATTGGAGGAATCAATTAAAATCTATCTGCTAATTATATTCAGATTTTTTTGATTAACAATTTTTATAGCCTCAGTTTTTAGGTGAATGTTCTACAGATCTCTGATATTTCGAGACGAATCGACCTCGAAATATGTTAGCCAATGTGTTGGATCTAGATCAATTGGTAAATGTTGGAATCTAGTAGGTCAAACATTAAAAATGCCAAATCCATTTTTCATAGTTTATCAATTTTTTAAAATAAAATATCTCCTACTAGATCTTTACGAATCACTCACCTCCAGAGATCTGTTGTTCCCCTCTAAAAATTCATTGCTCTACCAAACCCTCCATCATTCAATAAATCCCCTAAATAATTTGGAACTATCTCTACAACACAAGTGACTATAAATTATCCCACTAAATTCCCACTGAATATTCACTGGACCATTATCATTAAATTTTCAATTAATTCATCCAAAATTAACCTCAATAATCCACATCATTCAACATATTCCCATGACATTATTTTCCAAATCTCCAACTCTTCAAGACACCCATCAACCCACCTATCAATTCCAATCAACAATTACAAACACATAAGTAATAAAAAAAAAACAATTCTCATAATTTCAAAATACGTTCGTGGTAAAAATAATTCATTGAAGCATTAACAAATGCAATGTGACAATTGTCCCTCCATTGTGACCGATTTTCACCCACAATAATGCAGTTGGCTCCCTCCAGTTTTAGAGCGGCAAAGGAATGAAGGCCCCGAAGAGAGGTACTTTTACAAAAGTTACAGGGGCTCCTGGGGAGGGGGGAGGGGGCGGGGGGGGGGGGAGGAGGAGGAGGTGCTGGTGGAAGAGGGGATTACAAACACGGAACGGTATGAAATGTTCCAAGCGATGCTGGTATCACCGGGCTGGTATGCAAGGGTTTCACTCGCATTCCTGTGATGCCTGCTCGCGCCTCCACCACCACCACCACCATCACCATCACCACCACTGCTGTTTCTCTCCCACGGGCACAAAGACCGACGTAAAAGTAGGTGCACAGCGAAGTGTATACTAAATTCACTGCACATATATACGCTTGTTATTGAGGAAAGAGGTGGTGGGGGGGGAGGGGGGTTGCCCCCCTTTTGAAGCGTTGGAATTATTCGAAGGAAAAGGCATGAGAGCAATTGTCCATATGGCAGGATATACACATAAGTTGTTTATTTATTTATTTATTTATTTTTTTCTCACAGGTGGGTTTTGGCCTTTCTGGGGTAGATGCTGTCAGTAATTTTTTTTTGAGGGGGTGGGGGTGTTACTCGGTCATTTGGAAATGTTTTTTAAGTTAGTGTGAGGCTGTCAGTGGGGCTGGCACTTGATAATTGACGTGTATAGTGAAGAGATAACTATATATTTTGCAGTGTAATTATTCTCTGTATTTTCTGTTTTTTTGTTTCAAAAAAAAGGTCAATCGATTTAATTTTATTTGCTGAATTCAATGATGCGGATTATACTATGAACGGTTTTTATTTGAAAAATTATCGGCTCGTTGATTTTAAATACGTGAAAAGCTCCCCAAATTTCCCAAATTCTACCTCAAGTTCAAAACAGTCGATCTTAAAGATAAATTGATGATTTTGCAGTTTTTTTTAACTATTCCCCCAAAAAATTTAAACAAAACCTGTTGTATAAATGTTTTACATGACAATAACCTTAAGACACATTTGACGAAATTATTAGGATTTTTTTTTACAGTATTTCATTAATTTATTAAATATTTCTCTTCGTGCAGGTGTGAAATAAAATTGAACTCTTTTTTTATTCCACTTCTCCCTGAAACTATCGATCACTATCTCCCTCAGACAATACATAACGAGAAATTTATTAATGGCAGTATCGATTGTCTCCCAGTTCTGTTATCGTCATTAAGTTGAGTAAAATGTCCCTCAACAGTTTGCCCTTTGTCTCTATGACTTCTTATCGATTAATCACTGATAGTCGATAGTATTTGTCGCAAAGTCGTGCTTTTAAAAATAGTAAATTGCCAATGGCGCTTGCGTCACGCTTTCGGAATGTTGGGGTCACGAGTGTATTGGTTATTACGAGAGCCGAGTAAACGTAAACACCAATGACTCTACTCACAAGTTTCAAAATATGTGTGTGTACGTTACTCGCGAGGTGACGCTTATCTGGGTAGAGGGGGAAATTACGAGTGACGATTGTCCGTTTGTAAACTAAGATGATGACTACGGGAGACTTTTAATGAGTGGAAGAAATGAATTTTGTGTGCACGTGACGTATGACGTTTTTTAAGGGGTTATGCCCGTTCATAGGTCAGACAAAATCTTTTATTTTTTATTTTTTGTGAAGTGGTTTTTTTGCGGAGGTGAGGACCTCCGCAAGGTGTCGTGAACGGGAAGATATTTCTAATTCAAATTATTTGATGGGTTAATACAGGTAATGATTGCTGGAATAGTCAAAATTTTGATTTTTGCCAAAATGGCGATTTCCCAGAAAAAAAATTTTTTTTCGAGGAAATGTACATTTTAAAATGCCTTAAAAAATCGAAATTATTGTCAGAAACCTTATCCCTTCGGTCATTACCTCCCAGAACTCCCTAAAAAAATCATATGAAAATTTCTAACGATTGATCCAGTAAATTTTCATTTGAAAGACTATTCTCATATTGATTTTTAAAAAATTCTAATTCATGACCCTCCATGACAATTCTTTTCCCTTAAACACGTCAAAAATTACCAAAATTTCTATCTTAACTTTACAACTGTCAATCTCAAACAGAAACTAATCATCTTGTATCCAAATTTTCGAATTATTCATCCTACAAATTAAAAAAAAATCGCGAGTTAATGTTTTACACAGCAAAAATCTGAATATTTCCTCACTTTTTTGTCGAGTTAATTTTTTTATTGTAACATTGCGACTTAATTCACACAAGAAAAAAAATGGAGGATTTATTCCAATACTAATACAGCACTAATACACCATTGTTATTCGCTAATAATTCCCGGTGTTTAATTTTCCTAGAAATTTTTTTTTTTACAATGGTTAATTTACAAAACTCTCGGCTAAACACCGCACAGATTATTGTGTAAGAGGCATTGCTCAGTGGTGCCAAGGGGGTGGGGGTGTAAGACGGAATAATTCGTTGTAATGCTCATTTCTCTGAGAATTCAACCGAGAATAATGAGTCACTTGAAATCGCAAGGCTAATTCAACTCGAAGGTCAATCTCTCGCTTACTTTCAATGAATGAATATTCCTCGCTTGACTCGCAATATATATTTTTTTCATTTGTAATTTCTTCACTTGTTATTTTGTTTTGCTCGCATTTTTTAATCATTATTTATGATGATAAATGTAGGAGAGGGTAGGCTCGTTTAATTTGAAAAAGTAATTGAAAAAAAATAAATGGCTCGTATATCTTCGGGGGCGATGACAAGAGGAGAGATTGCAACTATACTATACAGTGAGTGGGTGGGGGTAACTTGAGCTGTTGTTCATTTTCAACAGATTGAGTTCACTGAAAAATCGCCTTAATATACATTAGAGCAATATTTCATATTGAAGTTATTGGGGTTACTAATTGTGAAATATATCATCGAAATTATCGATTTGTTGGTACATGAAACGTAAATATTAATCATTTTGGGTGATTTTTTTTAGTCGGGGGGAGGTTTCTACCAACATTGGAACTATTTTCCGATTGAACTGAGTTTTTGATTTTATCGCAGATAACGTGCGGCAGGAAATAGTCAATTATAAATTAATTTAATTCATCACCAATTTACCAGCAAAGGGGTAAAACGAGAGCAGTGACCGCATCACTCAATAAAGTTTTTCAGTAATATTTCCAAATCTAAGAGAGATAGGAAGATTTTTGTCATAACATTTTTTGTGGGATTTCATTTTCTCCATAAAAAAGGTAATAACAAAAATTTTCCAATTGTCCCTAGATTCCGAGATATTCACCAAAAACGGTCCGGACTTATCTCGTTGTACCACTTCGCTAGTGAATTTCGCTAGATAATTTAGCAGATTTTATTCTGTCGCATAGATTTGTCATTGAACTTTTCATTCAGGACTTCTGACTCGTGAACAACATTTCCTTTTAATTTCTCCTTATCTTCATTATTCATTGTTATATCAATTTATGGGAATTTTTCGTTAAATTTTACGGGAGAAAAATCACGGAAAATTGAATGTAACAGGTGTGAGAATAATTATAATTATCAGTTTGTTTTATTTTATCTCAATCATTAGAATAATTTTGTATTAACCTCGGATAGACGGTGTAAGGGGCCCCGGGCACGCTTCTTGCGTAATTGGGCACGGCCCGCGTCCGATTTTACGTAAGAGCGCGCGCGCATCCCCGCATTCCACAACCACTCAGCGATTTTTTTTTTATTTTCTTTCAACAAATTTGTTTCTCTTTTCATTTTTCTTTCCAACATTTTATCACAATTATTCTCCCTTCGAGCTGTGTTTTCACTTCTCGCATTTATGAATAACATGTCATATTAATTTGAGAATTAGTATGAACTCGTGGGAAATGATATTTTCCAGGCTTTTGTTTGGTTGAACTCTCGGCTATTTCCAAGTTTTTTTTTATCGCTCAATTTATGAGGTTGTAAAATCACCATGGGTTATCTCCTCGTGCTTTCTAAACAATTTTTTTACTCAGTTTTTGCAAATCCCTGCGGTCACAGTGTGAAAGTAACTCTTGGCATTAAATTTTATCTGCTTTGATTTTTTTTTTTATTCAATAATGTTGGGTATGAATTCTTGAATGAAGGTGTAAGTTGAAGATATTAGAGATTGATTATTAGACGTAGAAAATCAAGGGATTTTATCGTTCGGGGAACATTCTCGATAGACGCCATGTTGGCCAAGGTTTTCCATGGTTTTTCTTGGTCACCAGGAGAATTAATTGATATTTTTAATCTTTTGGAAGCCATTGAACCAAAGTCTAGACACTAAATATTAGAAAATGTTAGAAAAATCATTCTCTTATGAAATTTGATTGATGAACATCATGTCGTCCAAGGTTTTCCATGGTTCCCCCATGGCAAACATGTAAATATTCGAATAGGCCAACCTAATACCCGAAATAATATCCATCCACTTCCCCCAAATTATCTCAAATGTGTCATTTCCATTCGTCGAAATTTCGACAGGGGAAATCGAGGGGGAAATAATCAACTTTTAACAATTAATTTCCATCTGACAAAACACGATATCCAGTGATAAACAAACCAGCCTTCCCCTCCGAAGCTCTTTTTCCCCTTTTTCGGAAAACTTTTGTTTCCCTTTTTTGTCTCACGCTGCGATTACGTGGAATTTTGTTAACCCTCGTCTTGGCCAGGAGACCATGATGTCAGGGGACGAGTATTTTACAGACTGAAATTCAGCCACGAAGAATGAGATGATCCAAGATGTTATTCTCCGAATTCTTTAGCCTCTGATACAACAGCGATATGACGGCTTTTTTAAGCCTTAAAAACTCACCCATGAGTTAAAGAAATAAATATAACATACAAAGACACAACATGAAGAGATTGTAGATTTGCGGGGATTTGTTTGGGGCAATTTCGATGCAGTGAATTAGCCGTGAGTTAACTCGACTCTTGTGGTTGTGGTTCGTGGAGCGGCTTAACCTTGGCATACCATTGCGCGCGACATAACGCAGATTCAGCATTTTCATTTTTTTTTTATTCTTTCTCGCCTGCCCAACAGTCAAATATTTTTCATCGTTTTTATCTCTAGAAATCATTTCTTTTTCTTGAGAAAAAATATGAGATTAAAAAAATTCACAAGTGTGACATCAATCATCGACTTGGATGAATGATTATCATCTTCAGGTGGCTCATTCACCTGTGAAATTCCCACCTTTTTTTTTTCGATTCTATTCATTCGAGGCATTGAAGGATGTTCTGCTGTCATCGAATCATCGGGCGCCTTCAACATTTTTTTAAGCAATCAATTAAGAGCAGAAGCTGAAGATCGGAGACCCCTCGGGGATTCTTCGGGGAAACATTGTAGATCACAAACACATTCTTTAATCGCGTAATTAATTAACTGATCACGTGTTCAACATTAAAATTCATAAATTGATGGTAATGATAGGGATGATGATGACTTAGGGTTCGATTTTTTCCCATAAAATTACCCTTCATCCCACTTTTCCCTCTCACACCCCAATTTCCATCTAAAATCCCCTTTCGTCCACAATTTCCACCCCTACAATAGCCTTCGGTTCACCTGGAAATTCCTCATTTCAAGCTACACATTCCAAAAGATATATTTTCATCCACATCTCAACAAAAAAAAAACATTTTTCAGTATGAAAATACCATAAACCTCCCACCCCCTCATCTCCTCCCCCATAACTTCTCACCATCTTCCCTACATTCTTCCTGACTCACAACTCAAATATTTTTTTTTGTTCCTCAAAAATTTACGATTCTCCTATTCAAATTTTCGTACACACACACACACAACACACATACACACGCACACGAATGAAATATATTCTCCAAATTTATTGAACGTTATCATTTACCGAGCGTAAATCGCAGTTACACATTGAAGAATGTAAATGCCTCTTAAATTCATGTATACATGTTAAATGTGTGCTGAAGGGGGAGAAAATCTTATATTCATACGTATACATATTTCCCCTCACCCTCCCCCTAGCTCCTCCTCCTCCTCCCCCCCCCCGTCTTAAACCACTGCGGAAACGAAGGTTTCCCATCCGACAACCTCGCATTCCATTCTCCCGCCATCAGCAAATAATAACGCCCGATGCGCGCCGATGGCTTATCACGACCGAGGAACACACTCCAGTAACCCCCCACCACTTTTACCCTTCATCGTGAAAACGTGCAAACACTACACGCTTCTTCTATTCCAAGGAATCAATTTTTTTTCCGACTAGCGAATGAAAGATTGTGATGAGAAGAGAGACGATCGCCAAAATGGTTCGAAATGTCAACTTGGCCGATACCCTACCGCGTGAATACATTCGAGGATTATCCGTTCGTAGATTAGTTGAACATTTATATGTTATAAGTTACGGATATGACGTAGATTTAGTAGGAGATGATGGGTTGCCAACGGTAGGCCGGGGATGAGCCGACATTGGGTAACGCTGGCCCAATGTCGGCCACTTTCTGATGAAAATTGAATTGAAGTTCGTATTTGTCAAATGGCGGGTTAAAATTTTTTTTTGAATTTTATTTTGAATCACTGCATCATAATTTTTAATTTATTTGTTGAATAATTTTTGTCTGACTTAACATTGACTTGAAGTTGGCCACTTAGCAATTTTTATCGATTGTTTTGTATGTATATATAATTAATATCGATTTATGGAGGTGGATAATAGTAAATATTCGTGTGATAAAGTCTGTCGCAGAAATGGTGACAGAAAAACGTTGAATGGTTTTTTTTTTGGGAGAATTTCCGTCATTTTTTTCTATTAAGGAACATTTTTTGTATGCGCACTCGAGCGTGTGTAGGTGGGATAGAAACGGATGAACGAGTTGTACATAACGTGTATATGCGTGAAAGAAACAACGTTTCGTTCACGCTCGACAGATAGGATTGGAATTATAAATAGATCGACGATTGTAGTTGAGTGCATCCAAAGGCTAAAGAGCATTCTTTGAATATTTTTCTCATGTTTTTCTTACTTATTTTTGTTTCGAAACTCAAGATGTTTAACGCAAGGAAGCGGAGAGATTGAGGTTGAGATATAAATTTGAGTTTTTAGGTGATAATTGGTGGGTTTGGGGGGGTTTTGAAAATTTTCGATTGAAGCGGAAAATTTTATGGTTCGTTACACTGGGAGAAGAAGTTGAGTCGGATTTTTTGAATTTTTAAACTGGAAAGTTTTGAAGCCTCAGAGGGACATTTGGATTTTTGATGCAATGAAGTTGGCTGATACGATAATTTATTTTTCTATCGAATGAAAATGTTGTAATTGTGCAAATTCAGGTTTTTGATTTTTTTTAAATATTTTGAGTTATTATGATGCAGAAAGTCTGTATTTACATTTTTTACAATTATTGAACTTTTTTGATAATCAGGTTTCACGGTAATTAAAAAAAATCTTCGGTTATTACTCTTTCCAATATAATAAACTGCTCTGGGAGTTCTGTACAGGTCTGACACGTAGAGGTGATGACACTATAGTAGAAGCCGATAAGTAATTGACTTTTTACGACCACTTTTTAATTCGATTAAGATATAATAGGCACAAATTATTCTAATCATAATTTGATTAATAATGCTGATAATTTATTGAGTAACGGTTAAAAAGTGGATTTTAGAAAAAAGAAAATCTAATTTTTTCGATCACATTTGCTTCGGTCAATCAAATTTCCAAAATCCCTTTAAATCCCTCACAAGAATATTTAATAGGAACACAATTATACGTTTTCCCATAGTGAAAATGTTTCATTGTTATAAAAATTTGACCAATAAAAAAATAATTCGATCATTCAAAAATCACTTGTCGAAAATTTCAAATCTGTTGTTTTTAGAAAAATTGGAAAAAAGGTCAAACAAGAAATTGGGCGCCCATCGGCTCCAAGAAATTGGCGGCCCTTCGCCCCCAATTTCTTGTTGAATATTTTCCGTAATTTTGCAACTCATTGCAATTCATTTATTAGATAATTTCAGTCTCAAAAATCCTCTGAATTTGCTGTTATTACAGATTTACGAAGCCACAGACGTTCGCGGACTGCATTGGAAATGAGTTGCCCCTCGGCTGGGAGGAGGCATACGACAAACACGTGGGCGCTTACTACATCAATCATGTCAACCGTAAGTAGACAGTCTACATTTTCGTATCAAGACCAATTGTGTCACTTTTACATCGATTCCTGTTTAATGTCACAATACTGTTTTCGTAACTTTAACATTAAATTACTGACTAGAAATTCCTCGTATTTATGATGATTTCGTATCTGTACTCGTGAACCCTAACGAGTGATTATCCAGTCGATAAATTCACTAGTCATTTTTTGTTTGTCTGATTAGGTTTGACACGTGTTTGGAAATTAAACTCTTTCATAGTTTCCCATTCCATTGATTTGGAGATCAGGAATATTCAAATAATCCTGAATTATTAATTTATCGAATTAGCTGTGATGTGATGATTCCGGATGTTCATTAATATTTTGTTAATTTTGTGCTACAGAGACTACTCAGCTTGAGGATCCCCGTCAAGAATGGAGGGCCATACAAGAGGCCATGCTCAGGGATTACCTGCAAACCGCACAGGACGTCCTCGAGGTGAGTCAGAAATTAAATAAATTTTCATCATTTTTGGCCTGAAAATTTCTAAAAAATTCTCTGACCGTTTAATATCACTCATCACGTGATTGTTTATCAAGCCACAACGTAAATGTAATTATAATGGAACGAGTGGTTGCTCGCCTTCGACTTCATCGCACCATAAAATTCAATAATTTGAATATCAATCGAAATATCATCGGTTTAAAATGCAATTGGACGGATATTATATCATTTATAGTAAATTTGAAATGATTCGGAATTATGCAATCGGAGCTGATAGCCTATGAGATCATATGAGGTCAGCAATTATTGGGTCAGATTATCCGTAATGAAAATATAGTTTTTTATCGTTATTTAATGGCTCCTGCGGTTTCTATAAATTTTAAAACGATTCACAACACTCGAAAAAACGTTCGATAATTGATCATCAAAGTTCGTGAGCCATTAAATAATTAAAAAATGCAAAGACGTTATATTTTTTCGGGTCAATCACATCAATAATTTGTCGGGAAAATCAAATGAAAGTGGACTTTGAAAAGAGCGTTGCACGTTTTGATAAAATATTGCGGAATAATTTATAATCGCGTTTGTCCAAAAAATTCGGAATTTTTTTGGGCGACATATACTATAATCCCAACAGCGACATAAATATTACAGTGGGTCCTACCATGCGGGTCATGTTTAACGGGGCCTTCCTCCAGTTTATTTCTCTCTTGGATGGGGCCACTCACGAATTTGTATTTAACTTTTGACTTCCTGTCTGTGCATCAAAACTGTTGGGGGCATTCCGAAAAGAGATGAACGCGAATTGTGGGCGTCAATCAGTGATTCCGTCTCAGTCATGTGAGCATTAACTCTAAACTAGGGGCCGTTTAACATTGTTCATAAACAGAAATTGGAAGTTGAGATGTCAGCAGACTAGAAAAGTCCATGAGTCATTCCCAATAAGGCCCAACTACCCATCCAAGAACAAGTGAAAATTAAAATTGAATTTCGCCAGTTTATTGATCATTTTTTAAGAATATCTCGAAATCTATTGACAATAGACAAATTTTTGTTATGACCTTTTTCATGGAGTGAAATGAGTACTACAATAAATGTAGTAACACAAATTTTGCTATCTCTCTTAGATTCGGAGATATTGATGAAATAGTCGACGCTGAGATAAGTCAACTTATCTCGTTTCACCTCCCTCTTAATGAAAAACGAATATAATTGTGAAAATGAGGTATCGTCTAGTCCCGATGTTTCTAGATAATTTAGTGTATTACTGTTTAACAAAAAAATGCAAACAGAACTGCCTCCGGACCAATTGATGACCAATTTAAAAATCATGAATGAATCATCTCCAAATTTACTGCCCGTCTCTAGGGTATCGTACGTTGCGTAATGAGTCAACTTGGCAATTAATTAATTATCTCTTCAATAACGGACTCCCAGACTAAGTCTCCTAATATTCATTCTAACCCCACCAAATCTTCGCGTAAATCATTCAATGCAGTAACAAAAGGATAAAACGAGATAACTTGACTTATCTCTGAATCGTCTTTTATGAGCAATAACTCTGAATCTACGAGAGATAGGACAATTTCCATCAGGACATCTCTTGTAGCACTCAATTCACTCTACAAAAATGGTCCTCATAAAAATTTTCTTAACCTACATTTTCCCAATTTTTTACCTCCCCTAGACTCCGAAATATTCATCAAAAACTGGTCAAAAGTGATTTATCTCGTTCTACCACTTCGCTATTGATTTCTCCAATCAGATAAAAAAAAAGTCAACACTCATGTCATCCGCTCTATTTTCCCCTCGTATAATAATCGCAAAATTCCATAAAGATTCTCCGAGAAAATTCCTTTGTTAAGTTCTCCCAAAGTCCCCATATCTCGTAAAAAACCGCACTAAAAACCTTAAAGCATACAGAAACAGGAAGTGGCCCTGGCGTGGGAAATGATTGTATTTCCGGTGGCATTAGGCGCCCAACAGCACATAATTTCTTTCTTTTCCATTTCCTACTCATTCCCCAGTTTGTCTTACCCACCCAAGGAATAAACTAAATCCAACAGTGCTATACCTACATCAGCACAACCTTTACATTTTGACGTATCGTGAAATTTTTCAAATTCCTAAACACACACACACATACACAATCAACCCAACTGGCAGTTAATTTACAGCCCCAGCAAATGCTATCCTCTGGTATTATAAATTTTTACGCCAAATTTTCGAAGACATCAAAGACAATTTTTCACTAAAATTTCATTCCCTTGAAATTTAATATTTTTCATTTACCTCTAATGATTTTTGAAAAAGCCAATTCAATTACAAATACCATAAAGGCCGTATAATTTATCCTGATCGTAAATAATTTGTGTCTATTCGTTTAACTACTTGTCTAATGGTACTTTTATTGTGCCAGCATTAACACGCCTTGGTAACACACACAATCTCCATCCTATCATTTATCAAAATTTAAAACTCACCCACGCAATTTCCTCATCATTTTTCTACGTTTAAATATTTTCCGTTATGAAATTTGTCAGTGAGAAATTACATCTTTGAGGTATTTTTATTCAATGATTGTTGTACTCAGCTTGACTTGAATTAATTGATATTAATGATCGATATTAGTGATAGGTATCGAAGTTTTATTCGAGTTGACAGCGAGGGGTTTTATGTAACTATGATTAATGGACCACATTCACGTGATTGCACATGACCTTGGAAGGAAGAACTTCGGCGTAAGGTCAGCAGGTTGATTTCTGGATTATTTTGGGGTCCGTTGAATGTTGCCAATATTATGAAATGAAAATTCCAGTGATAATTGTTTTTCAATATTATCAACATGAGATCAAAGTTTGTGAGGGTCAAAATGAAGGTTGGAAGGGTCCAGTTTAATTCCATGGGTCAGTTGAAGGTCACAGGGTGCAGATTAAGGGCTAGAGAGAGGGTCTGGGGCTCGGGTGAGACTGTATCGATCGAGTAAAGGGTCAGAATGGTTCGGATTAAGGGCATAATGGGGTCACGGGGCACCGTAACCTCCGGGGAAAGGGGGTGGGTCAAATGCAATCCGATATCCGGAAAGGTCAATTTAATCATCGACTTCATTCAAGACCACATTCAGCTCATGCCTCAGTGTAATAATTTCGCCTGCACTAGGTACGATTTTTCAATCAATTCATTAAAGTTGAAAATTTATCGACTGGAGATTATAGGACTGTTTTATTAAGTTTAATTAAACGAGTCCCAGGAAGAAGTAATTGGTATTCACCGTAAGATTGTGTTTATTTGATATTGATTCATGCAATACTTGCTCAGGTATGCAATACTTGTTCTGAAAAAAAAAAGAATTTTATTTTATCAAAATCAACTTGTAATGACACTAAATAATTCGTACGACTGACAGACAATTTCGTTTCGATTTTAATTTCAAATCACACTTTCATCAGATTTTTATGCTAATTTATTAACAGTTAACGTTGATTCTATGAATATCATCTCCTATATTCATCTCATTAAACTTCATAAATTCTAAACATTAGTATAATCATTCCCGCTAAATGTAATTTGTCTGGCCTATTTTGAATATCTTCAAAATTCGGAGAATTTACTTTTATAGACAATTTTTTTTAATTGCCTCACTCAATGATCCAGGATCCCCTTTGATTCAAATTATTCATACCATAAAAACAAAATCCCACAAGAAACGATTAAATATTTCAATGATAAATTTAGAAAGTACAGAATTCTCATAAATTCGATGAGACAAGAATTATTAATTGGAATGGAAAACGGAATTCAGCGAGTGCTTTTCACGCAGTTCAATACACATATTATATACGAGGCAGTGGTATATATATATTCCGAGTAACGTGTGTATGTTCAGTTGGGCGGGGGGGGAGGGGGGGGGCTAAGGCGTGTGGCACGGCGCGGGGGCTTGCATTCCGATGCAAATGGCCTCCCCACTATTCACATACACTGGCCCCGTCCTCCGTGTAGCATCCGAGGGGGGTTAGCCCCCTCCCCCTACTCTTCTCTGCTCGATGGAGCTGGTGGGGGGGTTTCTCGCTCGGCGATCCCCTCCTTCCCCCCCATCCTTCTTTCTATCTGTCTCTGTTTCTCTCTCTTGTGCCACGACCGATGGCCAGCGCTCTCGACAGGCCTCGAAATCCGGTATACGGAGTGCGAGGTACAGTCGATTTATAAATGATGATGACTTTTTTTTGGAGTTTATGAGCGGTATCGAGAGTATAAACCTTTTCATTCTGAAAGTCTTGTAGAAATACATATTCTATTGAATTGAATTTTTTTTTTTGGGGAACATAATGATTCTGATAGACTCGGAAAACAATTTTTGAGTGCGATTGAAATTTTAAGAGAGATCGATAATGACAGATTGATTTATCGATTCAAAGACGACAGAAATATGATTCGATCACATGGGGGGGGGGTAAATCTATCATATGTTTCATCACATTTAATTGGTTATTTGAATGTATCGACGAAATGTGAAGCGAAAATTTGACGAAATTGTTAGGAATTTTTTTCGAGTGTTTTGTTATTTTTATTGAAATTTTCTGGAAAAAATAACGATATTGGACATTTAATTTTTGTACTCATTTCCTCAATCGGTAATTAAACTTTTGTATGTTGATATAATTCTATATAACGCGCGTACAACAATGTAAAGTTTCAATTATCTCAATTTGATCCTCATGAATTTTAAAATTTCCTAAGATTCCCAACAATTTTTCCAGTACTTGATCTCACTCCCCTCCAATTGCTTTTGTTTAATGTTCCCTTCGCACATTTCCACGCGTAAAAACCACTTCACCTCATGAAAAAAAAAAAAAAAGAAAAACACCAGCACTGAGGGAGGGGGAGAGGGGGTATGGGTGGGGGGAGGAGGAGACCCTAGCACTCGTTTTCATTCCAATATGGAATCGTTGACCCGAGTAGTTGCACCGGCTGTGAGAAAAAGGGGGATATCTACTTCGTATATATCTCGACTCCGCGATCGTTTTGCACGCCGGGAAAACGCAAAATGGCTGGCGGGGAATCCAGCCCATGCTGCGTGCAGCTATGCCAGACGAGGTCAACATTTCTCCTAAAAAAATCAATCGCGATTATTCATTTGTAGGGCTGCAGACGATCGAAGACAAGACAATATTATCTGAAGTCTAGTTGTGGTTTTTAATTTTTTTTAATGAAAATGGTCGGGGGGGTGGTCGTGGTCTAGTGTCATTTTCTCGAAGGAAAATTGAAATGTCAGTCTCGTATCGATATCGTTCTGGTGGGATTGATCTGAGTCAAGTTAGAAATGATTTTAGCCAAAAAGTATTCGGGATGGTTTGATTGATTTTGAATTTTTTTATTTTCACATTTTTATCGTTTTGGATTTTTACATTTTGTTTCCATCCCCTGGGTGTCTTCATCCTGCACCTTCTGCGTAGCAATTTTTTGGTGATCACCCAATTATTATTATTATATAATTATTATAGTGAAGGGGGATTGTCAGGTAGAATATTTTTTGAAGGAAAAAACGTTCTTTGATATATTTTTTTTATTGAAATTTGCATGGGGAGTGATGTGGGGGAGGAAGTCGGTTCTGATGATTTTTGGAATAAGTAATTAGTATCAGAAAATCAATAATCACTCGAT
This sequence comes from Diachasmimorpha longicaudata, assembly GCF_034640455.1. Lineage (NCBI taxonomy): Eukaryota > Metazoa > Arthropoda > Insecta > Hymenoptera > Braconidae > Diachasmimorpha > Diachasmimorpha longicaudata. The sequence continues at coordinate 3,467,575 of NC_087240.1, forward strand.
TCTGGAGCCATTTGTCATTCGGGTTTGGTCAGTTGTATTATTTTTGTTTAGAATGACTTTTTAGCGCTCTATTTGAGCAAGTTCAACAGCTCCAATTGGCTTGTACACAAGTGTACGGAGCAATCAGTACATTACATCTGTTCAACTGTTGCTCAACATGAGGCCGGTAAGAGTGGGATGTGAACGAGCGAATGCCCAGGTATATGCTCTTCCTATTTGCAGAGTGTCGTCTCTCGTTTCCCGTTTAGCCTCTGTCCTCGATCTCATTGAGGTTGGTCAGTCATCGTGGGGTGGTCTTGCCTTCTTACTTCAATTCTACCATAGAATTGTCCTACCCGGAGAGACAAATACACCATAAAAATTACGTATCTCATCCGTAATTCGAGAGCGAAGTGTCACACCAGAAATTTTACCGCAATTGTCACCGAATTTTTCCGGTAATTTTCCTCTGAATCGTCAGAGAATAATTGCGATTCTGTTTTATAAAATTCGTTTCCCCAATTTCTAAGTGAAAGTTGAGGAAAATTGAACCGAAGTGCAGATTTTTTTCGAGCTTTCCTCCATTTATACCTGAATTTTTGGGAAAAACTATCACTACAAACTTGAGCTGCGTAATTTTCATGGAATATTTCCCTCCCCCCAAACCCCACATTCCACTACTCACCAATAATTCAAGACCTTTTAAAATCATTGCTCTCGATAATTTTTCAAACAAAAAAAATCTTTAAAAATTCCAAGTCACTTTAATTGGACATTATCGTTAAATTCAGCCAATCGTTCAATACATCCTCCACCACTTTGAATTCACTCTCAAGGGTAAAAATAAATTGGCAATCAACATTCCTACCGTATCTCTACCGTGAATACGTACTATACTCAGTGTCATATCTCACTGTCTGCATATAACTCTTTTTCTTTTTTCACAAATGACCTCTTCCTCACTCTCATCGTTTGAATAGCCACCTTGGTTTGTCCCAAAAATGTCAAACAGCGGCCAAAGATTCGTGGAATCTTGGCAGCATAAATCCTACGTGAAGATCAACGAGCCTCTGTGATGCTTTTTCGAAAGGTGAGAGGTGATTGAAAGCATTTCTCGATTTTATTTGGAAGTTTGTCAACTTAATTTTCCTGGCTCGAGGCCTCACCACATTTTAATCAATTTTACTCATGATATCATTTCCAAAAAATCAGATCAACTATTTTGTATGCATTCCATACCAAATTCCTCTAAAAAAAAAAAAAAAATAATAATAATAATAATAATAATAATCTACACTTGATTGCAATTGCATATTCCCTGGGCCCTAATCAACAAATATTTCCCTACTAATGTAAGTCCCTTTCGTTGATATTTTTCATATACACAATTGAGTGTGGGCCGTTTCGCCGAGGATATAGGGCCCAATGACTCGGCATGACGGAGCGAAGGCCTGCCACGAGAGATTGGAATGTCTCCCGTCCACCTCTTTCTTTTCATTCCCTTCGTGCCTCACTTCATTCTTTCTCACTCTCTCCAACATCTACTCCGGGGACCTCTTTGTCTATTCTCACACCGGTCGTACTCTCCCCCCTCTCTCTCTCTCTTCGACGGTCGTCTTTCTGAACGTAAATGCATCACAAAGATGCGGGCCCCACTCCACTACCTCTCCTCCTCCCCCCCCCTCCCCGCCGCCCGCCACCACTTCACCTCCTCACCCACTTGAGACTTTTGGCGTAGTGGCTCCCGGTGTTACGCTCGTAGGGCCCTTCGGGCGTTTAGCCGACGACGTCCGAGATTGCCCGAGGGGCCCGACTGGCCGACGCCGCATCCACCATCACAAACATCTCCTCCACATTGAGCTCGTTCTCACTCTCTCATTCTATCTCCGTTGTACTTGAAAATGTTGAAGCCGATGGGAAGAGGACATGCAATTTCTCTCAGCACCAGTTGTTTTTCGACTGGTATTCCCCCCACCTTACCAATGAGATAAGGATATACCGTAAATCGGTTTTCGGTACGAAAATAACTTGGCCCCTCGGGTGGGCCAGTGGTACTTAAAACCCCCGGGTGTCATATATGTGGGATTTAATATTTGTCATTGATCATTTGGGGAACAAGATGTTTGGGAGGACAGAGGGGGAGAAGGGGAGGAGATTGTTTGACATATTTCGGTTGGGGATTTTTATTTAAAATAATAATTGTTGAAATTAATTATCGTGATTAAGAGTAGATTCATTAGTAGTTTATGTATATTATGTGTTGTATGATATATTGGATATTGTCGGGAAAAATTATTGTTAGGTTGGAACTTTAGTCATCGATCATTGATCGTACCACCACAAACTATTTATCGAGCCATTATTCATCCCCATCACGAAGTTAACTCTAAACTTGAAACTTCAACACACTTTACCCCATCAATACTGCCGAGTTACCTTGATGACGAGTATATGCACTCGTCGTCGTAATGACTTTGACCTTAAAGGTCGAAGTGAGTACCAGCGACCGCAGAGAAGTCACTTGAAAACCACTCGCATTACGACCATTCAAAGTGCATTCCAATCTTTCTGGTGAATAATAATAACCCGATGGCAATAATTTTAATTATCTAATGGGGTCGCCTCTTCTCAACTTCGTCCACTAATAACATCACCCCGAAAAATATCACATAATAGTAATTACAGTTTGTAAACCTTGTCAGCCTTCTCCACCAGAAAAAAAAATCAATCAAGTAAATCGCACAAGTCATTAATTTTGGAGGTAATAATTTCAATTGTTACCATCTGATGGTAAAAATAATTTCCTCTAATTTTCATGAAATTATTATCAAACTGGTTCAGCTATGAACCATCGTACATCTGCATCCGTTTCACCTCACATCCGGACACATACACACACATTCTTATCTCCCTCTCAGCGTTGATAAATGACTAATAATTATCGAGTCGTAAAGTTGGCAGTCGAGAGTGTAGTCCCCACGGCAGGGTATTATGAAAATTTATATGGGAATTTCGACGACGTAGAGAAAGATGGAAATATTTATACATGAAGTGGTTGAAGGAATGACGGGGAGGACGCGCCTTTGGCTTTTTCGTTTTTGATGGCTCACCGGCCAAGGATTGGGCGGCGGGGGGGGGGAGGGGGCATCAGCAGAAGGGAGGAGAAGGAATGGAGAATGCAACGCGGAGGGCTCTTTCGTCCGATGGCACCGTGACCTTGCCGGCCGTAGGGTCGACGTACGGGATTGGCTGGCTTCAGTGTAAAACGTCCCGAGTCACTCTCGGTCCTACGGCTACAGTCCTACGTTTCTGCTACATTCTGCGTTCTACTCGTTCTTTCTTTATTTTATTTTTATGGATTTTTTTTTTTCTTTTTGAGAAACCTTCTCCCACTCCACCAGTTTTCTTCTGCAATGCTATTCACCTTCTTTGAAGCCTGTATGTGCTCCGGAGGGATTTGCACTGTGAATTCAATGGGATACGACACTTTTCATGGTTCTCGGAAGCCCTACTATTCTCGAGTTTCTTAAGTTTTTTTTTTACTTTCGTACGGGGGCGCGGTGTGCGCACTTTAGTTGAAAGTACAGCTATACAGAAAGTACGGAACAGTATATATATTCGAAGATTATATGTTTGCGTGTCTGCAAAAAATGTATGACATGTGAATTAGGTATAGGACATGTCCGTAGAGGAGATAAACGAGTGGCCGACGTTACGCCGAGGTTCGCCCAGTGTTGATCAAATGTCGGCTCATCGTCGGCCGACTGTCGGCCACTTGTTATCTGTTATGGGGGTGGGAGAGAACGTGCGGGGGAACTCTTGGGTACGATAATCATCTTTGTAATGAGAGATTTTACGGATCATTGTTGGGCTGTGGTCTCTTTTGATAATTAATAAACCGCCCGGATTGTGAATTAAGTTGGGTAGGTCGCACCCGAATACGGGAGCAAATGCCCGGGGTTTTTCTAATTATTTATTGAAGTATTCGAAGAGATTTTGTTTATGGGTTCGACGAGATTCGGTTGTGATTGGATTTCTCTTGTGCAGTTGCGTAATAAAATTGTTTTCTTTGTATGAATGAATGGATGGAGTTATTGTTATGAAAATAAATGGCTATTTATTTTGAGTCCCTGAGCATGTCCTCTTGATCATTCTGATGCCGAGAAAATCAGATCAATATCATGCTCCATTAGAATGAACAATTTCGTCCCATTATTCTGTTGTGCATGATTGGTAATTGGATTTCTACGTTTAACTCAAGTATTTGGATCATATTTTATAATTCAATATTATCGAGATCAGTGGTCACATAAATTTTCTATAAAAAATTTAGTGCGAGTACTGGACCAAAAAACTACCAGATGTTTTGCTTGTGAAAAAATGAATTCCATCGCAGTGAAATTTCGGGAAAGTTGTGGGAATTTGCGGGAAATATCCTATTTAAGCCAGTAAAATTTTTGGAATTTTTTTTAATGATCACTTTGTCCCCCTTTTATCGTACTAGGACGAGATTTTTTCGCGAAAATTTCTTAATGTCGACCGATTGGTTTTGATAATATTTCACCAATTTTATTTCTGATCCCTGAAATTCTGAAAATGAATAGACTCGGGATTACGCGAATAAAGATGAAGTTGAAACAGCTGTGGAACTCGAAAATTCGTTTGGCAAGACTCTTGGGATTCTGGGAAATTGCAAACTCGGGAAGAAACTGACGTAGGCTTTACCGGTGTATATACGAGTCGTTTGGGAATGCCAAAGTGATCAGGGTAAGCAGATGCAGGAGGGTTCGATGTCCGGAAAATTCTCATTATTTTTATCTGTAAATATCAAAATCTATTAATTCAACGAGGCTTTATCCCGTGACAATTCTGAAGATATGACATCAGTGAACTGCGACCGAAACAGAATTTTATCAGCAAATTTTTTGCCTGATGAGGGGAACTATTTAAAACGATAAAATATTTTGGAAAAATTCGGAAGCACCTGGGCAATTTTTTAAAATTAAAATTATGTATTTATAATTTTTTATAAAAAATCCAATACAAGTATTTAAATATTCACAATCCTTCGATTGTGGAAAATTCTACTGCTCTTTAAATGCCAAATTTTCCGACATTTCCGGGAATAAATTCACATTTTCTCCAATAAAACGTCCAACGTTAACACGAGAAATTTTCTAAGAAAAATTTGTTGAGTAAATTGATAAAATTCCGGAAATTCAGTAGTAAAAAGTTGCTTAGTTGGTGTTATTAAATAAAGAACCGGTGGATTCTTGAATCAATAGCCATTAAACTCAGAACGTTTAAAAAGAATGGAATTCTCGAATAATCGATCATTAATTCAATATTAATTGAGCGGTCATGGCAGATTATATACTTTCAATAACAAAGTATTTATTCAAATATGTAGATTACTTTTAGAACGGCCAAATCATCAGTTCAAAAATGACAATGTTCTTAATTGGAAAAACTAAATATTTCCAATTCAAAAAATTCCAAATTTTCACCCAGAAAAATTCATCATTCCATGCATCACCCATTATATACTGTATACTACATCATATACTATATACACACTATATGCTATCTCCCATGTCTTACTATCTGCATATACAAGACATTAAAAAATAATTACATTGAATAATTGCTCAACTCGTTACTTATCAAGTTAATTGAAGCAATTCACATCTAATTCAATCAAATTATCGCAGTCAACCCCACTCGACAAACATATCAATCAATACTAGAATCACATTACATTGACAATCATTTCCAACGATCCCCTGACAATAGAACAATCAATGTTGATCGATCATATTAAACTAAAAAAAAAATATCGAACAATAGGAATAAGAAACCACTGAAAAAAAAATCATTAGCAAATCTGATCAATTACAACTGTTTTCTCGAACAACGAAAGACAGATAAATAAAAACAACAAGTCGTAATAATCATTCTCGTTAAATTGTCGACTTCCTTTCACTCACTATCAGCAGATACTAAGCGCGGTAACACTTGAAAAAAAAAAAAAGGAAAATGAATAAAATTAAACGAGAAATATGTTGACCCGAGTGGGGATGGGGCCTGCGGTTGTTGAACAAGCGCTGATATGAATGGAATGCAATGCTATTATCGTTGTACCTAAGGATATCTCATTGCCCTGGCGCTCTTCATAACTATATCTAGGTGGGAGAGGGGCGGGGAGGGGGGGGATAAACTCTACAAGTGGAGACCAATCACGAATCACTCGCAATCTCCATCCTATTCTGCACTGGAGGGAAAAAGAATTTTGAAAAAGTGCAGATTAACTTTTGTGGAGTAATTAACACTCAAATATTATTGTTGAAAAATTGTTTTCTGCAAAATTTTTTTTTAATACAAAAGAATGGATTTTGGTTGTTGGTTAGAGCAGATTTTGGACCAGTAAATCGTTAAGTAGGTAATAGTTAACGAATGTATTAATTATTAATAGAATGCGATGCAATTGTTAACACATTCGTGAACTATTGACGAATGTGTGTGATAGACTTTTGCCAATTTTGGTAGGATAAAATGAAATAATTTCATCTGAGGGCCCCAGTCTTTTAAAAGTAATTATGCAGAATTTTTAGCAACAATGGCAAATTCCCTATGAATTAATAAAATAAATTACCAATTTTTTATTATCAGTTATCCAATGATTCTTAATGAGATAATGGAGTAACTGGATTTTTATCGGACAACACTACGTAATCCTCTCGAATCCACGCATGAATCAAGATTGCATATCTGTCGTTATCAAACATCCTCTAATGTTTATTAAAGATCGAGGGAATAATCATTTCGCAGTGAGCGAGTTTTCTCGAGTGAAAAATAAAGACAAAAACATATTAACGATTAAAGAAACGGTCACATCGCTTCTGTCGAATTAATGGCGTTGGTCGCCTACTTTTATTGTTTTTCAATTTGCAATTTCCGGCGTTATTTTCTAACAGTTGTTTTCGCGGTTCAATTAATCACGTGAGAGCTAATTGGCGAAATACTCTGTAGGTTAGATACTGTAAATATCAAGTCTCAATGGAATGTGGTGAAAAAAAAAAACAAATTTATTCGCATTGAATTGAGCGCGAGGTGATAAGAGTTTGCATAATATCCTTGAAAATTCAGCGGTGTATAAACTAGGGGGCTTCGAGATCCAAATCAAATCCGGACGAATGATTTTTGCCATTTGGGGTGGGTGAGGTGAGGGGAGGAGGTTATCGGTATCTGCGTATCGACCGAAGGCACTTTTTGATAACAAACACTTTCTAGATAATGGGAACTGCATTCTTTTGCAACGCTGAGGTGATACATGACCTTATCGTCGTGAACAATTCAATCGAATTGTTTCATTACTCTTTTGGGAGTAATAATGATTTATATCGATAACAATAATGATAAAGCTGAAGCTTTCCGTGACTTTTCATTAATTAATCTGTTTTTAAAATCGAGAGCTGCTAAAAATTGATGTAATTTTTCTTCGTTTTCTATTTTGATAGGAAATTAATTATTTTTATTTTTGTAATTCCGGTGTTAAATAATAATGTTTATGAAAATTATCAGATTACTCCACTTTATTTCTCCATTCCGTGAATATTCAATTGTTAAATAAAAAATTGAACGACTTTTCGCGTAAAAATTTTAATCTTTTAGTTCAAAATTCACCGAATATTTCACTCCGATAAATCAAAATATTTCACTTATCGCAATTTACCCAATAAAAATGACAATAAAAATTCACGGAAAAATATTTTCTCGACAAATTGTACATTTCAAATGTCTCGGACATTACCCCGTGTCCGTTATCCCCCGTAATTTTCCCAGTATACGCATATATATTCCCCTCAAACCCCCGGGTGTTTCTCGTGTGTGCAGCACATTCAACAACACAACATATCATCGTTTCTTTTTAATTGGCGCCGGCGTCGGGTTAATTGGAAATTCGCAAGTAACTACCGTACGCGAGAATCTCGAATGTGGCGACAAGGCGAGTGAGAGGAGCCCCCTGCCGGGGGAGGGAATGGGGGGGGAGAGGGCAGTTGGTGGGGAATGGAGTGGAAAGAGGATGGAAAAATGATGTAAAACAAGAGAAAAAAAAATTATTGAGGAGAGGGCGAAAACGGTGAGGCCTGCCTCGACGATAAATAATTGTTTACACGAGAAGGCATGCGAAAGAAAAGAAACGGTAGATGTTTCGTTAAAAATAGAACCTCAGGCTCGCGAGAATTTTCTTCAAATTGAATGTTAATATATTGTTTTTTTTTTTTTCCTTTTCCCCCGACAATTCCATTTTACCATTTTTATTTAACCGTCAACGTATTCGTGACTCGTTATCGCTGGTTTTTCCAACGAGTCTAATTACATTGGATGTGAATAAGAAAGGGAATTTCTTCAACTTCAAAGCCAATTAAACAAAAAATTTGTACAGACTACATTGTAATAAAGGGTAATAAATACATTTGATTCATGGATAAATTGGCTGTAACGATGCGAGGTATTCCGTTGATTTATATGTGAAAAATTGTTGAATTAAATTGGAGAATAATTCCGTTGAATTTTTGTTATGGTGAACCAATTAACGGAATATTTGGATTTTTTTTTTATTTTTTAAAATAGTTCAGAATGAGGGTTACGTGGTGTGTCAATGGGAAAGAATTTATACATTGTGTGAAGTTATTTTTCGATTGCATCAATTAGACAATAAATACCATTTCCGATAAAATATGTGACATTTGATAGGTTTATGAAGGATATCTTTAATTATTTCTTTATATTCTATTGATAATTATCACCAGATAAAACGAAAATAAAAATAGAAAATTTTACCGAATTTTTTAATGAAAAAAAAATTGAAATTCGGTTAAATTGAGGATTACAATAATTTAAAAATTATCATAATTTAACAGTAATTTCTTTTTATCGATTTGGGCATCCCTGCCCTCCCTCCCCCTCCCTCCCCCCAAATTATGCAATCCCCTTTCAACTTCACGATATTATAGCAAAAAAAAATCTATTAAGACTTCGCGTTTCACCCTTAACACGTAATAATTTTCTCATTAAATTAATACGTTGTATGAAAATCATAAACAACTGATCTCACGTCGAACAGAAGTCTTCCATTAATTAATGCAAACACCGTGAAAACTATAAAGAAAAATAAACTTCATAATTGCAGAAAAAAAAAATAGACAAATAACCGAGTGCAGAGGCGTGAGGAAGTCGCCAATAAAGACTCCCTTCATTCTCCTCATCATCGCCCTCCTCGGCGTGATGAAAATCAAAGCCCGTCTAATTATTCCCGGCAGGTCCTGGGAATGATTCCCTCTTGGACCGGATAGACGGCGCGTAAATACATTAGTCAAACAAAATATAACTTGAATAAATTGAATGCTTGAAAAACTCTGATCGCAGATATTTCGCCGGAAATTCCCAGATTCGATTCGATAAAAATCACTACTTCCTCCCCAAAAATTTATCACTAGACAACAACGATCAAAATTTCTGGAACCGAAAAAAAATCGTTGAGAGGAATTTTATTCGTATCAGCGAGCCAACATCTCACTATCAAATTGTTGACAACAAACTGTGTCATGTTGCTGCTAATTGTTCACAATAAATTATCAAATTGTTCCCAAATGTTAATCTATAGTCATGAACCAATATGTGATGATACAGTCAAGTCCATTGATTATGCACAACAACAATTTACGGTGGGATATAATGTTTTGAACTCCCAACGATATCTCTGACGCGCAAAAAGTCGAAGGGGGAGGAGGTGAGGGAAACTTTCCCCAGATGGAATTCGTAAAATCTCGTTGAATGTTGGCTGGTGTAACGGTGCCCATGTATATCTCACTGGTTCTCTCCTGATGTTCCATCTCATACAAGAAGTCGAATGCCTCACTTGCACACCTGGGGAACGTCCTTCTCACCTATCTCACATTTCACTGGAGTTAAGTCCAATAGTCGATTGGCTGTTACGATCGATGCTCGACTTCTCTGCATTAAAACTGTGGTCCATATTAATCGATACATAACAACATAGAAAACAACTTGACTGATGTGACATTACATAAAGCGAGAGTGAGATTAAATAAAAAAAAAGGGGAAAACCTTTAATTTTTTAATTTTTGTATTTTTCTTATAGAAAATAGCAAACTGTGACAATCAATCGCTCTCTAATTACCATTTTTGATGTAATCGGTGGTTGTTTGTCTTCAGACTCACCGATTAATGCAATTTATTGGCTAAAGTTAATTACGATTGTTGAAATGTCTCATTTGATCTGGTTCAATGTACCTCAAAATATGGCATCGAAAAATTCGAGAGGATTTGTTGAAAATTTAATGATTTCTTCCTAAAAATTTAAAAAGTATTTTTCTAACAGTAACAAACTACTTCGTGCCGTTAGTTCTAATTCAGAATCCAATAATCTGACATCTAGAAAATAGTTCTCCACCTCGTGAACAAAACAATGGCCTCGAAATACTTCGCTCATCATTGTTCCTTTCCAATAGAGAGAATATTCAAAACCACTTTTCGATTTATTTGATCATCAACGAGCAATGGGCCTACCGAAGTGTAGAATTCTAATGAGAATGGAAACAACTTCGTGCCGTTAGCTTCTCCATGCTCTTCGTCATCTCGGGTCCAAATCAATTCGATTAAGCTTCACCATGAAATCCATCGCGAGGAAATATCTTGAGAAATATATCAAGACATCATACCAAACTTGGAAAATTATTCCTGAAATTTTACGAGGGCCAAATAGACCCTAAACTGCAAACAAAATCCATTTATTTATAATAATCAATTCGGTCCATCAGATGCAAAAAATCGAAATAACATTTGATCACTGTACACTAATTATTAACATCAAGATCATAGATGTGCTTGACCTCATCAATCGATCCTTTCCTTCATGTAAAATGTTCATTAACATTAATTAATGCTAAAATTGAATATAATCAAATGAATATTCGTTAACAATTAACGAACGACTGATTTGAATGGCGAAACTCAAGTCAAAGAAGATTCATAAAATATCTGTTCATTAATTATTAACGAATGTTCATTTGGTGGAGTCAAATGAACCCTAAACTCCAACCAAAATCCATTAATTTCATTCATTTATAATAACTAATTCCTTCTATCAGATACATTTGAAAAAAATGATCTCCACCAAGACACCATAACAATTGTCCTCGAGTCTCTCCATTCATCATCATTCCCTCCAAACACCGACTAGAAACCTTCCTCCAATACCTCGTAAATTGCCCTCCTGAAAATGGAAAAGAACTTTTACTCACATTGTTCACCTCAGAAGGCTCGATGACGATTAAAAAAAAATTAAACTCGCGGAATGAAGGCGAATGAAAAATAAATAACTAAAAATTCCCATATGATGACTGAAGTGGGCAGACATCAGCTCGTTACGAAGGCGTCACGGTATCGAGTTTGCGGGAGACCTGAATTCCAGTCTTCTCGATATATATGTACAACGAAATACATTGCATACATACGAAAGCATTCGACTTATATACTAACAGATAAGTAGAGGCACCGTATGTGGCGCTATGAGCAAATGTTGCCCTCTCACGGAGCCGCTGAACTATTTTGCTCTCTCATTTTCTCATGGACATCGGTCCTTTCTATCCTCAAATATCTCCCTTCGCCATTCACTCCAATCCTGTCCTGAAGGTATGAGCTGGTGTACATTCGGTTCTTTTATTTATCAATTCGCATTCCTAGCTTCATTCCAAAATAAATAAAAAAATATTGTGTCTTTTCTCTGTTGCCTCATTCCATCGCCTTCATCCCATTGGAAATGAATACCCCGGCGTTTATGATAATTGCTGACTGTAGCGTTTGTACGGCGCCACTGGTCGTTCATGTTATTGTGCCCATGTCCACAGGCCATGTTATACCATTGAGTCTCTCCAACTCGGTGAATTCCATTGCGTGTGGTACTTAAATTCTAAGAAATATCATTAAATTTCCAGCATCATATTGTTGTCTCATTCCGGTTGAGAATTTTTTTGTTTTTACAACGCGATATTTTTAGCCAAATTACACCAATGTTGGTGGAGCTCGCATTCCAGGGTTACAAAAACTAATCTTATTCTTCAGGGTATGTTCATATCCTGAAGAAAAAAAAAAACAAAAATTCATTTTTGTAAAAAGTGCGTTCGGAAAAAGTCTTTTTTAGTGCTTTGGCCTGAAACCGTTTGCTATCTACATCTGCTAACTTCGTGGGTCAGACTTCTTCCTGATTGGGTAATGTAATCGGCATATGTTCCTGGCGGGAAATACGCATTCGGTCTCGTAGAAATAAAAAAACAGCATCAAAAAAAATTTTTGCATAATGAAAAAAATAGTTGAAGGAAAAACAAAATTTTTTTTCGGTTTATATGGGACCGTTTGCGCTCTCCGCGCGCGGTATTTGAATTTCCCGCCTCGTTAATACCCGAAAATGGCATCGAAAAAACTCTCGATCTAAATCGAATGAATTATCGATACGAATTAAATTAATCCGTTTCCTCGATGAAACTGAACAATTACATTTCAAACCGTCGCAGTCTCCAACAACAAAAAAAATCTAAAATTATTATTTAATATAAACGTACGATATTTCTGGGTCTACACCCCCAGATCGACTCGCGGTTCATCAATACTCACGACAAAGATTACCTCTCATTACACATTCACTCGTAACTCCTCTTCGTCTAGCAATTACTCCTGTTCTAATGAATGACTGATTCTTATTAAGCTGATTTCGATAAGATTGGAATAAAATGGAGGCTGGGCCTCATGATTCGACTGAAAGATTAGGGTAGATTGACTTACCTTAATTACATGGTCATTAAACTGAGGGGGAATTGTGAGGTGATGGGATTTCTACGAAATTGCATGCGTATAATTATGTTTTCTGTTTAACTACTAGTGACGGTTTATCGGTGTGACACTACCGGAATTCCCGAGCATTCCCAAGCAACCAGTGCTGATTTTTATCGCCGAGGGGACTCACGACCCCTCGGTCTGTGTTAAAGCCTCACTCCCCTCTTCCATCTCACCCCCCCCCCTCCCCCGCCCGTCACCACCTCGTCTCTTCCCACTTGTATGTGTAATGTGAGTTCCTCACGGGATGGATCGTGGCGTTCGTTGAATTTTTATAATTTTGTAGCGGTAGAGAACAGCAGATAAACTCAGAAATTGTTTAGAAACATTAAAACAAATCAGCAATCAAAAGCGATCAAAATTCCCAGAGGATTATTTTTAGTTTAAAAATACTGTTTGATTTTTTTTAGGGGACATTAACATTTTTTAAATGATAATTCGTATCGTCAAAGAGTTATTCTGTTGACACTATTGAAAAACATTTTTTTAACTGATAAATAATTCGTTCGTTTTACGTTTTTTTTTTATTCCATGCAGAGTCACTCACGTTATCACATCGTCGAGTCACGTGTTCCTCCAAAATCATCATCTTTTATACCATCTCCTCGGGTCTTTGTTCTCCTCGTAAGGAGCAGCTGTCCGTTCTCCCGCAGAAATTCCATCCTGAGAGCATCCAACGAGGGCACTCCCTCCACACAAACTTTTGCATCTTTTCATCCAATAAAATTCACCATCACTCGTCTCTCTTCGTCCATAAACACCCCAACAGTAGTCCCAATATGATCCCCATTGACAGTTTGATGTCATCCCAGTGATCCATCGTGTCAGACTTGGCTGAGGAATTTAAAAAAAAAATACCCAGCATACAGAAATCATCAAGGTCACTTGGTGGTCACCACGTGAATATTTCCAGTATTAAATTATGCGTCGGCAAAAAAATATTTCCGGGCCTCAGTCCCATCGACTGCATATCCCCCTCTCTCTTCCCCACTTTTTCCAGTAATTTTATTTATTTTTTTCTCTCATTTTTCATCTCCTTTCTGGTCTCTTCTGTCATCTCTCGTCGCTTCGTTCCGTTTTCATTGCCACTCGGTGTTGCTGTCTTATTCATTTTTTTTTCCATCATCTGTTGGTCCTTATCTCCAGCATTAAATTCAACACGAGGTGGAGCGAGAGAGGAATAAAATTCAGGACCAGTTCCCCCCGGCCCCCTCCCCGTCCCATCAGAGGCCCATTTCATACGGAATTCGGTAGCCACAGGGCTATCACGTGAGGCCCCGGTAGCGCTCTAACCCTAAAACCTAATCATTTTAATCTTCGAAGGAGAGTGAGGAGTTCTGTCTCATTTCATATTTTTTTTTTTATTCCCTCTCGTACTCCCTTTCTCCCCTTTTTATGGGGCCCATCGACTGCATTGAGGGGGCAGTAAAAAACGACGAGATTGAAGGAAGAAAGAGAAGAAAAAAGAAAAAAATGTGGATAAGGGAAGAGACGAAGGAAGAAAGGACCTTCATTGGCTTTCTCCCTTTCTCCTTTTGCCCTTTTCGCATTTATCTTTATTCTTCCATCACCCGTTCGTCCCTGGATACACTCCTCATCTTCACCACAACTCCTGGGGGCCAAATACTAAATTCCACGAAAGGTCTTGGCCCGAGGAAATCACGCTAGATGCCTTCGAGAACAAATGTTATAACTTCTCAGTCAACATTTGGCATCAGCGAACCCAATCTCTGGGGCCAAATTCTCGGGAAGGACAGATGCGATAGGAGTTAAATTCATTATATTATGGTTTACCGAGTGCTGTGTGGAGGCTGTTGTTTATATTGTAGTGTATACGTATATTGTTTTTCAAGAATAAAAAAAAATAAGGAAGAAAAATTTTGAAGTCAATAAAATTTAGAGGGGGGGGCATGCACACCGGTACAATGGGTCGGGGGGGCTAGCCCCCCTTTTTGGAGATGGCGAGCGAAGCGAGCAGGGGGCAGAGCCCCCTAGGATGTGGATATTATTTTATATATTATTATATACTTGGGAATATTTTCTGAAGATTATTTGGGATTGAAATAATTATTGAAACACTTTTTCATTATTGTAGAGGTATTTAAAATTTATTGAGTAATGACAGTTGCAACGGCACCGGTCAGTCAAGGTGTTGGTAATAAAGAGATGGGGTAGAGCGCCACTTTCAAAATTTTTCAATTTTTTTTATTAATTTTTGATTGACGAAAATTTATCTAAATTAAAAATATAAAAATATCGTTTTTATTCATTTTTAATTTATAAAATATCTCGATATATCTCGAAGTGTCAGTTTAGGTATTCTAGAACGGTGTATTGAATATTTTGAGATTTACCTGTCGATTAGATATTCAATTACCAATTACTTCATTCAATTTTGTAGTATCGAAATAAAGAAAAAAATTATGGATTGGCCCTGCAACCGAAATACGTTCTTCCAAGAACAGAAAAAATTGAGGCAAAAGAGAGGAGAAGAAGAAAGTTTTTAAAAAACAATTCTCCTTTCCTCCTGCAATTATTTTACACGTGGAATCGTCCACCCCGAATTCCATCCTCACTTTTTCTTTAACCCATCCCCCTCCGCTCTACCCTCGGAGTTACCAAAGTGAATTCAACCGGAAGGCCATTCCCCGATTCTCTTCCTGTTCACTTTCTTCGTCTTCAAAGGAATCACCTGAACTTAAGACAACCCCTTTATTCGTATCAAATTTTTTCGGAATTTTATCTCCCGAAATTATAATTTCCCCAATAATTTTTAATCGATTGCATCCAACGCAATCAAATATTTCCAAATCAATTTCCTCAATCTCCAATCAAACTCATTATCCCATAGTTTTCCCATAAATTTCCTTTCGTCAAGCCCGATCGCATGTTCTTCCCCCAAAATCACGCAAATTTATTCCCCCCCCCCCCCACAAATAAATTCCCTCCCCCTCCCTCTAATAGCAAACTCAATCATACGGTCAGTCGTTTAATGCGCGAGATCGTTGAAGCGGAGAAGTGTATTTGCCCCACCCTTGGGCCGACGTACCCTTGGATCCCACTGTAAAAGGGGGTCCTGCTTCACTTGTGGAAGTCCAAGGGGCCCCGGGAGTGCGAGAGAGATGGAGTCGAGCGCACGGGGCCTCAGATAAATATGCGGGAGGGGCCGGAATTCCTCACTCGGCTGCATTCCACACTCCCTCCCTCCCTCCCTCCCCCTCACCCTACCCCTCTCACAAAGCAACCCCAGTGCACTGCCGAGAGTGTACAAACCTCTCTCCTCCGATACAACATCACATACCGATAAATGTAACACACACACACACATACACACGCACACACACACATGTTAACCTCTCTCTTTCACTCCCTCTGCATTCATATCTTTGCAGTCTCACTTCACATTGGATTTTGTATCTTCTTGCCACATTCACTTGAGATATATACCCAGTTACATGTATGTTTATAAGAAAAGAAAGGCAATGCACCCGAGAAAAGAGGGGCTTTCCTCCACAATCTTTATTATCTCATTTTTTTTAAACATGAGATACTTTAGTTAGAACGTTTGGATGCCCTCAACATTCTGGGATTTTCATTAATTTCAGTGGTTATCTGAGCTCCAGTGAAAAATAATATTTCTCGAAGGGCTTTCGGGGGGGGGGGATTGATATTATGTGATATGTTAAGTATTCAGGAAGAGAATTTTTACGAGACTTGAATTTTAAGGTGAATGCATACGAGGAATGTCGTTTATTCACTTTTTCAATTTTTTTTTAATGGGATTTTCAGTGAAGATTAACTGGAAATTAATTAATTAATTTTAGGGGAAAAAGTGAGGGAATTGGAGTGGAAGTGATTAACAAAGTGGGAGGGGGGAGGTTGTTTTTTAAAAGTGTTGGTTAGAGGTAAAGAGAGTTTAGGCGACGTCGAGTACAGTTTAAAAATGTTTTTAAGGCACAGTTGGAGTCTGGGGTTTTAATTTTTTATGTGAAAAAAATATATATTTTCACATGAAAAATTTACCGAACACAATCAGACGATCCTCAGTTAATTCACCGTTGATACTCAACGATTGGAAAATACAACTTGCTCTGGAATTCCGCAATCGCTTTAGCATTCAGGATATCTTCTCTCCTCTTCTTCATCTAGTGAAATACCCAGTCGAGCACTACATACATAAATATCTCGGAATTCATAAATTGCTGGCGTTTATAACCGATGCTCCTCTCGCCCATTTCCACCTCCCCTCCACCTTCTGCACCACCACATCATGCAGATATTCCACTTCTTCCTGCTAATCTCCCCTTTCCTCACACCCCGACCCTCCACTCCTTTGTCTCAAAGATATTAATAAATATCTTCAAATAAACCTATTATTCCCACACACCCCTTAACCAGGTTTTTAAATTTTCGCGCCTTTTCATGGCCTGACTTCCCCTCCAACAACGTCGCATTGCCCTCCAAAAGCTGCCCCCTCCCCCACACAGATCCTCTTACAATTAAATTGAATTGAATTCAAAATTCTGTAAATTTTTGTGACCTCGGGGCAAACCCTGGCCAACATGGCGCCCCCCAACCAACAAATTACATAAAAAAAAATTTTTTTTCAACACTTTCCGATGCCTATTACTGTCTAGTATCACCCCATAAAAATTTTAACAAAATTGTTCAGTAAATATTACGCACAACAACAATCTTAACCGTTTTCACCCCACCTCACCCCCTTTTTTATTTTCGTTATTTTCCTCATTCTTTTATTCCGACTGAGGTAGACTCACCGGCTAGATCGGAATGTGTTTGTCGCGTCTTACGTACATTATATACACTCGCATGTATATCTCACTGGCTTGGTGGAGGTGGGGTGGGAAGGGGGGTGGAAGAGAGAGGGAGAGATGGAATAACTATGGGCATTCCAGGGATGCCTCGGGGAGTCCACCGTTGCATCGTGCCGGGATTCCGTCTCTTCCGTGTCGTTTCGGGGCCTCATGTAGGTGAGAGGAAAGGGATGGTGATGGAGGAGGGGGGGGGGGAGAAGGGAGGGTGTAGTGCTCAGTTAAAATCACGATGAAATATTTGATAAGAGAAAAATAAACCAAGTAGCGATTACACACGATAACGAAAATTCCTCCTTATCGGAATGTTTATTTTCGGTAATTGTTAATTCTCATTCACTGACTGTCTCCTTCATCACCCACTTGTTGATGATAAAACCGATGGTTTTATCATTGGGATGTGTATGCAAAGGCATTGGCTGAATTTTTTGATGGCTAAAAGCATTTCAGTGTTTTTGAATTCTAGGGTATAAAATATTTGGCTCTCGTATAGTGATTATTTTTTTATTTAACTGTGGAATAAATAACTTATTGTTGTAAATCAATACGTTCATGAATCGCCATTTCTATTCTACAACAATAAAAAATACTTTAACAAAAATATTTTGATAATAATGGC
Source organism: Diachasmimorpha longicaudata (assembly GCF_034640455.1). Taxonomy (NCBI): domain Eukaryota; kingdom Metazoa; phylum Arthropoda; class Insecta; order Hymenoptera; family Braconidae; genus Diachasmimorpha; species Diachasmimorpha longicaudata. The sequence goes on from NC_087240.1 coordinate 3,485,920, forward strand.
GAATGCTATTTCACTAATTCAAAAAACTTTACATTTAAAATCCTTCAATTTTAATTCTAAAATTTATTCAACTATAAATTATTATATTAAATAAAATACGCGATTCAAGAGGAAGACGTCGTAATAAAAATAATTGTTTTCTTCATTTAAACTTCCTCTTGCACCCTTCATCCCCACCACTAAACATCCAGCGTGGAATTCTCTGCCCTCAATCTGCCGTTTCGAAACAGCCGATAGAACCCCCCTCCCCTCGGATTAGATAAATTAGAAATTCCACGTCCTCTCAAAAAAAAAAAAACAATCTCTCATTTGGGATGGCGGGCGACAAGAGGGGTGAAGGGGGGGAGGGGCGTTGAAGAAATTCCATCCGTCGATGTGTGAGCGAGGGCCTCATGCGACTTCAAGGTCGGTTCTACTACAACGACTCGCAGCAAATGCCGGGGCCAGTGGTCGCAGGGTCGAGCCACGACCTCGCCAGGCCCTACAGCTCCTCCCTCCCTCTTTCCCCCCTCCTCTACCACCCTCGCTCAATACCACACACACACACACACACACACACACACACACACACACACACACACACACACATCGCCCCTCCGGCAATCTCATCACCTTAAAAAATGGAAGGGCCCCATAAGAACTATATATATTCCATCGTAACTCCTCTCAATTATCTAAATTAATCAACTTTCTGTAATTATCGGTGGAAATCAAAACAGTCAATCGCTCTATCTCCTCTCCCCTCCCCCACCCCCCCTAGAGTCAACGATGCACCTTCTACCCCAACCAATTATTTATTAAAAACCCTATCAATCCATTGATTTCTAAAAAATTCTAATACACAAACACTTCGCCAAATTAAAAAAATTCCACTCTCCCCTTCAACCCGGGCTATCTCCCCCCCCCCCCCCCAAATTGCTCCTTAAACATCGTTCCCCTCCCCTTCGTCCCCAAAAATTTTCCAAAAACTCTCCACCAAAAAATATAAATATTTTACCCACCAATTTACCTGACCCGAAGGATCATTCCTGCAAATCACTAACCTATCCTTGCATTATCAACGTTCATCTGCCAATGAAAAAAAAAAATCCCCCCCCCCCCCAGTCCAACCTGAATAAAGACAGAGCAGCAACACTGGCGTCGTTACGGTCCTGGTCCCGATCTCCCTCTCCCTCTCGCCGCAGCACTGGCCCAAGTGCAAAAGAGAGAGGGGTACAAGGGCCCCAAAGCCCCCCCCCTCCCCCTCTTCATCCCACTCCCCCGACCATATACCATACAGGCCCACGGCTGGCCCCTGGCAGCATCATCCCAACTCGCAACAAGGACAAACTCCGTGAAACATACCATCCGAGGAGGATGCTGCATGGTCAAGCGGGAGAGAATTCACTGGGAGAGGGGGAGAGGAGAGCCGAGGCGAACGAGCCGATGGTAAGGACGAGGGAAGAAGGTGAGTCGCACAGGAGGTGGAGAAGGCAAAAGGAGAAGGAGCCTTCTCCGTTGAAGCAAACAGGGAGTAGGAGAGTCCGTGGCAACCTGAAGCCACCAGTATATATATACATATATATATATTTATTAAAAACTGAAGGAAAAAAAAGGGAAAAGGAAGGTGAAAAAAAAAATCAAGGAAAGACGAGAAAAAGATAATAATAATAATAAGAGGAAGAAAAGAAAAAAAAGTCGCGGAGGAAAAAAAAGGGGGATCCCTTAAAAATTGAGTCCCAAGTTGGAGGTGGGGATTGGAATTTCGGGGCCCGTAACCGGCCAGTCTGGAGGAGGCCTTCGTCAAGATGAGGTGATTCCGGGGCCTTTTGTGCTTCGGCCTCAAGCTGTTATATATATTTTTTAAAATTCCGTGGTTTAATATTATCCTGACTTGATGTGATACATTATATATCGATTTAACGGAGAGTTATGGACCGTCAGTACACTCTATGTGTACTTGTACCAGCCCAGCAGTATCGTAGTTACGTTGATGATTATAATAATCAGGGGTATCGTGAGAGTAAGAGACAATTGAGATATCATCATCATCATCAGCCACCTCAGTATTCGCAGTATCAGAGACAACAGATACAGCAGATACAGGAGAATCAGGAGTATTTGAGAAATTATCATCAGTTGTATCAGTACAGGGAGCAGTATCATCAGTATCAACAGTATCATCATGATGGACAGAGACAGAGGGAGTTGAAGGGTCAGGATAAGCTGAGAAATGGACACATGCAGCAGCAGGAGGAGCAAATTTATGAGAATATAGTGTCACAGTATCGAATGAGAATGTGCTATCATAATGATTATGAGAATGATGAGCAGATTCAGAGGTTCTACTGGGAGCAGTGCTACAGGAGGGATGACAGTGATGCTACTGCTTACTACTATTGTGAATATGTAAGGGTTAATGTAGTTGAGAGCTTGGGGAGATTATGTGATTATTTGTGGTGATTTGGGAGGGGAATGGAGGGCGTTGTGGTGGATTTGTGGGGTTTTTGGGGGATCGTGGTCATGGGGGGCTGAGGATGGAGATGGGATTGGGGAATCGTGGATGTGTGGGCTCGGATTGTGTCTGTGGTTTTCAAGGTGATCGTGGCTTGATGGAGCGCTGAAAGATGTGATTGATGGGTTTTTGGGTTTTTTTCGAGTAAATCCAGAAAATTTTTGGATTTTCTTTTAGCTGGGGAGTGGATTGCAGGAGATTGATGGAGAATCTGGTGCAGAGGGGATGGGAAATGGTTGGAATTTGGGAAACAGTAATGTGGTGGTAGATGAGGTGTTGAAATCGTTGTGGAGTTGGGAATATGTTTATGGATGAATTGGGCTTCCAGTGGAGAATTTTTTAATTATGAAAATCGATTGCGGCCTTAGGGAGGCGATCCAAAGGGCTTTTAGGGGTTCTCTCGGATTTTAAATCGATGAGGAATTGATGAGGAGTGATAGCAAGTGGTGTGCAGATGGTTTTTGGGAAAATCGGTGATAGTGAGGGGTTTTTATGGACTCGCTGTTGAATCGGGAATTAACGAAAGAATCTTATGATTTTTCCGTCAGGAATTCTTAATGAATAATTCTCTCAATTTAATTTTTTAAAATTAATTTCAATTATTTTGATTAATAATTGAGAGAGACGATACATGCGAAGTTATTTAAATATTTGGTTAGATTATTTCCGGAACAGTTTCAACATTATAAAAATATTTACGACGACTGGATTACAAATTCACAAGAATTTTGATTTTTTCCTAAACAACATCAACTCAAATTGCCCTACAAACTAGAATATGCAACTCAGAATAGAAAAAAAACCTCTGAAAATCAGTTTGAAAAAATCGTGGTGACTAGTGGGTTAAAAAAAGAATCCTGATAATATCGTTCCTATGTCCCAGATAATTTTCTATAAAATTCTTATCTCGATGATCTCCTCTCCCTGCTGACTCATAAATTGACGAAAGAATCCGATAATTTTTTTTTCATCATCGACATTTAATGGAATAGAAATCGTAATTCTCATGACGTAATTGATACATTTGACGACAATTCCATTGAAAATTAAAAACAGTCATCATAAAGTGGTTTCAATATTTTTCTTTGATATTTAATTATCTATCCGCTCGTTTGTATCCAACATTTTTTTCCAAAGAATGTTAATGAGCTGACCTTTCCGTCACTGCATTCTTCAATTTATTTTCTTTTAATGGTAACTAATTCAATCGGAATTTAAATAATCAGAAGTGATGGATATTTTGAAAGGGATCCAAATTATTTGAATAATTCTTGGCGCGTGTGATTTGCCAATAAAACGAGGCAGTGAAAATCTCCCTCTCCTTCTGAACCGCTACCCCCCTTCCCCCTTCCAACCCACGCAACTTGATTTTTTTTTAATCACTGTAAAACAGTATTCAATATTATTTTGCTGACACCCATGGGCTGATATCGAACTCGTTCCTTTCTAGATCACAACGGAATACATTAATGAACGTTTCATCGTGGTATGCAAGAAGGCCCATTATAAAACACACGCTGTGTTGCATATCAACTCGGTATAATCTATTATTTATAACGAGATTAATAGCAACGTGTAGCAATCTGCTTTGTATTTGTTGAATATTCAATTATGGTAAATTTATTCGGGGGAAATAATTAAATAATATGAGACAAATAAACAGAACAAGAATTTTTCGTGATAAGTTTTCTGGTGTGATGAGACTAAATTTTAATTTACATTTGAATTGATCGGAGAATTAAAATTTTGAAAAATTTATGGTATGAAATATAGTTTTCTCGTTTTCGTGGACAATTGTTTGGAATGAAAAATATTTTTATATTCGTGAATTAATTTGCATGCGGAGAATTCAGGGGTGAAGTGATTAGGAGCGATGAGATAAATCAGTTTTGACTAGTCATCATATTTTTTTAAATCTCTCGAAATCTAGGGGAGATAGAATATTTTTTATGATTACCTTTTTTGTAGAGCGAATTGAGTACTACCATAAACGTCATGACATGAATTTTGCTATCTCTCTTAGATTTCGAGATGTCTCGATTTAAATCCCCAATCTGGCAGGAAAATATTAAAAAATCGAAGCTCAAACATTAGGAATCTATTAAATATCTAAAAATGAGTTATCAGTGCAAAAATTTATTTTTTTAATTATCCATTTGCCTCAGAGTCTACCCTACCCTAATTTACCCTAATAAATTTTTTTTAAGTAAAATTTTTTCTCTCCCTTAATATAAAAAAATTAATCAATTTCAACAGCGAGACAATATTTTTTTCGTTTTTATTCTCATTTCATCGTATGGAATGAGCCCATAGCACTCAATTCAATTCGACGATTTAAATCTAAATATGACATTGATTTCAATATAAATCCCTCTAGTAATCCGAACGATGGACACGCGACATCGTGAATTCGAAGGCGTTTTATCAAGGAATTCGACGCCTCTGCAATGCATGCATCACTGAACAGCTTGAGGTTGTATCAAAAAGAAAATAAATTTGGCGAGTGGTAGGGGGCAGGAGGGAGGGGGGGGGGGGGAGAGATTTCAACGTGCTATTTATGTCATGCATGATTCGCTGGTTCAATAAGCTGACTTTCGCACCGTCGACTTCCACCGGATCATCCTCCCTTCTTTACTTTTTTTTCTCTCGATACCATTTGAAAGATTGTCAAAGAATTGTTTTTTTTTTAGATTTTATGTCACTGATTTAAGATGATGAGATTGGAGGGGTGGACAATGGACTGATGGATTGTTTTTTTAATGTGTTACAGGCGAAGAAGGAGATTTATGACGTGAAACAGCAGAGGCTGTGTCTGGCTCAAGATGAGTATGATCATCTCAATAATGCACTTACTACCCTTGGAGCATCGCGCACGAGTTGTAAGTAATTTTTTTTTAATTGATTGGTTGATAACAGAGAAGGGGAGGATGAAAAATGTTGGAGGAAATTTTTTCTTGGGATGATTTTTATTTTTTTTGGAATAATTGTATGGCAATTCAGTAGGGAAGTGGTGAAACAAGATAATTCACGTTGGATTGTTAACTAGTTTTTAATGGATATCTCGAAATCTAGGGGAGATAGGAAAATTTTTATTGTAACGTTTTTTGTAGACAGAATTGAGGTCTACAATAAATGTGATGACAAAAATTTCGATATCTTTCTTGAATTCGGAGATATTGATCGAAAACTGAGGTGAGTCGAATTATCTGGGTCTATCATTTTGTTGCTGAATTATGAGAGATTTTTTTATGCTCCGACAAAATGAAATAATTATTTATTCGCCCTTTGCTCGAATTTCGTCTGTTGAAACTCATTAATTAATGAGTTAATCCACAACACAGAAAATATTTCTTTCGAAATTTTTCAGTATATTTATCTCCCTCCAAGGAATTAATAGAAAAATAAAATTGGGGACGAGAGAAAAACTCTATTAATTATCTATAAATTGACTGGATTTTAAAAATCGAAGACCTTTCCATCCCCATGAGAATTCTTCATAGAGAAACCAAAGATATCACCACATTTCTTCATCGAACGGTTCATTCCCCCAAATAATCACCTCATTAATAAAGATTGTGTATTTGACTGGGCCTCACATTAGTGGTATTTCACTGCGATGTTAATAATCTCGATGATCAATTCACTGACAAAATTAGAGTGGCTCAATTGTACAAATCCATCGAGAATCGATGTCTTAATCGATGGCTGTCCATCAATCCCGTCAGGCCTTTCAATATGCATCAATAATCCATCAGAAGACTTTTTATTCGCGGAGTTTATTCCTTTTGACTTTGACTAGACTGACAATGAATTGTCATCGACAAATTCTCAATAACACACGATAATAAATTAGTTTTTCGGGTTAATTAATTATTAATTTACGTTAGAAGAGTTGAAAAAATAATTAATTAATGTATGAATTGTTTTTTAACATTTTAGTGTGCTCGAGCTCTAGCTCACTCAGTACCAAGTACGACCCGGATCTCCTCAAATCCGATGTGGCATTGGCGAGGGACCGAGTATCGAGACTCAAGAGGGAACTGGAGCAAATACGAGCCGAGATGAATTGCACTCAACGAGGAGTCGACACCCTGGCGAGGTAAATGCATTTTTCATTTTCCTTTTCATCCGCTAAATCCAAAAACACCGGAGTTGTTACGAAATCAGTAAACGGAGATAAGTTGACTCATCTCGCAGTGAAGTTTCTGAGTAAAATATCTCCGAATCTACGGGAGATAGCGGAATTTTTGTCATGACATTTATTGTAGGACTCAATCAGCTCCACGAAAAAGGTTTCAATGAAAATTCTGCTATCTCCTCTAGATTCCGAGATATTTGCACAGTATTTCCCGAACATATCTGGGAGGCCTTTTTTAGTAGAAAATTTGAGGGACTACTAAGAAGGTATTTTCCCATTTTTGCCTGCACTCTCTCTCTCTTCCCCTGAAATATGAAATCATTTGTGAGATGCAATGAATTTTCCGAGTCATCTCACCGCTCGTTTGATTGCTGCTTACTTAACTCGGAAACGAAAGGTGTGAGGAGAAATCATCGGTAATTAGATAGTGTAGCAACTCCAACCTTTATGATTCACTGATAGGTAAACTTAAATATGTTATATGTTAATGTTGATGTCTTTCGACGTTTATTGGATTGGAAATTATTTACCACAAATGACTTTAGCCCTTTTATATACCCATGGATGAGCCTCTGTTGTAGATCTACGGACAATTCCATCACTAACAAAAATAATCTTCTGTACATTTCCTCCAAATTCCATCAATCAATAAATAATTTTATCCTGAATGACTCTTCCAGCGTGGAACAAAAACTAAATGCCCATCACGGTGGTTGTTACAACATAACGGAAGCCCAGGCAATAATGACAGAGCTCCGTAACATCCAAAAATCCCTGTCCTCCGGTGAAAAGGAAAAAGCTGAACTGATGCAATCCCTAGCCCAACTAAAGGACGAACTCACAAGGCTACAACTCTGCGAGGGAAGTCCTGACGCAAGTACCCTGAGCCTTCCCCAGGAGAAGCTCAGTACAGCATCACAAACTGATTTATCCGGTGAGCTAGTCCCAATAGGCACACGACTCGCTGAAATGGCGAGAATGAGATTGCAATACGACGAGGCGCGAAAGCGAATTCAATCAATTCAACAACAATTAGCAGATCTCGAGGAGAAAGTCACACCAGGTCAGACGGAAAGTGACAAGGACAAGCTTTTGCTCTTCCAGGAGAAGGAGCAGTTACTCCGAGAGTTGAGGAGCATCACCCCAAGGACCAGAACGCACCAGGACATGAGGAAAATTCAGTGTGAGATAAGACGACTCGAGCAGGACTTGAACAATGCACTAGAGCTTTCAAACAAAACGATAACAGACAGAGTGAGATTACACGAGGAAAAACAACTGCTTCTCCAACAATTGCGTGATGCACTGCGATCGATGGCGATGTTGGAGGGACAGTTGAAGACACTGAGTGCGAGCACACTGTCAGTGAGCAGTAGTTCGAGCCTTGGAAGTCTGAGTACAACGAGTAGTAAGGGAAGTTTGAGTTCAGGATTGAGCTTCACTGATATCTACGGAGGACCCCAGTGTCTTGGACCTGTTCAGCAAGAACGACCTGTGGATATGGTGGATCTTCACAGAAGAGTCGATCGACTCCTGCGAGGATCAGAGCAGAATTTAGGAAGCATGGGAACACCATCACCTGGAAGATCACAACCAAGTCTCTCACCCAGGTCCAGTCTGTCATCTGTCAGTCCTCCGGTGTCACCACTTTATGAAAATGCACCGATGGGACCTCCACCTGCTTATGAGCAGGTGGAATTACAGAGGAGGCAACAGCAGAGGCTCTTGGGAACTGCCACTTCACATTTAGACAGGTGTCAGCTTGAGGATAAACTCGCTGAATTGAGACTGAGTCAGCAAGCCATTCAGGAACACATAACTGCCAGCAGTGAAAAATTAAAGTTCAGCCCTCAACCACCCTTGGAAATGCAGAGTGGAAATATGTCGCAGGGGAGTGGATTGGGAAGGCCGGCTTTGTCGTTATCTCAGGAACCTCCTTTGTCGCCTATTAGTGAAACACCACCACCTATTGGAAGTAGATCAAGGGCAAGTAGCTCGGGGACTAATACCAGATCAGTTTCTGCTGCTGTTTCTGATGAGAGTGTTGCGGGAGATTCTGGAGTTTTCGAGGCTTCCAATAGGCGGAGGTTATCTGGAATGCAGAGTGTTGACACCAGTTCATTTGGGGAGATGAACCTGGAGACTGCTCAAGTGCAAATTAAATTGAGGTGAGAATATTTTTACTTTACGATTTTCTTCTCTAAGACTCATTTTAGAGGAAAGTCATCTCCATGAAAATCACTTTCTCCATCAATTTTAGAAGATTATCAACTCGATATTCCCCAGATATTTTGTGATTGACTCATCTTCTTTAATCGAATCGTTCCTTAATTGTTATTCAATCGTTCTGGACTGTTTATTTTTTTTTAAGTCGTTTTTTTATTTATTTTATTCAGGTATTCAGTGAGTGATGGACTTCTCCATATCGGCATAGAGAGAGCGAGAAATTTGGCTGCTCTATTCATACCCGACAACACTCGAGTGTGAGTTAAATTTTTCTACTTAAACAATTTCGAAAGTTCCCATGCCAGGATATTTAAGGGGTGGTGGGGGTGAGGGGAGGCTGGAGGGGCAGTAGAAACGTTGAAAAAACAGGGGAATGAGGTCCCTATTCGTCTTGCTGAAAATGCACTTCTTTCTTCATCGCATTCCCAGCACCGGTCAAGCGCGCCAGATCTAAAATAGCCAGCACGATCTGGCCTAGGGAACGAGTGAAAGAAACCTTGCATCAGGGTCACTGTTGACCGTGTATTTTTTTTTTAAATATTAACTTTTTGTGTTTTCTTTTCCGGTGACTTTCGATCGGGTATTTATCGACATTCAGACGTATTGCATAATTGCTTCTAGGAAATGATTCGCGTAAAACTTCCTACAATCATTTCTACGTTGAAGTGTTGACAGGAATGTTGTGGAGAGAAGTTACGTGCGAATAATATGAGAAATAAATTTTTTAGGGAAAATGTTTAATAGACAAATACCAAGAAGTCGGGTTTGTGGAGAATCTCAGGGGTTGAAAGGGTTCTTCAAATATTCGGCTATAAAAACCGGCTTAGATACGATGGGAGCGTTTTTATTTTTTTTTTTCATACGAAAAATGTGTAAAAAATTATTTTTATCAAATCTTTATTTATATGAGAGAAGTATTTGAAAGAAAAATGTAGAAACATGAATTTGGCTAGAAGAGCCTCCAATATCTTCAACAATTCACCTAATAATTTACCAATAAATCAGATTTATCGTTAATCCCATCGTTGGAACAGATCCCTGCACGAAAAAAAACCTCTTTGCCTTCCCATCATAAAAACCAAAATTTCTCAATCCCACGCATGTGCCTGATCCTGTCAATGACATCAGCTGCCACACCTAGCCCTCCCCCTCACCCCTGGCCGGACGATGAAAAATTTGCAAAACTCCAAAAATATTATCTCCCAAAAGATCACTTTCACAAAACGCGTAACTCAATATCCTCATCCTCCCTCTCTTCCCCACCCACCCCCCACCGCCACTCGTTTTAACGAGATCTCCCGAGAGATTGGAATGCAATTATGAAATCCTCTTGACTGGCAAGCGTGCAGGAATAATGTTTTTTTTTCACATGAAAAATCTCGTGGTCTCGGTAGAGGGGTTTGAAGTAGAAGAAGAGATGGATATATTGGTTGATATACCAAAGCAAGTGTAAGGCATTTTGAGGTATTAAAACTGTGAGGGCACACAAGGCAACTCCTCTGGATCAATGACCAGGCTACCGTGTGGCTGCGTTAAAACGCCGTTATGCAATGATTATGGCCAAGTCCGTTGGTCGATTGGTGGGCACCGAGGAATTTTCGTGGCCTCGGTTATTGTAGGGCACCTCCTTCCTTCCCTTTGTAGGGATGAGGGTGGAAAGGGGGTGGAATCATCAACGGGCCGAGGGAATATTTATCATCCAGAGGAGTGATGTTAATTGAAGGGATATGGGAGGTGTTTTATCGAGTTGTCACTGCTCATGATTATTCAGAGGAGTCTAGAGCTCTTGTGACGTGTCAGGGTGCCTTGTATTTAATGCTTTGTATTTTGCTTTTACAGATATATCAAGGCCGCTCTACTGCCCATGCAACCGCCGATCAATCACATGTGCTGTACTAAAGCTGTGACGGATTTGCGGAAACCAACATTTGGCGAGAGCTTTCCAATTTCTGTTCCACTCAATAAATTGTACACGAAAACACTACAGGTCAATGTTTGGTGTACGAGTGGGGAATCTGAGGAGTGCTTGGTAATAACAAGTTCATTAAACTCATTTATTTGTTTAATTCGAACGAGATAAGTTGACTCATCTCTGAGTTGATTTTTTCAGTGGTATCTCTGACATCAAATAACATCTCTGGGATTTATATTTGTAAAAATACTTTTTTAATACACAATGGACTTTAAATTTCAAAAAATGTAATGTTCTCTTTTTCCTCAATTTTTAGGGTTCAGCCCAAGTCTCACTTGCAGATTTCAGTCCTGAATCACCGTCCGTAAAATGGTACAACATCCTCTCCTTCCGTTTCATGCAGCCATCAACCCCAGAGACTTCTTCCTCCTCAAAGCATCGTCACGACAAACAGGAGTCCGACATCTCGGTGTACCGAAGTGCCCAGTCCCAAAACACCAAAGAGGAGAGCAGCGACGAGAGTACAATCATCAGTTCCCAGACATCGACTTTGACGCGCAACCAGGGCTGCGAGGAGCTTCAAACGGCCGTCTCCCTTCGTCTGGAGGAGCTCGAGAATTGTCTGGGTAGTCCAGAAGAGGAGGACGAGGATCGAGACACCGACACGGGAAGCGAGGACAGCGACGAGGAGGGCATTCTCGTGGAGTTCATGACTGAGGAAAATGTCCTAGAAGACGTTCTAGAGCACGAAGAGGAGGGAGAGGAGGAGGAGGAGGAGGAAGAGGAGCTTGAGGAGTCCACGAAGACACTGGACAAGGAGACCAACACTGAGTGCATCTTCATACCGGAGCAGGGCAAGCAAAGAAAATTGTCAGCAGCTGGTGTTGTCCCAGGGGCTGTTCATGACGATAAAAATTCGATTTTCATCAAAAGAAGTCAGACATTTTCACCGAGTGCTGCTGTCAGTAGAAATCATTACATCTGTCGATTGAACAGAAGTGACAGTGACAGCTCGATGCCGCTTTATCGTCGTGGTGGGCCCTTTCAACGGAATTCCGTGGAGAGGAGGTCATTACGCTGGCGAAGGCCATCGTCAGCTCTCAGCTGCAAGACAGTTTCCAAGAAATCAACTCATTTACCCCAGACTGCCAGGACTTCTCTGGATCTTGAGCTGGACCTTCAGGCACAACATGCCAGACTCAACAATCTTCATGATGAGCTGAACAGGCTGAGGGACCTCAAGCAGAGATTGGAGAGTGCTAGGGAGAAGGGGGATGCTGATCTTGCTGGGTGGCTGCTAGAGGATCATAAGTTTCAGAGGCTCATGGCTCAGGCGGAGAGTGGCAAGAATGGGAAGAGTGTGGAAGACAAAAAGGTGGAGAAAATGCTGAAGAAGACTTCCAAGGAGATTTATAAATTGAGGAAAACGAAGGCGGGAAAGGGAAAACCCGATATTATATCTTTTAAGTGAGTTCAGCTTTAGATATTTTTTGTTGCTTTAATTCGATAAGCGATTAGGGCTTTTCCAAAGTACTTCCATCTTCATTAGTCATCTCTTCTAAAGACCTGCGAATTTCTAATCTGCCAATTGGCAAATTAACGTTCAACATTGATCTATTTTCAGAGAAAAAATGGCATTCTTCACTCGAGTGAACCTCAACGTTCCAGTTCTTCCTCCAGACGATCAGGAGTCCATTCACATTCAGCACAAACGTCACTCATCAGAGCCCTGCACTGGTCACATCTCACGTTCAATCACCCACACATCAGCAATAAATTCAACGATAATAAGTGCGCGAATTGACACTAGAGAATCGTCTAAAATCAGTACAAGTGTTCAAGTTACGACAAATGGTACTGACGTGAATAAATCAATCCGGGATATAACTGACGATAAAAGTGAGGAAACAAATGGTGAGCCGAAGAGGTACGAGTACGTTGTCGACAGAGTGCTCGGCGTTGAAGTTTAAAATAGAGGAGGAAAAAAACGAAAAAAAATCGCTGTAAATACATAAATTATTTAATTCCAAACGAATGTGCGATAGAACTATTTAACTCATGAATTCATGTATTCGAATCTTCACTCCAATTTGTTTCCTATTTTTCATCGACGATTTTTATTGAGTAAATGGGGTACGTCACCCACCGAGCAGCTGGACTGCGCCGTAAAACAGAGAGAAAAGTTGAGAAAATGAATAAAAATGTAGAAATCGTGTGCCTGAGATATCGAAGATATTCAATTCCCCTTTTACAAATTTAAAAAATTGGAAAACAAATTTTAGAGTGAATTTGTAAGGGAAGAATCCTTTTTTGTTGAGGATGTTTATTCGGAACTGTGCGTACTCGAAAAGTTTGTAGTTTTTTTATCTGCTGCATATGCTGATTAAACTCTTCAGCAACTTTACGTTTCAATTCAATTATTTAATGTTTTCGTCTATTTTATTTTTTATTTTTGAAGTCTCCCAATAGATCAATTATTGATTGAAAAATGAACCCTGTGGATAAAACCATTTTTTTATTTAATTGATTTTTATTTATTTTATTAATTACTCCCATTAACTGAAATGTTAATTTCATATGAAGGATTCGGTCACGTAGACTTCTCAATGTCTTCGACAATAGAAAAAAAATTGACGGAGTTATTTGACGTGGATAAAAAATTTATGATTTTTTTAGATTTTTTTTTTGTAGAAATTATTTGATTTTGGAAAAATGAATAAACATCCTTAAGAAGATTTAATGAGTGCCTGCAATTCTGTTCATTCTGAGGAACGTGATTTTCCTGCGCTGTGTAATTTAATAAGTGCCTTAGAATAAATGAAAAAAAAATCTCTAAACGAATGAAAGATGAAGGAAGAAAAAATTGCTAATACAAATGGTGATTAATGACATAATGTTTATGAACATCAGGTCTGCACAAGACTGGACATTCTGGTAAATTAATGACTTCAGTCTCTGGTTTAACTGCAGAGTTGAATTAATGGCTTTTTGAATAATTGAGGGTTTATAATCTCGGTAAATGCGTAGTCTTAATATGCCCAGAGGGGGAAAATAATTCTCTGCTGTTTATTATTTTTGTTTCATAAATTGTATCAAATGATAGACCCCCTGTGAAATTGCTTTAACTGAAAAATGATGTTAAAAATACTAATTAAAAGAAGAGACAGAGCTTTCTCTTAACCCAAATAAAAAAAATATATTTTTGTAAAAAAAATTTAGGAAGTTTAAAACTGTAATTTTGCAATTTTTTCTTTCAGCGATTAATTTGTTTATCAGGATTAATTGGCAGATTATTTTGGAAACATTGAAAAATAGTTTTTTACGTAGACTATGAAATTCTCTAAAAAAAATTGTTCGTTGAGCCCAATGATAATTTTATTGAACAGAACGGAATATGGAAAAATAAAAAAAAATTAGAGAATTGACGAACATTGAATTCATCGCATTTTTCATTTCTCATGTTCAAATATGTTGTAAACTAGTTGATCTAGACACGCAAGGCACTAATGAACGAATTATCGGCGAACCGGTATCAACGTCAAGAAGGAAAGCGCGATAGAAAATTGAAAAAAAAAAATCAGATAATTAGGGCTTCCGCAATTCAATAGAAGTCTTGCGTCGTTGGCGAGTCAAATGAAAGGGGATAATTATAAGGAAGAAGCACTGGGTTTTTATATCATAAATTAAATGTTGACTTTAGTAACAAAACAACAAGGAGAAGGAACATTGTGAATGTTATTTTAAATAAAAGAATTCATTTTTGTACATAATATTGTACATATACATCGAACGATCGCATTACACAGTAATAAATATTACTTTAAATCTTCACTATATATATATATTAGATATATATATATGTATACATATAACGTTGTAAAACAGAGTTATTTTTTAGATACCCAAGAGTAACTGGAGATGATCGATTGATAATTAACCCATTATAAATACTGCGTACGAAATGACGAACAGACGATTTAAAAAAATTTAAACACTGAACAACTAGAGTATAATGATGGAGTAGAGAACAATATGTATTATTAATGTTTACAATGAATGCTTTGTAAAAATGATTCGTATATAAATAATTGATGAAACATTAACTCGAGTTTTGTTTCTGTCACGTCTCACCAAACATTATTTACCAGTTTCAGTGAATGGAAACACTAAATATAATGAGATTTAATTATTTCTGATGAATTAACAATTATGAAATATCTGGAAAAACGGGGGTCGTCAAAATAGCCGAATATTGACTGGGAAAATTAAAATCTATATAAATAATTATGAATGTTGCAAATTCATAGTTAACACCTTTAGGACATATTGAAATAATTCAATAAAGAATTCCATCATGTCAAATTAAATAATGAAAATTACAGTGAAAGATCTGGAAATTACAATCGAACTTTCAATCGAAAGTTCAGATATTCGATTACAAAATAACGAAAAATATATTTGCAAATATCCATTTATGCAAGTCATTACTAGACAATTTTTAATTATGCTAATTATTCTATTCTAGAAGACGATTATATCAGTTATAGCCTCGAGTGAACTCTTTAATTAATTAATTATAAACATGACAAAATTCATCGAAAATTTTCCCTCTGGAACATCATAAATTAAATAAGAAAAACTATTAACGACTTTTATTCAATTCGCAAAAGAGAAGACGCTACTTACAGATATCTTGTAGACATGAGGATTCCGCCTGTAATACACAGAGGACGCCACAAATCGACGGTGGCGTCTCTCACCGCCCAGGTCAGTACGAACTTGGGCGTCAGTCTCTGCTTGAGTCTATGTGCTCTACCAAAACCCTGAACAAGTACCTCGCGACGCCGTGCACGACGCTGTGCACTGAAGTGTTCCACCTGTGGCACACAGAGGTCACCACCGATAAATACCGTGTACATCTCTGTACGAATCAGGTGAAGCTGATCCTAACCTCCAAAAGGTTACGGTCAGCGAACGAACAAAGCTTTCACAACAGAAGAGAAGTGTCGCCCTGTGTTTGTGAGTGTCCCGGGCCATTGCTGAAGTGAATAAACCCCTCATCTCTGTCTCACCCCTCACCTGGCACCCACTGATCTCCACCCACAACCCCAAATCCTTTGTCTCTGGACATAAACCACCAGCAACGTTAAAGCGTAATTGAAATGTGATTAAAACCAGAATTTAAACCTCGACGAACAGTGTATTCACGAAGATTGTCAGAATATTCTGCAAAAAGTCAATCGTCCTGGATGTCACTACTTCATGTGAGTCTTTTGCAAAAAGTCATCTCTCCTTCATTCTCCAGAAAATGAAACCTAGAAATTACGAGGATTGAAACTGATCGAATACCTGATACAGAAGGCTCGAAGGACAATCCATTGATTATTTCTATCATCACCAGTATCATCACAAAAATCTGAAAATAATCATTGACAGTCTGGACATTTACCTGAGTCCTGAACATCAATATTTCTCAATAATTTCTCTCCTCTCAAGAAAAAGTGCCCCTGAGCACTTCCACCCCCACGGGAGTACCTCCCTCAGCCCCTAAGAATTACAGAACAATGTAATTAACCATTGAAGTCTTCGTCATCACCTCATTATCAAGAAACTGCTCCGAATATTTTCAAAGCACCTGGAATAAACACCTGGAATTCTCAAATAAAATGCGACTGCATTTTTAGCTGATTAGCTGTCATTTATCCAAGATCATCAGAAAACTGCTCCTCCAGAAACGTCACAACAAAGTGTTCGGTCCCCAAGATGTCCTCAGACGAAATGAACCGGACAGCAGCAGTTCCCACAGAAGAGGCAGGTCAGTCAGTCTCCTCGACCTCTGCCCAGCCCCCGTCCAACGGTGATGTAACATCTCCAAGACCACCAGACCAGGCCAGTCGCCAGAACAATCTCCAACGAATTCAACAGCGCAAACAACATGTCTTCAACTGGCCCCAGGTGAAGAAGCTCCTGAAACTGGCGAATTACAGTGCCTGTCAGGTGGAGGACTGCAAGTGCAATGGCTGGAAAAATAGTCAGCAAGTGGTTAAGAGCCCGAAGAGTGATCTCCAACCCGTCGCCAATTTCTCTGATCCCTGTAGAAGCTGCACGCACACCCTGGAGAGTCACATAAGTCATCTCCCGAAGCAGAACGACGATGAAATAAACAAACTCCTGGGGATGGTCGTGGATGTGGATAATATCTTCATGGGAATGCAGAGGGAGGAGGACCCAGACACGAAGAAAGTTTACTACTACTTATTCAAGCTGTTGAGGAAGTGCATTCTATCGATGACGAAACCTGTTATTGAGGGCCCACTGGGCCAGCCACCATTCGAGAGGCCCAGCATTGCCAAAGCAATCACCAATTTTGTTCTGTATAAATTTGGCCATTTAACCCAGAGGGAGTGGCAGGCAATGTACGATCTGGCGAAGATGTTTCTCCACTGCTTGAATCACTGGAACTTTGAGACACCCAGCGCCAGAAGGACAACTGGCAATGATGAGGAGGCACCTGCGTACAAGATTAACTACACCAGGTGGTTGGTGTTCTGTCATGTTCCTGCTTTTTGCGATTCTCTGCCACATTATGATACTACTCTGGTGTTTGGGAGGACCATGCTGAGGGCTGTCTTCAAGTCGGTGTGCAGACAGCTGATGGATAAGTGTCACAGTGAGAGGGACAGGATGTCTCCGGATAAGAGGGTGCTGGTGCTCACACATTTTCCGAAATTTCTCTCGATGCTGGAAGTCGAAATCTACTCAGACTCCCCAATCTGGGATCCGGAGTTTAAACAGATACCACCGCCCCATCTCCACGTCTCCACGGACTCCAAGTCCCTTCTCACACGTCGTACTGGAGAATTTGAGAAAGTCACAGTCCCACCGAATGACTCATCTACGTATACAACAATCAACATATCCCCAGGAATTAAGAAGCTGACGGAGAAACGTCCACATCCTGAGGGTCGTCCTGAGGCAAAACGTCGGCGAATGGAGGATCCCTTTGAGGATTTACCTGAGGATACAGTCTCTGAAATAATCGCGACAATTAATGATCCTAACTACATGTGTGGACCAGACGCAGTCTTCCCTCCTAATGTACCACGAGATGAGACGGCGAAGCTGGAGGAGAGCCGGAAGATCATTGAGTTTCACGTGATTGGTAACAGCCTGACCCAACCAGTCTCCAAGCAAACGATGCTCTGGTTGATTGGCCTGCACAACGTCTTTAGTCACCAGTTACCCCGAATGCCGAAGGAGTACATCTCACAGTTAGTTTTTGATCCAAAGCACAAAACCCTCGCTCTGATAAAAGATGGCCGACCAATCGGAGGCATTTGCTTCAGGATGTTTGCAACTCAGGGCTTCACCGAAATTGTTTTCTGCGCAGTGACAAGCCAGGAACAAGTCAAAGGCTATGGCACCCATCTCATGAACATGCTGAAGGATTATCATATAAAGAATAACATTCTTCACTTCCTGACATTTGCTGATGAATTTGCAATTGGCTATTTCAAGAAACAGGGCTTCAGCAAGGACATCAAACTTCCCCGGTTGATGTATCAGGGCTACATCAAGGATTATGAGGGGGCTACGTTGATGCATTGCGAGCTCAATGCAAAAATTGTCTATACAGAATTTACAGCTGTTATCAGGAAGCAGAAGGAGATTGTTAAGAAGCTGATTCAGCAGCGACAGCAGGAGATACAGAAGGTTCATCCTGGGCTGACGTGCTTCAAGGAGGGAGTCAGGGGAATTCCAGTGGAGGCTATTCCTGGAATTAGGGAGACTGGGTGGAAGAGCTACGCACAGACTAGGACTAGGGGCGTTGCTAAGGGGACTCAGGGACCTGAACCCATGGAGGCATGTCTTGATATCACTGATTCGTTGTATAATGCTCTGAAGAATGTACTCAACAGTGTCAAGAATCACAGCACTGCCTGGCCCTTCCTCAAGCCCGTGGACAAGAATGTTGTGCCGGATTATTATGATCATATTAAATATCCAATGGGTGAGTGAAATTTTTTATCGATTTGGGGGGGGGGGAGAATTTTGACAATTTTCTTCAAGCTATGGCCATTTAAAAAATGAAGCAATTTGTCTATTTGCTATTTCCAAAAGCAATGAATCAACTAGAATATCAACAATAGATGAGATCATTAAATTTAATGTTGAATAATTAATTTTCGTTATCAAGTTAACAGTTAATTTGATTTGTTTTTGAAGATCTCAAAACAATGACTGATCGACTCAAGGCGAGGTACTACGTGGCCCGTCGCCTCTTCATCGCCGATATGACGAGAATATTCACCAACTGTCGGGTCTACAACAGCCCCGACACTGAGTACTACAGATGTGCCAATGCCCTCGAAAAATACTTCCGAACGCGAATGAAGGAGATCGGCCTATGGGACAAATAACCCGAATTCCAGTTTTAGTTTTCCTTAATGATTAAACAAGTATATTTGTGATCAGGATTCCAATATTCGCTGTTTACGTATCTAAGAATATTTAATCTATTCGATATATATTAGATTGATTTTATTTTTATCCTCGAATTTTCGTGTCTCCAAATGAGCTGTTGTCATCAAGCACTTGAAATATCGTCGATTTTTTTAAAAGCTGATGGAGAGAGCTGTCTCCACTGTGTTAACAACTATTTGAATTTTACAACCCAGTTGATTATTTAAAAATAAAATGGATAATGTGCACGTAATGAGTCGGTTAAATGCCTGTTATTTTTCTGGGTGTTTTTCATTGACGAGATAGTTTAGTTCTCAATTGAGTCTTTAATGTAAATTAGTTTAAGAAATTATTTTCTCAATTATTTCTGAATTTCGTAATTTTTTAATAGAGTAATTTAAGTTTTGAAAATTCAGGCAATAACTTTTCTGAATTTTTAATGTATTGAAAATTGAATGTGCTTCTGAATATGCAATCTTTAACTGAACAATCAATCTATCAATGATCATTTTAGATGAGAAGTCCAATTATCGTTTAATGTCATGATTAGTCAGTAATTCAGTGAACTGTGTCTATTAAAATTCAATAAAGTCAACGTTGAAAATTCAGATGAAATTGTGACTGAAATTTCAGGAAATTGTTAAAGAATAAAAATTGAAAATTTATTTAAATTTATTTGTATCTCACATTATCATTAACATTTGAAAATATGTAATTCATGAGCGATTTGGATCAATCCCAGGATTTACGGTTCCCAGAATTTTTTTTCTCAACCACTTTTTATAAAAAATTTGGAATTTCGATTTTCACGAATCCCCAAAAAAATTCTAGCAGATGGGGGTAACTCCACACTCAAGTCTCGCTCTCCATTATTAGAAAAAAGTCATTAAGAAATATGCTATATTTATACCCAGGAAAACTGGAGTAGCACTATTTTACAGCCCAATTAATGCTATTAAACTTGACCGTTAATTAAAGGATGTAATCCCGCGTTCATAACGAGTACTTTTCCCCCTCACCGGGAGAATTCAGAGGTGTTCGCACGTCTTGGAAGTCACTTAATGGAACGACGATCACAGCTCAACGTTTTTTGCCCACCTAAACTCGTCTCGTTGATTATTGCCGACGTGAAAATTCTTCAATGGGAGTAGAGTTCCAGTTTGATGAATTGCTTTGGAAATATTACGAATTCCATTCGATTATTTGCCGTGAGAGTACCTGGTGAATTCAGTAGCATCACCAGAGAGTAAAATAATGCCTAAACCAAGTTCCCTAATTTTTTTCTGAATTAATTTTTATTTTCAGCCTGCCATCTCGCAAATTCCACATTACGTGTACCATAATATATTTTTCCAACACTCGTGTGTAAAATTTCACTTTCCATACGTGTAATGAAAAATAGCTTTCGACGTTTCTGAACAAAATTAAAAAAAAAAAGAATAAAAGATTTGAAAAAAAGACGAAGTTATTTAAAGTTCTTCTCAACACTTTTGTTAATTAATCGATCGTTTTTGTCGATGCAATTGACTCGATTTGGCGTCATTAAGGGGCTAATGAATGGAATAAACGAGAAATGATTGAACGTCTTTTTTTTCAAATTTTTTTTTGGTTTATTACGACTGAATTCAGTTCCATTTCCTGAGGATGAGAAATAAATAAATTGATGTGGAAGGAAAGGTCGACTCGAGAGGTTTACCTTCGGGATTTGACGCCTTTTAGGGTCGAAGGTGGAATCGTCGAATGTATCGATTTGGTTTTGTCCATTAATCAGGCCATAACATTACGATAGATGCATAAAAACGTGAACTGTGACAAATCGAGGTCAAGGACAGACTTATGAGGTATTGATCTAAATTTCCAAATGTTATTGAGGATGTGATCAATTGTTGGCTTTTTACCGGTCCAAGAATATCGCCAGCAGATGGAATTTCTCGAGATATTTGTTGCAATTTGTCAATGAATTATTCAGTAATTTTTTTAATCTCCAGAATGAAATACAGCCGCTCAATTAGTTCTGTTCAATGATTCAATGTTTTTTTATCGAGTTTCATCTCTTATTGTTGTCTTCATTTTGTTTCGTTGATTAATTCAGTGTAGACTCAGTGGTAAAGGGGAATAAGTCCGTGAAACAGTTATTTTTTCAACATTCGGCTGTTTGTTGTATTGAATTAAATTTTTCAAAAGACAAAATTTCATGGAACAATTGAGAAGTTGGAAATGAATGAAAAAAATTGTTATTTATTTAGAAAGGGAATTCAAATTTGTATAAATTTTGGGGAATTTCGCTGTTGAAATCCAAAACAAGTTTTTCCCAAAAATATCAGTCAAAAAAATCTCAAAAATTTTCCAGCTCTCCCTTCTCCCAGGAAATTTTCATTTGAACTAAATAAACTAAATTTTCCCTCTTTCTCACGTAGAACTACAGCCGTTTGCATGCTCTGTTTACTCCTTGCCGGCTTCATTCATTCTCGGATCCTGAAAAATCACGAAAGACGACTAATTGGTCATTGAAATCCCCAATTAACATAAAAAAAATCATTAATCGACTATTTAATCGGCCTTGGATTAATTAATCGCACTGCATCTCTTCACTTTATCTACAAATTTCCCCGGAAATGAGAGAGTCTTAATTTCTGGGAATAAAAGCCACCGGGAAAATTTCATTAGCATATTGGGGGAGTGAAACTAAATGGCGCAAAAAAAGAGCGACAAAAAAATAATTGAAGATGAAAAATTTCAATTGTTTCAGTGAGACAATTGAGTACATTCAGAAGACACAATTATAGACAGTAAAAAAAAATTGTGGAGACGTGTAAAAGGCCTGTGAGATTATTTAGAGCAAGAGTGTTTGTACGTACGTTTTACCATATATGCTCAGGATATCACCGGATAAGGCGTAGAGGGGAGTTGATATAAAGACTGGAAGAGGTGTCTCACTGGCCACTTCGCGAAGACATCGAACAATTGCGAAAGATTATTCTTGTGTGCTCTAGTCAATCGGTCAGGATCTAAGGATTTAATATTTTTTGTGAGAATTTTTTACGTGTGAGATACAACATGTGCGACGACGATGTGGCTGCACTGGTGGTGGACAATGGATCCGGAATGTGCAAAGCCGGATTCGCTGGGGATGATGCACCCAGGGCGGTCTTTCCCTCTATCGTCGGCCGTCCCAGATACCAAGTAAATTAATTAAGGGGATTTTTGGGTTTAGTTTAGATGAAAATTGAGAGGTGGTAATGAGAATATGTCAAAAAGTTTAGCATTTAATTTTCTATTTACACTTTTTGGGTTTTATGTGTCGGATTTTTTTGAGGATTTAGTTTTTGTTTTAGAAGTGAATTTGGAAAATTGAATAGGTTGATTGAAAAATTTGGAAAAATCGAATAAATTTGAGAGGAACGTCTACAGCTCTATTTTTCTATTTTTACTCAGATTGTTCTTCGAAACTGTCTTCCCATCGGTTTCTTCTGAAGAAAAAAAGAAGTTTAAAAAAATTAAATTGTATTAAACTTTTTTCTAATTGTTCCCCCAGAATCTCCCACAAATTTCCGATAAAATATTTCAATCGAGCAAGTGCCACAAAGAATCGAATTCCTCTAACTCTTTCTGCAGAATAATTTCCATCAACTGTATCAACCGAAATCAATCAAACATTCCAACTACGCATTTAATTATGCATTTAAATTACCTGAATCATCTAGAAATCTAAGAAAATATCTCTCCAAAGGGCATAATGGTGGGCATGGGCCAGAAGGACTCCTACGTAGGTGACGAGGCCCAGAGCAAGAGGGGTGTCCTCACCGTGAAATACCCAATCGAGCATGGAATAGTGACAAACTGGGACGACATGGAAAAAATATGGCATCACACATTTTACAACGAGCTTCGTATTGCCCCCGAGGAGCATCCAGTCCTCCTCACCGAGGCCCCTCTCAATCCCAAAGCAAATCGTGAAAAAATGACCCAAATTATGTTCGAGACATTCAATTCTCCAGCAATGTACGTTGCCATCCAGGCAGTCCTGTCTCTCTACGCATCTGGACGAACAACTGGCATTGTCTTGGACAGTGGTGATGGTGTTTCCCACACGGTGCCCATCTACGAAGGTAAATCCTCACTAGGGTACACTCCCCGACCTAAAAGACATCATCCACCCATTTTCTCCACCCATAAATGGTCTGTCGTTCTCATTTGTCTTTGTTGACATGGGAATGTCATCATCCGAAATTAATTGACCTATTTTGGACGCCAGGGTATGCACTGCCACATGCTATTCTACGGTTGGATCTCGCTGGAAGGGATTTGACGGATTATTTGATGAAAATACTCACCGAGCGTGGATATTCATTCACAACAACTGCCGAGCGTGAGATCGTTAGGGATATTAAGGAGAAATTGTGCTACGTTGCCCTTGATTTTCAACAGGAAATGGCAACTGCCATGGAATCCAGCGCTCTCGAGAAGAGCTACGAACTTCCTGATGGACAGGTAATTTTTTTTTAGGATATTATGGCTGAATAGTTTGATATCGAGCCCTAGGAAATTCCTTAGAAAGAAAAAAAAGCTAGTGAAATTGTTTATTTGTTTTCTCTATTTAAAAGTCCCTTTTTGGTTTTACTTTGGCAAAACTTCTGCTGGAGGTCGATTGTAAACGATATGACGTCTTTGAATAATTTATAAAATTAATATAAACATCGTTTATTAATAATTTCAATGAGTTAAAAGCGAAAACTGCAGCCAAACAATTTCACAGAATTTTCACCGAAAAATCCTTTAAAAAATTGAGTTAATGAACATTTTGCCTAATTAATTATTTACGCGCACCAGGTAATTACGATCGGCAACGAACGTTTCCGCTGTCCTGAGGCAATGTTCCAGCCAAGCTTCCTGGGAATGGAGTCTTGTGGCATTCACGAGACCACTTACAACTCAATAATGAAGTGTGACGTCGATATTCGCAAAGATCTTTACGCAAATTCAGTTTTATCTGGTGGTACCACCATGTATCCTGGTATTGCCGACAGAATGCAGAAGGAGATCACTGCACTTGCTCCTTCAACCATGAAAATTAAGATAATTGCACCACCAGAGAGGAAGTACTCGGTATGGATTGGTGGGTCGATTCTCGCGAGTCTTAGTACATTCCAGCAGATGTGGATATCAAAGCAGGAATATGACGAGTCCGGACCATCAATTGTCCATAGAAAATGCTTCTGAGCTCGATCGACTCTCGAGTTAATTCCTGGTCCCTGGGACGAAACGTTTTATTAAAATATTATTTATTACTGACTAATCGAGGTGATTAATTCGTCAAATTAATTTTTTTTGTCCTATTCAGTCGATTAATTGAATGGTTCAGTTGATTAAGACAAATTTATTAATAGAATCTATCAAAAACTTTCGATAAGCGGAGCTTTATTACTGTTTTCTAGTGGTAATCCATTAATTTTTAAGAGCCTGAAAGTTTAAGTGATAATGTATCGCAGTTTGAAATATAATTTGCACTGTTTCAATAATTTATCATCAGTTTATTTATAATGTGCGGGAGTTTGTTTATTTATTCTCGACTATTTTCTCTAAAAATATTTTCTAAATTTTTTTTTCTTTGTATATACTTTTGAAAAGAATGTCAGGGAAATTTGTGGAAGGAGCACTCTACCAAAAATCTCCGAACATTTTCAAAAATCCATTTGTTGAAATATTTATTTCAATTTTCACGGCGAAAAAATTCTTGAAAAAAATTAATTCCGACGCTTTCCTTGGAGTAAAATAAAAACGAAAAATTCAACTCGATCATTTTTTTTTTATTCTTACATATTCCTTCAATCTCATATTTACAAATCGTCATATTGTACTCTCTTTAGGCTCATAAAACCTCGATCCATCAAGTCCATGTAATTTTTTCACAAAATTGGACGGTCAATCGATAATTTTAAAATTTCACTTTATATACGTCGAAATAGAATTCCAATGATCTGATACAATTACTCCGGATTAGTGGGTTAATTGATGCATGAACATTACCAACAAATGCATCACTAGCGATTGACGCGGGTTAAACAGTGACAAATCGAATGGTCTGTTTAGTACTTTTTTCCGTCTTTCTTCGAAAAAGTGAGTTTTGTTTAAAATACATCACAGAGTCCTTAGCAATCTACAGTTGTTTATTACCAGAGCCCCGCTCACTCTTAATTAATTATTTTATGGATTTTCATCGCTCAAGTTCATTCCGAATGATTGGCAAGAGAATGAGAAGCAGTTTATCGAAAAAATAACGAAACGTTTTGAAGTTTACAATGAATATCTCGGAATGTAAGGGAGATATGAAAAATTTATACGAAATTTTTCGGAATGAAAAACTTCGTGTTTTGACCAAAATCGTGTAAAATACTAATTTTACCATTTTTTTTTCTTCGAAACGTCTTTTTCTCAAGGACATTCTCAAAAAAAATGTTAATTTTGCTGTGATTCATCGACCATTTTCTTTCTCATTAGCTCACCAATCATTGATCCTTCAAATCCCTCATTATGTCGCATGAAAAAATTAGTGATGTGAATCGATGAAAAATTTATTCGAAAATTGATCAATCAAAGGACTGACAACAGCTATTGAAATAATAATTCACACCAAGACTCACTCCGAGGGTTTTCGCACACTCTACCACTAGACAATAATTTTTTACATCATACTTATTCACCCTTACATAATACCCTTAAACAATCTACAAAATTTCTTTGCAATTGTAGAAAAAAACGCTATTTATTTCCTTACAATTTTGTTAAATAAAAATGGATATGAAAAATGGATAATTGAATCAAAGAAGAATTTCATCACATTCACCCATATAACTACGTATTAAACAATTCGTACGAAAATCATATAAAATTGGGTCGATCGAATATTTATTAAAAAAAAAAAACATTAATATCCTGTGATTATGACCATTGAAAAAAAGCGTAAAAAGAATGAAAATTGTTTCCCACAATTTCTCTCCTCCCCTCCTCGCTAAAATTGGAGAAATTATATTGAATTGTAAAAAAATATCTTTGGTGCTCTTCTTGCACAGCTGGAGGGAAATAGAATCAACGGATTTCAGTTATTATCTCCGTTACCGATAAACAAAAGAAATTTAGGATTTAATTCAAAAGACAGTGTCCCTACATTAATTATTTTATACTGCAGTGCTTATCTCCTAGATTTTCTCCTTCCTGATGACGATCGTTTTTGTCTTCTGCCCTTCATTCTAACGGTGTGTAACCAAGGTAAGGAGAATTCACTGAAAAAACACGAAAATTTCGCCTTAAAAAAATTTCTTCTAGCATTTCCCTGAGTGAAATAAACAAATTTGTTTTCCTGACAATTTGACTGTTCACGTGGGATGTTACTTACCAAGGGGTGAAACTAGGGATCGATGCTCCGAACGCGGAGACAGGTAATTGTGGATCCACTTGGAGACTCTGGATCTGATCGATTTCCGGCCACAAGGAGGTGATCGTCTCCTCCTCAGCTGTTGAGGGACAGGGGCCAGTGTGATTTGTATTGTAACATGTGGCTTGATGGTTCTGCCTCTCCTGTCTTTGCTTCAGCTTCTCTATGTGCCTCTGTTCCCTGAAGAAAAATGTGAATCGAGGATTGCATTTGTGGAAGACAAAATATACAATTTTTTTAAGTTGGAAAAAATGATTAATCATTTTGTAATCCATAATTTTATAATTCCGCCCCATTTACCTTATCCTCTGCACATCCCACCGTTTTCTCCTTCTCTCGTCATTCTCCAGTTTATGATGTCGTTTATTAAAAATTTCATCATCCAAATTCTCAGTCCCCTCCATAGTGTAGCAGCTGGTGTAGACCTTGATCCTCCAGTTAGGTACCTCAAGATTGTCCCTCTCTTCCTCCTCCTCGCCCTTAGCAGGTTTGACACACATTCCAAAATTGGGATCACCAACAGCAGTGTAATAATGCTCCTCAGTAGTGAGAAAGCTCTCCTTCTTAACAATGGACTTTCCCTTCTTGTCACCCTTCCTCCCCTCGGTGATCTTGCCCTCCTGAAGATTGGACGACGAGTTGCTGATTGTCGATGAGCACGACAGTCCCCTCTTCCTCTTGCTGGAGCTGTTCAAACCCGAGGGATCTGACCTTCTCTTCTTCTTGCTGTCCCAGTCCAGTCTGATCTCACTGCCAATCTCCTTGTCCTCCTTCAGCTCCCTGTCGATGGGCTCCTGCTTGACAGTAGTTATTCCACCACTCGTGTTCAACCTGATCTTGAAGCTCTCGTTAAACTGTGGACCACTGTCCTCGGACTGGCTTCTGATGGTTTCAGAGGGAACGAGACTCACTGAGTGAAGATTTGGTGGTGAACAGGGGCCAGTGTTGTCCGATGCTACGGAATTTTCTGTTGACTCTGACCTCAACTTCTGGAGGTTAACTCTTCTGTCCATACGCTCCAATCGTAGCTTGAGCTGCAACAATTTTATTCCTTTGTACGTTGTCACCATTTTTGGAGATTTTTCCAATTTATCGGGACGATGAGAACACACATTTTTAATTATATGGGTCAAAACACAACGTTGACATGTCGCCATGAGGTTAACCATTGATAAACATCCCGCCATTTGTGTTTGGATAAAGATGGAGATGGATGTTACCGACTGATAGCGTTCGACTGAGGGGAAGTCGAGGTTTTTTAATTATAGTTCGACACTTTTTTTATTGATCCAAGTGAATTGCGAATAATTACGACATGTTTTTCTTTAAATTTCATTTGTTAAATAATGGTTTGAGAACTATTCAATTTTTATGTATTAAAAAAACTCTATTGGTTATTGGGATATTGGAAAAATTGTCTGAGTTAAAGAACAACATTTTATTAACAAATAGATAATCCTAATCATTGAAATTCGAGTCTTCAGCAAATAAAAAACAAATAAATCATGAAACCTCCCCGTACTCCACTAAAAATTACTGATTTACACATTATAAACCTAAAAACCACCTCCACACCCACACACTATCCCACAAATGTTAAACAATCTCAATAATAAAAATTAAAAAAACTCTTTTCCCATCAACTGAATCTCCCGCCAACGATCTCTGTCCTTTCATACCGACCGAGTCCCATCCGTCACCGAGCGTTCCAAGTACAGCGACCGTGACATTGTCATAGACACTCGACCCTCCCAACCCTTCTCCAGATCCCAAACATCCCCCCAAAACCGCCCAACCACCCTCAAAACCCCGTCGCCCATTGTAAACCTACCACCAACACCAAAATCCCAAAAAATGGACCAAAAAGTCCGACCTACCGTCTCATTCTCTTGTCGGAAAGCACTGAGCAACTTGTCCTTGGCAACAATCTGCTCCGATTGTTGCTGAATAAGATCCAGATGAAGTGACAGCAGCTCCTTGAGATGCTTAACCTCCCCAGGATCATTGTTCCTCGTCTCGTTACCCTTCAATGAACTAACACCAATCGTATTACCCGTAACAACAGTCTGTGTATTGTTCTTGGTACCACTGTCGGTCATACTTGCATACATGTGATCAAAATCACAGGGAAATGTTAGTATACCAACTGGTGGTGGTTTAACGTCTTCGTTATCAATAACCTGGCAACTCGTAAAATCACTGGTGTGCAGAGTTTTCCTGGCATTATTTGTTGTCGATGGTGACGACAAATGTTCGTTCATCGCTGCCACCATGTTGTAGGCAGCCGTAGCCGCTTTATTTGTTAATTTACAGTTATTAATATGGGTTATTGACGATGATGACGATGACAATGATGACAATGATTCAGTGTAATCACAATTAATACCGTCAATTTGCACTGTTGTACCACTGTGCGATGGATTATCATCAATGTCTGTAAAATCAATGTAATCGAGTATTTCCGTAGTATTGTTATCGCCATTCACGAGTTGTGATGGCGATGTGGTTGACATTTTACCGGTTATTTCAGTATTTTAACAAATTTTTCATTTTTTATCGCCAATTTGTCGTTCCAGTGACGTACGTTGAGTCGATTGTTGACTTCATCTGTTGTTTATTTTTTTTTTGGGGGAGAAATTTGCGCTTTGGCGGTTGATTTTGGCGATTTTTTTAGGGGGTCGACTTGCTGTTGACACTAGTGGTAAGTCAGGGCCCTCACTTCACCACCCCGTCGCCTCATCACAGCCCCCCACCCCCCTTTAACATCGCCACCAACCACCCACTTTGCCACGCCGATGGGAACGGAACAGAACCGAACAGAACACTCTGAAGTTCACTTTTTTTTTTCTCTCTTGTTTTTGTTTTCGCTCCTTTATTGCGAATGGTGATCACTGGGGGGACGGGAGGGGGAAGAGGGGAGGGGGGTAAGGACGTGGGGATTTGTCACTTGGGTAGCGATAATTTAACGTTTGGGTACTCGCGTCGATTTTCGGTTTGACAGCACTTGGTGACGAGTTTGCGGGGGTTTATTCACAGCGTTTCAGGGGGATTTTGGGTTGGCGACACGAGGTGTTTACTGACGGACAGCCAATGCGTACAGAGGCGGCCCGTGAACACGGCGTTACTCCGGGGGGAGATTGGTGGTGACATCTAGGGGAATTTGGGGACAATGGAATGAGGGAAGGGAGTTGTGGGAATGCGCGCAGGAGCACATCGTTTCCCGCTATTTTTTAGGGGTCACGTGAGAGCGGATCGATGCGGTGTGTGGGGGCGGGAAAGTTTGAATGTCGGGAGGAGGGTGGGTGGGTTGGGGTTGGGGAGGGTTGTGAGGGTTCTCGGGGATTTTTTGGGAAGAGGTTTTGTTAGGGTGACAGGTGTTGAGATTTGTGGTTATTAAATAATTGAATTGGATAATATTTTGGGGATTTTTTGGTTTTTGGAATTTATTTGTAAGTTTAGGAATTATTTTGGATTGTGAGGATGGGTTTTGTAGACTGTGAGACATTTTATTGTTTATCAAAATTATGAAATTTTACGGAAGGAAATGTGGGAGTAAATAATTAGTTTAATTGGAATTGTTGAATATTTGAATATTTTTATTTTTTGAGGGACGATAAATCAGGATTTTCGGAAATTCCGGTTAATCCTCGAGTCTATTCGATGATAATTTATAACATTTTTATTTTCGTGTTTCGTAAATTCCTGTAGATCGGAATTTTTATTAAAAATTGTTGTTTTCATCAAATTATTTCACTCATTTCAATCTTTTTAATAGAAATAATGTGCCCGTTCGTAGATCGCGTCGATATGTGTGTGACCAACTGCAATTTATCGAGGCTCATAGACGTTGTTAATTCGTACGAGCGCAGGAGATGAGCAACCACGACTTTCAGAGCCACCATAGCATATCGGGGACCCACACAACTCCTGGGCCCTGCACTGAAGGGAACGTAGGCGTAAGGGTGACGGTGTCTGGAGTTTTCCGGAGTGAAGCGCTCGGGGATAAATTTATCGGGTTCAGTCCAGTATTTTGGGTCCCGGTGCACTGCGAAGGGTAGCACCATCACCGAGCAATTCTTTGGAAGTGTGCAGGTGCCTAAAATGTACAACAAAAGGGAGAAATTAAACGGTAATAATTCCCGACCTGATTTCTGCGTTGAAATGTCGTCATTACGATGAAAAATAAAAATTACTGAGTTTTATTTCTGTTGTCGTTTTCCTGGGCAGGGCCGGTCCCACCGGGAAGAGTCGAAGGGTCTCTCGAATCACCATATCGAGGTAATTTAATTGTTTAGTTTCCGGTTCGGTGATGAAGTCGTTTTTCGTCACATCGATCACTTCTTTTCTTATTTTTTTCTGGAATTTAGTCGAGTAATAATTAACATCGACAAAATAAAATTTAAAAAACGTCTAAATGATAAACTAAAATCTAAAATGTATATTAATTCAAATAGTCAAATGTATTTGTTAAGGTTAAAATTATTTTTCAGTGCTTGTTTAACAATTATGTTCGTTAATTTATTTTATCAAAAAAAAGGTCAAAATATTGGTAAATCTTTAAAAAGATCAGGATTTTTTACCTGAACCTCGGGATACATCGCTATCATCAGTATGAGAAGACACGCTACACTCTCGAGGGTCTCAAATATCTGCAAAAAGTTGAATAAAGTCTCGTTGAAAGGATCGATTGCTCCAGATGATCGATAGACTGAATTTTGAATGCTAATTGATCTCTTCAGACAATTTTTAAATTTAAATCTCTCGAATTTTCGAAGACTCTTAAAAAAATGATTAATTCTTGGCAGAATTGCGATGTTATCAGTGAGTATATAGCTTATCAAAGAGAATACCAACTCCAATAAAAAGTGTTAGTAATTCGTATCGTATCTCCACTGGCGTTAGCTCCTTGGTTTTCATCATGTGATCAACGAGGAAATGTAATATCGGAATTTTAGTGAGATCTTCAGGGGATCCTGGTTTGTAATTGTCCATTACTTGGGCGACCTTCTGAAATTAGAGAAACATCAACTGCACTGGTAAAACAATACAAGTGAGGGTGGGAAATTGACATGTAAAATTTTTCTGTAATTTTAATTTGAAGAGTTTATTTTTTAATTTTTCTGGGCTCATGATTTTTATTTGTCGATATCTCAAGTAAAAAAAACATCTAATTTTTAAATTCTGATTATATAGAGATTCCTAGAGGGTTTAGGATTTTTTTAAGGGTTTGGGAACAACAGAAGTCAACCCTCTATTTTTCCCCCCTATTTTTTCCATTTTTTTTGAGCTAACAATTTTTTTGTTCGCGAATATCGAAAAAAAAATATAACTAATCTTTTAATTCCAATTATATCGTGATTTCTAAACGATTACTGATTTTCTTAAGGGTTTGCAAATAATCAGAAGTCAATGCCCACATTTTTGCATTTTTCTTCTCGGCTCCTAGGGTCCCTAGGTCTAAATGAGGCCTCTGTGATTTTTTATTCGCCAATGTTCAGTAAATAAAATACTTAGCAGTTTACATTATCAATGTATTCGTGTCCTCTCTTTATGATTTCCTCGAATTCTCTTCCTTTCTTTGTCAGACGGAATATGGAGTAAGGATATAGCCAGGGTCTTGTCATACGATAAATGGTGGCATGTAGTGCTCTGTAACGAGATATCCATGAGGAAAGTGAAATAATTTACTTCTCTGGGAGTCAGGCAAAATGCAACTGAATATGGAACTGAATAATTATGGGCATGTGGTAAATACCACGCAATATGTTAATAACAATCGCTTATTTTTCTATCGCTCAAGAAAACAATCAATTAGAAACAAAAACTAAAATAAAAATGAAATAAAATTTTTCTTTTGATAATTATTCAACTAAAATTAAATATAAAAATTAAATATTGAAATAAATTTGAAAAGATAAATTTTTTATTTAGGAGTATTAATGGAATGTTTATTTATAATTTACGTTTGAGTCTCCGTCAAGAACGGTAACACTTCCCCATTTTCCAAAATTGCCGGGCATCCAATCAATGTTTCTGAAAAATAATTACACCTGAGGTAATCGATATTTAGTTCCGGAATTTTTATTAAATTTTTCTCATAATCTTCCTTTAATTTAAATAAATCGCTCTAATGTATTAAGGGCATTGTGCCCTCGTGGTAAAGTACAAACCGAGAGTGATATCGCCTATAGAAGCTGTGATGTAATCGATAACTTCAAATTCACCTGCCCCCACTCTCCCCTCGAGTCTTTTAACGAGTACCGCAGACTTAGAATTGAACAATTTAGCAAATCTATCGATGACTAGACCGCCATTGACCATGGGCTGTATCAATTTTTTATGAGCTCTGTAGACTGGGCCTTAAGAAATGATTATCGATTAATTGATCAATAGGTGGAGGGGAAAAATATGGGTTGAGGTATTCGTAACTCTGTCAAAAACTATTTGTCCTTGAAATATCAGAAATCTTTGGACGAACGTTCAAAAATTGATCTTATAAACATATTTTTGCGGTGGCAAAAAATTTTGCAATTATTTTTGGAAGATTTTTCTAAGAATTTCAGAAAATCATTACTGCAGTAATTAAATGTAAACTTACTTAGTAATTTAATGTAATTTAATTTAATTTAATACTTTTCTATGGGAGATCATAACATTAAATTGTTTTTTAAAAGTTTCTGTGATGGAATATTCACCATTCGCGTTAATGAGGCCGTCGATTACACCGGGCTTCATTAATTTGTAAACGTCATCCTTATGAGCCGCCTTCGAGGACGACAAAACAATCTGGGGAATGATAATAATAGTAATTGAACATAATTTGAATTTTTTTAATGCTAAAAAGGGCCGACATAATTTTTTCCACCGAATTAATTCACTTTTTTGCTGAATTTTTTCAGAAATCTTTGAAAAATCAGTCCCTGAGAAAAACAATCATGAAATAAATAAAGAAAATTATTAGAATATCGGAAAATGCCGGATCTTCGCAAAAGTTATTTAAAAAAAAAATTGTTACGAAGTTTAGTTGAGTTGAAAAATTATTCTTGAAAAAATAAAAAATTTTTCGCAGTTGGGGTTCCCTTTATTTAGACAACACGTACCTGAATATCATGAGGATCAGGAACTATCACTTTCAGGATCGGCCCGAGCCAAAATCGAAATGTCACTCCCTTCATTTCCTGACTCATTTGACACAGGGTGAGAATGGCTTCTGAAATTATCAATGAATAAGTATTGATTTTCCGAGAAATTTCATTCTAAAAATCTCAATTTTGAATTCGAGTAACTTTCGGTGTCTCTCAGTGCTAAAGCATTTCCGAGGAGTGGTAGCATTGGAGGTCCTGGCAGGGTGTCAGCCAGATTAATGAGTTTCCTCCTGTCTTCCAGGAGCTGTTGAATACACCCTCGATACTCGAATAATCCTCTTACAATTGCGAGGATAACGAGGACAAATCCTACAGAGAAAAGGATTTTTTGTTAATAAAAGACCTGAACCATTTTCGTTTTTCTTCAAAAATATATTTTTGAACCTGAAAAAATGGAAAAAAAAACTTAAAATTAATTATACGAAAGGAACGAAGAATTAAAAAAATTATTTAGATACACATTAGTTGATTTAATTTTTCGAATTACTGTAGAATTATTATTATAATAATCACAGTACGAAGTTTTAGAATTTATTGCAAAATCAAGACAATAAATTGTTGATAGATACCCAGACTTAAGGAGGTACCAGTGGGCCCTGTGAGAGAAAATGACTCGAACGAGATCATTTTGAAAAATTTTCTGATGAGCTATTTTCCGTAATGAGATAATCAACTGTCGACTTGAGACTAAACTTCTCGATAGAGATTGTAAGGTACCAGTGTCATTTGTCGTTGGGACTTTTTTCTATAATTCGTGATCAACAGAAGACTCAACTCGCGTGAAAAAAGTGATTTGAAATGATCGACCTTATCCTCGACTGACGAGAGATGTTACTTATCATAATGCAAATGGAAATATAATTGTGCTGATATAATCGGGGTAATTATGCCATCGAGGAATTACAACGCGGTTTTCCGTTGGACTGACAATGGGACGAGACTTGTTTGAGAAGAAGTGAGAGAAATATTTTATAAAAATGATGAATATTTAATTCGTGAGTTATTGGAATTAATTATGATTTCAAAACTTCTATTATCAAAGTTATAATTAATAATGCAACACAAGAATTAATCTAAAAAATACCCCTCTATGCTAGAGATGAATAGACAGTATAATATAAACTAAATAATAAGTCATTAATTAATTCCTATATTTAATCATTATTATTAGTAATAATTTCACAGGAAATTCGTCGATTTCATTACAATAAATCTTATAGTAAATAATTATATCAGTATCTCTCAATAACAAACAAATTTTATTCAAATACGTCATCTAAAAAGTATTAGAATTGTTTATAATCTCAGGACTTGATTTTTTCGATATAAATTTTATGTCCATCGAGACAGCGAGTTGACACGTGTGTGAACAACCGCAGATTCTCGAGTTTCATTTTTGTTGTGAATTCGTAAGATCGAAGGAGATGTGAGAACATGATTTTAAGCAGGACCATGGCATATCGAGGACCCACACAACTCCTTGGACCTCCGCTGAATGGAACGTACGCGAAGGGATGACGATCCTTCGAATTTTCCGGGGTGAAACGCTCGGGGATGAATTTATCGGGTTTGTCCCAGTGTTTTGGGTCTCGATGGGCTGCGAAGGGGAGCATCATTATGGAGCAGTTTTTTGGAAGCGTGCAGGTACCTGCAAGGAATTTTTAAATGAGGTACGAATTTTGGAAATAATGTGAAAATCAAAAAATGTAATTATTTTAGTTAAAGTCACTATATAACAACTCAGATCGTAAGCGACTGCTTTTTGTTGTTATAATATTTATTTATTTTTCTGTATAGGGGTACTTACTCAGTTTTATCTCGGCGGTAGTTTTCCGGGGCAAAATGGGACCCACGGGGAAGAGCCTGATCGCCTCGCGGATTACCATGTCGAGGTAAAGTAATTGTTTCGTTTCCCCTTCGTTCATGGAGTCATTTTTCATCACAGTGAGCACTTCTTGTCTCGCTTTTGTCTGACAGAGTAAACAAATAAATAAGATAATAAAAAATTTCATATTTTTAAGTTTAAATATTAAAAAACTGGGAAATAAAATTGTTAAACAATAAAAATTGATTTGAGGTCAAGTTGAAACCGATTTTTCATTTATTTTCTACAGTTGAATATTTTTTTGGGAAAACTACTAGTGCAAGTTTCAAGGGAACGCGACAATAAATTATCAAAAATGATAATTTATTGTTAAAGCTGTTTAGATTTAAATTAAAAAATTATCTGAAGACACAACGATCTCGTGAAAATACTAAAAAAAAATTCTTGAAGAATTCAGGGATTTTAATTGTCTCATAAATTTTGAATCAAAAATTTGTGTAAAAGTGCCACTCGATTAATTTATTTCTGGTTCATAATTTTTTTTGAGAATAAAAATCTAATGATTTCGTACTTGAACATCGGGATGCATAGCTATCATCAACAGTGTGAGACATGCAACGCCTTCAAGAGTCTCGAATATCTGAAAAAATATATGTATTATTTCCAATGATTAATGATCGATTATTTAAATGAGTGTAGCAATGCAAGGATAGTACGAACTCCAAGGAAAAGATTGATTAATTGGGCTCGAATGTTCTCCGGTGTTATTTCTTTAGTTTTCATCATGTGATCAACGAGAAAATGTAATGTAGGTAGATTAGCTAGATCTTCCGGCTTTGCAGGTTTGTAGGCCTTTACTGCATCAGAAATATACTGTAACAAATGAAAAATTAAGTAGAGAAATTAAACAGATGAATTTCCTTGATTAAATAATAATAAACTCGACGCAAAAAATTCCTTAAAAAAAGTTAAAAAAAAAAACATTTAAAGATTAATGAATATCAACTGATAAATGAGACTGGATTGTGAGGACATAAATGAAAAAATTAATACAATTTAATAATTTTTACGGAGGCACTCACACTGTCCATGAAATCGTGAGCTCTTTTTATAATTTCTTCGTATTCCCGCCCTAATTTGGTGAGGCGAAAAATGGAGTACGGGTAGAGCCATGGCCTCGCCATTCGGTGAGTAGTGGCATGTAAAGCTCTATAATAAAATATTTATTTAACCAAAAAGTCTTTTTAAATTAAAAAAATAAATAAATTTATTAGAAATGATATTTCTCATTTATGAGATTTTTTTCTTTCTCGGGAATTATTTCATTTTTTAAATTTATTTTATCAGAGTCCGTTGATTTGGTGATAATAGTGGAATGACTCATTTTGCCCCGCTATCCTGAGGTGATTATTTTTGAGGGCAATGTGGCGGTCGAATTAAAAATAAAAATAGAAAAATAAAAGCAAAATTCAAATGAATTATAATTAATGCACCAGTTGTTATTATTTTAAATTGGATAATTTATGGTTTTGATATTATTCCTTATCCTGTAAATTATTGTATATCAAATTATCCACTGGAAAAAAAATTGTTACTTACGTTTGGGTTTCTCTGAGAAATGGCGTTACTTCTCCATTATCAAGAAGTGCCGAGCGCCCCAGTAATGTTTCTATAAAATCAATAATCAAAATAATTACAAAAATGACTAAAATCGATGATGAATCACTCACCAAATGTGATATCGCCGATGCAGAAGGGAAGAAAATCCAGAGCATCGAATTCACCAGCTCCAACTTTCCCTTCAAGTTCTCTAACTAGTGCCTGAGACTTCTGATTAAATAATTTTGCAAATCTGTCTATTACTAGGCTGCCATTGAGCATGGGCTGTATCAATTTTTTATGAGCTTTATAAACAGCACCTGAGTGAACAATTATTCATTAATTCCAAGGGAAAAATACCGTGTCGAGGTGATTGTTAATTTTTCGCGAAGAATTTCTGAGGTGAAGTAACAGAACGAGTCAATTTATTTCATCTCAGTCCTGTTTTTTATGGATATCTCCAAAATTATGGGAAATGGCGCAATTTTCATAATAACCTTTTTTGTGGAGAATAAAAAGTTCTATAAAAAAGTTCCTACAAAAATTTTTCCATCGCTTCTAGATTTCTAGATATTTATCACGAACGGAAATTGGAGATGGACAGACTTACGTCGATTTACTGTTCGTTAAATATTTATTTTTCAGGGGTTACCATTAGCATTTATGAGAGCCCCGACGATACCAGGTTCCATCAATTTGTAGATGTCATCCTTATTAGCAGCTTTCGAGGATGTTATGAGAATCTGAGGATAATTCATTAGTGGATTATATCGATAATTAAATTATAAATAGAAAAAAACGTTGAATTTCTATAAATTTTAAATTTTAATTGACAACAACACTGATCATTGCCTTAAACTTCAGTTTTTTAATTATCTTTGATTATTAAACACAAGAACAGAGCACTATTTAAATTTATTGATTTATTTATTTAATTATTTGCACTCTTTTTATTCATTTTACGTGTTATTAATTTATCTATTTATTTATTTGGTATAATAATTGAGTTATCACACATTCTAATTTTCCAAAATAATTTCTATTGTAATTTTTGCATTTTAAATTCACTTTTGTCGAGAGATTAATTAAAAAATTAATTTTTCCACTTTAAAAATCGGATTTATTGACACCCTCTGACCTGTATATCCTCAGGATCAGGAACAACGACTTTCAGGAGCGGTCCCACCCAAAATCGGAATGTCACCCCATTCATTTCCCGACTAATTTTCGAAAGAGTAAAAATAGCCCCTGAAATAAATGAAAAAAATCCATAAATAAGGCTTTTAGGCTCATAAATTAATTAATTTACAAATCCTCAATTATAAAATTAAAATTACTGTCTCCGTCGCGGATCGCGAGGGCATTTCCGATGATCGGTAGTGTCCTAGGGCCAGGAAGGGTCTCGGCGAACTTCAGAAACGTTCCTCTGTCCTCCAAAAATTGCCAAATCTCCTCCCGATACGGAAACAGTCCCTTCAAAATCGTGAGGATGACGATAACAACACCTGGGGATTGCCATATTATTTATTAATAAGTCAACTTAACTCGTTGGAGATATGAACCTAACACGGCCGAGGTGGCGGTGACCCGCGCCAGAGAAAGCGAGACTAGCCAGTCCATAATCAGGAGCTGGAGGATAGCTGGTGCCCCGAGGTTCGTCGACGGCCAGTTGACGTGAGACTGAAGCACTCGAG
This sequence comes from Diachasmimorpha longicaudata, assembly GCF_034640455.1. NCBI lineage: Eukaryota > Metazoa > Arthropoda > Insecta > Hymenoptera > Braconidae > Diachasmimorpha > Diachasmimorpha longicaudata. Next base: position 3,524,848 of record NC_087240.1, read on the forward strand.
GGCGAGTGCGAGTGGTCAATGCAATCGCAACAACTTTTTCTTCTCCCGCAATTTGTAATCGATGTAACACTGTTTAATCCATGACACGTTCGACTGAAAGTAGGGGATTGCGATGTCTGACCCTGACGGCTGTTACTACGCGCTGATATTGCTCATCGCAATGTTAATGCGAAGAAATTTTCAATATCGTTTACTATTAGAATTAATTCGTTAATTCGCTGATCAATACTGAACCGTTAATTTTATTTTTAATTTACTATTATTTATTTATTTTTGTAGGTAAACGATTTCATGAATTCAGAGGGTTTAGAAATAATTAAATAAATCGTAGGTATTTTAATTTGAAAGGTTTATTTATTCATTAGTATTGCATATAATTAATTATAAATGTTGATTAAATTTTCCGGAGAGATAATTTGTATCCATCGGTACTCCTGGTGGATATGTGCGTGTGTAGCTGAATTTTATTAAGTTTCATGGTTGATTCCAGGTGAAATGATCGTACGATATATGCAACCAGTACTTTGAGACTCATCATGCCGTACTTTGATCCTGGACAGCTCCTGAAACCGCTGCTGAAGGGCAGAAAGGCGAATGGGTGACGATTTCTCGAATTCTCGGGGGTAAATCGTTCGGGGATGAACTCCTCGGGGTTTTCCCAGTAGCGGGGGTCCCTGTGCGTGGCGAAGGGCACCATGTACAGGGAACAACCCTCTGGAACTGTGCAGGTCGCTGGAAGAGTCGGTGTCATTATCAAATTATATTATTTGTTACGAAGGGGACGAAAATATTTAATTTAAAAATCGATCCCGTCCTTTCCTTTCGTTTTTTTTAATTGAAAAATTTAATAAAAAATTCAATCAACATTTTAAATGGTCCACCTTCATTTAATTGGTTTTTCATTCAATTAAGAATTTAATTAAATTTGAGTAGATTCAATTTATGGAATCACTTTTGATTTAATTAAATTTAACCGAAATAATACGGGTTTTAGGGGGAATTTTGCGAATTCGGTAAACAACATGTTTCTATGTGAATGAAATTAATTACTGAGTTCTATTGGTTCTGTGGATATTCGAGGAAGCAGAGGCCCCACGGGGAACAATCTTATGGTCTCTCGCACTATCATGTCTATGTAATCTAATCTGGAAATTGCCTCCGTGGTGACTTCCTCTTCACCCACGATCTCCTTAACTTCAGCTCTCGCTTTTTCCTGAAAAATAACTTGGGGTCATTGAACGTCCTTTGACGATCTCCTTGAGCTAATTAAACTCATTAACTATTCCATACCTGAACGTCTGGATGAATCGCAAGCATCAAGGTAACAAAGCACAGGAGTCCCCCTATCGTATCGTTCAACTAGAAATAATATTATCAGAATATAATTACCAGAATTAATTATTCAATTAATTGAAAAAAAATTCGATAATTTTTTAAAAGATTTCTGACAAATCTTTAACAAACAAAAATTTTTCTACACAAAATTCCAGTTAATTATAGCGAAGGTCATACTCCCACAAAAGTCGTGGTGAGTTCGTCTCGTATTTCCGGTTGAGACCAGCCACCAGATTTCATCACATGATCAATGACGGAGTCCACCAGTGGACTCATGACTTTCTCGTGTGACGTCGTGTACTCCCTCGTCTTCTGGACAATTACCTGGAAACAGAGGAAGTCATGTAATTGGAAATGGGATCGATCATTCCGATGACATTTACACTGTTGATGAACTCGTGAGTCTTGTCAGTTATCCAGTAGAAGTCCCTCCCCCGTTTTGTGAGTCTGAAGATCAAGTTGGGGTACAGCCAAGGCCTCGCCATTCTGTGAGTGAAGATGTTGAGAGCTCTGGAGAAATAATCGATCGATTAAAAATTTTTTTTGTGGAATAATTAATGGACTTTCAGATTTGGATATCGACGTACTTATCTCCCCTCTCCACGAACGGCTTCTGATCTTCTGGAGCAATTGTCTCCGCCATTCCGAGGATCGTTTCTGTAAGACAATCAGAGAGGACGACAATCAGAGAAGAGGACAATCAGAGAGGAAGTCAGCTCGCAGGTGCCCGGGAATAAAAATATTCTTTGGAATTTCCTTCGAACATTTTTAGCAGAATCTTCTGAAGAGCTTTTGGGCGATTCATAAAGATCTTCAGAAGATCAATTCGTCCAGAGACAATTTAATTTTCGAGTTGTTTTGGAAAAATATTTATTTTTCAAGATCTTCACACCAAAGATGGTCTTCCAACAATATTTCTCCAATTATCAATTTTTGTTTGCCGAAGATTTCGGAAAGATCTCAGTTTTCAAGATCATTTTATCACTCACCGAATGCTAAGTGACCGACGCAATGCTTCACGTCCTCCTCAACATCAAACTCCCCAGTGTCAACTCTCTTTTCCAAACTCGCGATGTACATCTTGGAGTAACGATTGAACAGCTCGACGTATTTATCCATCACTGAACTGTGGTTCAATATTGATAACAGGAGCTTCTTGTGATGTCGATATACGACTCCTGTCAGATCCAAAAGGGCGTACAATAAAAATAAAACTCTATTAACGATTTTTCCAATGGATTTTCAATTTTTATCGATTTCTCTCCGAAATAAATCGTCAAATTTATTGAAAATTCTGGGAACAATCAAGTTATTATCACCTTCTATGTTAATGAGGCCGTATTGAACTATCGGCTTCAGCAGTTGGTAAACTTGATCCTTTTGCGTGCTCTTCCCCGACGAAAGAATTATCTGAATGAATTAAGTAAATAAATTTTTCTATTGGAAAATCGTTGTCTCTTACCGCGTAGGAAAATACGTATTTTTGGATCCTCCTTCAGAAATCGCTGGAAAAATTCTCCAGAGGTTATTCTCTTCGAAATACTTTCCAGGACTTTCTGAATAATTTTCTAAAAATAAATACTTTTCTACTCGTCCTGGTATTTTCTATTACGAAATTAAAAACCTCAAAGTCTCGGGGATCGGTAACGATAACTTTGAGAACCGGTCCCAGCCAGAATCTGAATAAAGGTGCATCCAAATCGCGGCTAATTTTTGCGAAAACCAAGGAAGCCCCTGAAATTAATCGAAAATATCATAACACCCCCAGTCACCCTCCAGTGATGCAACAGATGAATTTTATTTGAATAATTACTGTCGCTCTCCCACAATTCCAGAGCATTTCCCAGGACAGGAAGTGTTGGTGGTCCTGGTAATGTCTTAGCAAATTCTATAAATTTAGATCTTCGGTGAAAATAATCGCGAATATTCCGCCACAACTTCAAGCCACTCAGGAAGACGAGCGTTGGCAACAGAATTTCTGGAATGATTTGGTGATTGAATGGATAAAAAAATTAATTGACATTAATTAATTACAAAATAAAAAGAGGGAAAATTAGAAATGGCGGAATGGAACTCACCGAAAACCATCGACACGGGGGGTAGAAATTCAAATGGTCCTTTGATGAATGTCATGGTGGCGACGACGAAGGGAAGACTGGGGTTTCCTCACGAGAACTGTAAGACTGGTGATAATCGAATGAGACTATCCTTCATGAGTCGGCACTTGCTCACCGTGAATGCTCCACCTCCATTTCTTTTTGTTTCCAGTGCTTCCTACCCCAAAAACAGGTTATTCGCCTGTTTGACCTTGACCAGATTAAGGTATTTCATGTTAACAACCAAAACAATTAAGGGTAATTGGGGAATTCAGGGAAGAAACTGGAATTTTTTTTCGACTCTTTACCGACAAAATGTTGAATTAAAAAATTAAATTATGACATGTCCTAAACGTTTTAAATTTCTGGGTCTTAAAGAATTTATTAAGAAGTGTCGTCTCACTTTTTCGGGGAAGAAGACAAATTCTTTGGGATAATTACTAATGAAATAATTACTAAATAACTCCCAGGTTTTGTCCAAATTGGAGAATAAATCGGGAGTTTCATTTTAAATAAATATAAACCAAAGTCGGGAGTTGTCGTTTAAATTTTACTTCTTCGGAAATATTTACCGGACAATTTCGTCCTCCATTTAGTGAAGAAGTGGAGAATTCCGTTAATTTTTTCAATTTTTTCCCTTCCGTTCGTATGAAAATTCCGGGGAAATGATTTTTCACTCTCGATTACATGACTAGTTCGGTAATTATTACCGTCTATTTCTCTTCGTCTAATCATTGTCCAAGAACTTCAAAATAATCAACAATTGTTTGCGATTTACGTTGACATTTCCGTAATTTTTACTAAATATTTCGCTGTCGAAAATAAAAATCAGGTCCTTTTACTCGCGTTTTTCGTTTCCCACTCCTTCGAGTCAGTGTCGTGCCTTTCAACCGTCATAAACCTCCCACGTGATCTGACTTTGACCATGAAAAGGGTTAATGTCATCATCTGATACCCCAACGGTGAATGAACCGCCGAAACGCATCAGGAAAGGAGCGGACGGTCAAAGTCGAAATAATAAAATATTTTTGTAAAACTTGAAATAAACACATGCCGCGGCTGTGTGTCATTTATCCTTATAGAGCGGCTGCAGAGGACATTGCAAGGACCAGGTGAGCGGACAGGTTGAGGGAGGTCATCGTAATCAGAGGAATCAATCGTTGATAAATTGCGAAAAATTTATAGCCTCGCGATCCAGTTTCAATGACCTTCAGCGAGTTAAATCTTGGGGAAATGCAATCATGTGAATAAATATTTTTCCAAAAATGTAATAATATTACTTAGACCGCAGTTATCACGATTTTTTTATTATTAACAAACAGAAAACTTTTATATCTACGCAAAGAAAAATTTCCTAGAAAAATTAAGGAAAATTACTGAGCTTGCGATGAGGACGGAAAGAAAATTTAATTGATTAAGAATTATAATGAACTGGATGACGAAAAAAAAATTGTTTTGGAGATGTAAAATTTCCAGGGATTTCCAGAGAAAAAAAAACATAAAAATAATTTTTTAAATCGGTATTCAATGGAATAATAATAAACAATAATAGTAATGCTGATGGAATCAAGGAATTAATTGATCTAAAACCGTATTTTCGTAATGAATTTTATTACAACAGTTTTCATAAAAACATTAATTACAACTATTTTTATTTCATTGACATAAACATCTGAATTAATTCACAGTTTTTTGGACAGATAATTTATATCCATCGGAGCTCCTGGTGGATATATGCGTATGTAGCTGAATTTTATTGAGTTTCATGGTTGATTCCAGATGAAATGATCGTACGATATATGCAACCAGTACTTTGAGACTCATCATGCCGTATTTTGATCCTGGACAGCTCCTGAAACCGCTGCTGAAGGGCAGAAAGGCGAATGGGTGACGATTTCTCGAATTCTCGGGGGTAAATCGTTCGGGGATGAACTCCTCGGGGTTTTCCCAGTAGCGGGGGTCCCTGTGCGTGGCGAAGGGCACCATGTACAGGGAACAACCCTCTGGAACTGTGCAGGTCGCTGGAAGAGTCGGTGTCATTATCAAATTATATTATTTGTTACTAAGGGGACGAAAAAATTTTATTTAAAAATCGATCCCGTCCTTTCCTTTCGTTTTTTTTAATTGAAAAATTTAATAAAAAATTCTATCAACATTTTAAATGGTCCACCTTCATTTAATTGCTTTTTTATTCAATTAAGAATTTAATTAAATTTGAGTAGATTCAATTTATGGAATTACTTTTGATTTAATTAAATTTAACTGAAATACTACGGGTTTTAGGAGGAATTTTGCAAGCGGAACTTTTCTGTCTTCTTTAAATATTAAATTAAATAAATAAAAAATCTTACTGAGTTCTATTGGTTCCGTGGATATTCGGGGAAGTAAAGGGCCCACTGGGAACAATCTTATGGTCTCTCGGACTATCATGTCAATATAAATTAATTCAGGAATTGTCTCCATCGTTAAATCATCATCTCCTACCACCTTTTTAACCTCAGCTCTCGCTCTCTCCTAAAATAACATAGATATCATTACATTAATTAATTAACTGATTTGATAATTTCGGAGACTAAATTAATCGAAGTTGTCGTACTTGAACCTGTGGATGCATTGCTAGCATTAAAGTTGCGAAGCACAAAAGCCCTCCTATCGTGTCATTCAACTACAGAAATAAGAAATATTTTCGAAAAAACATTAGAAAATTATTAATCACAAAAATTTCTGAATATTTATTATAATTCACTAATTAAAAACATACCCCAACGAAAGTTGTGATAATTTCGTCCCGAAGCTCTTGCTCAGACCACGTTCCGGTTTTTATCACGTGATCAATGAGAGAATCCAGTAATGGACTCATTACTTTCTCGTGTGATGTTTTGTATTCACTTTTTTTCGTCTCAATCATCTGAAAAAAAATAAAATGCGTGAAAATCAGGGTAATTCAGAAAAGTACAACAATTTGACAATATAGTGTGCGTAAAATTTACATTACGCACGGATATGTGTAAATATTTTTCATGATTTTTTTTTTCTTTTTTAAATATTATTTACATTGTTGACGAAAGCGTGTGTCTGGTCGCTTATTTGGTAGAAACTCCTTCCTTGCTGGGTGAGTTTGAAGATGAAGTTTGGAAATAACCAAGGTCTCGCTATCCTGTTTATAAAAATTCCAAGAGCACTACGGAAAATTTGTTCATTAATTTACCGGTTGCGCTCCGAAATTAATCCACAAAAAATTTTTTTAGACTCGTAAATATTTTCTAATTATTTCGGAATTTATATTCAGCGAGACTTGTGTGAAGAGTGTGCATTTCGAACCACTTTAGTGCATGTAAAATATTCATTTTTCACACGACGTGCGCAAAATAATATTTTCCGCATGACGTGCGCAAAATAATTTTTTCCGCACGACATGTGTTAAATTTTCAAGTGCACATAATTCACTTTACGCACTCTCTTGCACTCGCATATTACCCCAGGTCTCGCTTATCATTAAATAATTAAAGATCAACTCACTGATCTGCTTTCTCCACAAAAGGATTGTGCTCTTTAATTTCACTGTTATCAACTGCACCCATTAATGTCTCTGGAAGAATACGCCGACTAGAATGTTAATTCTCGCCCCCTCAGGGTTAGATACTTACCAAAAGCTAGATGACCGATGCAACGTTTCACATCCTCTTCAACATCAAACTCCCCACCACCAATTTTTCTTTCCAAACTGGCCACAAACATTTTGGAGTAATAATTGAACAGCTCCACGTACTTATTCATTACTGAACCATGATTTAAAATCGATAGCAACAATTTTTTGTGAGACCGATACACAGCTCCTGTGGATAGAATAAAAATAATAAATAGTTTACGTTATTACGAGTGCGGAAAAGTGATTTTTATCGCACCGGACGAAGAAGTAATTTTGCAATCGAATTTAGGTTCGATTTATTGTGGTAAGAAATATCGTTCGATAGTGGTGGACAAAATAGCTTTTTTACACTTGTTATAGAATATTTTATTTCCTCACGTCGTGCGGAAAATCGATATTTTGGGCCCGCGTCGCTCAAAAATTTTTCAAAAATTAAAATATTAGTTTTCCGTTCGGTGGAAAAAAATAGTGATTTTTTGGTGCATTGGGAACACTTCTGATTTTTCTTTCATGATTAATTTAATTACCTTCTGTGTTAATGAGACCGTATTCTACAATTGGCTTCATTAATTGATAAACTGGGTCCTTGTGAGTACTCTTCATGGATGAAAGTATTATCTGCAAGTAAAAAATATTTATTAATCTTTGAATCCCTCGAGTGATTTATTATCTCGAGGGAAATTTAAAACCTCAAAGTCTCGAGGGTCTGTCACTATCACTTTGAGGACCGGACCCAGCCAAAATCGGAACAAGGGCGCGTCCAGGTCGCGGCTGATTTTCGCGAATATCAATGAAGCCTCTGAAAGAATTTTTGGAAATTAAAAATCAACTATCAAACGTCAATATATTTTTGAAAATAATTTTCGGTCTCATAACTCTGAAGTAATTCTAAGACTTGAAATTAAAAAAAAAAACGAAAAATTGACAGTTAACGAAATTTAAAGAGAAGTAAACGTTTTTAATTGGATAATAACTAGAAAATGTTTCGTTAAAAAAATTGTAGTGATTAACGAGTGGTAAAAATTTTATTCATTCCACATGTGGGCTAAAGTGATCCTCTGGAATAATTACTATCGCTCTCCCATAATTCCAAAGCGTTTCCTAGAATAGGTCGTGTAGGTGGACCGGGTAGTGTTTTTGCAAATGCTATTAATTTTTTTCGTCGCTGTAGATAATTGCGAATATCATTCCACCACGTCAGTCCACACAGGAGGAGGAGAGTTGTTACGAGAAATCCTGAAATAAGTTAAATGAACGTCAGAAGAAATCAATTAAATAGTGCTGATGCAAACCGGCTCAGATTGATTTTAACTATCAGCCACTTTTTCCATCTCTTTAAAATTCGGAATCTCGAGGATTTAGTCAGGTTATTTCACTGGAATTTGTCAAACATTTCTATTGACTATTTTTTAGAATTAAACATTGAAAAATTAGATTAGATTCAACAAAAACAATAATTCGTAAAAATCAAAAAAATCGATTTTTTATTTTATGATAAAAATTGACACAAAAATAAATAGAAAATTTTATTTTTCCATCAAATTGAAATATCTAATTCTATTAATATATTCTATGGAATATTTATAAAATAAAATTTAATAAAACTTGAACAGAATTTCTAACGAGTGCGCTAACAAATTCACTAGAAATTTTACAAACTGTCTAACAAATTTGCTAGAAATAAGCGAATTGTCTGAAGAATTCGATAACAATCGAGTGAATTATCCACGAATCTGGTGGATTGTTCAATTAGTTTATTTATTTATAATATCAGAAAAAAACGTACCGAATAAATTTGTGAAATGGGGCACAGTCCCGAACGTTTCATTGACAAAACCCATTTTCCTTTTTTAAATGGCTCTTAAAGACAATAATATAGCTCTTCGCAATAACATGAACAGCAGCACCACTGATTCGGAACTGATACCTCTCTTACGAGGAATGCATCTTTTGACGAGGCCCCAAAACAGGATTTTTGGTGGTTTTTAAAGGAACGGAATCCTAAGCACCTTATGAGGTAATCCAGAAATTGTGGAATTGATTTATCGCTATAATCCAACCCATTTGCATTCCATATTCCCAGAGATAAAGACATTTTTTATCCAAAATTGACCGAAAATCGGATATCTAATTTATAGTAAATTGATAAGGAAGAGCTACGGGAGGAAATCCGCAACCAGAAGGTCTTCCTTTCCGCTTCTTAAAATTTCAGACACCTTCATCATTCGGTCAGAGGGGAACATATAAATCAACAACTCGTAGTCTAATGTTCACATTATTTATTTAACTCATGTTCATTGTCTAGAGATCACCGAAAGTTCAGTCATTTTCTGAATATTTCGACACACACAAAAATCGTCAACTTAAATTAGTGTCAATTGATCTACTATTTTTCTACGTAGAGAGAAATTTTATAAAAAAATCCTAGTACTGAGTACTGAAGAGTAATTAAAAATTTTCGACTGCGGAAAATTTTCGGATCATTAACATAAAATTTTTTGGAATTTTCCCCCCCAATTTCACATTTTTCCCCATTTTTTAAGAACAATCATAACTAATTTTTGTCAAGGGTAATATGATAATCATCTACGAACCTTTCAACCTTCCAACCTACCAAATCGCCAGCCCTTAAATTCTGGTGCTGTAAAATTTCTCTCAATTTTTCCAGAAATTTTTACTCCTTTTTTTATATTTTTATTTTTCATTCTTTGAGGTACGAGAAAAATTCACGTTTTCCGCAATGAAATTCCTCAATAAAATTCTTCGCATCGGCATTAGAATTCCTGTGGAAATTTCTCCCCGCGTAGAATCGTTATACATCAATTTTGTCAAGGGTCACACGGTAGCCATCCACAGACCTCGTGGATATGTGCGTATGTATCGGCATTGTATTCAACTTCATGGACGTTGACATTCTAAAATTCCTGACGATATGAGCTATGACAATCTTGACGCAGACGACCCCGTATTTAGGACCCGGACAAATTCTGGGGCCAGCGCTGTAGGGAACGTAGGCGAAGGGATGACGATTCTTCGCATTTTCAGGGGTGAAACGCTCGGGGATGAATTCCTCAGGGTTTTTCCAATATTTTGGGTCTCGGTGTGTCGCATACGGTAGCATAAATAGAGAACTGCCCTTCGGTACTGTGCACGTAGCTAAAAGAAATATTTCAGTCGATGATGATTGTTTTCAATTTACCATTGTAGACAACTCACAAAGCTTCATCTCCTCCGTAATTTTTCGGGGCAAAATGGGCCCCACAGGGAATAATCTTATGGACTCTTTAATGACCATATCGAGATATTCCAATTTAGTTGTTTCATCGTCGGTTATGTAATCGTTTTTTATTGCGTTATTTATCTCTGCTCTGACTTTATCCTGTAGACAATTGTTAAGTGAATAGTACAGATCGGTGGAATAATGCTAATGTTATTAATAATAATTATTAATAATATTATTTGAACTAGTAATTATTTTAAGAAAATAGAAATTTTTTTCGGTAAAAATGTATGAAAATAACGACCGATATTTGATGATAAAATTAACAAAAATTAAAATTAAAAAATGTTATGTCACCTGAACTTCCGGATGCATCGCAATCATCAACAAAATCATGCAGCATAAGCCCTCCACAGTCTCGAATAACTGAGTATAAAAATAATTTATTACTGGAGTTGTCTTTGGGTGAAAAAAATCAAACTTACACCGACAAAAAGTGTCACGATCTCGTATCGTATTTCCTCAACTGTTATGTCATTATTTCTCATCATGTGATCAACCATGTAATCAACTACAGCCAAGTGAGTGCGTTCATCTGAATGAATGGGTTTGTACTCCTTCTGCCTCTTTCGAATTTCCTGAAAAAAAAATTGGTAACGGTGATGATGAGGGGAGACGAGAATATTTATGATTATTGGTAGCGTACGTGGTCAATGAATGCGTGGGCGTCATCCACGATTTTTGCCAACTTTCTGCCACTGTTGGTGAGGTAAAATATGAAGTCCGGGTAGAGCCAGGGTCTCATCATTCGGTAGCAGACAATATGCAGACCTCTGAAAATAATTGAGAGTCTGATGATTTAATTTTAACTCGATTACATTAATTAGTCGATAGAAATCACCTAATTATTAATTAATAATGAATGATAATGAGTTAATCATTATAAATTAAATTCATTAATAATTGTTTTCATTTAGAAGAATTTTTCAGAATTTTTTGTCGAAAATTTTAGTAACGAAATTTTATGAAAAATATTCAATGAAAAAATATGAATAAAAAACGATTATATGTCGATATAATAATATTGTTATATCGTATTTCTATATGCATACTTATATGACAGATAATACAAATATTTTCATTTTTTATTCCAATTGAATCGATTAAAAAATTCCAAAAAAATTTGGTGGTTTTTTTTATCGATTTTTTTCATGGAAATATTATAATTAAATGTTAAAAAATAATTTAATAGCTTTACTCTTGGGTTAGTTTTAAAAATGGACTAGGTTGACCCATTTGACATGTTCCTGGCATCCCTGTCAGTGTCTCTGCAATAAATATAACATTAATGAATAGATAAATCTTGTTTTGAAGAAATTTTATAACATTTTTTTGTTAAATGAATACTTCAATTTTTTAAATATTTAAGTGGTGTCGATAGAAAAATTGTTTGTCAAGTAAATAACACTCACCAAAAGCAACATCTCCAACGCAAAATCCGATATCCTCGTGCATATCAAATTCTCCTTTTCCAACTTTTTCTTGCAGACGTTTGACAGCTATAGAACTCTGATAATTGAATATTTCTGCATATCGATTAACAACAGTATTACTGTTTATTATGGGTGTCAATAGTTTCTTATGGGCTCGGTATATTGCACCTGGAAAATAGTTGTTCTTCAGGGAAATTAATGGCAAACGTAATTATTAAAAGATGATATGCATGGGTGATTATTTGCATAACAAGATTTTTGTATGGTGATTTTTACCTTCTGAATTAATGAGGCCATTGACGACAGCGGGCTGCATCAGTTGGTAGACATCGTCTTTCTTGGTGGCCTTTGAAGACATCATAATGATCTGCCATTCAGAAAGTTCTCAGTGAATTTCCAAATAATATTATTTCCAGAATTTCCGGAAATGGGAGATTAACAAACCTCAAGGTCATGGGGATCTGTCACCACAATTTTTAGAGCCGGCCCCAGCCAAAATTTGAAGGTACTTGCATTTATTTCACGACCGATTTTTGTCAGAGTTAAAACAGTTTCTGAAATTATTTATCAAATATTTAACGAACATTTCTCGTTAGATTTTACGTATATCCAATGATTCATTAAAAATTCTTTCGACAATAGGTTGAGTGTTTCAATAGCAAATGTTTTGTTGAAATTGACATTTGCAAAATTTTATTCAAATTATATAATTACAATTTATTTATTTATTTTTGACAGCTTGAGAATTAATGAAAATGGGGCCTGAATATCTTGAAAATTTTCAATGTTTTTCACTTTAAAATTTCCCGGAATAATTATCCAACAATTAAAATCATAAATTAATTAATTGAAAGTAATCTTGGAGGGGTTTTTGCTGCACTAGAAGAATTTTGAAATTTTTTCATTGGTTTTCGCAAAATTATATTTTCATTTACTATCAGTTTCCCATAATGTCAATGCATTTCCAAAAAATGGTAGTGTCCGGGGACCCGGAAGTGTTTTTGCAAATTCAATGAAGATTGATCTCTGTCGCAGATAATTCCTCACAGGGTTCCACCATCGTAAACTTAATAGAATCGTCAAGACTCCGATGAGAAATGCTGTAACGATGAAAGACCTATTCATGATATTTACTTCGAAAATTTTCCTCCTCATTAATAACAAAAAAACCCGATTAAATATTTAAAAATCGTAAACACATGATGTTTTCTTTATTAACTATATGTTCAACTCACCGAATGCTGGAGAAATGGTGGAGAGATTGGATACTTTTGGAGTAAAATTCATTGTCGATAATTATTGCATGAGTAAGACACCTTGTGGCTGATATTATTGATGACAGCAGAGACGTTTCTGAAGGAACTAATGGCAGGTTTTCCAGGGATTTATATTTTCATCGGTAAAATTATTCGCAGGAAGTGGAGGTACTCATTACCATTCCATTCATAGATCAAAAACATCTGGCTCATGCAATCTGAGGAGAGCTAGTGCTCCACATGAAGGAATTTATTCTTATTCCGCAAAAACTGATCGCAGACAAGTAATCTTATCCGGTAAATCATCCTTAATAATTTATAAATTATTCATTGATAAAGTCTGCATGTGCAATATATATTCTGCTTGGAACTGATATTAACAATCAAAATATATTAATAATCGGTTTTAAATAATCGAAATTTTCCAAAATTTGAAGGAAAGTCTGATCGTAATTTTCCTCGGATTGAAACTTTTTCATCGCAAATCCGATTTTTATCTATTAATTTGTTTAATTGATTTATTATGATGAAACTCATACGTAGGTTATTTACACTTGCATTTAAACATTTTTGGGGTAAATAAAATAATACGAAGTTGTACAGTATTTTATTTTATTTATTTAAAGTGCTGAAATCAGTTGGGGATTTCTTGTTAATTGGTTATAAATTGTCGAAACTTTTATCGTAAATTTGAGTGGAAATGTCGGTCAATGGGACAATTTAAATTCCGAATTGTTTCATTCATTAATAATTTAGATAAGCGGTTAACGATTTGCGGAAAAATTTTTTTGGTTACATTTCTTTTTGGTTGATTTGAGAGCGGAAATAAATACCTGGCGTGTTCTGCATGTCTAGATATTCTCTTTCGAAGAGTCATTAGAATCATTACATGACAGAATTTCTGATTCAACAAAATTAGGATTATTTGCAGCAAATGCGAGTATTTTTTTTAGATAATCATAATAATTTATTTTGCGTAAGTTGTGCCAACCAGTGGTACATTCATTTTTTACTGCTTTTTACGAAATTCTTATGCGAAAAGTCTCCATAAACTGACAGATTTTTAATTACCCAAATTTAATTAAAAAAAAATTGATTTTTTGTCGATTTGGAAATTCTAAAAATTGCGAAAATCACCTGAGCCTTGAAAATGTCATATCCCCTGGAGAAATGTTTATAAAATTGTTTCGAAAACCTCAACCAACTGTTTTATCAGTCCATTAAAACCCCAGGAAAAAGGTAATTTCCCTTTCAAAATTAATTAATTATTTTAATTATTGCATCGATTGAAAATTTGTAATCCAATGGAATACTTGAGATTCCACCTCATTAGTCAGTAAATATTTATACATATTTACAAAATACATATTTATTTCTTGTAAAGGAGCGATTATTGCAAATTTCAAATTGTTTTACTTGAAATTTCACGAGTAAATTTCGTTGAAAATTCAAAAATAATTTTTCTTTGTGCGCCAGAACATAGGATATTATGGGGGAATTTCTGGTGGGGGCTAGGGATCTCCACGTGTCGGACGACACGTGGGAACAGACTCATCTGCCATGACTTGAATGAAAATCAAGTTGCATTCCACCGCACGTGTTCCACAATAAATACACAAGTTTGTTCGATCGCCTGGTGTCCGATCATTGCTTGGTTTACCCTTGGTTTACCCTCGTTGATTGAAAAAAACTCGAACACGTTATTCTTAGAAAATCATGAATTCTTGGCTGAATAAAAAGTTTTATTCAACAAATCCTCGTGTAATATAAAAACGTGAACAGTCCTTTGGCAACTGTGGCGATAGAAATAGAAATAATTACGATACGAAATGATTCTCAATATTTTCTTTAATTACTAGCATTAAGAGCATTAGGACGTGATTGATTTTAGGAAAATGCCGAAAGAATATTTTCTCTAAACAATTCATTCGATAGATTCTAGTTTCTGTGAAATAAAACATTGAAAAACTTGAGTCGATCAAAATAAAAAAAAAATATTTGAAGAGAAGAAAATGAAAAATAAATTTAAATTTATTTTTTTTTGTTTTCTTATTCATTAATTTGCATTTATTTTTATTCTCTATTAAATTTTTCAGTTTGAAATCTGCATTGTGAATTTATTCTTCACTACAACTACTTGATAAAACATAAGTAAACAATTTTCATGGGGACTGAAGAAATAAATAAATAAATAAATAAATTTTCTTGATATTTTTTTATTTTCTCATTTTTACGTACAACATGAAATTGAAAAAATTCTCAATAATAATTATCAATAATTCGTCACTTCAGAGATTGATAATTTCAATTATTTATGAACTTCATATAAAATTAATTTACTGATTTCAGAGAAATTTGATAACCGTCGACGCTCCTCGCGGAAATGTGATTATGAACCCGCAGTGTTTCGAGTTTCATGGTCGTGCTCAAGTGATAATTTCTCAGGACATGCGCCAGGAGGACCTTGACGCCGACTGCTCCGTACTTGGAGCCAGGGCAACTTCGCATACCTCCACTGAAGGG
This sequence comes from Diachasmimorpha longicaudata, assembly GCF_034640455.1. NCBI lineage: Eukaryota > Metazoa > Arthropoda > Insecta > Hymenoptera > Braconidae > Diachasmimorpha > Diachasmimorpha longicaudata. Next base: position 3,540,420 of record NC_087240.1, read on the forward strand.
GATGTACGCGAAGGGATGACGGTTCTTTGAATTTTCAGGGGTGAAACGCTCGGGGATGAATTTTTTCGGTTCGTCCCAGAGTTCTGGATCCATGTGGGTTGCGTATGGAAGGAGAAATAGGGATGTGCCCTTCGGAACCGTGCAGGTACCTAAAAATTAAAAAAATTTATTTTACCTAAAAAAAAAAGTTGATTTTGTGAAAAAAAATTCATTTTAAGGAAAAAATCTCTATTTTACGAAAAAAATCGATTTTGCGATAAAATAAATCAATTGTACTATCAAATAAATCGATATTAATTATCCGATATTTTCAGATAGTGGAAATAATAATAATAAATTGGAGGAATATAATTGTAGGAAATTGTACGGATTTTACGAATTTTTTTTTTATTTTGCTGCGTCATTTTTACGCCAAATTAAGAACTTATTTTGGAGCGCTCCGTCAATTTTTCTTAATTACTCAGCTATTTACTCATTTTAACTTAATTACTCAGTTTCAAATCGGCGTTGACCTTCCGGGGCATCAGCGGTGCGACTGGAAAAAGTCTAACGGTCTCTCTAACGATCATCTCCAAGTACTTCAAATTTGCAATTTCGGACTCGCTAATGTTATCACACCTCATCACATTCTCCACCTCTTCTCTGGCTTTTCTCTAGAAAAAGGCGATTAAAATAACGAAAAAATAAAAATCAGGTAATTAAAAATAAGTTGCAAAATGAAGTTGTACACTGACTTGAACCTCCGGGTGCATCGCTATCATCAATAAGGCAAAGCAGGCAACCCCTGTCATCGTCTCGTACGACTGGGAAATAATTGCTTTATTAATGATTATTTAATTAATTAGTAGCTTTAGTTTAATTGTTAAGTAATAACTCAACGTTCAATTAATGTTGTTTAAGTTAATTATTGAGTGGTAATTGAGGAATGAAATAATATTTAAAAAGATGGGTAAAGTGATGATATTAAAAAATTAATAAATAAATCAAAAAATCAAAAAATAAATAAATGAATAAATAAATAAATAAATAACGTACGGCGACGAAGATAGTGACCATTTCATAGCGAAGTTCTTCATCAGTCCAATCATTATTAATCATCACGTGATCTATCAAAAAATCTAGGAGCGGAAGTTCTGCTGTTTCCTCTGGACTTCGTCTCTCGTAATTCCGTTTCTTATCAGCAATTATCTGAATATATTTAATAACTGTAGGTGAAACTGATGGATAATGAGACTGACATACACATAAAACACAGTCTCATCATTTTCCGTCTTTAATTAATAAATTATTGCCTCAATGAAGACGAAAAAAAAAAATGAATACTGATACTTTTTTGCAAAATTCACGATGTTTATAATTAATTATTTAAATCGATCGGGTCGATATCTTCTTTGTACGTACGTCATCGAGATACTGGTGACCCTCTTTTACGACTCTAAAGTAGTCTCTCCCCCGTTGGGTCAGACGAAACAATATATTCGGGGCCAGCCAGGGCCTCATCATTCTATAATATACTGAATGCAAACATCTGAAAACCAAATCGGAATCGGTGGCAGTTGGAATGTTTCGGAGAAGCTGATGGTGTTCTTTTATTTATTTATGGGATAAATAAACAAAATCACCGACTAAAGTGGATCTAGAATTTTTTTCTTGTTTTTGAATTTTATTACGTTTGAGTCAGCAAGAGGAATATACTGGGTTCTCCCAATTGAGCTGTTCCTGGAACTCCGAATAATGTAACTGAAAAAAAATCAATCAATTAGGAATTTCAATTAGTCAATTGAATTACAAAATTTAAATTAGTTGAAAAACGATCGAATTTAAGCTGAGAAAATTTTGTAAAAAATATTAGGAAAATAATTAATGTGGAAAAATCAATATCTGTTGTAGTTGTTTTTTAATGATTGATTGATATTAATTGATTAATTACCAAAGACGGCGTCACCCAAACAAAAATTAATGTAGTCGTGAATATCGAACTGTTGGGCGTCTACTTTCTTCTTCAGTTGTTGCACAAGTATTTGCGACTGATTATTAAACTCTTCGACATGTTTTCTCATTACTGAATTACCATTTATCTGTGGCATCATTAAGTTCTTGTGGGTTCGGTAGTGTAAAGAACCTGTAGATGGAAATTTATGTTTTTTATGTACTGATGGCACAGAAAAAATGAAAATTAATTTCCTGATCGTTTGGTAAATCTCTTGGATTATTTAATAATTGAACTACCTGGATATAAATTTTTTGTTGCCAAATGAAAATATCCCCAATGAAATTTTTAATGTCATTCAAAATTTTTCCAACAATTATCTCAAAGAGAAAAGTTTAATACATTTTTTTTTGTCAAGATACATTAGTATCACATTACAAACAATCACATATTTTTAAAATTATCGCTCTGAGTCCGGCGTAATTTTTTTAACGTCAACAATTGATTGATGATTTTTATGATAGCAATGGAGGCACTTTCCTAAAAAAATTTTTTATCCCTGTTTCTGTTTCCATTAATGTTAATGTACCTGGTGCATTAATGAGACCGTTTATCACAGCCGGTTCCATAAATTTATAAACATCATCCTTGTCCGCAGCCTTTGTGGACATGTACGCAATCTGAAGGACAAATAAAACAGATGATAAATCCAATGGTAATTAATTTTTTATTAACAACACTGAAGATCAAGGTCTTACCTCAAGATCTTTGGGGTCAGTGACGATGATCTTGACGACAGTAGGTCCCAACCAAAATTGGTACAGTCTAGAGTTTATCTCCTGACCGATTCTCGTGAGAGTATTCACAGTCTCTGGAGAGGAATGTTTGTTAAATAAAAAATTTATTGGAAAAATCGGTCGAGGGGGAATAAATATTTATTTTTTATTACAGTGAACAGATTTTTTATTGGAAAAATCGGTCGAGGGGCAATAAATATTTATTTTTTATTACAATAAACAGATTTTTTTTGATAGTTTTCTATGAATTATTTTTATTCCAATTTATAAAAAATATAAAATATAATTTTTACTCACTATCAGTCTCCCACAACTCCAAAATATTTCCGAGAATCGGTAATCGCGCCGGTCCAGGTAACGTCATAGCGAATTTCGAAATTCGTGACTTCTCTTTCCAAAATTCGCGACTCCACCATCGCAATCCCACCACAATCACAACAGTTGCGATTAGAGCACCTGAATCAATACATCTTTATCAAAACTATCGAGCAATGCATTATCAGAGGCTCATGATCGATCTCATCTCACCGATGGCAGGAGAAATTGATGAGCCCTCGAAACTGCTAACCCACGTCATTATTCATGAATTTTAATTAATTAATTAATCAAGATTTTTTTCTTTAATTTGCTGCTGTAATGATGAAAGCTTATCTCTTCATTCCGAGAACTGCGGACGACTATCGAACTTGCATAGTGCAGACCAGTTTTAATCGATCTCCTATCATTATCACGAGGTTTATGCGCATGACCTCTCACAGAGAATAATAAAAAATTGTTGGAATGCCATTTGAATCTGAAGTTTGCTTCTTTGCATTGAGATGTGGATAATCGATGCATTGAATGTAACAATGTTAGGTCGAGCAAAAAATTCATCATTCATGTTTACCACATAATTACCTGGAACAAGTAATTACTCTTCAATTGTTGAGTTCTACGTACGAAAAAATTGAGTGGAAATTTACTAGAAAAATTTGAATAAATCTCCAACTCCAGTTTTAATAAAAGTCATTAGTATATCTTGTATATAATTCGTATATTATATTGTATATACATCTATATATGTTACTACATATATACATTTTGTAATAAATATATCTTTTTTATCACCTCAAAAGAAATGAATTTTTATTTATTTTTTTCAAATTATTGCAGGAATGCAAAATTTCATATCGATCGATAATTCACTGTCGTTTATCACCTGTCTATCCCATTTTGCCCCACAATATCGTAGGAATTATTTTGGTAAAATTTTACAATTTAATATAATTTTTTCTTCTCAGTCGATTACGCAGTTTCGCCGATAACTTCCGGTTTCCTCAACCCCTACGTCTCATGCGCGCGGTTACATTTAAAAACACCCCCAGTGTCTGTCCGCACGTCCACCCTTTCGGATGCCTCGTGTACCTTCAACGTTCTAAATTCCAAAATTCAATTGAGTACTAAATTAAACAAATTATTCTCTGTTTATTGTGTTAGTGCAATTTTTCTAAAAAAAATTCTCGGTGTCTCCTCGACCCAGTTATCACGACGCAAACGATTATCAAATAAAAAAGTCAATTAATATCTGTCGAACCGCCTCATCAACAATTTTAAAAAATATCAATAATAACCCGTTAACGAATAGAAATAAAAATTTGAATAAAATTCTCTGAAAATGATCGTAATAAAAATGAAATTTAACTGTTAATTGAGTTATCAGTTAAACTAGTGGTGAACCAATTAATTAAACCATCACCTAAACAATTAATTAAACCCCTGATTAATTAATTCCCCACAGCTCCTCTAATTAATCAACTTCCCCCAAAAGGGCAGCAATCGCCATAAAAAAATGTGACCCATTACCTAAATTTCCTCTCAAAAATACCGAAGACCTTGAAAACTCTAAAATGATACTCAATTGACACTCCCTCCAAAATGGCGAGATTTATTGCAACAATAAAAGCAATAATAACTCGTCTTGTATTTGCATCCCACGGATTCATAGCAATTTGGCAAGTGACAACCTTCAAGAAAAATCCTCTTTACTGGTACCTCAGCTGTCCAATTCTTCTCCTCTTCTTCGAGGGCCTCTTCACCCTGACCATAAAGGAAAATCAGGAGTGGAAATGGTGAGGAAAATTTACCCCTGAAATTCCCTCACATAATTTTTCCCAATTGGACGACTTTCTGGGTCGCACATTTGACCTCTGGCACACGTGGTGAACTGATGGGTTTTTTTTCCGAATTTGACGGACAGACGGAAATTGTGCATTAGGGGTTGATGAGGGCGGGTTGTGTTGTTCGGGTTGTACACGTATCGGGCTATTTCACGTCCGGAGAAATTCGATACTCATCGAAACGCTTTCGATGCATTAGGTGATGGCGTTGTGGGGATTTTTGTGGAAGAGGACATAATACAATAGGGGGGGGAGAGGGAGGGGGATTAAAATTTATGTGGGTTTACATGTGAAAGAATTTTAAAAGAAAAACTGCAAATTCGATGGAGAATTGTGAATAATTTATTGAATGTTTTTAGTATTTTTTATAGTTATTAGAAAATATTAGATTATTACGATTTATTTGATTATTTTGTATCGATTTCTATTGATTTATTTATTTATTTTCTAGTAAACTGACTGTTTTTTTTTTATTCAATTTTTTCAAGTCCTTTTTTAAATGTTTAGAATGAGAAAAAATTGGACGAAAGATGTTTTTTGCGGAGAGTTTTATGGGCTGCAAAAAATTATTCTACATCAAGATAAATAATGAATAAAATGTTACATAATAATGATGAATGTGTTACTATCAAACATTGGTAATTAGTAAAGTATTAAGATCATTAATCGTCTGGTTAATGATTTTTTTTAAAGATTAATAGCATTTTTTTTTTGATTCAATGAATTTTTTTCATCATTTTTTCAGGTTTTGCCCTTCGGTATTCCTCTACCTTGGAAGCGTAGTCCCCGCGATATGGCTCCTGGAGCTGGACAAATTGGACCGAATAATGAGGCCCTCACCTGCGCACATGAATATTTCCAAGACTTTGGACTTATCCCACTTAGCAGCGAAGGATCTGGAGCAGTTGGAGCAGCTGTTTGGGGTGAAAATTTCCCTCGATCATAATTTTCCTATAAAAAATTCCAAACCGTTGACTTGGCTCTCCCTTTTTATTTCTCCTTCTCACCCTTCCCTAGTCAGTTCTGCATTATTTCCATAAAATCCTCAACCCCCCCGAAAAAAAGGTACCCCTAATTGTTGTCCCTAATTTCCCTCAACCTCCATCAATTAATGAATTAAAAAATTCTTCCTAAATGACTTTTCCACCCGTAATTATTGAACCCCTTTTCACCAAATGTTCTCTCCTGCAGGTGAAGATGCAACTCCCTGACATCCAGATCTCCACGGAAACGTGGGTGACTCTGATTGAGCAGTTTCTGATGCTGGTGCTGATAGTGGGTCGGTGGATGCTCCCCAAGGGCGATCTGACTCGAGACCAGTTGAGTCAGCTCCTCCTGGTGTACATCGGCACCGCTGCAGACATCATCGAGTTCTTCGACTCCTTCAAGGAGCCCAGTATCTCCTCAGAGATGATGCTGGTGTACCTCACCCTGGGCATCTGGTCCTGGTCACTGATACAGTTCACTGTTGTGTTGACAGCCACAAAATCCAGAAAGTCGAGACTGTCCACGGGCTCTGTCAAGATGAAGATGCAGGCAGAGACGAGCTGCTGCAGCATTGATGTCTGGGCCATCGCACTCAACATGATTCTTCAGGTACGTAAATTTTTTTTTTTCTCTTCAGGTACGTAAATTTTTTTTTCAGGTTCTTCAAAACTGAAAAATATTTCTAGCAAAATATCCATTGATTGTTAATTTTAAAAAATGTTTGAAAATATATATAGCATGGATTTTACATACGTTTTACATAAATTTAAAACAAATTGAGTCCTAGAAAACAGAATTTTTCTACTGTTTCTCCTGCAGGATGCGCCGTTCCTCGCATTTCGCCTCTTGATAATCATCCACTTCAAGATCGTCAGCTACATGAACATATTCTTCACGTGCAAGAACACCCTGGTGATTCTTCTGCAACTGTATCGTCTCTACGTGGTGCAGACGGAGAGGAAAACTCGAAACAGGAAAAGGAGGAGGAGAATCGACAAGGAACAGCTGCCGAGCATCAGCATCGTGTCCAGGGGGGACATGTACGGATGCGACAAGTGCAGCAGTGGAAGACGACGTCGGAGGGACGTTGATGTACCTTCAGAGACGGATTACTCGTCGGAAGAGGAAAATCGATATGAGCTGGCGCCGAGGAACTTGGAAAAGTCTAAAAGGTAAATCGAGAGTCGAATCGAGATGAATATGGCTCATCTTTCAGTCCAGTTTTTCTGCCATATCTCGAAATCCAAGGGAGATAGCGAAATTGTTACTGATACATTTATTGTAGATCTAGAACTGCTCCATAAAAAAGGTCATTATAGTTAATTTCGTATCTCTCTTAGATTCGGAGATATTCATTAAAAACTGGTCGATGGTCAAAAGTAATTTATTTCGTTTTACCACTTCGCAGAAAAAATGAAAAAAATATATATATTTGCGTGGAAGGGACTTAGGGCGGGTTTTTTTATGTTTCATCCGATAGGCGGACGAGGAATGACACCGGGTACTCCACCTCCAGCTCCAGGAACTCCTCCAAACACGAGAAATATCACAAAAGGGAGATGAAAAGAAGTTCCTCGACTCGGAGAGAGGAATTTCGAAAGAATGAAGTGACTTATGAAGACGAAAAACGACCGTCGAGGGCGGATAAACACATATCGAGAGGCTCCCACAAGAATTCTAACCCCAGTAAATCGGCCTTGAAGTCAAAAACGGAGAGGAAGAAACGGAAGGAGAGAGAAAAATCGGAATCCATTGAGGAGGATCACAGCTCCAATCATTCCTTGGAGGAAGGGGAGACTGAGAGCGACAGCACTGGGACGGAATCAGAGTCTGAACAAAGGTGAGGCCCTTGCTGACGTTAATGAAAAAAATAGGGGTCTGATACGAGCCTGGATTATTCACTTGCAGGCTAGAATTTAATTCACTTTTGAAAATTTTCCTCTGACTTTTTTTTCTTAAATATTACAAATGTTTATTACGTGTAAGATTGATAATAAATTGCAGAGAATTTTGTCCTTAAGAAATAAAATACTTTATTGATCAGTAAAAAACAGATCTTTGATTTTCCAACTGAATTATTGCGTGAAAATTTGGAAAAAACGAGGAATTTCAAGCAACAATTCAAAACTCAACGACTTAAATCAGTTTTTCTCTCAGATTTTATGAAAAATTATTAATTTCCTCGTTTTCTATCTGAATACGACATTTCAGAAATTTTTTTATGAATCAAATAAATTAAATAGATGTCAAGAATTTGTTTAACCCGTGACTTTTGTAAAAAATCAAACTCCACTCTCGCTTTGCAGATATCAACGTCGTAAGCGTCGCAGTAGAGAATGACACCGGAAGGTCGGTGTCTTCATCCTGTCAATCATTTATTCAGCTATTCTATCAGTATGTATTCTGTACATCTACGCAGGGATCAACGGGGGAATTATTTTAGCCTCGATGACTCGTCAAGAATCGGAGGTCTGAGTCTATTTTTTGCATTGCATAATTCCTCGTCCAATTATCAGCTGAAGAATCGCAGTATTTTAGGAATTTATTGGCTAATCAACTAATTTATTTATTTATTGATCGAGAGGTGAAGTGCTGCGAGAAAATAAATCAACGTACAACATACAACGACGATTTTTTTTTATTTGAGAACATTTTTCCATCGCACATTAACTCTGATATTTTTATCTACTCATTAATTCTAAAAATTTAATTCATCTTCAATTATTATCCGTATTATTATTATTTAATTAACGATAAAATTCTATAATTTATACAGATGTTTTGGGAATTATAAAGTCATATTTATGATCGTTTCAATAACTCAAGAAAATGGAAGAAAATTCTCTTTCAACTCATTTTCCATCCAAACAAGTTAACAATTTCTCAATAATTTAATTGATTAATTTTATTTTTATTAATTGGTGTCATCATAACTCCATCCCCAGTGAATTACGGCACTCCCTAGGGCTCAAACTATCGATATAATCAACGATATCGTCCTGATGGCCCCCCATGGACGTGCAATACAGGACCGCAGTGTCTGCAATCAACTCCTTCAGACTCTTCTCCTTCTCCTTCGTCTCCTTCTCCCAGTCGACCTTTGTCTCCTGGATCTTCACGTTGACGGAACCCTTTTCCTCCGGAGGCATTGAATTTTTCTGGTCCAACCTCTCTGATTGTGGAGGGTGACTGGAGACACTGGGGACCTGACCCAGGGAGACGCCTTCTTTCTTCAAATTAGGGTCTGATGTCTTGAGCAGGATCAGAGTATTTTTTCCCCGTCCCAGGACTTGTTGGAGTTTGGCGTGATTTTTTATGCAGATGAGATTCAACGGGGGCTTTGGACCCTTTGGTTTGGCTGGGTCCAGGGGTCCAGAAGAGGGCTGGGGAATTTTTTCAGGATTTTTTTCTCTGATCGCTGGATTCTGGGGCTTTTTGGGCTCCGGTTGGATGGAGATCGGTGGGAGTCTGGAGTTTACGATCCTCTCCTCGATTTTTCGGTACTCTGGGGATGCTATGGATGCTGCGTAGGAGAGGACCGAGTGGAAGGTCCGGTGCATGCAGTCCTCGAAGGAGGTTCTGCTCGTTCTCTCGTCCATTTTCTCTCGGTCGGGAATTTTTCGATGGGAACGTGGAAGAGGTGGGGTAATTTCGAGGTCTGGATTGCTTGGAATCTCGTGGTACGATTCTCCATCGAAACTGGCGAAACAACGGCCGAGGAACTCGGCTGCGAGACCCACCTGAAGGTCAAGACACGTCGGGAAGAAAAAAATTGGGAAGAATTGACATTCCAGAAACAAAGTAATAAAAAAAAAGATAAATTGACAGTTCTCAGTCGATTTTTGCACAATATCGTCGAATCTAAGGGAGATAGCGAAATTTTTGTTGATACATTTATTGTAGATCTCAATTTTCCCCATAAAAAAGGTCATTACAAAAATTTTGCTATCTGACCTAGATTCCGAAATATTCATCGAAAACTGGGCAATAGTCCAAAGTGGCAAAGTGGCTCATCTGGTTTTAGCTCTTGGCTATTGATTTTTTTACACAATTGTTTATTAAATTAGCGCATTGTTTAAACAAATTGGAAAAAATACTTTATCATGGGAGGAGTTACCTGGGGATGATAAATAGGCCTCTCGTGCATTCCGTGTGTCGGCCACTCCCTCCACTCGAACTCCTCCTGGATATTGGGTACCTGAAGAGTAGCTCCAACGTTGTACAGCCTCTTGGTTACTGATCTGGTGTTCATGTAAGGCACATCCGATAATTTCAATCTCTCCTTATCCGGCTCGGTACCCGCAGCCCCTCCCCGACGGAGAGCCAGGAGCCTGGGGCGAGGGAAGTCCTTGTCGATTTTTTTTTTTGATAGACGAGAAGAATTTCGTCGCACTTGGGAATTCCTATTTTTATAATAATTATAATCATAATTACAATTATTATAATAATTTATTTTTACACTAATTTTTATTTTATAGGGAAGAGTTATAAATAATTTTGTTGATATTTACTCTGATTTTTCAATAATTATTTTTGTTAACTTTTTTTTAATTATGTGAATGTGATATCGATGATTTATAAATAACTTTTGAATTAAATTATTTCAATATAAAAAATACCAAAATAAACATAAGGTATTTTACAAGCACAAAATGTTTGTTATAAACAATTACGTTAAATATGAATATAAATATGTTATTTTGACAGCAATGACAGATGAAAAAATAATTAAATGAATTAATAAATCTAATTAATAAGTCTGATGATTTGTATAAAATTTTACTTGTTTTTTTCAGGTTGGTTAACACATTTAGGCGCATGTCCAGTGATTTGTTGACTCAGTCTCTTCCTCAGGGAATTTATCGAGCTCTCCATCGGTTTCTTAACAATTTTATTATCGTGTTTAACCAGAATAGTCCCGGGGGGTAATTTGGGGACGTAAAACTCCTTTTGGGATTTCTCAGTTATCCTGATGCAGTAGTGAACGTCTCCACGAGAGGGATCCGCCCCCTTGACGCCCTCGTCGACGTTGAATTGACGATGGAGCGCCATTTTCGTGGGTTTGTCGGCCAAATCGATCACCCGGAGGTTCTCCCCGGATTCTCCAGGAGTTTTTGGAACGGCGATTGAAGCCGGGGCTTCCGCGAGGAGAATCAATTTGCGTTTCGGGGCGATGAGGACTTGAGGATATTTTTTTAACGTTGACTCGTCCATTTGAGAATCTCAGGTTAATCCAGACTGAGACTTCGATTATTTCTGTGCGTTTTCGGTTTTTTTTTTTTCATTAAATTGATGCTCGTTTATCTTAATTAACAGACGGAATTTTTTAAGTCGATGTTTTTGTTTTAAAACGACTGAGGGACGACAGTAGAAAAGGATTCGAAGGCAGACGGAGAGGCGGCAGTAGAAGAGGACCCGAAGTCAGACGGTAAGTAGATCAGTCCTGAGAGGAGTCTTCAAAAGTGGGGGAAGTAATTTTTATGTTTTAGTCCAAAGTAATTTTTTAAAAAATAAGCCAATTGTTAATAATAGTGGGGAGGGGAGGCCAAAGTGGAACCTCAATTTTTTTAAAATTATAATTATGGAAAAACAGAAAAATAAAGTATAAAAAGAAAATATAACTAAAATATATTTATTATTAATAATTAATAATTATCAAAGGAATAATTCCACCAGATGACATCTGTGCGGTGCAGTTGTTCACATTTCTCAATAATTTTTTTTTGTTATCCTGTTAAAAATGCATTCTTTATTCAAATATTACCAAATAAAATTCTACTTACACTAGCACTTGGTCTAGATATTCGATAATACAGGTACCACGAAAATACGAAATGTTTATCGTTCGTATTGCACGTTTGACTAGATTAAATAACTAAAGGTTTCTCTGGGTACATTGGAACTTTGGTACTTAGATTCTGAACAATAAATATTTACAACACAAATTAATAAGGTATTTTCAGCGTTAGTGTAAATTATCTGCTGTCAGGGTCAGAGTCGTTAGACTGGATCTTCGATTGGGATTGACACCGAGATTTTCCCAGTTTATCCAGGCGAGTCGAGCCATTAAATCTGCAATTTCATACCAAATAAACATTATAAATTATTTAACATCCACTTTCAGAAATCATTATTACAGATGGATGGAAATATAAAATAAAAACTAACAAATAACAAAACAAATTGAGTGTTGAGTCCACAATTTTTTTTCTTTTGCATTCAATTTTTATCTGTCGAACAAAAAATTATCTAAATATATTTATTAACAAAACGATATCATTAAAACTTAAAAACATTCAAATATATTTATTTTTAAATAATTAATAGTTATAGTTAATTCAAAACCGTAAAAACAAGTGGAATGAATTGAAATTTAATCGATAAAAAATACTGATTCGAACAGAAAAAAAAATGTGCAATTAATTCTAAATTGATAAATAAATTAACTGTTGATTACTGATTAGTCATTTGGTATTTACCACTGGTATTCCATTCAGCCCTCTCGCTACTCATTTCACCCCTAAGGCACATTTCGATGTACGTCAGAGGGTCGACATTTTTCACTTTGAGGACTTCGGTGAGAAGTGCGATGTAGGCAATGGCAAGTCGCAGGGTGTCAATTTTTGACAGTCGCTTTTCGTAGGGAAACGTCGGCACGTGCCCCCTAAGCGCGTCGAAAGCCGAGTTTATGCTGCTAAAAATTTCAATCCCACTTAGAATCCAAAAGAACTTATTAAAATCCTTCTTTCTGATTTTGTTTTTTATTATTTGTTCAAAGTAGTTATCTTACCTAAGCATTCGTCGACGCTCACGAATGTTCGCCGCATGCCTTTGGATTCTGTAGGGGCTGCCGTTGGGGTAGTAACCCTCGTCGACGCCATTCATCTCGTTATCATTGTGGTCTGAAAATAGAAATAATTGGAAAATCAATTCATTGGACTCTCCGAACTTTATTTATTCATCTGGTCAGGGACGATTTCATTAAAATCGCTTTCCTTGATAATTGGAAAATTATTTTGGATTTTTTTAAACTCCTTTTGACAATTAACCTAATTTTTTGACGATTTTATGCTCAGCCGTTTCATTAAAGTCACGAAATTGGAATAAACGTTACATTAAATTAGAATTTATTAATTAAAAATCGATGTCAATTAATTTCTGTTTGATTATTTCAAGTTTTCAGACAGATTTTCCCAAATTCGTCGAATTTCCAGAATTACACACATAAAAATTGGGTAATGATATTTCTACAAATCGTTGAAAGCATTCGGTCAATTTGTTTATTTCCTCCCATTTTTTAACAGAAAAATCTCGCTCCATTCGCCGTTCGAAACGAGAAATAAAAATTAAAAAATTGAAAGAACGTTTTGATTCTTTGTCTCAAACTCGTGAAATATTCCCAGTCCCTATAATTATAATTAGTAATTATACCGCCGAAAAATTAATACCTAACACCGGAAGAATTCCTCTTTAAACATGATACACCAGAACAATTATTTTGTAACACCCGAATAATTTTTATTCAACACTCGCTGCATCAGAAAAATTATTGTATATCACCAGAAGAATTACCACTCAGCACCAGAATATTCCTGAACCACCAGAAGCTCCCGAGGCACCCAATTAATTCTGTTTTTCATATTTTTCTCTGGTGTAGTAGTACTTACACCAGAATTCTTCAGAAAAAAATTTGAACCCACCAAAAAAATTCCTCCAGCACCAGAAAATTCCTCAAGCACCAGAATTCGTGACGAGGCACCAGATAAATTATGGTAATCTAAATAATTATTCTGGTGCTGTCCAAACTAATTCTCCGGACGTAGCATGACATACACCAGAATTCTGGTGCCCCACAATAACTTAAATTAACCCCCTCCCCCCATATAAATACCTGGAGTAGATATTGGCATATGATAATGTATCGGCGAATGCGTGTGCGGTGATGAGTGAGTGTTCACGTGTTGTGAGGCTCTTCCAGCATAAACACACGACGGCAAATCGGCGAGGTCCTCCTCCCCAATGTCACTGCTACCCCCGACATAATACTGAGAACTAAAAAAAAAAATTCCTCAAATTCCAAAAAATCTCACCCCCCACCACCAACAAAAATTACCCAGTGCAAATATTGTTATCATTAGCCTTGGACGGTCCTCCCCGATGTCTTCCATTCATCCTCTGCCCCCTCTCCTCATAATTATACCCCAAATGCGATGCCATCTCACCCCCGCCCTCGAAAAACGTCACGATTGCGATGAAAAATCACAGAAATTCAGATATCCATCACCAATAATTATTTATTTGCCTTAAAAAAAATATTTCGTTGCACCAAAAAAAAATCCTCGATCTCTCCGTAAGTATCCTTCAATTTACATAAATTTTTTCAACCGAATAATCTGTTAATTATTTAATTTTTTAATTTTGACAGTGCAGTCACCGACATTTAATCGCAAACTGTTGGAAAATTCCCTGGAGATTTGCTCTTTATATACTCCCCCGACACCACGACAAGGGCAGTTGAATCGATACCAACCCCTGGGCGGAGCATCCACAACCAATCGGAGACCTCAAAACTGAAAATTATTATCATCGTTCACTCCCATTGGTTCGTAATTTAATAGTGCAATTTATTTTCGTTGAAACAAACCGAGAAATCTCACACACTGGTCCAGCCACTGTGGTTTATCGTTACTGCGCTTGAACGAAGTCATTTTATTTACTGATGTGTGTTTAAATGCGTTAGAAAGGGGTTGACGGGGATGATGGGAAGGTTGAGGGAGGGAGGGGGGGAGTGCCTGGGAGCCATCGCTATTTTATGCCCCGGAGAAGGGGATCGTTTCAATTTGTCCGAGCTATTCCACTCAAATTGCTTTATATTATTCACTCGGACGAAAATTATTCGCATTATTTTTTTATTTTTTTTTTGTGAGGGAGAGGAAGAGTGAGGGGAGGGGGAGGTTGTGGGGATGAGGGGTGGATCGATCCGGTGGTGATTAGTTCATTGGGAATTGAGGTGACGAGTGGAGATTTATTTGTGATGGATTTTTTTACATTTTGGTTAATGAGGAGAGTTTGGATTTTGAGGTGCCAGTTTTATGGTGGGGTGACGGGAGAATTTTGAGGGATGGAGGGAATTGGTGGTGGGGTAAGTTGGGGAGTTTTGAAGTTTATGGGGAATTTTTTGACGGAGCGGGAAAGGGTGGAAATGGGATAATTATGGGAGGGGAATAAAATTGGGAGGAAGTTCTGGAATTTTGGAGGGTAAAAATTACGGAGGATCGGGGTAAAAATTTGGGAGGGGGTTGTAAAATTGTGGGAGTGACTGGGGATCGATCGGGAGGGGTTTCGTATTTTTTACGGGATTTTTTGAATTTTTGGAGGATATTTCCGCTTCGGATTTGCGGAATTTCCTCGAAAATGTACAATAAATTAAAAATAGAGAGAATTGTTGCTTGAATTATTCAAATTATTAACAACTATTTAGTCCTTGTCTTGTCATGTGGACCTGGAACTCAGTGTAATTCCTTTTGTTACTAATAAAATTCCTGGAGAATTCTCATGATTAACTGATTTTCCTCATTTTTTCCCTGAAAATTCAGTTTGAATTTTCCCGGCATAAAATAATTAATAATTATCCAATGCCATTGCTTAAAAATTAATTGGTTATACCCAATCTATAACTCCGCATTTCCCGTATATTCTCTTTCTCACCCCATTTTCCGCGATCGAATTAAATTCCCAAACTTTAATCCACCGAATCAGAACAATTATTCTGATCTTCAGGATCTCAGCAAAGTCCCGAACGGTTTCACAAACTTGTCGTACAATACCGCACCCCCTCCCCTTTCCGGGTGGCCCAGCGCTCGTGTACCAACAACCCCCACCCCCTGGTATGAAAACTTATTGTCATCGTATTAACACCTCGCATAATTGTCCAGAACTGCGGTACGATTCAAAATCACTATCTCATTTGAATATTCCACCCCCCGCACGCAGTGTTGAATTAAAATACACACTATAAGGCTAATATTTGATCCGGTCAATTTCTCAGGCTGTCGGTTTGCGATATAATCGTTTCAATGAACCTCGAGTGCTAAGGGATTTTTTTTAATTCAATAAATTTATTAATTTTATTTGTAAAAATGAAAATTTTCAGAGAATTATTCATTTTTCAGAGAAAAAAAATCGATTTAATCGAATTAATCGATTCTGTATAAATAAATATATAGTCTACTATGTAGTTTACATAATACGTAGTATATACTTAATGAAAAGTATGTGATAGAATATTAATGCATTATATATTTATATTTTTTTTAAGAAATGAAAATTGTTGTTTCTTTATAATTTCTCTGAAGAAATATTTATTAAAAAATATACATAGACATTAGTTTATGATTTTGACAATGGAATGTAAACTTAGAAGATCGATAAACAATATTTTTAACAATTATATTAATTAACAATATTGACCCACATAATATTTTTAAAATATCAGAAAAATCGCTACAAAATCAGGAAATTTCTACCAAAAATATTCTCTATTCTCCCAAATCAATATTACTAATTCTTCTTTTTTGAGGTTCATTTTTGTGATAAGTAATCAGTGCACCATCGAGAATATCCTATTTTTTTCCCGAGCGAACGGGGAAAATAGACGCGTGAAGTTGACTCCAAAAAACAACGAAGACCATTTCAGATTAATTCATTCATTGATTTATTTTCTGAGTGATTGGTCTCTATGGAGTTATTTGGGTCAATAGATCAATGAGAAATCTGCTCGAGAGTCGTATACGAACCGCAAACAAAACCAAAACATTTCCCACCAGTGTCTCTCCCCCTCGGTACGTGACAAATTGAGATAAATAATCGTTTATGTCAGATACAATAGTCAGTACTTCAGTGCAGACCGTTCACATACTTGAAAATTCCACTTGAGAATTTATGTTACGATATCAATGACTAAGGATCGTTATCCTTACAAAAATATCATGAAATTCCGTACAGTAAAAAAATATACAATATTATACACTGTTTATACATAAATAATATAAATAATGAAATTAAAAACCAGAACTAAGAAGACAATAAAACAATAAAATCTAATAATCTTCTCAGATAATTAAGATAATTAAACTACTTAAGATAATTAAAATAATTCCAATAACTCAAGTAGTTTAAATAATTTTTTTCTGCATTTTTTTCTTAAAAAAAAAAATTCTCTCATTAATTCCTGATAGGATTTGTTGAATACCTCAGGAGATAAGATCCCTTTTTGGTCCGCCATCAACAATTGATTTAAACACACTCCATTTACTGTGGCAACACGCGTCGTCCTTGTGTCCATCCCTGAAATTAGCCACAGTGACACAGGCAGTTACCCCCTGCACCCAAAAGAACTCAAAGAGCCCCTTTGCCCCCCCCCTCCCCGACGATGCCCTGGGAAAATCAACTGACGCGTAACTAACTGGTGTATCATTAATTCCAGCGTGTATGTTTATATCGACATGGTTATGGGGATAATTCATATGGTTATGGTACGGCCAATTTTCACGGTAAATTATGCAGTTGACAAATAGATGAAAAGAGGGGGTGGAGTTGTTGAATGGAAGAAAAGTGATAAAAAATATTTCTCGGATTTTTTTTTTCATGTCAAGACGAATTTTTCAGGTATTTTGATAATTATATTCGATTACATTTTACATGATTATTTTATATTTTGTATTTACTTATATTATATATATATTTTTTTTATATTTTTAAGATGAAGTTCATTTCTAAAGAAGATAGGAATGAAATCGGTAATGAACCCTCGGTTTTCGATAAATATCTCGAAATCTAAAAACAATAGAAAAATTTTTGTAGGAACTTTTTTGTAGAACTAATTTTGCTCTAGAGAAAAGGTATTTATGAAAATTCCGCCATTTTCCTTAATTGTTGAGATATTCATCAGAGAACAAATTAAAAGACAAATTAATGTACCTCATTTTACAATTTTTCAACGGAAATTTCCTTTAAATTCCACTTAAAAATTGTTAAAATGATAAATAAATTGTATTGTAAAAAATAGCAAATAGTATAAAGTACCCTCACAATCAGCAAACAGTGGAGACCACCAAGCCTATTTGGTACACGTGTCACAAGCGCGTTCAATCGTCACGAGAATCCGCCCAACCTTGCGAGTATTCAACAGCGACGAGACACGTTTTCGACACGTGAGTCGAGGGGGTACGAGTACTTGCCACGACTCTAGCCCATAAGTGCCAAAAAGCAAGAAATACATTTTTTTTCGGTGTTACGATTTGCTGAGGACAATTGGCGCAGTTCAGGACCAACTCAGTGAGCAAAATCGATTAGAAATCGTTGCATATCTTCACAAACCCCCCTTCCCCTCGAAAAAATATTTAAAAAAATTGATACAACAAATGAGATAAAAGTCAAAGACCTGAAAAATAAGAGAAAGTTAACGCACAATTTTCCTTTCCATTTTGCAAAGATCCTCCAATATTTTTTTAATTATTAAAGAGAAAAAGAATTTTCCTCTTCATCGATTTGAATATTAAAAAATCGATTTAATTAGTTAATGATCTTATTTATTTGTTTCTTGATTATTTATTCTGTCTATTTTCATTTGACTTTGAACAGCGGAATTTTTCAAACGATTTTATTACAGAAATATTTAATTGGAGGATTTTAATCGATCCCTCGACCATCGAACCCATAAAAAATCATTCGTCCGATAAAAAAATCGCAAAAATGTTTGTTTTTCCCACAGATTAAAAGAACCTCAATACAAACAAACCCCGTGAATTTGTTAAACCACGTACCGAGTCCTCCAGACTAACCGCGAGCATATTTGCCAATCAAATAATTCGACAAACAAATTGATCCCTCACGACTATAAACAGATACTTAGCGGCACGCGTTTAACCCACCCATCGATGGAACATTTGTCTGATTCGCCCCAGCTACCCCTCTGCGCATCGGACAGATATTCTCCGACGATTTGAGTAAGGATTGGGGGGGTAGGGGGTGACCCCTACTGTGAGAACCCAGTCGGTAAGGGCCCGCGGCGTGAAATCTCTATTATGGGGTTCACTGGTTACCCCCCTACCCCCTTGTTCCTGGTGATGACAGGGGGGTAGTTCTTGTGTTACTCGACTATCGGACGGGGGAGAGAAGAGGGATGAGTGTAATCGTGAATTAAGTGTTTGCACGGAAATCCGAACCACTTTGGATTTCGGGGGAATCCGATTCAAGTATTTTTTCAATTATTGGGCTTTTGTTTGGGTAATTAACTCAAGGAATTTTCCTTCGATTGGTGGATGAGTGATTAGGGAATCAAACAGACGAGTAATAATTACTAAAAATAATTTTTTGTTGTTGCAATAATTTTTTTTTCGATACAAAATAATTTTTTTTGGTATAATATTCCGTGAGAACTCTGAAGAGGTACAGGAGTCTACATATATATGTAATAATAACTATAATTAGAGTAATAATAGTTGTTATAGATGATGATGAGGTAAACAAAGAGACGAATGCAATAAAAATTGCTAGAGAACAATTTAAATTGAGTTTTTGAAAAAAATCCAAAAGAGAAAGAAAATCTAATTTTTTTTTTTTTCAAAAATTGATTAAACAATTCTCTTTTGAGATTCAGTGATGCGGTTGGCGCCAAAATTAGTGGAAAACCTAGTATTTTGGGTCGCAAAAATTTCACGTCAATTAAAACTATTTTTTTTATTAAATCGCATTTTTATGGCGAAAATTATAGTTTTTTCATATAAAAATATCGTCACTATCGTATCGTACCCCAAAACACGTCATTAACTCGGCCAAATGGGGCATTAATCCCCCAAAAAGGGCCTCACTTCAGACGTAACGAGTTTCAACCCCACAAATTGATTTGCAATGCCCCATTTATTTATAAATAAATCGATGATGATAAAATTTATTTTTCCCCACTCAACTATTGAATTAGCAGTCTATTTGCGTCGGCAATCCCCTAACATTGACCTGTCCATAATACTCCCATCTCCATCGGCCTCAAATTGACATAAACAGGCCGAACTACGTCGGCAAATGGACACGAATATACTCATCCATCCATTGTAACTGTCGTAAACTGCTTTCCCGGAATTACCATACCAAAATCTCCATTCCCTCCATTCATTGGAGATCTGACAGACCTGTAACTTCACTCAGGTGTCCATTAATTTATTAATAAAGATACAAACGCGTGAAAGCGTTGGGAGGGCCGATGTATTCACTGAAAATATACAGAATAACCTCCCAACATTTCTCTCTCCCTCTCCCCCTCCCGCCCCCTCTCCCTCTCTCTTGAGTCTTTATGGGTGGAGTGTGCTTGTGACGTGAATTATTAGCCCTCGGGAGGGTGAACGTTTATACGGAGAACTGAAACGATCGCCAGGGGGTTGTGCGGGCGTGGCTTCAACACTGGAGAGACCGGGGGTGGCAACAGGCGTGGCACAGCATATCTGCAGTCCCTCTATTAACTGAAATATCATTTTTATTGTTGGATAAATATTTATAAATTCCAGGGGTCCATTGTCACTTGTCGTTAGGATATTCTCATTTTATTTTTTATTTTTTGTGAATTTTTTTTAGGGAAAGGGGAGAGGAAAATCGGTCTGTTTAGGGTAATATTGTTGTTAAGTAATTTTTATGATTATTTATTAGGGGGTTTGAAGGTGGAGTATTGATAGGGCGTATTAATTTTTGGTTCAGGAGAGAACGTGGATTTGCAATAATTTTTTTATGTAATTAAAAAAATTATTCTGAAGATACTGAATTCAAATGTTATAGTCAGTCTATTTTAATGAGATTTTTTCGACGCGTTGATAATAATAAAACAATAAAAATGTAATGAAATGTTACTTATAGAAAACATTGAAAAATGTAGATTTAATTATTCAACTAATTTCCATTAAATTTTAACAATTTAATAAATTGTCGTTTTTGACAGTTCACCCCATGAATTGCGTAATTTTAGCAAATTTAATGAGCAAATTACGGGACGGGGCGTCGTACGGGAAAAATTGAAAGAGAAAAATTTAATGAACGAAAGTCATTAATCACATCAACTCTCAGTACTCGTTCCATTTCTCAATTTCGGAATTTGTCGGATGGAAAAGGTCAAATGCAATTAAATTTGATTGATATATGGAGTTTCGCGGGTATTTTTGTTTGAGTGAACAATGATATTTTTATTTTCCAACTGGAAAATATTATATTCTTTTTCCTTGGCTCAGCCGTTTGTACAGTGGTAATGGGCTGTCAGACGCAGACCTCGGCTGCTCGTTCCCTTATATACCGACACCATTCCACTCGTCCAACCACCCTGTGCACCCTGTGCCGGTTTCGGCTCGCCGGACCAACCGCGTCACTCGACTCCGTCTCTTTCCCTTTGTCATTTTAAATTTCAAAATCGCGGGAGACGAAAAATCCCTTTCCCTTTGTCCCCGAAAATTCATCGATAATCGTCGGACAATGTCTGATTTATTGGGGAAATTCAGGGCCGATTGATCCTGATAAAAAATTGGAGAACGAAAGGAGCGATTTTTGATAATAAAAATTAAACAAATGGATTTATTGTTCTTGAGAACTGGATGAAGAGGAGGAAAATAGAGATGGGTTCTCCAGTCACCCTCACCCGCATCTTCTGCGTCTCCCTCCGTCCCAGATGTGATCAATACTCTGAGATCAATACCAGAGGATGGCAGGGGCTACTGTTCATACTCCAGAAATGGAATTCCACGTCAGCAGTTTAATTCGATAATATTTTAATTTTTTTATTGTTATAATTTTTTCGAACGTCTCGGAAGTAAATTTGGGGAATTTTTTAAGTAGTTTAAGACGTTTCTTCGGGGTTTAGTCAGACAGGGATGAAGGGTATTGAATGAGGGGAGGAGAGTATTAGAATAAAAATGAGATATTCATTGTTAAAAATATTACATACTCTGTGTGTGGATTTTTAATTGTTTATGTAGGCATTTATATCACGTCAAGAGTCATAATTAATTTTAATTAATAATTTTAGTTGGTAATTTGTTATAAATTTTCATGAATGTGAGCCTTTCTGTCAGTTGCCTAAATTAATGTCTAAAGGTTGATTTATTTATTAATTGCATGGATTTAATTATCCTGTTTTTGTAGAATATTTCGTAATAAAGTGGTTGAGAATGAGAATTTATTTTCTGATTGAGAAAAAAAATTATTGATTGTTAAATATTTTTGTGGTGGAGAAGAAAAACTAATCGAGAATTTTAAGACGTGATTGATAGTTCATGATTGATATTG
Organism: Diachasmimorpha longicaudata; assembly: GCF_034640455.1. Classification (NCBI taxonomy): domain Eukaryota; kingdom Metazoa; phylum Arthropoda; class Insecta; order Hymenoptera; family Braconidae; genus Diachasmimorpha; species Diachasmimorpha longicaudata. Next base: position 3,562,610 of record NC_087240.1, read on the forward strand.
GAAAATGTCATGTCCGCGAAAATTTATTCCATATGTTTTTATCGCCGTACTAGTTCTCTAGTTTTTCAATTAAATTTGGCTAAACAAAATTTAAAGTTGTCTCAGACTTTTATTTGTGATTTGTTCCGACGTGAGTGGAATGGAATAAATTAACACGACGAGAGAATAATTGTTTTTCAACTCCAGGAGATAAAATTGAATAAAATGTTTATTTAAATCATTAGGAAAGCGACATAATTGTGGAAACAATTTTATCTGAACCATTTTAAATGCAGTTTTAACACAAAAAAATTGATTGTCATTATTATTGGAATGGAATGAGAAAAAAGAAGAGAGACTTGTTAATTGTTAATCATTTTTTTAACTTTAAAAATTCTAAAAATGTTTAAAACCTCGTAAAAAATTTAAATAATTATTGGAAGCAATTTAGTTTCGATTATTCTATTATTTCTCTCTCATTTCATATTAAATCGCCAAAATTATGACACCATTGGTGTCACAACTGTGAAAACCCCGTTTTAATTATTAAATAATTAATCAATTAAGTATCAGTAATAATTAATTTCATAATTTCTCTAAAAGTAACTGTTCCCACAAATTCTGCTAATCGCTGGCGATTTTCAAAAATTAATTCAATTTTCATCCCTTATCCAGAACTTCATTACCGATGACTGACAACAGAGTTTCCCTTCTCACCGACAGCTTCACCTGTCGCCCCGCAGCGCCTTTGTATTCATCATGGCGTCCGGGGGTTAGTGATCAATTGAAATAACCCAAATATTCATTCTTCCAAGCCATCAGTGACCGATAAACCGTTAAAAACCCGTGAGAAACCGTCGCTAAGTCTTCAAAGCAAGTTCTGTAATCACCAAGACCTCTGATAATTCCAAAAACCACAACAAATCGTATTATTTTCTCCCCTCGTGGACCCCTCGTTTGACAGTTCAAGTGCACCCCCTTTTTTTTTCATTCTGAAAACTGAAAGATGAACTCCTGTGAGGAACCAGAGAGCCCGGTGTGCGACACCCTGGACCTCAGTGGCCAAGGACTCAAAAAATTGAGTCGATGTCCCTCAGATGCCGATATCAACACTCTCATTGTTGATGATAATGAACTTCAGCGTCTTGACAATCTCGACAGTTACCACAGAATTACAAAGGTAGAGGATTTATTTTTATTTTTAGAATACTTGAAGAGTAATTCACTGGGTTCCTGGCACGTCACGTACGTAATTAAAGCCCGGATTTTTTTTTTAATAATGAGCGGAATTTTTTCGGGGATTTACTAAGGCTCGGAAAATATTCCCCTGAAGACGAGGAAATTTTCTGTTTTTTTGGGGGAAGAGGTCATTTTTCTCTCGATAATTTGTTTAGAAAGAGATTAGAATATGAAAGATGAATATTATGGAGGACTAATGAGCTCTTTGCATTACTAACAAACTTATTATTGAATGAGAAGGAGTTTAAAGAATATTTTCACGAAAAAAGCAACAAAATTTTGGTTTAGTAAAAGAAGAAATTTTCGTTTTTAATTTTTCACGAAAATTTTAACAAATAGATGCATTTATCATCCAGGTAATTAAAAACGTGAACACGAAAGAGGGTGATTTATTTAATTTAATTTTCACTTTCTAATTTCACCTAATTATTCTGAGAATTAATGAAATAAATTCCTCTTGATGTTTAATTACAGTTGTCAATAGTGAGAAATCAATTACTCCGGATGTACGGAGTCTCCAAGCTGCATAATTTGGTGACATTGAACCTGGCGAACAACGGAATACTGACAATAGAAGGCATCAAGGATATGCCGAATTTAACTACTCTATGTTTGGCAGGGAACAATGTGAAGGTAATTAACCTCCTGACGATTCTTCGCTGGATGAATTGTTACTCTTAAATACTTTTTTTTCAAGTCTATCGAGCACCTTCACACCAACATGAAGCTAGAGCACCTGGACTTGTCCGAGAACAGCATAAGCCACGTGTCCGATATTTCTTACCTGAGGAACCTGAAGGTATTTTTTCTTGATTTTTTTATTGTAAAAGTTGAGTGGGACGGCTCGATAATAGAGAAGCCTATCATTACTGGAAATCCATATTTATTACGATATTCCTGTTATTGAGATATCGATATTCAGTAGTCAATGACTTAAATGGGTCAGACAGTACGAGATATTTGTGTCATCTGTGTTATTTACTTGAGGATCTTTGAATGGGGCATTTGAAAATATTTTAGGAATTATTTTTGCACAACAATCGCATAATAACCCTTCGCCAATGCGAGAGGTATCTCCCGACGTCCCTGGAGACCCTGACCCTTGCCAACAACAACATAACAGATCTGAACGAGATGTCGCACCTGGGGAGCCTCACAAGTCTCATAAATTTCTCGATAGCCAACAATCCCTGCGTCAGTGCCACTGGCAACAGTATGTATCCTTTTTTTTCAACGAAAATACCAAGAAATTCCTGATAAATCGTTATTAGACGAGTGCTGTAGTCCACTAGGCCAGGCAGTACTGCTGACTAGTATTCAGAACACTGAATCATTGATCACGATCGATATCACTCTAGACAACACGATTAGATAAAAACAAGAATAACAAAAATAATAGAATAGTTTAATTCTTAACAACTAGTACGTAGTGGATTCGACTACCGACCGTTCGTTATTAATTGGTGTATGAGCCTCAAATCAATCGATGGATATCCTGTTGATCCCATTGAAAGGTAAGTGTTCAGTGACGATGGGGTAACCGTTTAAAACTGCAGACAAAGTCAGTGAGGAAGTGATAATTTGAGAGGATTTGATCAGCTTTAAAAAATTTTTACGAATTTTTCACAATTTATAGTCATTGAGAAAATTAATAAAATTTAAAAAATAGTTTGTCGTTTTCGAATGGATAATAATCAGTAATTTAAATACGAGTTTATTTTTGTTAATTTATTTCCTGTATATTTTTAATAATTTTAAAAACTCTAAAAAATTCTTTTAAAAATTCTTTTTTTTCAAAGCCTTGAGATTATTTATATGAAAACAATTAAATCAAATAACTAAATTAGTAATTGTTGATTCAACTTTCTCGTTTTTCAATCAATACCAATCGTTGATTGAAATACGTAATTTTATCGCATCTCCACTGAAATAAATCGCGAGGAGAATTAATTCCGGAAATTTCAATGACTTTATCCTAAAAAAAAATTCGGATGAAATTATCAGCCTCAAAGCAGAGTGGCTGTACTCCCAAGGTCGAGGTAGACAATTTCGTGTGGGTGAGCATTCCCAATTAGCCCAATACCTGGCCTCGGTGTGTCCCTTGTCAGGTGAATGCCTCGAGAATGAGACCGACAGGAAGTTGAGATTAATTCTGAGCAAAGCCCAGCATCATCAGCAACAATTGAGCCAGCAAGGGGATACTGTCAATGTACACGGTATGAGTGCCTCCCCAGCTACCAGGAGAAGGCTGGGAGGTAATCGCACGAGCTCCCCTCGACGTCCAAGTAAGTTGGCGATAATAAACTCAATTGTTTTTAATTAATAAATTCTTCGGTGAAGTGCGGCACAGTTGGATATTTCATGATTATTTTTCCCACCCAAATTTCAGCCAATCGAATTGCACCATTTGTTGATATTTTGTATAGCCTACCTCGAATATCAGCGATAATTTTTTGAATATTTTGGTAAACAAACGACACTTAACCAAATAAACCTCTTTTCATGTCATGGCACAATTCTCTTGGCCGAAATTTGGATAGGAAAAATAATCCCCTGAATACCACTCGAGCTTCAAAATTATAGAATATTTCCCTCTAGGTTCCCTGCGTACAAATGAAGTCGTCAAGTTTTTCAGGAAAAATCACTCGTGCTTCGCACTCGTGATTTTTTAGCCTGAAAAACTTGACTCCTTCATTTGTTTGCAACGAATCTATCGGGAAATATTCGATAATTTTGAACCACTTGTGGTATTATATGTGATTATTTTTCCCACCCAAATTTCAGCCAATAGAATTGCACCATTTGTTGATATTTTGTATAGCCTACCTCGAATATCAGCGATAATTTTTTGAATATTTTGGTAAACAAACGACACTTAACCAAATAAACCTCTTTTCATGTCATGGCACAATTCTCTTGGCCAAAATTTGGATAGGAAAAATAATCCCCTGAATACCACTCGAGCTTCAAAATTATAGAATATTTCCCTCTAGGTTCCCTGCATATAAATGAAGTCGTCAAGTTTTTCAGGAAAAATCACTCGTGCTTCGCACTCGTGATTTTTTAGCCTGAAAAACTTGACTCCTTCATTTGTTTGCAACGAATCTATCGGGAAATATTCGATAATTTTGAACCACTTGTGGTATTATATGTGAGAAAATAAAATTTTCAATTAACGATCCATTGAGAATCTAGATTTTTCCATCAGATGTTGCAATAATGAAATAAAATGCAGGAAAATTTCGGAGAATTTCCTTTTTTCCCGCTTCACTGGAGAATTTTAGAATAATTCTTCAAAAAGTGATGAAAAACTCACTTATCTGGGGCCAATAGGTCCCCCTCCTCCTCTCCTTAATAATAATGACATCTTCCTGTATATAAAATTATAAATTTTCTCTAGTTTTCCCTTTGTGGTCATTTCACGAAGATAAATATACACGAAAATTAAACGAGAAAAAATACTGCTCCTGTCCGTCACCTTCGAAAGGTACATTTCGATAAGAAAACAAAGAATTGAATTTATCGTTGTAAATCAGTATTTACTTTGTATTTATTTCAACATTCTATTCATTACGAATTTAATTAATTATCAATTATTCGCCTAACAGAGGATTCATTATTGTCAAAATAGTGTAGCAGTACGAATTCTGCTTTCCTCGGCTTCTAGACCTTTATATTAATGATTAAATTGATCCGTGAGGTAGAGGATTTTATCAATTAATCACTATTTTGTATCAGAGTTGGGTAGACTAGTGTTGTTATCATTTATCATCAGCTTGAATTTACTAAACATTTTTCTTCATTTGCACGCTTTCATTGCGTAATAATAATTCCGATGTCTTCCATGCACACATTCACGAATACCGATTTGAGCCACATTATTCAACGCTGAAATTAGCGTCAATCCATTTAGGTGTCACGAGAAATTCCATGAGAATGAGATCGCCTGACAGAATGGTCACCAGTTGTCACACCGACGCGATGATCTCATCTTGTCATGGACAGTTGGAGGGTCATGAGTCCCTGATGACCCAGAGCCTCGATCCAAACATGCTGTGCAATACTTTTAATAGTAAACTCAGAGAGTCAGGGCTTCAAGATGTCGAGGGTGAGGATTTTAAACTCATAAACTATTTTCTAAAGTTCATTAGAATTAACAAGAACAATTATCATCAGTCCAAGAGCGACGAATCGATTTATGACGATTCGATAATAAAATTCATTCCCATCTTATGTCCTCTTTTTTTTCAGAAACATCGAGTCCTCTCCAGGCAGCCACGAAGCTCGTTCCAGTCCCCGAGTCCCTGATGAGTCCCGACTTCCGTCCGCCCTCGGGCCTTTCCCGGATCCTCCCAAAGACACCTCCGAGTCGTCTCTCATCCCCCATCCAAACAACAATTCCCGGGAAAGCCTCTGATCCCTCCAAAGCCCACCCCATAATCACCGCCAGCACCAGTCCCTCAAAATTCACCAACTTGACCCACAAATCCACCCCCTCCAACCCCCCGAAGTCCAACATAGCGAAGCCCATTCACCCACCGGCCAACGGCAAGTGCCCCCAGTCAGTGAAAATCAACAACTACGTTCAGTCCAAGACGATGACCCCCAGGAGATCCCTGAAGAACTCACCGAACCTTCCACGAGCTAAACCGAAGCCCCAGAATGACAAAACATTAAAACAACAGGCAAATGGCTCGAAAAAACCAAAGGACGACGATAATATTCCATCGAGCGACGAGGACAGCGAATTTTGTCAGGCAAAACTCGATGGTATTCGTCATCGGGCCATCCAACGACGTCAGGAGGATACGAATAAATCCGAGGATCAGACGGAGAAGGCAGCTGTGCTCATTCAGAGGATCTGGAGGGGCTATCACACGAGAAATCTTAATAAAAAAGCCACCAATGTACTCAAGACGATAGAGATGATGAGGACTAACAAGTACATTCAGAAATTATCCAGTGATATGGAGGCTACTAGAACAGCTTTGGAGAGTGAACACAAGCTCCAGCTGCTGCAGATGCAGGTGAGTTGAAAATTATGACGTCAATGCATCGATTATATCTTCAATCGATATTTTTTAAACTGCAATATCGTTTCATTTTGAAGAATCATTTTTTTTAAATATAAAACTGGAATGATATTGGAAAAAATGGAAATGCTGCTGATTCCAGGCCATCAATGCCCTCTGGAAGAAAGTGGTGAGTCTTCAACCTGGCCGAGATGAAGATCCCAACGCCGATGTCGTAACAAATCTCGCGCAGACCTGCAATTTACTCCACACCCAAGTCCAGCAGCTTCAGGATTCGATGAGTGAGATCAAGCGTTGCATGTCTCACATGCAGCCAAGAGCTGGAGTTGACCAGGGTGTTGGTACCCAGACTGAAATATCAGCTGTTCACACACCCGCAGGTGAAGAGAACACCTTCCCCTACGGTAGGACTGTCCACAGGCCTCAGTCATTGTCCATTCATCAGACAATTCATGAAGGGGCTGAGAGCAAAAGTTTTGCTAGCAATTTGGTGGATTCGGTGCTGAAGAAAGTGTCACAGAGCACTGACACCACTGATGACGAAGTCAATACTGATATATTGAACTCTAGTAATCCAGAGCTGGTGGAGCTGGACCGGGGTAGAGATGGCGAAGGACAGGGGGAGATGTTCAAGAGTTGTGAGGAGATTGAGGGCTTCAGGGAGGACGGAGTCGAGGACTTCGAGGATGTTGTTGAGAGCGAGGAGGTGCTCTGCAAGGAACTCCAGGGGATGATTGAGAAGGAGGGCGAGGGGGATTGTGATATCGGGAGTGGAAGGGAATAGGGATAGGGGGCTTCTAGCTTTATTACTGATTGTGCTCACTGTATATAATTGCAAGTGCTCGCGATGTACCAAAGATTTTTTTTTGGGGGTGTGTGAGAAGAGATTTCCTGGGGGAGGGGTAGGATCCTCGCAGAAGTGTTACAATGGTGCGGTTGAAAAATAATTTCCATAAGCGATTTTTTCGATTTTGATTAATCGAGGATTTTTTGATTGATCGAGGCTTCGGAGAGTTTTCTTTGCGAAAATATTGACACGTGAGGGTGAAGTGAATTTTCTTCCGGCGTAGGAGACTTTTGGGAAAGAGAAAGATGTCTTTTGATATTTTTTGAAGAAAGTTGAAGTTTTGGAGGGCTTTGAGGAAAATCGAGACACTAAATGTTGGAGGAATTATTTTTTTTTCACTGGGAATGTTGAGGGGTTATCGAAAAATGTCACAAGATCATTTTTACTGAACAGTTGGGTTTTATCTTCTAATCGATTCCGGAATTTTTTAATAAAATTTGCATTTTTTTTTTCAGTTCTTATGGAAAGGGTCAATATCTGAATAATTCTTCCAGTAATTTTTTAGGGAATTATTTCTTCCCTTTGTTTCACTCACGATTTTTCTTCTCACCATCCTTTCAAATGTCTGCAAGCTGCCAGATACAAAGATTAATGAGGCTATCAGATCTGATTAAGATATTTATTACAAGAAGAACGAATTTCCTAGGATTTTAAACCGTAAATTCAATTGCTCAGTGAATTACACAAAATACTCTTAACGATACAAAAATAATACAAAACATGATTTTGGTGAATGACCGGTTTAAAATTAATTGAAAGAAGATAAACTATGGAAAATAGTGAAGTAGGTAGGTAAGGCCAGGCAGCGAAAAAAATCCTGTTTTTACTCTTTACGTGTGTGAAAAGTTTGATTGAAGAGAGAAACAGTGAGAAAATTTTGTAATGAAGTGATAAAACCGTTAAAATCCTTTTCACATAATTGTGAAAACGACAGAAGATTTTTTCAGTTGAAAAAATCAACAAAATATTGCTAGACGTTAATTACTGGAAAAAAAAATTTTTTTCGTTCTAAATTTCAAATAAGTTTTTTTTCTTATTGTCTCCCGAGAATATTCGTCTCACAAAGTAATTAGCGACGACTAATTAAATCCCTTTTCATTATAAGCACTTTATCACTTCAATACAAGATCAAATTATTTATGAGTGACTCGACGTCAAATCATCAGTGGAAAAAAATTTGTTTTTCCGTAATTATTACCGTTGCAACTTTTCCGTGATTCTAAATAATTAGATAAGACTTCAATCAAAAGTTCAATCCGAAACAAAGAGTTTTGCGCGAACCAGGATTTTTAAAATTTACTAATTACGAATTCGTAGCTTTTCCAACTGCTGATTTGACGATAAATTATTCTATTCGTTTAATTTCAGTATTTCAGTATAGGACTAGTCAATTAGTTGATATTCCACTTATGAATATAACCGAGTTATAGGACCCGTTATGTAGGTAAAAGTTTCTCGTTGGCATTAAGCCCCTGGTGATTTTCTTTAGACGATTAATGGCAGCACGAGGGCGCACAGATTGTTAATTTCATTTTGTAACTGAAGTTAAATATTGAATAGTGACCTTGAGGGTCATCTGAAGGCCGTAGTGGAGTGGTGGCGTCCAAAATCGATAAAGAATTTTTTAAATATTGTGAAAGCCAATGAAAGCAATGAATAATCGACAATTAATCATTAAAAATATAATTCTGTTCTTATCCCCTTCCCAATGAATAAAAGGCTTTACCTGTGTTGTCAAACTGTCCCAAAGATTGAGAATAAAATTTCAGAGATTTTTTTACAGGAAATTTTGTCAAGTGCATTCGTCTGTAGATACCTGACAGTTGATTGCTTTTCGTATAATTAACTAATTCTTTCTGATCCCGTATCCCGTTTGTACTGAGCTTAAATAGCTTTTTCACGTTCTCATCTATTTTCAAATAAATTAATGAAAATTCATCATAAGTTGTGACCTGTGTCCGCTCCAGACGGAACCCTCATACCGACAGTGAATGTTTGACCGATGGTACAGGTCAACCGTCCGCCTGAGTTTGCCCTTCTTTATCATTTATTCTATGTTCGAACTTGAAAAGAAATAGTGGCCTCTGTTTGCCACAGGTCGAACCCTCCTTCCTAGTGCGTAATCTCTCAAGTGATTAATCTGTAATGCTCAGTTTATCTCGAAATTAATTAAATTTTGTGTCCTAACTTGTGAAAATATTCGAGGAGTTATTTAGATCAGGTATTCAAGCTAGTCCAGGTTCACTCCAGTCCAGGTCTTGGTGAGTTCTATAGAATAAAAAATAATCTTTTTAAATTCGTTTTCCTTTTAACTATATTTTATTATCCACAATAAATAGAAAATGTTCCCATGTCATTCAGTTTTAACATCGAGTACAACCTTTAATACTCAAAACTACATTTCCATTTTTATTTTATCGAAAAATGCATTTTCCACGAAAAAAATGTAATTACAAATCCCTAAGAAGAAATTGCCCTCCATTTTTTCAGCCTCATCATGAGAAGAAAACCAGGAATAGGTGCAATTCACAAGCAAAAGCTTGAGCAAGAAAAATACAAAGACAAAGGAACAGAAATTCAGGAGAATCAGCTCGAGCAGATGAGAAATCAAATGGAAATATTTCGAACAAATCTCGAGGATTTTGCAAGTAAACACAAGAACGAGATTAAAAAGAACGCCCAATTCCGTCGTCAATTCACCGAGATGTGTGCATCCATAGGAGTTGATCCCCTGGCATCAGGAAAAGGTTTCTGGTCTGTACTGGGTATTGGTGATTTTTATTACGAGCTCGCTGTCCAGATTGTCGAGGTCTGCATGGCGACAAATTACAAGAATGGAGGATTGATCACCCTAGACGAGTTGAGAGAACGTTTGGTCCAGGCAAGAGGCAGGAGAAAGGAACATCAGGACATTACCAATGAGGATTTACTCGCAGCTGCTAAAAAACTCCGAATATTTGGAAATGGTTTTACAGTTGTTCCAATTGGAAGGGGAAAATATCTTGTCCAGTCAATTCCTGGAGAGTTGAGTATGGATCACACGGCTGTACTGCAACAGGCCAGTGTCTCTGGAAATGCTTATACATCGGTGGGACTTCTCCAGGGAGAATTAAAGTGGGAAATGGATAGAGCTCAGAAGGCTCTGGATCATATGGTGAAGATGGGTCTGGCTTGGTTCGACGATCAGGGAGAGGAGGGCAATCTGTACTGGTTCCCCAGTTTGTTCACAGCTTGTGTGGACTCTTCATCGTAAAAGTTATTATACCTGTGGTACGTTGGAATTATTTTTTTTAATAATTGTTTAACTTCATGAGCCACTTTATGACAGGGTGAACTACTCGATGCTGGAGACTTTCATCTCGATTTGTTTATAAAAAATGGTGATCCAATGCAATTAATTTCTTTAATTTGTTCTTTGGTGTGATACAGATTTGTTTTATATTTACAGGTACACTGCACCCTGTGCTATAAATTGTGATAATCCTAACTCGACGTCGTCATCTGCAATCACCATCGAAGCTGAAATAGATTGAAAAAAAATTGTAATATCGGAAGACAACATTGTTGGTGAGTTTGGCAGGTTTTTGAAGTACCTCTCCATCATTTGTGCTCTGCAGTGAGCCACCTGCTGACGACACATAAGTAATTCATTGTTTAATTGCTCGTTCTCCTTTTGCAACGAGTGGGCCTTGGTTTTAAGCTCCTTAAATCGAATCTGGAATTTATTTGCTAAGGACTGAGCCTCGTCCTTCCACCTGGACATTAAAGTCGAATAATTTCAAGAGAATGTAATTATTTATCAATAATTCTGTGATATTAAAAGGGATTTACTAACTTGTTTGATAGTTTCTGATGAATTTTCACATGTTTCGTTAATTCTGTTATTTTATCTTCGTATTTTTCTCGTAGAATATTCAAATTCGATGATTTGTCTTTGATAACAGCCTCGATATCTTCATTTTTATCACTGAAACATGCGGAAGTCACTCATAAAATTAGGAAATAGCTTCAACAGAAATAGATTTATCGGTTGTCCCCCAAAATGATTTGAAAAGAAGAGATTTAGAAAATTCCTTAGTGAGTGTTTTTGGATTTCAGATAATGAAAGAATCCACTCACATTATTTGACTCTTTCGTCCCTCCAGCTCCTTCTGCAAAAACTCCATCTGCAAATTCAGTTGACTAGCTCTGTATCCAGCCTTCTCAGCTGCATCATTAGCAGTCCTGACATCCTCCTGCATCTCCCTGATCCTCCCTTCGAGTAACCTCCTCTCGTTCTCCCTCCTCGCGATTTCCCTGTCAAAAGTTATCTGCAGGGACCTCAATTCACTAGCAACACTCTCCCTCTCATCCAAAGCCCTCGTGAGTCTCTTCTCAACCCCTGAGTACCTCTCCATAGCCTCTTTCACCCTCTCATCAGCCTCCCTGATTCTCTCCTCCATCTCTCTGCCCCCAAACAGCTGACTCTTCCTCCACCTGTCATTGACACTCGAAAGTTTCTCCTCGAGCTCAAGAATTCTACTCTCAGACGTCTTCATCTTCTCCTCGAACTTTCTCTTATTCATCTCCTCAGAGATAATCAATTTCTCCTCAGAATTCTTCAGCTTCTGTTCGAGTTCAAGAACTTTGGAGGACGAGCGATGCAGATAATCCTCATTTCCATGTTTCCTCTTCTCCATCTCCTCCTCCAGCATTTGAATTTCTCTGTGGGCTCGATCGAGAAGTGTCACCTTCTCTCTCAACTCTGACTTCAGCTCCTTAATCTCAAATGTGTATTTTTTACAATTCATTTCAAAGCTCTCTTTACAGTGCAACAATTCTTTCTCCAATTTCATCGCAAATTCTTCTGCAATATTCGTCAAATGAGATTCCAGCTTCGATTTCTCCTCCAAAGCAGCTGTTTCTCTCTGCATTATCATCTCTTTTTCCCTCATCGCTGTCTCCACAAGAACAATAGCCTCTGCAACTTTGGCTTTTGATTCCTGATCCTTAGTCGCCATCCTCGTAGCTAAACATCGAGTCTCAATCAATTCAGTCTCCAATTTCTGTTGGGCATTTTGGTTGGCTTCCAATTCCCTATTTTTATCTTCTAAATTCGATGTAAGTTTCTCCAATATTTTCTTGTGTGTCTCCTCCTTGATGAAGAGGTCGTTGTGAAGATTCTGAATTGTCCTCTCGAGTTCAGATTTTTCCCTGTTGAGGACGTCCACTCGTTCCCTGCAGGACTCCCACAACGCCTGATGCTTGATGAAATTCTCTTTCGCTTGGACTAACTTTGATTCCAGTGCTTTGATGGCCTCTGAGTACGTCTCTTTGACATTATTCACTTGCTCTTCGTAGTATCTGTGGGCTGTCACATCGTTGTGCGAGGCCTTTATCTCGTTCTCGAGGGTCTCAACTGTCTTCAAGGCCATCTGCCAGAGTTGGAACATCGAGTCCTTCTCCAATTGCACCAGGGATATTTGTTTCTTGAGATTATCGATTGATTCTTTGTCATCGAGACTCCTGGGGTACTCAATGTTGTTGGAATGTGAGAACGATGTTCTGGCTACTTCTGCGGTGATTCGGTTCTCCTTTTGGAGGGACTCAACCTCTCCCCGAAGACGAATTTGTTCTTCCTGGGAGTGGGAGACGTGAGATTGTTCAGTTAAATTCATAAAGTTGGGGGGAATAAAAATTATGTGGGGAGAAGTCAAATCATCTTGTTCTCCCACTTTGTTATTGATTCGCTACATAATTTTGTCATTATACAACAAATGTCGTTTTCTAATGTTTGTTTACTCGCATTTATTTTGTAGTAGAACTACTGAAAGCTTGAAAAACTCACCTTGCAGTCCCTCAGGTCCACCTGAAGACTCTCCACAATTGCTTCGTACTCCTGAATAATGGACTTTGTCTCCTCGGCACTAGAACATTATCAAATATGTAATAAAATAATCATAAATAATTATTTTTTAACTAATCTCACTGTCCAGGCTATTTTTTATCGATCCATAAACCAATGAACTCACGCAGTCCTTTCCATGACTTCAATGTCAGTTCCAGTCATTATTCCCAGCCAATTACTCTCTCTCATCCCTCCAAAATGAATAAGTTTAACTTCTCGACGACGTTTGATGCTTCAGAGGCTTTTTTCAAGACTTCAGACAACATTTTTCACGAGTAATAGCTGAGGGTTCACTATTCCAACGGCTTGTCAACGTTAAAACGTAAACAAACCGGTAGAAGTGCACTGCAACGCCATCTTTGGAATATCGATAATGACCTCAAAATCGACAGCAGGTCAGTCGTTATGATCCGTATGTAGATAACTATTTGCTAGAGCGACTGAATGCCATTCAAGGTTTCTCAATCCAAGATCGATGCTCGCAGCAATCGATTCACTACTGGTCAATTATCGATTTCTGGTGAATCGATTGTTGCCACTGAATCGTTAAGGAAGGCCTCAATTTCTTTAAGAAAAATTTGAAGTCGACCAGGACTCATTTCTGATTATCTAACATCCTGAATCGACTTCCAATCACATTTCCAATGAAAAGTTATCTGACCGTCTCTATGACGTCATGACCAACAAGTTGAGGTTGAACCCAACTGACTCCCGATGACTTATCTAAAACGAGTTGCGTTGAAAATACATTTTTCAATCATTTATTTGCACAGGAGACACTGAGAAAAGTAAATGCACGTCATCAATCATCTGGAATATCTTCCTGACGAATAATTCGATAGAACCAATCGACCCAATCACTGCAGTGAATAATTCCAGTCACGACTGGCTCAATCGCCAACTCTGAAGCATCAATCCCCTGATCCACAAGTGTTCTTGGGACAGGTTTCCATCCTAAATCATCAATATGAATTGAATACTCATCCCAAAGGTGGCTCTAGCTTCAAACTAATCCAAAAGTTCTCCTTGTCCTCCTTATACCTCGCCTTCAGCAAGAATTCCCAAGCCAAAGAGTGCCCAGGAAATTCGTACTCCCTCGCAAGCCTCTGGCACTCCCTCATCCACACCCCGACCTCGTCTGCCCTTTTCTTCTTCCAATTCACATTTTTGCTCTTCAACTCGTGTTCCTTGATGATCTTCGCCGTTAAAACCTGAGTGTGCCAATGATCAAAGAACTTTCTGGCTCTCATCAGCTGTACTGCAGCCCAGAAGACATCAATTTTCCCTCGAATCGCAGTCTTTCCCTGAAGAAGCCTCGCCATCCTCGTCGACAGGATTCTCCTTACCAAGCTCGGTTCAGACTTCTTTTGAGACGAGGAAATGGTATGACGTGTCACCTCCTGATGGTTCTTCCCAGATTTTCCATCTTCAGACGCTGGGCACAGATACGTACAACCACAGTCGTAGTTCTTCTGCGTCCAACGTCTCGGTGTTTCCTCCCTGGCCACCTCTTCATCAAGATCAAGCCCTAGAATTCTACTCAATACGTGACCGATGTAGGGCAGCACTGGTGGACGATCTTGCGCTTTCTCCCATGAGTCGAGATAACAATCTGTTCTACAATTTGTAAAAATCCTGCACAACCTTGAAAAGCTCTCGTACCTCGTAGCGTGATGAGTCTTCAGATGATTCCAAGTAGATCTTAATCTGTAAACCGATGGACTCTGGAGACCCGCGATGATAGATCTGGATGAGTTGAAGTTTCCCATGGAGAAACATTTTTTAGCGGAGTTGATGAGCCTCGCCAACATCCTCGCCCTCATTTCCAATTTCCTGATCATGAGGATCTCACTAGAAGTCAACGAGGAAATTCGATGGCTGAAGGCAATCCAAGCTCCCACGTTTGGTGCATTCCTAGATGAATTTTGGAAGACGATTATCTCGATCTCTGACGATGGTATCCTCAGGAACAAATTGCGATCGATGAGTGTCAGCTGCTTTGCCAAAGTCGTACTGTCTAGATCCCAGATCGTTGCTTTGAAATTTGGTCTCAACAAACGTCTCAGTTGGGTCACTGTCCTCTCTTCGGACTTCTGAAGGTCTTTCCTTCTCTTCCGCAGGTCTCGACCCGGGAATATCTTGTTCAGAATGCAACTGCTCTTACTGCACATCTTCATCCCGTTTGTCTTGCTTCCATCCGAGGAGAACTTCCTCCCTAAGAAGGAACATCGTTTACCATTATCTCTTGTCGAATGAAAATTGTGGAGACGTGTCAAGTGGTTCCTCAACTCCCTGTAGACAGCGGTTGCAGCTCGGGGTCTGTACCAGTAGTTCGGCGTCCAGAATATCACGAGTCTTCCTCTCGTAGAAGTGACAGGTGAGGGTCTTTCAGGGTTTAGAGAAGTCATGGAAACACTCGTGCAGAGCTGCTTCTTGGGGACAGGGAGTCTCATTTCATCATCGACAGGTCTTCTGATTCCCACCAGACTCGAGGATCTTCTCTTCTGAACTGAAATTTTGTCACCGGCGTTCACAGACCAGGGACCCAACCCGAAGAAGAAGTGGGGACAGGTGGCCAACCCGTATCTTCTGAGAGATTTGAACGAATGTCGTGAGGAGCTGTTCGATTGAACACCTTTTCTTCTCTCCCAGATTTCCACTCCACTCTCGATCAATTTGTAAGGGTCCATCAGTTTGTAAGCTGGCTTTATCTTGACTAGGTGATCAGGATCGCCCTCGTGAGGGGCTAGATACAGCCCAGACGAGCAATTCTCACCGATTCCAAATCCAAATCTCGATAATTTGGGAACTAGAGCGTAATTTGATTCTCGATCTGTCTTTCGGCTTCTGGAGATCGTCGAATCATTTCTATCGATATCGCTGCAATGGGGGGAGGGGTGGGACCCGGTGCGAGAAACTTTTGAAATCAATCTCTGGGGATGAGGGGATGGTCTGTGGAGGTAAAGAACGTCACAAGGTCCGATGTCTTTGGCTTTCTGCTGTCGTTTTGTGGTGGAGTATTTCGACGGTGGCCAACTGTGGTTGGACTTCTGGAGAGGAGTGAGGGATACTGGACGCAATTCATATTGAACTCCAAGGTCATCGAAACTGGTACCTGCAAAACGCACGGGAACTGGAGCGTAGAGACCGTGACCGAGTTCGTTGTAAGTTGGACCGAGGTAGATGTCTTTGCGGGGCCACACGGGGGGAATACCATCACCGCCACTGTAATTCTGTCTCTGTCTACAGACTCGGGGATTCCCCCAATCTTTTGGGACAAATCGGGATTCCCCGTCGGAAGAGAGAATGTAGAGGGTGGTGGAGCTTGATGAGCTAGCCGCTGTGGTTTCAGAGAGAGAACTTCCATTTTCTTTCTGCAGTTGGAGGACCTCAATTTGGGTGCACCAGAGGGACCAGAGGGAATCACGGTGGCAGATACCCCCCAATTCGTAATATGTTACGCGACCGCTAATTAATCTAGAATAATAAAAATTTGGGGATTTTACACGGGCCCCCTTTTTAGGGAAAAATGTGTACAAGAGGAGCTCACCCACCTGGCCTTCAGGGTTTTTCTCCTTCGTCTCCTAAAAACACTCAAATTAACAAACTCCAAAGGATAAACAGAAACGAGCTCGAAACACTCGATACTGGCATCGACTCCTGGACAGCAAGTGAATCCCTGATTTTTTTGGAAAACGTCAGTGGCAATGATCAGCTTGGAAGAACTCAATGCCATGGTAACTTCTCTCACTCCCCGGCCGTCCCTCGTAGTCTCAGCGAATGGTGATTCGATGATAATTTTTTCGTACAATTCTTTGTATTCAGAGAAAAGTAATTTTTTAATTCTATTCTGGTCCATTTGTTGGTGGAAATCGACGTGATTTTAACGTAAAAAATAAACCCAATGATGTCGACATTGATAAAAATTAAGTAAAGATAATAAAAAGAAAAATCAATCTATCAAAGGATTTTAATGAGGAAATATCTGTAAAAGGTTGGAAATAATGGCCTGAAGTGAGGAATTATTCAGATAAATCTAATGTCTCTTTATTTTTCATCTCGAATAATTCTACTACGGATGGACAATGATCGAGATGTACAATTAAGCAGTTCTTCCGAATAATAATGACGATGATTCTACGTGAAATTGTTTTTTTTTCTGCCAAGGCCTTAAATTTCTCATATATTTTAAGTACACAATTAAATTAATTACCATGTATTGTTAATTATTGGTAATAAATACTGTAAAAACACTTCTTTTATCATTAAATTCACATTTTGTGTATAAAAAATGAAATGAGAAAAACAATTAATTAATAATTAATTAATTAATGGTCTCATACTCACGCAATAGCGCAAAAAAGATCGTACCAAATTTTGGTGTAAAAAATTTACAACTGCGATAAGATTATTACTTGTGCGGAGAGTATAGACACCCTCACTCCGACAATCTTCAATCAATATTATATATCTTGGGTAACGAGATTAATCTATCTCATATAGTATAATATCTATAGTACATCTAGATACTTGTGTATAGGTATCCTCGAAAAAAAAAAATTCAGCCATCATCTGAATCTCTATGACTATACTTTCCGCTTGTAAAAGATTTTTCATCTCTAAATGTTGCAGATATTTTCGATTTCGAAAGCTCTCTGAGTGGCTAGCTCACACTGGAACCAGAAAAAAAAATTCAAAAGGAACGTTTTACGTATATCAAGAAATTCCTGGCTTAAAAATCGCAGTAAGAAAAAACAAATTAAGTCCACAAATTTTACATTTCATTTGCAAACGAATCATTTAAAAATCACAATTTCACTTTATCTGGATATTAAATTAAATTTAATTAATTGAATGAATAAAATAAAGACGAATGTTCTAGAGAGTTTTCAAGCCACGAGTTTCTTAATAAAAATAAAAACATTTCTTAAAAGACTTTTTTTTCTTCTCAGTGTACCACATTGATTATTTATCCTCTAGTAAATCATGGAGATATAGTAAAAGTTTGAGTATAAAACTCTTAAATTACTTAATTTTATCGGTGTTGACTGTCTCGCTGATTGTTTGAGCAATGATAATAAGCGCCTTATCGTGAGCCATTCTCAGGGCTGACTTTGATTGTTACTCTGTTGGCTAATGCTGCTGCTAGTTTCTCTACGTTGCTCTGGAGGAGTGTAACTGGACGTTCGGCATCGGGACTCGATGGTTTGGGTAGTGATTGTGGAGTTGCTGCAATTTCCTGAAAATATTAATTGCGTAATGACTGTGCTGTTATATTCAACAATTCCGGTGATGATTAATAATTAAACTTATGAATATCCTCTGAGACTGACAATGGGACTCTTTCGTTTTTAGTTAAACATTTTGAAACCCGCTGAGAAAGATAAATATTTCAAAAAAGATAATCCACCATTTGGAAGACAAGCTCTATTATTTGTTTATAAGAAGGAAGGGTTAAAGAAAAAATCAATACCTTCCGATATTTAATTAAAATAATAAATTAGACACTTAGATGTCTTCAATGGTCAATAAGAGGTTTATTTATTATTATTTTCCAAACTAAAAAAATATGTTTCCAATATTTTTATTTAATTTTTACAGCTGTCATTAAGACATTCTCCCACAAAATATCATTTCACCCCCAACAGATGTTTTAAATTGTGAAAATAATTGAAATGTGACAGCTGGCAACACCTGGCAGAGCATAATCATCGAGAGGAACATATACCTCAAACATTTACATTTACATTTACATTTACCTCAAATAAAAAAAATTTTATAAAAATTATTCGAACAACTTTTACTCGCTCACCTCATCAGTTTTTTTTCTAAGATTGGATCTCTGCAGGGTTGCAGCGAGTTCATTCTGAAGCCTCGAAACCACTGGCCCATTATTGACTTCCTCAACAGGCTTCCCACCGTCCGTTGTACTTCTTCCCTGCGGTAAAAATTCAAGTCTGGACGGCTGTTTAGTCTCTCCCTCGTACGATCCAATTCTGACCGCAACTTTACCCCCAGTATTAGCTGCTATTGGCCCATTGGAATTTTGAATTTTCACAAAATTCTTTTTCTCCATTGGCACTTGACACTTATTATTTACAGAATCCTTATTACCGTTGAGCTGGGACTGTTTCACAACTGGTGCGTGACGTGGAGAGCCGTTTGTTGGGGTTGTAGTTGGCGAACTGTTGGCAGAGGCTGAGAAATATGTCGGTGGTGGTTTGGGGATGACTGGACTCGGTGTTTCTTTCAGTTTGAAGGACTCGATGCTCTGCATCTCCACTGCCTCTTCAACCGATTTCATCGGCGATCCGGGAAGGGGTAGGGGTGGTGGGGGTGGGCAACCACCGTTTGATCCATTCACTCGCTTTTCCTGCTCCTGAAATTATTTCAATATTTTTTATTGCATTAGATTTATTCGATCATTAGATTTGTTCTCATTGTGAATTTTTTTTTATGCGAAGAATCTGAATCGATGAGGGTTTTAGAGGGTAGAAAAATCTCTCTCACCCTCTCGTAGGTTTATTCTATCGTAATCCTAGCGATTTATTCATAAATCCAAGCTATAATTGAATAGCAATTGTGGATAATTACCACCAGTTAGTAGAAATTTAGCAAAAAATCTACTTATAAATATTATTTTTTATGAATATTTTAATAAATTAAATAGCTCTTAACATTCAATGAATAAAATTGAAAAAAAAAATTAAACAAATTGAAACTTAATTTAGGGTATTCATTAAATTGAATTAAATAATTAAATTAATTTCATTATAGTCAACTAACAGTATAAGGTGTGATGGTCACCATCGGTTTTCCCAGTTTTCCTTGTCTCCCATTCATCATGAAATTTCACCAGTTGAATTCAATTAAACATGAACAATTTACAATTTACATTGTCATCCCTCACGGATTGTTTCTCACGCTCGATAGCTTATTTTTTATTTATTCCCAATAATATCGTTTTGTCCATTGGTTTATGCCGACAAACAACAGAAAGTTCACTCTCACTATTTAAAGATGCACCGCCCAAGTCGAGCGTGACGTTTTCACTCTGGACTTATCACTCCTCGAAATTTATAATTTTATACATATTTTTCTTCCTCAATACATGCACGCCATGGTAGAAGAGAGATAATCAATTGTTCCCGGATAAGCGTTCACGTGATAATCTCAGGAATTTCGATACAGGTGAAGAATCAAATCCGTTGTTTCCTCTTTCCCCAGCTCTTAAGATCTGAATACGATAAGATAAAATTCACTGACGTTGGAATTGAAAAGTATTCACTGAACGTTGAAGACAGATTGATCAGTCTCTGATCTGAGGAAATAATTTTGGGAAATTGCTTCATTTTTTCAATGTTTTGCCTTCAAAATGAATTATCTTTCTGCTTGAATCTGTCATTTCATTGTACAAATAATTATTCAATGATAATTATGATTGGCAATTATTTGTAGATATTGATTATTATTAGAAGTTCAAGTAGCAAATTTCGGCAGTGAAAATACGAAGAAAAATCAATTTTTTTTTCTCTAAAAATTCTAATTCTAAAACAATTAATTTTAATAAAAATCCTGGGAAATTATCTCAACAGGATTAGGCTTTCACAACCGAGGAATTGTCCTTTCCACAAACGTGTTAAATTTGTTCCAGAAAATTTCTCTCCGACCATCAGAAATCTGTCAATCGATCTCAACGTCTAATGACGACTTTTCACCGTTGTATCCCCTCAAAACTATGAACAAAACTATTTAAAATTGACACGTCGACGTTTCCACGCGACAATCTTGACTAGAACAAACACGAATTGCAACTGCCGTGCAACTTCAAGAAAAGTCACCGGCGATCTTTCACGAGACACTCGCTTACATAATCTATCTATTATTTATCCACATCTGTCAACGGGAGTCCCCAGAAAGCCAACCAACCGGTGAAAAAAATATCAATGTTGCATACACCAGACCTGATTATCGCACATAATTTAACGTGACGTTACTCAAAATTATCGATCACTTGTCTCTCCCAGTCCCACCAAATTGACCAGTAAGTGTCTCAATTCATTAATTAATTGTCGAACTGCATTTGCACTTTCTAATTTCACGACTGACTTTCAATCATTGAAAAAAAATTGTTTAATATAATTCGGTTGGGAAATTGGGAACAGGATACGTGCGTTAATTTTTTTTCGAATTCCGTTCAATTTTGCATAGAATATTTTAAAATTGAAGAGATTAAACAACTTCGATGCAGAAATTTTTCTAAACAAATTTCCATCAGAAGTTGTTAGACAATTACTAGAATTTTCGTAATTATAAAGACGTAATTATAACTCCCAGTAAAAAGTGAATCCAGCAAGAAACAATATTACGAGCAACAATGTCTTCCTTAAATTAAATTTCCCAATTAATCAATCACATTTTCCCAATTTTCCTGACAAATGAAAAAATCCTCCTGAAACACCAGAGTAACAAAACAAATTCCCTTCCTAAGTCTCACTTTTTCACGTAATTCTCTCTCCACAAATTAACAAAAACAATTTAACTCTGACAATTTCGATTCCACGAAGTTATTTTTCATTAAAATTCCGAACTGTATCGATCCGTCTCGAGATGTAGACTGTTCGCACGAATGTCACGAATGTACCTCTCAGGTGTTAATTTCGCTATCTCGTTTGATTCTTATGTACATTTGGCAACACAACAATAGTATCACTGTGTCGGTGGGAATTTAATCCGTAGGTGTAGCTCACAGAAATACTATGACCAACGTACAGTCTACATGTATTCATACTTCACCATTTTCCTCATCACAAGCACTGATGATAAGGAGTAATGCCTCGCCTTATCACCCGATGACGCGATAGTCTTTTGAATTGAATGTGTAATAAAATTTATCGTTCGTCATTTGATATTTTTTTTTATCGGTTTACTCTTGCATTGATTGTTCTACGAAGAAAAAGAATTCATTTTTATTTATTTATTTTTTCGTGTGAATGATTTCAAGGAAACTGTTGGATTATCCACTCGGATGACTCCAAGATGAAGGAAACAGTTCAATATCACGAGAGAAAATAATAATAAATAAAACTTTCGCTTATGCTGGAAAATTTCACGCGATACCGCAGATTCATCGGAGCTCTTTCAATGAAAGAAAAAAAAACCTGGGGAAAGTATTTTTTTTTGCAATTCAACGAACTGTTGTTTCCCATTATTCAATTTAGACTGAGGCCAGTGCACCTGGAGCAGCGCAGACACATTTAATCGCTTGTCACCAGGAATGAAAGTGTCATTTCCAGACTTTTCTATTTATTCTTCTTTCACCAGCTCTTTGGAGGTATATTATCGTTGCATAAGTGTGCCGCTGTCCTTGGACTGAATTATCCTGAACTATTGGCAATGGTAATGACAATCAAACTTGTCAAGAGGAATTTACGATTTTGTACTTTTTTTTCTCTTCATTGGAATTTTATATTCTCTCTGATTGATGATGTTAACGGGACCTAGTTGAGAGGTTTTATTTTCCTTGACCCAGTTGATGCAATCAAGGGGATGGTGAGCAAATTGATGAAGAAATTTAGGGTATCAGTATCATGTCAATAGTAAGCTCTTTACCTTTTTTTGGTCTTGTTCTGGTGATTGGATCTTCTGTTGATTTTGGTTGAACATTTTTTGATGGGCTCGTTTGAATTCTTCCATCAGCTGAAAGAAGAATTTTTCAACTGAATGAGATTTCGTCTGAGTTTGTTTGAACTGAATGGAACATAATTATTTTGTTGTATTTACCTTATCATGCGTTACTTTGCTCTCCTGCGCCTTCAAAGCCTCGGGATTGGGCGATTGCTTTTTCGGTTCAAACGCGACTCTATCTCCATTCACTTCAGCTTTAGCTGCTCTCTGAAAGAGCAAAATGATTCGATAAAACCACTCGGTCTCCGCAAAAATGAGAATTACTGAGGACTTTTGGTACGTCAACGACTAATTAGTCTTACTACATGTAATCTATAATGCGCGATGTACATCGCGAATATTTTCACTTCTTGGGAATTGAAAACGAAAGAAAGGGGCTCAATCGTGGAGTGATAAAGCAATTATTTTATAATTCGTCACTTACATTGAGAGCGAAAATGAGGTTCGTCAAATAACCATTTACTTCAAGGAA
Source organism: Diachasmimorpha longicaudata (assembly GCF_034640455.1). Taxonomy (NCBI): domain Eukaryota; kingdom Metazoa; phylum Arthropoda; class Insecta; order Hymenoptera; family Braconidae; genus Diachasmimorpha; species Diachasmimorpha longicaudata. The sequence continues at coordinate 3,585,754 of NC_087240.1, forward strand.
ATATTTATTTTTTTAATGTCGTATTTCCCGAGTCAAGTCATTACTAGCTAATCATTATTAGGTTTGAATTAAGTTGATTCTATTGATCTTAAAGACGATTACAAAAATGTAAACAAAAATTGTTAAAAAAATATTTCACATAACAAAAACCGTAATTTACAAGACAGATGATAACATCTAGTGACAAATGGACACTCGAGTGAGTTAACCACGTACAGAGGTACTCGAGATGGCTTTTGACTCTGGAGCGACACCTCTTGAAGGTTCCTGAGATTTAACTGTGTTAAGTATGTACGTGAGAAATGGCTCTTGAGGGTTTTCCATGCACTCTATCATTACTGTGAGAGGTACTCAGGTCACAATTGACTCAATAGCACCTCTGAGAAATTAATAAAGAGAATAAAAAAAATTGTGAATTGAAATACAAACCTGTTGAGCTCGTCGCTGAAGTTCTTGGGCTATGGCAGTTCCAAGGTCAGTTGTGGATAGAGGTGGACAGGTACGTCCAGGTGGGGGTGGCGGACGGATGGGGGTGGGTTCGGGGGATTTAATGGGGGGTGGCACGTTTGAGGTGGTCATGGTTGAGGCAAACGAGACTGTTGATGAGGCTGGCTCACACGATGAAGTTGAGAGAGAGGACGAAGTCGAGGCTGAATCCTTTCCACAGGATTCTAGACTCGATTCTGTTTCGGTTGAACCTGTTGAGCCCATTGACATCGTACTACCCATTTGTTTGTTCATTCCCATCATTGGTTTTGTGTCCACTACGTAAGAGAATATTTTGCATGAATTTTCTTTAGAAAGTGGAGTTATTTTTTTAGGTGAAATAAACTTTTAGATATTTTTAGATTTTATAGCTGAGCTTTTAGACGAAAGTTGAACGAGTTAAAATAAAAACAAATCATCCAATATACTAAGTCTACATTTATAAATTGATGAATTTGTAAATATAGATTCCTAAATTGGATTTTTCACATAGGAAAGTAATCACTCTTAAACACAATGTAATGAATAAATATTAGTCATTGGTAATAATGATTTAGTTCTACTCAAGATATCGTTTTCCCTGATGTTTCTCTTTCCCCACATAAAGTGGGATTTCTCAAAAAAACTTCACGTTTTTCAGTAGATCAAATTAAAATAAAAATTATACGCTGTAAAATTTCAACCATTTTATAAAATTAACAACTACCTGTTTGCCATTTGTAAGACATCGGTGGTGGACATGGTGGTGCAGGTGGCCCTGATGACTGATGCACCTCGACAGTTGTTACAGTCTTCCGGTCGAAATCAGGAGCCCTCGGTGCATTCAAATTCGGAGAGAATCCATTATCCTGAATCCAATCCAACAAATATTATCCATTCGTGATGATATGAAAAGGAATCAACTAATTATTTGTAAACAAAGAAATAAAAATAACAAGTCCGTTAATAAAGTAATTTAGCGATTGAAAATGATTGAATGAATAAAACACCCTTAGATATCCTCAATAGAAAAATTTGTAAGAAATTCACAGCAATAAAAAATATAAAAATTAATACTATTTTTATAATATTTACCTTCGCACTGTACGTGATTCTATCATCTCCGGGTGGATCATAAAGTACAATATTTTCTTTCTCATACATAAGCCTCCTATTCCTCTCATCAAGTGGATTGGCATCAAAATCATGGCTTTCGTACTCTCTCGGTGTCACTGGATCATAAAGTGGTTCATTTCCTGGATCAGTTATTCCATAATTTCCATGACAAGCCGGATGCGTTGAATAATTAACACCAATATTTGACCGATACTGATTTGTATTCTGATTGACATTTTGATTGACTCGTATGACCGTAGTGTTGTTGGGCTTTCGTGTCCAGTCTTGACCCTGAAAAAACAGACTCTTGATAACTGGTGTAATATCAGGTAGTCTTTTTCTATTTTCTTTATAGCAAGATGCAAGACATTCAAGGCCATAGGATACCACCGGATGAGGCGCATTAACTTCTCTGTGATCTTACCTGATCACACGGTTGACTCCACTCCGAGGACGAGCAACTGCTTGTTGACAAGGCCAGTGGACAGCAGGCTCTACATAAATGTAATATATTGTTAGTTTATCACTGGTTTATCATATCTAATAAATTTTCTAGGGGTTGTTTTTTTTTATTTCATTAGCTCGTGCAGCTTGTCATTTATTCGACGGGTTTACAGCCCCTTTAGGCAGGAATATTCCACTTATTAAAATGTTTCTTGCAATTTTTTTTTTGCTGTCATGAAATATCACTGATTACAGAGGATATATGGCCGAGATAACGATGAAATGTTATATAGTTTCAAGTTTTTGCACTGAGAATGTGCAACACTCTTCGTAACCTTGAAGTTTAATTTCTTTGATTCAAGAAAATTGGCGAGTTTAATTGGATGAATAGTTTTATGAGAAATTCTGTTAATTGGAAGTTGAAAATGAAAGGAATGCGCGATAATTAAATGCACTTATTATCAGCGAATTGCATCCTTTGTAGGGAAATTGAAAAGTATTCAGCATTGAATATTCGCGCATTGAGGGAAAAACATATTTTTGGAAAATATTAATTTACTTGAGGGAAGTATTTCTTAGAAAATTTTATTCAATTGATTTCCACGGGAACCTGACTAAGTTTCAATTAAAACAATGTTATTGCTTTTGAGGATGACTGTGTTGCATGGAACCTTAATGAACTCCAGTTTTTAAGTTATTCAATCGTCAAACATTAATGAATAAGTATATAAATAAATATTAATAAAAATAGTCCCAATAAAACCATTAACTTGAGTGTTCTAGAATGACCAATTAAGAAAAAAAAATACGATACAATAAAAAATTTAATTGAGATTAAATTGAGGTGCTGTATATCATCAAATGGTTGTAAATAATCCATTCTATATTAATACTTTGCTAATACAAAAAATATCGCCTCGCCTTTTCTGCAAAAGAAGGCAGACGTTCTCCACTTAAAATTTATTTATCAGATATGAATCTCCTTTGCGGTTCCCTTCGCGATTTTTCGGCCCTCCACAAACCTCTAATTATTAAATTACACCCTGACACGCGTATTTCCACCAATGCCCCCGGAAATGTTAAGACCTCACCGCTCTGTCATTACCGATACTTTCACCATCGAAATTTCCCCCAATATTGAATGAGGATGAGCATAACGAGCGGTTGAGTTGAGATCAATAGCTGTACATTACCTTCCATTTCTGGTCTCTGCGTAACGCTGAGTACCACCAAGTTGATGTTGCGGTGATGATGGATTACCGTGTGATGGTGGACTTACTGGGCCAATACTCGATGATTCTGAGTCATAGCCACTTGAGCCACGCATCCAGAGGGTCTCTGGACAATCGTAGAGGCCGTTGTTAGCTGGAATTGGCCGATTGACAACTAGATCGAGAATTGCTGCACCGCGCATCACCTCGATTGCTCTTTCAAATGGCAAATCTGTCAGTCGTTGTCCATTGCACCAGACTATAACGTCACCAGCTTTGAGACCTGCTGCACGAGCTGGGCCACCTTCTCGTGTCCCCTGAGGACAAATTGAATAACGTGATTTTTCAAGACATTTCGATTTTTCGAAACTAAGTGGAACGAGAATTTTATTGTTATTGAAATTGGCCAATTTTCAAAATATAAAATATAAAAGAGCATGAGTTTTATGTAAAAGACCGGTGAACAACGTTAAACAGAGTTATCATTCCCGATGACTAGCATTCGTTGTTATTTATCAGAAAAAAAAAAATTAACCGGTATTATTGTATATCTATATTATCCCCGAGCCAATTATTTTTCCGGTCAACCTCAGATATAATTTATGCCTTAAAAAGATCTGAGGTTGACCGAAAGAATAATTGGACAGGGGATAATGTAAACATTCTTGTTTATACTGTTTTTAAGAGCCATAAATTTCCGAAAATAATGTAAGGCATTGAAAGGTTATACGAGGGATTAATTGCAGTGAGGGATTAATTACGGTCTAAATCATTCGAAGTTATTTCTTCTTCTATTTTTATGGCACTGACTGAAATGTCTTGCGGTCGTTATCCCAGAAGGACTTTTCAATTTTTGCGTGATTACATTGTTGCGATTATTAATCTAGCGGATGTATTTTATCGACCTGTTGTGCATTTAATTATCATTTGATTAAACTCCTTTCTATGAATTTAATCGAATGAGTCGGTCAGTTCTAGTTCGTCTTTTCAGGTCGTCTCTCACCGGCCTTCAGACCCGAAATTTTTTTATTCGGCATTAAATACTGAATTTCAATTTTTTTTGGTCTACCTGGACTGTGAGTCCCGGCACAATTCCTTTGCATACACCGCATCCCAAACGCCCCTTCTCCCCAACCATAACACGAATTCGTACTTCATTGTATGGAATTGTCGGAGCTGCAGGCTCATTGTACTGAATTTGCTGCTGTTGGCCCTGAACCATGTGCCAGGTTACTGGATCATTTGGATTACTGAAAATCAGAGAGTGATGATTATTCTACAAAAGCTTCGTCAACGCTGATTTACGTGGAAACAGGCTACTTACTCTTTAACTGGAATCATGCCAACGCCTGAAACATAAATGAAAAATTACCAGAAATTGTTTAATTGCGATTGTTGGAGCTTTCAGTGATGAAAGTATTGAAGTGGAAAGAATCATGAATCAATGAATAAAGCAGAACAATAAACAAATATATGATATATTCGTTACATTAGTAGAATATCTACCAAAAGCTTTTAAAAAAATTGCCCTGGAGTTTCAAAATTTTTTTAACAGGGCATAGCCCCCAAAAAAGCACTTTCCATAGTACGAAAAAATTCCCCCATCAAAGCTTTACTTACTTCGAATTTTGAGAACAAGAACTTGTTGATTCTTCGCAAGCAACGCAACCTCCTGGTGAACAGCATCCTCCACAGGATATCCGTTAACTCTGATTATCTGATCACCAACCTAGGGGGAATTTTAAAATGTTGCAAGTGACAATTGTCCTTCATAGAATAATTCTAGAAACAGTTGAGTAGAAAAAGTTAGTCACCCTGAGGCCGGCTCTGTGCGCTTCACCGCCCGGCTGGACATCGCTGACGTAAAAACCAGCCGCATACTCTCGTCCGCCCCTCAATGAGAAACCAAAACCGGAAGCACCGCGACGTCTCAAACGAACGTTCCTTGTAACACCGATGACGGCCATTCTGCTGCCCCCATTGTTTCCGGTTCCTGGGCCACCACCGGACGACGACCCTGTACCGGTGCTCGAGGCACTCGATGAGCCAGAGCTGTAATTTCAAGAAATACCCGAATGAAGGAAAATTTATGAACCAGTAAAATAATAAAATATTACGAGTTATCAATTATCCCGATTCCAATCGTTGTGCGGAGAATTATTTCAATAGCTGATGATTTCAAGGGGTAGCGAGAGGAAATTTTTACCGCTGACAATTGTTTACGTGAGAAATAAATATTTACAATGATTCTCATACATCATTTGGTCATGATATGAATTCGTGATCCAATGGCCGACGGTATGCCGAGGATGAGCCAGCATTGCACCACAACTGGGCCAGTCTCGGCCTAACGTTGGCCTCATCCTCACCCAAAAAATTATTTTTTGAAAATCAGCGACAGCAATATCAATTCAGGAAAAAAAGTTATAAATATCTGTACAAACAAACAAGTTCTGAACATTGCGTTGTCGTAAAAAAAATTTGAAGGGTCATTTTCCTTTGTCCTGGATTCCTCTCCATAAAAACTAAAAATTTAAATTTCACTTTTACCATTGTTATGCAAGTAGTTAAAGCATAAAAATAATGTGAACGTCACGAAAATGATGAATTACTTCAATTACAAAATTTAATGATTGAATTTTTCCTCACAATTTCCATATATTCATAACATATTCCCTCATTTTTCACGATTTTAGTTTTACGATCACTTAAGTCTTTCGTAACATTGACAAAAAGGGCTATTTACTTGAAAACACATCATGCATATTAAGTTAAATATTCTTTTGCTATTAACGTTGCATTCAGCGTTGTGGAAAAATTCTTAAAGCACTCAGTCCAACACTTATCTGCAATAACGCGATCCACTCAAATCCTCACTGAATTTTTCTCAAGATTACAGTGATTACGGTAATGTTAAGGAGCCTGGAAGAATATATTTTCCATTTTCTTGTGGTAAAATACTGGGTAAAGAGATTAGATTCACATGTAAAAAATAATACGGATGGATTGAGTCACTTGTCCACTTGAGTTTCCCCGACAAACTCTAAATTATCAGAATTTTCTATTTATCAATTCTGTGTCAAGGCAGTGGGTATACTTAGGTGAAGGAGTAGGTCACTCGGACGATTTAATATCCCGTGAAATTTATCCTAGAAAAATTACAAGTCCCATTGCTGTTGTTAATTCTTTCGCTCTCCCGTTCTTAATCGGTGTAATACACCGAGAATCATCACCATTTCTTTTCATTTTTCAATTAACGATAAGATTTATTAAGAATGAATCGAAATATTTTTGGAAAACTTCTGATTCTTCAATAGATTTTTCCAGATATTGAATGAATGAATGAATGAAAGAATATTAATTTGCAGATGAAATAATAATGAACTAATAAAAGGAAATAATTCCCTTTTGATTACTGATGACTTTTTAATGAATATCTCGAAATTCAGGACAGATAGCAAAATTTTCATTAGGATCTTTTTTGTGGAGCGAAGTGAGTACTACAATACATATAATAACAAAAATTTTGATATCTCTCTTAGATTCCGAGATATCGCTAATAAATGGGACGTTCATCGAAGTCATTAGAGGCATTGAAGTAAGTTTAAAAAAAATAAGAAAAAATAATAATAAAGAGACTAAATAAACCAGTGGAGTGTTTATTGACGATAATTTATGTTTATTGATGATAAGGTCAGCGATTTCGCGCAGTTTGCCTGTAGATACAAACGCTGGAAGGAATTCTGTTGTACATAAGTACATATTTACGTTGTTCAACGTTTGACATCGATACTGGAGGACACGCGTGTGTTACCGTTAGCCATCGATATCGGATTTTAACGGGCCCTCCCAATGATTTGAAGGCATTGTCTCACGATTATTAAGAATCCTGTTCAAAATTTTGGGGTCAAATGTCCGAAATTTGTGGCGATTCTAAATTTCCAATCGAACATTCCATTATTGTTTGGATCAAATGAGCAGAAACTCAATAGAATATTTGGTTTTCAAATTGAATTAGTTTATTCTAAAAAGGAAAATTCAGAGAATTCCTCAATAGAAATCACAGGAAAATATTACATCTCAAAAAGTTATTATTGCATATGACAAATAAAAATTATAACAACAGAAAATTCTTTAATCGGAAAATGAAATTATCGAGATTGCAAAAACAAATCGACTAAAATATCACAAAATATTACAAAAAAAAATGACGATAAATGCTCAGATTTGGAAGGTAATTGTTGTTAATATTTGTCGGGGTAATATTATTATTAAATAAAATTTAAAGGGACCACCGGGGATACCATCATCATTTGGACCAAATTTACACCTCTCATATTGCAAAATTATTTCGAAATAAAAAAAAAACACCTTGAAACAATTCGTAGAGAGTAATGACTGTTCCTGGAAAATGTATCACTCTGGTTTCGAGATATTTCTTCAAAGACTAGTTGGAATTCACATCGTGTCCATGGTAATCGGTAAAACGGTGCGAGCAAGGAGACGAGTTGAATAACTTGCGCAGTGAGAATAAAAGAAAAATGAAATGGGTGAAGGTGGAGTGGCTTGAGCAACGGTATGACACGCCCTGGTACAACGGTTATTGTTTTTTAAAGTTCTGAATTAAGTTACATTTATTTTTTGGGATTATCTTCAGTGTGTAACTCACTTACTGAAAAGAAATTGTCTCGAGAAATTGATTCGTCGATTTAATTGAATTGATTGAGATCTTTTGTCTTAACATCGAGAGAGGACAAAATATAGAATGAAAATATTGAAAAATTAAGTGAAAATATCATTTGAATTTTGAATATTATTAATTTGAAATTAATTTCAAGGAAAAAAGTCGACTAGAAATCTCAGTTATCAGAAAAATTATTAATTTATTTATTTTTCCTTTTATTGAACCCATTTTTTTATTGTTAATTATTACCTCACAATAAAATTCAATATTATTAATCATTAATTAGCGGTAATAAAGATAATGGGAGATTGATATTAGTTATTTTTGATTAACAATCATTAATCATTTTATATTCTTATTTACGTTTGGATGAAATTTAAATTGTCCGAACTTTTAAAAATTTATTATCAATTGTTCTATCCTAAAAAGTACATCAACTTAAAATGGATAACTACAGGGAGAAAAAAAATCATCAGAAATTACCCAACTGTTTGGTAATCGTGTTGTTTTGGCCGTTCTTAGAAAATTATCGGACTGCTCAGTAAAATTTGTCGAGTGTTTAGTAAAAATTATCTACTTATTCGAAACAAAAAATTACCTGACTGTTACAATTTTTTTTCAAACCGAGAGATAAATAATTTTCCCCGAACCACCAAACGGTTGAGTAATTTCTGATGGAAGTTTGTTACGCTCATTTCCCATTGGTCCAGTTATTTCAGAGGGTTGATTTGAATTTAAATGATTTTCAATCACAATTGTTATCATTACAGCGCCCTAGAATTATTAAACAATATTTATTTAATTATATCGATAGGGATTTTAGCAAATTATCACAAAAATCACTAAAACAAATGTAAAACTCTGTTTTGAAAGCGGGAAAAAGTATTTATGAAGCACTTTAATAATGTTTATGCATAAAAATATCGCTAATACCACTAAAACGAGGGAAAACTTATCTTGAGAATGATAAAAACTATTTATGAAATACTTAATGATTTTTATACATCAAAATATCCCTAAAAACATGTGAATTACGGCCCCTTTTTCATCCTCAACTCTCCATCACGAATATTTCCGACTTTCCCCTCTGTCATGTCGTAAACGATTTCATCGTTAAATTAATTCCCATTGTCCCTCGAACTCGTCATCAAATATCTCTGGTCTATTCCACGAATGGCAGTTTGACGATAGTATATACCCTTATCCTGTGATATAGTTAAAACCCACGGGGGTTTTATAATCCGCTTTCGCTCTCTCGGTGCATTCACATTTAACGAGCTCGAGATTCAACTGCTTTAGCAGAAATCACGTAATAAATCAGAGGGACAAAAATCATGGAAAAATTATATTTGATGAAAACAGAAAAAAAAAAGGGAAAATTTCTGTATTCGTTCTGCTTGATCAGACGTTGAGTTTCGCATTTCCCCTGGACAACACGTTAGAGCCCTTTTTCTTCACGGCCGAATGCCTCTGATTTACTCGTCCGCGAAGGCGCTGAGGATATATCGAGTCTTCCAGGCATATCGGGTTCATTGATCCTCCTTTGATCACCGTACATAAACCCCAAGATAGTCGTGGAACATTGTTATAAAAAATTATGAAAAAGTGTGAATATCAAGAACCTACGCACATAAAATTAATTAAAAACAAAAATATAAATGAAAAATGTGTTAATTATTTTCGGCGTTCTCCGGTGGTTTTGGAATTAATGAATGAAACATCGAGTGAAAATCTCTTTGAATTAGTTAATTAACTTTATTTTATTTAATTATATGCAATTAACGATTAGTTATCGGCACAAAATACTGTACCATTTGCTATTTTCCACTTATTTCCCTTCTTTTCGGTATATTTGACCCCCAAGATCGCTAATTAAATAATCACTATTCAGTGCCAACGTAAATGATCTGAACAGTCACCATCATTAATCACTGAATGGAGTCCACCAGGAAATTCCGGTAACGCAGAATCATTAAAGCGTTAAAAATTGTCTGAATGAGAATTGAAAGAAATAATGGAGATCATGATCATTGAAACGAAAGTGGTTTCTTTCAGGAGATGAACAGAATAAAAAATTACTATTGTTCTTGTAAAATTATGAAAGACCCATTCTATATACACAATAATGAAGGAATTTATCTCTATTCTCAATCAATAAATCTTACAGAAACCAAAAACAAATAATTTTATTGAAATTGCAAACCCGGAAGAATATTTTTTTAATTAAGTAATTTTTTTTTCAAGTTGAACAGAAATTTTTATGCAAAAGTTCGTTTGTATTGAATGAATATTTTATTTAGTTGATAAATTATTGATGACATTACGCCGTAAATATTGATCGAACAGGGTTTTTATTTATATTCAATAAATTTTCAACGTTTTGTGCAATTTATTATTCTTTGCTTATTCCCCATCTTTTAGACTGATAATTTCGCGTCCACCAATTGCGATAAAAACAAGATAATATCATAATGATCAACGATTATCCTTTCGCTCAACAAAAACAATAAAATATAATTTTATTGTTCAAACAAAATGCCCATTGGAAATAAAGGAAACAATAAACTTTTAAATCTCAAACTCGTACATATTTTCCCTGTTTTTGTCTCAATTCGTTAAATTAAAAGGAAAGTAAAAAAAGATAATCACTATCATATCTGATAGAATCGATTCGAATCAGTTATTGTCATTAATCACTCGGGAAAGTCCACCAGGAAGTTTCTGCAAAAATCACCGTTGTAATGTGCTGACCAAGCGCACAAGTCGAGAAATAAAAATTCGATAATTCAATGTTTTGACGTCTAATCTGAATCGGCATCAAAATACTCGATATTTACTACTACTTCCCAGATAAAAAAAATATGATCAGATAGTTCACTGAGTTGCATAAAATGGATATAATATATTTATATTATAATTACATATGATTATAATCGGAATTTCGCTGAAGGAAATGAATATTTGACAAAAATAATTTGACAAAAATGATAAATAAATTTTACCGATTCATCGGTAAAAATATCTCGAAAAATTATCATTGAAATGGATCATTGAGTAAATGAGTGGAATCAGATGAGGGGAAAATTATCGGTTCATTTCCGGTTAGAGAATATTAGAGAGAACTGGGGGGATAAAGTAGCAGTTGGAATGATGACGATTTACAAGGAGCTCATTACTAGAATATGTTATTGCCATTCTTGTCGAACCAACGGTATTCCTTCTCCCTATATCCTCCTGTTCTTGTCTTTTTCACCCCAAAGTGACTAAGAAAATTTCCCGCGCCTATGCATTGTTTATTATTCTCCACCTTGAGTGCAACGAATTAAATTCATGCGAGAAGTTCAACTCGTTGATTATCGCTACTGATCGCTCCGTTTACCTGATATATATTTTTTAACCACCGCCAATTGTTTATGTAATGGTGTTATAATGGTTGTTGTAATCGTTAGATGTACAGGTGCGTCATGGTGACTTCGAAGAATTCTATAGAGAACGCACGGGAAACATTTTTCTTACGAGAGTTTCGTGGAAGCGAACGTTGATCGGAAATGTGATAGAAGAAATCGGGAAATCTAATGCGAGTAAAAACATTTGTTGAGTAGTTCGTGAGATATTCAAGGAAATATATTCGCGGAAGACGTTTAAGAGCATTGCGACCGCTCGGCCGATTGTACTTTTCCAAAATAGCAAAAAAGTTTTGTTATAAAAATTTCGAGTGTACGAAATTTCTCGCTTTTAATTTTAATATTTCAAAAATTTTTATCTCCTTAGAAAATTTCTTTTCTGATCATAAATCACCGAAAAAACTCGTCGTATCATCTAAATGATAGAATACACTGAATGAAAATTAATTAACACTCATTTCTTTTGCTTTTATATCGAAGCTTTAATTGTAATCGAATTTTCAATTCTCCAAAAATTATCTCACATATTATAAAATAAAAAAAAAACGATGTTTTAGAGCATGTCAGTGTGTATATCATTAATTAGATTAATCTAATTAAAAATCTCATTTATAATCATTAACCTTTACTTACAATTCATCATTTTCAAAATAATAATAATAAAAATAATAATAATAAACCATCTGTCAACACGATTTGCGTCACAATGAAATACTCTTCTAACAGGTGCCTCACCTCCTTCACCTTCCGTCACTCCATCTCTCTCGTTATCTCAGTATGTGATGTCAAGTTAACGTGTACGTGCTTTTAAGGTTGAAACGCAGTATAAGAAACGTATGTGAAGACAACTCGGCATCATACACGACACTATGCGAGACCGATGTGTGTCAGGAGGTCACTGACTTCTGTTCATGAGACAGGTATATTCCTAAAGGAATGGATGAAGGCTCTCCAGACTCCATGAAAGACTCGGAAATGCCTTTTTTTTTCAGACTCTTCTGAAGGACTGGGGGGGGAAAAGAAAGAATCAGCGAGGGATAAAAACGAGAAGAGAACGGGAGGAAAGTCATCGCGTGAGAGATACAGTGTCTCATGATTATTCCGGAAGTTGAGTTACGTCACAGTGGGAAGATGGAATTTTCGTGTGACATATCATCTGGTCAGTGGGAATTTTTTCGTATTTTTTTTGTTCAAAGAAAAATAAATTGGGAGGGATCACCTCATTGTCAATTATTTTTCATTTCTTAAATCTCAAAATAAATAAATAAATCAATAAATAACTATCAGGTGATGGCTCTCCAATTGTTTTCAATTTCTAGACGAATATTTCATAAATATATATCATTCCTCATATTCCACTCGCAGCCGTTAATTACTGAAAATTATCAGTCCGATCACGTCACAACTCCACTCAGCAAAAATGACCTCAAATTTCGTGAAAAAAAAAAATCACAAGTCACGATACGCCTATGCAACAATGCTAGTAATATCACATTCCCAATAAATGGCCTGAATATTATGTATTATGTATTACATGTAATAACACTCCGCAAAATGACCGTTCACACGAGTCATTTTGTATCATTTCACGTCCACTCACGGAAGAAACTTCCCTTTTGTCTCCTCATTTTTAATATTTAAAAGAACCACTCGCAAATGAGTTGAGCTGCATTATTCATATCTTCAAGCCACACACACCTTATATTTTACCTGAAAATACTGCAGTCCATTCGCTGAAGCGTTCGAACAAAAAATAAAGCGAGGAAAAAAAATAATGAGAGTGAACAGGTCATAAAAATCTTGGAAGGGTAGTCCCGAGGCGTTCTCCACCTTTTTTTTTCATTTCAGAGGAGCCTTAAAACGTTCAGGATTTTATAACGAACAGAATCGTTCCACTTCCGTTGACATGATTTTTTTCCCCGAAGTTTGAATAAAATATTAACATTTACAACTACCCCATGATATACGAAATTTTTCTCTCCAGTGAAATTAGAAATCGTTTTTGTAAATAACAGGGAAATTTTCATGTACCAGGTAGAGAGGATTGAAAATAACATGCTGTTTTTGGATTGGAGAAGATGAAAAAAGATAAAACGAGAAATAAAACTTCTAGAATTTCTCAGTGAGGTGTGACGATGTCTCTTAGAGATGTCTCACTGGTTTTATTTCATGAAAACATGTGATTCCTTTTTTTCTTTCATATGGAACAGAGAAATTGTGGGAAATCTTGTTTACAAAATTCTTGTACTCCTTTTCTACAAATTAGTTAAGGTAATTGATGAAGTGAATGCGGAGAATTCCAGACTATCGAGTTAAAGAAGAAATGAACACGTTGAAAATAAATTAACGACATTTTTCACATTTTTTTCTCCTTTTTAAAATGAATTCATTGATAACCCTTTTGGTGATTAATGTTACGAAAATATGTGTCACCGTAATCGTAAAAAATATCATATCTTGCAGCTGGAATTTTACTTTTAAGATTTAGAAACAAAACAAATCATCAGTCGCATAAAAAAAAATTAAATAAAAAATACATTCGTTAGAAATAACATTTTCTCAGAAACTTTTACCTCCCAGTCTAATAAGCTTTGCGTAACCCCCACAAACCCAACCGTAATTATAATCGAATCTCGCCATCCAATTACCCCCGGGTGTGAATAATTACTCCACAATCTCGTTTCCATACTCATCAAATAAAGGAAAAATAAATTCCTCCGATCTAGTTCAAGGGCTGTTGTGTTGTGTTGTTTAGCTCTTATTACGTAAACAATATCAAATTCGCGGAAATTCTAGTGTAAATTCCTTTCACAAAGTTCGAGTCGATATATCCTGACTTTTATCCTGTAACAAGATTTTAAGCTAATGCCTGAACTCCAGTGGAGGTGCGAAATATTCTAGGTGGAAGACCTATTGGTCTACACGTGTATGGTACCTGATGTGAAATGTTATTTTTTATTTCGTGACCTTTCCCATGACTCTCTCACGTTGAATCTTGATTCTAATACTACGATGAAAACAAGTAAATTGTTTGGTGAGTACCGCGAGGCATTCATCCATTATGATTTTGGTATTTGTACTATGGGGTAAAATATTTACAAATATCTCTATTACGTGAATGTCTGTTGCTTCTCTGTTAAAAACATTGAGCTAATGCTGAAGAAATATTAATCACTGCAATTATTCACAGTTGTAAGGAACAATTTTCTTTATCTCCTCGATGTTTATTGATTTGTTCTCTTCGGGTACAGGAGATGTTTATGAGGAGATAAATAGTTGGGATTTTGTCCATCCGAGATGGGGATGAACAGACGGGAAACAATAAATAATGTTATGAGTTCACTATCTCCACCACAAATGAAGTGAAAATAATGGAAAATTGCTTTCTACTTTGTGGGAAAGTAGTCAGATTTCATGTGCGAATAATTTGTGTAACAAGGACTGTCCTTCGGTTTTTGTTTCTGATGGTTTAGGGGGAAGATATGTACGAGTTTGTAAGGGCTTTATTGATAATTAAATCTGATTTTTCTTTTATGCGAGTTTGATAGAAAATTGATAGATCTATCAGTCAGAAAATTGATGGAGTTCTTCAAAAGTGTGAAAAAATCTACAGGAATTTTATTAACAATTACATATGAAATTTCACGAATTTTTCATTGACGCAATAGACAATTATTGATGGAGTAAATGAATAATAAAAAAAATTTAACATTCAATTTTGCCAATAAATATTTAATTTAACATTTCAATTCTCATTTAATTCCAAAAAAATTACTTCAAGTTCACTAATATTCACCAAATACCTCAGTCTAAAAATGTATGCAGTGAATGCTCATCAACACTTCAAGCAGATCTCCATGAACATCAGAACTTATCCCTGGGAAAATTGCAAGATGTTTATTTCAATAAAATATAAAGGTTGGATTAAAATAGTACTGAGTAAAATACGATGCAGTTGAGAAGGGCGTTTTCACGTGGATAATTCACTACAGTTGCACTGTACACATGCATTCCCCCTCCCCTACCCCAGCTGATGACCCACCATTGCCATTCCTAATTATGCAACATCTGTACTCTCTTCTGGAGGTACCTCACACAAATGTTTTCTCACGTATCAAAATATATGGACTCGACTCTGCCAAATGAGAATGGAGTGAAATCTAATAGGCTGTCTTCTTCGGAGCATCAAATCATGAACATTAATTATGGTGCAACGTCAAACAGAATTACTGCGACGATGTGAAGTTGAGTTTCAGAGAAATTTTCTGTTTTAATAGGAATAATAAAATTAAATGTAAAATTGTAGTGAGGAGATTATTAATTGATTAATTTAATTAATTTCCCCTCGATTGGGATTGAGGAGAGAGGGTTATGGAGAAGAAAGTTATGAAATGATTTATTGAATGATTTTTATGATTATGATTATGATGGTTATGATTTTTTGAAGGATAATGAGTGAAAGAAATGATTAGTGGATGGGTCGATGTAGGAATTTATTGATAACAATTTAATAATGTCGTGGGGACATGGGGACATGGATAACATGTTGGGTTAAGGGGTAATTTATGTATTTGCATAAATAATATTGCATACATAACAATTTAGAGTCATTCAGTGTCGATTGATAAGGACTTAATTGAATGGCATCAATTAATTATTATAATTAATAGCATTAATTATAGAATAACAAAATTGTTTCAGTGAAGGAAAAAATACTGGAATAATTACGGTAATTTTAGGTAATCCTCCAGCGATTTTGTTATTGGGAGGCAAATTAGCAAAAATTCTGTAAAAATTGTCTTCACGACTGGAAATTTTGACGAAACTTTTATCCCAGACTTCTCGAATTCCTGAGGACTCGCAATAAAATGTCCGGTATTTAAGAAGCTCGTGAAAAACAAAAATTCTCCCCAAACGTCTGGAATTCCCAACACCATGAAACTCACCACTTTTGAGTAGCCGAAAATTTCAGTAATTCAGTCAAGAAATATTTTTCTCATTTTTTTTAACGACCCATTAAAACCACACTGAGACGTCAATTAACTTTGCACTTTCCCGAGGGGTACTTTTGCGTTTTAAGTGAAGCGTCACTCTCCAGAGTGACCTTTTTCGGGGCCACCGTCGGGGGAAAAAAAACTACTGAGTACATTTAAACATTTACCGTGAGTATATAGATCCTGCACTAGAAGTCGTTATCCGTATTTACGGCATTTTCAGGGACTCGAGTATTTCACTTTTCACGTTTGGAGCACATGGACGTTAAACTTTCACTACTAATATATCGCGTATTAATTATGGGCAGGTAAGGATGGAACACTCAGATGGATCAGTATTATTGCGAGTGCTAAACACCGTGGGGAGTCATTGAGAGACTAGGAAAATACCTGTGGGAGTTCTGACTCTCGTGGATGTGTTAGACGTATTGTTTAGGCATGTGTTTGATTTAATTATGCATTTGGAGCAATTGAAAATGATGGAATATATATAGCTCTCTTTCATTATGAAATATTAATTGCCGATAAATTGTTTGTAGAAAATTTAGGGAATTAAAAAAAATCATATTTAAATTTCATTAATACGACTTTCAAAGTAAACTTTCTAGATTTTTGTAAAATTTTTAGATTTTTTAACGGTAATTAACTAAAATGGAGATTCCCATTTTTTTTAATTCTCAGATAGGTAAGTATGACACTTTATATGCTAAGTTTGAAGTATTTCGACGTCAATTAGGTTAGAAATTGAATTGAAAAATGAAAAAATATAAATTAAAAAAAGTATAAAAAACTTTTACTTTCGTACGTGAAATATTCTACAGAAATTTATCAACTTATCTGTGACTCGGTTCGGACCTTATTTCCATTCATCAATTCATCACTTGAATTATTCAGTCGAATAATTGATGATTCTGACTATCTTACTATTAACCACTGATATTTTAAAAAAATGGTAGTGAGTGTGCAACAGGATAAAACGAGATAAGTCACTTTTGACTGTCGACCAATGTTTGGTGAATATCTCGGAGCCTAAGCGAGATAGCAAGATGATTATCATGACCTTTTTTATGGAGCAGATTGAGTACTCCAACTACTGTAATAACAAAAATTTCGCTATCTCCATTAGATTCGGAGATATCGGTCAAAAACACAACTCAGAAATGAGTCGACTTGTCTCGTTTTGCCACTTCAGTACTAAATTCGTTCCTGAGTTCATTTGCATAGATAAAAATAAATGAACAGTAATTAATCGAACATTTATTCACTAGTGCCATATATTTAAGTCAGAGATAAAATAATCGAATAATTATCAGAAGAGGAAACTATTCAATTGACTAAAATGCGTGTGAAACAAATAATCAATAATCAATTGCAAAATATCATTCACCTATCGCATTCATATTCCTTATCAGATATATCAGTAAATCAAGATGTTGCGTATGAGTCACTTAACAATTGCCATAACTCACAATTTCCCTCTCATCTTACGTAACCAGAAATATTAAGATGTAACCGCGCCATTTACCTTTCAATTACATTCAGAATAAATTCAATATAATCCCCATCTTCAGATTTATCCTCAGAATAATGAGTTATGTCAACAATTTTGTTTTCTCTACTTCTTCTCACTCATTTCCCTTGATTTTCATATTTTTCTTTTTTCTACACCGTCGCCTTTAGTCGTTCTGCTCACTCGTAAATTGACTGTCATTCGTTATCGCTAGGAAATGTAAATTTACTTCAGGCGAAAAAGAAATATCAACACTGAGGTAGTCACGGAATGAGGCAAATTTTTTTTTTTGTTACCGAGTGACTCAGGTGCTCGCCCGCACACAATAGATTTCGATTTATCGATTTCGCGTCAGCAGGGAGACCGAGGGGTGTCAAATATCGGGTATTGTCGCCGCAGGTGCAGTTATTATTTGACAAATCCAGTGAAGGAGTTGGAAATTGCTGGTGGAGTTGTATTAGAATCGCGGATGAAGCGAATGTTCCTTAAAGATATGAAACAGACCAATGACGTCACATTTAATGGTATGATGGTAAAGCTCTAATATGTATGTGCGCTTTTGAAGATTAAATATGTAAAGAATTGGAAAGAAATTTTAGATAAAAATTAAAACTCCACAGGAAGAGAAAAATTGTTTAAAAATTACGTGACGGTTCCGTAATCTGCCAGTCAAAATAATATTCGGTAAAAATGACGGAACAGGTAGGTACTTCTTTAGGGAACTTTCAGGAAAAATCCAAAACGTTCCAGAGAATTATTTCAATGTTTAATGAAAAAATACATCAATTAAATTTTTTAAATTTTCCTTCGAGTTATTATTCCCTAGTTTTTAATTTTCCGAATTGATTGAGTCATGAGGAAGTGAACTATGAGCTTCATGATTTATTTCCAATGCCCCCTCAACTTATTTGTAATGTTTTGCCATTTTCTGAGAAACGGTTGATAAGATTGACACGAACAATACGCAGTTTTTTAGGTTTTATCATTATTATATGACCCATAATGTTTCGTCGCTGTGGACGACTGTTTCGACGTTTCAACCCAATTTTATCAAAAATCCTCAAACTTTAGTAAAAATTTATTTCAAAAATCGCACGACTATGGAACTTAGCGAGTAATTAAATAGAATGTAATGCAATTAAAATTAAACTTGAAATGTAATTGTAATTTTTGTCAAAGAGAATAATTCTGAATATGTGGATAATTTCTCTTTTACTACAAAAAAAGTAATTTTTTGTGGATCGAGTCGAATTTACATAAAACATAACAATACCATAAAACATAAAAATTCCTGAACAACGAATACTTTTACGCAACTGACCGGCAATTTTTACGTTTCGCAATAAAATTCAAATGTCACTATTTTATTCTAAAGTGATATTCAATAACATTTCTATCCATTATTTATTTATCAATATTTCTGCTAACACTTTCGGATCGTCAATAGTATCTCGTCACACCGAGTCATCGGACGGATGACGTGTTTTGACAGAGCTCTAACATAAACTTCAGGCGACGGAAACAAATAATTTCAGTTCGAATTCATAATTTTCATTGAATTAGATTTCGGTCCTCGATTACGTCTAACAAAATTATTTTAACATTTTTTCTCTGGTACTTTTTACGAACTATTTCTCATCGTGTGTTTTGTTGTGTCAATCTGCTGATGTTTTCCCCATAAAACTATGAGGAACATGAAGAGTTGAGAAATTTCGGAAATAACTTCTTAAAAAACATTTGTACACATGATTATCTAATTTTCCCACACTAAAATATCCCAAGTGGTCTCTTCCGCTAATAAATATCCCTTTGGCATCAGCTTCATGACGTCGATTATTATTTTGACACTCGTGGAGATATGAACTACGCCCTTATGATTTTTAAGCCCTTGACATTATCCAATTTTCCCCTGCCATTCCCTCCCTCCTTTTACTCCAGCGATCTGCGATTGTTGTGACGTTTGACTCTCGTGAGCGCATGATCCTTTCGCTTATGATCCTTCCGATCCGCTCGTCCTTCCCGAGGTACCAGAAAATATCAAGGTTTCGCATTATGTAAATAAAAAAAAAACCGAGGGATAAGTCTCTGACATGTCGAAATGCTCGAAAATTCCCATGTAATTAACTCTGTTTATGACAGGTTAGAAACCGTATAATTTACCTAAGGCAATAGGTTTCTAACGACCAATAGTTTTTTCTGTGAATATTATAACAATTGCACGTACGTTTAATTACACGTACAGTCACATGTGTATTTAATTTCATTATTTTTCAGTGAAATATTAAGTATTTGTCGAGCAAAATTTTTTTACTTAAACCACAAAAATTGTGAAATCACCAACGGTTGTAATTTTGCAAACGACACAGGGGGATAATAATCCTTATTCAAGGATCTAATCGCATGTTACTTGATTTATACAAAAATTCAATTACAGTTGGGCCCACACGGGGATGAATTTTTAATAAAAATTATCAGTCCATTTGGTAAATGTGTATTTTAAGGAGATTTTTATTCCTAAACATTTACTTTCATTTATCGATTTATAAATACTGTCCTAATGAGAATAAATATTTCATATATAGCAATTTGTGCCTTTCACATGTGATAATTTTCATCCAGATTTCAATAAAAATTCTAGATTTTGATTAGAAAATTTTACGATAATTTCTACTAATCATTGATTCCATAATTTTCATCCTACCGATGCTACGATAATATTAACTGTTCCCATTCTATATACTAGTATATACATATATATTATACATAAATAATAATAATAATAATAATAACTCTATATAATTATAAATTAGAGGATTCATTTAAGAGAAAAAACCTATTGATTTAAAATGCATCAATAGACACAAAAGAATGTCCATTTATTTCAATAATTAATTAATCAATTATATTACTATATTAACAACAACTATGTGTAACAAAATATACTAACATTGAAAAAAAAAATGATAAATGACTTGTTTATTCTAAAAAAGACATTTGAAAAATATTATAAATGAATTCCATGTTTTTTCAAAGTTAAAAAATAATTTTCACCAAAATATTTTTACTTTCCTCCATCATAATGCTTTTGCAAATAACGTATCCATATACAAGACTCCATTTTCACGTCATTATATTTTTCTTTCCGTCAATTTTTTTCCTCCCAACTAGTGCTATCTCTTGCACAAACATCCCCCTCTCATTGTACACAATACCAATGTGTAGAAGGTGCCACACGTTTATTATTATTATTGTTATTAGTATTATTATGATTATTCTCACTCCCATTAGAATTTTAACCCGGTTGCAAAACCATTGTTTCCGGCTGTACAAACGTCGAGAGAAAAGTACATAAGGGAGAGAAGACATAGGTTGCAGTGAACACACGTGCTCACTGTCCTCTCTCATTGTAACAAAATTAATCACTGTGAACGGCTCGGTGATTGTGAAGATCTTGTGTGAGAAATTGCGTGGAATTATTTCGTTTGAACTCGTTTCATCCTACGCATTGCACAGTTGCCATTTTCGTTAATTTTTCATTGGCGTTGAAGGGCCTGAAATGACTGGACAATGGAAGAGGTCCACCTACTTGTGGGAAATAAATTGAATGTGTACGATGAGTAATTACGATGATTTTTCATCATTTTTTGTTCTTTCAAATTTTCAACTGTTGTAGATTCATTAAAGGGTGAGGTTAATGGGCAATCATCAATTTATTTGGGAGAGACAGATGTTATTGTCTCGTTCTCAGAATTGAAATTATGGAGATGTTTTTCTGGAATTTGTTCCCCCTATAAAAGATCCTAAAATTACATGTGCCCCCTCCCCCCTCAAACACACTGCGAATTGATAATAAAATTAGATTAACGTAATTAAAAAATGTTTCGGTCAATTGTGTTGATTTTCACGACGAAAATCTTGAAAAATGCAGTAAAAAAACTGTATTATTACTCTTCAATTATTCACCCATTGAAATTTGAATATAAAATCATCGATAAACCTCCACCGTGAAAACCCATAAATCTTTCCCCATAAATTTCATTACTTCTCCATAAGAATAGTGACTTCCAATGGAATAAAAATTCTAATAAATCACTCTCTGTGTTAAAAATTTACTCCATAATTTCCATAAATTGACGAAAAATTCTGTTGAGTTATAGGGGATTCGACACTTCCGTATGTGCGCAAAACCGAGCGTAGGAGAATGAAAGCATTAGAGTGTACCATTGGCGAAAGGATTAAAACAGGAAGATATATTCTCCATCACCTTCTATCGACTAGAAATGGAAAGTTTTGGCGCCAAATGAGCCGGAAGCGATTTTCTTCGGGACTGAAGGGTTGAAGTCCTGGATTATCGCAGTGTAATTTCATGTACCATTCCCCGAACGGGTGGAGAAGAAAAAAATTAAATTTCAATTTTACGAGAGAGAAAATTCAACAACAATTTTGATCTATAAACAACAGAAAAAAAAATCAAATCGCTGTCTTGTTGTTCCTCATTGCATTTTGTTATGAAAAAACATTGATCTGCAAATATTAGCATTTTCCTTGTTGAAAGTCGATGAATTCCGCGAGGAAATGTGGAGTGAACCGAAAAAAACACAATTATGCTGATTATCTCCAAATGGTACCGACGTTAAGAGAAAGTACAAAGAGACCCTCTTCGTTGAAAATTTAGTTATTTGCAAAGAAATAAATGACTAACGTGACTTATTATTGAAATAATTTGATAATTACTTTTTATAGCCGACGGTAGACCTCTGGACTCCCCATATGAGGAGAAAATTTCAATAAAAATTACCAGGAAGAGTTGAAAATTACGTTTCGAAATTCGCAAAGTGAAGTTGAATTGAGTAAAAAGGAGAAATGGACGGTATTAAGGAAAAATAACCCGTGACCTGTTCTGTAGAAAATTTAATTATTCAAAAAAATTACTTAGCGAATTACTTTAGTACCGCGGATATCCGAGGTACTCAAATAAAATTAGAAACATTGTCTTTAATCTTTCGCTTTGAAAGACCGAGACTCTCGAGCCGTGAAAGAATAATTTGAATATTTTCATGGTTTTTTCGACCACCACTCACGAATCCCGTGACGAAATGAGGGAATTAGTCGAATCAAATGGAAAATGTTTACTAACATGGTAATGGTGCAGGGAATGAGCGGTTGTAGAACTATTCACGACCGGAATAATTGAAAAGGTAATAAAAAACTTGGGGATTTTTTTATCTGAAGTATTTTCCCAATTTTTTCTCGCGGTTGAAAAACATTGAAATTTGAATCAAATAATTTTGGGTCGAGTATCACTGGGGCTCGTGAATTTAGAAGAAGTGAACTTTGAAAAAACAATCCAGCACTAATAAATAAACCCTAAAAGTCGTTAAAAAAATATAAATTAGTCTGGATTAATTTTTTTCTAAATAATTCTCCTTTTAATTTGACTATTCGACAATGTGATAAAAAAATCCACTCAACCCCTATAAAATCGCAATAAAATTGAAGATGGAATTAAATAATTTTGGTTCGAATATCGCAAATAAATAAATAAAATCGCGATAAAATATGCACAAAAAATGAAGAAAAAATATAAAATTGCGGTTGAAGGCGATTAAATCTCCCCGCGATGAGAAATCGGTCAAGTGTCCTTAAGATATTGATCACTGCCCCATTGTTACCCCACAAATTGGAAAGTAGAAGTACCAAAAATAAATATTAAAAGAAGCAAACCATCTCCAATAAATTTTTTATTCTCTCCTCCCAAGAATGAGGTCGAGAGTCTCAATTAAATTGCAAAAGTGAGAAGTATCTCAAGTTATTGCGGAAACAACTGGTACGAGAAATGAGATGTCAGTAGGGAAAACAATGGGGGATGCGATATGCGGTGTACCAATTACACGAGAGGTGCTTGCTAAAGGTTTTCTATATATCTTTACTGTTGAGTTACAGTAATCAGTGATGGTATTCCTCGAGGTTTTGAATTTACAAATACCACAATGGTGGAGTTCAGTTACGGTTTTCTTTTCCATTGGAATCGGACTCGTGGTTGAGATAATCGGTGGAATTTCTTTAAGGACACGAAGATTATAACCTCCACCCAATTTAAATTGCTGAAGTTGAAATCGTATAACTGGTGCACGATTATTATTTTGTCGTTGCTGGGTTAATCGAAAAATACCAAATTGATGAATAAATATAAACACTAAACAAATGGGTGCATTAACTAAAGAGAGGGGAGGGGAGATAATAATAATTGCGACAGAAGGAGATAATTCAAACGATTTTTGGAGGGAAATTTAGGGAATGAATACTATTGTCACTGGCAGATTACAGACCAGCCGCATAATTAAAAAAAAATTTCTCTCCATATAATTTAAACTCAAATAAAAATAAAAATACTCCACCGTAATCATGAAAATATTTCCCTCAAAACTTATTCTCAACTGATAAAAAATGTAAAAAAACAAATGTTACGAAATTTTGCATCATCCACATAATTACAGACACTCTCTCGTAAAATAATAACGTTTATGTAATTGTGAAAATAAAAAGATTTTTTTTTTCAATAATGTATTCATCCATTCATAATAAATTCCAAACATATTCATTCACAATCAGGCCCACACATTCTTAAGTGTTACTACAAGTAGGGCACCGGCTTTCTTCGAAGACGTCCCAATTTCTTTGACGTTGGTATTACGAAAGAGAACACAAGGCTCTCAGACCCCCTTTGATTATCATCACTACGTATACATGTGGTACATAAATGTACTGTCACATGTATTATTTTACCTTCCTTCCGCTCTCGGCTTTGTTCGGTGAGTCACGTGACGCAAAAACCGAAGGCGATTTCGTGGGGCGGGGGGGAGAGACATGAAATAAATCGTAGAACCCTTTGGAGGATGTGGACAATCGATAAATGGAGATTCGTTGGCAATTGGGGAGTGGGGAGGGGGGATGGAATTTTCGCGGCTTTAGGAGTTATGTCGAATGGTGACAGACTGAGGGTGGAGGGAGAGGTAAGAGTTGCGGGGGGAGGGAAGAGGAGGAGAGAATTCAATCCTGTGACTTCCGCCCAATCGATCTTTCGCGTTGTGTAAAATTATTCAATGAAATGAGTAAAAATGGCAATAGATGTAGAAATATAATTTAGGGGTATTTTTTGTGCTCTATAAAAATGTCAGATTATATTATTTATGAAAATGTTGGAAAATAATGGATTTTGTAACAATCAGTGGATTTTTTGGAAGTTAATTTATCGATTTACAAGTGGAGGATTGAATTTTTATAAGAGGATACCATTTTTTTAGATTTCAGGTGATAGATTTTGTGGTAGAAAAATAAAGAATTAAATATTTGATGACAATATAAAATGAAAATAAATTTAATTAATCCAAAGGGTTAATATAATGTAAAAACTCGAAAATTTCAATTGCTTCCACACAAAACAAAAAAAAATGAAAATTCTGGGTTATTGCTAATATTTTCGAAAATATCCCAAATAAAAATAATTTGTATTCAATTGTTAGAAGTTAGGTTTTAGTTATTTTAAAGAGATATTGTGATTCTATTCGGGGGAGAGAATAGAACTCATCAAGCAAGAAGAAATAACATATTTTATTGAAAATGTGAAATCGCAGAGTTGATAAAATCCAGAAAAATAAGCGCATTGTCGAGAAGTCAATATCACTCCCTCATATCAACCTTCCGTGTGTGCAACCCAAGGAAATACAGCACTGAAGAGCCAAGAAAAATAAAGATAAATACATCTAAACCGTTGAGACCACCGTAGATGGCCGGGTTAGAGCTGGAGGGAAAGAGTTTTCTATTCAGGTGAATTTCACTTCGTCTCCTCTGTGCACTCTATTCGCACAGCTCCGTTGTCACGGATACAACAGACGCAGGGAAACGTGTGAATCGATTGACATCACCGAGCGACGAGGAAAATAAGTTGAAAAAAAGTCAGTGAAAAATAAAATATTTGAGAGACTCACATAGTCGCCTATGTCAAATGAAAATTTACAATATTGACTTTCCCAATTAGGAAATTCGGTGAATAATTTATTTACTCCAACTTTTTCTCCCCTCAACACATTCAAGAATAAATTTGAAGTTTATCGACCTCTCAGAGCAATTCTAATGATTCATTCAATTAAAAAAAAAATTGATCTTCATTTCAAATATTTTTAAAAGTATTTTTTAAATTGAAAATTCTAATTTTTAGAAATTGCAGAAAGGATTAAAAGAAATTTGTTTTTTTCCATTTCTCGCTGTGATTATTAACATAATTCGATGGTAGACAAACCGTGAAAATTTTAATTACCATATTTTATCGCTCTCCCACATCTAAAACTGTTAAACATGGGAATAACCAATAGAGTTAATTTACGCAGGACGAGATATTGATTTTTAAAGTCTATTTGATTACAACTGATACCGAGGGAGGGTTAAGTCATATACCCTCGGTGTTGCGAGGAATAAACGTGACTCGAATTCATGAAAGTTTAACAGCTGACGTGGAAAAACACACGGAAATAAAATTATTTATCCAAAACGGAGCAGTGCACGCGATGCAAACATTTACGGATGCTTAACGAACTCATTAAAAATTGCAAATTTATGTAGAGCAACTGTTACCTGAACTTCAGACCCAAAAAATCTGAAGACCAATTGTCAATTAATAAATAAACAAACAATTGTTGACGTCAATATTATGAATAATTTGATGAAAATCTGAGGAAAGATGAATTTTTGAGAGATTTATTGCAACAAAAATTCTGTCACTTAAAATTCCCTTCAAAAAATTCTCTCACGAATTCCAAAAAGTTCCTCAGGTATTTTGGACTGAGAGAAATTTGAATAATAATTTTAACTACAAAGAAATCGTTGAAAAAATTAACGTTATGATAACAATAAAACATTTTAGATTCAGGTGTTACGTTAAAGTAAAAATTATATTATAATTAGTTATTATTTGCTATTATAATTCATTACATTATATTAATTGCAGTGATGAGAGTATGAAATTACGCGTCACGAACGATAAATCACAATTTCATTCCTAATCACATTAAATTAATTTGACTTATCAAATTAATTTTTTTTACGTTGTAGAGTTGTCAACTAATTTTTATTCAATGTTTTTCTAGTTATCGAATAATATTAAAATGGGTTTCGAGTTGGTAAACCTGGCAAATGTTTTCTCTCTCTCGGTTTCATGGTCTACCCCATATGTTTCCCATGATACTCGCTGCCATGGGAAATCCCACGCCTGCGCGTGAAAGTGTAATTGCGCCCCAGTTCATAATTTTCCGAATCATTTGTTGAAATTAATTTTTTATGAGATCGGAAAAATCTGTAATTTATACGTGTTCTCAAGAAACATTTGATTTATCACCAAGATGTTTTTCTACAATATTTTTCTTGCGCCATGGAAATTGGCTTAATTGAGAGTGCGGTATCCTCGCAAGTTATTGCCTGACAGATTGCAAAAACCTCTGAGTTTTATATTTTTTTTGTTGTAACTAATGCATTAAAAAATCTGAAAAAATTCTCAATGGTGCAGTAAATTCAGACGTTTCTGGCCTAAATTTTTTTTTTTTATATCTTTTGTTTCTTACACGAAATATTTAAAAATATTGACGTATTTATCAAAGATTGACAAACACTGTACTATAGATTCCCAAAATTTTCATTAAAAAATTGAAATTTTCATTGAAATTGAATTGATTGACTTTAAATAATAAAAAAGCGTTCGGATACCGTTAATTTCTAAGATTATTTACGAGTCCATCAATGAGAATTTTTTACTGCTGTCATTTGATCGTTCGATTAGAATTCAATAGCAATTTTCCTGTTCCCTGGCACTTAAATTGATGGCCTGACCCCTCAGCACTGACCGCCCAAAACAAACCCATTTTTATCACTCCCAAAAGCTCTCATCGATTAAACGCACCGTTGATTTCACCCTCCCCCCCGTCACCAAATATTGATCCGCCGAGAGACGAAAGTTCGTGAACCCCAGATTAAAAGCGTGATACGATTCCCCAAGAACCGAGAACAAAATCCTTCGGGGAAACGAAATCTTGGGTGAAATAACCAATTTCTGACATCGAATCCTACTATCGATATCTCGAACGTCTGTAACATTTATTCGTCAGTGGTTCAGTCGTTTGAGGCGGATAATTTCAATTGAGTATTCATTTAATTTTGATATTTTCAATCGTAATTTTTATCGTTACAACGTACGTTTGGTCTCAATAAATCTTCAATAAATTGATAAGTTGAGTTAAAAATAAATGAGTTACCGAATTATTTAAAAATATTTTTGAAACTGAAAAAGCAAAATGATGGTAAGTTTTTGCAGACGTCCAGTGAGTCGTAAATTTACCGTTTTCCGATTTTTTCGTACTTGTCTCATACTAACGACGTAAACGGACCGTTCAACTTACCGAATTTTCAGTTTTTTTATTTTAATAGTTTTTCACACACAGGAAGATGAATTTTCAATAAAAATTCTCGTAAGAATAATTGTAAAATCACAATTCCTCGGTTATGGAAAATATCATTCTGTCATTCTGACAGAATATCAGGTTGGAATACGTCAATTAAAAGATAAATAAACAATCGACCACCTCATATCTTCATTTACCACTTCTCACCTGAATTCATATCAATGCAAAAGTCTCACAAGACGACCAATCTACGATCAACTTTCCTAAAATTTCCTACTTCCCAACAATTCCTCATTTTCCCCAAAATCCATCAATGAAAACCGCCATAATGACCCCCCCATCTCATCGTTCACCACCCACTCTACACCCCCCTCCCCCCTCCATAACCCAATCATTTGCCATCCTATTCTATTCCATATCCACGCGAAAATATCCACACACGGAATGAAAAGAAGTCTCTCTCGACGGCGGTCAATGGCTGCGGCGCACCAGGTTCAAGGAAAGCGGACCGGTTTGATTCGACACCGCCTGGAGAGTTGCTCTCGACTCTCAACTAACACCGTAAGAAGGCAACAACAAAAAGGAATTGAGAAAAATAAAGATTGAAGATGTTTAGAAAGAATTCAACAATCACTAAATCCCATCCACCCCTTCCACCCCCTTCCCCCACCATCACCCTATTATTTTTAATCATTCCCTATAACTTTTATCAGTAAAATTATACATCGGCAATTAATTAGCATGAAAATTTCATGCACAACCCTAGGATTCATTATTTATTTCATTTTTTTTTTTATCAACTCAATGATAAAAAGAGAATTCCCGACGTTTTCTGTCTGAGCTTTTCATTAAATTCTCCCTCGACCTTCCATGTATGGGTATTCAACCTCGGTTAAGATAAAGAGTAAAAATAAAATAATAAAATACGTCGCCGCCAGCAGCTCGTGTACACTAGTGTACACTTCTCTTGGTATTCGCCATTTGGATTATTCCACCTGTCCCCCCTCCCCTCCCCCTCCTTCCCCTGTCCAACACTCTTGGTCTTTCACTCATTTCTCCCAGGGACTCCTTGACCAGTGGGCAAACCAGATGGCGTGAAGACGCAGGAAGACTGACGTTAGGCATGTCAGACCCTTGATCCTTCGACACTGGAGGAGGAATTCCGTGAGGAGAAATGACGTGAGTCTACTGTACAATTTTTTAGCTTTTTTTTTTCTGTACTCTCCAACGACTATGGGGTATGAACATGGATTATATGTAATTATTATGTTTGACCGGGCACGCGTAACTGGGAGAATAATGTATTGATGCACTGGTGGTCCCATTGTTATGCGAATAATGAGAGAAGATATTTTTTTTTTTAGCTGGATTGAAATTTTTTTGAGAAATGCGTAGTCGATGTTTTGATAGATATCTGGGAATCTGAGGGAGATAGGAGGATTTTTGTCAGGACAGTTTTTTGAGAGCTGAGTTTGCTGTACAAAAAAGGTTATGATAAAAATTTTGGTACCTCCCTTAGATGTAGAGATATTCAACAAAAACTGGGGATGTGGAATTTTAGGGGTATCTTAGTGAAACGAAATCAGTTGACTCATTTTTCAGTCACGTTTTGGAGCGATATCTTCGAATCGAAGAGAGATAGCGAAATTTTTGATATGACAGTTTTTTGAGAACTCGATTCGCCCCACAAAAAAGGTTATGATAAAAATTTTGGTATCTCCCCTGGATATAGAGATATTCAATGAAAACAAATTAGAGGCCAATTTAACTGGAGCTTTGAACGTTCCAATTACTCGCCATGATATGAATTATAGAGGAAATTATGCAGCGAATTTTAATAACCAGTTATTGAATTTCCCTTGAGTCCCAAGTAATTAATGAAATCAAAATTGGCCTGACGATATCATCGGATAAATTGTCGAAACTCTCATCAACGTTCTCTGCATAAATAAACTCATCGACAATGAAAGATTAAAAAAAAATAACGGAGACCATTAAATAGCAAAAACTAAAAAAAATTTCCTTCGGGCCAATCAGCAAAGAAATTTCCTCAATTAAAGGAACCAAATTTTTGTTTTCCATATCATCATCAATTGCTTATCATAAATTAAAAAAAAACTCCAATTTATTTTGATTTTCCTCAAGTAAAATGGCAGTGATCACGTTCACTGACAATTTATTTTTGTTGAGATCACGTTCGAAAGTTCGATATTACCGACTATTATTGATAATTAAGACTTTAAAAAATGTATAATCCCGGCAATATCATCTGCAGACTAGTCGATTCGCATGCACGCATTTGTGGGACGTTACACTTATTCGAGATTAGTCGACCTGTACCGTGCAATGAGCATTGGGTTTCGGGGTACATACAATTACTTCGGAATTTATGGCTGAGGTATTGGAGCTTAACGATATGTGTATATTGGCAAAGGTAACGGAAGGATACGTTGAACATAGAGATGGGCGCGGCATCGGTTTCACTAATATCACTGTCGCATCGTTAATCTCTTTATTTATTATTTTTTATCATTAATATTTAACTCTCAAATTAGCCATCGATAATAGTGAGTTAATCATCGATAGAGAGTTGACGATGCAAATCGTTTTTCATCAGTAGTTTTCTTGTTAAGGGGATCTCTGAGTTTTTTTTTTATTTAGTAGAGAATCAATTATTTTTAATTATCAAATCAGTAGCAAAGTGATAAAACGAGATAAGTCATTTTTGACTATTGACCAGATTTTGATGAATATCTCGGATGCTTGAGAAGATAGCGAAATTTTTATCATAACCTTTTTTGTAGAGCAAATTGAGTACTACAAAAAATGTTATGATAATAATTTCGCTATCTCTCTTAGGTTCAGAGATATCTTCCAAAAACTTCACCCAGAAATGAGCCAATTTCTGTTACCGGAAAAAATTACAATTTTGTATTTTATTCAATTTTCCTCCGAAACTATTGTTTATATTTTGTTACGTTCACTCAATGTTCTCTGACAGTCTATCATCGATCTGTCAATTGAAATCTAAAAAGTTTAGAAAAGCTTTAAGCCTTTATTAACATTGTCTAATAAAAACCATTAGAAAATTCCCGAAAACTCCTGATCAAATTGAGCTAAAAAAATAATCAAAATACTTAGTCAACTTTAAACACAAAATATAGTCCCCAATAAATCGTTCCTAAGAGAAACCGACGTTCATTTATTTTATTTTATTAATAAAAAAATACCAGAGAAAAAAATATCTCCGTTTATTATTCATTTAGGACCGAAATAATCACCAAAAATGAACAGTTAATTTCTGTCGTCGATTGAATTCGAAATTTCGCCTAAAAAACACCATAAATTCCAGCGATTAGTTCCAACCGTTTCTCTATTATCTAATTATAATTTGTGGGTTGTACAGTTAGTCGCCGACACCCGGAAGCTCAATAGATCCCGCTGGGAGGCCTCAAAATCAAATATCCGATATCGAATACCAGATTTCCTCAGCATCGCTAGCACCTGATTTCGACTAAAAAAAAACCCAAGAAATATGATTTCCCTACGCCATTGCAAGGGGTGGGGGTGGGTACTCCCATGGTCTAGAGAACCCCATCGAAACGCCCCATTGCCTCCACTGTCTCCAGTTTATCCGTTATCGATCTCGAATTGCCATAGTCTCTCAACCCTCTGTCAGCTGCACAAATTCGTTGTCGAGTTAATTAATTATTGGAGCCATAACGGTCACCACATTCATTGGAAAACCCCTCCGCTTGTCAATTTTTATTCAAAAATATCCGTATTAATTCCACCCCATCCCCCCATCCCCCTTTTTAAAATTATTTTTTTCAAGTAACGTCAATATATGGAATATCCACAATTTAATAAAAACCCTAGTTTTGCATAAACAATGGCCACGAGTGGCTCTCGCATTCATTAGATTTTTCACGGTTATTGATTAATAAATAAGTCCCAGAGTACCTGCCTATTTATTTCACTAATAATATTTTTCATTTATTTACTTTCCCATTCATTTTATCAATTATCTCCATTTCCCCGAAGAAAAAGGGGTGAGTGGACTCGTTAAAATATAAAAATAAGAAAAATAATTTATTCAATTAAGTTATATGCTTAATTTTGCATAAACAAAGGCCGTAAGTGGCTCCGGCATTCACTAGATTGTCTCATCGATCACTAATTAACAACCAATTCCCAGTGGATTTGCACATTTACATTCCACGTCTCAAATTCGCAATTTAATTTACCATTTTATTGTTTGAAAAATGCTTTCGTTCGTCCAAAAAAACTCTCATCCCTTAAACATAACAAAATAACCGCATGATATTCCAGCCCATCCCCCGGACACAGGTCGTCCGGTGAACTCATTGACATAAAAATTTAAAAAATTATTCAACTATTGATCAAGCAACTCACCGGTGGATAAAAGCCGCGGTAGACATAGTATTATCCATGGGGTGATTCCATACGTCCTTGTCCACTTGATCCACACGTACCAAACGTGTATCAACCCTCACTTGACTCACACCATAAATTTAAAACTCATTAATATCACTCAACAGCACAATTAATAGGAGACTCACTCCATCGAATTTGACCGATAAATTAATTTTTTTAATCGTTCAATTTTATTCACTAGTTTTTCGCAACTCCCTCCCTTTGTTTATTATTTTTTTCAGTTGCGAATATTCACGTTTTAAGTGGATACACCTGCGAACCAGGCAGACTGAGAGCGTTGGGAAGACTGAAATACCGGGGACTCGGGACAATGCGCACTCGTACACACTAGCAGTGATGCCGGTTCGTGGTGTACTCTTGCTACTGGCCCGTCTCTTCACTCTTTCGGTGATGGGTGGGGATGGCGGATGAGGGGGGCTGGGGGGGGGGATATGCAGTGAACACCGAGTTGCTACGTTGGTGGGGAGGATAACGTCATTTTGCCCCTCTGTTCAACGTGCATTCTCCCTTTTGTATTGGGGAGGGGAACAAATGGATAAATCGTCTTCTAATTCATTTTTTTTTTAAATTTGTTTAAAATGATGGTACCGCAGAATGGATTGTTTATACTGTTACCAATGGTACAGTAGCTCTTCCCTATTATTTTCTTCATAGTCTAATTTGATTCAGATTTGTATATCAATTAATTTTTCGAATATTTACAAAATAAATTTGGTTTATTTTTTTTGTCAGTTGAGACTTGAAAATTTAGTTCAGTTTATGTAGATTGTCAATGAATTCGCGGTTGTGCTTTAAGCCGTTGTTCAACTGAGCATTTTTTTGGGGGGGATGGGGTGGATTTCGATGAGGGGGACGTTCGTGGGGAGAGTGGAAGTCGAGGTGATAGTGTTATTTTTGTATAAATATCGTTAACAGAATATCGTTAACTTGACAACACGCGGAAAGGAGAGGGGGGAGGGGATGGGTAATGAGACAATATAGGAACCTGCCCCTTTTGGAAATTGATATCGGAGTTTTCTAGCGTCAGAGGATTCGCTCTCGCTTTTTTTCTGATTTTTTTGTACCGGGGGTGGTTTCTAGAAATTTCTAAAAGTTTGTAACAATTGGAAAAAACATTTGTTCGGAAAAATTAACGGAATGTGTAGAATTTTGGAGAGAGATCCCAGCGTTTCCAGGAACCTCTAGAGAACTCGAGGAATATTTAAAAAATTTTGAATGAATTCGACGATTTTCTAGAAGTTAAATGAAAAATCTGGGAAATTATGAAGAATTCAGGGAAAAACGTTCTTGCAAGAATTAAAAAGCTTGTGATAGGGCTCGATAATCCCTAAATTTGAAGAAAATTCCTGACGATGTTCCTCAAAATGGACCACTGCCGACAAATTTCTTCAGCAAACAATATCCACATTTAATTTCCCCTCTAATTGTGAACTAATTCGTGAGTGAGTGTGAATGACCCTAAATAAAAGGCCCTCAGCGAGCTCCTCATAACCATAAAAATAGGAGAATGGAAAAATAGTTTGACCCCAGGGCCACCATTCGGAACCAAAAAAAATAAAAATTTCAAAAAATCTGAAATAGCTGCAAGTCCCATGAAACCCGGAATATCCCTCTGGCCAGCTACACTAGAAAGACCCAGAGGCTTCTGTACACTAGATCTAGCAGTGTCTCACCCTTTCCCCTGCTACTCTGTTGATACTTCACCTGTGCCTTTCTACCCCCTCCTCTCCCACCCTCAACCATTCACTCTTCACTCTTCAGACTCCACCGACCGGAACTGCAATAATAGCCCGCGCTGATCGTTCATTTTGCAAACGGTACATCGATACAATGCTTCACAAGTAAAGAATGAATTATTGAAAAGTCGTGTGTGCTTCAGGTAAACTGCTCTAGAGTTGAGCTTTGAAGGCACTCGACTCTCCCACGAGTGGCCATTGTTTGTTGATTTTTGTTACTTCGAGTCTTCAGCTCTTCCTCGATATTTTTTTTTACTCATCGTATTATCACGGATATTATGGGAACGAGTAATTTTTCTGGCTTTAAGGTAGTACTATCGGTACGTCTGAAGTCTTGTGAGGACTCCTGACTTTGACTAGTGCGGTAGTTCGGTTAAAGTGGTGATGACCTCAGGTCGGTACTTTATCAACTGGATAGACTGATTTTGAGTATTTTCATTTGGGGAATTTTCCACGTAATTGCATGTTTAGTATTACATAAAGTAAATTTAGGAATGCATTGATATTTTTAAGGATTTCCTGCTTATAAACAAATGTCAGAATGTTACAAAAAAGTGTCAGAAAATTTTTAATTTCTTCTGCGTCTAATGATCAAACTTCAGAGTTTAATCGTTGACTACAACAGAAATATTGATTTTTCCATAAAACACTGTAATGAGTTATGATTTTTCAACTCTTGTAATGAATTAATTTATACATTTAAAAATTCCATAAACCTTGTTACAATTTGTAAAACTAAATAAAACATGATTTGCCACAAGACTCAATGTTAATCGTCTAAAAATCCGAAAATTAATAACTAGTTCTGATCTATCCCAATTTCCAAAATTTGAACTGAGTTATTTTTCCATAAAAATCCATCTCTAGACCAATTTTAATCAAAATATCATTGTTCCTTCGATGTACGATAGAACTAGCTTAAAGTTCCTGATACGACTGCAGCATTTGAATTTACGACGTCGAGGGTGAAGCAGACCCTCACTCAAGGTTGACTCATCACACCATCCACACCCTATTCCTGATTCGCTGGGTGAGTGATCCTTCCGTTATTGAGTTTCATGTTCTCTCTCTCATTTTACCTTGAAATAATGTATTTTTTTTTGTCCTCTGCGCTAATGGAAATTTTATGAAATTTCGCCGGTGGTCGTATATCATTTCTGACTGTTGTGGCTTTAAAATCGGCTTCGAGATGGAATTGTCGAGAATGCTCATGATTTATGATCAGAATTCGAGGAGATGAAGTTCTTTCTTAAGGTAATAGAGATGCGATTTTCGATTGGAATATGAATTTTTAAGATAACTCTGTAGTAATGCAATTAAGGAGTCAATTGACATAAACTATAATTATTTTCATAACTCATATTGTTCACCGTTTAGTAGCGAATTGATAAATCAAGAAAAATCTGGGTTTTTTTATCAATATCTCCAAATCTAAGAGAGATATCAAAATTTTGCTACTAACATTTATTATAGAACACAAATTGCTCCACAAAAAAGGTTATGATAACAATTTTCCTATCTCCCTTAGATTCCACGATATATTCCACAAATACAACATACCATTTACTTCTATTTTCGTTACATTTTTCATTTTTAAAAAGTCGAATGCGTCCACTGCTTCAACATCATTAATTACTAATAAAAACATACCGTGAAATATACGATTAATTGTTGTAATCATGGAATCTGAACTTCAACAGAAATAAATAACAAGTAGATATGTATGTCACAAAAAGAAAATTGTACAATTCCTTTCAATTTTATCCATATCTATTCATTCACTATTTTCCATTAATTTTCTTTCTATTTATATCCCCTGCACATTATGTTTCTCTAGATGCTAGAGTATTTAACCACATTTTCTTCATCATTGTAGTTATTATATATGTGAGTAGACGACTCCATTTCTCGTATTCCTATCTCTCAGAGGCCGGAACTTCCCTATGTGCTTCACCATTACAGAATGTTCTACTTTCTGACTGGAGAGACGTTTCTTTCAACCTGCTCAACCGAGATATTTTTTTTCCCCTGTTTTCCTACTGCAAAGTGAGCAGCGCACTCGACTGCACATGAACTCTCGGGTTTTGCATCTTTCAGCAATTTTTTTTGGCCAGTGAAAAAAGTATTGGACGTCATATCTCATCAATTTGCAAATCCCCCTATTCATTCCCTTTTAAAAAATCCAGTTCCATATCATTTGAAGCCCTAATATATAATATATTTCTACAGTACGTAATTTAATCGATTTATAATTTATTTAGTAATTACGTAATAATATTAGATATGAATACTATCAAAACTAAATTTAATAAAATCAATTTTTAAATAGTTTCATATTTAATATTAAGATAAAATGATATCTATGTATTATGCATAAAATATGTTATGGTAAATCATATGTTTCAAGAGAAAAAATGCATATGACGTTTTGATAACACCTGGTAAGTAAATAGTGTTATTAACTGGGCCACTGTCCTCGTAGAAGCTTCCAATAACGATCGAAAAGATAAAGCAAATACATTGAACTATAATTTGACACAAGAGCCCAATCTGAGGAGTTTCGGTTAAGTGGACTTTTTAATCCGATAGTAATCATTTAATTAGCCAGGAAGAGAAGGAGAAATCGTTATAACCAGGTTAATCGATGCTATCGGGTAAAGCATTAGGAAATTATGGCTCAATATTTGTCCAAGCTATTCCAATATTCGTAGTTCATCGATGCTTAAACCACAGGAATGTTATTGGCGTTTGATATTCATACAAATTCATGGTTTGATCACGAAAATGGGTGAGAGTGAGAGAGGTGAGACACTGAATATACGATAGGGAGGTACCTTGGAATTTAAACTGTTGGGAAATCAATACTTTGGAGTGTTCGATGAGAATTCAACTTCTCGGACTGTGGATGCAACATCTCAGGGAATTGTGGTCAAGTGCAGGGGATGGGGTAGTCGATCAGCAAATGGACTTTGGTTTGATACCGTCATTCCCATTAAGTGGGACAGGTTCGGGTGGGCTATATAATTTTCGTGGTTTCGTCTCATTATGGTGAGTACTGAAGCATTCGAGTGCAAGGGAATTTCCGCAGAATAAGAGAAATGTAGATTTTCTACTGAATTATTCATTGATAATTATGATGGAATATGAAAGTTTTATACCCGGGTCCCTTTATACTCTATGGGTCCGGATACAGTGTCATTTTACATACATTACGTCAAATAATCCTGAATGAACGTGTTGATATATCAAAAAGAAATAAACACTTGTTGGAATGACTCACCGAGGTTGAATAAAAACAACAGCTCCTCTATGACCTCTCCAACAGTCTGCCGGCCGTCTCCAATGTCCTCACGCCTCCGAACTCGCCTGAACTCCTTCGATAACACAACACAACACTAACACACTAAAAAATATCCACGCACTGTGTCCTTGACCTTTCCGACACTTGACGTTGAACACTTAAAATTTTTTACTTGAAAATCGATTTTGGGAGTTGAATCGTATTTTCTCTGCCATCAACAATAAACAAAATCGCCACATTTCGACAATTTTAATAAATAAAAAAAACACTCAACACTTCACCAGACACTTCACACTCAATAGTCTACTGTCCGAAAACCTCTACCACCTCTCAATGACCAGTGTGAATTGTCTCTGTCCATTATCACAAAAAAAAAATTCCAAAAATATTCGTTTTAATTTCTCGACTCACCGAAACCGTTTATCCCAGTAGCACATCATCACCTGATGAGTGCATTGAGTTGTTTGATTTATTTTGGATCGTTGAAGGTCGCAGGTCGACTCAGGGGCTCCCGCCACTGTTACATCATCGATGTGAAAACCCGAATAAACAATGGGGGCATGTAAAAGCCGTCGACGAATCCTCCAACCGACTTCGTTACCTCGATTTTGTGTCTCCTTGGGCCCGATGTCCATCACTTCTCGTTTGTCTGCGTTTTATTATGCACAGAAGCCCTGGGGCAACGTTATTTCTCAGTACATTACGGGGAGCTTGTCCCCCCGATGTACGTTCCGCGACTACTCACGAAATGGCGCGAACGCTGAGGGAAATACAACATGGCGGAGCTTGCGTGCCCCCCCGCAGGGGCACAGCGCACGTCACTACGCGCCTGTGCGGAAGTCCCAGGTGGACGCCATTTTGGACGCTCGCTATAGTACTGTCGGACCGTTGAGAGGATGGCGTCCTGGCCTGGCTGGTAACCGGGTCCCAAGGAAGGGGAAAACACCGGCCCAGGGGACGTTAGGAAGATAATTCGCGGGAAGTGAGAAACTGCAGTGATTTGGAGTGTTCAGTGGTGATTTTGAGGGTAATGAGGGATTTTTGGGTGTGAAAATCGCGATCGGAAAGTGTTGACGCCGAGCTGAGGCTGTTGTTCAGGAAATTAATTGTTATTTGGTGGATAGTGCAGAGTTCAGAGGATTTTATGATATTTCTGGAAAATTATTGGAGACCGATTTTTAGAAGTGATTATTGCGATTTGTGGGGGTTTTTTATTGAGACAAATTGACTAATGGAGACGAAAAATTTTGTGAGGAGGGGTTCATGGGCATTGTGACTCAAGAGTGTGAACAGAGGATTCAACGGAGTTTATTAGTTGTCGCAGATGAGGCCATTTTCGACGTGAGAATTGATTTTGAGGGTTAATCACACTGACGTGGTGTCTTCCGACCTGTTGATTGTCTGCTGAGTATCCAGCGCAGTATCAGAGACTGTGACGAAGCCCTTTGGAGTCATTGCACAGAGTTAGTCTTCCAATAGTGAGTATTCTGATTTAGTACTAATTTTATTTATTAAAATTGAATAAATCGCCTTGTTTCACAAGGTGAGTTGTCGTAAAACGGAACTGGAACTGTTATTGACGATCTAGAATTTTTTTGGTAAATTCCTGTCCGATTTCCAGGCCATTTTTTTGCTAAAATAGACCTTTTTGGATTTTTACAGTGATAACCGTATGGCACAGGGGCCTAAAAGCTGACTGATGTCTGGAATGTGAAGTGTTTAGTGTTGTGAAGTGTTGTTTCCAGTGTCAATTTTGAAAAGGGAAAAATTTAAAAATGTGGTACTGCACATTTGGAGACTTCGTCGTCGTGGAATCGCTGGAGGATTCAATATCATCGATTGCAAGGCAGTTAAGTTTTAGTCGAAAGGTAAAAACGAAGCAGGGTTTTCATGCGATGTCGGTGAGTGATGGCAATCTCTATATTTATTGGTAATTGACAGAAAGAATTTGAGTCTTCATTCGACAGGTGGATAGGGGAGGATAAAATTAATATTTGACTCTGAGTTGACAGCTTTTTGATTAAATTAAGCTTCGTTAATTTCATGGTTAAGCCCTGTGACCACAGATTGAAACCAAACACATTTCTTAAGGATGTTGCGTTTTGTGATTATTTAATGAGGAGTATGAGAAGCCATTGGATAATGGCAAAAGCCTCAAAATTCGTTTTTTCGCATCAATCCGAGGGGTAATTTACCAGTAAAATTTCACAAAACATGATTTTCTACTAAAAGGGTGTACATCATCGTTAAGATAGTTCTATCACATGTGAAAGCAGCGATCGGAGTTTGATGAAAGTTGGTATAAGGACATTCTTATGCAAAAAATGACTTATTCAATTTTTTGAAAACCTGAATAGGCCAAAATGATAATCTTATGGCAATTCACGTTTTTTTTTTATTTAAAAAAACTCTATCGATGAGTTTTCCAGGAATTGTTTTGAACTTCATCTACAGATGTCTACGAATTTGTTTGATCCATTAAAAAATCCTCACTTTCCATCTGATGAAAATTTTTTTTCTATCAGTGTGTGTGTGACACTGCTATGTTATCTGTCCTGATGGGGTGCACCGGGTGGTGAATCCATTGCGTCGCGATACTTTCTATTTTTGAGATGAAATATCATCAAGATTTATAATTTCTGAAATTAACTATTAGCGACATTAC
Source organism: Diachasmimorpha longicaudata (assembly GCF_034640455.1). NCBI lineage: Eukaryota > Metazoa > Arthropoda > Insecta > Hymenoptera > Braconidae > Diachasmimorpha > Diachasmimorpha longicaudata. The sequence goes on from NC_087240.1 coordinate 3,626,190, forward strand.
GAAGGGGGTAATTATTCCGATATTGGAGAAGGAATGGAAATAGGCGTTCGGGGTGCGCGTAATATTTTATATCTTTTGTTTCTCAAGCATCACCCGGACTGCAATATCGACTTTGGACCACAGCCCCAGACAGGCGCAGCACTGGCACACACACGGTTACCGCAGTTGGACACTGAGGTAAATTCCCTTGAGGGAAAATACAGGCACTGGCCAATCACCCGTAGGGCTTCCCATAGAGCTCTGAAAAACCTTTTTTCTTGGGTAAAAAGGTTTTTCTTGCAACGAGGGCTCTCATTTCGGTTGTTGGAAAACCCGATGAAAATTACCATCCACACGCACACGAAAAGTAATTTTCGATAGAAATTGAACTTCCAGAGGGGGAAATGTGGGACTAAATTAGACTTTAGATCACGTTTTGTTGAGAAAATTAGATTTGGGAGTCGAATTTTTCCGATAAAACTCATCTTCGTCCCCGGTTTCGCTCTCTGGAGCTCTAAATTAATGAAAAATTTATTTTCGTGCAGGAAACTTAATCTAAAGATAATTACTCACACTGGGATAATTAAAAAAATTAATAACGTTTATTTCAATGCACACTGTTACAAAGAAAAAAACCTAGGGATTACAATCGAAAAATTGAGTATTTTTCTAATCCATAAAACAATATCTTTTTTTAAGATCTTGAAGACCTATCGTAATATTGAATATATAAAATCATTTGATGGCATAAACTAGACAAATTCTCAGGTGTACATTACACGGAGAGAAATTTTTTATAAAAATTGTAGTACGAGTACTGGAAATAATCGCAATTTCTCGATTCTGAAATAAATTTACTGCTGTCAATGCCAAATTTCTCGAGATTTGTGGTCAAACTCTGAGGGTTTTGAGGTAAATTTTCACAGAAATTCGGCAAAAAATCACATTTAAGTCAATAAAATTTCCAAATCCAGGATTGAATTTTTTTTAGTTATCGCTTAGCGCTTTTTTTCTGTGCTACCATCAATTTTTTTTTTAATTCTTCTCCGTGCATGGATGAATATAATGGGGTTTTAATGACGTTAAATAGTGCAAAACGATTTCGTATTTTTTTCTCGCGTGACATTTTTATGGATTAACATTTTAAGGAGATTCTCGAAGACTCCTCAAAGAACGTGAAACTCTCTCCGTCATTCGATTTTCCGGAAAAGTGCGCAGGAGAATATCATTCCGAATAACTGCAAAAAAATTGAAAATTAATGATCAACTTTTAAAATATTTAGAAAATTCCAGGAATTTCTAAAAGTTTCTATGCGGTCAAAGGCGGTCTAGAACCTCCAGACTATTCACTAGAAAAAGTGCAATTAAATTCAATTAATTAATCATTAAAATGACTAAATTTTCATTCACTGGTTTTTACGTGAAACGTGGCTCGAGGGTTGTCACGAGATTAATTACATTAAAAATCATCTAGTCTATTAAAGTATTCGATTTTACCATCAAAATGGCAACGGCGATTCCTGCAGCTCCGATGATCTTCGTATGCATCTCCAGATTCTTCTCGACGGTGGTTAGACATCCGTTGAAATACGTATTCGATTGATTCGGAGTTTCTGGGGTTGCGTTGCAGTAGAAATACTAAAAAAAAATATTTTTTGATTAATTTAACTGAAAAATTATATCGAAAATCTTTTAACATCTCATCATAATCGTGAATACTAGTGAATCGACTGCTCTTTGTCAGAGTGTGACATTATCGACGTTCAATACTATCATTGATTTAAAATCCGGAGATGGCATGCAAAGATGGGCCGATTAAAGCCTGATTTTTTATCAAAACTAAAAGCTCTGGATTAAGGGATTTATTCATTAATTCATAATGTACCTCTCCGGGTCTCACTTCCCGACAGCAGGAGCGTGGGAGTGGAAGACCGACACGGCTCCAATCCCTGAAGCTCCTGGTACCACAGCAGCGAAGCTGGAAGATAAAATATTCAATGAATTTCAAATTAAAATCCTCTTTCGACTTCATTATAATTTATCAAATGTCCAATGTTCGAAATGCTTCTTATCAAAGTATCTGAAGAGAGATTAGGTCTTAGTTAATGGCGAACGCATTCTGTTAAAAGCTTTCGTTTGAGCTCCAGGTGAGCACAAATTTTTTAATATTTTATTATGAAGGTTGGCTACCGTGAACCTCGATAATTTTTATAATTAAAACTCTAATAGACAGTTAGACATTTTTCAATTTTTTTCCAACAGAAAAACAGAATGGAAAATACGTTGAAGAATTAATTATAATAAGGAATAAGTATTTAATTGAGGAATTATTTTGATTGAGGCATAATTATTAGATTTCTTGAACTCTTGAAAATATATTAATTACATAAGTAAAATTCCACAAAATAATAATTGGGAAATTAGACATCTAAAAAAATTCAAAAGCAGCACATCCGGTTGGTAAAATATCGGCCTCAGGGCAGAGCTACTCTAATATAGTCTTTAGAATTATTTGAATTATTAGAATGAAAATGTTAACAAATGACTTACGGATCTTTGAGTTGTGTCCCAAGCCTCGTGCATGTAGGGTTTACTATCATACAGCCCCATTGAATTTTGCATTTCCATTTCGACTCTTCCGTTTAATTTTCCTCGAAACACATAGGCGAGGACTCCTCCAATGAATATCGTCACGAATAGTATTAGTACTATGATGAAATACTGTGGCGAGATAAAAAAAAATTAATAGCACAATTTCATTCTATCAAGTTACAAAAATCGTTATTATTACTTAAAAATTATGAAAACCGGGCATAAAAATCGTTATTAGTTTACCAACATTTAACACTAAAACTAGGAAACACTCTGTAAAACAAAATTAAATTCAATGTTTAGTTGAGTATTGAGTTACTACCGAAAAAAATCTAGTTGTTTATCAATTAAAACATCCAAGACACATAGGATAGTTTCTAGAAATAAAACAATTGGGCCAAGCTATCACAATTTATTTATCATACGGTTTTCTCTTATGACACTGTCATAAGTAATTAATCTCAATATTATTTTCGTTTGCAAAATGAACCCGCCGAGGGAGCACAGTGCACTCGAGAAAATTTCCTCAAGCTTTTTCTCTCCACTTCCTTTCCTCTCTGTAAATAACACGACAAGTACATATTTCATAAATTATACCATATAAACAATTTTAGTAGTGAAGCGGTGAAACGAGATGAATTGACTCGCCTCTGACCCAATGTTTCGGGTAATATCTCCCGATCTATCAGAGATAGCGTAATTTTTGTAATTACATTTGTTATTGTAGTCAATCCGATCTACAAAAAAGGTTCTACACAAAATTTCGCTATCTTCCCTCGTTTTCAAGATATTTATAAAAAACAAATGCATTATCTCGTTTTACCACTTTGCTTCTGAATTTCACTCGAGTGTATTTTAATTTTATAAAATTATTGATCAATGATTTAGACCCAGAAAATGGCAGATGTTTTTCCAACAATTTTACCATCTGCCAAGGATTTTTTTTATTGATTAGGGCTTACCGTGAGGAGCATGCATTTCACTTCCCTCGATGCGCCGATGCAACCGAAGAAGGCGACTATTGCGACTATTATACCACCGGCGAGAAGAACGTAGACAGCACCGGTTAATAAATTATTTCCAACTATATCGCTGATGTAAGGGATCTTGTCAATCATTGCCCATACAGCTAGGCCAGCAACCACGCATCCGCCGACCTGCAAAAATAAAAAAAAATTTAATCCACATTTCAGTTCATCAAAAGGTGAACATAAAATTACCTCACAAACGACTGCTTTAATAGAAAATCCACTTGATTCAATTGAATGATAAATTCAATTTCAAACAACAAAACCCATGAAGTATAAAAACTTTTTTTTTTATTTTAGAAAAATCTAGGAAATTTGCTGTACAAAAGACAAATGAATTTTTGTAAAAAATACGACATGAAAAGATTTTGTTTAGGGTTTTGCCCTGAATATTTTTGAAAAATAAATATAAATAAAATACAACCGCGACACAAATTATGGTTAATGAAAATGAAAAATTGAATTGATGGTCTGAGTCGTCCAGAGACAATCAGGTGAAAAAATCCTTTTTCTTGTCGCATCTTCTACAAAAATTTTGATATTTTTTTCAGCAGTTGCACCTTTTCCTCGTCTTGGAAAATCATTTACTAGGATACGGTATTTCCGATTCCCTCACTCAATTATCACATCACCCGTCAACTTAACGGTTATTTATACCGAAAATCTTGAGACTGTCTAACCATAACTCTGGAAATAATCTTGATGCACTATAAATAAATCTTCTGACGCTTTTGCTGACACCTTGGCAGTGATACTGAACATGTAAAGTTAGTATGAAAATTATCAGGGCCTTGAAAAAAATTACGCGTCGCTCGATTAGATTAAAAAGAAGATTAATGGTAATTGAATCTCAAGGAACTTACGAAAATGACGAAATTCGCGAAGAATAGCGAGTACTTCATGAACCGGCCGCAGCCGCTCATTTCCGTCCCGTAGCCCATAGCGTAATATCCTCTTGCCTGGAACAAACAGAATAATAAAATTATAATTTTTTAAATAATAAATGTGTGAGTTATATTTTAATTGTTAAATGCGCAATGCAATTAGTCGAGTTAGACTATATACTTAATGTCCTTTGATTAATGGAAATATTGGAAACTTTAATTCAAAACATCAGAGACCAGTTTCCTCTTGAATCGATTAAACTGGTTCCTCCGTTTTTGAAGAATATCTCGAAATCTAGACGAGATTGAAAATTTATTGTCAAGATATTGTTTATGAAACCGGTTAAAGGATAATATTGTCAGTTGCTAAATTTTCCAACTAATTCCATGACTAGATTATAAAGAATGTATACATAGTATTATGTAAATTAAATTTCGGAAAGTCTTGATATCTTTTAAAACCTCTTTTTCTTATAAATAAATAATCAAACTTGTTTTACAAACGGTGGGTTATCTTCTATAAAGTGTCAAAAATTCCTTGATTTTTGTACGTCTGATGATCCGAAATTGAAGCTTTAATCTGCACAAATATTTATTTCCCCATAAAACACTTTGTTATGTTAAAACTTTTTAAAAAAAGTTTTAAAATAAAACGATAATACAATTGACACAATTATGATTCCAAATGAGATTCAATTTTCTCCCAATTCCGTGTAGTTCTCGATAATCTTTGAATACCCAAAATACTTTAAGACCCATAAAAAAGTTAATGTCATAACAAAAATAAAATGTTTGCTATCTCCCTTTGAACACCGAGGTATTCGTCACAATCGACTTGACCCGGTCGACACACTCAATTTATTCTAATCTTCACCATTTTAAATATCCGGAAGTTTGGAATTTATTTATCGCCCAGTTGTTGCTCCAACCTTCTTCAATCACCGAATTGACATAACTGACATTTGGACAATATAATGACCAACAATGGTTAATGAATTTTGCTAGTATTCCCCACTCATTTAGGGTTATCAGTATCACCGTTTGATGATTTAGGAGCCATGAGCACCATCAGACCCCGGGCACCATCAGTCATTACCAAACATGAAGTGATGTCACTGTTAGTCAGCATTGAAATATTTCTAAGACAATTAAGACTATTCAGTTGCTTATTGCATTTTAATTTCAATAAATTTAAACTTGGAAATAGCTCGGGTGATGCCCCATTTGATCTCATAAAAGTTGTTCCTCGCAATTTGTGGGATCATTGGAGTGACAGCACATCGTCTAAATGCGGAGCAAGCGCGGATCATGACGCAAATCACAGCTTGTAATTCACGACGAATTGAGCTTCATATCTTTGGAGGGATTTCTTACATAATTCGGATTAACCCTGTGAGTTTAAAGTGCTCGAAATTTTTCACTTCCTGAATCTAATTTTCGACGATTTTTTTATGTTGGGGGGTTTGAGGAGGAATTTGCTTTCTGGATGTTCCATTTTTTTTTCTCAAGGTCTCAAGGTGTTTTTCTCAATTTTTAAACGACTAAATAGTTTAGAAATAGTGGAAAGAGGAGCAGGAGGAGAGGAGGAGGAGTAATTTGACACAATTGAATTTTTTTTAATGTTTAAGGATGTTGACATCGTTTTACTTAAATTTTCAATTTTTAAAAAATTTTCCTGGCTAATCTAGCAACGGGGACGGCATGAACAAGAGAAGATTTTTGCTTTTGTCGGTAATTAGTGGATCATTTTTAACAAAAGATTTGGATTAACGCAGGGAAATAGTCGCATTAACTTAAAACTGGTCGAGTCATTAAATAATAATAAAACGCGGAAACGTTTTATGTTTTGTCACGTCGTAAATTGAGGAGAAAAATATGAAAAAAATGAATTTTGTCATTATCAAATGGAAAGTTCTCTTTTAAGTTTAGGATTAACGCAGGTAAATGTTCACATCGCCTGATAAAAACACGAATAACTTGACAATTTTTTAGATAGACTCGACTCATTTGGAAATTTTTTACTTCAGGGCCGTCTTCATCGAGTGAATTTTTCTTGCCTATTGACAAATATCGTAGAAACACGCTGGCCTTATAAATAAAATAATCGTGACATCTCCGCTTGAATGGTGATTGAAAAATCAATTCATTTTATTTAAGTCCTTCAGATTTTTCTCATATTTTTGTGAGGACACTCAACTCTTATCCTACGAGGAAAAAGCCTGAAAAATGTATAAATTGTTAAACTTTCTTCCACGAACACCTAACGACTTATTTTTATATGTGAATATAACGAGTTTATTGCATGATTTCATTATCAATAGTAATGTCCCTTTTTCAAATCAAAGTCAAGGAAATTTAGTTTCACGGAAATATATTCGACACAAACTCAACTCTCACTCATAATTCGATTCTCCCTAACGACAATGGATGGGAAATATATTTCAAGGATAAAGAGGCACGCTAATAGCCACTTCTCACATTGTACTTTCACCAAACTATATAAAAACATTATAAAATTTGTTTTGTGTTGAAAAATCAATTAAATAAAAAATCTTGAGAAATTAGGGTATAAAAGAAAGAGAAATCAATTTTTAGGAACTGAAACAATAACAAAATATCAAAAAAATAATAAATCACTAACAGGAACGTTCTCTCAACGTTGTCACAAAAATAAAACGAGGAAAAATATTTTTTTCATTCCGGAAAGTAATTGAAAAAAATCCCCGCAGGATAAAAACACATTTTTCATCGTAATTACTTAATTATAATTTTCATCATAATAATGACTCTCGAATTTATCGTCTATACAGTCTTCCATACTGACTCAATACCGCGTCATACTGAGAATTTAAATTCATGTTTGCAAACACTGTGCATTCTTAGGAAACAGCGATTTATCGTACATCGCGTAATGACGAATCCATTAAGAATGCAATAATACACCCAGAAATGTCCCATGTTCACTCACGCGAGACTGATGATTCATTGACGTTTGTAACCTTGGACTTTTTCAATGGGGCGTCCAGTTATTTTTTTCTCATTTACGACAAGGCTTGTAATGAACTTAATTAATCAGAAGTGGAGCTTCATTTCGTTAATATCAGCGGGAACACATCAGAGAAATTAAAAAGTCCTCAATGGGACTTGGGATGCACTGGGCAGAGTCTATGATGCATGAAAGACCATGAGGATAAACTTGTAAAGTCGCTGGACCGATCGATTTTGCCCCGTACAATCACGAGCAATTTAAGTTGAGGTTATTTCATTTTTAATTAAAAAAACGTTCATTAAATTTTTTTTTCAGTGTCATTCAGTTTTAAGTTTTTAATGAAAATTTGAATTTTTTAACTCTATCAAAATTAAAAATCACATGAAGAAATTGATTTGTAATTTCATGAATATTACACATCTCCAGACTTTAAATTTATTATTTTTACTAAAAGAACGGAGTAATAAAAAAAATCCTCGCTTGACAGAAAAAGACAGTAAATAGTCTTTGACACCCGCGAAAAATATATGAAATTAAAATTTTATTTATTGACGATTTTCCCAAATTACTTCCCTACATTTTCGTATATTTATAATAAACAACCGACAGGATTTCAAGCCTCAGTAACGACGTTTAAATCCCACTGATGTGTCTCTTCAATTTCGTGAAGACCTACTCTGATAGTTGAAAATTCATTAGAGTTAATAATCCCTCCAAAATCTTGGGCAATTTACCCATAAATTACGCATTTGAAATTTGTAAATTGAGTTCAGTTCATGTCTTAGCGTGAAATCACCAACTTTCAGTTTTGAAAAACAGTTTATCTTCAAGTTTTGACCGTCACGGAGTCACTGAAGTCTCAATTACGTACAGAAATGATGTCATCAGTTATGATGACCTAGTTATGGAATTTCTTGGATCATAACGTTGATTTGACACAGATGAATAATTTCAGTATTCAAATATAGGATAAATGAAGGATATGACGAGTGACCGTGGGGTAAGACAATCAGACCAGTGGTTAGACACCAAGCACACGATAAAAAAAATTACTTTTGTCAGATGTTTATTTGGAGAAGAGAAATTAAACGGATAATTAAATCGAGGGAATGCGATTTCAAATGTGATCGATTTGTCTTAAAATTTTTGGTAATTTTTGGTAATTTCTGAATTTACTAAAAGACTAACTTTAAGGGGATAAAGGAGTGAACCGGTTTGGTCCTTGACAATTGGATGTAATTGTCCTCTTGAATCATAAACAACGACAGTTAACCCAGATATGCAGATTGAGGGTGGGTTGGCGGACTGTTTGAAGTGCATTAATAAGGAGCTCAAGGAGGACAATAATATTTAATTGAGAGAAAAGTTAACAATTTCAGCGGATCATGATTTTTTTCATGGAAATGTGTCTTTAAGAAGAACATATTGGGAAACATCGATTTTTCAGTGGAAATTTGGTTCTATTATATATTATATATTTTATATTATATATTATTACCAAGAGCTCAATTTGGAAATACATTTCCTGATGATGCTACACGTATGACTCTCCATTTACGCTTCCTTTCACTTCATCGTGGCAAAACCGTATTTTATGATCGATTTATGAGAGTGTGCTTTATTTAGATCCGGCAAATCAAGAATAAATCTGTGGGAAATGGACTTTCCATTTGAATCACATTATTCACTCGCTGAACAATCGAAGAAAGTGACAGTCAGATTGAAGAATATTTCAGGTGAAATTCACGAAGAAATTCTAGACAAATTTCTCAGTAATTTTTCACACATTTCTCTTAGAATAAATTTAGGAATGTCCTGGTGATCGAAACGCTTTTTCCGAGGGACTTATTTGCATGATATCATTTTTGCCAATACAGTAAAGTTTGCCAAATTAAAGTAAATATCCATTTACTTCAAAAAAGTATTTTTTTTTTCAATTTTTCATTTTTTTAAACCGAGTAATGCGAGTCAGATAATTCTGATTAGGTTTCAATTGAGTCACCATATTGTTCTAGAACATGATCGTGTTAATTATAACGTTGAGTGAACTCCTGTAATAATTAGGAGCATTAAATAATGCATCGAAATTCTTCGGTGAAGGAAACCAGAAATTTGGAAAGATTGAATAATTATTAATGGAGTTCGTTCAAGGTCACGTACAAAATACTCATCCGGTAGAGTAATATGATTATCATAATTTAAAATTAAGTTGATCCCCATCGGAAGTAATAAGACCGAAGAAATACAATTTTGAAAAAATGAATACTTCTCTGAAGTAAATTGATATTTAGAAAAAAAAATTTTGTTTAAAGCAGAGAACTTCAATTGTAATGTAACATGATCCGAGATGAACTCATATTTAGTCATCATTCATCTCAGCTGAAATGACCTTGACCAAGCGACTGAGACTCTACTTATTACGGAAATATTATCGTGTGATTAGTTCATGATTACTCCGGTTTTCATGGCTAATGCTGACAGTATAATTTTCACGTGATTATACATCAAATTTGTATCGCGAGTAATTATGTCATACAGATCACGTCAAGTTTGACCCAATTCCCTGTTCAGTGGGAATTTTCATGAGAACATTTTTCATTTTCCTTCGATAAAATTCCAATAAATCGAGGAATCAAAAAAAATTTATTGCAAAGACGTAAACTATTTCTCAATTTTTTTTATTCAATGGAACAATTGTGTCAATTGCCCCAATTTTGAAACAATTTTATCAGAAAGAAAAATATGTAGATAAAGACTTTCCAACACAGGTCTGCGTTCCCCTTCAAGAAAACAATTAATTAACTCGATTAACGTATATTCATTTGTTCATATTGCACTTTAATACTCATCAAACATTTCAAGAATCTAGTTTGCAATAAATCAACTGCGTATCGATCGTCCCCACGTGTTATAACTCTCCAGACAATTTTTTGAAAATTTTAGAAAATTGAAAAATCGGGTAAAAACAGTTTTTTTCTAAAAAAAAAAATTTTGAATCGCATTCCGTACGATTTAGGTACAATCACGCAGAAATGAACTCTATCGCTCATTGCACAGTCCTTGAAGTATAACAATGCTCAACGGAGGAGGTAATGTAGCAATCGGTAGCATCATAGCCGGCGATGTGCACCGAATCGTAATTACTCTTCCCACACAATTGCATTGTACCGGACATGGGATTCGATAGCAATCGCGAGTAGTCACGTACATAACCAGTTAATATTTGGGGCACAGTGCCACCTGCTCTTGTACTTTTATTTTCACTCAGCCTTTTTTTTTCGTAACAAGCAACGTATTTCCCCCTCATCCCCCTCCTCCTTTGCCCCTGGGTATTATGAAATCGGTAGACCATACATTATGTTCACCATGAGTTTAGTTTCCCAGATGGGAAGTATATGACAGCTGTTTTTTCATAACAATGATGTCATGAAAAAAAAAATGGAGTCTTAAAGTAAATGTCAAAATACGAAAATTAGAAATTGAATAATTAATGATCGACGAAGATCGGAGACTGATAAATTTTTATTAATTTTGGGACCTTCGGTGACTGATGGAGAGGATGCGGATCGTTGATGGGTTGGAATAGATGGATTTGGATGGAATAGTTTTGGGTGAAGGCGAAGGCCATTTCCAAAATTCTTATTACCAAATATTCTTGAGTTAATAGTTAACAAATGGACAGTTGAGGTGACTTGTTTGCCTCGACTTTCTACTTTCAATTGAAGTGTTCGGTAACTATTAATGAATATTCATCGGTGAATATTCATTCGGTCGTTTCAACTCGACAAAAATATTCTCAATGATGCGAAATATTGACTCGATGGGTTTGTTTAAATTTTTATGGGGAAGAGGTTTAAAGAGTAGCTGCAAAGTGATCACTTTCTGTTTGAGGTCTTTCGGTTTAAACTTGAGATAGAAATTTTTGAATTTTGGGAAAGTTTTCATGGGGTAAATGCAATGTCATGGACCTTTGCCTTAAAAAATTCCTTCTTTAACAAAAGAGGAATTTTATCCCATAATAATTAAACTTTCTCATAAACACATTCCTATACAACAAAAAAAAAAATTAAACCGATTGACCGTTTGATTTTTAAGGAACAATTATAGAATGCGGATAAATTTACATAATAAAAAATAGTTACAACGTAAAATATATAGTTATATTCCAAGTAAGACTACTGTCGATAAATTGTGCGCATTAAACTTTTTACATTGACTGTCGGGCGACAACAACCTTAACGTATTCACCTATTTTCTTTCTGATAAATTCTCGACCTTTGCCCTAAAAAAATTCCTCCGTTAACAACCATGAATTTCATCCCATAATAATTAAACTTTCCCATGGGTACAGCTCCTATACATTGAATATTGCAGTGTCGAGCCCCCGGAATGACGCTATCGAAGTCTCGAACGTAGTAAAAACGAGTCTCTCACGATAGACCAACAAGAAAAAAAAAATCATCCTCACAATAATACACAACACGAGTTGAGATAAAGGAGATGGAGTATGGAATGGAGAATGTGTAAATAAGGGACACCACCTCTCCCATGGCTTTTCGAATACGAAAGTTACTAAGTCGAGGTCGACAGGTTTTTACTCTCCGTATTACGATGGAGCTCGTCCCACCGAGATGAAATAATTTTTCCAAATAAAATAAATGCATTCGCTTGAATAATCACCATAACAAGAGTATTAAAATGCATGTGCTAACGCGCGAAGAGGGAAATTAACGTGATAATTTAAATCCCCCACCCATCAAAGACAGTTTGTAATTAGATAGTTCCGCCTGTTCGCGTGTGCGAGTAAATATTTTTTTTAATCCTGTCATTTTTAATCTCCCGATGGAACAATAAATAATTCATTCTTTTTTAATCCGTCGGGTCGTGTTTTTGTTATTTGGGGATAACGAAGTGCTTTGGGATTTTTTCCCGGTGAAAGAATTTTTAATTAATTAAAAAACTTCTATTTGACATTTCGGGAGTTTTCGGGGGTTTCATCATGATTTTGTTATTTAAAATCAAAATGGTTATGAATATTTTTTGTACCTGATGTTCAATGAACTCCATCAATAATCAATTAATTAATTTTCTTCATGGCAAAATTTTTATGAATTTTTTAATGGTTTTAATTATGGCGAGAGTTAACGCAAAGTTATAAATACCATGAACATCTTCTAAAACAATATAATTTACGTAATTCACATGGAATCAGAATTGTGAGGGAATTACTCGATTTCAAAAGCAAAGGATTGAATAAATAATTAATTCTCTAAACAAAAAAATATTTGGCAAAATTTTTTTTACTGCAAATTTAATAATTAACAATTCTGGACTTCAAAGTGTGAACTACCCTAAATTACGATAGATCCTTGGAAATCCTGAAATTATCTTCCGGTTTGTAGTTGTATGTTCACCTCCATCTCTATTTTTAACCTCGATCGATGGCTCGAAAGGACTAAAATGTATGTATGTGAAACAAAAGTACCGCAAAGTTTATGTCGTGTGCACAATGAAAACCTATATAATAAATTCATGAGTCGTTGATTATTTTTTTTCTCTCTTGATAATCCAACGAACTACGGTCTATCGATTACGCGATTGTAAACACTCGCTGGAAAAACAGGCTCGCGTTTTTCCCCCGATCATTCGTCTCGATCGACCGATAAAATCCAGGAAAATGAAAAGTGTGTAGTCGACTCCTCTATTAATATTAAAAAAAACTTAAACGATTTTCATTACCGATTTATTTCGCTTAACTCAGACTGAGAGTTACATTTAAATATAAACAATTGAATTAATTACTCAATTTGATTATTTGTCATTTTTTTATTAATCTTTATAGATAATATTAATAATGAATAGGTAAACATATGATATATAATCATATATAATATATGCATATAATATATAATATTATATTATATATTTTTCAGGTATTTCATATTCTGAGTTTTTGTAAATTGAAAAAAATCTTTTCAGTTTTGAGATGCCATTTTTATCCAAATAATTTATTATACATATTGACAACAATTGAAACATCATTCGATTATTATAAATATTTCAATTAGTGCGTGTATATCATATTTAATATAATTCTTGTTAACAATTGTTTCATCAGATTGAGCAATCGCTTACGGCTCATTACGATATTTATTGTCGATTGAAAAAAAATTATGAGAAAAAAAAACTCATGTTTTGGGCGGTCTTCGGGGGCTCTCACGTGTATCATCATTTGGGAGGCCACCAAGGGACTTCCGCGTTGCGTTTTCGCGGGAAGACGCCCACTCAAAATAACCGCGAATCCAGCAAAGTAGACGACGGTTTGTGGCGGTTTTTTTTTTCAGTAAAAAAGGGGGTAGGGAAACCGCTGAAATTTCATTTTAGCAATTTGGCAAAATTTTATGTCAAGACATTCGATTTTTTTCGCGCCCAAAACCTCCCGGAGGCAGTCTCAACCTTTTTCTAATTCGACTCGACTCGCCACTGCAGCCTCCGTAAAATCGTGGGAGTGACTCGATCTAATGAGATGCTAACGTGCAAAAAGACTTTCTACGACGCAATGAACAGTTCCTCATTCATCCCATCTCGATAATTAGATGGAGGAGTGAATAAGAGGAATTAAGTCGCGAGGAGCCGAATCCAGATAAATCCACTTTTGATCATCGGCCCGTTTTTGATGAATATCTCGGAGTCTAGAGGAGATAGGCATTTTTTTGTAGAAACATTTTTTGTAGAGCGAATTGAGTACTACAACAAATGTGGTTAGAAAAAATCCGCTATCTCTCTTAGATTCGGAGATAATTAAAGATCAATTTATCTCGTACTGCAGTTTCGCCGCTGAATTTGTCTATTTTCTAAAAAAAGTTGACACTGATTGAGTGACCCTTTGTCGCTTTCACAAGACAATTGACCGAAAAAAATCACAGATGTTAAATCAGATACTACTACTCATTCAATAACAATTCAAGACATCTCACACTTTTATTTGTCAGTCAAGAGTCGACTGAACTTTCTCCAGCAGCCGGTGCACAAGGGATCAGGTCGCCGGTCGAAAAATCACTTTTTCTGTTATAATTCGATTACAGATTTTTTCAATTTGATTGGTCGATTCGTTCGGTGGGGAAACTTCATTAATTGAGAGTGAGGGGAATCACTTTTTTTGACGTGTTGGCCAAGCGAGTATCGGGACTCAACTGAAACGTAAAACAGTTCTGCGTCTCGGCGACGGCTTAAGTCATCGCTCACTAATATGCGTGTGTCCAACGACGTTCTCCTGGGGTCCGATTTTCCCCTACTCGAGGCTTAACAGGTAAACGTGCCATACTAAGCTGCAACCTTTACTCCTTTGGTAATGTGTCCCCTTTGGGTGTAGCGAAGGGGAAACGGACGTTATGGGGTTTTAAATGTGCAGGGAGAGAAAAATTGTTTAAAAATTACCGGCGTCTTCCGTAATTTGTCAATCAAAATAATATTCGGTAAAAATTATGGAACAGTTACTGATTTTTTCAGTGAACCTTCAGGAAAAGTCCAGAACTGTTCTGTCATTTTTACTGATTAGGGTTTTGACTGACAGATTACGGAACGGGTACGTAATTTTCTGTAATTATTTCTCGATAATAAATCGATCAATCGATCAAATTTTAGTTACGGTATTCTATGATGCGGCTTCTACCCCAAATAATTTTCATTCAAAAAACTTTCGAGCCATTGATTTAAAAAAATATATATCTCCTGACGTTAAATTTAAACGCAAAAAGTTACTCAAATTTCACAAATTTCTGCCTCAATTTCCAAACGGACAATTTCAACCAAAAATTTATCATTTTGGAGCTACTTTTTGAAACTATTCACCGCAAAAATTTAAACAATAATCGTCGCGTAAACATTTTAAACGATAAAATTCTTTACACAATAATAAATCGATTTTTTTCAATATTTGAGAAAACATTTTTGGGGGAGAAAATTTTTTATATTTTTGATTTTGGAGTCGACTCTTCAGTACAATAACTCTTTCCTATCCTACACATATGTTACCACATATATACATATGTGGAGACTCGATGATAGCCTCCCTGATCTATTCCATCAACCCGCACTATTAGACACTCGCCTAGATAATAATTACTCAATCGGAATGTCAGTCTCGTCACCTCGTACCTCGTGAAAGTTGATGCGTGAGTTGATTGTTGAATCTCCTGGGGGATCAGTGAAAAAGATAAATGAAACGGGATGTAATCAACGCATTCTTATTAAGCAATTGTTATATTTTAGGGTTACGGATAACAATTTTCTGAGCCAGTACAAAATTATTGAATATATAATTCCTTTAATTTATTCATTATCAATTATTCTTTTCTATTTATATCTTAAAATTAATGAAACTTCCTAAGATCAAGGTTTATAAAAATTAAAGTAATATTTAAAGGTCGAGTCTCATCTCGTCAGAATCACACAAAATGAACAATAAAATTAATTTTGTTTACAGGAGCTTAATTTATAATTAATAACATTAATTATATAATAGAAGAATTATTACCCTGACGGAGAATTATAATGTCAACATTATAATGTTATAATCCATAATGATTCTCTAGTTATATAGTTATAGAATTATATACTACTGTTATAACAATAAAAAAAGTTGATGCAATGAATTTCGCATGTCATAAAATACAAAACTCTTATTTCCGAATTATTTTTGGGAATAACATATTTTACTAAAAGAAACGAAAAATGCGTTTCTACCAACAGTCGATAGACCAATTCCCCTGATGTTCCGCGGCCAATTTCAAGGAATTTAATGCAAAGTATAAATTTGGGGAATTTTCCTTAACATTCCAATGTGCGATAATTATTATTCATTTAATTCCCCAATTTTTCCACTCAAAAAATTCTCGTGATATTGCGAGCGGTTCCTAAAGGCCACTCACTCCTTTAATATTTTTTTGACGACGTAATTCAATTATTTTTAAATGTTTCTTCAAATTTTTTATAATGATTAGAAAAGAGCGCACGAGATTAAGAACAATCAAACCTGTTCTCTATCGTCATTTTCCATTAAAGTTTTTATCATAGAATATTAATTGATATATGATATTTCATATTATTATATACATATAACATATATACATATAGGCGACTAATAACAAAAAAGTTAAATTAAATAACTAATTTTATATTCACAATTATTTATTTCAATATATAATTTTCTATATGTCGTGAGTTAATTGGCAGGCGATCCTCATTAGGTTCGGATTGTCATAATTGTAACTTAATGAGGAGCCCCTGGTGACTCTATCGTAGGAATATGATTTTTAAAAAATAAATACTTCTCTCAAGGTAGTGAACATTTGCCAAAAATATTTTTTTTTCTCAGTGTGAACGCGCCTTAAGGCCGTATTCGGCAATCCATCAAATCCAAGATGGTTGCTGATGACACTAGAAGTAAAAGGTGCGGTTCCTTAATTCAATTACTGATTGATATTCTCAATTGATCGTGAATAAATCCATCGGAAAATCATCCCCCATTCAGTGGCAGTAATTATTTTTCAGTGTTTTAACAATTGATTGTCAATAAACAGTGTAAAATCATGAGCACCAGGTGACAAATGGTTACGCGGTTGTGAATGCGGCGTGCATCTCTTTGTTGAAAGAAAAAATAACAAAAAACAAAAACTGGAGATAAGAACATTGTATTGTTAAAAGGACTAATTAGGGGTTGACTTTTATTATTAATTTAATTTGATCGGCAATCCGAGAACATGGAGAGACTCCAGGAGCAGGGCTGGTAAGTGGAGTGACACGAGGATTGATTAAATTGAATTCTAATGTATTGTTGGAAAAGTAGATGAGTTTCATCTTTTTATTTTTATTAGGTACCTCTCTGAACAGGGTTTCGACCTTGTCAGTGACTCTGGAGCTGTTAAGGACAGTCAGAAGTTGATAAAACGCGCTCTTGATGTGAGTAAAATTGTCACCGATGAGAGAAACAAACTGAATTTTATCTTTGTTCGTTTATCATTATTTTATTTATTTATAATTTTGATTTATGATTTTGATTTTATTTATGTTTCACGTCCATTTGATGAGAGGCTTTTAAAGTATTTCTTTGATTCCTTCAATAAAAAAAAATCTCAAAATTCTTCGTCTTTGACATCTTAGATGGACTTGCGAGAAATCGGGAGTGGAGCAGGAGATATAAATCTGGGCAACTTAGTCCTTCAAATTCAAAAACTCCGTAACGTGGCTGCCCCAAAGTCCAACGAGGAGTCTCGTGGTGCTCCTCGCATGCTGAAGCTCTATCTGACCGATGGAAAAAACAATTATCAAGCTGTTGAACTGGATCAACTCCCCTCGATCTCCCTGAACACCCCTCCGGGTACAAAAATTCTCCTGAAGTCAGGTGGAGCACCAACATCCCACGGTATCATTCTCCTGAAGGCCTTCAACATTTCATCAGTTCTGGGAGGAAAGGTTCCAACGTTGATAGAAAAATGGGAATTAAATCGTAAATTAGCGGTGCACACTCGAGTGAGATCGGCGGAGGAGGGTGGGCCACCTCCATGGATTCCCTTTGGAAAGAAAATAATAAAAATAGCTGAGCAGGATAAAAATTTCAGGGCATTAGCTGATAAAGATGCACCAGCCAAAGATAACAGTGAATTCGAGGCGCAGAGACAGGCAGCGGTTGCTGAGGCAGCTAAGCAGGGCAGCAAGAAGATATTTGGTGGAGGTACTAAACAGTTACTGGATCACAGTGTTCAGAAAATTGTAGATCAGGGATTCTCCATAGAACAGGCTGAATATGCACTCAAAGCAAATCGTAACAACACAGATCGAGCCTTGAAATCACTCCAGAGGAATGAGAATAAGGGCAATGGGAACAGGGAGACGAGGGAGCCTCGAGAACGTGGCAAGAGGTTTGAGAAGAAGAATGAGGAGACCAAGCCCAGCAGTGGAAAGGTCTCGCTGTTCGATTTTCTCGAGGATAAATTACCTGCACAGTCTGAGACTGCTGATACGGGAAATAATCAATCGTATGATAACTATAATTCGAGACTGGATAATCATGTGGAGAGGGTGGAGGGGAGGGGAAATGATGGACATTCATCCAGAGGTGGAAGGAGCCAGAGATCGGGCAGAGGTACCTATCAAGCGCCCCCACGTCACTCGGATGACTCTCGATTTGTAAAACGCAATAACGATAACTATCCCCCCAATAACATCCATCAGGCCCGTCCCCCTCGCTTCCAAAGATCTCAGGATCACCATTATCCTCAGGAGCAGAATTCCAAGGCTTCATTCGTCAAGAATTCCCATCAACAGGACCGAAGAATTCCTCCGGAATCTTCAAATTTTCCCAAGACCTTCAGAAATCACAACCAGCCCCAGAATCAAAACGAACCTGAGCCCTTCACTCGTCAAATCAACGAATCCCAATCCCAGACATCCCATGGACGATACAACAGAGGTCACCAGGACTCTGGCCCGAGGAACTACAACTCCAATACCTCCGAGCACAGAAATAACAGAAATCAGAATAAACAGGATAACAATTCGAGGGGAAATGAGAACAGCAAAAGTGATAGTGTCACATGGGTCTGGAAGACAGGAGATCAGTGTCTGGCAAAGTATTGGGAGGACAATCAGTACTACAATGCTGAAGTGACAGCAGTGTCAGCTACAACTTGTGTGGTACAGTTTAAAGGTTTCAACAACTACGAGGAGGTCCTGCAGATCAACTGTCTCCCCATCACTGAGGAGTTGCCTCCCAACTCTGGAAATCATCAGAGGCATGAGCAACGATCAAATCGTCCTCAACGCCATGAAAATTACTCAGGTGGAATGGAATTTCGCAGGGGTGGTGGAGGCTCTGCTGGAGCACCTGGAGGCAAAGGTTATCGTAAACGTGGCCCTCAACGAAGTGCACAACCTATTTATCAACCACCTGCCCAACGATCTACTCGCGATAATCCAAAGATCTGATGAATTTAGTAGCAAGAAATTTAGTGATGAAATTTCGCTCAATTTTCCAACTACCTGCCACATCTTTCTCAATACTCCAGTGGAAGATTTTGTTGAGATTAATTTATTAGACATTCAGGATGATAAGTAGGAATACTCCACTGATGATTTTCGTTCTACTGCAAAGTGATACAAATAAAAGATGAGTCTGAGAAGGGCATTTGTGAAGATTTTTTTCATCAAAGGCCTCTATTCTGCGTTGGTCCATTATTGTTCCTTATTGTTCATTAACTAAAACTCCCTCACGGAATATAATTTCGTTGGGAAAATCATTGAAACTGAGTTGGAATGAGAAGTAGGAATTAACAGTGAGGTGGTAAAACGAGATAAGTCCCTTTTGACAATTCACCAGTTTTTGATGGATATCTCGAAATCTAGAGCAGATTTCAAAATTTTGAGTGGAACCTTTTTTGTGGAGCACAGCGAGCACTACAATAAATGTCATGACCAAAATTTCGCTATCACCCTTAGATTTCGAGATATTCCATCAAAAACTCGACTAGAAGTAAGTCAACTTATCTGGTTTTACCACTTCGCTACTGGATTGTTTATTAATTTTTTATGCTTTATCCATATTCGTATTTATTTTTCGCTTTTCAATCAGTAATTTGGGGTAATTCATCTGCATAGATGTTTGGTGGGTTTGCGTATGTCGTATATACGTACTTTTATACATGGAAGTAGATAGCAGCACTTTATCGATACGAGACCGAAGTGATGTCGAACGCGTTCACAACCAGTAAAACCCTGGTATTGTAACGGTAACGGGATAACCTAAGGTGTGTTTTCTTGAATAAAATTGTCAGAGTCGAAAATGCCGAAACGTCCAAGATCAGATGGTAAGTAATATGCTCTTACCCGAATTTTACAATCGCTGGTGAATAATTGATCAATCATCACGAGATATTTTATAAACTTCTTATGAATCTTAATTATATTGAATCATGTTTTTGAGTTATTTAATTATGGATTTCTTAGTCTTAGTGTTTGAGTCACTAACGGGTAATATAATTATTGTAATTAGAACCTAACACCGTCTCCCTGGGTGCCATTAGACTGATGAAATACAATTTTGAAAAAATAAATATTTTTTTGGAGTAAATGTATATTTGGAAGAAATAGGTTTTTTCTACTCTAGTGATTCAAAAGCTTCCATTCAGAGGCTCGAAACCATTCGCACACGATTATTGTATTCCAGAAATATCCAGTCATTTCCCTGAGGTGGGAGACAAGGATGAGATTAGCCAGGATACAGAGCTGATACCCGATGAATTTGTCCTGGAGGAGCCTAATCCCCCAAATGGATCCACAGGTAGTGTCGGATACTGCATGAACTTGTGGACTCCCGAAGCCACTCGTTGGTTGATAATTCTCTACAAAAAGCACATCAACGAGGTGGGACGACCGCCGTTGAGGAGCATGAAGGACATGTTTGAAAGAATATCTGGTGAACTCCGAGTCCTGGGGCACGATTACTCGGCCCAAAGGGCGGAAAATAAGTGGCGGGTCTTGGAGAGAAAGTACAAGAGGCACGAGGCTATAATGGAAAAAACTGGAGGAAGAATCCCAACAAAACTTCGAAGGTTTATGTACTTCGAGCACAAGGGGGAACTGGATGATATTTTCGGCCCGATGGCCACTAATGTCAAAGGAACAGCGACTGGTACCAGTGCTAAGGCCGTCGATAAAAATGCGAGGATGACGCACACCCCAGGGGATGGCTCGTTCAAGAGTCGAAGTGATGATCAATCACTCGAAGATTTTAATGGTAAAATCGTGGAAAAAGTTGTGGACAGATTGACGTCATGTTTGGAAAGGTACTTTGGACAGATTGAGGAAAATAATGAGAGAAGGCATGAGGAAATTACTGCTATTAGACTGAACGAATTGGAGATACAAAGACATATGCTGGGACTGAAGAGAGAAGAACTTCTGCTGAAGATGAGATTCGTGGGTCTCGTTAAAGAGAGACAGGGAAATGCAAGTGACGACGTTATTTTATCCTGAATATTAATGTTAAAATTGCATAATTTGCTGTACTGTGTTTTTATTTTGTCTTTAGTTTTTAAGAAATTTCGAAATGAATTTTTGGGAATAAAATATGATTTTTAATACAGAATTAATTGTCGTATGTCTGGAAATATTTAATTATTGATATTGTAATCTCCTCCTTTTTTTAAATATCGTGTTATTTCGAAATTATATGTATATATGAATTCGTTTATAATGTTTTCATCTGCGATAACCAAGTGATCAATTAAAAAAAATATCAAACGACTTTGGAAGAAGTAATAAATTTGAAGGAAAATAAGTCGAGCGAGATGAGCGATATCAAAGTCGATTTTTTAAGCCAATCGTGAATTAGTTTGAACTTTGGAAGATCGTTCGTTGTAATTTAGGATTATTTGATTACCCTCGCAGGTGGTAGGGGTTAAAAATTAGTCGTAAAAATTAGATTGATAGACAGATGAGGCAGAGATTCAGAAAATTACGGATATCAGTTGCCTTCCATAAGCCGCGGATGTTACATCGAATTTACTAATTTGGAATTTAAAGATGCTTCCGCAGACTTCGCAAATTGGATTATTTTCATCAATTTCCTTCCCGACAAGTAACGATATCATCTCGAGTTTATTTCTAATATCTTCATCATATAATTATAATTTCAGTTTTTCTCCTGGTACTTATTCTCTACTTATTCTCCTTGGGATGGTGGAGTGAAATCCGCGAATACTTGAATCGCAGATCACTGATGATAGAGTTCGCAGAAAAATTGCCGGGTCCTCGGACACTGCCCGTTGTGGGAAATGCCCTGGAATTGATGGAATCTGACAGTAATTTTCAATACGAATGGAATAATTAAGTCCCATTGTCTATCTTCTATTTCAAAAACTGTGTTAATGATAACAAAAGTTGCAGACATTTAAAATTTATTTCGATGTAATTTCTCGTTTCTTTCCTTCTTCAGAAACAGTGTACATACTGACTGAAATAAGTCGAAAACTAAAAGCTGCGACATATCGATTCTGGATGGGGCCAAAACTAAAACTCATAGTAGCGGATCCCCGCGATATCGAGGTAATTTATTGTCATCTAATTATTTATAAATTTCAGTAGCGAAGAGGAAACGTGCAAATGGAATTGATTAATCTGATTTTCAAAAATGAAATTAGATATTTGTTAATATCTGAAAAATGCCGACAAAAGCCCTGGGAAATTCCAGGTTTTGTTTTTATTGAGGAAATGAGAATAATTTTGACACACGAAGAGAAATCATTCAATAAACATGAGGGACAAATTTTTATTTAACCTTTTCGTTATTACAAAAAAAAACTTTCTGCTTGTCAGATTATTCTATCGAGCCCCAAATCATCGCACAAAGATGACTTCTATGAGTTGATGAACCTTGCGGTGAAAGAGGGTCTTATAAACTCACACGGTAATTATACGAGAAAAAAATAATTGGTATCCAAATTAATGTGAATAACTTTGTGATTTTAATTTTCAGGTGCAAAATATAGATCCCACAAAAAACTATTTCTCAATTTTATTAACAATAATTTTCTCATGAAAATATACATCGAGCAGTTCAATAAACAGTCTCGTATCTTTGTGGAACGTCTGGAAAGTCAATTGAATCAACCAGAATTTGATATGCAAAATTTTTTTGAACTTTGCATCGGCGATATCGTTTTTGGTACTGTAAAAATACTATAAAAACAATTTATGCATCGTTGATTATTGCCATTTGTATTAATTTATTCGTAGAGACTATGTATGGCCTGCCAGCAACTGCCCAGAGCGGCCAAGTGAGCCCTTTCTTCGAGTTGGCGGACATGTGAGTTTGCAGCCAAAAAAATTTAATCTCACTGTTATTTTTCAGAAAATATTCTAAAATGTCTTTCAACATTTTTGGAATTTATTTGGCTTAACTCTACTATTCTCTAATATTCCAGAGCTTTGCATATCACTTTCGAACGTTTTATGAAACCATGGCTCTGGCCTGATTTCATGTTTTTCCTCACTCCGGGTGGACAAAAATGCAGAAAAATTGTAAAGGAAGCCTATGCGTTCATCGATAATGTAAGTTTTTCCAAAAATAAACAATTTCAAGAGGCTTCGATGCCCATAAACATTTGCAATTGCATTAAATTTTCAGGAAGTTAGAAAAAAGAGGGAGAAATATCGAGAATTGAGCCGAGATATTAGGAACGACAGCTGGTCAGTATTTGATTTCATAATTGATCAGGTTGAGAGAACGAATGAATGGACTAATGAAGAAATTCGTACTGAGATTATCACCATTTACATTGGGGTACGTTCATCGAATAGAATATTTGAATAACTTCCCCAATTTCCATAAATAATTATCTATATAAATATTTATAAGTTTTTGTTATTCAGGCACATGATACCCTGGTGGGAACGGGCTGTTTTGTGCTGTTAATGTTGGCGATGCACCCCGACGTTCAGGTAAATAAATTCCTGGACTTCTCATTCGTGAAGGGATAATATCCAGCGAAATTTCAGAATTTTTACGTAAATTTTGAAACAATTTTTTTACATAATCCGTATTTACATAAATACATATTCATATTCAGTGTAGACGTTTTACAAGCCCCTCCTAACTACACATTTCGTCTATTCAAGGAAAAAGCTCGAGAAGAGGTAATGAGTGTAGTGGGTGATCAGGATGTCAATGAAGAAAACCTCGCCAACTTGAAATACCTCGAGATGGTAATCCGAGAAACGATAAGATTATTTCCCATCGGTGCTGTGATAGGTCGAAAAACTACCGATGAATTGAAACTGGGTAAGAACGATAATGAACAGACATTTAAATTAGCTCTGCCCTTTTTTAGTAAACTCTAAGATTATTGAAAATTGTTTTTCGATAATCTAGAAATACCGACTTGAGGGTAGAACTACTTAATCCAACAAGTTAAGCAATTTTTGTTTCAACTGTAATATTTTTCCAGCTACCTGTACTGTCCCCAAGGGTTGTTCGCTTTTCGTCTTGTTATATGCTCTACACAGGGACCCCAAATACTGGGAAAATCCAGAAAAATTTGACCCAGACCGTCACTCTCCAGAAAACTCTAAAAATCGCCATCCCTATGCCTTCAATCCCTTCAGCAGAGGTACCAGAAGTTGTCCAGGAAATAAATTCGCTCTGAGCTGTCTCAAGGTGATAGTTGCACACACCATTCGAAAATTTAAGTTAAATACGACGCAGAAGCTTGACACAGTGAAAGTGCATAGCCATGTTGCATCGAGAAGTTTAAACGGCTATCCGATTTCCTTGACTAAAATTTAACCCAAAATTTGCCTTTGACTTTTCCTTAATACAAATAGTAAATCCATATATTTAGAAATGCATGTATGAATAGTAAAATTATGTAGCAGAAAATGATTGTTTCCATTCGTTCTTGACTATTTTTTATTGTTATTTAAGTTTGCTGAAACATTTAGGTGTATAAAGTTACAAAACGTATGTTTAAGAAACTATCGAAACATTACAAGTTCAGTACAAACGGCTACAAATTCAATGCGAACAGCAGAATTAATTCATTTTTCAAAAAAGCAACTTCAATTGCCAGGACGATACCACTGCGCATCGCACTCGCGCAATCAGCAATGGCGGCGGACTGAGAGAGGGAGGAGATCGTTGTCGTTTACTGCGTCGTGGTTCGGCAGTTCTGACGGTAAATCATGAAATTAATTACCAATAATGTAATAGTTCATTGATAACAATTGAGAATAACGATTGTACGATGAAAATGGGAACCATTTTGATGGATTAATACTCTGGCAAATACAATCCCTGTTGACGACAAAATTAATTCTACGCAGCGTGTCCGCGCATGCTCAAGATGGCCGACCCCCCCCTGGTCGTGAAGGGGCATTGTGGCGTTCGCTGCAGGGATTTTCGGAGAAAATTGGAGTGAACTAGGCGAGTCAATTGTTAATAACATCGTAATCGGTTAATAACGATGGAGGACAAGGATTTAATCACGAAAGTTGAGGTCATCTTGAGGTATTAGGAGGTCTAGAAGAGAAAAACGTGCCATGCAAATAAAGCACTCACGTCGGCTGCGTTGTTTAGAGACCGTAAGACTAAATTCTATTATTTAATTATCGAACAACATAATAATTGAGCAACAATGACGATGGACAATGACTCCAATATGAAATTGGCGAGTGCTCTGGAGTATTATCAGCATTAGAGGCACGAAAAAGTAAAAATTCGCCAGGAATATTTCTCCTTTCCTGCGCAACGTCTCTGCGCATATTCTAAATGGCACATAACAGTGATAAATATTCTACCATTAGCCGCGACTAAATTTCAAGAAAAATGAGGACAAAAGTCATGCAATAAATTGCAAAGATGGAGATAATTTATTATGTGTCCTTGGCAGACCATTTTAATATAAAGGCAATTCCTGGACATCATAAATAAACAAACAATTATCCACATAAAGACCACCCAAGGCCACAAGATGGCGCCTGGTGTGTAATTCTGGACGACAAATCAGTGTTTTCCAAAATTTTTAGACATTATTAAATAATTTAACTGACAGTACAGATAATCAAAGTAAAGGAGAAGACTTAGTGAGGATTAAAAACATTTTTGTGAGTGCAGTGACAGTGTTGAAAAGTGCGAGAGTTTACCCGGGAATTTTGTGCTTGCCGACGTGCTGGTTACTCCAGGAGGTGGTGTGCTTAGTGGATTAAATATTCTGCCGCTTTTGGGCGCTAAATTTCAAGTGTTGATAGTGCAAAAATAGTAGATTATATCATTAGGCAATAAAAGTATCATTTGACGAATGTGACTTCATAATTCGAGCTGAAGGCATAAACTCGTCTTCGGCTGGGATTATAATCACATGAGATAAATAATACTGTTATTGTCATATGACATAAACTATTGTATGTTATTGGGCCTGAAAACTGCGATTTATCCGAGTAAAACGAGGCTCGAATCGTGATTTATCAGTCCTGATGACATAAAATTGTGTTGTGAGTGCAAGTGGTTCCTGAGGACTGATCCACATCGATGGCGATGCAGGTAGCTGGTTGGCGAGGTGAAAACGGAGCTGTTGTTTTCATCCAACGCCGGTGAGTGATGAAAACCTTTTTCTCATTTTTTTTATTGTCTAGGAAATTCGGTGAAATTTTTAGAATTTTCGTGGATCTGAAAACAGCGAGTTTTCCATTTTTTGCGAATTGTTAAGCCTTCGAAGGTTTAATCACCTCCTTTGCGAACAAATTTCGGGGTGCCAGGGGGCCCTAGAGGGTCTCACGAAGACCAAACAGGCCCTTACAAAGGTTGATAACATAAATATGATAGCGAAAAGGATGAAATTCAAATTCTATGATCAAGAAACTACTTTTCTCCTTTATTCTCAACTAATTTTTCGTACGAGATTAATCAATTATATCTAAATAATTTTTATATTAATGCACTTTTCGTTCTCTCCACATATACATTATAACAAATCACTTCTACTTAATTAATGGTAATTTTTTTATACAAAGGAAGCGTCGGATACTATTTTACAGACTCTTGCGTACATGCGCTTTTTAATATATTAAATAATAATAATTATTTATTATGCATCTTTACGCGTGTGTAATATTAATTTCCACTAGCGTTCAGACCCCTCAGTCTTTAGAAGTGGGGCAAGACAGCATAAGGATGCGTTATATAATTGACTAAAAAAATTTTGCAATGAAGTGGAAAAACTTTTTATTTTATATTAGAAATATTTTCATAACGCAGGTGCAGATAACGGTTCCATTTTTTTATTTATTCTTAAGATGTTTCTTCAAACTTTAAAATGAGACTTGTCTCATTCAAATCACTCTATTCGTTCTGGACATATTGTGGATCGAATGAGATCTATTTAATTTTTCCATTCATAACGTTTAATCACTTCACTGCACAATTAATAAATTAATTCCCTAAAAAATCAGATATGCGCCTCACATATTCCATTCCCTTGCATTAACTTACGTGTAGAAAAATAATCAATTACTCCGCGATTACAATCTCCAATTTCAATAAAAAAATTACATTATCGGAACGAAAGAGAACAGTAATTTACATGAATTGACAGGTGCACATGTATACAAAATGTTATACATTATTGACGACGATAATTAATATATATATTTCGAGTGTTATATATAGACTTCTGTATTATCATCACGCCGCGTTGGGGCAATTAATTTGCACGGGAAAAATTTAATTATTTTGCTATTTAAAGATTTCATTTATTTATATCAATGGATTTATTGCAGGAAAATTGAAATCATTGAATTTATTCCATCCCAACTCATAAAATTTTGTACAGAAATGACTTGTGACATTCTTTGTGACGTCAGTGAAAAATTGCTCGATTTTCCTGAATTTTTTATAGTGAAATGGCAAACAAAAGCCACAATTTTCTTGAATATTAATACAATATCTTTTCCCGCGAAAAAAAAATCTCCCATAATAATTCAATGAGGTTTAAACCTCAATGAATCATCCATCATCAAATACCTATTCACAACCGAATGAGGAGACAAGTGAAAAGCTTTACGTAATTGCAGTAAATATTTTTCCACACTTTTTCCTTCAATATTACCTTATAATTACCAATTTGCATAGTTACAAAGATCATTACGAATAAATACGTGTGTCAGATAACCGAGTGGCGTAGCAAAAGATACGATGGCACCATCATTGGTTAATTACAGCGAAATAAATTCTATTCATCACAATTTATCCATGATAAAATAATTATTATCGATTATTGTTGATCCGTTAACGACTGAACATTACCAGCATGTCATCGTATTTGATCAATTTTTTTTTATACAAATGTACGGTCAGTGGAATTATTTCTCTCCTATTATCTGACTGGAACTGTTGGCATCTGCTCGAGAAAGTCCTGCTCGATTACAGTTTCCAGTTGCGTTATATTAAGTGGTGCATCCGAGTCGGTGGATCGACAACTTAAGGTTGAGAAAAAAAAGTGAAGGTCTTGGAGGGAACGTATGCGATTCGATGTCAGGATCAGTTCGCCTGGGGTCACCTTCACTGGTGGGGTTTCGTTAAACTGTGAACAATCCAAGTAGATAAATTTTAGAACCCATGTTTTCTACTAATATCTCAGTAACTGCTGGATTTATCGAAAAATTTCATGAGGATTTTTTGTAGAGAAGAAAATTCTACAGAAAAAAGGGCTTATCATATTTTTTGCTAAACTCAGCAGCTTTCGAGATATTTGCACGATAAGCTCGTGGATCAGGAACGTAGGAAGAAAAAAATTTCGTTACGTCAGTAAAAAAAATCTCATAATTGCGATTCGAAAACCGGATGTGTTTCGAATACAAGACATTACCTCCAACGTAGGGTTATTGGCTTAGATACAAAAATAAACTCAACAAGTATATATAATACATCACTAGGCATCGTACCAAGCTCGTGGTGAATTTTCCGCGACTCTTCGTTTTTGAGCTTAAGTTGAAAATAGTCATGCCAACACTTGTAAACCAATCTCTCGGTCTTTGTTCTCAAATGCGTAAGGAATACACCGTGACGAGAATCTCTCAGTAATTTACAATGTCAGTGGAGTGTACCAGTGAGTTTGAATTTACTACGTGCGTTGCGAATCTGTCCAGTGATTATGATAAATCGATTGATAAATCAGTGATGAACAACAATGGATAAAACATTCCTAGTGATTATCCTCGTTATTAGTTCAATGGTCGTTAGTCCACGTGAGTATTTGGCTAATCAACAATTCTTCAGTTGAATAACAAGAATAAAAACCGGGAACAAAAATAAGTTCAAGAAGATTCGAGTAAAACTAAAACTGCATTTTTCAAAGTCTGAATTTCTCAATTCAAATAAGAAATGTCAATACATATTTATATGTTTCATGGTGATTTTTCATTTTTGTTCACTGGTTTTTTTTCCTCCACAACGTTAGAATTAATTGTCAGTCACCCACGTGTCTAATTGCCATTGATTGACCCCAATTAAGCCCTCATTTTTTTACTCAGAATACACTGACGATTCTGATTACGACGAGTTTCCCATCTACGAGGACTCGAACGATGGAATTCTGGAGTCCCAACGGCCCGACGATTTCTATATAATCCCCGAAGATGATGTTAATGATAAAAAAGTGGAGATGTCCCCGAGGGAGCATAAAGTCCAGGAGAAGAAATATCAGTACACGAAACACCGAATTCCAGGGTACGACTATGACGAATTGGATTTTATGGATGAAGGTAGTGTTAAGAGGTGTGATGAAAGATCTGTCTGGACTCATTGCCTCTGTCAATTCACTTGCATCTCCAAAAATACTGTGGACTGTTATACACCGTGTGGGAGTGGGTGTGAGTGTAAGGAGGATTTTGTTTTCGACGAAGAGAGTGGAACGTGCGTCTATCCGGATCAGTGTCTAGATTTAATACGAATTTGATGTGAAAAGTGAATTAATACTTTTTTATTCTCGATTCCTTCAGTTTGTTGAAGGATGATTTAAATTTGTAAAAGGGGGGAAAACGATTTATCAAAGAATATCACAGGATTTTTTACAAGAATTCTTACCAAAGAAAATTATGAAGTTTTTCCGTCAAATTGATAATATTAACAATATAACTAATATTTTCTTCTGAAAAATGTGAAGTGAACGATTTGACGTTAATAATTAATTGTTAATAACTAAAAGGTCATAATGGAGCGTTCACAATTTTTTTAAATAATCATTCTCGAGATAATTCAGAATTTCCTATCACTCATACGAATTTAATAGTTCATTTACCTTCAAATCCATTAATTTTGCTATTCTTGTAATATGCGGTACAAAGTCTGACGATAGATTGTTGTTTTCTGCTTTGCCAACAGCTGCATCGCCCACAAACGCCCACCGATACCTAAAAAATTGATTAAAAAATTTTGAAATATTTTTTAATTGTCCTAAATGGCAAGAAAAAATTTTTTGGAATTATCTATCTTTTAATAATTATTTCACGTACATTTGGAATTGTGGAAGCTTGTGGGCTGGCAGTAGAAGTGCCAGATCCAGTAATTTGGCAGCTGCCAACTGCAATTGCAACCAGTGTGGGTGCCCATGGGCCTGGAGGCCGTTGTTGGCATTGATAGCCCACGAGGAGTCCAACGCTGACAGCAGTTTAATATGAGAACTAAGAAAAAAATGGAAAAAAAAAATTGTAAACGTTACTTCTACCTCTTGTTGATTGTTGCTCTCATTTATAATTATTAAATAAATAATGATATGAAGCAAACAGGGTCACACAAGCAATTCGCTCTGTAAAACTTACGCTATTGATCCATGTTATTAATTCCAATTCATTCAACATCACTCAACCGTTGTGCCATTTTTCTTTTAAATTCTAATTACCTGCTCTGACGACTGCCATCCCCAACACCGCAGATATTTGCCAAAAACAGATCCATAAAACAAAACATCACGTGATTAATTGTTTTTTTTTTCTTTGTTAAGGATTGATGAAGAACCGTAAAACAAACAGATAAAAAATAGTCTTTTAAATTATTGAGTTATTGGAGGTGTACGAATACCCAAGCAGAAAAAAGCTCTGATAAGAAAATAGGAATGATTGTTAACAGATGAATTATTATTTTATATTCAGTGAAGAGATGAGGGGAATTTTTTAAAGCGGGGTAACAGAATTTTCTGGGCAGCTGAAAGTAAACTCAGGAGTCCAGTGGTAAATCTTCGATAAATTCCATCGATAATGCGATTTCAATGAGTCTTAGCTCATTCCGAGGTCAATAAAAATACTTCAAAATGAGCTTTTGAAATTCACTCTGAAGATGCAAAGTTACGGAATAATTGAACAAAAAAATTGTGATCTTTTTTTGGAAATTTCTCCCAGAGAGAAAAAACGAAATCGAAGATTTTTCAATGGTCTTCGCTACTCCAGACCTTCTACCATAAACCCCAAGGAAATTCATTCAATTACCTGAACTCCTCGCTGTCCGTGTTCAGCTGCTCCTCAATATGCAACAAAACTTGCACGAGTTCGCTGACAATGACCGGCCATAGGGAAGTCGCGTGAGATGGGGACATTCTCAAGAGAAGAACCCTGAAGCACAGAAAAACCTGTGCCTGAATCGAAGGAACAACCTGAGGCAGTCGCAGACTATCTGCCAGCCTCTCCTGGATATCCGGCATGTACTTGTGATACTGATCAGTTTCACTGCAGAGTATGACAAATGCCAGTCTCTTGAGTAGTTGCGCTCTTTGCTCGTACTCCTGTTCCTTTGACGAAAATATACTGATTCCTCCACCCTGAGCAATGGACACTCGATTCATCAAGTCCCTGAATGTTGTGTTGTCATGAGTCATGAGATTGTCAATGATGGTCCTCCAGTACGGTAAACAGGCGGCTGTCATCTGGAAGAATGCGGGATCTAGGAGAAGATCGAGAACATCTTTTCTCCAGGCTTTTCTCGTGTACTGATAACCGGATAGAGAACTAAGAAGTTGAGAGCACGCGATGAAGGAGGATATGTTTTTAATGGTGTGATTCTTCAGATAAGGGGTTACATTGTACATCAAATTGGTCAGCAACGTCACCACACGCTCCTTCTCCTGCGATCCGTAACTCACGTCGAGAAGAGGAGCTAGAATTTCAGCTAGAACCCCTTGTGCTTGGACACTGAAGGCGGAATTCGGTGGAGTTCCAGGTACAGTACTGCCCTCAGAGTTTCCGTCATCATGTACATCCTCTCGGACAGCGAGGTTTCGTCGCAACCAGGTTGTCTGTTCCAGACAAGCCCCAGCTATCTGCGAGCAAGATTCCACAAGTTTAGCTGATATGTCCTGCAGCTCTCTAATGTCCTTCTTCTCATGCATCGGTGGACATTTCTGAATGTACTCATTCAAAATGGCTAGGAGGAGAAATTGGGCAGGTGCAGTCAGGGATAAACCGTCCTTGAGAAGCCCAAGGAGAGACCCCCAGGACTCTGACAATGACTGATTGGAATTACTCTGCATGTAGACGTACAGGAGTTCGAGGACAGAAACCTCTAGGGAGAAGTCTTGCTTAACACCGTGGATTGGAGGCTGTGTTTTTATCACTTGATTGACAGTCTGGACTAGAGTGTCAATCGGCATGACTCTAATGGCGCTGACAAGGTCCACCATGACTTGTTGATTGGGACAGGCTTCAGGGAGAACTCTCTTACCATTGGAACTCGGTCCCCTCCTCTCGTGCCAAGCGACAGCGATAGCTGCGAGAAAGTTGCCACCGTGGTGAAAGGAGATTGGGGATAGGAGTTCCAGTAACTGATGCTTGACCACCCTAGGACTACCTACGACACAGCTAGCCTGTTCGTTGTCTTTAGTTGCCAGGACTGCCTGCCACAGGGCAGCCAATGATGCGATTATCCTGGGAAGATGACTAAGAGCTGTTCTTCTTGCGTGCAAGTGCTGCTCACTCGGTTTGTCCTTTGAATTGGAATCGTTGCCGAGTGGAGTTGGTGTGAATACGTGGATGAGGTTGTTGAATATCTGGCTGGGATTGGCACCAGGTACGCCAGCTTGAAGAGCACCACTGAAGGGTGGATTGAAGGAGAAGCTTATTTGTTGGGAACTGTCGAGAAGGCAGTATTGCAAGAGGAAGGTCAGAGCCTCAAGATGTGTTACTGTGTAGTCCGCTGGTAGACAACACTCAACCGAACTCAGATCACTCAGTTTACCCCCTGGAATGCCCTCCTGAGGAACGTAGTAGGACGCTAGATGCTCAATATTGCAGCACAACTGATGAATTACTGATGTTACAACTTGAGTCAGAGATGCTCCCATGTAGGGAAGACTGGAGGTAACTGAATTGGTCCAGTGCTGGTGGAGATGCCTCATGTGATCTAGCTGCAAGGCACTCAGGATGCTGGCGAGAAACATCGGTTGTTGGGGAATAGGAGCTCCTGGAACGTACTCTAATGCACTCCCGGATAAATTTGGGACTGATTTAGTCGGGGTTGAGGGGGCCTGCGGTGTTTGGGATACATCGTCTCCCTTCTGCGCTGTGCACTGGTGCTCCAGCATTGTCAGACTCAGGACTAGTCTCAACAGCTGAATCTGAAAGGCTTCTGTGTGATCAGAACTTCGGAATTTACACTTGTTGATGTCTGTCTCTGAGACAGGATCATTGAACATGACGATCTCCTCGGTGAAGGTGAAGAGCTCATCATTCTCCTTCTGGGTGTTCTTCATGTTAAGGACGGAGGAGACTAGGCAGTGCAGGGCTATCTTTTGGACCTTGCATTTTGTCAGGAGATCGATTATGTAACAGCTGAAACCTTTCCCCGATTCTCGGACGATTGATATCAACTCGGAGAATATCAATGTCAAGAGTTCAGCACTTGCAAGTTGCACCTGACGATTTCCCGCTATTTCTTCCTGAGTGAGTCGCATCTGTCCAAGATTAGGGTAGTAACTTCGTATTAGATAAAGACAGACAATTATCAGGACCTCCAGGTACATTGAGCTTCGGTAAGACGCGAGGAACTTTGTACTTGCCACATCTCCGTAGAATCCCCTACCTAGTACACTCTTCCTGTGTCGCGCCAAGAGATTCAGCAAGGGTGTTGCTTTTGAAGCATTAGATATGCCTGTCGTTGCAGATGCGAAGAGAAACATTCGGGTGTTGGTCACCAATTCACTTCGCAATGTTCTCAAAGCATAGAGGGTCCTCGTTGAGTCGTATACGCCACAGTAAAGAAGCATGTGGGAGTGAAGATTGTGAACACCAACACCAGACGCACGGCGGAGTCCATTGTCCAGTTGAACGGATTCGTCGGAGGCTTTCGTCGGCTCCACATACTCACACATCTCCAAGACTTTGTCTACCACTTCATTGAGGACCTCCTCGACAACACTTATGCCACTGGAGTTGGAGAAATATTCCTCAGCAGTGGTGCTGAGGTCAAGTTCACCGTCCTCATCGCCCATCGTCCAACTGGGGACACCTATGTTGTTTTCATATGTCGAGAGCGAGTCGTGGAGATCGTAATTCGTTGAGAATTCATTTGTACTCAAGTATTTTCCCTTGAGAAGGGTTCCAGCCACCTCTCTCGCACTTCCTGAGAGAATAGCTAGGGGTTCTTTTTTGGATTTTTGTTTGCCACTATCGACACTATTCGATTCCAAACTATTTGATATCGAATCTAAGGATGATCCTAGCTCCTTTGAAACTTTCTTCAGATTTGTCTTATCTCGCCCTTTGGCGGTGGAACCCGCTGTCTCAAAGAGGCTATCGTCGAAACTACCTGAGGATCTGTTCTCCAGGGGTTTTCGGAATCTCGTGGCGTTCTTGAAGAGCTCCACTGGAATCGCCGATTTTTTAGTCTCCTCGTCGTTGAGGGAGTCAAGAGAATTTGTATTGCAGTTGACTGATAAGGGATTCACGAAAACTGAGATGTTTTTATTCTCGGAGATGCTTGGTGGCACTTCCAACTCCTTCATGAACTGATTTCTCTCTGTTACGTACTGATTTCCCTTGTCTGTATTTGCTAGAGTCGTCACGGCAAATATTCTCTTGACTTTCACTGGGTTTATAGCCTTCTTCTTCTTCCTTCTCTTCGTTTTTTTGTCGTCCTCGTTGGAGTCTGACACGTGATAGATGACGTTACCATCAACTGAACTTATGGCGTAGATTTTCGCAGCCCCTTCAGAATCGTCCTGCACCTCTGATTTCTCCTCAACGTCGTTCTTCGTGAAGACAGTATTGCTGTGTTGAATGCTGACGTGAAGGACACTCATCCGGGAGGTGGAGGGATCCAGGAGCATCATGAGGACTGGATCAACGACCCTGGCAATATCCCCACGGACGAGGGAGTGCAGCAGCCAAGACTGGGCGTGAAGTTTGAGGGGAGAATTGTCGGACAATTGAAGGTTATCCAGCATCTTCAGGAGGCTTTTGTCGAAGCTCTTCGAGGATCTCCTCAGTCTGGAGGTGATCTCGATTTCTCGTCCCAGGTGCCACAGTGTGGAGAATCTTTTGAACGCTTCTATCTTCCTCTCTTGACTGTTGAATGTCAGGGCAGAACCAATGACATCCTCAACAGCATCACAGGTCTGGTGAATGGAATTGTGGAGCTCGTGGAGGAGCTCGACGCATCTCAAACGATATTTGTGAGCTGGCAGCTCACCCAGATGATGCCAGAGGGAGGTAGCCAGTGCCTGGAAAACATTCGTGTAGTCAATCAGATAAGAAATGTGCCATTTCTTGAGAAGTGGAACCATTATAACTGTGGTAACACCTTCTCCTGATGTCGAGGGAGAGGACAGATCACTCTGGGCTGCCGACAGCGCTATCAGGTCCAGCAGTGTCGATATACTGATCAGTTGAAGAGAAGGCTGTTTTCCAAGCCAACAAGCACACACAATAAGCACCTGTAGCCATCCTGGGAGGCTCTGAATATTGATGGGCTCTTCTTCCTGAAGAACATCTCCAGGCTCATAGTACGTTGGAAAGGTTGATAACTCCACTAACAACGAAGAGGAGACCCTCAGGATGTCCTCCCAGCTGTCTTGGTCCACCGATACCAAATGATAGTTGTATTTTGGTTCTTCCTCAAGATCTACTGGGGATAAATCCTTGTAGATAATTTCGTCGTCTTCATGAACGAGCCTCGATGATAGGATCCTCTCCAGATGTCGTGAACGCTCGTCGTAGTCCTTTGGAGTAGAAACTACCAACTCCTCGAACATTTCGGAGACCTTACGCTCATGTCCAAGAATTCTCTCGCTGATGAGTTTAACGTAAAATTGTTCAAAAATCTTGAGACATTTTTCCAGCATCGAGTGCTGAGCGTGGAGACCTGGGGATGGAGACCTCGTGATGGAGGTGTCCATATCATTTGGCTTTACTTCTTCGTAACTAATCGACGAATCGTCCACAGCTTTTAATTTAGATTCGTCAGTTATGATCACAGATATATTTGTCACGTCCTCTGGTCCCATTTCACTAAGTTTCGAGACACTTTTACTTGACTTTTTACGAGATTTCTTTTCGCGTTTTGGGGCACCACCAGAGTTCGCTCGTCGACGAGGGCTCGGGGTGCGTTCAGGGAAAGATGGAGTCTTTTGTTTATTTAATTTTGAGTCTGATTGACTCTTCTCCAGGGGAATAGTGGTTAAGGCGTCCTGGGTGGTCTGGCACTCCTGCTTCGTTTCATCTTGTTTCTCTGATTGTGGAACTGTTATGATTGGTTGTACTTTAGACAAAATCTTTCTACACAGGGAGAGACTTCTACCTATCTCCTGTGGCGTGAACACGTGTAATTTTGACGACAATTTATTTATTATCCCGTGAAACATCTCTGGAAGGTGTTCAGAAGGGGTGTCTATGAATGCATCCACCGAAACTGTCTCCAATAAAAATTCAGTCAAATGACATACCTCCAGGAGTCCAGGCATACCTGAAGCCACTGGCTTTACTCCATCACCTTCAGGGACTTGTGATTCTTTTTCTTTTGCATCACAAGCCTGATCGAAGAGGTAGCCACAGTGCACCCAGACATACGAAGGCTCCAGTGTCGAGAACAATAGATTCGCAGACTTCACGACTTCGTGAGACTTCAGGGGTTTCGCCAACGATTGAGAGCACGCGTTATAGAAGGTCCTGAAGACCTCGTAGAGGATGTCATCGAGAATCACAGGGCCAATGTCAGGCTTGTCCAGAAGGGACACGAGAATTCTGTAGGGCTTCAAGTCCAGGGGGTGATCCTCACAGACGTGTTTCAAGGTGTTTTTAATCGCCTCGATTAACATCTCCTTTGAGAAGGTGTCGAAGTACGAAGCCGCTGATGCTGCCTCCTCGGGTTCCAGCTTCTTCTTGAGGATTGAATTGCTGACTTCAGTTCCCAACAACCAGGCAAACAATCTTCGATTCAGGCTCATATCTCTTCTCAGGATTGTCGTGAGGGCTGATGTCAGAAGGGTCACCATATCGTGGTGATTGAGCTGACTATTGTGGACGGGAAAACCAATCAGGAGAAGGTCTAGGGCACTACGCTGAACTAGGACTGAACTGTCTTGAACACCTGCACACAGAGCTGACACCATTATGTCGGAGTTTGTTCCCATTATGAAGAGTTGCCCTTCCATGGGGAGTTTCTTGTTGAAGTGCGAGAGGACGAAGGAAATGGCTGGCAGGCGAATCCCTGAGTTGGACGCCAGACAGTCCCAGAGGCAGGCGTAAAAATGCCGGGGACCGACTCCTTCACAGACCTTTTCCAGGAGAGAGTTGGTTCGATCGAAGTGGTCGGAACCTTCCTCCAGTCCTGGAAGGACACCTGAGAGAAAACCAGAGAGTCCTGGACGAAGACGTTCCCCCAGAGGAACAAAATGTGTTTCATAAACAGTGAGTAGAGTTGGACGAACGTTCATAGCAGCATGACCCAGAAGAGGAAAGAGTCCTGCACTGTAGATGAAGAGCTCATGAGAGAGACGATTTGTTCCCATACATTTAAAAATTACATCGTACGTCTCCAGGGCTTTCAGATGGACTCCCGAAGGGAGGGCTGGATGCATGCACTGCGCCAGGCGTTTTGAAATCTTTATTCGGCGAGGAATCACTGGGAATTTTAAATTACTCAAGAGGACTTTGTTCAGTTTTCCCAGGGCCGATATGAGGTCCGCCCATTCACTCGTGTACTCGAAGTTCTTCAGGGCTTTGTCTACTGATGATACGTAACTGCAAGGAATTTAGCCGATGAATGACGGGGCTCAAAGGGGACGAGGGAACGTGGGGATCTCCACGGAGAAAATGATAGTTTAAAAGAATTTTTTTTTCAAACCGTATTAAATGGAAAATTAATTAAACAAATCACTTGTTTAATTTATTTTTATCTCGATAATAGAGTTGATTAGAAAGTTTTGTAGATAAACTATCTGAGACTTCCTGGTAGACTTCCTCATTATAGAGATATTCTTGTGCTTGAATAGATGAGGAAAATTAATTTTTTTTACGTTTTCCGCAATTTATTGGATCTTTGTTTTGATTATTTTTTTTTTATACTTACACTCGATATTTCGAGTCCTTCATTAACTCATACTCCTCCAATGCTATCGACCCCATCCTTCCACTTTTTTCCTTCAAATTTGAGGGCTCTGGATGATTTTGATCTCAAATAACGTTTTTTAACATTGAAAACCACAAGTTTCCGGAATTACTCGGTGAGGCATCTGGTTCTGACGTTCTATCACTTTGGAAGATCATGAAATATAAATTTATACCATTGCAACACATGAAAATATTGCTAATTACCAGGAGATTTTTTTTTATTCACAAAAAGACATTTTTTAATTGAATTGAAGCATCTAAGTCATTCAGAATTGTCGAAAAATCTTGGGAACCATTGACTATATCGAAAAATAACACAATATTGTTACTACGCAGAATCAAATTTGCCACAAAAATTCTTTCTGACGTTTTCCCCTAAATCCACGTGGGGCTGAGGTAATTCACCCCTAAAATATTGACATGAGCATGTCAAAAATGACGTTTCAGTCCGGAACAATTCCAATATTTTTCCTCGACGAAAATCCCCCACAAATGCACTATTAACCTCAACTTATAACTCTGAACTCATCCATGAGATCTAAATCTTCACCAAATGAAGAAAGACACTCCAAGTTCACTGGTCAAAGACAACAGATAAGAATTTACTAATCTACGTATCACTCGCTAAATAACCAACTGAATATCCTCCGTGAATAATCATTCAGATATCTCCATTGTACAATCACAATTCTATCCGAAATATTGTCTCCAGATATGAGTCAACCAAGATAAACCCTACGTCAATGACATACTCACTTGGGATAAACATTAAATCTCATTTATTTGATATAATTAATGATATACTGCACCTGACAGAGATGAGTAGCATCGTTGCACAGTGTTAATCAATCACTAAGGTCAAACGATTCACCACGAGACCGACAACATATTTTATCATTAGGTTTTTCCTCAGCTGGTTTCTCAGGTTTTATGTATAACGAAGTATATTATGTACTTGATATTTACAATTGTTATATCGGAGTGGAACTAACGACGTGTCTTAACGAGAGGGTTTGGTTGGGTTTATTAGAGTTGTGAGCCGATGGAAGATGTCACTGGGAGGAAATTCTTGTGGGAAATTTAATGTTTTTTAAATAGGAAATGAGTTTTAACATTTTGTTTATCTTTTTTATAAACATCTGAATTTTTTAATGACTTTTTTTAATTGAATGACCCGAAAAATAGACGAATAGTGTTGGGGAGTAATGAGGTATTAATTTTCCAAATCACATATTCCAAAAAGTAAATGAATTTTATTGTTTACAAAAGTATTAAATTTGCTTTTCAATATATTGATTAATAGTACACAGTAAAATAATGTTTGAAAATTTCAGAAAATCGTTGATTGTCAGTCTGTAAATGTTTATTAATCATTGAAATTAACTTATTTTATCTTTTTCGTATAAATGACATTGAAAATTTTTTATAATTCTTCTACAAATCTTTTTAGTCGTCTTGTGATAGAATAGAAATATTGCACCTGTGACATCCTATCGATTTTCGAACGTCTACCTCGGTTTACAATTAATTATTAAAATTAAGTTATTTTTCCTCGCTGTCCGGTGAATGAAATTAAAAGTGTATCCCTCACATTACTCCTATAAGCTAAATTCCCTGAGGTTTTTATTTCT
Organism: Diachasmimorpha longicaudata; assembly: GCF_034640455.1. Lineage (NCBI taxonomy): Eukaryota > Metazoa > Arthropoda > Insecta > Hymenoptera > Braconidae > Diachasmimorpha > Diachasmimorpha longicaudata. Next base: position 3,666,433 of record NC_087240.1, read on the forward strand.
GAATTAGAAAATTGTCCACAAAAAAATATTTCTATATATACCCGTTTCACATACTTATAAATTTTTTCATCTCGTCAATTTGTAAATACTACATGAACAATGACAAACATACGAAGACTCTCCATTAAAAAACGACATAACTAAACAAAAATACGATTAATTCTCCGATTGAAATTCAAAACATTAAACTAAATCGTCATTAGCTGCATCAAATGCTCATGTCCATATTTCTTAAAGCAGTCGAGACACATCTTGTTTTTTTTCTTTTGACAAACGTAGCAATGATACACGGAACGTTCAAAAATAGTAACATTACACTTGTAACATAATGTTGGCGGATTCAATCGTTTACTTCTCCGCGATTTCAATGATTCCTCAGGACTAACGTGTCGTTGTGTATTATTTTTTTGTCGTCTGCTCCTCCTCAAGGAAGTACCAGGAGCATCATCATCTCCCATAGCACAATTTTGTGATGAAGATGTGCTGGCAGTTTCATTATCAGATATTTCAAGAGACTCAGCCGTCCGCTTTGTTCTCCCTTGTTTTTCATTAGCGAGTTTGATTCTTTTGCTTTGCCTTCGTGGCATATAGGTGTCATCTGACCCTTCAGCATCCTCTGAAGACTCCATGTCTGTCGTGGAATGGTAGGTGCCCGACTTATGGGAAGGAGTTGTGTCGTTAGTGGAATCATCCGCAGGGGGTGGATCAGACGGGTTCACCTCTTCCAAATTCTCAGCCTGATTTTTGGCGTCTTGCAGGCCCTTCGAAAGGTCCTCGGCCACGAGTGTTGCAGGTGTTTCCTTCAATTCCTCCAAGGTTTCCATCTTCAGCTCGACATTTTCCAGAGAATCTTTTGTCGCGTGTAGGTTGATTACCTCAGTTTTAATAGATTTACTTGTCCCAGGAGTAAGGGATTGATAAGGTGTTGAGACTCCAGGGGTAGGTTCAACTTCAGTTCCAAACATCATCAATTCTCCGGCTGAAGGAATATCCATTGAACTGGGTCCAGGGGCTTCAAACGATTTTGAAGTTCCTGGATCACCAGTCGGTTTGTCAGCAATTGCATCAGAAACGTCTGTCGCAACTTTTTCAGAATCACTGGTTCTCATCGGACTCTTGGAGACGTCGAACTCAGCTTTCAATTCTCTCATGATATTCAGATGCATTTCGTCAGCACAATCGTCTACCTGTTTCACGGTCAAATCCTCGATTATCGCTGTGGAATTTGTTGATTTATTTTGAGGTGTATCGACTCTTAGATTTCCACTCCTTATTCCATCATCACCTTCATCAGGTTGTTCAAGTGTAGATTTCCAAGCTTCTTCAACAGTTCCTTCTCCGTGAACAACTGTAGGATTATCCGCGTTAGCATCGAATTCTGCATCAACTTTCCGCAGGTTCTCCGTCTCCAACCAATCCTCAAAGGACATTTTTGGCTCGATCTCAGAAATTTCCTTTTCTTTATATGCATTGTACTGCTCCCACAGGAGCCTATACCTCGTCAAAGTCTCATCCTGCTCGTTGAGGATAGTCCGGGTATGCTGATTGAGCATTCCATCCATGTCGTTCTTCACCTTGAGTGCCACGTATCGCCTCTCAACAGTTCCCAGTCTTGCCTCTGCTTCTGAATTATTATGCAAAGCTAATGACAGTTGATCTTTAGATTCATTCAACAACTTCCTGAGGTCCTCTATCTTCTTATCCTCTTGTTTTCTTACTCGAGCGGCTTTTAGCAGAATAACCGCAGGATCAACTTCCTCTGGTATTTTTATCCTCAATTCTGCGGGCAGTCGCCCTACTTTTTCGAATTCAATCTCGTCGTTATCTAGTTCTAACTTTGTCGCGGTGTTCCCCTCCTGGAGACATTCTAAAATAGTCTTCATCTGGTCTAAGGCAAACTGGCGCATCTGCCTCTCATGTGGATCATCTCCACGATTTGACAGGAGCTCCTGCTGCTTCAGGATACATTGTTCCATTTTGCATAACATTAAAGTATAGTGTTGGAGGATAATCTTATTGATCTCTGTTCTCGTTTTGAGGTTTATTCTGCTATAGGCTGACAGATCGTCCTTGAAGGTTGTGATGAGATCCATTGCCTGCTCGCCAGTCAGATTCTCGCACTCGGTGATGTCTTCCACACTTTCGAGGGTCATTTTTCGTACGCTATTCAGGTATTGAGAAGGCCTTATGTTTCTGACTTTGGTGAGAATTTCTGTACGAAGTGCTGTGAAGTGGAGGCTTGTGTGGCTATTCTTGTACATTCCCGGATCGGGATTCACGTGGGTAATGAAAGAGAATGAGGAAGCACCTGTCAGGGATTTCTTGAAGAGGCATGTGAGCTTCGAGAAGGTGAATTCCTCAGTGGGTTTTGGGACGGGGTGCAGGCGCGTATCGTAGTAATTTCGCAGGGATTTCAGGAGCGCCAGTAGACTCATGTCCAGAGTGAAACACTCATCGTGGGCAGCCAGATCGCAGAATGACAATCTAAAGGGCATTTTTGAAATTTAATTTTATATAATGATATGTAAATTAATTTTTAAGTTTTATAAATCAACTGTAATTGAGAATTGAGAAAAAATTTTTTATCACTTCTCGAGAAATTTTGATTAATAGTTTTAGATCTTTTGCGCTCGGAATTTCTTTCCGAATTTAATTTTTCAAATTCAAGTCACATTTATACAACAACAAAAATCATAAAGCAATGAAGTTACGGGAAAAATGTATGGAAAAATATTTTCGAAGCCCCACCTGCTCATTTGCACCTTCTTCGGTTGGTTCAACTCCTTATATCTCAGCAGAGTAATAGTCAAAATGCAGTGAGATTTCCATGGCTTCAGATTCAGTCTGGACGAAATTCTTTGAAGATTATACCGACCAATTGTGAGTACATTACGAGCATCAGCAACAGATTTCACATGCAGCTGGGTCAGATCATTAACAAATATTTGTCCCCTGGAATCTTTAGTGAACAATAGTGGTGACTGATGCGTGTGATAGTCAAGTGATAGCAGATCGTAGTACTTTTCATTTCGAATTTCCAAATAGGACAACCAAATCTCGCATTGTGGCCCAGACTTGACGCCCATGGGAAAGGTCCACTCTTCCTCCATTGCTTTCAAGACCTTTGAGAACGACTTCACGTGCGCATCATCCAAAGGGGAGAAAACTTGGTCCTTTATTTCTCTTTCGGAGTTTCTCCTTTCATCATCCAGAGGTTTGATTTTTTTGTAGCTTATAGGCTTGTAATTGGGAGTACCGGCAATCTCTTCCTGTTCGACAATCATCGCCAAAGTTCTCAGGATTGATCCTGGATCGTTGGAGCTTCCTTCGAGGGTATAAGTCTTTCCTGAATTTCGAGAACCTGGGGGTGGGGGAGGGAGAGAGAGAGAAAAATGCCTTCAATGAGTAATCGATCTAAATTAGACTTCTCCCTTCTAGCTCATTAAATTCTACAACGAACAACATTAATATTCTCCGCTGGAGTTCTTCCCCTCGATAATATTTGCATTTACAAATGAAACTTTTATTCATTTTACCAAAAATTTCTTAAGTATAATAACAGTTCATATTGAAAGATTATTAATTGCTATGAATTTTACTCAATTAATATAATCGATCGAACTAAAATTATTGGTAATATTTTTTTTTTATTTCTCAAATTAAATTTCTCACCATAAGCCATGACAGTTGCATTCTTTCCCGCGAGGAGATCGACTACATGTGGCTTTACCACTTGTTCAAAAACCTCTTGCTGTGTAGCCTTAGCACTAAAAGCTCCGTGGTATTGAAATCTCTTCCCCACGACATCCACATTTTTAGTCTTATCCTGATGGGCGTCTGATAAATCCACGATAATGGCAGGATTTGCTACTTGAAATAGCTTTACCTGTGAGGGAACGAGTTTCAGGCCCTTGGGAGGGGGTTTGACTTTCACGTAGACCTTGAAGTTATTGTCTGAGGGCACTGCATCATCCCCAGGGGGATTTCCTGAGGCTGAATCAAGTCCCAACTTGCCCTTCATCACAGGAGCACTCGTGGAACCCTGTGAAGGTACTTTTCCTATTCCTGATTTCGCCTGAATAATTTTTTGATATTAAATTCGTGTTTTTGGGAGATATTTTTTCGGGGGAGAAAATTATTTATCATTTTTCAGTAACGATTTTCTCACCTTCCGGGGATCATTGTTGGTCCCACTCGACATGTTGAATAAATCTTGATGTGCTAAAACCAGACTCAATGGTCTGATACTCGAATGTTAGATTTTCTTCACAGATTCTTTGTTCCAAATGAGGACTGACAAATGAGACGATAACACTAAGAACTACTAAGAACTACGATCTTCGACTTAACCGTCGCCGGTCTCGGTGTTTGTTTACATTATCCCCACTCTCACGAGTATCAAGTGGAATGCATTCGATAGCGAATTCGAAAAAGAAAAGATTCTAGAAACTTTTCTATTTTTATTAGAATTTTAAAGTGGAAGTTTAAGTGACAATCGAAATTCGACGATTGAATTGTACGTATATCCAACCGAAAACAGTAAATTTGGAATAAGTTATAGATTATAATTTGGAAAAATCATCAATCATTGAGGAATGCAAATCCATTCGATTTTAGGAAGATTATCTATTGTAGTAGGAAACATTATAAATGCGTGTGAATATGAATGAAAACATTTATTTTACATAAAGTCTAGTATGTTAAATAATAATTTCGCCGCAGATAATATGCCGTGAACGTTTTATCTAGCTTTTAATTGATAGTATTCTCTTAATACTGGAATTAATTACTTCAGTGGTATTTTCAACGACTCGATTGGAGATTATAGAGGCGATTTTTGGCGCTTGTGCCTGTTGGTAAGACATTACCACGGAGTACGTGGCATGCCATCCGGGGCAGCCCATTTCCGACTCTTCCAGCGAAAGACACCAGAATGAAAAGGGCTTGGATTTGGGATCACCGATTTTTTTGTCCATATTTTTCTAGGGGTCCGGGAATTTTCTACAAGACGATTTTTTCGTTTTTCTCGGCTCCTGGGCCTCCGTAGCAGCCCATAAGCAGTACCAATCTTTCCTATAATCTTTTGCTCATTCCTATCACCTGATAAAGATGGCATCTGCCGTGCCGGTATCAGTTGCAGAATAGTGCTGTCATCGTGCGATGAATTACCGAAGCCTTAGATCTTTATAAAATTGCTGAAACAGGCAAAAAAGAGTTGAGATACAGTGGAGACCAATAATTGACGTCTCACAACAATGTGACAGTTGGCGTGCATCAATAGCATACGATTATTAATAAATTAGTAATAAAAAATGTGGGAGTGGAAATATCCCCTCGTTATATTCATACTCCTGGTGAATTCGTGCTCAGGATCCCGGAGAACTGTAAGCTCCTTTTGATTAATTAATTGATTAATATTTATTGGCAATCTGATTGTTCACTTTTTGGGCTCGGGAGCACTGTGAGATAATTCACGTACCAAAGGTCATCAATTGTTCTTTGCTTTCGTTGTAATAGTGTTTATTGTCTCGTGACGATGGATATTGATGGGGCAAAGGGAGGTTGGGATTTTTTTTGGGTAACCTTGAGAGGTGTTGTCATGGTTACAATGGGACACAGCTGACTTACGCCCCCTTTTGTTGGGTTTATCATAGTGATGATTAATCTTTGGGGGACAATGGACAATTACAGGTTTTTCATGAAACATTCCATTGCATTGGAATTTCGTTTTTGATTTTTTAGTTTAATTTTCACAGATACAGGTGATTTTTTTTTGTTGTTAATTTTTTTCAGGTCTTAAAGAACATTTTTAATTACTGAGATAATGAGCAAATACGGTGACAAGAATTCTAAGACTGGATATCTTAATAATAAGTACTGCTGGAGGAAAATGTCTGGAGAATTTATTTGTAGGAAATAAAATATTCAAGAAATAATTTGTTGTGAGATTTTCTTTTAACTCGAGCCGCTCTCGAGATAATTGAACAGTTTGCGATTAATTGATCTATCATGTCGTTTTGAATTTCTTGTATTTGCTAATTTCATTTTATTCAATTGTATTGATTACAGAAAGAAAATATTTTTTTCCAGAACAAACGTGAGATAAAAAAATTTCCCATATATTAAGTCACTTGAAATTATGATAGGCAAAGCAATAATGATCAATATAATTAGTGAGAAGTATAATTCTTCCAGCTTTATTCAGAGCTAAATCCTGGCTGTGGTGGCAAGTGTGCGGAATTAAACGTCACGACGTTTTATCTCAGAGCCGAGGGGCCCACCGATACATTACACTATCTCTGGGACTTTGTACAAAGACCAGCAATACTTCTGGCTATCACTTCCAATTCTGCAAAGCTCAATGTCAGTTGGGATGACTATTTAATTAATGTGCCGAAGTCGATAAGGTTTACTGAGGAGCCAGAGTACACTTTTGGGGTTTCTATTGAGAAGGTTCGTCTTGTTTTATTGTCAGAATAACATAGAAGAACAGGAATAACCTTTTTATTTACAATTATTTACAGTAAATTTTATTTACAATTAAAGTGTTTTCTTCATTCTACTTTAATTATCAAAACTCAACGTCTTTTGGAAGTAATTGAAATAAAATTCTACAACTCCTTTCTAGGTGCTTGAATTCGATGATACAAATGATAACGGTCACGTCGACACCGTCCTTGACCAGAATATCAACGTTCTGAATCCAGAAAATTTTCGTTGGTCTCGAAAAAGCCAGCAGAGCAATGATAAATTTGTTGAACTGCACATGAATGGAGAGAACTACAGTGACACAGTCAAAAATATCACAAGACGTGGGAACATTAGAGTTGTGGTAGACGTTGAAATGATAATTCTGTGGCTTCCACCAAGTACATGCGGTATTTTCATTGTTGACATTTTTTAATTTTATTTTTCAGCTCAATGGATTTTGCACTCTGGAACATTCTGATGTTATGCCTCATATGTTGCACTCAGAGAACTCGACTCAAGTGGATTTTATACTAGAGAATTTAGAGACCAACAAAACATTCACGAAGAGTCGATTTGGAATGGAACTCTTGGTTGTCAGTCAAGAGAGCCCTCTTGTGAGAATGTCCATCGATGCTAAGAAGAGCTTGGATGATGAACATACTCCAGGGATATTTGAGGTACAACATGAGAATTTGTTTTCCAATATCTCTGAGAGGATTTGATTCCTCAGAAAAAGGAGATGTCTTCACTGCTGTAATTTTTCACTACAAAATTTCTACCTGTTTTTGATTTATCTCTCACTCGAAAAACTAAAAAATAATTTTAAGGGACATCAAGATTTCCAGGAAAATGTCGGAAGACTTTTTTCACCCCTTCCTGAATTATTTAACAAGCACCGTAAACCCAATTCCCTTGGAACACACTTCGATGGATCTTCTTTTCGGAAATATCTCCAGACCCATGAGAGCTATCAAAAAAACTCATAAAACCTATTTTGTAGTCCATGAAATTCCCGACAAATAAATCTTGTGACATTTTTCTGTAAATTCACTTGCCCCAGAGATATTCACGAAATAACATTTTCACCTGTGACAATCAATATATCGACCACCTCATAATGAATTCCGTCTCCTCAGGTTGTTGAATTAAGAACCCCCTGGAAAATGATAAATAAAGGAATGGAAGAAGCAGAGGCGTATTTGCAGTGGCGACCAGTGTCCTACACAACGTCACATCGTGACGTTACGAGTTCCACCGACGTAATCCATTATCAGCTGAGGAATTGCTCAAATATTGATAAAAAATCGATACTGTATGCGTATTACGGTGACCAAAGAAATGACCTACTGATGGAGAAGATAAACATAACTATTGGCTCCTCGGGTGATGGTTTTTACACTAAAACTAATTATTCAACTTGGTGAGTTACTAATGGATTATTGGCACTGAGCGGAAAGTAGGACAAATTTTGTGATTAATTTTTTTTTATCCACCAGGACTTTTATCGTCGGTTATGGCACACCACCTGACGAGCAGTTCTCATATTTGGTGATAATGATAATATCTATAGGGGTGGGACTGCCTATGCTCATAATGTCTGTTGCTGCCTTTTATGCCTGTATCAGGAGATTAAGAAATTCCTAGGTAAACATTGGGTTTTTTATTTTTATTTTTTTATGAACTAAATTTTCATCATTTTTTTCGAAAATATCTGCAGCTCTATTTTGCCGAGTGGATACCAAAATATATTTTTTGCGAATGAATTTTGAAAGGAAAATGATCTTCCTAGCATAATCTAATTTAGATCATAAAAAATGAAAGTCATGACGAAGTTATTATTAATTAAATAAATGTATTTTCTACCGATGAACTAGTTATTAAGTTCGGCTATGTCTAGCGTTTACAAGTTACTGTACATAAATGTCAATAAAAAATCATTTGGAAAATAATCTTCATAATGTTCCAAGTTCGAAAAAATAATGAGTGCGAGTAACAGGAAAATTTACATAACTCCACATCGAAAGACATTTTTCATTGAGAGTGGTGTCCTATTTTCTACCAACTAACTAATTACAGTATAACAATCTCCCTACCCTTCACCGCTCGCTGTAAATTCCGTATAATTTCCGGAAAAAAATAATTTCAATAATTATTTTTATTTCCCCGGAAAAAATAATTTGTACAAAAATCGTTCAAATACAAATAACCCCAAAGTCAATAAATAACTGAGCCTCTCGTGTTGTCATTCCACCAGCAACGATAACAGTAACTCAGTGTATGAATATCGTAAAACCTGGCTTTCCCCAGCCCCCAACACTATTTTTTTTTTTTTTTTTTTGGTCAACGTTTTCAGCCGGGAGATAGTAAAGAAGTGGCGCGGTGTGGTACGATATTCCTCCACTACCTTCCCTACCTCACGTTACCCTCCATCAGGAGGGGTTACACCATCCAGTGCTTGAGGAATGGTGGGAGGGAAGGGAGAGGGGGATGGACTTTCATTGATCCATTCTCGTGGACATACACTCATGGGGCTGACGTATTTACGAATCCTGGGGTAACGTCACTATTACGAATGAATTGCAGGCATTTCCGAGAACCGGAATAAATTCCATAAATTTTGTTTTCCTTAATTAATCCTCAATCCCTCGAGCTCATCCTCTTTTTCATCCCCCCCCCCCCCCCATTAAAAGAATCCTCCGCCTTTGTAGCAAAATAAAGGGGGAGCAGCTGATGGGGAATTTTGTTTGAATCTCTCGATGGGGAAAATCCAAAAATTAATTCTTCGTATTGAATAAAAAAAAAACCCTAGAAATCAATGGCTGAATGGGCTAGGGGGTGGCGGGTGAGCGGGGCTATTTTGCACTCAATCCTCAGGGATGATGAGGGGTACTGGGGGGTGTTTTGCACCGAGTGAAATCACCCCTACTGCGCCAACTCGTTTCTCCCCCTCTACCCCCGATAGCAGAGGGTTGGAAAGAGGCACGATAGGGGTGGTCTATTCAGCCCTCGTCCACTAGTTCCATCAAGCCCCGTAAGGCGCAATGTTGGCGCAGGGACGATGCAGTAACATCCGTGTTCGGGTTTGGGTTTGTCACCCCCGTCGACTTGGACACCAACCCTCAAGACTGCCTCCGTTATAAAGTAAATTCATCAGAGAGAAAAAACTGAATAATCCCTCATAAACTGAAGACCAAAGCGAGAAAAAAAAATATATTGAAAAAAAAAACGGATTAAGAAGTGTCAGTAGGTGTCAGTGGTACAAGTGAAGTCAAAAGATATCTCCAGAGAGTGATGAAAAAATTTATTGGATTAACCAGCAGTTGAGGAATAGGAGATGTAACTTCCGAGATAAATTGAATTGGGAAAAAAAAAAAAATAGTAATAATTCAAGTGCTGTGCATTAAATGTAAAATTCTCACACCCCCTCCACCGCCACCAGCATCCCCTCCCCGGCGAAGGAAGTGTCTGGGCTTCGACGTAAAAGTGAAAGAATAGAGTTTACAAAAAAAAAAAATTGCCCAGTGACAACACGATACAATGATTATTCACGACAATGGAAAATGTTAACGCAGAGTAAATTTTATGCACTATTTATTCACTACACATTTGTGTAGTATGATTGGGGGCGGGTCCTTGTGGCTGCGGTGAAGGTGCTTTCTACTGGATTTCTAAATGGATTTAGGGGTGATAAGGGGTGAAGAGAGAGGGGGCCTCATTGGCGAATACAGATTCAGTTTAGTGTTAAGTTGCTCAGTGAGGATCAACTGTGTTTTTAATTAAAATGTATCAGGGGGTTTGAAGAAGGGGGGGGATAATGACGTATGGGAATAACAAAATGTGTGGATCAAGTAAATAATCCGTTGTTCTGTTGATACGTAAGGTCAAAGGGATTATGACTCCAGTACCCGCCCCATCAGTGCCTATTTTCCCCGTGTGTTGTTTTTTTTTTTTCACTTTTTTCAATTCGCTGATATGATCTATTTGTGATTTAATGGGACTTGTACATATGATTAGGTGAGGATTGACACAACGCATTGACGTAAGTAGAACGATCGATTCGGTGGGAATGATTTGAGTTGACGGAGTGTTTGAATTGTTGTTGACTTATTTGGGGAAGTGGCCTTTTTTCCGGGGGGGGGGTGGGAGAGAGAGAGGGACGGGGTGACAATTCGGGATTTCATAGTGGCGCAACCTTTTGACCTTTCTGAAGAAATCCAGTTGAATCATTTGGTCAATACCAGGCTTTTATTTTTTTTTCCTTCTTTCAGTTGGGTTTCGGTTTAGTTGGGGTATTGATTTAGATGGGATGGGTTTAAATGGGAATTCTATTGTTGTTGGGGATGGGTGGGTGGGAGGGGAGGGTAACGTATGGTGAGCATCGTTGGGTTATAACTTCTATCGATGGGTATAAATGTAGAATGACTGCTAACAATTTTTTTTTACGAGACAAGAGTCGTGAATATTTCCGGAAATTATTCTACCCACGAACTACATTAATTCTTCCTGATTTTGTCATTTATCTTGGAGAGGGGGCGTTTTATGAGAAAATTTATCAGGACATTATTTGTAGAGGACTAAATTTCCAATGGAAAATCTTCAGTGATATTTATCCCTCCGATCACGCGTTACCATGTTAATCGCGTGTCAAGTAAAATCCAAATTTTATTCAACTACATTTGACCATTTTCTCACTTGATTTAAAATTTACCCAGAAATAAACGTGTCTGAATATCATGAGAACTCGGGTAAAATGTAATTTGGTCAAGGTACGAATGAATCGTTATATCGAGCCTCGCATCACCCCCCCCCCCCCCACTACCCATATTCTTTCACACGAAGTAGTGCAGGTCGAGTTCCAGGAAGACCTGCGGTCTGGTCATTGAACGACATGAACCACTGCGCCAACATTTCCCACCCCAAACCAATTATCATTATAAGCCTACTCCCCCTCTCTCCACCCCCACCACACCAAAATATATCGAATTAACTCATTCACCCGGCCCTCCCTCATCCAGCTCCATCATCCTCGACTACCCCTCAGCCTCTTCACCTGCTCTACAACTCTAACAAAATAATTAAAATATCAAAGAGCTCTGTCACAACGTAACGTATTGGTCTCTCTCTATCCCTCTCTCTTTGAGGAGAATGACGCGGTGAGAGGCCAAGGCTGCGCGCGGCTTTGTGTCAAGTATGCGATGACATTATGTGTTTCACGGAAGATACAGGAAACACTGGGAGAGGGTAGCAGGGGGGTTGGAAAATGCTTGAAAATTGCTCAGGGGGTTTTATAATCGTGAAAGAGACGGTATATGTGTTATTTTCTCCGCTTGGTAACGAGAGCACATTTTCATGCTATCAGGCTTATTGATTTCAACGTAAAAGAGAGTGGGAGAGGGGGGGGAAGGGGAGAGGGAGAGGGTGATCTAATGGGGAAGACAATTTTGTTTAATTATTGGAGATAATTTTTTTTTTTGATTTACGAATCTCTCGAATCTCTCGCTCCCTAACGCGACCAAAAGAAACAAAATCTTTTTAGTTTTAGGGATGAATCAATATTATTTGGATGGAAAAGGGGCGGGGGTGGGCGGTGATCTCAGGGGAAAGGAAAATTCAGTAGATTATTGATGATAAAAATTGAATAATAATTTTTCTCATTAATTTAGTCGGCTCGTTGAGTAAATTCCAACTCCCCATGATTAATCGTATTTTTATTTAATATTTTCAACGAATCAATAGAACTTAAACAACTTGTTAAGTTTCTGATTAGTAATTCTTCATGTAAATTATACTGTTTTGATTGTACACGGTGGCAACAAGAGTAACGAAGCAATAGCAGGTCAGTAGGACGTCGGGTGGCCCTTAGTCGAAGACTCGAGTGAGGAACTATGAAAATTGAAGGGGGTAGTGGAGGGGGAGGGAGGGAGGGGGGGGGGAATAAGTGAGTTGGTTTTTGTTACGCATGCGCACTGGTTGACACACATGACCCCGCAATGGGATAGCGAAGGGGATCGGGGTCGGCATGAGGCAGCCAGCGTGCCTCTACCCAACTATAACCAACCCCCTCGATCTATCTCTCTTCCTCTTTCACTGAAATCACCCTCACCACCTGGCCAACGTCACGCCACACCATGCCGCAACGTTTCCTTCTTCCCTCCCTCCAATAGCTACTCTACTCCCCTTGAATATCTTTTTTTTTTTTTCTCTTTCAACCCTCTCCCTTGGAATTTTTACCCTCATCGGAGGCCTAATCAGCTGGATGATTGAAGCTCATCGATACCGGGGGGCTATTGTCATTCGATTGACCTTGTACTTGAATAATTTTTTCATCCAACTTTTCAATTCTTGATTGGGGGGGGGGGGGTAGCAATGGTTTGGGGGTGATAACGGTCACTCGAGGGGTGAATAATTTTGCCGTTTTTCTATTCATTAAATTTGTTCAGGAATTTTTTTTTTTTCTTTTCCTTTCCACGAAATGCCTGCATGTATGTGTGTGCGGGATGTCCGGGGGGGGGGAGGGGGAGGGGTTGAAAAAAAAAAAGGGGGTGAAATGGCCATGCGGATAGAGCATGAAACTGGGTCAAACTGGTATTTATATTTTCGCTTGCGTTCAGACAGGAAAATAATGTATCGAATGGAGGATATGATGACCATCAATTTGTCATCACGTGATCATTAATTTTTATTTTTTTCTCTCATTTCGGTGAATTTCCACTGCAGCTCATTTTTATACACTAGAATTATTTATTTGTATTATTCATACAGAAGGTCAGGGATTATCGAGCTGAAGTGCTTTCTCAGCAGTGAAAAAGAAAGAAAAAAGAAATTATTAGCTCACAAATAGTTACAGAATTGATGTTTCCGGGGGGAAGGGGGGCTTTGGACGCTAGAGTGAGGGTGGACGGGGGGGGGAAGAGGGGCGCCTATGGTAACAGGTATACGTGGACTCTAGCTAAATATGGATGGATATGGAGTTTATTGTTGGGGGTGAATTGAGTGGAGGTTAGAAAGAAGTGGAAAGGAAGTTTGTTGAGGTGAAAAGAGTGCTCGACCGCAGGCTTCCGCAGCCCCCAGGCTTTCGACGATAGTTGGCCGAAGCGCCGGCGCCATTTGAAAATTCTTCATCATTCCTTGGCATTCCTCATCCTTTCAGGAGGCTAGCCAAGCCCTTGTACCAGTCCACTTTCTTTTTTATTTTTTTTTTTAAGTTAAATGGAGCGGATAATTCCTTTGTGTGGATTCTGTCATCTGAAAGTGCTTTTTATCTCACATTTGTTGACATAATTCACTGAATGTTTTTCACAGCCAGATAATCGAGATAAAATCGAGATAATTTCATTGTCTCGAATGATGAAGATCGTGAATCGATTGAATCAACAACTGGGGGCAGTTGATGTTCATTGTTCGGGTGGAATTCATGAGCTCAATAACAACGAACATCGATTTGCTCATTTGGGTGTTGATTCAATGATCCCGTCAAACGCTTTCTGTTATTCCCTTCCACGAGGTCGCGCACCGCAGTGGCGCCGTCTATTGGCCAAGATGGCGAGTGTCTAACCTTTTACCACGGATTCGATATAATTATTCCCCTGAAAAACATCCAATGTTAGTCGCCTTTGAACGACCGACCTCGTTGAAATGAAAAATAAATCGGTTTAAGGGACGCTGTCAAATAAAAATTCGCATGTTAAATATGGACGATGTCATTCATTCAATTCCACTCCAATTCCAGCGAGACAACACGACTCCCCTCTCGATCATTAACCTGATCCTTCTTCTCACCCTTAGTAAATCTCTCTTAACAAGAAAGTAAACCCTCTTTTCATCAACTATCGATCCACCCACTAATGACGATCAAATTTTTACCGACCCCTTCACTATTCCCCCATTAATTCATAAATTGTCCCGTTGATATGGACCTCTCGCCCTAATTTTTCTTACTCAATTGTTGTTGATATTGAATCAGATGACTCGCTGGATTATTTATCGTATGTTAAATAAAAAAAATTAACATTATTCGAGCTTGTGTGACATGGCTGAAGGGAGGCCAGTTAGAAATCGGCTGGCACGTTTCCTCTTTGCGATCGATATTGTTGCAAAACGGTTAAAGGCACTGGGGGGTTGGGGGGGGGGGGTGGTTGAACGAGGGGCAGAGGGGATTGGTTTATGTGGAATTGCAGTTGAAGTCTCTTGCCGCCGGGCAGTCTGACTCGTGAGGGACTTTAGTCGACTTTAGTCTGAGGGTTAAAACCTATATAAGTGGTACATGTGTGTGTCTGGTAATTTTTATGTATCTGTGAATGTATACGTGTGTAGAGGGGTAGAAGGGATGTGTTCACCTACTTTTGCCATTGACACGCGATAGCCCAATCGCGGCTAGTTGTTGGCGGGTAAAACGCGACGTCAACTTTGGAATCCATTACGAAAAAGTCGAATAACAATGCTTCAGGCAAATGATACATTCGCTTTAATGCTCATGCATTATACTCCCCCCTTTTTTTATAATTTACCTTGTCATTAGATTAGGATATATATTTTTTTGTAGGTTTTTTTAGGTTTTTTTAATGGATTTTTTCGTGACTGCTGGATTGTTTTCAGAGGGGTGTAATTTCGAGGACAAACGGCTATGATAATCAAGATAGAGGATTGAGAATACTCATCGCTTCATGTATACGTATGTATGTCAACGATTGATCGTTATATTTGTTATTGGTGAATTGGGGAGGGTCATTTGTCGATGTACTTCCTGAGTTGGGGTATTTTTTGATGGCTGTCGTTGGGGGGAATTTTGAAGATGTTCATCACATCTCATCACTTCATACGATAAATCCTGTGGTTATTTCAAAGAAGAGTGATGTTGCGGGAAGGAAAAAATGTCGAAGGGCTTATTTGTAGGCCATAAAAATTGCTCAGAATAAAATTCCATCAAACTTTTTTTTTTTTCACCCCTCCCCGGTAGAAACTCATCATTCGTGATAATCCCCTCCCTAAAATCACACATCATCAATCAATGACATGGGGATGATGGATTACAGATGGCAGATGCCACTGGTGAGGGATAATTTTTGATGTTTTAATGATTAAGAAAAATTTTTTTTTCACAGATGAAATTGGAATTAACAAGAAAATGTTCACCGGGGGGACAAGAATGTCCCCCGGGGTATTACATGCAAATGCCCTTTCTTAATAAATTGTGTCCCAAGTCGGACATGAAATATCTTGGTACACGTTGGACTGGCCCCAACATACCACGCACTGCCGCAGCGCGTACATTACTGATCGTCGCTATTTCACCAAATAACAAGAATTACGGGTGTTACGAATATAATATTAAAACGAGAGTTATAAATGATAAATGGACAGAGGTGAAAAGACGGAGTGGTACGAGCGGCAACTACACACGTGATAAAATAACGTGGAGAAAATTGGTGATAAAGCCGCACTTATCCGTCCGATCCTACAACAATTATTTGTACACACAAGCCCATTCAAAATTCAAGTATCACATTGGCAGTGATATACGATTATATCGATTGAAATTAAACAACTTTCATCAGCAATTTAATTGTACATCATCTGGAAAACACAGACGTCATTTCAGGAAGTGTTAGCACCTACCGCAAGGTAATGTCATTATTTATTTATTTATTTAATTTAAATGAACAAAGGATTTTTTCCCTCACTATATTCAAGTGCCCCATCCATTGCAATCAGCGATTAATTATTCATATCAGATAATCTACGGAGACATCTGATTGGAAATTACATTCCAGTGATTTTTAATCGTTGATAAATTCGGGAGAAAAAATTTTTGATGTCTTCACTTTCCCTTGGGCTCTGGGTTGTTCCGATCTACCCTGGTAGAGAAAACCTATTGCATTATTTTTGGCAACAGTTTAATGGCCAGATTGCGTGCTCAATTTAATTAGATGGGATTTTATGGGCAATGGCCCGAGTGAAAATAGCCGATAGATTCGAGTCAGGAAGTCATCCGCCCAGTTATCTGATACCACCATCATGAAAATGACACTGATCGGGTTTCCGGGTGCATTTGACTATTCAAATACTATCTCAATTATATTATAACAATTATTATTATTATTTTTTAGGAAGGTGCCTTGGTTGCGCGCAGCGTAGACAATGTCCGACGATTATTCCTCCTTATCAGAAGAACGAAGTTTGTTCCGTCCGTTCACGCGGGAATCCCTGGCTGCTATCGAGACTCGCATTGCCGAAGAACTTGCCAAGCAGAAGGAGCTTGAAGCTAAAAGAGCACAAGGCGAGGTGCGTAACTCAATTTGAAAGAATTTAAAAAAAAAAAGACAAAATTAATCATCACAGTTTGATTTGTTATATTATTTGTGTTGTAATATTGTTGTTTTACGTTTATTGGAGAAATCTGATTAGACGCACGATGATATGAAAGTGAGGGGCGGATTAGAATATTTATTTAGAGTCATTTGACCAGCGCTTGAAGAGGCGAAATGAATTAAACAATTTCTCTCGCATATTGGGAGAGTTGAACTTGCGGTGTTTCTGAGCTGAATTATTTACAAATCGATGGAAAAAGCTTGTAAAATCTAAGCGGCCGTGCTGAGTTAATGCTAGACCTATACCTGTGTGTACAAGGTACCTGTTTCCAGGTTACAAAAAAAAAAAAATTGCTTTTTTTTTTCTCTTGTAAACTACCTCCACCTCGCAATTCGCCTATATTGCCTACAATGCGCCGCTGGCATATCTGGAGTAACAGATTTTTCAGTAAATTCGTTATACGCCCCATAAAAATATATCATACACGGTAATAAAGAATACCAGGAACAGACATTGCTATGTACATTTATATCAGTACTCATGTACATGATGAAAATACTGATTTCAATAAATCGCGTTTACCTACCATGACATCAATATCATCAGCTGTAACAGTGTTGGGTGTATTGCTTGAACGTATTTTATTTATAAATTTTGTTGTAAAATTAGCTGTAGCTTCGATAATCGAGTCATCATACCGATATCTCAGTGTTATAAATAATAATAAAAATAACAATTTTGTATCATAAACAATATCTTAATCGCGTGCGAAAGCTCGATGTATGTAGTGTCATTAATGTTGTGCCTGTCTTCTATCTCGTATCTTCTACTACTACTTTCAATCTTCCGCCCCCATTTTTTCAAACAATTATTTGTGACAAAATACTCTCGAAAACAATTTACCTAATTAAACGTGACAGAGTGAGTAATAAATAAGTCACGTGTACAATTGTATAGTTTTTTTATGTTATCTATATTCATGTTTTTCACAAACGTGCACTCGACGCTCCCATTACTCAAGTTAAAACCCCGTAGTTCTAGTACTAGAGAATTATATTAATGAGAAAGAAGTTATTGATGAATTAGATGAAAGTCTCTTTGAACTCACTAATTTTCAAATTTTGACATTTAGGGGTCGGATATAATTCTGTCTGAACGTTGTCTGGATTATTTTACGTTTGATTAATTTAATTACAAAGATGTAAAAAAATCAAGCGAAATCCAATCAAGATATCATTAAGATGGGATTATACTCGTACCTTGATTATTTTTAAATCTCAATCTCTCTTCCTACTATGTATGTTCTGTATGTGTGTAACTCTTTTTTCCCCATTGTGCAATTACAGGGTGGTTATGGACGGAAGAAAAAGAAAAAAGAAGTAAGATGTTGCATCATGACAAGTAATATCAGTTAATCACACGATTTATTTTTTATCTCTATCAATTAAATTATCCTTTCACAGCATATTATATTAATTTACTAGTGACTTATCATAGATATAATAAACAATGAAGTGATAGAGAGCTCGTTATTACCTTTAGTCATTAGTACAATACACTATTATTGACAAATACAGTGATTATGATGACAATGATATTACACTTTATGATACTCGCAATTCTGATTGAGATGTTGGCTTTTTTTGCTCACTCATTCTCATCCCGGTATTTCCCATGCTTGGTGATCTTGCTGATTGATGATGGGAGCATGGGAGGTGCCGGAGGGACTCATGAAAAATGTGCAGTGCAACCTTTACGCATAATGCTTTAACAATGAATGTCTACACAAATGCGCTTTATTAGTCCTAGTTCAGCCAAAATGAAACGAGACCAGTCACACAATAATCGATGATTATCGGTGGCTGCTGGTATTGATAATACCGTGTCCATATGTAATATTGGATTCATTTTAGCGATGCACGCGCAAATAAGACTCCACGAAGATAATCTGGTACACAATACACAAATTTAATTATGAAATTGTTTTCATAGAACACCATTGGACATATTTAGCTACCATCCACTGAGAAAAAATTTTTTTTTCAGTACGACATATTGTTTTGTTGAAAATTGTTTGACACTTGATAAAAAATTTTTTCTCAGTGTAGATTGACTGAATTTTTATTTTTATTTAGAGCAGGCAATATAGCTGATAATAAAAGCGAAATAATGATGAATTGAAAATATCGGTTCACACATTTTGTTGTGATAAGACACGTATTGACAGTACAGCTTTGTTGAAGGACAGCATTCGGGAAAGGAAATTGACGCTAATCAATATGATCAACTATCTAGATGAAAAAAATTCCTGTTAATGTGATTTTCAGGTTTGAAATGACAAGTCGAGATGCAAATGAATAAGTTATTTATTTCCCAAATTTTAAACACAGTTAAGCATGTCAATTGTCGTTTCATATTTGCAAAAAATCGTAATAATTGCATTTATAATTATAACGGAATTAGGAAACAGTCAGTCCAGATGTTTATAATGTGTACATAGAATAGTGATGAAGTTTGATTGTTTCGTGGTGGGGTGGGGGAGCGGGGGGGTGATAATTTGGTGTGGTAATTTTAATTATTCTATCGTACTTCGCAGACCCGTTATGACGACGAAGACGAGGATGAGGGTCCACAGCCAGATCCGATGTTTGAACAAGGGGCGCCAATTCCAGTCCGACTGCACAACGAATTTCCCCCTGAGCTGGCCTCCACGCCCCTTGAAGACATCGATACCTTTTATCATAATCAAAGGGTAATATTGCATTATCAATGAATCCATTCTAACAATAACGATAACAGCCACAATTTAATTGAATGAAATCGATTTATTTCTGAAGTTTTTTGAACGTACACCAATTGATACCCGAATATTGATATTTTAGACGTTCGTGGTCATCAGCAAGGGGAAGGACATATTCAGATTCTCGGCGACGGATGCGCTATGGTTCCTCGATCCATTCAATCCAATACGACGGGTGGCCATTTATATCCTGGTCCACCCGCTCTTTTCCCTATTCATCATCACCACTATTTTGGTTAACTGCATACTCATGATTATGCCAACCACGCCCACCATCGAGTCAACCGAGTACGTAATTTTTTATCCACCGAACCCTGTCCAATCATCCACCAATCCACCCCATGAATTACTAGAATCACCAGTTTCAAGATGACAAGATGCAGTACAACCCTGCGAATATCCAACAAATTTTCTTAAATGAATAGTTGATGCTGACTGTTATTATTTAATTAGTAAACTGCATTTAATAGAATACAATAATCGAATAATCAACGTAAATGATTCAAGTACACTAGGTAATTCGTGACATAGTTAATGATTTTGGTAAGTTTTGGAAAGAAAACATATAGAGATGATAGTTTAGATGATTAACAGATAAAACAACTGAATCCATTGAAGTAGAAAATATTGAAACTATTAAAATTGCTATAAATGTTTAACTATAATTATTTACGACTAGTGGGTTATTATAAAGTGTACAATATTATTTATTGTCGAGCTGTTAATGTTTATTTATGTGTTTTCAGAGTGTTATTTACGGGCATCTACACATTTGAGTCCGCCGTTAAGGTGATGGCGAGGGGTTTCATTCTGCAGCCTTTTACCTATCTTAGAGATGCATGGAATTGGCTCGACTTCGTAGTTATAGCTTTAGCGTGAGTAGTTAAAACAATCATTGAATATTAATTATTAACCGATAAATTCATCAACGAGAGTGATAAAAAAAAAATCGTGCTAATATTTACTCGAGAGCAAACTTTATTATATCACCAAAATGTGCTGAGTGATAGATCCCTCTATTCATTGTATTTTGTAATGATTTTCTGTAATAGTCTATTTGGAGTTGATCGAGTGAGACCATTGACTATTGTATAACACACTCAGAGCCAATGAAAACTCGAACTATTATAGGTCATCAATTAGGTCAAACGT
The DNA here is from genome assembly GCF_034640455.1 of Diachasmimorpha longicaudata. Taxonomy (NCBI): domain Eukaryota; kingdom Metazoa; phylum Arthropoda; class Insecta; order Hymenoptera; family Braconidae; genus Diachasmimorpha; species Diachasmimorpha longicaudata. The sequence continues at coordinate 3,687,164 of NC_087240.1, forward strand.
TTAATTGAAATTCTAGAGTTGTTTCTTAGTATGAAGTTCATTATTCACTATAAGTTTATAGTTCGGAGATAGACAAACATTCTATCTTTGATTGTGATTATCGGGTGAAGATTATGCCTTTATGGCATTACTGTACAACATCTAGGCTAAGTCCCATAAAATAGTGGTAGTCAATCGGTATTTAAAATATCAGATAACATTAGTTGGCCAACTCTCGTCCTACAGATGACAATTTGATATTAGAATAGTCAGGACATGTTTAAATGGTCCATTGTTTATTGATTGTAGAATTAGTTTGATCATTGGGTTATTCAATGTTGATAGAAATAATTACCATGAATCATTAATAAGTCAAGATTAATTAGAGTTTAATTTCGTTGGAAAGTGGTGGGATGATCGATCAACAATTTTCGGTATTGAATTCACCTCCATCACTTCCCAACGGAATTATTATACATACATATATATATACATATATCTATTTATACATTGTGCATGAGAAATTGAGATTTATGAGAATTCAGTAATAAGTTATCATGACGCGGTAGGTTATAGGTAGTTGATAGTTGTAATTTAATCATTAATGAATTAATATCTCATTTCAGTTTATTGAATTTTTTGGTTTTCATTGAATTTGATTTATTCGTTATAAACGTTTATTTAATATGATTTTGTATAACTGTAATGTGTGTGACGTTCGGGGTGTATTGCAGTTATGTGACGATGGGCATAGATCTAGGCAACCTTGCCGCTCTCAGGACATTTCGAGTCCTCCGAGCCTTGAAGACTGTCGCTATTGTACCAGGTATGCTTAGAGTATTGATTCAGCGTAGTACACTGATGACATAATCATAGATTTGACATTTAGCGCAATTATTCGATGCCTGTTAACAATGTGCAGATGATTAACATGAAACAATTTACAATCGTTAAAATGAAATTATTTAAATTATTCATTAAAATGATTTGTGAATGCGTTGGGATGAGATATGTCTGGGAATAATTGTCAGCAGAACATATTTATAATATTTCAATAATTGTTTAGGTCTCAAAACCATTGTCGGCGCTGTGATAGAGTCAGTTAAAAATCTGCGCGATGTGATAATCTTAACAATGTTCTCCCTGTCCGTCTTTGCGTTGATGGGCCTCCAGATTTACATGGGGGTTTTGACGCAAAAGTGTATAAAGAATTTTCCGGAGGACGGATCCTGGGGCAATCTTACCGGTGAAAATTGGGAGAGATTCAACAAAAATTCAAGTGAGTTCGAGCCATGACTAACAAAATGGCGAAATATTTTTTACAAATATCTTTAAAATTATTCAATTTTATTTGTCAAATAATCTACAATATTTTGCAATTAATTGCAAGATTTTATCATTGACTTCTCGAAAATTTTTAGCAAATTGGTACGTCGATGACAATGGGAACATGCCGTTATGTGGAAATTCCTCCGGTGCAGGGTGATTATTGAATAATGAATTTTCATTTAATCACAATTAAACATCATCTGAAATGATAAATTCAATTTCAGAATGTGTGCACCCGGTTATATATGTTTGCAAGGATACGGTGGTAATCCAAACTACGGATACACGAGTTTCGATACATTTGGCTGGGCCCTCTTGTCTGCCTTTCGGTTGATGACTCAGGATTACTGGGAGAATCTCTATCAACTTGTATTGAGATCAGCTGGACCATGGCACATGCTGTTCTTCATTGTTATCATATTCCTTGGTTCATTCTATCTAGTGAATTTGATTCTCGCTATTGTCGCCATGTCGTACGATGAGTTGCAGAAAAAAGCAGAAGAGGAAGAGGCAGCTGAAGAAGAAGCCATAAGAGTAAGTGCTCTTTATCACTTATAAAATTGATAAATCATTAACCAAGTCAATGATTTGGTGTCTCTCGTTGAAAAGAACTTTGGTACCAGGTCGTTCTAGAGGATTAGTGTCTTCTGGAGACATACTAATCATTATTATTCATATTCAGGAAGCCGAGGAGGCGGCATTGGCACGAGAGAACAAGATAGCGGCGCAGGCTGCCGCAAGAGAAGCTGCAGCTGCTCAAGCTGCTGCTGATGCCATTGTCAAGTCACCATCGGACTTTTCGTGCCACAGTTACGAACTATTTGTTGGCCAGGAGAAGGGTAATGATGACAACAATAAGGAGAGAATGAGCATACGCTCGGTGGAATCAATAAGCGAATATCGAGTCAGGCCCATCAACAACAATCACAGCGCCGCAGCCAAAGTTCGTAAAGTCAGCGCTGTGAGTATTCCAAATTAATGTTTGAATCATTGTATGAATCATTGGTGTTCATTATAAAATGCCCAGTTGTAATTGATGAATTATTTTTACGAGTGTCTTGTGATGAATGGGCTCGTGTTTTTCGATTTTATCTGTTTGATTGAATTGTAATTCATTGTGGCGGCTGCTTTGGTGTGAACAGATAACCAAAATTTTTTTTTTTTCGATATTCATGATTCATTCGGATATGATTATCGTGGAGTCACGACACTCATTCAGCTTCTTGATTTACCGTTTCAGTAGGGGAGTTATGAATTAGGGGATTATTTAGAGAGATAATGGTTGGGTGAGAAAATGGCAGAGGATGTTTTTTTAGGAAGAATCGAGCTCTGACGAAGAAAATTACAAGTAGATGGATTTTTGTAGGTGAATACGTCCTTGGATTTTTGTCTAGAATTTTCTAGTTGTCTGTGAGGACCTCTTCCTAAAACGATCCACATAATAAAATCATAAACGTATCCACGTGGAAATGGGATACAATTTTCTTGTACCACAAGTCGTTACCCAGATAATGTGACAATTAGCAATCTAGATGAGCTGGGTTAATCATCCCAACCGACCTACAATTTCATCCTTAATTAACTCAGGTGTAAATGATTTTCGCATGACTATGATTTCAGTGGTAAATGTGGCATGAACTGAACCAATGGGTGTTGCATGAACCACATTAGACTTCGGTTTTACTGATACAATGTCGATGATTGAAGTGCAAATGATTACGATTATGCGTTACTCCCTTGCAGGCAAAATCATAACAATTCCTAATAGTCTCGGAAAATCTCGACAATCCATTTAGTCTCAACTATTCAATCAATTAATTGTACAATCAACATCTACTCGTACAAAACAATCAGAACAGACAACAATCACTTCAGTTAAAAAACTACATGTGCTTCTGCAAGTGGTGCCTTCTATCGATGTAAAGCTAGTTGACTCTCCAATCGTATGGTAGTCGATACCTTTTCTTGTATTTTTTTTTCTCAAGGTCTCTCGCGCCCTTAACGGCCAGTTTACATGTGCCTACCGGGAAAATCTGAGGAAGGTACGTGATGGGCTGTCAGCTCCAACCGTACGTAATCTACCACTAGGTCAAAACCAAGAGATTCGATCAATGTGAATGAAAATTAATTGAATCAATTGATTGATTACCGGACGACTGATTCTCCCAAAAAAAAAAAAATAACAAACTTGACACTCACGACTTCCTGTTCCTCCCATTGTCCCCAAATGATTGGATCAATTGTCCGTCGAGAGCCTGTCTTGGGCAGACCACATGGTCTGGTGAACAAGCGAGGCATTCAGCTAATTCATTAGTATTGTACTGACAATGATACTGATGATTTAATTACAGGCAAGCCTTAGCCTGCCAGGCTCACCATTCAATCTCCGAAGAGGTAGTCGTGGAAGCCATCAATTTACCATTCGCAATGGCCGGGGTAGATTCGTTGGTTCATCTGGTGGCGATAGAAAGCCACTTGTACTGTCTACATACCTAGATGCCCAAGAACACTTGCCTTATGCAGACGATTCAAATGCTGTCACACCAATGTCCGAGGAAAATGGAACGATCGTTATACCGGTCCATTATCCAAGTCTTGGATCACGTCATTCGTCCTATACGTCACATGCCTCAAGATTATCATATACGTCCCATGGCGATCTGTTGAGCGGTATCGCCAATGCTGGTAAACAAATGACCAAGGAGAGCAGACTTCGGAGTAGATCTGCTAGACAGGGCAATGGTCACACACCCGAGCCAATGCAGAATCAGAAGCTACAGCATCATCATGTAAGATCGTAGTCGTATTATTGAAATTATTGGAATTAATCAGGGCCATTGACTCATGAAACAATACAATTTGAGGAAAAAAACAACGACCAACTGACTTGACTGACCTAGTCTTTTGTGCACCAGACAAGTAGCTAATTCTCACGTCATTGCACCGAGTGCTATTATCAGGATAATCTATTCTGTTAACAGTCAATTACGTGGTAATGATGTAGAAGATGCGTAGGTTCAGGGGAAAATGTCATAGTTTTCAACAAAAAAGTTACCCCGACAGAAATAAGTCCTGAGTTGATAAGATTGAATCAATACCCTCGATTCTTCCATTCAAAAATTGAATAAATGAATAGTTAATCCCATTGTAACTTCTATTAAAATCCTCGTGACGTCATTTATGCGGACAGGATGTGGAAATGGAAGATCCATTGGGTAAGAACAAACAGCAAGACAACCCATTTATCGAGTCTTCTCAGCCACACGCCGTTGTCGACATGAAAGGTCAGACGTTTACTCTATATTTAAAGCATTGTCATCAGTTACAAGTTTCATTTCATTAACCGTGATGGTAATTTTACAGATGTTATGGTCCTGAATGATATTATTGAACAAGCCGCTGGGCGGCAGAGCAGAGCATCAGAACAAGGAGGTAAATATCACTTATCGATTTTTTATTTAATCTTTACTTTTTTTAAACATTGAAATTTGTGAATATTCTTCCGTGTGTGTGTGCGTGTGACTTAACACCGTTTGTCTTCGTGTTTGTGCGAGGCACACTAGGTCATTATGTATTACAAACGTGAAATGAAGTGATTTTGTAGTGAAAGATGACGACAAAATGAGACAACTTGGTCGGTAGATCAATTGATTCGGTGATTAATAATTTTGTCAAGTCCAATTGTCTCGTCTTGTTTTGTTCCTTTACTATTGAATTTAAATGCAATTTTTTTTTCAATTACTTTTGACATGATTCAGTGAATTGGTTTGCTCGATCTTACTGTTTGGTATTTTCTATATATGGAGAACTGAGTAAGATGAGGAATTTATTTTACGATTATTTATCGTTGTGTTTATTGATTTGGAAGAACGTAAGTGAATGAATTTGAATACGTCCCCTGGGATGTGGTAGTTAGGTTGAATGAATTTTTGGGGAAACAGAGTTTTCAAGCATTGTCTTTATTTTTGTACATAGCATGCTGCATTTAATCACTTGTGCACAGTTTTATTGTAATTGAGTCTGTTATTTTTCAATGATTTTGCACTGTTTAGCGTTAGCGTTATGCTTTTGTTGGGTGATAATTTGTGCTTACGATTACTTTCCTTTGTTTCAATTGTCAAGTTATTATGAATAAGACACCCTGAAGTACAAATTTCTTAATACTCAACCGATTAAATCCGTGAATTTAGCTGCACCTGAGATTTTCATTGATGACAATATTTAGATCATTCTGATGATCAAGCACCGCTGTTTATCGCTATTTGAGCACAAATATTAATTGACCATTGATAATCAATAAATAAATTGAAAAAAAAAAAACTCTTTCCCCAAAAAGAGTGGTGATAATAAGAAGCATTACTAACATGAAATACAGTTTCCACTTATTACTTTCCGACAGACGACGACGAAGAAGGTCCAACATTGAAGGAGAAATTGATATCAGGGTTTTTCCAAGGAATCGATATGTTTTGTGACTGGAAGTGCTGTGGGCCATGGATCAAATTTCAGGATTTTGTTGCAATGATTGTCTTCGATCCATTTGTAGAATTGTTCATTACACTGTGCATCGTAGTTAATACTCTGTTCATGGCACTTGATCACCATAATATGGATCCGGAGATGGAGAGAATACTTAAATCTGGAAATTACGTGAGTGATCAGCATATTGATAATTAACAATGAGCATAACGAGCTTTTTACACGTACGAAATAAACAATATATTTTTCAGTTTTTTACCGCAACATTTGGCATCGAAGCTGCCATGAAACTTATTGCTATGAGTCCAAAATTTTATTTCCAAGAGGGATGGAATATTTTTGATTTTATTATCGTTGCACTTTCGCTACTGGAGTTGGGCCTCGAGGGAGTTCAAGGACTTTCTGTACTGCGTTCATTCAGATTGGTAAATATCGTGCCTTCTCGTAATCAAGAAGACTCGAGTAGTTAATGACCAACAAGTGGATAATTATTTATTATTGTTTTTTGCAGTTGAGAGTGTTCAAATTAGCTAAATCATGGCCAACGCTAAATCTGTTGATATCAATCATGGGAAGAACTGTGGGTGCATTGGGTAACCTGACATTTGTGCTGTGCATTATTATATTCATATTTGCCGTTATGGGAATGCAATTGTTTGGTAAAAATTATACGGACAATGTTGATCGATTTCCCGACGGAGATTTACCGAGATGGAATTTCACGGATTTCATGCACTCATTTATGATCGTATTTCGAGTGTTGTGCGGTGAGTGGATCGAGTCCATGTGGGATTGTATGCTGGTTGGTGATGTCTCCTGTATTCCGTTCTTTTTGGCTACTGTCGTCATCGGAAATTTGGTCGTATGTACAATTTTCGTCTATCTTTTATTAACTTGTGGTTATTTATTCATTAATATATTGCGACAAATGGATTACGGAGGGTGACACTATATTCATCCAATTTTTCAACATTCAAACTAATGAGCTGATTTTCCAAAATCAACGGCAACTCGGTTCTCCATGTTGTCGATATTTTTAAATGTGAAGAAGATCTGACAGATTTATTGCCAATAATCACAAGAATAGTGCCATCACCCGCAGATGAAGGGATTAATGAATATTTTGACAAACGTATTTTTATTTTTAATGTAATGATAAAAGGTCCTCAATCTCTTCTTGGCGTTGCTCTTGAGCAACTTCGGTTCATCGAATCTGTCAGCACCAACTGCCGACAATGACACGAATAAAATAACCGAGGCAATTGACAGGATAGCACGTTTTATAGCATGGGTCAAACGTAACGTACGGAATGTGTTCAAAATGATGCGGGCCAAATTCACCAATCAGATATCCGATCAGGCGCCAGGTGAGGGACCGTCCAACAGTTGGAAAGAAGGTTTATATCCAATCAGATCGCTTGCTGTGTGCGCTGTTGTAGTTTCGTCTTACTTTGATAAATTCATTTGATCATTTGATTACTCGTTCATTAAAAAATTTTATTTTATTTATTGGCCATCAGAATTGTTTGATTTCCCTCATTCATTGATTATTCACGTACTTTGATACATTGTTTACATCATTATCCATTGGTTAAATTTTATTCAGTTAATCTGGATTACGAGATAAATTCGAATAGTCGCTAGTCGCTTTTGTAAGTTGGATTTGAAGTGGATATGACCGATATAATAGAATTATACATCATCTTATCATTGATTCCCCCCATATGTATCTTTAATTCCTATGTTTAATTATTTATATCAACATTCTTTCATTTGGAGATACAAAATGCGATCACGAGAACAGTATTTATCAAAATTATTATCTATATTTTTCACGATTTTGTCCTTTTTTGTGACGTCGAATCACGTGTATTTCACTTGATATCACGCACGCTATTCTGCACGATAAGTCAAGGGACATTTGCACTCTTTGTGAAGGAAGAAATTTTTAACTTTTCAAATATTATTCGAAATCAATTCACTCTAGTCCGTTTTGAAATTGTAGAGCATCGTCAGTCGAATTCACCATTTTTTTTTTCCACATCCTTTTTATCCTTTTCTATAGAAGTTCAATTCCCCCACAAATTTGTCGCCATAATTTCCGCAAAAATCACGCATTCCCTGGGCAACTCCACCTAAAAAATTTGAGAAATCGATTTGTTTTGATCTACAATTTCTCACCGGAAAGCTCCATACGTCACTGAACATTGCATGATTTTTTCGTTTACCCAGTGAAAAGGATTGACAGTCCTCACACTCAATAACAAAAAGTTTAATCAATAGATATAAATAAAAATTATTCGAGATGATGATTAAACTTTTCGATTATTGGGTATCGCAAGGGTGGCTTTTTTATAAACGAGTCAAATACAGAGACTTATTATTTGAACAGTTGTCCTATATTATTTTTCGACCATGAAAAATGGTAACCCGGATGGGTTAGAGATCATGTGTAAATGCGCAGATGGAATTGATCGTGACTGCAGTCGGGATCTTGCTGATGGTGAACTGGATGGATACAGAGATAAGAAAAGTGCTAAAGAGTTCAATAATCAGCTGGAAGTTGCTATTGGCGATGGAATGGAATTTACGATACACGGTAATTATTTTATGACGCAGGTGATGCCTAATAAATTGGCCTCAAACATTGAAAAATCATCGTATTAGAATGAGACGTGGAGAAAGCTGTTCGAGGCCTCTTAATTATGCGAAATAAAGTAACACTAGTAAACTGTAATGCACTTAAGTAATGTTCATACTTCTAGGAGATCTGAGAAATAAATTAAGAAGGGACAGGCTGAGCATTAACAACACGAAAGCTATCGAGAACTCGATAAACCACCGGGATTACCGACTCGATCATGATTATATTACTCACCACGATGAGGATACGATCAGGTGATTATTTCCCACAAGATTAATCTCATTGATTCCATCCATTTCCCTTCTATCGTCTTAATCACAATGCTCATTTTATCCAGCAACAAATCATACGGCAGCCATGAAAATCGCTTCAACAGTGAGAGAAGTCACAAAGGAAGTGTGGATTCTCTGGACGGAGAGGAGAAGAAGGACGCCAGCAAGGAAGATCTCGAGGGTGATGGTAAGTGACCGTGTAATTGATGAATTAATGAATCGATTATGAAAACGAGTGATTTGACCTGGTCCATCAGACCTAGAAGACGATGGTGAGAACGGCGAAGACGAAGAGCTGGAGGAGGAGGGTGACATCGTCATCCAGGCTGACGAAGACATAATCGAGGGCGATGGAGACTACCCCCACGATTGCTGTCCCGATCACTGCTACAAGAGGTTTCCATTCCTCGCTGGCGATGACGACGCACCCTTCTGGCAGGGCTGGGCCAATCTTCGTCTCAAAACATTTCAGCTCATTGAGAACAAGTACTTCGAAACAGCTGTTATCACAATGATTTTGCTTAGCAGTATGGCATTGGTAAGGGGAATTCAATAACTTTGATGCCATAAGCTCATATTTCTTCTAGATATTTCCTGAATGTTGCGATAAAAAATTTATTTTAAAAATTGTTAATGATCAAGAGTCTTCCTCAAGGAATCTATGATCTTCAGAAACTCGTGATTTCAGGCTCTCGAGGATGTTCATCTGCAAGCAAGACCAATTCTTCAAGACATTCTGTACTACATGGACCGTATCTTCACTGTCATATTCTTCCTGGAGATGTTGATCAAGTGGTTGGCGCTTGGATTCGCCAAGTACTTCACAAACGCCTGGTGTTGGCTTGATTTCATCATCGTAATGGTAAGTGATCATCTAAAATATCAACTAAAAATGGTGAAAGTCTTGCAAATATCATGATTTCTCAATCGAGCGGCCGAATAATGAATCAAGAATTCTTGAAACTTTAACAATCAACAAATTAATCCATCGATAATGCTTTTGTCTCTCCCGTAACGACTGAGGAAAGCCTTCACGAAGCTGTTCCATATGGTGCCACTAGAATACCCCTGAATGATCCCGTAATCATCACAAATATCTTTCCCCTAGCGATTATTAAACTTTAACGTGAGTTGATGAACAATAGCTATCGCTGATCAACTTGGGTGCTATCTGGGCGGGTGCAGCTGACATCCCAGCGTTCCGTTCAATGAGAACATTGAGGGCATTGAGGCCCTTGCGAGCTGTCTCTCGATGGGAGGGCATGAGAGTAAGTGAAGACGGCGCGTTCTCCAACGATTGAGAAAAATCTAATTATTCATTATTTTTCCCTCTCAAATGGCATAAGAGAAACAAAATCTTTTGTCCGTGATTTTGCCATGAGATACAGTTGACCCCTCCGTTAGTGTTGAATAGCCAATTGACCATCATCGATTATCAATATTGTGTTAATAATTTATTGTTCGTGTTGTTGGGGGTCAATTGGCGGAGCTTGACGCTTGTAACGCTAACGTCTGAGCGAATTCTAAGAATGAGAGATTGAGAAAGTACATTTGTATCATGTGGTGTGCTTACACGTGCGCAGGAATACCAAATTGTTGATTTAATTGGGGCGGAAAATTGCCATTTTGGCGTGATATTGATGTGTAGCATTGACGTCGTGATGACTAAAGAGTTGATGGTACACATCAGCGAAATATCTTCCCCTGGATTTCATCTCTACTTAGGATTATTTATCGTTCTGATTAATTCCTGGACAACTCGTTCCAAGTCTTAAATTTCAGTTCTCCTACATCAATTTTATAGACATGAAATTATTACTAATAATATCCCCTCCTCCCTTCCACCCTTAGCAATGCAAAATCCAAATTGGACTGACATTGTGACGAGTTGTTCATGGAACGATATTAATGTTGAATGAAATAATAAATAACATCGACAATTCATAAGTAGAGGTGATACCTGATTGTGTCTTCATGATCTAATGACCTTTCCATGTACATCGACAGAATCTTTGTCGTACTAGCTATTGCCATGTACGCCTCTTTCTCATGACAGTTTTTTTTAATGAAATTAATTGTTGTGCCGAGTATGCTTTATATGTAATGTACAGAATTCTATAATTCTTTTGTGTATCTCTATGATTATCAAGAAAAAAAAATGAGAACTTTGAAGATTTCCTGCTCGTCTTAGGCTCGCGATTTCCAAATGATCTGTTTTCAATTACGAGACAATGGGAGAAAATCGATTAATTAATTAATCGTTTTGGTATTGAAGTGATGGTAATTGGCTGACAGGAATTGGTGTTGTCTCGTGGTGGAAACAGTATGTGAGATTATTTCATCTGTTTCAGGATGGAGCTGATGATATATATATTTTCATTCCTTTTTGTTAAAATGAAAGTTCAAAACCTGTCTTCTGCGTCTTGTGGTTCTATATCGTCTATTGATTGTCCACTGCTACATTGTTGTACTCTATTCTTACTCATATCTTTACTGTACTAATGTCTTTCCACCCTTGATTAAGCGACAGAGAGGGGACTCATTGAGAAATATGTAGAGAGACTGTCCTAAAGTTCATTTCGCGATGAGAAGGCGATAATTTATTTATTTTTTTTTTTATTTACTCCATTAACAACAGACTGATATTAATGATTTTTAATGAAAAATGCCACATAGCTCTTCAACGTTTGCTGTTATATTCGATTTCGTTTGTCGGTCGCAGGTGTCGCTCATTAACTTCGTAGCGTCGCTATGTGGCGCGGGCGGAATTCAAGCCTTCAAAACAATGAGGACCCTAAGGGCCCTAAGGCCACTCAGGGCGATGTCTAGAATGCAGGGGATGCGGGTATGTAGCCCAACTAGTCTCAGATGACCTTGTCATTTCACAACATATTTTTTTAGTTGATCATTCATTCTTTATATTGAATCACATAATTAACAATTTCTGGTATTGATGCATTGAACATTGTTATCTAGTGTCACCTAGTGATTTGTTTTTCAATATGATAGAGTAGTATTTTTGTTGATGTTTGCGAATTGCGGGGGAGAAATTCTGGGTGGAAGTGAAAAAAATTTCATGGATTATATCAGTAATCAGTAGATGAAGAGAAATTATCAGTAACAATTACCGAATAATTCATGTTATCCCCTGTCATCATAAAGTTGACGAGAACTCAATCGCTTCAATGCAGAATTTTAACGACATTAAATTTTCTAGATATTAATAATTACGGTTATGATATATTGATTGAGACTGTAACACACGCTTACGTTGGTAAGGTCACTGAGACATTGGGTACTAGAGTATAATGGTCATGCCCATACCCCAGACACTTGATTCCACATTGTCAACATCACAGTTTCAAATAAGAGGAGCAATAGATTGCATGCTTGTGAAGAATAAATAATAAATAAATAAATAAATTGGCATCCGTGCACGTTAACCGTTTTGTTTAGAGGGATTATTATTTTATTTTATTTTTTACAATGCGGTAAACAAATAGTGTTTCAGACAAACAACACTCGCAGGCTTTTGACAGTCCCAACACGTGTCACAATGACGATTATTTAATTTTTCATAATGAAATTATTGTTTTTCAATTCCTGAAATCCTATTTGGCTGAACGCTTTGGGCTTAAGTTGCATGAAATTTCCATGCTTTGTACAATATACAATTGATACCCTACACTGTCTTTTTTACTTTTGAACATGCTCACTGTCATTTGTCATGAATTGGCGCTTGCCTTTGGACACGCACCATTTGTACCCCAATTGCTTGAAAACGTACCATCAATTATTGAATCTAGATAATTTTGGCTTGTTGGTTGCACAGTAGCTTTCGATCGTATCAATTATCATAATTAATCTCAGAGAGATGTAGATCACTTGACAATTTGTGGGACCAACAACTCAATTACGTAGAGACTCATTATTATCACCAATGGATGCTGATAGTATTATTGATTCAGGTGGTGGTGAACGCCCTGGTCCAGGCTATCCCGTCCATCTTCAACGTACTCCTTGTCTGCCTGATATTCTGGCTGATTTTTGCCATCATGGGAGTACAGCTGTTTGCTGGAAAGTATTACAAGGTAATTGTTTTCCAAGTTGTTGATAAAATCACGCAGGGGAAGACGAGCCATGACATTTGTTAAATGGCATCTCCCATCGGGGGAACTATAGGAGTCTATTTTGACAGTTCGTTATGTCCTAGCTATTAAAATGTTTTTTTTGTTAACAGTGTGTCGACATGAATAAAACAACTCTCAGTCATGAAATCATTCCCGATCGTAACGCATGTATCGCCGAGAACTACACCTGGGAAAATTCACCAATGAATTTCGATCATGTTGGGAAAGCTTACTTGTGTCTATTTCAAGTCGCTACCTTCAAAGGGTGGATTCAAATAATGAATGATGCTATTGACTCCCGAGACGTAAGTATTTCTCATAATTTATTGATTATCATTCGTATAAACAACTGTCCAAACTGTTCAACAGCTTGGAAAACAACCGATCCGCGAGACAAACATTTACATGTATCTCTACTTTGTATTCTTCATTATATTCGGATCATTTTTTACCCTGAATCTGTTTATCGGAGTCATCATTGATAACTTCAATGAGCAAAAGAAAAAAGCCGGTGGTTCCCTAGAAATGTTCATGACTGAGGATCAGAAGAAGTACTACAATGCTATGAAAAAAATGGGAAGTAAAAAACCTCTCAAGGCTATACCACGGCCAAGGGTATGTAAAAATAATAATAAATTAAAATGATACCTCATTGTTTGCCAGTAATAATGATATATTTAATTTTTCAGTGGCGACCTCAAGCGATAGTGTTTGAAATAGTGACGGACAAAAAGTTCGATATGATAATCATGTTGTTCATTGGTCTCAACATGCTGACCATGACACTAGATCACTATCAACAGACAGATACATTCAGCAATGTGCTTGATTACTTGAACATGATATTCATTGTGATATTCACCAGCGAGTGTTTGATGAAGATATTTGCTCTACGCTATCACTACTTCAAGGAGCCCTGGAATCTCTTTGATTTTGTTGTTGTTATATTATCAATATTAGGTAATGTATCGTAATGACTGTATCAGTCGTATGACCCCACTGAAACGGACCACTCAAAATGTCATTAACGAGAAGCCTGTTTGCTCAATACAAAATAACTCTTCAAATGATAGAGAGTAGATGATTAATTTACTCAGTTGTAGATTTATTTGGTATTATTTTGATAAAACATATGCCATTGACACACGTAGTAATGCACCAAAATTAACAAATTAACACTTATACAATACAAAAAAGCAAACAGGTGGTCATCGGCGTTTCAATTGAGTCGCAACGACTGGTCAAAATCATTACGCTATGTAGCCTCACATTGATGTTTACTATGCCTTGAAAATTGTTGTCTCAATGTGGATAAACCCTCATACCCTATTCCCCTATCATTTCAATTATACCACATTATAATTACCAATGTCGATGTGCTTGTAAGTATGATCGAAGATGACAAAAGAAATTTTCCAAAATGATATACCGGAATGTTAACCCACTGAGGTTGGGTAAGAGATTATTGAATATTTCTAAAACATTTGATTCATTTAATACAAAACATAATCCATTGAGATTTAGTGACAGAATAGACTACACGCACACATTTTTTTTAATCAGTGTAGAATAGAATATTCTAGATTATTTAGATGGAATACAGAAAGGGTAGAGGACATATAGTGAGATATTACAGATAATCCCGATAGATAAAACCCTGCAAGATTAGCCTCCCATGCATCTTGAATCGTAGCTCTGTTTTATTAAATTATTTGGGGAGGGAATTCTAATGATTTTTATAACGTCATTGCAGGATTGGTGCTGAGTGACATTATTGAAAAGTACTTTGTATCACCGACACTCCTCCGAGTGGTGAGAGTGGCCAAAGTGGGTCGTGTACTACGTCTTGTCAAGGGTGCTAAGGGCATAAGGACACTACTGTTTGCCCTTGCCATGTCTCTGCCAGCTCTATTCAACATTTGCCTCCTGCTTTTCCTTGTTATGTTTATCTTTGCCATATTTGGAATGTCATTCTTCATGCACGTTAAGGATAAAAGTGGTCTTGATGACGTGTATAATTTCAAAACTTTTGGACAGTCGATGATACTGCTGTTTCAAGTGAGTATTACGAGATGAGTTTTTCCGGATAGAAAATTGACACGTGAAAATGATCAGTCATTGATGTATTGAAAATAACCGAATGAAGGTATGAAAAAGGGGCGTTTTTGGGCCCCTAAGACATGGAAAAAACGTTCCTTCTTCCCCCCAAAACCTGATGAAAAAAATGTTTCCTCTTCATTTTCTCAGATGTCGACATCGGCCGGTTGGGATGGCGTGCTAGACGGTATAATAAACGAAGAGGATTGCCTACAGCCGAATAATGAAATTGGCTATCCTGGCAATTGTGGCTCCTCAACAATTGGAATTGCATACCTGCTATCGTATCTCGTCATCAGCTTCCTAATCGTCATCAACATGTATATCGCAGTGATATTAGAGAATTACTCACAAGCGACCGAAGATGTTCAGGAGGGATTGACCGATGATGACTACGATATGTACTATGAAATATGGCAGCAATTCGATCCAGATGGTACACAGTACATTAGATACGACCAGCTCTCCGATTTCTTGGATGTACTTGAGCCACCCTTGCAAATACACAAACCGAACAAGTACAAGATCGTGTCGATGGATATCCCCATATGTAAGGGAGATCTTATGTTTTGCGTGGATATCCTCGATGCCCTCACCAAAGACTTTTTCGCTAGAAAGGGTAATCCTATTGAGGAAACTGGAGAGTTGGCCGAAGTACAGACACGACCTGGTGAAGTTGGTTATGAGCCAGTATCATCGACACTATGGAGACAGAGGGAGGAATATTGTGCAAGATTAATTCAAAATGCCTGGCGTAAGCACAAGCAAAATCGTCTTGGTGGACCAAGTGAGGAGAGCGATGATCCTGATACTGATCCAAGGGTCAGGCAAACAGCTGTACTCGTTGAGAGTGATGGTTTTGTTACTAAAAATGGACATCGTGTTGTTATACACAGCCGTTCACCAAGTGTAACATCACGCACTGCGGACGTCTGATCTCAGCTCGAAACTCCAACGACGAATCATTTGAAAAAGTAATTATCATCGGACGATAAGGTACTCAAAATAACAAAATAATAATATACTTCAAAATGCAGCCGTTTATTAAAGAGAATAATAATTAATTATAATTAATGATAAATGAGATAATCCTCACCAACCCCCCCCAGCCCTGCCCCTTTGCCCCCCCGACCCCTTGCCAGCCCCGGATTTATCACTGCGCTCTTCTCTCATTCGCCACCATGACTTTGCTAAACAATCCTTTGAAAGAAATGAATATATCGTGTGCTATTTAACTAATCAACAGCCTTATAGTTTTGTAAAACGATATTTGAGACAAAATGACAGACGAAAATGAAGATTAAGAGAAAAACATCGTTAATCATTAATTCCTCCAACGAGTTGCCTTTTTCAAATCGGACTGCACCATTTTAATATTAATGAAAACTTAATTAAAACAACATTTAATGATAATGATGAAACGTCGTTGGGATAGTTTCGATCGAAAAAAAAAAATAATAATGATGAATAATACTGAAGACTCTATTGAGATTCGTCCATTTAAATTATTTCATTGAATAATAAATCAATTAAATTAATGAAATATCGAGCACGCCTCGACGCCGGCCCGCGGATTGTCCACTTGATATTAATAATTTAATGACTCTCAATGATTCCCAGAACCCCCTTTTTCCCCACTCCCTCGCTTGCTTAAAACGCTCTTAACAATTTCCTCCCCCATTCCCATTTTTATCTAATTAACAACATTAAAAAACCGGAGAATAAGTGATTTTTCTCGGTGAAATGAAAATGAATAGAAAATATTCATGAGAAAAATTAAAAAATGTTCAACCGCGTTATGTCGCTGAAATTCACCAGACATTTGGCTATTGAATTTGCTTCCCCAAAAATCCCCAAATTATTAATTCAATGGCCAATGAATGTGCGAATTGTACGGATAAATATGTTTTAATATAAATGTGCAACGTGCGCGATTAACATAACAGTGTCCAAATGAGATTAAAAAAAAAATATTATCATCAATCATCGGTTATTTTTTACATCAGTGAAGATATATTGAAGAGTTTCGATGAAATGTGTTTGATCAACACGATTGGTTACAACGAGCACAGACACATTTACACAAGAGGAGGATTAATGATAATGAACACGTACCCACTGCATCATCAATTATTACGAGGGCCGGATTAACTTATGATAAATTAGTAATGGCTGTTTTCGATTTATTTCAATCGGTTGACCATTGTCATTGTAATTACGAGGTAGACGAAGCCGCTTTGTCTAATATTTTTTACATTTATTGTTATTATTATTATTATTATTCTATTGATTGTTTTGATTATCAATAAAGCGAAGGGTAATTCACGTATTGATATATTGTATATATTTTGCAATGTTCAGGCTCGCACAAAATAAAACTAATTGCCCACGATTTATTATATAGTGTAAAAATGGTTTTTTGGAACAATTTTTATTGGAATGAGGTATTCTGGTGTCTGGGGATATATTTTTGGAATTTTGATTGAAGAAAAAAAATGTTATTTTAAAAAAATTCTGATTTTTTGTCCACAAATATGTTGTAAGTGAGTGAATAATTTCAAAAAATGTTGAAAAATAAGAGGTGATGCAGGACGCCGCCATTTTGAATAGCCACATTCGCTGGAATAATTTCCAAAATGGCCGAATCCTCACTTCATATTTGTAAGCATCTCTTAAAATTATTTATTATTTATTTATCTATTGTTTATGTTCAAATCTCGCCATTGGATTCGTATGAAGAGAACAATTATTTGTTGACAAATTTTTTCAGAATTAAGGTTTCAAGAACCATTTTTTTTCAAGAGAAATATAACCCAGATACCGATATTCAGAAGTGAGGTTATGGTTCTGGAAAATATCTCGAAATTTCGAGAAATTTTTTTAGGAAAAGAAATTGAAGGCTTCGCTGAATCATAGTTTATCGAAGTTGAATGATAAATTTATCTTCTGTTGAGCATCGGTTGCACTCGATATAAATATATAAATAAATATAAATATTATGTGGATATACATATAATTGTACCGTAGCTTTTTTTATCCGAGTGAATGAGCGGTTGCATCAAGGAGCGTAACGATTTATAGAATCAAATTATTTCGATAGGGTGACGAAAATTATTGGAAATTAACAATTCTCTGGGACTTTTCCCCGAGGCCCAGAGGTTTGGGAATTTCGTGATTTTTATTTTATGTTTATTCGATGGTGAGTGCACCATCTGAAGGGAAAATTTGGACGACGTACTGTGTACGTATTTCATTTACGCTCACGCTAATTATGATGCATCAATCAGCCCCATCACCACGAATTATTATACTATCAATTATAGCTTTTCAATGGAAGATTAATCGACATCAGTAGCGAAGCGCTAGAACATTTCAAATAAATTTCAACTCTCATCTGTATTTCCATAAATATCTACGAATATAAAGCAAATGGCAAAATGCTCGTCAATACCTTTTTTGTAGTCCTTGATTTGCTCTTCAAAAAAGGTCCTGATGATGATTTTGATATCTCC
The DNA here is from genome assembly GCF_034640455.1 of Diachasmimorpha longicaudata. Taxonomy (NCBI): domain Eukaryota; kingdom Metazoa; phylum Arthropoda; class Insecta; order Hymenoptera; family Braconidae; genus Diachasmimorpha; species Diachasmimorpha longicaudata. The sequence continues at coordinate 3,705,606 of NC_087240.1, forward strand.
CTTAGATTCAGAGGGCTGGCCAATCGCGTTATGTAACGAAAAACCAATCGAAAAAATTGTTTAGCGCATCGTCACTGATATCTGAACGTGCGCGTAAATGAATTAGGTAGTTTGCGTCTTAAATGTTCGGGCAAGTAGCATAATGCGATGCGCTTTATCCACAAGAAAGAATGAACAGCGTTAAACAATAACAAGGCAAAATGTTCATTACTCTAAGCTATAGAAGCTCAAACGATTATGATTAACTAAAATGATGATTCTGAATGACGATGGAACAGATAATTTGAATGAAATCATGTTTAATGTCAAGTCTGCTTATCAAAATATTCTACATATTGACGATATTAACAGGAACGAGTAATTAACAATGAAAAAATAACGTCATCATTATTTTTATGATAATATTCGGTGGAGAAGTGAAAAAAACTGAATAATTGTCTAATTAACTTGGAAACTGATGAATTTATGAAGTACTGTCATAAAACATCTTTTGTCGAGACCTCTATTCTCTACAAAAAAAATTTATTGGCATTTCCTCTTAAATTAACTCGTTACTGAGATAATCCTCGGAATTTTCCACTTAACAACCGAAAAATCAATTTTAAAAATTCCTTCATTTCTTACTAAATGACAGAAATCATTAAAACTGCGCGGAGATCATTGCCTTGATTGCAACAGCCCTCGGACACTAATTGGGTACCAAAAATTTGATAAACGCGACCGATTAATTATCGAAAAAATCGTGTAATATGTGCAAATAATTCCTGAGTCATCAAATGAGTTTCCAAGGAAGTGAGGGTTAATCATCTCTTCCCCAGGAGCAGCTCTCATTTCTCCAAAAAACTCAATTCATCAACTCAATAATAATTAAAACCCCACAAAATTAATAATAATAATAACAATGAAGAAAGGGAATTTCTGAATTTTGAAATTCATTAATCGATTAATAGAATGCGTGTATGACGGCACGAGAAGAATAGTGAAATCACAATAATCGTAATTAAAAATTAACAACAACTTCCCCATTAATATTGCGATTATTGTGTTTCTGTATTTTCTCGGAAGGAGATAGAGAGGAATAATAATTACAGAGAAGATGATTTATCCATATATTACGTTGACAACATTACAAAGGTTTATTTGAACCGGTAGTAGCGAAAATGGGGAGAGTATGTGTAATTGATGAATTGCAGATATATAAATTGTGTTGATGACTCGTTTGTGTTTTGAATAATATAAGAGTGAAGTGATGAAACGTAATGGAGGTGAGCGGAACTTTAACAGATCATTAATTAGGCAATAACCTTATTAATTATTCGCGGGTCAAATGTGTTGAGTAATTAGTAATTTCATAACTACAATGAGAGAATTATATTGTGAAAAAAATTAAATCATCAGGTCCTCTTGATTGATTTATTAAATATTAGTAATGAGACATTTTAATGAGAATGTCGAGGTTTTTTTAGAGAATTTTTTGCCTACGAAATATTGTTTGATATTATCTCTGGAATCACTCGTTATTAAAATAATTAAAAATGAAAAATATCTTGAAAATCTCTGACGTTTCACCACTTCCCTGAATATGCATAAATAAATCCTAAAATAATAAATACACAAATCAACGTACTTTCTCCGTGAACGATACTGCCGTTATTCATAAGTTATTATTATCACGAGTGTTTAAAAAAATTATAAAAAACAAATTTTAATGATAGAGCAGTTTTTGAGGACGAGAGATTGTAGATAATCACGAGTGATGAGTGAATTTAAAAATTGGGCTGTTATGGTGTTCCAGGGAATACCTCGGAATGTTAAGTCGGAGATGGGTGAGAGAGAGAGAGAGAGAGAGGAAGAGTTAGTAATAAAGTTTGAATTTTCAAATCTTCAATTGCAATCGTATGATAATAACGACGAAGTGATCAGGCTAGTGTTTGAGCCTCTGGGCTTGTCACTGACGAGCAACTGCCATGAGTCGAGCTACGTAGATGACCAGAATCATAGTAGATGAGAAAAAACATTGCATTTTTGAGTTTGAGGAAATTTCAATCTGCGGTCGAGGGGTGAAGTCATTTTTATTTTTAGTCTTTTCTCAGTAGATAATCAACTTATGACAAAATTTGAGTCCAACATTTTTGTGGCGAATTCAATTTCTCAGAGAAAATATTCTACACTATTTTTTAATCCAATCCACTATTCAAAGATATATGTTCCTCTAATTAGTCGTGTCCAACATGGAAAAAAAAAATCTGGAAATCGTGAGAACTTTTCCCATCAATTTCAATTCTTCTTCACGTAAATAGTTTTAAATTTTTTACCAGATCCTTTCAATTTAAAGCTGATTCACCACTCGATCTCCAAACACCGTACGAATGATGCAATAAAGCTGTATAAAATTTTTAAAGTCGATTGAAATTCTGTCGCTTGAATGAAAATTCATAAAAAAAAACAAATAAATTTCGCATAAATTATGAGTTATTTGCACAATATTATGAATAATTAATACGTTTACTACGATTACGAGGAAGTAAATTATAAGAGCAAATAATGCAAAGATAAATTTAACCAAAAAAAATCGAGGACAAACTGTTGTTAAATAATTAATGCAAGAAGAAAGATTGAATTGAAAAAAAAAATAATTTGAGATGAACAATAAGAAACCACTGATATTCGATCCAAACGAGCATAAATTACTGAGAAATTAATAAACCAAAGGATAATGGAGAATAAATCATGACGATTCGTTTGTTATTAATTAGTTTAACAATCCGTATAATTAGTTACTGTAATTATGTAATTCCTACGATAATATAGTTAAAATTAACAAGTTGTTACCGCTTTGTTATACACGATATAATTAATATATAATAAGAATTATATAAAGTAAGCCGATGCATCGTTGATCTTTTTATTTTTAGGATATTTATCGATGTATTCTAGAGGGAAGTGGTTAAACATCTAATTATCTCGGCAATGAGTCATTTAATGAAAAAATATAATAAACATTTCTTGTAGAGAACTTTCCCAGCTGCAAAAACTATTTGGACACTTTTTTCAGATTAATCAGAGGCTCCGCGAACAAATAATTCTGCCTCGTTTGCTGTGTTTCGTTTTAAAAATCGCTTTATCGGGAATTTGGTGGATTTAGGGGGAGATGTCATAATAAATTGTTTACAGAAAATTTAATTCTTCCCAGAAAATTTCTGCGTTCCACCACTTCTCTACAGAATAATTATCTTTAGAACGAAAAATCTCTAAATTACGAAAAACTCTTGAATATGTTTTACATTACTCGCTGAAGCACTGAAACATTTCTTTTCATGAGTAAAAAATAAAGAATCCGAGGATGAAAATGATGAAGGATTGGATTAGTTGGATTGGCGTGGCCGAACGCATATACATATTTTACATAAAATATTTTCAATAAATGAAGAAAAATTGAACACTCTTGAGATTTGTCGATTATTTTTTGTTTATTTTTATATGTCAATTTATTCAGTGAATATCCTATTGATTATTTTACAATTTTTTTTAGTTCGTTTTTGGAATAGAAAATAGATGTAGCGTAAATGCCCAAGATTTTTTTTATCGGGTCTGCACAGCTGCCTCTTTGCGTGCTGCGTCCTGGAGGAGCTGGGTGTCAACCTCATCGCCAGGGAGCTGAACGTATCGAACGACCGAGCCCCGGATAAAACAGTTCTTCACGGATAACTGCAATTCGTAAATATTTTTTTTGTTATTTATTATTTAAAAATTCAGAGAATAACAATTTTTTATGGGATATTTCTTATTATTTCATCTACAAATTCTACAGAATGAAATTTTCCCCAAAAAATCCCTCACGATTGTTTTGATGGATTTTACATCTATAAAAATATTTGACAAGTAGCGGAGGATAAAAATCGAAAAAAGTCAATTGGATTATTTATTTACAAACTTACCATATGTGGATATTTATCGGGATCTGTGACACTAATATCAGTCAATTTGATATTGAGGTATTGATCCACAGAGTGAAGAGTACCACAAATACTGTAGAACATAAAAAAAATAGGAAATTACACATTCAGTAAACAATCGGCGAAAACCGAAGAATAACAAAATCGATGGATTACTTAATGAATGAAAAATACCTCAGATCGTTTTTTAACTCCACAACAACATCCTTCCCGATGAGGGACTTAAAGAACGAGTAGAATAACTGAAAACAAACAAGTGTTGACAAACGTTTTTTTGTGTTTTTGAGGTTATGATCCCCACAAAACCATAATCTTCACCGTATTTACCATGACTTTGACTATTTAAAATCCTCAGGAGGCGATACAACAATTAAGTAGTTACTTATTTTATCCTGGAGTTAATTAACTGACATTCTTCACTTTAAAAATATTAATTAAACGTCGGAGTGGCGTTTAATAGTGACCGGGCAAGTGTTTCTGGCGGGTCCGGGTCATATCCCTCGATAATTTACCGACCGAGGGCAGCACTCACATTTCAAAATATTTCTTTTAACAAATCGATCACTTTTCAATGAATAAATAATCGAAAATGATAGGAAATATTTTCTAATAAATTCATTGGAGTGAATTCAGGTCGCACTCCCCAGATAATTTACCAATTGGAGTCATCGCTCAGAACTTCAAATATTCTCAAAGGGAATAAATAAATAAAATATTCACAATTATATTGTTTAATTATAAATTGTTGCTCCCGATAATTCGGATATTGGAATACATCCCTCTACATTACAAAGTCTATAATCCATTTCCACTACAATTGTAATGAGATGGAGAGCTTCGACTCTAGATGGCGTCTCGTCTATTTATTTTCTGCGAGTGAAATTCTATTGGAAAATTGATAAAGCTCCTGGGGATGCTCGGAATAATTAAGATCATACTTCACAGGATCATTTCTGTAGTATATCTTCACATTTTCTCTACTCAACAGTGGAGTTGATGCAGCCATGATGAAGAGGTATAACCCTCTTCCCTGAGCGTGAGGACGACTCGTGGATTTGAATTTATTTCTGATCTGCAGTCATCGATGATCGTTCACCTTCTGTACTCTGTATGGAAGGCATGGGAAGTGGGTATTCTGAGTGGTTTTTTATTATATCTAATACAAAAACAATTATAATTTATAATAAACAATTTTAGAAAAAAATTGACTCTGCTCAATTTTTGCAAGTTTACCTAGTAAAATATTTTTTTGCTCTTAAACTCCAACATCAGAGGTGTCTTTACCATTAAATCTTTCTCATCCTAAATTTCTAAACATCTTCTAATGACTTTTTTATTTTAGACCATTTTTTTATCATTTAGGCTCCGCGTTTTGAATTTTAATAGCGACATTGAACCCTAGAAAACGTTTTTATGACCTTAAAAAGAATAGAAAGTCTATTTTCGGAGAAGACTTGATTCTTTAGAAAAATTGGAATGTTTGAAGATGATGAGCAATTCCAAAGCAAAATTTAATTATTTAAATGAGTTCCACTTAGATTCTGATCCGTATCAACCGACTAAACAATAAAATTAATGAATAGAATTTCCATTGACTAGAATTGAATAACAGTTCAAAAAATAATCCTAAGGAAATGTTATTCTCGTTCAAACTACTTGATAATGGAATGGTTGTCTCACGATTAGTTCCAAACTCCTGAAATCTTCCCAAGATAAACTAAATCCGAAGAGGAAGTGACCCCGAGCCCCGTCGCCCGCGAAAGACGACGAAGCAAAATCAAAAAACAGCCCAGTGAAAAAAAAAATTCGAAAACAAGGACGCGAGATGTTGCGCGCGCATCGCGCACTGGCGTTTCCCAGCAAAATTGGTTTCTATTCTCAGTATAAAGAGCCCCTGCAGTGAAGTGAGACAGTCGGTTTTCTCCTCCACGACTGCAGCGCCTCCTCGATAGTTGAAAAAAAAATTTCCCTGCCAGCCAGCAGATCGTGGCTGTGTGGCGGCCAGTCAAGATAACGCAAGTGGTGACTCGTTCTCCACCGCTCCGTGCGCTCTGGCAACGTCGACAAGTGTTTCATTCAAATTAAAGGAATTGATAAATTACGACGATTAAAAATACTTCAGTTCGGACTAATGATTGTGAAGTAAAATCGCATTATATTTTGAAAATATGACAGTATTTTTCGTGGACTAAGTGCAGAGGGAGTGTGATAACTCGATCGATCGATTTCAATGAAAAAATCATAATTTTAATAATTTTTAAAGAAAAAGTGCACGAGTTATCGTCAAAATGTTCTCAGACGGTCACGAGGTGGACGGCAGCTGGGTACTGCGCGTCTACGTCACGGATTTACAAGTTGAGCGGAGTCTTAGGGTCAAGGGGGACTTGCACATTGGTGGAGTTATGCTAAGACTCGTCGAAGATCTTGGTGAGTTTTTTTTTTAAATTATGAAACTCCCGGTAATTTTGAAATTCAAATTAATGATTTTCAAAGAGCCGTAAAGTGAGTCCGCGAAAACACCCGGGGGCGGAGGGGGTCCCGGGGACATGCAACAAGTTGCGGTCTCCCACCTCCCCCTCCTCCTCCTCCACTTGGGGAATAGGTCCGTTCTGCCCCGGCACTCGTATTCGGAGACTGGAAGAACTGGATTTTTACAGACTTGTTTTTTTTTTTTAATGACGCAGAACTTTTTGTTTCTACGCGTGATGTCAGGTTTTTGTTCCACGGGGGTTTGCGAGAGTCGACAGCTGATGGGGTGGGTTTGTGGGTGGGAAGGGGGAGGATACAGATTGGGTGGATTTCTATTTCCGGATGTTGCGATAATCGGTTATTTTTAAATCTTCACGAGGAATGTTATTGGGGCATTTTCCTCTTCGCTATTGTTGGATATTTTTTGGGCCTTAAGGGGAGGGAGGGGGTTGATTGCCCATTCAGAAAAAAATTTACTACTTCACTATTGATTTGTAACTAAATTTTCAGGTCTTTGAGAGAGAACATTCCGCGCATTTGTTGAGAAGACTAAAAATATCGTGAATTGTTTAACCCGGACGTTTATTTAACGTCAACACTTAAACAACACGACGAAGTTTAAATAAAAACCGTTGAGGAATGCCATAACAACGGAGTTATATGGAATTCAAATAAAATTGAATTCCAATCTGATATCTTTATGAAATACTGATCCCACAGTAAAAAGCACGAACATCGATAGTATCGATATCTCGAAAGTCTGTCACGGTGATTCGTCATTGGTTCACCGCTGTGTAAGGCGGATAATTTGAATCGAAAGTCATTTAATTTTGAAATATTCAATCGTGATTATTATTGTCCCACGCGTTTAGTCTGGTTAATGCAAAAATCCCAGTGCCTGAGGCGCCAGTTATTTTCGAAATAAGCCCAGATTCTCCGGTCTATTCCCTTTTCGTTAATTTCATTACGCCTGTGGTGTTCATGTATATTTTTGTCGGCAAAGTGACTCTGCATCGCCCGGAGAATCATACCCATGCCATGACGTCGATTTATTTTTACTCCACCCGGTGTTAAACATATTTCTCTCATAACGATGATCATGAAGTATTGAAAGTCCAAACAGACAATTCTCGGAGTAAAAATGCCCCACCCCATCTTGTTTATGAGGAATTTCAATACTAAGATAACCACTCAAGAATAAATAAATAAATAAAACGCAGTATTTCCGGTGGAGAGGTTCACCTCTCTGACAGTTGACAGCGTCAAAAAGATAAGAAAATTCCTCAATTTACGTCACCTTCGGCTTCCAATGAGTAAAAAATAATTTTTATTTAAAGGGTTTAATTCAGGGGCAGAAAAATCCTTTTCGCCTGCGAGATAATATCACCGGTTTGGGCGGCCAACCGGCGAAGGGAATGTCGGCTGATCCGGGGGAATATGTCGTCCTTGAACCTGAGGATGTAACGGTGGTGGGGATATTTTAGTGGTCCCCATTGTGAGGTCCCTTTCTGAAGGCCCGTAAGAGGCAGGTCAACGCCACAGGTGCCCGGCCCTTATTCTCGGTAGAGCCCTTGTCGTAAAAACTCATGTAAATAACTATTCCGAGTGGTTTCGCTTCGTCCTGTGCGAGTTTATCCAGTGAAATCCGCAGTTTGATGGTTAGTAAACTCTCAAGGGAGTGCGACCCTGAGGCCACGAGGGGGAGAGGGATTTCCTAGTGGATGCGGAACGAGTTTTCAACGAGTTGCAAGTGGAAAAATTCTTCCTCAAAGGGAAAAAATAGGGGAAATCCTTGCATTCGTGGAGTTGTTGAAATTCCGAGGATCGACCGGAAATTTATCAGATTTTTATTTTAAAAATAGTGTCGAGTACAGCAACAATTATTTCGTGAATCAGTTCCATTAATTTTAAGTTGACTGTTCTAGTCAAATGGGGGTGGATGACAAGTCCAATTAAAAAAATAATCAATCAGTAAATCGAATGGGTAAATCGAGACATCGAGATGCAGTGTGGCGTAGTGATCTTCGGGTCGAATGTACCGTACGTCAGCAATGTCGATGACAAGACGGCATTCTTGTTACGGTTCTTCCGCGAAATACTTCTCTCACTGGTGAGACAATCCACCGAGGATTGAGGATCTTATTTCAGGGAAGAAATTCAAAACTATTGGGGATTTGAATTCTAATTAATCGGATTTCTCCTGATGCCCCGCGATGATCATCATTTTCCTTCTGGGAATTAACTCACTCGTCATTTCGATGGTGCGTTGCAACGAACGACTGTAGTAGTCACTCGCTTTTTATATTCATAGAAGTTGAATAATAGGGAGTTCGCATTAATTAATTAATTTTTTTGCCTCCGGTTACGGTCGTAAACGTCAACTTTCATTTGGAATTTTTTTTTCGTCAGGAGTGCGTGAAATTTGACGCATCTCTCCGCCTTCAGGTGATCGATATGTTTTTAATAAAAAAGTGCTTTTGGAAATTTTGCGCTTTTGTAGATGCGATAATTTATCGCCGTTATCGAGGCTACGGGGTTCGCTAGCCTTCATTGGCAAGGCCGTGCTTACGGTACCATCAGCGACCCTTTTCTCTTATTTGTTGGAAATACCACGTTGAATCGATGCATTTTCGCACGAATTTTTTTTTGTCCCTCGCGACACTTCCCTGAGTCACTCCTCTCGGGTTACAACCGACCAAGAGTTTATGTTTCTTCGTTGTTTTATGAATATGATTTCATCGCTTCATGCGCGATAGCGCCTAGGAAGGATGTGGCGAAAGCATGACGGTCTGGGATGTGCGTCAAATTAAAACAAATCGACAATCTTTGGGGTCTGAGTCAGCGCTGAGTTGATTCATGGGGTGTGTTTCATAGATTTTATAATTATCCATTCCAAGAATGAGGAAATTTTCATCTCTGCGAAAAAAATCTGGGGATTCTCGTCTTTTTTCTAGGGATTTTCGTGGCGTCTGGTGATTTTTTACGTTTTCTGGAATTATTCAGTTGGAAAACAGTCGTGAGCATTAATTTTGACGTTCGCGCAGGGCTTCTAAATGTTTAAATAAATGTTAATGTTGAAAAATAATTTTAGAAACATTTTTTAATGAAATTAACTGCACGAAAAAAAATTTTTGAATGAAAATTGAAGCTCTAGAGGGCGAAACGTCGGACGAAATGATGATCAACCCCTTTTGGGTGAAGTTTTGGTGGAAAAATCCGTCTTGGGGGGGCTAATTTTTGGGATAAACTAATCTCTGTCCCTCGTTTGGCCCTTTGGAGGTCTAATTTACACCCAAAATTGTTTTGCGTGTGGAGCCAGGCGCATGGGAAACTAGTTCATATTCGTTGAAACGCGTACATAGGGATTTTAGTCTCTCCCTCATCTAAACAAGTTGAAGGCTGAATTCATTGCACTCATCCCACAAAATATTTAACCCTCGTTTGAATGCGCCAGTCATACATTCAGATAAACTGACGAGTGTGTAGGCGTGTATAACCCCAATCCCATGATCACTCCGACAAAATGTCAGTAATTTAAAGCGTCAGATGAGAATTTAAGACACTGAGCCTCATCACAACTGGGTTAACGAACCTCCCCGTTATTTCCAATGGTCAATCGTGCGGAGAACAATTAGACACATACCATTGTTACTCACTAGTGCAAGGAACTCATAAACAAGCTTTTTCAATGGCACCCCAGACATTTCAAATAAACAAGCGCTCGAACAATTGTTGTTTCAGAACGGAGTTACGGGTTTAGCACGCCAGACAATTATTGTTTGTCTGGTGAAATGGTTTGAAGTTTCATCGATTCCAATTTTTTTTTCTCAGCTTACCAAAATTAAATATATAAATAATATTTAGGAATGTGTTTTTATTATGTATTTATCGTGGAATAATTTTAAAATTCACAAATTTAAAACTGTCGATCTCCTTCGCATGTGGGGCCTTATACGGCGCGTCCTTGACGCTGTTTCAACCGCGTAATCGAGTCGCACTCAAGGTTTCGGCCAACGTAATTTTTCTTTTTTTTTATTACGAAATAGAGATAATATTTATTTTCTCGCTGATGTCTGTGCGCTCCCCTTTATAAAATATGACGTCATGTTAACATGGCGTCATATTTTATTGTAAACGATGGAGACGTCGTTGTGGTGTTGCACTCGTAAATCGTGACGGATAATTCCTCTCAATGGAGATTGTATTTTTTTCTTCGTTTTTATTCCGAGATTAAACGCATTTGGTGGACCTGTGATTACATATCAGAGGTGCTATTGATCGGAGATAGGGAGCGATAATGATAAGGCGTATCGCTCCATTCATCAGACTGGGAAAAATCCTATTTCACATTTTTCACGCTCCGACGGTTGGATAAAATTGTCACCCATTCACTCCGATTTTTTTTTTAACGCTGACGGAGATTATTCAATCGATGGAGGGAACTGATAGGGAACAGGTGCACCAGATAAATCCGAGAATTCTCAGTCCCACGCCATTGGCTGGTCTCATTAACGTCGTGGCTGATTAAACGTGAATATCCCGTGGTAGCAGTGATGCGTGTAGGCATTTGACTCAGCGAATCATTATCACAAATTCACAGTTGTGTATTTGTCACTCAAACATTGTTCATTTCTGCAACTGCAATTATCACTTAATGCATCAGTAAATTTATAAAAAAGTTGGTTTGTCGATTTTCAGGGGCTGAAATCAGTAATATCATTTTTTTTTCTCACTCATTAACACGAATGAAGGAATGATGAAGAGAATACAATCGATTTGTCGATCTCGACTCGTACATTTGTCATGCAATCGTTGATTATCTCTTGCAACTGCAATTATCGCTGATGGGCCTGTAAATCTCCAGTGAGTCTGTCCGATTGAGTCAAGTTGACAGAAAATTTTATTCCATTTAATTGTGGAGTGCGAAAGAATCTGCTGGAACATTTAAAAGCACTTTAGCAAAATGTCGTGGAGGCGTGGGCTGATGGGGACACCCGTTCCCAGGAGGCTCGTCTCACCGGAGGACGCTGTTTATGACTCTCTTTGACATAAACACACGGCTCTGACGTATAAGGCGAGCTTTCACCTACGTTTTCACAAATCCTTCGATATGAGACAGTCAGTCGGGTGAAATAAAAATTATGTCGAGTGTTTTTAACGTCGACGGTTGAGTACTTTGAGGCCAATCCAACGTTTGCGAGGGGCAAAGGCGACGGGATCATGAGTAGCCGTATGGTCACGTAATTGGAGCGCGATATCGATGGTTATTACTGATAGACGGCTGATTCGTTATGACTAATGCTATTGCATTTTGCTCTGGTGAGGGCATCTGCGATCGTATTTTTTTCATTATTTTTCACCCGTTTTTTCGCCTTTTGTTTACGTTTATTGATGATTGTTATCAGTTCTGACATTGCAATTGTTTACAACATCGATATTAACGAAGTGCCCACTCTAGGCTGGCTGCCAGTATTGGCCCGACATTCGGCCGACGTTAGCCGACATTCGGCCGACACTCGCCCAACATATAGTTTTTTAAAGAATAACAGTCCTCATCGGATGCCCGTGTATTTTTGGTAATTCAGTCGTGTTTAATCAACTGAATAAATTTTTTCAAGTCATTCGAGTGTTTTCACAAACCAATGGCCTGGCCCGCGAGGTCGCAAATAGCGGTCCAATGTAGCCAGAATGACGTCACCTCCGCTAAGTTTAAACGCGAAAGAGGTCGGTGAGACGCGGCTATGGTTCCTAAGTCGGCTGCCCCGACAGTTGTATTTCATTTTATTTTTCTGTTTCTTCTTATTTCACTGAAATCTGTACTGTCTGTTGGGTAGTCAACACTGGGGATACTGGAGAATACTCTTTTCAACTGGGATAGGAAGTCGAGGGGACAATGAGACATTGTGTGACTCTCGTCTGACTTTAGGACACGCGTCGCCGGGTGTGCACTCATGGGGGCCTCGACGTTTTTTTTTTTCACTGAGAAACTCGAGATTCTCGAGGGTTTTGCGAGAAACTAACACAGGAAAAAATGAGGAGTGCGCGTTTTGCGATAAGTCTCACCGGCTTATCGCGGAATTTAAATGCAAACGCATCATCTGGGGGTTTTTTTGCGTTCAGTTTCCAGGAGTTTAAATAAATTGGAGATTAATTCGTAATTAATTGAATTTATTATTCCGTTTGGTGTATGAGAAAGGAGAAAAAATGGAGATGAGGAGGATGAGTTAGGGTATCCTGAAGATAAAATATCAAATTTTTTAAATGTGAACCATGAAATTTGACACTTAATCACTCATAACACTTGATCAAGTTGATGGAATGTAAGAAGATGTCAGGCATTTTTAAGATCCCGTTGAGACATTCAAATTGATATATTGGCCTATAAAAACCCCAGAGCTATCCATCGAATTAAATCATTATTATCATTATACAGGTTTCCATAAACGAGCCCCGAATATTTAACTTTAGAATTCTCATGTTGATGTATTAGACTCATCCATTCATTAGCCTTCCATTGACATTTACGACTCCTTATCTACACTTTTCCCTGGAATTTCATATTCAACACTAAAAAATTTCACTCCAAAATTCCAATCCTAGTTTGGAAACAACTAAAACTGATCCACTTAACCTCCCGCATCTTAATCAATCCCGACGCATTCGCCAGTTTATCATCTTACGCTAATATTATTCGTCGCAATTATCTCCCTCCCACCGCCCTGTCTACCCCACACAATAATCTCTTATCTTGTTCTGTGCCCAAGGCATTTAAGCTACTACCTGCTCTCTCTCATGCCCATTTCCTCATGCTGTTCAGCTCGACTCAACTCATGTTACCAACCGGGAGATGCCTGTTAGGAGCAATAGGCAACCAGACGATAACGTTTTACTCGAACTGACGTTGCACTCGAGAATAGACAAGTTAATGAGATGCAATGATCGGTTGGTTAGTTCGTTGTTTTAAAGAAAAATTATTCGAATAATTTTTTGTTCAACTCGATGGTATTTTTTGCCGATGAATGAGTGAATAAGAATTTTACTGTGGGCTGCAGGAACACGTAATGGAACTACAAGTTATGCTACACTGGTCTGTAGACGTGAACTGACTTTATTTATAGTCAATGGTATGATCAGAGGTACATGCATAACATAACGCCGAGTACATGAGGGATTAATGTTTATGTATTTGGTGATATATTCGATGAGGAAAAAAATTATTATTGTTACATCAAAATTATGCGAGAAAATCTTGTTATTGTATAACCAACTACTCAGATTAATTATAGATTAATTACAGGACCTTGAAAAAAATTCTCGGTCCCTGAAAATATTGAGAATTGTTATTAAATCGTTCGCCAAGATTATTTGTTGAATAGTAACAATGGGAATGTTTTTTTTTTGTTAGTGCGGTTGGGTGGATGATGAAATTTATTGGAATCCTATTGACACTCACTGGGGCCCCATCAATTTATTAGTGATGGACTTCGTGGACAATGAGGGGGGAATCTGCTAATTCAATTAACGATCTTAGTCATCTGACCGACGAAAATCCCCCTCGGGAATATGTTTCATGGGGGAGAATAAATTTTCTTTCTGAAGAATATTTCTGTTGCGAGATAAATCATCTCTGACAATCGACCAATTGTTGATAATTATCATAAAAAATAAAGAAAAAGAAAATTTTTGTCATAAAATTTTGTATCTCAATCAGTAAAGGAACTTTTGCATTCGATTATTAACAAAATATTTACGCCAATAGTTGATTAATTTTAAAGGACAAAATTATCACTGGAAAATTGGACTCATTGAAAACGAATGGAAATTCTCATATCACCGAGTTTCACATCCAGAATTTTCCTCATGAATAATTGATAAAATGTAAAAGGTCTCGTGGGTGGATAATCACAATGTTGGAATTATTAATGAGACATTCCCCACTCCGACAATTTCCATTTCACAAACACACATACACGTGCAATGCCAGCCGTAACTTTCGAATAGAATGAATGACGGTCTTTCATGCGAGTTGCATTCCACCAACAGCATCAAAGCAACCAGGCCCGCATGTTATCGAGAAAGGAGCTCTCCGGAGTAACTCGAGGACATGGATTAGAGTCAAGATAGGCTCCTTGATCCAATGTATACCTAATTCCCATACTCTGGCATACGGTTTACCGGTGTGAGCTACTTAATACCGTTGCTTATAGGCCGGGTGGAGGGCAATCGATGTTTGTGGAGAGCTTCACCAGACACGGATGGGTAAATTTTCCATGGGAGATAATGGGAGGGGGCAGCTGGAGATATAGTGCAATGAAACGACTGCATCCTGTCATATCGCATGCAGAAAATACGCTCAACGCGCCTCAAAAGCAGATGAATAATATTCATTATTCATTTGTTGTTATTTTAGCTATTGCCCCTGAAGGGGGGGGGGGGGAAGAAGCTTATTTGAATGATAAATTTTTATACGGAGTGGGAGTGATATTCGGTAAATTTTACTGAGCAGTTACGCACTTTTTGGGTGAATTTTCATGAAAAAATGGAAAACGTTCCAAAAAAAGTTCGGAATGTTAAGAGAAAAAATTTGTAACTATTCCGTAATTTTGACTGTTTTAAAGAATTTTTCGCTTCGTGTAAATAATGTTATTTTATCAATTAAATAATTGTTGGGACAGTAAAGAGTTTAAAGTGTTTAAATTCAATTTAATGAATTCAATTTTAATATTGAAAAAAGTTGAAAAGTCAGATAATATTATATGGTATATGGACACTGTGTAATAGCGGTAAATGATTATTTATAATATCGACGTCCGGTGTAAAATACTATTGACAACGATATCATCACCGATGTCTACCCCACGCATCCCGAGCTAATAATACTTGTCAACCCATTGTATAATATCACAATTTCCCCCATTACAATCGTCTTTTTTTCATGTTCAGCTGATTCAACACTTCCGTTGAACAATAATTATGACTTCAATAACATTTTATTTCCCCGTAATCATTACGACTGCAGAAAATACAAAGTATTGGCTGTTTGCCCCCCCCCCCCCCCCCACTTCGAACTCCCCCTATCGATTTTTTCTCATTTATTTCTGACCACGACGATATTCGTATTCAGGAAGTAATCGAACGGGCGCCACTCCGGTCATTTGTCAAGCCAAATGCGATAACATATATCAGTACTTCTCCGTACCAGGGGAAATTTACACTATTCAACTTTGCTCATCAGACTTAATTCATTGACAAGTCGATGGTCAATCAACTGTTCATTTTTTCTCGTCAATACGCCCTCGTCATTTTTTTCCACCATTTTTATCTCCTATTTCACGCACCATTGGAGCAGGAATCCATCTACCTGTCGATGAAAGGGCCCAGCCCACGTGCTCTCGCGTTGAAGGGAAATTTTTATTATTTTTTCGAAAGCGCGGAAGTTGCAAAATGCAAACTCGTGGCTCCGGAAACAGCGGTAAAATGTTCAGTCTGAATGTCTCGGTTGTGCCTCATTACCAAGTGCATTTCCCGTGGAGCGACTAATTGCTCTCTCGCACCCCTTTATTTTTTCCTCCTTTTTACTTCCCCTCATTATGATCCCCGAGGTACAGTCGTCATTGGGGCACCGGTGAGAATTGCTTCCAAGGAGACGTTATCAACCGTGAAATTGATTTTCGAAATTATTTCTTCTTCGTTTATTGTATCAATTAAAATACACTAATGAGATAAAATTTTAAATATAAAATTGTAAATAAATTGTACATAAAAACATAAAATTTCAAAATGACCGAATGATGAGATGAAGGGGAATTATTTCCTCGCAGAATTCGCTATTTTAAATCTTTTTATTTATCATTTACGTACCAGTTATGGATAACAAAAGAAATGTCAATAATAGATCGCCCAAGAGGGTATCAAAATACCAAATGGTTGACGGATATCCCAGAGGAGACCTAAAATACTCCATAACATTAACGACAAATCCTGAAATGTCTCCTGTTGACGGCTGGCAAATAGGTTGTTTCCGTTTGGTATTTTTTCACTCGAGGGTGTTGGGTATTATGGGCGTTGTCTTCTTTTCAAAAGAAAATACGATGGACTGCGTCATGGTGAGACTAGGCAGGGCATTCAGGGGGAAAGTAAAATGCCTTATTTACCCCCTGTTGGGGTGCAATCTCACGTATCACAACGTGACCCCATTATTCGTACGGATTTTAGGGTAGGTCCGGTGGTTTATAGCTCGCAAGATGTCCTTCCCACCTTCACCGATAAATTTGTAGTGATTTTCCTTTCATTGGCTTTTACCCCTGATCATCAGGGGCAGGGGGTGGGCCTGCGACGAACCCGTGACTTAATTTTTGGTGGCTCAGGGGATTTAATGTCTCTATCACAGACGGATGAGGGAGTGTTTCAAAATGGGGATAAATATTTATGAAAAATTAGGGGGCATCTGTATAGAAAAAATTATATTGTGGTTTATTGTTTATTTAATAATTATCTAATCGTATTGGAAATTGAATTGGAAAATTTTTTATTGTATAAAAAATTAAAAATGGCATAAATGAAATGGTAGAAATGCGGGACCATAACGTGCCTTCAGGACATTTTTGATATTTTTAATTTATTAATTTATGATTCCTTTGTCAGTTTTTCCAAGTTTTTCTCACTTTGACGTCTCCCTTCCGGCTTCATGTAGTGAATCAGACGTCAAAATGCGGAAAAGGGAGTGGAACTTCATGACGTGACGAGAGGAAATCAAAGGAGAACAATATTTTCCGAGCTCGGTCTCCCCCTTAACAGAACTGGGTCGCTGTTTCGATTATAAATAGATGGATTTTCTGGACATAAAAATGAGAGGGAGGCCGAAAAACCAGGCCGGGGACGCATAATGCCAGAGAACTCTAGACCCCAGCGCAAATATGGATCTTGAGTATTATTGGAACGCCTTTACGAGGAGAGAAAAATTCTTAAACATTACGCACATATTTCGTAATTTGTCGGTCGACAATGTCCGGTAAAAATGACGGAACATACACCCTTTTTCGGTGAAAATTCAGGGAAAGTCCAGAACGTTCCAGGAAAAGTGGGGAACGTTCAGTAAAAAATTGTAACTTATCCCTAACTTTTAAAGAATTTTTCTATTTTTTTATTGAATGTTTAAAAATTCAGAATATGCACGAGGCTGCACGTGCTCCTGATTGGATATGCTTGACCCTAATTATAAATTTTTACTGATAACGAAATGAGTGACGAGATTCGTGTCAGGGGGGATGAGAAAATCCCGAATTTTTCCCTTTCGAATACGTCAAAATATTCCATAGAACTTCTGATGATTAATCTTCTCTCTTAACTTTGACAAATCGTGAATAACAACTTTTATTTGTCTGCTGACAAAGTCTGGAAATCCCGAAAATCCGGGAAAATATCAGTGATCGAAGTCAGGGAATAGAGAGCCCTTTTCATCGCCCACATTTGACATTTCCAAAAACCCCCTCGACTCTCAATGATCGATCGTTAGTGATCGTTAGCTGAACCAACCCCTTTGAATGGCGATTTAAATCCTTGACGATTATTGTGAGAGCAGCCCAACGTGTGCCCAACAATCTCATCCAACGGATTAATGTGAATGGAAAGGATTTCCTGGAGGCTAAATGCCGGGGTGAGGAGCTGTGGGCGAGCGGCTTAAATATTCAGAGGAGGTGGATTATCAATGATAAAAAAATGCCTAAGGGATTATAAATCTGTGTAATTAAGGCCCCTTTGACTTCAATTAAGTCATTCTTTTCCCATGATTAATGTTGACGTGGGTGAAGAGCCTTCATCATCTGCCCGCATCGAACGCACCAGAATTTCCTATCGGATTTCAACCGATAAAAAAAGTTCATTTAACTTTGAAAAATTACGATCAAATTATTTCCCTCGATTCCATTACCTCCCCTCCAATGAATTAATAACATTGCAGCATTCAATTTCAATTCTCCAACGGGCATATGATATCCAATTGACTCAAGTGTTCACAAAAAAAAAAAGAAAATCATCAAGAACTGGATGGGACAATATTGATTTGACCCACATGTTAGAATGAAAAAAAAAGACGTTAACTCATGGAGTAAAGACACATTTAGTGTCTCTGGAATAGCGTGTAAAAATGAAGGCCCCAGTTGAAAGTCCCCAGTTGGCGGCCTTCGCCTTTTCGTTGCACCTACATAACACTGGCTTTTACTTTCCACCAGAGTCAACACTTCTGGACATGTCAATTTGCACCTTATCGTATACTAATTTTCGACTCACAAGAATTTGCGTGATTTTTCTTGGGAATTGCCTCTTACTCCCCTCCTCCACCCCACCCCGTTCGCATGTAATGGACGAATCGATGAGAGCGATGCGTGACGTTTCATCAAACGGAAACAGTTACGGCCTTGACTCGATGATTATAATTCAGCATACATAATCATTCAGTCGAACGGATGGAAATAAATAGGAGTCAATGCGTACAGGTAGCGCCATCGCGTCAGCACGTGACAGTCTGATAAAAAAATTGTGGGGCTTTGGGGGGAGAAAAAGTAAATGAAAGGCGGGAAAAAGTTTTGAGGGGAAATTCTCAGGCCGAAGGGAACGAAAATGCTCGAACGATGGGTTAAAAAGTTGGTTCAGTTCCTGAGAGGTCAATATGAAGAGCTCAAAGTCATTTGAAGTGGATAAATAATTTTAATTAATTTTTAAAAATGCGAGGTGAACGCCAGCTGAGCGGCGCCATTTTTCGAAGTAGTTGGAAACGAGAAATTAGGGGGCAGTGACTTTGGGGGAATTTAAAGGGTTAAGGGGTCGATAATGAGTTGATGGTCCCAGGGGTTCGTGTAGTAATTGAAATAATTGAGGAATTTTTGATTTATGAAGACGAAATCTGGTTTCGCGATAAATGACTGCGGCCATCGTCACTCTGTCGACGAACTAGGAAATATCAGCTCTAGAAATGAAGAAAAAAATCGCCGACAACCGAATAAGGTCAGGCGATAAAACAGAAGTTTATACACTCGTCGCGTTTTCCTCGATAAATTGACATTGCAACATCCGCCTTTGTTGCAGTTTATTAATAAATGAACGATTAAAATAGCTCGTGGACTTCATTCCAACGAGATTTATTCATCCGATGGACTGGATCGAGGGGAAATAAATTAAACACTAAAATAAATTTTGCATAAAAGTTAAATCTCTAGAGTGTGAAACAGGGAATGAAAAGACAATCAAACAGTTTATGCCAAGTTTGGTTTAAAAAAATCGACTTGGGAGGCTAATTTTTGCGATAAAATTATCCTTCATCCCTCCTTTCACCCCCTGGAGGTCCAATTTAAACCCAAAATTTTTTTCTGTGTAGAATTTCTAAATTACTTTCTTTAAAAAATGAAGAAACAATTTTATTCTGACACAGAGGTGAGTCAATTCCTCGTTTTACTGGAGATATAATTCATCCAAAAAATGATTGACGATAAATAATTATTTTTGAACTGTTGAATTTATTCCCCGTCGTACGACTTGACAACTCACTGGATTTTATTCATTCAATTTTAAAGACAGCAGTTTATTCTGTTTGTCGGACGCCACGGGTGTCACAAATGTATTAAGCAGTTCAGTTAGAGGCATTCCAGGGTGGCTCTGACTCACTTCTTATTTTAGATTCGTGAATTAAGGGCCCATCATTGGCGCAAATATTTCCCTCCCCCACTCGGAAGATTTACCAGAAGAAATGCATGAGGATAAAATCGAGACCGATGCATTCCGCAATTTATTCGGTGAATTTCCAACATGTGATGTCGTAAAAAAATTTCAGGGAGATCCTGTTAATTGAGAAAAGGCGTTGGCAACGTCAGAGGGAAGACTAATATTTCAATATCCGTTTGTTGAGGCCCCTGGGGATTTATATTTTTCTTTTGCACCCTCTTTGTACCGCGACCCGAGGGGTGCCCCAACAATGCAACCGTTGAAAATTCAACGAGGAATTCATGCGAAATTCACCACAAGTATTTTTTCCTTTTCTTTGAAGAAACTTTAACAATTCCCCCGACTGAATTTCATTCTCTTGTTGACAAAACTACTGTGCCACGTGCCCCCTTGTGTGTATAATCAGTGAGTCCATACACAACCACTCCATGTACTCAGGATTTGTGAGGGGTACAACGAGAATTAAGGGAAAATAAAGGGGTTATTATGAAGTGCCCTGCAGTCTTTTATCTTGATTTATATTTTTTTCCGACTTTATTTTTGTTTTAAGAGAATGATAGGGGTGGGTATGATGATGGGGGTAGGAGAATAAATTTAGTTTTTAATAAATTTCCGGCCCTTAACACTTGAGAATAAAAAAGAAATTTTTTTGTTGAATATTCTTTCGTGGCTTTGATGACCTTCTTGTACACCTTTTTGTCTTTTTAGGGCCCATAAAGAGTCAATTCACCGAGTCAGCAACTCCCTTAATTTTATTTTCCAATAATAAAGAATGGAAAATATTCCACAATTTTTATGTCTTCACTCTCCGGCCATTTTAATAGTCTCCGGGATTTCTTGTGGTTCTCTCAGCACTTATGGGTTTCTTTACCCCAGCCCACTGGGCAATGTGCACTCACAAGAATCGATTCAGGGAACCAAATGTGTTTCTCAAAACCGGATACGGGAATAAATGAATTTCAAATGGCGATGTATTATTTTCCATTATTCTCGAATAGAAGTTTTTTTCAATTAATAATTGTCGTCACGCCCGTACGTCACGACCCACATCCGTCGAAAATCAACTGTTGGCGATGTACCGGAGACCTCAATATTCGCTTATATCACGTCTTCATTTTGGGTTATAATTTTTAATGAGTGAGGTACATTTATATTATTATATGACCAAAAATTATTAATAATTTGTAATTACGAAGGTCCAATAATTCAGAATTTCTCTGGAAAATTTTCCTCCTCAGAAAAAATAACGTAACAATTTTTTATTTTATTTCCTGTCGGAAACAGGAAAATTTCTCATCAATTGGTGATTGTAAATTACGGAAATTGTTCTCCAATTTTAACTGCTGTTTTTCTGCTCTGTATGCGCGATGTAAATAGGTAAACGAGTTGAACCAGGAAATGGTGATATTCTTTCGTGACGCGGGTATTTCCTGAAGTCTCCGGACCGTTAAATCATAAACAGGATAAGCATCCGAGTATAAATAGAAATTGTTCAAAATAACGCGGCCATTGGCCAGGACACATTCAGCCAGATGAGCCATGTGGTTGGCGAGACGAGCAAAACAACCACTGGCTCATGTACCACTTGACGAACAGCTTCCAAGTAATACCCGGTTAAATTGCCCGCAAGAATTCAGGAATCAAACAATATAAATTGCCATTCGGGGAATGGTGGACCAGGGGATTGTTGAAAATATCCCTCTCTATTTACCCCCAATTTCTGTGAAAATTTCTGGTCTCGGTGGACTATTTATAGTGGACAGCTGTCCACCAGACCAGCTAAATTCCGCAAAACCTGGACTTTTCCACCCACAATGCCAGCTCTCGACTCTACAAACAACCTTTTCATTACAATTTCAAACATCTCGGGAACAAGAAGTGGTTAACAACGGAAATCCGATCCAGACCATCCTCGGGGGGGTACACGTGTTCCCCACAGTTTCCGTTCTTCAGAACCACTGGAGCACGCGCCGAGTGCTAGAGGTACCATCGATGATAAACGAAGACCAGGACAGGGGATTGATTAAACTGAGGGAGTCAAGGCCCCAGAGATCAAGTTGATGGGGTAAAAAAAAATTGGGGAAATTTTTTTTTTATCGCAAAAAATTTATTGCAATCGCTCACTTTACCAACTTTGTCTCCACATTTTCCAAAATATTATGGACCGAAAAATTCTAGAACGTCTCTACCATATGTCAGGACTACAATTGAGCAAGGTCATGCCACCCTAAATAACTCAATTGACCGTGAAAGAAAATGGCCGCCAGATGGACAAGACTTTCTCCGGAAAATTGACTAGTCCGTTCCGTGCGCACATTTTCACTATTATTTCTCCCTCTTTGCAAGACGAGAATGGGCTGAAGCTCTTGAAGTTATCCGACACCCTTCACGTCTTCTTCTTGTCAAAAGGGTGTCTGGGGAGGGGTAGGGGTTTGGGGGGTTAAGGGGCAGGGGAGGTTGTCCGGAGTGGCACTTCGACGAGAGGCCAGCTACCCCCTCGGGCCGCCCAGACAATTACCAGTCCCAGAGGGAAAAAAAATACTGAAACAGATTTTGAAATGAAGGGTTGCGTGCAGCATCTCATCGCGAGAGATAAAAATTTATATTCAGATGCTTTACTCGGTTCTAAATCATCACGGGAAGCAGATGTTGACTGCGGGGGTGAATTTTCGAAGCGGGGGAGGTACCCACATGTCCCGGATACCGAGTCCACGGAGGCATGTGGTAAAGGGGAACAGATAGTTGGGAGATTGATGGAATAATATGGCTATTAGTGAACAGGGGGATGATGGGGAAGGTTTTTGAAGCTGGAAATACGACGAGAGAAAAGTCAATTGTCATATGAAACATCAAATCCATTTTTTTCAATTGGGAATTTTTTTTCGTTTAATTTGTTAAAGGAAAAAAAAATATTGCGATGTCCACTTCATTTTTTGAAGATTTTTCATTTTTTTAAACTTTCACGTAAGAAATTTAATTATATATTTTGTTGCTTATTTGAAGTCTTTGGATACTGTTGCAGATATTGCGATGGACTGGTCGGACCATGCGCTCTGGTGGTCCGAGAGAAATTACTGGTTAACCAGAACCCGCAGCACCCTGGACCAATACGGAGTTGCTGCTGACGCTTTATTACATTTCACGCCAATGCATAAAACTCTACGTGTACAGCTGCCGGATATGAGATGCATCGATTGTCGTGTTGATTTTTCAGTGAAGACTTTCAACGCTGTAATAAATCTGTGCAAGGAACTTGGTACGTGCCATCTCCGGAAAATTTATCTATCTATTTACCACTAAAATAATTCTACTTAAGTTCATTCAATTCAATTTGAATAATCTTAATTTAAATGAATTAAAAATCAGTGAGTCGAAGAATATGAAATTCCACAACACCAAGTCTAGTACCATAATTACAATAAATGAGGTGAATAATTATGGAAGAGTGTCACGCGAAGGCCGTGAATCGTGCCTGACGTTGGTAATAAGGGAACTGGGTTAACTCGAGATAATGATCGAGTCATTGTGATGACGAAGGTGAAGACAGTAGTCGTTAATGAATTTTTTTTTACTGGAAATTCGTTGAATTACAGGAATTAGGCACCCGGAGGAGTTGTCGTTCTGCAAACCACTGGAGCCACATCACCTCAAGTGCAACTTGAAGGATTTGTCGGCTAAAAAGAAGATCGAGAACCAGAGAAATGGCCAGTGGAATGTTCCCGCGGACACCAATACCTTCATACCGGTCACGCAGAGCCCGAAGGGCTCCAACAGCAGTCTTGAGCAGAGCAGCCCTTTCCTCTGTGCACCAGTGACGCCAAATAACAGAAATCACAGCACTCCCATCAGCTCACCCGTCACAGTAATTAATTTTTCTTTCTATATTTTTTTTCTTGAGAAGAAATTTTTTTTCCTGGAATTTAATGAGTATTTATTTGATATTGATTTTTAAAGTTGAGAATTAATGGAGAGTTTCATTCACATTCAATTTTTTTAGTTAAAGAATCAATTATTTTTGCAGCACACAGCCACATGGAAACGCAACAACAACTCTTCAGGGTTCGGCAGCACCGGCTCATTCAACGCTAACAACAGTACAATGTCACTGGAGGCATTGAACGGTGGATTATCCGAGTCCCTCGCTCAAAGTCCCGCCTCTGTATCACCCGACATTCGCTCGAAATTAATCCGCCCAAAGAGCTTAATCGAACGTGCCAGGATGAATGTCGCCTGGCTAGACTCATCCCTATCAATAATGGAACAGGGCATCCGGGAATTCGATACACTTCGTCTCAAGTTCAAATTCTACTCGTTCTACGATCTCAATCCAAAAACCGATGCAGTCAGAATAAACATGATCTACGAGCAGGCCAAGTGGCAACTCCTTGCTGAGGAAATTGATTGCACCGAGGAGGAGATGCTCATGTTTGCTGCACTACAGGTATTTTTTTTGGGTTCATTGTCTGGTGGGGAAAGTCCTCACTTTCCTCTCTGGTTTATTCATCGATCCATTTCTCACAGACACCCACTATCACGAGATTATACCCTCCCTCTGAAACGTTAGTTTCGATCCATATTACTCAGGGGGAGGAGTACGTTCTCGTGGATGGGTGGAATATGCTGATGATATGGGAGAGCCTCATGTGGAAATGGAGAACTCCGGAGAGATATGTAAATCTGGAGAATCTGAACGAATGAAAGAAATTTTTTTGCTCAGGAATTTTGGGCGTTTGAGGTTTTCAAAATCACTTCCTTCCAGATTTTTTTAAAAATACAGGATCAGAGTTCAAACTTTGTTGTTTATGTGTGGGAAAATTCTGAAAAAAACATAAAAATCTGAGTGCAAAGGAAACATAAAAAAATATATTAAAAAATTTAAGTAGTTCACAATCACTCCAGATTACCCTATCCTCTGCTGCCTTATGTAATTCAAAAAAAGAATTTGCTTTCGGGAACGACCGTAGGCGTTTCAACCAGGTCTGGAGGGAAACCTCCGACAAAAAGTATCGATAAATAAGAAAACGGAAATGTTTAATAAAAAGTGGGAATAATCATCCGACGCAGATACCAAAATTGGCATGGTGAAATCCTCCTTCACCTCTCCCACGTCCCACTCGCGACGACCCACGTCGATGACCCCAGTATGTTTTCGTTTGTAACACACCTACGTCCAGTTGCGATCGATAATACTGTCTCGATACGTTTCAAACAAAGAAAGAAAAAACCGCTGAGCAATAATCACCGGATATGAAAAAGCCCTTGAAATATTTCAGTGGCAAAGTGATGAAACAAGACAAAATCATTTTTCACTATTGTCCAGTCCTTTATTAATCCAAGAAATTGCCCATAAACTCAACTCAGAAATGCGTCAACTTGTCTCATATGAAGTCATGATTTAATTCGTTGAATGCAGGTCCAGGTGAATCTCCAGGCGAGTGTTCCCCAGCCTAGTTACGAGACGAATGGAACGTCATCACCAGTGGAGGACGATATTGATGCTGCCCTTACGGATCTCCAGGTGACATTAGAGGGGAGCAGCATCAGCAACGGCTCCTGCAATATCATGGAGGTGCCTGAGCTGTGCGACTACCTGCGCTTCTTCAAGCCCAAACGATTCACCCTCAAAGCCTACAAGAGATACTGGTTCACCTGTCGTGATTTACAGCTGAGATTGTACAAGAGCAGGGAGGAGAGTAACAGCTCAGAACCACCTGCACATGTCATTAATTTACGTGGGTGTGAAGTCACACCTGATGTCAATCTCGCCCAGGGCCGTTATGGGATTAGACTGGAGGTGCCCAGTGCTGATGGCATGACGGAGATGTGGATCAGATGCGAAACTGTGAGTTCTTGTCATTTATTTATTTATGAATTATTTATGATGGATTTAAGTGGTGATGGAATGTCGTTTATCGAGAGTTTCCATCGCAGCTGTCGATGAAAGGAATATTTTATTTAGAATTTTGTTTAAGTCACTGAAAAATGATTTTTTAACTCTTCTGGACGTTCCCAATTTTCTCGACTCCGTCAATTAATCAATTCAATTCAAATGCACATAAAATTAATAATTTTCAGGAGCAACAATACGCCAAATGGATGGCAGCCTGTCGCCTAGCTGCCAAAGGTCGTTCCCTAGCTGATTCCTCCTACGAGAGCGAGGTGAGCAACATAACAGCTTTCCTCCAGCTGCAGAGACCAGCCCCAGCCCCAGCAATAAGTCCCAACTCCCTCGACATAATCCCCGAGGACTACGTGGCACCCAGATTCGCCAAGAAACTGAAGGGGAAAATCGTCCAGAGAATTTTGGAAGCTCACGCCAACGTCAAAGATCTTCCCCTCGTCGAGGCTAAACTAAACTACATAAAAGCCTGGCAATCTCTTCCTGAGTATGGCATCTCCCTCTTCATCGTCAGATTCTCACCGAAAACCAAGGACGAACTCCTGGGTATTGCCAACAACAGATTGATGAGGATGGATCTTCACAGTGGGGATCATCTCAAGACCTGGAGATACAACACCATGAAGGCGTGGAACGTCAACTGGGAGGTCAAGCACATGATGGTACAGTTCGAGGAGGAGAATATTATCTTCGAGACACAATCGGCTGACTGCAAAGTCGTTCACGAGTTCATTGGAGGGTACATATTCCTGTCGATGAGGTCCAAGGAGGCCAATCAGACACTCAACGAGGAGATGTTCCACAAGTTGACTGGGGGGTGGGTGTAGAACCCCTCCAGTCGGAAAAGGGCTTTTTTTAGAAGAATGATGGGCAAACAGTGTTCACTAAATGTTGCAGTGCAAAAGTATTTATGATTCAGAGCAGAGATAAATACTAAATATTGAAGTATTTAATATTTTTCCAAATTTTAAATAAATAGATAAATAAGAAAGACAAATAATGAATAAATAAAGGAATAAATTAATATTTAGTATTTTTAGTGATGCTAAATATTGAATGAGGTATTTATTATTTTAGTTTCCATGTAATTAGAAGATTATTTAGTTTTGCCCATCACTTTTAAAATTTTTTGTACATAAAGATGTTGGGTATGTCCTCAGGTGGATTATCAATATTCGTGTCCACTGATTATTTATGTAAAGTGCCTAATACGTTGATAGGAGGTACCCTAGTGCCTGCAATTACTGTTCTCTGTCGAGCGATTGATTTGTCAGTAAAATCGGTTGGAGCTTGTCGTGTGGTATATCATGATGATCATGAAGTTATGATACATGTCTAAAGAATTTTATTTTAATACTTTAACGAGAATTTTTTTTACTATTTTAATTTAACGATTTCAGGTCGGCATAATAGCAGGTCTCGATTTCATTTTAAGCCTTTATTTGAGACTCACTGCTGCAGGTTCTGGTGGATTCTTTATATCACAAGGTGCTTACCTGCAGCGGGGGAGCAATATTTTATCCATGTAAACTGTAAATTATTGGCTAATGTGAAGGAAATTTATTCTCTTTTCACTTATCATCCGTTACTCATTCATCGATTTTAATGCTTCTACTTATTATTCGTATGTACATTTAACCAAAAATTATACATGAAAAATTCTAGTTTTGTATATTATATAGATCGTAGTTGTATAATGAAGATTAATATTATTCAACAATTGAGTGGTTCATTTTATTCCTCACTGCAAATATTTTAGACACTATTTTTGTTTGTGCCTCATTTTTTACCCCATTGTATCTAGCCGGTGGGGGGTTGTACATGACTCTACATCATTGTTTATGTATTGATTTTGTCGTACCCCCGTGGATAATTAATAATTACCATTTTAATTTTGCCTACGATATTTTCCGGAAGAAAACGACTAAGAACCTACCGATGGTTTGGGTTTCGTATTTTTCAAAAATTAATCTGATTATTTTTCCCACCCAAATTTCAGCCAATAGAATTGCACCATTTGTTGATATTTTGTATAGCCTACCTCGAATATCAGCGATTATTTTTCCCATCCAAATCTTGGCCAATAGGATTGCACCATTCGACGTTATTTTGTATAGTCAACACGGTATTTCAGCGGATATTCTTGGAAATTTCACTGGAAATTTTGCATGTTGATATATATAAAAAAAAACAAATGTTGAAGTAACCCTCAATTGTATCTGACAGATTAAATGGCAATTCGTTGAAAATTATGTCTCATGGTGCAATTCTATCGGCCAAGATTTGGATGCAAAAAATAATCCCCCGAATACCACTCGAACTTCGAAATTATCTGATATTTCCCTCAAGGTTCCCTGCAAACAAATAAGCTCGTCAAGTTTTCCAGAAAAATCACTCGCGCTTCGCGCTCGTGATTTTTAAACTGGAAAACTTGACACGTTCATTTGTTTGCAACGAACCTATCGGGAAATATCCGATAATTTCGGAGCTCTTGTGGTATTACATGCGATAATTTTTTGAATATTTTGGTAAACAAACGACACTTAACCAAATAAACCTCTTTTCATGTCATGGCACAATTCTCTTGGCCGAAATTTGGATAGGAAAAATAATCCCCTGAATACCACTCGAGTTTCAAAATTATAGAATATTTCCCTCTAGGTTCCCTGCATACAAATGAAGTCGTCAAGTTTTTCAGGAAAAATCACTCGTGCTTCGCACTCGTGATTTTTTAGCCTGAAAAACTTGACTCCTTCATTTGTTTGCAACGAATCTATCGGGAAATATTCGATAATTTTGAACCACTTGTGGTATTATATGTGATAATTCGTCAATTTAACAGAATTAATTAATTATTCTCATTTGTTCATTTATGAACCTGTAAATAATATCCGCGACCTTGGAATTGATTATTCTTTTCATTTCTTTTAAACCAATAATCTATCAATGAAGTGGACTGAATCATCTTACCTTTCAAAAATTGAGTTCTTTATTTTATTATCCATCAAAAAATTAAATTTCAAAAATAGTTGTATTTTTAGACTTTGCTTTCTCTTTTCTGGGAGTTCTCACTGACGGCCATTTCCTTGGAGGACTTTCCACCGTTCTCCTGCAATTTCTCTCCATTTTTGAAGAGTCTCATCCCCATCACCTGCGTCGGCTGAGCCGAATATACGCTCTTACTCCCATTCGACAATTTATCCCTTTTGCCCCGCACCCACTCGTGCGATAGCACCTTATCAAGGGTGAACCTCTGAGTAATATCCGGCTCAAGGATATGACGTACAACGTTTTTAGCCGTTGACGAGACAGTTTCCTGGATCCGTGATCTGAAGACCCAGTTCTTGGACATCTGATCGCGAAGTAATTTCGTGGGATTTTCGTCGTTGAAGGGCATCCTCCCGTTTAACATTATGTACAGAATAATTCCGAGTGACCAGACGTCCGCCAATTTTGGATTGTACGGAGTACCAGAGACAATTTCCGGTGCTGCATAGGCAGCAGAGCCGCAGTACGTGTGACTCAGAATCCTGCGATTCTCCGAGTCAACGCAGAAACGGGCAAAACCAAAGTCCGCGAGCTTCACGTGGAACTTGTGGGACAGGAGAATATTCTCACACTTGAGATCGCGGTGCGCGATGTTCTTGGAGTGGAGGTAGTGAAGACCCGAGGCCATCTGACGGAACCACGTCTGGGACTGCTGCTCGGGGACCAGTTTGTGACGGAGGACGTAGTCTAGGAGATCACCGTTGTCGGCACAACGCATGAAGATGAAGACTCTGGGGCCACGTTGGAGGATACTGTGGACCTGGGGGGGAGACATGAAGAAATTCGATGATGAACTTCTTCATATATATTATTGAAATATATATATGTAAATCTAATACCTCTGAAAGAATAAATAAATAAAGTGAAATAAAATTAAATAAGATCAGAATTGTTTTCCAATTGTCATTTTTAAAATTTGTTTACTCAGCATTCTGTAAGATCATCGGTCTTTTGTTAAGCTCCTATAAATATTAAAGTAAATATTTAAGAGGGGAAAGTGACTACTTGTATGATGTGAGGATTTTCGATTTTCGTTAGGATCTCGAGTTCTCGTGGGAAGAATTTATCGAGGAAATCACTCGGTGCTTTTTCTCTGTCGAATATTTTGCACGCGAGGCGCATTTTCTTCGTTCCACTGCCAGCAACATATTCAGCGAGGTGTACGGTGGCATAGGATCCCTGATCGATGAATAGAACAGTACAATCAAGAAAATTATGAACCCACACAGATCAAAAATGGAGAAGGCCCCAGGTATGAATAATCTCGTCAACGAGTGATTTTAGGGGAAAAAATCAAGGCATTATATTAGATCTGCACGGTTAATTAACCTGTCCAATCTTCTTCCCGATGAGGTACCCTCGTTCCTCAAGAGCACTTATCTCCGAGTTTCTTGGGCTCAGTGAGCTCAGTCTCGTTGCCATACCAAAATCTCCTCATTGATTCATTTGGCAATTTTCACCCCAATTTTCAATAATTTTTTTGCAGCTCAATTTAAGCAACTAGAATTTTGAACTATCTGTTCTACCTGTCGGTTACTGGAGAGTGAGTGAAAAAACCGGGGTATGTCATGCGTCGGCCATTACGTTTTTGAAAAAATGCGAAAAACAATCGAAAGTGGAGATCTGAATGTTTGACGTAACAGGAACTAAGGTATTTCATTGCTTGGAATTACTGCCAGCAATTGAAGATTGATTGGATCTAGAGAAATATTTACCTGAAATTTTTAATGACAAAGTAACGACAATTGAATAAATGGATGACACCAAATAAAACCATATTATTTTATTAATCTAGTATTTATGATTATGTACACATCTTGTCGCCTAAATATCCATTCTCTCCTCCCATATATAATAAAGACTTCATTTAAAAAACCGGGTGATTATTGCTCAGTTCATAAATCACGAAAATAATCTATGATTGACGTTTAAATACAAAATATTTGCACAGAACTCTCGTCACGAAAAGTTTCACCTTGGACTGGAATTCACCCTCCAATGATCGAGAACAGAGACATTGTGTCCCTGAGTCACAGTTTGGAATGTCCAATTACAAATAATTTATTAATCTATCTCCAAATGTACCCCACATGCATAGAGATGCAGAAAAACTGGATGACCCACGCGACTAGCCATCGTCAAGAGAACATCCCTCACAACAAAGTAAAAAATAATCAACAACAATTCATCTCTTTCACTGGTACGGTAATTTTATCAATACCAAAAAGTTTATATGAGATGAAAAACATTTTTAAAACAAATTTTTTCTCTCATACAATTTTTTTTTGGTATTAATCGTTTTATCTCGGTGTGACACACGTGTCCAAGGATTTGGCAGTAATTATCAACGTTAGGCGCACCTCAAAAGAAAAATTAGTGATGTATTATCTCTACAACAATTGTATTTACACGTGAAACCGTATAAAGAATGAAAAAATTTAAATACTTCACCTAAAGTTCGGAAAATGAAATTAAATTGGGCATGAAATCATTAATTTTTTAGCACTGAAAATTGGATGAAAAATATTAGAAAAACGAGCGCGAACCGAATGGAAGAAAATAGACATTTTCAATTATTTTTCTTCAAATATCAGCAACTTCTTTAGTTCCCAATGAAATGAAATGTTCTCCCCCAAGAGGGCGAGTTTCTTTCATCCCCCTATCAAGGAAAATGATTTTTTTAAAACGTCCATCTTCTCCCATCCCTCCCATCATTTCAATCCCTCGAAAAAAAATCCCTCCTCACCGCCCCATGTCCCCTAAGAAATCATGCACCCCCTTCTCTTCAGAACCCCCTCAGGAATTGATCCCCTCCCTCGGATCACGTATGCGTATAATCCAGTTGAACAGTCAGATGCCTAACTCCAGCAGCATGAAAGATCATCTGCGTCTGAGCAAGTACATACTTGGCATCAACAGTCCTGGCGACCTCCAGCTTCACGCTACCCACATAAATATCCGAGCAGAGTGTCCAGAAGTGTGGCTCCTGGACATCATAAACCCCCGAGAGGTTCTTAATCCTATTATAGCACTGAGGTAGAAGATGATCAAGAGCACCAGGTTGTCTCTGCATTAGTATAACCCCGGACTCCATGAGAAGTGATCCAACGCTGATGATGATGAGAAGAGCGATGAACATGGAGCATATGGGATCAGCTATCATCCAGCCGAAGAGGTGCATCAGTACAGCTGAGACAATGACCCCAACAGATCCCAGGGTATCAGCGAGAATGTGCAGAAAGACACTCTTCATGATCTGGGAATTACCCGACGATGAAGATTCGAATTCGATGTCATGATGATCGTGCCCATGGCCCCCATGTCCCCCATGGCTGTGATTGTGATTGTGGGAGTGTCCGTGGCCCCCATGGGAGTGCCCATGGCCTCCACCCCCATGACTGTGGCCATGGCCATGCTGAAAGGCGTAAATTCCCACTAAATTCACCAGAAGTCCCAGGACTGACACCACGAAGAGTCTCTCGTGCTTGACCTCCGGTGGTTCAATTGCCCTCTCAATCGCCTCGAACATTATGAACCCAGCGATGAACAGGAGAAATAAACCATTGACAAAACCTGCCAGCACTTCTGCCCTCACGTAACCGTATGAGTAACGATCGTTCGCCCGCCATTTTGTTATCACTGAAGCGATCAGGCCGAAGATCAAACCTGTACAGTCGAAGAACATGTGGAAGCTGTCGGATATAAGCCCGAGGCTGTTTGTCCACATGCCGTAGATCAGCTCGATGAAGGCGAATGAGAAGTTCAGGAGGAGAAAGAGGAAGAGATTCCTCGTGTTCTTGTCGGAGAATATCAATCTCGTCCAGCCGTTTATCTTCTCCTTTATTCGGCTACCGAAACTACGGGAGTCCTTGTGCGTTAGGGGAAGCATCGTAGAGGCGTCTTCGAGGTCTTGAGTTTCTGAAAAAAAAACATGATATTTTTAGTGGAAGAAATATCAATGACTTTCTCGA
Source organism: Diachasmimorpha longicaudata (assembly GCF_034640455.1). Taxonomy (NCBI): domain Eukaryota; kingdom Metazoa; phylum Arthropoda; class Insecta; order Hymenoptera; family Braconidae; genus Diachasmimorpha; species Diachasmimorpha longicaudata. Next base: position 3,738,665 of record NC_087240.1, read on the forward strand.
GGTTCTTCCCTACCGACTTCATCAGTCTCATTAAATCAGTTTCACACCTTCATGGGGTGTCAGGAGGAGTTCTACATCAGCTGAAGTTTATCTGATAATAAACACACATTTTTTTCGTGTTTATTCTGGATGGAAATGTGATTGGAGGGGATTATTTAAGCACCAAGTGCTGCGAACGTCACACATCGCCTGCGATTATTTTTAGGATTAAATTATCTCGGCTGAATATTTCGTGGAATACAGTATGAGGAGAATAAGATGATAAAATTGAAAAAAAAAACAAAACTACAACTAAACTACCTGTAGCGTTTAAAAAGTCCGGAGAATAATTTTTCGATTGAAAAAATAAAAATCGAAGGATTTCCCTGGGATTGTCACGACTGAAGACTCCACTTTAATTGCACGAGCTTTATTAAATAATTTGGAACGGGAGCGTGACATTTCGAACGTGACATATCGCTCATTAAAAATATGCATCAGCGATTTGATTCGACTATTATCTCGTGGAGATTCGACAGAAGGTTTTTTAAAATAAGATAGGACTGCAGAAGGATAATAACAAAGTGATTATTGCTACTGATGGACTCATGTTACAGTGGACAATATTCAAGAAATCGATTGGAACGTGGCAATGACCCGCGTGATATGTCACGCTTAATTACCTTCTGGATGTGCAATAAAATCAATTTGAATGTTATCTCAGGCCCCTGGGCACTGCAATGAATTTATTTTATGTAAAAAATTGACGAATACGAAATCGGAGAAAGAAAAATACGTAAAAATCCGGAATTAACATTTGTTTCGGAATAATTTCTAGTCCTTAATATCCCACAGTCTATTTGTTCAATTTAAAAACTGAGCATTTGAGAAAACAGAAAAAAATAAGACATTTCCACAAGAACCCAGTGGAGCATGAACAACGATCGGTACCATATTGCTTGGAATTTCGTCTCTGGGACTTCTAAAAATCATCCCGCAAGTCACCTCCCCCCTTTAAGACTCAAATCCTCAATTTTCTAATATCCAAAGAAAGAAATCAAAGGATATTCTTTTAATTGTCATACATGACACGTACACGTCAATTACAGGTTAAGGACTCTCAGTGGTGATTGAATACCTTAAAAATAGTCTCAATAATCCTGACCAGTAGTCCTCGCCCAAATACTCCTGTTGATTTCCACCGTTACTTTCCGAGGATTAATTTGCTCATGATTCTGCCTTATTATCGAGGACACTGGGGATTCCGGCTGGAATAATACACTGGGTTAACCGCCATATCCCATGTCGAACACGCTTCAGCCACTCCCGTCAGGTCGACAACTTCAATCCCCAAAAATGTCGTTAAGAATCGCAGTAAAAAATAAATATCACGAAACTGGAATTTTGGGGGAACCAAACAAATTGTGAATAAATCAATCCATTTTTCTTGAAATTCAGGGAGTGAAGTGCGAAGTTGTGTTGACTAGTGAGGTAACCAAATGGCGTGTTAGTGAGTTCCGGTTCTCGCTCCTGCTCTTTTCCAGTCGTCAGCCATCATGGTAAGTGTTCTCGTCAACTGTCTGTTGAATTATTTATTTAATCTGAAGACAATCAACCGTTTTCTCGTTGTTAATAAATCGAAAACATCGCAGTGGGGCTTAAACTTCGTATTTAAATATCAATACAAGTGCTGAGTGATTTTTTTTTTGTTTTTGAAGTTTGGGGAGGTGATGGAGTGGGGCCACATGGCGTTTGGGATTATCGTGGGGTTATGAATCGTTTGATTGTAGTTATTTCGGGTGGAAAATGATATTCCAAAGGGTCTGAATGATGTTCTGGAATTTTTGTCGTCAATTTTGAGGTTGATTGAGGATTTCTGTACTTCGAGGAGATTTTTTATGACCCTAACCTCCAATTTGGGCCTGGATGGGGTGGTGGGGTTGTTGGTGAACAATGCTGATTGTTAATGATTTTTTGTTGTTTCTAGCCGCCCAAGAAGGACACGAAGGGCTCTTCCAAACAGCCCCAAAAGACCCAGAAGAAGAAGGAGGGAGGATCCGGAGGCAAAGCTAAGAAGAAGGTTCGATATTTGTATTCTTTCATCACATCTTCATTATCATTTGTGTCTTTGTGATAATAAACATTGGAGGCTCTCTAAAACCTTCACCTTACATCACCTAGATTAATTGAATAACTTTAAATGATGCACAAAAACCTTGCTTGATATTCCATGACAGCAAAAAACTGATTTAATGAGACTGATAAAGTTATTCAATAAGAAATCAATAAATATCAGAATAATCTATCCTACACGATGTTTAATTATGATCTAATTACGTCATTGCAGAAGTGGTCGAAAGGAAAAGTTCGCGACAAGTTGAACAATCAGGTGCTGTTTGACAAAGGCACATACGACAAACTTCTTAAGGAAGTACCCCAATATAAGCTAATCACTCCATCAATCGTGAGTGAAAGGCTCAAGATCCGAGGTTCACTCGCCAGACGAGCCCTCATCGAGCTCCAGCAGAAGGGGCTCATCAAGCAGGTGGTCCAGCACCATGCACAGTTAATCTACACCCGCACCACCAAGGGCGACGACCCTGCCGCGTAATTAAGACCTCTGTATAAATCGGTTTAATAAAAAATCTATAAAACCTAGAGCTTGTGTTGATTAAATTCTCCATAGAATGAAAAATATTTTATCCAGTTAGGGACCTCGTATCACAAGGTCATCACTATTGTTTTAATTTATTTAAATAATTTCAATTACGTTTTCATTGGTACCACGGATTCAGGAGCGCTAATCTTGAAAATCGAAGGGATGAAGAAAAAAAAAATCATTTCAAACACATGACATTTATTTCGTTTTCTCAAGGATATGTGCACACATATAAATACATAAATATTTAATGATAAAAACACTCGGAGGGAATCCTAAATAACAACTTTTATGTGAAGGATACATTCTACTAGATTTAATGGAATACGATTTTTATTTTGTCCCTCCCCAGTTTCATCATTTCGATTATGTACAGTGCGAAAGAAAACCGATAGCTGAAGCCTACAAATATTAAACGTAAAAAAATGATTAAAAAATAAAATTTCCAATTGGAATGAAATAAATCCCTCGCTTCTAATTTATGAAATACTAACAAGTGCAGATGTTCGTGATATTTCATTCGATATTTTACGATTAATCATTTAACATTGTCTTTCATTTATTTGGCAGTTGAAGGTTCTTTATTCTTGTGTAAAGTATCTCGTAAAATTATTTTATACACTAAAAATACCATAAAATTTCTTCAATCTCCAACAATTCCACGGATAAAGCTATTGCTTGAGTATTTCTTATACATATTTCATATATCATATATTACTTTTCTCCCCATTCACGATATCATTTGCATTCAAATTTATTATCTTTATTTTACAGACTCCATCTAGCAACAATACGTAGTCTATACTTGTAACAGCCTCATCGAATATCATTCGTTTTATTAGAATAATTTATAAAACTCATGATTTAAAAAAATACAGAGATAAATCTACAATTAACTCAGAGATTAATATAGTAAGGTAATATAAAACTAGAAATAATTCTTATTTACAAATAATTCATCGTGTAATAATTTCTTAATTTAATGGAAACAAAAGAATTTATAAGAAAAAATCCAACGTTCGCAAGACTTGTATATCTTAAAATTTTTCAAAGAATAATTTTTATTTTAAATTATTAAAAAATAATACTAATAACATTGGGGGTTTTTATTAGCTAAAAAACACATTAAAAAATTTTTAAATGATGCAATTCGAATAGAATTTATCAACAAAAAAAAATAGATTTTCCATTGAATTTTTCCCCTCGTAAAATGAAAAAGAAAATTGCAAGCAGAATATCTCCATTGAGTACACCTCATCGAATAATATATTTTTTGGCACAAATATCCCACGTCATTTCCCAAGCCCGTGCACTTGCCAAGTGCAGGAAAGCAATCCAAAAAATGCTGTAATGAAGTGGAATAAGAATTCCGAAAACTTTCTCTCCTGTAAATCCATTTGTCTCCAAAGTATCTCAACGCTTCCAACAACAGAGGAGCCTCCTGCCTCCAATAAACTCGCTTCCACATCACAACAGGAGCATAAATTCTCCCAAAAAAAGGGGCCAGGCCCTCAAAGTACTTCCAGATCGACCATCATGATCATCAACCTCAACCCCTTCACTTCTTCTTCGTCTTGGAATTTTTCTGGAGTTTATTAATTTTAATTCGACAAGTCGATCCTCCAATGTATCCAACCTCAGCTCTTCCGCCCTCCTCAACAGCAGCAACAAGAGCCTTAATGGATTTGACCTGGATGTCCTTGGCACTTATCTCCAGTAAAACCCCAGGATAACGTTCCCTTATCCACTTACCAATGCTGCTGCACTGGCTCTCGGTTAATTTGACTCCGTCGATGCACAGCCACGTCAGACATTGTAAATTGGCCAATAATGTTTGTAAAAAAAGATGTTCAACCTGGAGTCTCTTAACACCATCAGTCACGATCAACCCATTGGCCTTTATGAAGCTTATGTTGGAGGTCTTCAGGTGTTTGGACATTTGTCTCACTGTTTTATCGCTGTCCTCTAAATTGATCCGCCAGTAATTAATCTTCAGGGTTTGAAGGGCCTTGAAGTGGGTGGATAGAGACGAGAAGAATTGCTGGAGGATCTTGTCGTCGATGAAGAGGAGAGAGCCACTGCTACCTCCTATTTCTGATTTATCAAGGGACAGGTCTAGCTCACTCAGAGCGGTGAAACCAGCTAAGAAGGGAAGGAGAAGAGGTCCGCGCAGGGCCAGTCTATCATTAACTGATACCTGTATGGAAACAGTGATTAATTTATTTATATTACATATATTCAGCGAAAAATTGTCATTAAAATATAAAAAAATAACACATCTTCCTCTCGTTGAATTTCAATGAATTATTTCTGCCCAAAATTTCGAGATCAGAGGTAAGAAATAAAATCAGTGCCAATGTAAACGTCAATCTCCCTTCTTCAAGTGAATTGCACTTGATTTCCCACGAGACAAGGGCCTGTATAATATGAACATGTGACTGTGGCACGAGGCACGAATTAATTGAACGCAATGCAATGGAATTGCGGATTGTTTGTGACAATACAGTGGCATTAGAGAAGTCTCTCGTGTGTCGAGGTATAAAGTTCTTCGGCGGTATCTTGAGAGGAGTGGAAAGGGAGGGATGAAGGGATTCTGAGGCTTATCTGTCGTGCACCAATTCGTTCGGGCCTTTGTTCCTTCCATCGACTAATTACGAAACTTGATAATCGGGGTAAATGGATTCATTGTGCCTGCGGTTGTCAAACTCAATCCTGTTGAGGTAAAAAAATTAATCGATGGATGACGTAAATCCTGGAGAGACTCCAGTCTCTTATCACCAGTAATTCAGGAAAAGGTGATATTTTGTTGCCATTAATTTTTGCATCAAAATTAAAAATATTAATTTCTTATTCGGGACGATGGCAGATAAATCCGGGGATGAAAGAGGAGGGATGTTTCAATGGGTCTCTGATCGATGTATCTTAGTTGTGGCAAGTTTAATACTGTCGCTTCTGTGTTCTGGGAGAGTGCTATTTACGGGATCTTGGTAGTGGCTATACTCACTTGAAAGCCTGCCAGACGAAGGAAAACTATCGTTGGACAGGCGGGTGGTGGTGCTGCACGAAGCAGTTCAGCTCCAGCATCGTCTCGTCTACCTAATCGGGAGAGTGGACCCTCGTGGACTGCTAAATGCAGACGGGCATTGCACAGGCTCAATTCACGGACACTCGTGCACGTCAACAACTCGGAAAATACTAGCAATGTTTCCGACTCCTGGAGATTGAAAAAATAATGTTTTGTTTTGTTATTTTGTCATGGAAATTGTTTACAATTGGTGTATTCGTTGAATAAATTTTTTTCTCGGGAAGTCAATAATTTCTTTTACCACTTCGTTTTACCACTTCACTGGTGAAACAAACAATTAAAAAAATCTAATTGTGGAAAAAGGAAAAGTATTCGTTCATTTGTGTTTTTCAACTTTAAATCGGCTTCTCCACCCTGAGCATTGTAACATTACCCTGCATTTGTCGTGTATATATGCAACAACTGAAAATGGAAGTAAAGTGAACAGCACTCCTCAATTACCACGTTCTCAACTCTGCAGATGAGGATTCCCCGAGTTTTCGGATTTTCCGTTCCCCCGGGAGCTGACGCTATGGTAAACCCGGGTTATGCCACTTGGAATTTCGATGGAAAACTTTGGAATTATTACAGCGAATATCACGGATCCCTCTGTCCCAAGTTTCTCATTGAATATATATCGAAATTCACTGTAATATATTCATTAAAAAATCCCGAGTTTTTTTTAAATGCAATTGCCAGTCGCTGGTGGGAATAATTTTCACGAACAAATAACGCCAAGTGTGATTTGCAATCAGGTAGCACTGTTAATTATCATTTTTGGTGATTGACGATGGTGTCGATGATTATTCAGTGGTATGAAAATTAGGCAGGTCGTTGGGGGAATAATTTTACATGATCCTCGAAAAATGACCGCGTGCTGAATCACACGTAACATATCCCAGTAGTTTGAGGATGTCACGCACCATTGTGAATTTCAACCCGTAACGCCATTTACATGAGCTTGCTAACGGCTCAGTTTTCCATTAGTCTACGTCTGGACGTCGTTTGCTTACGGGATATTGTTTCTCTGTGGGGTGTAATCCGGCAACGATATTGCCAGGGCTGTGAGAGAGTGACAAGGAAAGTTATTCAAAAAAGATTTTGCAGATTTTTCCTTCCCAATGAAAGCCCCATTTTTTTTATCGAAGCTCATTCGAGCGGAATTTATTATTAAAATGGAGGAATTCTCAATTTGTTTTCTTACCTCTATTCTGAATGTCCATCCCTCCAGACTCAGCAGCCGTAGAGTTGAATTTCTAGCGAGTGCATGACACAATAATCTGGACGGATGATCATCCATAGCGAGACGTGGACTAGCTAAATCGAGTAATTGTAAACAAGGGGCTTCAGTAAGAGCCAACACCAGTGGCATAACATCCACAGGTCTAGAAGCACCAGCAGCCCTCACAGCATCCAAGTTTCTCGCACGTCTGATTGTCTCACCCAGACACCCAGCATCGAGACCGCCCTGGAGGCATTTGGAGACGTTCAGGGACCTGAGCTTGCAATTTGGCTCTCTGTAACACAAGAATGAGGGTATTGTGTATCGATCCTGTCTGTCTCACAGTCTGGTAGACAGTGTAACTAAGTTCCGGGGGATATAGACTGGTCTCCCTCGGGCAATAGTCTTTTATCGTGATGTAGAAGTTCTCAATAGACTCGGGGGGTGATGATCCCAGTTAATGGATTCCTCCGGGGGATTTTTTTATGAAGTGTAAATATTTGTAATTTGCGCGTAAATTGCGCTATTTGAATTTCTAACTTCTATGTTTCTTCTTGAGGAGTTGTAATTGAGTTAGAATAATTTGCATTTTTCGGGGTGAAAGAAGAGAGAAACGAGGAAATTCCGTCCGCCAGTTGAAATGTTTAATTAAATAACATCTCAACATGAATTTCATCAGAATAATAATGAAATAATTCTAAGACAGAGCCCCTGAAATCTGCTCGTACGTGAATATTAAATGATTCCTCGGGGATTTAATTTACAAATGACACGGAAATATTTGTAATTCGAGAATAAATTACCCGTTAGAATTCCCGACTTTTTTGTTTCTGCTCGAGAAGTTGAAATTGCTGGAAATAAAATCTCCATAATACGCTTTTTTTTCTTCTTGAAGAAGTTGGAATTCCGGAGAATAAAGTCACTACAATTTTCATTTCCGCAGATAAAAGAGGGGATAAAATTCCGTAGCCAAGTTAAAAATCTTCAATTAAGCCACGTCTCAACATTTTCTCATTGCCAACAATAGCGTTGATATAAATTTTATTAAAATGTAAAAGTGTAAATCGAGTTTCACTAGTTTCCACGTATCTCGAATTCTCGGGGGGGTATAAGAATACGGCGAAACACAGTGGAAGAAATAATAAAAAAAAAAAGGGCAATACAAAAAAATATATGGAGTACGTGGAGAGAGATAATTAGGTGGAGCCGTTGTGCCGAGCAAGCTGAAAGCTTTTGTCGTACAGCAAGAAGAGCAAATCCACGAGTCCAAGCACTCGGGGAAAACTCAGACGGCGGAGGTCATTACAGCGTGTATCTTCCATCTCTCGAAGGGAGGGATGAAAAAAAAAAAGGGAAAGCGATGTGAAAAATAAAGTACAGCAGACAGGGGGATAAAAAGGATGAAGGTTTTGCGGGGAATCCCTTAACTTTTTAATCCGCTACTTCTTTCGCTGAGAAATGTGTCCACTTGAATTTGAGGAATGGCTGGGGCGTTTCAAATTCCAGGGTAAAATAATCAGTGACCCTAGGGGTTACTGGGCTTCTGCATGGAAATTTTTACGGTGAAACATTCAGTTTTCATTTTTCAATTCACTACTTTATTTAATGGGGCAAAAAAAATGTCCGCATAAATTTGAGGAACTACACACGTTTTAAATTCCTCTGACGATGTTGAGGGGATGAGTCCACTCACTTCGATACAAACTCTCACCGGTAAATTTTTTTTTTTTTCGTCACCCTTCTTCCCTTTTTTATCCGATAACGCCCCTTTTTGTGCAGATCACGCAGGGCAGCCCCAAACACCGTAATATACTGACCCAAATGCCGATGTACCACCAGAAAAGGCTCTCCACTGGGGTGAAATTCACTCGAGCCATTTCGAGATTTTTTACCACCCCCATTATATCATCATTTACCCGAGAGGCTGCATAATTTTTCAATTAACTCAACAGGACAAATATTAAATGTCGCGTCCGTCAGACAGACGTCATTCCAGCGTGTGCTCTCTTCCGATGAGAGAATAAAAAAAAAGAAAATAAAAATGATATACATTCAGAAGCCAAGTTTTGTATTTTCTATTGGTGGAGCACGAGCTCTGGATGGAAGAGCGTTTTTAATTAAAATTGTACACTCCTTCACGTACTAGGGTTTCCAATATTCAAAACGAGTTACCTCCGTTGCCATTTTATTCCCGAGTTATTCCTCATGTTTCAGATTAATAGGAATGATTTTTCATGGCTCGAAATATCTAGACGATAATGAATTTTTGGGGGAAACTCGATATTAGTTGGGATCCCCTAGCTTTTTGATTAATCATTAAACATATTTATTTTTATTTATGTAATTTCTATAGTTGTATAACTCAACCAACTGTTTTTTTCACTAAAAAAATTAAGGATCAACAATTTTACGATTTTACAATGACAGAAAATTGGTAGTTTGATACTAGAGAAGCAGATTTGGTTGAACTACACATCCCACCCCTCATATCTTACCTGATAGCATTGAAAATTTCATGAAATCCAGTTCCCTGATGGCATGCGACATCGCACGTTGGTAGAGGATGCATAAGTGGCAACCGATGACACAGTACACTGTCACTATTTCTCTTGGAGCTACCATTGCTGCTGTCCCTGTCGCGATCGTTTTGTGGCAATGTACCATTACCATTGCCAGTGGTACCAAGTCCAATACCAAGTGGTAAACGTGGAAGTGTGGCTGGTCTTGTTAAACTACCGTAGGCAGCTAGTGCACCACGTGGCAGAGACGAGTAGCAACGATTGTTCAAAGGTAGTGTACCGAGTGTGCTGGATGCACAACCGCTGCTACCAGAGCCCGATCCAGAGCCTGTGAAAATTGGTTTATATTTTCATTATTAGCGACGATATATTTTCGAAAGGAATTGGCCAAGATGTTTCAAGCAACTTCGTGACTCAATTTGGTGAGAAATACCCGGTTCGAGGAGATATTATCCCTGAAATAAACGCCCTGAGGAAAAACTACGGGGAGGGAAAGGTTTTTAAAAAAAAAAAATCCGGAAATAATTTTGTGGGGAAAAAATTCCAGGAAAAAATTTTCAGAACAAGTCTCCGGTACCCAAAATTCTCGGGTAAATAGTCCCGTGTCCTGGTATGTTTGAAATAATTGCGATAATTTTGTCCGAGGGAACATGTTCGTGGAAAATAAAAATGGAACAACATTAAGCGCAGTCGTAGAGGGGTAATTAGCTTAATTGCCCGGGCTGAATCGTTGATAGCCGAGTAGTGCTACAGTATTGTGGATATTTAATTCTGAGGGAGCCAGGGAGATTTTGCGAAACTATTCCTTAGGAATTTTCATCGTTTTCCACGCGGTGAGACGAGTCCCATCGATTTTATCAGCGAGCCAACACCAGCCCATTCAATCGTGACGCGATAGATTTGTGATGGTTATTAAAAACGAAAAAAAAAGAGGAATGAGAAAAACGAATATTGAATTTCTGTTGGCATTGTGAGATATCGGAGGCTCGCTGAATGATTCGATGCATTAATTAGACTTCTCAGCGTTTTTATTGGAGAACGAGAAATCCTGATTGGGAGGTGTTTGGCCAATATTTTTATTGATGTTCGACTCTTCAGTCTTAACATCCAGACTATTATAAATATTCGAATTTATTGAAATTTGAATCTTTGCAAAATATCTTGATAACGTACGAATTAATGATATTACCCATACTGATACCCGAACTCGATGGATCCTCATTTTTGGCGCCCCAACTTCCGGCAAGATTGAGTGCTAGAAGTGGCCTCTCCTTGAGTAGTTCAGCAACCGAGGCCAGGCCCTCGCAACCGCAGCTCAAATGGGGCAAGTGCAGTGCCTGCACTTGAACGCAATCGCGCAGTGCTGTGCAGACCCTACTGACTTGATCACCGGACAGATTCATGTCGAGTACCAGTCGCGCCAGGTGGGACGATGCATTACTCAAACCACGACAAAGTGCGTTGACCACGCACTCAAGTCTAAGTAGACAAATTGAGACATAAAAATGTGGACTGTGAATATTTGCATTGATGCTGACGTACTTTGAATTGTATTATTCAAATGAATATTTGTTTTACCAAAAATAAAATGAATTGGATAGAAGGGATAGAGCCCCCGGGCGCCCACTGAGCCCTTTATTTTTATTTACAAAATTCGGCCTTTTATTTCAGTAATGAAACATGGTGTATTTGAATGAATAAAAGATTGGCCATTTGGGCAATGATGCGATGATAAATTGCTTCATTACACTCGAAATAAATTCAATAAATGGGAAACCCTCCGGAGGCACTCAAAACCCTTTATTTTTATTAAAATAATGTGATAAATATATGATTTATGTATTTTTATATTTTTTTTTTCACGGAAATTTTTGCGTTATCCACTAGTGAATTCCCCGAACCAATCACGAGACATTTGTTTACCATTCGCACAACTAAAAATCTCACAAATGTTCGTTGAAAATTTCCGAAGAATGTCATTAGTTCCATTGTCAGTGCAATAAATGCCACGAATCAAAGAAGTGCTTGAAGAAGTGAAAAGGTTTTTAAACGCAAGTCTGAATTGTGTCTGAGTACAAAGAAACTCTGATGAAATACAGCTGAGGAAAATGAACTACCATGCACAACAATTCAAACTGTATCTTGTCTCCAGTAAATTCACTCAGCCATTCAAAGTTCCAACTTTACCCCTGAAATGAGCGAGAAACGGAGAAGTGGTTGAAAATAAAAAATTAACCGGAAGTGCGTTTGCAAAGGACAGTATTAAAAATGACTCGATCCAACTCTTGACAATTACACCCACCCTTCAGAGGAATATTATAATTTTTCTTTTACGAATTTTTATTATTAAAAATGAACTCCTCCCCAAGATTTACTGCCAAACTGTTCAATCCCTGGGCCTCTAGATTATTCAGTAGTTGAATTCGCACAATATTTTTTCCTCCGCAGATTGTTTTCAACGCCTGTCAACGGCACGCGAATAAACCTCTCAATGTGTGAAAATCAAAGTCCCTGTTTTTCGTATAAATAAATTTTGCACTTCGTGGAGTGAGTTTTGGCTTTCGATTTCAGTCTCATTGGTGTCCCCTGTCGCCTGGTAGACGCAAAGTTTCGTTGAGTTTTACCCGTCGGCAAAGTTTTCAGCTTCCCACGCTTTAGGAGTGGTCTCTCCTTTTTACCGCTGGAGAGTTTATTCCCCTTCGATTTTTTGTCCCTCTTCCAGAAGCTACTTTGTAACTTTGATCCGACATTTCAATTTTTCGACTACATAAATTCATGAATACAGTTATTTAGGGGGGAACTTTCAACCGTCGAGTTTGATAATTTTCAGTGATTCTTGATGCAAAAATACAAGTGCGAAAAATTCGGTTTCACACTGAGTGAACTCAACTGGTTTAATCCCATTCGTCAAAAATTAACCCTCTCACGCAACCCCATGAAAAAATATATATATGTGTATAGAATACGTAACTCGTCTGCGACAGGACAAAAATACAGTGACGTAAGACTCAATATACGAGGGCTTACGTATTTCCTTCCATTGTTGTTCCATCGAAATGAAGGTTCGTGAGACTACGATAGATGGAAAATGTGAGAGCTATGAAAGGAACCCCGAAAAAAAAACCGCACATATCCCTTGGAATAACTCTTCCGAACAGTCCAGCTCACCAATATCCCCATCTCATTTTTCTCGTTTTATCATCGAACCTCTTATCCGTAAAATTCTCTCTCGAGTTTTCAAATAAACTCGGAGATGACACTGATACCCTCATTTTCGGGGATACACCCTGTCCCCGAATGAAAGACAATCCTCAACAATAATATCCCATGTCCCATGTGATGAAAAATATGAAAAGATAATCCGTTCTGATGCTGGACGAAAAAAAATCGCATTTTCTCTTTTCGTTTTTCCCCACTTAAATGAATTTCAAAATATTCTGTTCTCGTGAAACGACCGAGCGGTTGATGAATAATTGCTTCATCAAACAGAGAATAAATTATATGAATGGAGAAGACCATCCGGTGCCTTTATAAAACCTCTACAGCAAAAATTTTTCACTTTAAAAATGAATGGAACGAAAAATTCCTAAAATGTGCCAATAAATAACCAATCAATTAATCAAAAAAAATTTCAACACAAAAAAAAAGCTCACCTATCATGGGCGGACTCCTCCAAGCACGTGATAACAAGTTCAAAATCATTGAGCCTCTTCTTGCTGAGTACACTTTTAAGATGTCCAGCGAGTCGTTGCGCCTCATCCGCTGGGAATTCCTGACCGAGTAGCGAAGTAATCCTCACAAGTTTAACACTCTCATTATCAGCCAAAGCCTTAAAGAAGTCATTAAGATAAGTCGGATCAGCACTCCTCTCCACCTGAAACACAACTTCGAGTGCCTCCAGGGTGCACGCCGAGCTCCCAAGTATCTTGGACCATCCCTCGAGTTCCAGGGGTGATGTCTGTACCAGAGGTGCTGGTGGTCGTTCATTGGGAACTGGTCCAAACCCTGGCGCAGCACCGAGGAGCCGACACACAGCCAATATATTTCCATCAGACGTTCCTGCCGCTTTGAGAAGGGAAAAAATAGTCCTGGAAGGCACCTCGAGTGGACACAACTGATTCAGCACCAGGTGGGTCCTTGGCCCAAGCAAACCAGCGAGATATCCAATGATGCCACTGGGCAAGCCCTCAATTTCTCTTCTGAGTATATTTGCATATTGTGATATCGAAGCGAGATAATAAGCAGCGAGAAATTCAGCAACAGCCATGTGAATGGGTGTGTACTGTTCTATTTTTCGTCTCTGTCCAAATGTAAAGCCCCTGGAGAGAAATCCCAACCGAAGAATTTCAATTCCACCACCTCTAGTGCGTATCTCTGACTCTGTGTAGCAGCATCTACCCTCCCTCAACGCTGATAATGACAATTTACCAAAATCCTCGAGACGTTTTCTACAGTGCGATGGTAACTCTTCATCAGGTGCCAATGGCCTATCCAGACATTTACGTATTATCGACTTAACTGCTTCCTGGACAACGGCATTGGGCTGCGTTGGTAGTGTACCAGTATCCTGATAAAGTGTACAGAGCATTATCCAACCAAGTGGATGTTGCACGAGTTCTTTGATTGTTTGGCATTGGAGGCTGAGGCACTCGAGAAAATCACAGGCTCGCTCTGACAAATTATTGTGAATGAAATAGGCAACGCATAGTCTCTCAACATGCGGCCATTCCAATCCAGCCAAGTGGATTCTACGCTGTACCATTGGTGATAAACTTGTCCAATTGTTTGGTGAACACGTTACGAGAATTCTAGCATCCGGAAATAATCGTGCCTCCAATAAGTCAATGGCATCGGCCAGCGATTGCCTACCACCGGGACACTCATCGTAACCATCAAGAATGAAGAGTACTCGGTCCTCGAGTAGATGAAGAGTGCGCCATACTTGTGTCATTGCCTCGGTGAGGGCAGCACTTTTTGATAAAAATTCACGAGTCAGGTAATTGAGAACTGATGTACCACGGAGTTCACGAAGGGGAATTATGAAGGCCAGTGCTGGACCATCGTCTTTGCTAGCCCATTGGTGGAGGAGCCTCATGCAGAGGGTGGTACGTCCACTACCAGGACCACCCTCGATAGCCACACGTCTTGGGGCTTCTGATAGAAGGCCATCGCTGAGTCTCACTGTTGCGAATATTTGGTCGATTTTTATGGACTCAAGACGATGCTCCTGATCGTTCTTATGCATCAGTTGGAGATGTGGCTGGAAGTGAGCTGGACACAGGGTGCCCAGGGGAAGGGGTAAGATCCAGGGGGGTAGATGACGGGGATCACGCGTTCCTAATTCCCGATAGTACATTTTTAAGTATCTGAAAGCATTGATTGAGATTGATTTTTTTAATTTTCATGAAACCAATTATTTTTTTGCAGTTAATATTTTGATTTTTTTTGATCGAATGGTTCGTCATACTGATTGCGTTATGCAATGTTTACTCTATTTGAGACTCGTCTCGGCTCTTCAGTCATCTAGGAAAGACGAAGCGGTATATGCAATGCAAAGAGAATTCTCTAAGAAGCTTACCGTTCTATTTCAACTCTCACACAAAAGATTAGCAATTTGAGAGAGCTCTTGTCAACGTCAAAGGCGTTTGTGAATATCACAGGACTTCATTGAGAGCTCTCCCAGTATCTCTCGATCCATTGTATTAGCCATTTACCTGAGTAGTCTACAAACTGGATCACGATCAGGTGATGTTGGTCCACTGCCACCAAATTTCCTCGATGACGCACGAATGCTCGATATATAGGCAGCTGGTGCTGGTGGTGGACTGCATGGTGGACAACAAACTGGGCTACCACCACCCGGGGTCGATAACGTGTAACTTCTTTCCAACTCCTGTAATTATAAATGATAATTATGATTACGTGTGGGTGGTTGTATGTAGATTGGTGGTGAAGTAGTTGTCAAAACATTAATTAATTATTTACCTACTTGGTACTTGACTATCATCAAAGCACCAAATAAATTACTCTCTATCTTTAGTCTATTTAGTACGATGATATTTCATTGATTATTGAAATTAAATTATTACCACTGATTATTATTTTTCCGTTAATTATTTGGAGACATTTCCTTCGGACACGAGTTCCCATATCATTTTACTGTCACGTGACTATAAATTCTCTACGTGCATTATCTGAATTTCTATTTACAGAGTGAAGAGTATGCTCGTAAAAAAGTAATCCGGGATTTTTTTAAAGCCAAATTTTTGGCGTATTAAAAACGCCAAGGGGTGCCTTCTGCTTTTGTCAGGTGACTGACACGAAATTTTTTACATTTTTTTAAAATCCGGGCATCCGAATAGCCAGAAAAAAAATTTCAACATGGAATATGGCACGTCAATCACTTTTGATACGTGACATATCGATGCGTAGGTACAGCCCACCGATTTAATTATATGAAAATGATTTTGATGGGCGTACAAGGGCGACTAGAGGCTCAGGGGGATTATGCTTATCAAAATGCTAGCGATGCTGGGAAGTTAATTCTATCCCACGAGCAATTAAATAAGTTGGGATTCACATTTGGGCAGGAGAGGTGACGATGAGATTATTTCAGAGTAAGTAATTCAAATTGCAGTTATCTATTCAACATGTGGTGGCAAGTTCGTCTGTGAGCCCTCGTGATCGACTTTGAGCCGATTGAATGAGGGATTAAAATGTTAATCCTCGTCGAACAAAGGATTAAAATATTTTTAATTGTCCGGGAAGCCGATGGAAAAGAGAGAGAGAGAGGGAAAATTCGAATTTATAAATTTGTTTACGCTTGAAATTTTGAACTTTGATTTGTCGAGTATCTGGACATAAATAAATTACTCCGAGGGGAGTGGGATTTACTACTTGAAGCTTTGGAAATATTAAATGGATTTTTCAATTATTTCAGCCGTTTCGTTGTCATGCGCATCTGAAAATCATCATTTCAGGTTCACATGACATGTCAAAACAATCCTGGGAATATTTATAATTTTTTTAAATGCAATTCTTCGGGGAAAAATATCAATCTTGTCTCCATACATCTAATTTTCAAGTAACATGTCTTGCAACTCTCCGACTTGGCTTGCGCATTGGTGAGACATCGACCGCGTCCGTTATTCCGGAAAAGTGGATGGAGAAGGGAGGGTTGGGGGGGGGTCAAAAAGAAAGCGCATTCTTCAATGTCAGGAAAAATAAATGGCAAGGGGAAACGTATCTTGCTCTCGGTG
This sequence comes from Diachasmimorpha longicaudata, assembly GCF_034640455.1. Classification (NCBI taxonomy): domain Eukaryota; kingdom Metazoa; phylum Arthropoda; class Insecta; order Hymenoptera; family Braconidae; genus Diachasmimorpha; species Diachasmimorpha longicaudata. Next base: position 3,755,367 of record NC_087240.1, read on the forward strand.
GCAGGCATCTACCCGCTAACACAGATGCGTGTACAAGTGCAAAAAGCACAGCATTTTTCATCTATTTATGATCATTATGCTAACTCAGTGGATACATTAATCTCAATGTACATCAGGAAAAGGAGAGATCGGAACACACGGAGATAAATATTTAATAAAAGTACTTTTTTTTATAATTACAGAACGACAAGTGATTGAGGAAAATTTTACCAAATTCTTACGATTTTTTTTCGAGGATAAAAAAAATATATATACATATATATAGGCATACATGTTATATATATATGAATGAAGATTAGTAAATAATTAGATTAAATGATTAGCTAAATTGTATCGTCTTAATCGAGGATTTCCATTCATGTACCTGATGGAATGATAATTTCATAAAAAAGTTGGTCTGAGTGAAGTGAAATTTGATTGGATGATTCAATTGCTGGAGACCCATTCCCCAAAGATATTCAAATTCATTGGACATGGGAAATAATTATGCAACATGCATCTGAGACACGGAGAACTGGTCGTGCTGACACAACATTTGGGGGAGGAGGGTGAAGTTTCCTCCCATGTACATTCCTGTTTACTCGTCAAATACAAATCAACTTTCAGGGGACATGACCGGGGGTCAGAGGAGAGAGGAAGGAAATTATTGAATCGATTCGGTCGAAAATCCAAGACTTTGGGATAAAACGTAAAAAAAAAGAATTAAATTGTTAAAAAATATAGGATTGATGATAATTAGACTGAAGATCGACTGTAAGGGTGAATGAGTCGGGATATAAATATATATTATGGAAATAATTAAAATGAAAAATGCTCAAGTTGTTGGCTATCCTCGACGTTTTTACACTGATGTTTTATGCACCTCACCCCGCGCCGATCCCCATTAAATGCCCAGGAAACCTGTTCGCCAACCCCAAAATTACTGGATAACATGGATCATGAAGGAGGCTTCAGTTGTCGTCATTACAGAACCACGTTGTAATTCTAAATTAACGACAGACTAGGAATAGCGTGTCACTCGCAGAGATAAATTACACTCGGGTGAGTGAGGCTGTTCGGATAATCGCAGTGATCTGTCAAGTGCACTGTAATCATGTGACTCAAGATCACTTTTTCACTCTTCCCCGCCTCCGAAAATATGAGATCACCGGAGATAATGTTCCATAAAGTAGCGGATGAACATAAAAAAATTCATTTCCCGAGAAAAACAGAAAATATTCACAAAAAAAAAAATATTCCTCGATTACCATTTCCAAAAGGAGATGAACAATTATAAATTCTCAATAACCAACAACTGAACAGATTAATATCTTTTATCACAGTCGAAATATTTAACAACCCAATTACAACTCAAAAATACCCCAGCAAATAATGAAAATAAAATACCCCAACAATGCAAATCTCCCGGTGAATGGAATTGCAGAAATTGTACGTCGGAAAGATGTGGAAGTGGTGCCTGTTGCAGACGAGAAAAAGCGAGAGCCCATAAAGCTCTCGACCCTGGGTCGTTTACACAAGGGCTCCCAAAAGAGGAAACTGAAAAACGGGCGAAGGAGAATGTTAGCTATAGTCATAGGAATTTCTTTTTTTTTTATATTTTTTTTTTTCATCCGAAGTGACTCTGTTAGTGCCAGCCAAGCTCTAGTGTACGGAAAATGGTTGTGTCGTCTCCTTCCTTCTGTTTGCTGGCCGAGGAAATTAACAAAATAATTCACGTAGCGAGACCGTTGAGAGGTTGGGGAGGGGAATGAGAAACCCCTTTCGCCGTTGAGACTCTACAGGGCTTTTCAAATCCCCCTTCCTTTTATAGCTCCCTCAATGGTAATTTACACGCCTTACCCGGAGGTATTTTCGTATTAGAGTTATGTACCTCGTTTGGATGAATTTAGTTTCATTAATTCGTGATTAAGTGGGGGAGGATGGTGCTTTTATTATGCATATGCAAGTATATCGGTGGATACTGGAGGAATTGTGAGCGAGAGGGAAAGATTATCAGGTGATTTAACTCAGTGACAGTGAGTCTGACTGGGGTGCGAGAGGTCACGGGTTCGATTCCCGTCGGAAGTAATTTTTTTTTTTTATTTATCGCTCATGAATTGCCATCGATAGCGAAAAATTAATTACACCAACGTCAATATTAATTAACAGAATTATTTCGTGACCCTTCGTCAGATGAGCTCCATAAAAGGCCCATTTCAACCCACCCAAGACTTCTCCTTTTGAATTTAAACGCGGGAAAATTAACGAGCGCGTCCGCGAAATTACTCAGCCACTAATTAAAATATTATTACCCCGAAAATTTCATCACTTATGCCTCAGAATAATTGAAGGTGGGTCTTTGTACTTTATTAACAATTACCAATTCATGTCATGCACCGAGTGAAGGGAAGACTACGACAGACGACCAAGGTATAGTTAACGATCCAGTGAGCGCCACTTAACAACTAATTAATTTAATTGCCGAGAGCAATAGCACACCCAATGCATCCCAGTGGCCTATCGTCATTCAACAATAATTATTCATTAATTTTTCTTGTTACAACATTGTTGGTGATTTTATTCACAATTTGCCATTCGAAAAATTCAAGTTGTAATGAAACCGGGATAATTGCTTCAGCATTTATTCCAACCTGTCATGAAAATATTTTCCTGTTTATCCACCTCATCCTTAAGACTGTTTCAGTTGCTGGAGGATAGCTAACAATTTGCATCTTTCATGTCTATTTATTCGCGTGAATTTGTATTCATTGCGTCAGTTGCTGAATTATGCAAAATTGTTTGAGAAAGAGAGACAAAGAGAGGGAGAAAGTCTGTCTGGAAATTGCAGTAATTTTACTCCTGAATTCAAAAGTATTTTCAAGACCGACTGATAATCCAACTGTTGAAGAAACAATTTAAAGGAATACAATTTCAAGGATGAATTACATTAAAAAATAACCTGCACAGTAAAATTAATATCCGAAAAAGAAAAATAGAGTCAAGTAGCCAAGTATTTTGAAAAAAAAAATCGTAAAAAAAATATCTCTCAAGACAAGTTATTATTTCTGTCAGATAAGGCGCAGTAATTTTTTTTCATCGCAAAAAATAAATTGAAGTGAACAATTGACGAGCGAGGTGAACCCAAGTAGCAAAAAAAATGCAAAAAAAAAATTGAAAAACAAAAGATCCAGCGAATGCCGGAAACGTTTTCTCGGGATAATTGCCAATGCTAAGGCGATTATATGGGCAGCTGGTCATACCGCACCTAGAGGTACGCGTGCGAGAAAATCATGAGAGCGTGAAGCATCACTGAGCCAACCATCTCCCTCCAACACACTATGGTTAATTATTATCAGAGTACGTACTAATTGCATCGAACCACGCGAGCCTTTCTTACCACAGGCCAAGCCAGCAACAGCATTAGAAAAATGAATAGACGAAGGGAAATTCCTTCAGAAAAATAACACCGTCAATTGGTCGAGAGGGAGGGGGAGGAGGGGAGAAGGAAGGGGGGATAAAAGTTCAATAAAAATTCCCAATTAAAAATAAAAAATAAAAAGCCCCAAAATTTGAAAATTACATGTGCAAAATATCGTTCAGAATAATTTACCTTCGCTCAGATAATTTCTACCGAGTATCTCCCTCTGTATATCGATATCACGACTGAAATGCCAATTTACTTTGTCAATAAAAAATGTACATTAAAAGTGAACTCTTGCAGCGATGATTTGAAAAGAAAACGCGATAGCGAGTTATTTCGCCTTTTTTGTGGATAAAAAATGTGGGCCAAGCGCATATCAGGGTCCCTTTTATGCTACCGGTGTGCTGGTGGGGGCAGGGGGAGGAGAGAGATATATTCGAGACACGATGGTGGAGAAATTGTATATACTCCAGGGGGTGAGTGGGTGGCGGTAGACGATGTATGTTATATGCGATTGTCGCAGGCACTGAGCAACGATAAATCACGAAACGATGAGCCGTCCGATCGACGGTACGTGCTGGACGTGCCGAAAATGGGACTGTCAGGACAGCTTGACCCACCCACCCCAAAAGCATTTTCATGATACTACAGGGGTTTTGCCCCAGGTCGGCATATATTTTATAAAAAATATATCGAGCGATAGAACTAGGTAGTAATTTTTCGTAACTTGAGTTAGACTAGATCCTGACGACTTGATATAACTAAAAAAATTACAAATAAATTTTTTTATGCAAATAAAAAATTGTCAGTGGTACCATTATGACCCCTGGTATCCTCAAGCGTTAAATTATACCCGAAATTTTTATCGTTAATTGCTCAAGGGAATTCCCCAAGCATTCGACGAATTAAATGGACTACATCAGCCTTCGGAAACATCTCTATTCGTACTATTCTGCAGGTGGTTTAAAACAAAACTTTCACACCCATATTACCAACGTGGAGAGCCTAACTTTATACGCCATCAACTCTAACTCAGTTTCACAATGGGGTAGAATTTCCATCTGGACATTATCGTTCCTGAAAATTTGTGGACCACTAATTCACCTGTTCAGAAATAAAGAGTCTGTGGAGTGAGAAAAAAAAGTAAAAATAAAAGTTAAGGAGAGTCACTTTTTTAATTCTTTTCCCATACCCTTGGAAGAATGTATGAGTGACATTTCAACGGTGGAAACCATGCGTTTGTGACATTTTTACAGGAAAACAAATAAAAATGAAAAAAATAGTCTTGAGTTTGTGTCACACTGGCTGCCAGGAGCTACTCCCTCTTCCCTTTTCCGCTCTCTGGAAAACTACCTCACGGTGTCGCTCGTAAAGTTTTCTCCGGGCAGTGCTCGAGTAAAATTGGGTCCCCAAGGTAATCGCGAGATACGATTACCTAGAATGCATCCGGCCATATTTTTTATATGTTACGAGTTGGTTTGAAAAAATTAACGTGGAAACACGCAGATGTTGGTGAGCTTTGAATTGTCTATTTTTTTTGTAATTGTTCTGGTTGAATGAATCGAGTATACGAATGGTGAACGGTGAGAAATATTGACAGAATATTACAGAGTAATTCGCAAAAATAGGAAAATTATTTAAAACATTTCTATCAAAAAATATTGAACTTCCATCCGTCAAGTTTGTTAATTTCCCTCGAGTGAATCCGCTCTTCTCCATCAAATATTTTCACGTGAAACATAGTTTTCCGATCGAGTTAATTTTTCTCTCAGTGAACACGAGTAAAAGGTATTTTTCATCATAAGATACTCTTTAGAAATTCAAGAGAAAAGGTTTAAAACTCAATGGGCAAAGTTTTTCATCAAAAGTTGAAAATTAATCTTGTCATTTAAATTTCAGATGAAAATCCTATCGATTTCACGTCGCCTGTAATTAAATTTAATCTCCAATGCGCCCACGGTATTACACATTAATGTATCTATCCAACTTTTTTTAAAACCAATTCTTTGTTAATTAAACTGATCCCCCCTGCGCTAACAGTTGAATTATCCCGGATGAATGCATAAAATAACGATAACGATGCCTGCTGAATTTTCGTTTTGGCAGGAACTGAACAAGCAGATTCAACGGTATTAGATTTCGGATAAAAAAGTTTTCTGGGTGAAAATTTTTCGATGGATAAAAATGCACATGCAAACAGATGGGGAGAGCTTCACCAAGACAAACAGGGTCTGCTATCTCATCCCAGATGCACGACCGCATATCCATTACAAAGGCAAAAGGGTACAGTGGCCTGAGGATATCCAGGAAAATGCATTTGATTAAAATCCATTAGTCAGACCACGTGTGACACTAATTTCCCGAGACTTTTTCGTTTATCGTTCGTGAAGAATTCAAGTTCTATAAACGTGGGATCCACGATGTATCAACTTTTCCGAATATCACCTGAGATTTTATCAAAATTTTCTCGTTCAACTCACGTGAAACTATAAAACAGTTCATGTCAATTTAACTCTTCCCAGAGCTTTTCAGAAATATATTCAAATCTAATAGAGATAACGAACTTTTCGTAATGACCTTTTTACTAGACTAAATTACAGATTACAAAAAATGTTATAACGAAAATTTTACCCTCTCAATTTTAATCATATTAACACTTAGTGAATTTTTCTAAGAATATCTGAGAATCTACGACGAATAACAAAATTTTCGTCAGGACTTTGTGCGGAGCAGTTCGAGGACTATAAGTTTGATAAGAAAAAAATGTCCTGTCTCCCTCAGATTTTCACATAGTCAGTCAAAACTAAAGTGAAAATCGATGAAAATCCGGTATCAATCCCTCCACTGGTGAATTAAATCTATCTAACGTCAACATCAATCGACGAAAAAAATAACAACACCAAAATCCCATCAAAAAGTGATTTGGAATTGATATCTCTTCATGCCATCACTCACCAAAAATTCAGCGCTCCCAATGCTCTGTTGAGAATCAGAAGGGGTACCAGCAAGATCAGCCATGATAGAAGTGGAGAAGCTCCTTCGTGTTTGATGCTGACACCGATGATTTCTCTGAGTTCCATATCCAGCTACTCCATTCTCATTGAGCCTGGACGTCCAAATATCCTCAGAATCAAAATCCGGTGATTGACTGATGGTACGGTGCTTCGTGAATCTAGCAATTCTCTCCGTTTTCACCCAATCGTGATTCGGTCTCGGCTGTCGTGTAATAGTCTGAAGAGACTTTACCGCATTGTATCGTGCAAAACCACCCTCCATAGCCCCTGACCACAGATGATCAGGAATATCGTGAGATCTGGGAGTGCCAATTGATTGGGTCTTCTCCGTTGACGAACCAATGCCAGATGTCGTTGGTGTTGTCTGATAGTAACTTCTTCTTGGATTATCCTTGTCCTCGTCAGTTGGATAAAAATCATCGTGAGACTCGAGGGATCGATTGTTCTCGTGAAGGTTTAACGATGATCCAATGCCCGTTGAAGTTGTCGATGTGCGAAAAAATTTTCTCTCATTCGCCGATGTCCATATCTCATCGGTTATCGAGGAGCCAATTCCGGTTGATGTCGTTGGGGTTCTGCGGGGAATCCCAGTACAATTTTTTTTGGAGCACTCGATCAATGTGTCATGAACTGGGGGAGAAATTGTGAGGGACGATGGGCGAATAGTTTAGCCCAGAGGTAGTGGGATGGACTAATGTGCGAGATGTCGCGTATTCAGGTCCAGGATTGGGGTGATTTATTTCAGATTAATAATTGAGGGGTTGAGACGGACTTAGACGACGATTGGATCCTATGGAATTGGTTCCTACGACGGTTAAGTCCCAGTAGGATCATATCGTGTATAAAATCGAGTCCCAATATTACTGGATAAGAGGATTGAGTCCCAATTGGATAATCTTGAAAATTGACTGGAGTCAACTGAAAAATTACTATCAAAAGTACATCTGGGGGATGAAGAGTACCTATAGGGTGGATTCCTATCTCGCCATGTCTCCTCAGGATTCGTTAACGGTGTTGTCGGTATTGTGTGATGATTTGAGTACGAACAACGCTGAGGAAAACCCATGCCATCATCAAGGCCAGCTGCCCATAGTGACTCCAGTGGTAGATCATGGATTGTTACTGGTGTACCACAGTTACCTATACTTGAATTTCCATTGTGTTTGTCCCCAGCTGTTGAGGGACATACTCGGTCGGCACCCTGCAGTACACAGCACATGCCAACACCACCACCACCACCACCACCACCACCACCGCCTTCCGGCGACCCCCTGGTACCAGTGCTCTGCAGGCAACCTATCGTGAGGCTTTTTCCGATATTACTTCACCAGTCACTATCAGCGTGTTGTTTCCTTCTGATTTTTTTTTTGATACAATTGTTGGACATTTTATTTTCATCTTCTCTTCATGTCTTTTCTGAAAATTTTTATATGCTAGGGGTTGGGCAGAGATGCTTGAGTGAAAATTGTTGCAGAATTTTATTTCGTGAAAAATTGTATTTAGAGTTTTCGGTTGGAGAGATGTGTTCAATACGTAGTGATCATGGGAGAAGAGTAAATTTTCTCTTCGAAAAATATTTTGCGAGGGGGGAACATGATAGGAGGAATATTTCGAGAGAACAGGGGTCACTACAGTTTTCATGGTAAGTTATTGGTGATTATTTTTCCCACCCAAATTTCAGCCAATAGAATTGCACCATTTGTTGATATTTTGTATAGCCTACCTCGAATATCAGCGATAATTTTTTGAATATTTTGGTAAACAAACGACACTTAACCAAATAAACCTCTTTTCATGTCATGGCACAATTCTCTTGGCCGAAATTTGGATAGGAAAAATAATCCCCTGAATACCACTCGAGCTTCAAAATTATAGAATATTTCCCTCTAGGTTCCCTGCATACAAATGAAGTCGTCAAGTTTTTCAGGAAAAATCACTCGTGCTTCGCACTCGTGATTTTTTAGCCTGAAAAACTTGACTCCTTCATTTGTTTGCAACGAATCTATCGGGAAATATTCGATAATTTTGAACCACTTGTGGTATTATATGTGAATATTCGCCGAGATTTCTCCCAATGTCAGAAAATTTATTCTTGTTTTTCTTCTATTTTTGCTTTGGCATCAAATAAACTTAATGTGGTGAAAACGGCGTGAGCCGAGCGCAGAAGCCGGAGGAGGGTTGAACGGGATGTGAGTAGAAGCTGTTAAATATTTATAAAACCCGTCGTGGTTTATAAGTAAAGCGGAGTGAGGGGGATGGGGTTGAGTTTGAATCGAGTAACCCGCATACCGAGGACTAGAAGACCGTATAAAACCATCATTTCCATTTAATGCACCATGAATGTCGTGAATCCCGACGTCTAGAGGACTCAACCCCCCCCCCCGCTATCCCTTTCTATCTTTTTTTACCCCGAGTTTTGTGATATATTTCAAGGTTCAGGGTGGTTGAACACATGAAATATCCATTCTTTAGCCGATGTTAATTCTCCTTCCCGGTGTGGCTTTCCCCGTTGTTCCAGAGAGAATTTAAAAAAATGTTTCTTAATCCCAGGGAATAATTGACGATTGTTGTTAATGTGTGTTTGAACAGGAATTTATTTGTGAAAAACAAATCATAGCAGAACATAAATTTCTGCATAAACAACATGAATTCCTGTGATTATAAATTATAATCCCAACAGGAATTCCTGTCAGTCATGAACTGACCAAAAATGATCTTAAAAAAATTAATGTCTAAACACGTTGATTGTTCGCAACTATTAGTTGACGTTAATCCTATCTTCCTGGATTGTTTTTCAACGAGATTAAAAAAAAAAATAATTTTTCACCCTTCTAGATGGTGCACCAGTAACTGCCACCCCTCACCCATTTTCACAGCGCTTAACTACACGTACGTTTTAGTAATTAAACCCCTTCCCAAAATTTATGTCGGATATTTAGACAACACTGACCTAAATACGCCTGGTAAACAATACACCTATTTCCGAAAACAGGAGAGGGTTTATGTTTGTTTTTTTTTTGTATATCACGGATTTCAATGGTATCCCATCGTAAATTTAATTGCAGAAGTTTAATATATGTTGACGCTGGGTAAAATACACGGACGAATGAGTGAAAATAACTGGTCAAATGGGGAAAATCATGGATACTGGTTTCACATATGTGAAACACTGTATTTTCCTGATGTACATGTTCATCCGTTTGTGCATAATTCACTGGGCTCTCTCGCGTATTCAACAATTTAACGGGTCCACATGTCTTGCTCGGGGGGGTTGAATGAGCCGAGGGGATGTGGAAAAATTGGTGGCCAATGTTTTAACGTAATTTAGGGCTGGGAAGGGAGTTTTAGTCGTTCGAAGCGGTCGGATTCATTTCAGTTTTCATGAACTAAGCAAAACTTTATCAGATAATTCCGTTTAATTTATGGTCCGAGAATATTCGGTTCAATTTGCCCTGCGTTGGATCAAAAATTATTCTCATCTTAATTTTTAATTAAAATGTTATCGCAATATTTTCTGGAGTGTATTGGAAGATTTTTAATACAAATAAAATCATTTTTTAATTTAAAAAAATGTGTCGTTCTATTGAACATCAATTATCACCGTACGTTGAGTGAACCGATGGCAGAAAATATTTTCCAATTTTTTTTTTTTTTTTTCAACAATTCACGATTTCAATTGTCCGCCGGATTTTCAATTGCACTTGTGAATAACAGGATACGGCCTTTAGAGAGCTTTTATCCTGAACATTGCAACGTGCAATTCAATTTTCAGGGAATTATTTTGGGATTTGAAGGGCTATTTAATCGATTATTCATCGGAATTTTCACATCAAACGAAGTGACGAATGTTACGTTCAATATGAGAATCATGAAAAATCTGGACAGAGCTTTCATTTAAACTGAAAAATAATTGATTGAATGATTTGTCCACTAAAAAATCCCTCCGGAACTAAAAATCAATTCTTCGTTGGACTCGCGGACTGAGGCCCTAAAATATTGATGAATGGGAATTCCAGTCAATCATAAACTCTAATAGACTGAAAAAGTAAAGATCCAGGAAATTTGGAACGTCCAATTTCGAGTGAAACCGAGTACTTTCAGACAATGGCTGAAGGTCTTTCATCCACTGCTTTGAAGCTTAAGAGCCGTAGAATTTAGCAGCAAGTGGGATTTCATGGAGAATACAGGACAATAAATAATCGAAAATCCGAGAGTCGAGGCTGTAATGCCAGGGGCTGGGCCATCTGCATTTCGTAATCCAACGTATAAAGACTGTACGGATTCACTGGCTCCAACGGTGTGGAGGACGTTTATCCGCCCTTGCGAATAATATTTTCATCCTTTTTAGCGCAATCATTTTTTTTTCTCCCATCTCCTTTTGTTTCATAATTTATTGTTATTGGATTTTCCGGGAGAATGAAATGAGAATGAACCGGTGGAGGAAGAAGTATGAGAGGGATGCACTTTTTATACTTCCCTGCGAATGCCAAGATAGCACCAATGGATTCAAGTAATTTGTTGCCTCTTCTGCTCCATTAGCCTTCAACTAGCGATAAGTAATTTTCGCAAAAGTTAATTAAAGTTTTAACGCTATGCACTCTTTATCCCCTAACATCTTAGTTCGAATTTTTTTTTCTCGAAGAAAAACATTCCACAGGAATAAAATCCCATTTTTTTTCATCACTGACAGCGTTTTTTATTGTTTATATTCATTCGTTTATAATTTCAACCGAAAAATAAAATCCTGTCGTAGGAGGAATTGCTGAGAGGACAGGAATCCTGACATCTCCAAAGAAATCGTAAAATCATATCCTGTCGTTTAAAAAATAACTCGTATTTCTCTTGATAACGATGAAATTAGAATAAATGAAAATTACCCCTTGAGATTCAACCGGGGAATTACATCCGGCAATTTCTGCCCAATGGAATGAAGAAACAGTTAACAAGAAAGTTGTTACGTACAGTTTGTGATACATTAAAGTGTATCACTGGACGGTCATCATAAGACCCATCGCCATCAGCAAGTTTCCATTGCTCTTCCACTCGTCCACTTCTTCCTCATGTTTTTGTTTACGTTTAAAGTACAACAGATGCTGATGTAATGGAGGGGGGTAAGGGGAAGGGGGGAGAAGAGGTGAGAGGGACTTAAAGTTGCTGGGCTGAGGATAACGAGAAAACGATCGGATTTAACGACGTGCCATCATCATGATGTGTAAAATGCGCACATGGACGCCTTCCGATAAGCTTATATCTCCCCAGTTTAATCCAATAAATGTGAGGAAGGAGTGATGAAATTTTCTCAACTTTAAATTGCATGATTATAGCGATTTGATAAGGGGCGAGAAAACCATTCAATTCTGAATGATGAGCTTCAGGGTATATCTGCCCTAAAGTTGAATGTACGTGATTAAACGGAGAGATAATGGAATTGAAAATATTTTTAATTAAAATGGCAGAAGTGAGATAATGACAATAATTTTTTTTAATATTCATTTCATCTGCTTTTGTTCAGATAATTCTGCTTTATGTTACCTCGAGATAAGTTGAGGTACAAATCTGCCAGATGAGATGAGGCAGTTTCTTCTATCATAATTCATCAGATCTCGTTAATATTTCAAAGTTCAGACAATTTTAAAAATCAACAGTTGCCTAAAGTCAATTGTCATCATCTAGAATTTTTTTATCTTTATCCAAAAAGCCTTTCCCTCCATTTTTCGTCTAACAATATTTAGATAAATCGAGTATTCACCTGAATCAATCTTATTTGAATTAAATAAAACGTTCCATGTTTAAAGGACAAACTTTTCCACCCCCATCCGCCCATTGTCGAATCGCAAACGTAAATACAGTAGAAAATGTAGGAAAGGGGGTGGGAAATTCCCACTGGCAGTTTGTTTCCTTTGAACACAGAATGTAAATTGAGAGAATGACGAATAGAAAATTGAGGAAATTTTATATTCCATTGAAAAATGAATATTACAAGAGGAGCCAGTACATCACGACACACTGAAGGTTTGCCATTTGGATTTAGCCTATTAACGTTTCAATTTCCCCTATTTCACCACAACAAATTTCAATTCCCTTCCCCCCCCCTATACCATCCCCCCTTACCCTACCCCTCTTTGCGCATGAGAATATACCAATGAGAGAGCGGCCTGATCGATTTCCGGTTTGAATTGACAGACGAATGTACGTCGTGTATTTCCAATCAGCGATTGATCATAGAATTCAATGTACGAGGGGTGAGGGAGGGTGGGAGAGGGGGGGGGATACGCATGTAAACTGCGATGCTCTTGATATTCAATCTTGTTGCGAATGAGAAAAGAATGATTCGAGTGGTGCAACAGTACGAAAAGGGATGGGGGATGTATAAAGCTCCCTCACCAGTCGCTTTCGGAGGTAAACAGCAATAAAAGAGGACGTTTTTTTTTTTTTTCATGAATTGTTGTTTGGGTTCAGTTCAGGTGGTTTAATTTAAAAGTGGTACGAGTACATGCTCGACAGGGTTGGAGATAGAGTGTCCATAGACATGGGTTAATCGAATGAAATAGCCGTCTGTGTGTATGTATTTGTTGGAATTTTTTTTGTGCTGTGGGATAATATGTTTCTAATAATTATGGGGTGAAGAATTAATATTGGGGGCCTGAGGGGGTAATTAGAGGCACTCGGAAAATATATTGAGCTTTCTGGAGCCCACACGAAGGTCTTGTGGGCCATCAGAGGGGTCAGGAATCTTCCCAATGACACATATGGTCCCAATTTTATGAAATTTATTTTTAAAAATTATGGGTCAATGAAATACGTAACTGTCTGTGGATTGATGAATATCAGAAGCTCATCACGACGGCGATTCGAAGAATAAAATTATCATAATTAAATTATCATTGTACTGTAGAAAAGAAAAATAAAATTAAACAGCACGTGCATCTCGTATTTAATCCTAAATCGGATGAGTTGAAGTAGAAGAGAATGGTGCAATTACATTTGCACTTCCACGTACATCCTTTTACTTTTAGTTACGTAAAATGGATTACCCCTGGTGATATCTCCAGTTCCAACCACCTGACAAATTGAAATGAGAAAATAATTGATAATACTTTAATCCCACGATAATGACATCAAGTTATCAACAGATTTATATCCAACTTGATGAATAAAACTTGAATACATTGTACAGGTGAACGTTGAGAATTGTGGAAAGTTTCTCATGGGAAAACTCAAATATAATTCCCTTTTCACCACTTCTCCACTTCATCCAACATTTCTGATATGATTTTACAACAGAACTACCATGAATCTGGCATGTCTCCAATATTCTCATACAGATGCATTACAGAAGTGTATATTTTCACCCATACATGTGACATCACTCCCCCTCCCCCCCTCCCCCCTATTTTTATTCAAACTTTTGGCCTTGGGTAAGAATGACTCGGAAAAGACTAGAAGAGAAGATACGACACTGGAGTTTAAAGTCGTGAGATAGTTTTCGAATCGAACAGAAATGTGAACGAGAGAATGCCACAGTATACTCTTCGACTTTGTCGTCCCTTTCTATAACTATTCGAGAGTTGTTGCCATGTAGAACGTGGAGGGGTTGAAGGGGAATGGGGTGAGTTAAAATGAGAATTGCGAGGAGCCCGAATTGTTCATCGTAAAGTTTTCTGTATGACCTATCTGATTGTGAGCAAACTGTGAAGAAATAAATAACCGACGAGTTGAGAGTAAAATTGGGAAGTTAGAGGGATGAGGGGGAGGGGTGCAGGGGTAGAGGGATAAATAATGGAAGATTAAATGGCCGGTGAATTTATCTTTCTGTCAAATGAAATTTTTTCCTTCATTGAAAATTACGTGGGTGATGGAGATCTAGATGATCTCCATCTACCAAATGGAGGGAAATTATTATAATTTTTTTGATTATTCTACTCCTGGGGGGTTCTCGAGAAGTCCACGTGAGTGGACCTAAATCGAGACACTCGAGAGTAACACCAATACTGTTAATCCAATGTGTATTAACTTGTGTTCGATTCACACACGAGTGCATTCATCGATTTCATATTCATATTCGTTTTTTTTTAAAGCTCTGGGCAACTCTTTTTTTCTCGTCATTTTCATTTGACTCTCCAATTCTCTGATACAATGGGAGTGTCCAAATGGAGGGTATCTATTTTCAATAAATAATATTAAAAAAAAAAGGGTGAAAAATATGTGCGACATTTTTGGAGCCCCAGAGTGGAATATATATGGTGACACGTACACTGTACGTGGCACACGGATATCTCGCATTATGCATGCAAGCTTCTCTCAGGCTGTTGCAAGCTATAGGTAACCAACCGGCGACGTACAACCTGAGCGGGGGGGAGGGAGGAGATTTAGGGATGCATGTATCCGAGAAAATCTGTGAATGATTAATGCCAATGTCGGTAATTGGGGGAGACAAAAGATGAAAAAGTTCCACAGAATTGACTGAATTTTTTAACAGAATAATTTTGTAAATTTCTGGTCCTGATTTTATCTGCACGAAAATAAATTTTGGATAAAAAATTAGACTTCTAGAGGGTGAAAAGGGGAATGAAATGGCAATCAACGACTTTTTCGATCAAATTTTGTTGGAAAAAAAATTAATTTTGGAGGATAATTTTTATAATGAAATTAACTCTTGTTAGTTCGCCCCTCGTTTCATCCCCTGAAGGTCCCATTTATCCCTAAAATTTTCAGACAGGAATTCACGTGTAGATCTCTTTGTGAATCCCTCCATCCAATAAATATATAAAAAATTAAGACAGAATCTAATCACCAATTATAATTCTGTGGCTTTCTAAACTCCCAGAGAGAATATTTAACACACATTTTCTCATTCCCTGTCGTTGAATAATAATGGACGACAGTTGAAAACAAAGCTTGTCCACTCTGGTGGCACAAGTGGCCGCTTCTCGAGACGAATGAAAGCTTTCATCACAGTGGATATACGCAAGTGCCTTATACATAACCACCCCTTGCATATATATTACACCAGTTCTCGTACAGCACTCAAGCCTTTTAACACCACCCACTCCCTCACACATTCACCAGTATTCACTCGGGCTGAAAAATTGTGGGGTAAATTGTCAATTGGAATACAATGAATTTCTAGGATTTTCCATGAAAAATCAACGGCGAGCTAGTCCTTTTTTTATTACAAAAAATAAAGTGAAATGAAAAAGATTCTCATGCACTAGTTCTCAACTGAATAGATATCTTATCCCAACTTTTTTTTTTTCCCTCCACTCGACTCTGGGTACGAGGAGTTTGAATCGCTGAAATTGTGGCAAACTTTAGTCTTTTCAGTTCTCCGAGATGTTGAGAAACTTTGGACAAATGCATCGATATCCTTTAGGATTAAATTTTATTTTTTCGAGAAATAAGAGATGTATTTTTTAAAAAACCCAATAGAGCATGAGCTATTCATCCATTTGATAGGAGAATTGTTTATGAAATAAATAAATCCCTCTTCCTCAGTCTCAATGTCATCTTGAAATGGAAACTGATTTTTTTTCTGAAGGGACAACAACTTAAAATAGAAAATAATTAAGGAATTCCTTTTTTTATGGTGGAATGAAAGGTCAAGTCTACAATATTGAGCGAAGTAAATCGATAACGAAGAAAATTACACAGCTTTTTTTAATAGAGAATAGTGAAGCTTTATCTTGGTACACCAATTCTTTCAGTCACGTCTGAAGAATATTGAATTGAAGTTCGTCAGCAATTAATGGGACGAGGAGAATAAATTCCTTTTTTTTTTTTAAATTCTACCCTGAGAATTGGATTTTCAAAGGTCGATAATGAAGTAAGTGGAGTGAGGCGAAAGGAAACCGGAAGTCAAGCAACGGAGGAAGTAACTACCTCATAACCAGCGGCAAGATCCTCTCGGTCTGGTGGAGAATATGAAAAAAAAAATTGTGAATCAACAATCGATATATCGAGGCCCTCGATATTCCACCACCAGTGGTCCAGTGTTAATCACTTATGATTTATTCGAAAAAATGACGGGAAAGGAAAATTGATTTTACATTTTGATAGATATTTTGTTGAGCTGCAGAGATAACGCGTTGAGAATTAATTCTTCATCAATATCCACATTGAAATTTTTATCGAATAATGGAAATTGAATATTTACACGAATGATGAGCTCGGTGGAGGGAATGGTGATAGTTGCAAAGTTTTAATTTCCTCTCGAAAACAGTGAAGCACTTTCAATATTTTTCATTGATAACGGAGAAAAAGGTTGGAAACTTCTGGAGATTAGGGAGATTGGATATTCAATTATTTGGAATTAAGTTGAAAGTTTGTGATGAGTTAGATAGAGATAAATTTAATTAAATTGAGATGATGGGAAATATGTCATCATGAGAATTCCTCACTGGAAGAAGGAATTTATTTCCAAAGGGCAATTTATATTTAGTTTATGGAAAACGATGAATTTCTGCCCAAATAGGAATTTATTCCTCCATAAGAACTCATAGGGTGGATAAATTCCTGTCTCATCATGAATTAAATCATTAAAAAAATCAGAATGATTTTTTCTACTAACGAAAAAATCAATCGCTCGATAAAACCGATATTGAGACAGAAATTCCAGTCGGTACATCGAGTTACTCAAAGTAATCTCAACATATTCCGTTCCCATCAGTCGGAATTACCGTTGAAATGTTTTTGACACGAGAGAGCCCCAATATTCAGTCATTTGAAATCAGGTTTAAAGTTTCTGATGAATTAGGTCGAGATAAACTTAATTAAAATGAAAGCTTTGTGTATGACACACCGACTGACACAGCTAATTGTTCATTAAAACTGTGTAATTGAATAAAAATATGTCAAGGGGGTACAATTGAAGCAATTTTTTACGATTAATTCCACGTACTCTCCTGACGAATGAAAAAAAATTAATTAAAAGCAAATGATTAATTTGGCAAATAGGACTGGTATAACTGTTCATTCAATCCCATGAAAATTTTGCTAAATTGACACATTAAATAAGATGAATGTGCTATTTAATTGAATATACGGCACATTTACTGAGTGATACATGTTGGTTTAAATTAACAGTGCGGTTATGAATTTTGGATGTATGGAGACCTTTGAAGAATACATGAAATTTCATTATATATGTGCTACGATAACTATGTGCAATGGTATTTTCAATAAACCCACGGATGCATTACAAACGTTGGGACTGGGTGATGGTTTTAACAATTAAACGTCGGTTCCAGCGGTCGTGAAAATTAAAGGATATTGTTTTGATGGTAGTTTCGAAGGGGTAAAGAGTGAGGGGTGGGCTGGGGGAGGGATTTTGGCGCTGACATTATTCACAGACTGCGTCGCCTCAGGGTACCATAGGTTAACAACGTTTTGATTGATTTTTGCGAAAAAAAAAAATGACGATTTGTTATAATCACAAAACAATTGTCATGAGTTTGTGAGGAGTGAATATGTCTTTTTAACTTAATTATTTCAGGAAAAATTTTGTAAATAAATAAATTGTCTAGAAAAGTTGGAAGAGGGGAAGAGGAAGGTGATGGTAGATGTGAAATATAGTGGAGGCCGGGAAAAAATGAAATTTTTAGGGTGCAATAATATTTCAATGCCAAATCATCCAGTTTATGATTCACTGGCAACAAAAAAATTTATATTCTTATTTTACCGAATTTCTCGCACTCGAAAATGATAAAAATCCCACCTCGTGAGGATAATGGGGTCATTTGAATGCGGAAAATTATTCTGAAATCTTCCAGCGAGTTTTTCATAATACTGAATAACTGTGGGGTAATTCAAAAATATTCCATCCGTAAATTTGTTTTCAGTCGATGCGAGAAGAGTAATTTCGTGATTCATCATCACGTGGGAATAGGGGAGAAAAAATAAATAGGATATAGCGGACAGTCTTTGATGGTCTCTATCTCGAGGATAAATGAAAAGTGGGGATGAGTGACGTTTTATTTTGACGCTTGAAAAATATTTCAGAATTGAAAAAAAAATATATATATTTGACAAATTCAATTTCTAATTCTGGAATTTTTTACGATTCGAGATCGATGATTTTCCCTACCACGTATGTAAAAATTATTTCAAGATGTTACAAGAGATTTTTCATAAGTCCAGATGACTCTGGAAAAATCCAAAAATATTCCGTCAGTGAATTTCCTTTCGGGTGATGGAGCGAGGGAGAAGAATAATTTTGTGATTCATCACGAGGAAATAGGGTAGCGAAAACAAATAGGGGAATAGGGTAAAACAGACCACTTTGGATCATCAATATCTTCTGACCAAACGGATATATTTGTTTATATCGGATCTCATTGTTAAGGTTAAAAAACATTTGTTGAGTGTGAAAAAAAAAATTGCAAAGTTCATTCTGAAGTTTTGTAATTTGTTTGGATATTAAATAAAAATAAATAAATCTAGACATTCCACTGTGAGTTTTATGAGTAATAGACGATTGCATCCAGCCTGATTGACCCAAACGCACCCTCGTAATTCGTTAATCCCTGCGTCGATCAGGGTAAAGCAGAAAAGGCTGGAAGATGTGTATCGACGGAGGGTGATACGAAACTTGACTTCAATCGCTCTCTCAATCAATTAAACGCGAAACCCAGGGGGATATTGGATGGCCTAAGTACCTTGCTTAGTCGATTCGCAGTCCACGAACTTTGATAGGATTTAACCGGATAAATCCGGGCACTGGGCGGTAATCTCCCAGTGGATTCTACTTTCTCCCGGATTTATTATCAAATCACCTGAATTATTCCGTTTAATCATAGCCAAATCACAATTAATTAATTCAACAAAATCGAACACTTATATTTTCAATTTAATAACTCCATTAATTTAAAACTGTTTTCAACTTTAGGGATAATTGGAGGGACGATTGATCAATTGCACCGCAACTAATCGACAACAATTGACTCGTTATTTGCTCATTTAATCGAATTTTCCCGATATCCCAGCGTTAAATCTCTGGCAATTAAAAAATAATAATGATACATTGAAACAAGCAAATTACCGATTGACGATGGAATTCATTAATTGAATGAGAAATGATGGTAATTCAGTTGGTAAGTGGGTCAGTGGGACCACGTGCCGTCATTTAATCGTGAAAAATAACTGTCTGGAGGACTCGTTACGAAAAAATAAACGAGAATTCAGGAGATAAGTGCACGACGCGGGAGAGTTTTAATCCCGTAATGGTTATCGTACCTTCTCAAACGGACTTTTCAACTCGTCCGTCCAGAAGGGGATGGAATGAAAAAAAAAAAACCCTACAAAGTGGGTCCAGCGATTTGCGTCTCTCCGCGAAATCGAAGATATTTTTTTCATTATTTTCCATCAGTTTTTCCACCAAAAAAAAATAAATAAAATAAATAAAATTACTTCAACTCTTGGAATTATTATTTCTACGATTCTGCAACAATTTTCATTATCTCAAATGATCCCGAGGGCTTTCAATTTACATTTTCTCTCTGAAAGCATTTGGTTATTTTTCTCAAGTCGATTTGTACTCACAAAAATCTTCAGAACTCGTGAGGGAACAGTACAAAAGAATTTCCTCGAGAGGAATATTATGTTTAAAAATTTCACTCACTTAAACAACAGACAATTTATTAATTACGAATGAACATGTGTAATTCCAACGTTTATCAAGGAATTATTTACACTTCCGTGGCAATTATGCCCTTATAAAAATGATAGGATACACGCCGGCATCCCCGTCAACCCGATTTTACCGAATATTGTATGTGGTCAGTTCGGCGTCGGTGAACGCACTGAGTTGTAAAAGCCCCACCCGCCTAGTGAAAACTCGACGCCCGGCGTCGTGGAGATACATCCCCATCGGTTGCCACGAGCAACGCAAGGGTAGAGACGACGCAGGCGTCCCTGGATTCTCCCATATACCGGTGTCTAATAAAATGATGGAAAAACGAAAAAAAAAACCCGAGGGAAGGGGGAGGGAATTTTTTTTTTCACTTCCACCCACTGCTGTGCGTGTTTCTAGCGTCGAGACGAGCATGACGATGTTTCAACTTCTCTGTTTTCGTTGAAATATGTGACAATGCGGTGGAATTAGGGGATGCGAAAAATTGAGAAGTTGAATTTTTCAGAAGTTAAATTCTTCTTTTGATGGTCTTCAAAGGTTAATAATTTTCTTCTTCATTATTGGATTGGACAAAGGGGTGGGAAGGACTCTAATGGTATTAGGACCTTTTAAAAATTTTCTCTGGCACAATTTACGCTATCGAATAGCGAAAAAATTATTTTTTATATTTTTTAATGTTAAAATTATGCCTCGACGTTATCTAGATACATGAGGATAATCTTATTACGGAAAATTGGCTGAACTTGACTACAAATGATATAAAGGATTTCGATACCAGAGAGGATCATAAGATTGTTCTATCTTCGCCGATATATTTGGGGGTTGAGATCATCGGGGTAGAATTGCCCCAGGATTTTCCGGGGATCAACACAACGGAAATGAGGTTTTATGTAGCTCGGAGAGTCCCTCCACTCTGATATTTGATTCCCTCGGATATCACAACTGTCATCACAATATCATTCCTCCCCCCTCCCCTCCCCCTCCACCCATTTTGAGCCGATATTTCAGTAATGAAATTTCACCATCAATTTTAATACCAAAAAAATGACTTTTTATGGCTCCATAAAAGCACTCGGAGTACGTCAGTCAAACAATCAATTTGAACAATTTTGCATGGCAGCTATTTTCATTGGAAACAGTGAGAGGAACAAAGGAGTTTAAAAATAAAATAAATTTTACATTTGCGTCATAGTGGAGTTGTATGCAGGTAGTTGTACAATAAAAATAAACAAACCAACGATGTAATAACTAAAAATTGCCCCGGGCTGGGATATTGTATCAGTGAAGGATGTCAAGTTGAAGAGAAAAAAAAAAAATGATGAAAAACAGGTGAATGAAGTTACGTGGGGATTTCTGTTCGAGGTAGTGGGGTAAGTCATAAGCCCAGGCGTCAGCTACGGTAAGTTGCTGCCCACCGGTCTGGCTAATTAAGTTCCCCTGGAGCTAACATATCCACTTGTCGGTTTATTAAACTGACGCCAGATGCTCACCAACAAAAGCCATCTTCCTCGGATATCTTTGCTCCAATTTCCGATTTTACCATGTGCCATTTTTATTAATTAATCTCATAGATCTCCTAATTTTATACAATTTCACGTGTCTATGGCATCTTAAAAAACCTAATCTCACCGTCATCCCGAAAAATCATGTCTGTGACTTTAATTAGTTGTAATGGAAATTCTTGATAAATTTGGTCCTCTGACCAACTTTCCCCAATTGGTTTCATTGAAAAAAATCTGTTCTGTTTTTGTACTCCATAAAAAAAAAATATAAGAATAATTTATACCGCAAGGTGCCACAAAAATGTAGATGTAACCCACTTTTCCGTTAAGAAATACTGCTCAACAAATTTTTGTAATGTTTATTTTTCACCGAAGAATTCAGGAGAAGAAAAATAAAATGGAATAAAATACGAATAGCCGAACGTGCTGAGAATTAAGAACACCCCTAAACGAGCCCTCATAAAACTGTCATCGTTTATTTTTCCGTTGCATTAAGAAAATATATACGAGACAATGGAAATTACGTACAACGTATTTATGATTTTTAATTTTAGGGTTAAATTCACGACAGTTGGTAGTTTTTTCGTGTATGAGTTGTTGAAATTGAGGGTAGGCTAAGGCAAATGAAAAAGACACCTCACTACGAAATTCTGTCCTCGTACCAGGCCAACTTTTCCAATTCCAAGGCTTCTTGGTTATTCCTCAGTCTCATATTTTTATTCATCTCTTTTATTATAATTTCTGTTGCGGCTACCCCTGCAGTTTAATTTTATGGCTCTTGAAATTTATACGTGCGAATTTTTGGGGATGAGAAATATAACTTCATCAATTTTCTAAAGAGATGAAATCCCAGGGGGGGGGAGCAAAGGTGAAGACACCCAGTGAAGGGGCCAATCCCCTCCCATCAACATTTTTTTATGCCAAAAAAAGGGGTGAGAAGGGCTCCAACCCCTCCCGGGTCAGATTAAATTGATATAAATTTCATTAACTTCGCGAAAAAAATGAGAATTTAATCTCCATTTTGATCCTCGCAAAAAGCTAGAACGATTCATCGCTTATATAATCCCAGCCATAACATTGTGATGTTCATGTAACCGTGTAATTGAGATGACATATACAAAATCACAAGTAACACGTAAGTTACGTGAGACGTTATGCGCGGTTGCGGGGGCTATTCGAAAAAAAAAAAAAACGTACAACCCACCGCACAGCCCACCCTGGTCTGCTATGTTTCATGATGTTCATTTTTCTCTCCTGTTTTACGGTGGTAGTAATTATGATGAATACCAGTGGAGAGAAACTTGCAGTAAAATATATTTAAAAATATTTGAAAATTAAATTTAAATTCTTTGATATTTGAATATTATCGAGAATTCGTCTATTTGCAAATAAACTTACAAAAATACGTAGAGAGATCAGTTCTATTACTTCGATTATTGCCAATAAATTTTGTAAAATATCTAGACCAAATATCTATCCAATAGAAGAACAATTTTCCACTAGTGTTTTTAGCTCGAAACAACAAGTTGAAAAAAATTTGACACTGCTTTTATCGAAACAATAAACCACCGGAAACTGGAGCATCACCCCAACCCCTCAATCTCCCCCCCAAATACCCAGAAGGATGTAAACGATATCGACAATTGAATTCACTAAATTCCATCGTAAATTTACTGTTTACGATAAGTGCCTGTAAATAGTCAATGTTATGCACGGGGTATGAGCTCCTCCGAGGAATAGGGATGTGGATGATAATAAAAAAAGCCTTTCGAGGATGAAAAAAAAAATAAAAGTTGACCGTTTGAATTTCTTTCGTCTAGCCGCTTTGACACGCTAGACTGGGCACACCTTGATCGATGGAACGTAAAACGTTGGGTAGTTGAAAGAAGCAGAGGCAGAATGTTGAGGATGCACAAGACTGCCTCGACAATGTCTCCAGTGTTTAATAACCTCATGGCACTATGATTTCCCATATGTTTGAGTGATTTTCTTCGCATTAAACCAAATTTTAACTCCACAAAAAGAAATTTTGGATAAAAATTGTACTTCTGAGGGCGAAACGTGGGGCAAAATGACAATCAGCTCCTTTTTCATCCCTCGTTTCGTCCAATGGACTTCTAATTTTCATCTAAAATTTATTTCCCTGTATCCTATGAAATTAATTTTTTTTTTTCATTAAATTTTTCAACTTTTTAAAAAATTGACGAGAAGAAAAAATCATTTCGCTGTTTGTCAAGTGCTGCTAAGAACCTCACTCATCAAATACTAATTACTGCCTCCAGGATATTCCTATCAGGATATCAGAAAGTCCTATCAAGATGAACCAAATACTTCTCCCATCCCATCCCCCCCCCCCCCCCCTATTTTGCAGTATCACACAAAAGATATCGTTCCAATACTTTCAACTATTGAAATAGAATTGAAACCGTCGTCATGAAATTTGACTTTCACGTTTCCTTAGCCACGTGAGCCACTGAAAAGAGACAAGAATCGGATATTTACTCGGATGCACTGGAAGAGGACTCAACCCAGGTAGGAAAAAACGAATGGGCCAACCTTGGTACAAGCACGGCCGCCGAGCTGCCGTAGCTCGGCACCCGGGCTCCAGCCAAACTCGCGCCGAACTTGGCTAGACCCTGGGATGATAACACGGGGCCAGGCCTGGGACCGAACTTTGGCCAGACTTCGGTCGCCGTACTTTGGCCGCACTCTGGGCTTACCATTCGGCCCGAAATTGGCCCAGGCCTGTTGCCGAACTTTGGCCGCACTCTGGGCTTACCATTCGGCCCGAAATTGGCCCAGACCTATTGCCGAACTTTGGCCGCATTCTGGGCTGACCATTCGGCCCGAAATTGGCCCAGATTTACGACCAGAGCTGTGGCCAGGCTCCAACCGTTGCCTGTATTGGGTTCAGAATCACCAATAAATATATGAACGGTATATCTGATAAGCAGACATGTATTTATTACCTTCAACATTATACAGAAAACAGTTTTATTATGTGACAAAACTTATATTTAAATTTATTAAATCTATTGACAAAAAAACTCAGCCAATCAAAAACTTTTTTCCTCCTATCGACATAGTACATGTTTTCATCCGATTTTGGTTGAACAGTTAAAGATATGCAGTGTTTGTATCTCCAATTTTCATGAAAGATAATCACAACTATGAGATTTTTCCGCGAACAGAATATGAAAACTCAAAAAAATGATTGCAGGTATAAATTGTAGAAAAATCTTTTGTGGATTATTTTCATCCGCTTTTAAAATAAATAATCTACGTAGATCATTTGAATCCGAAATTTAATACGACATACCATATTAAGTCTTAATAAACTCTCTCTTACAATCTAATAATATTAGCAGTCAGTCTTCAGAATTCGAAGATTGTATTAACAAAATATCCAACAAAATAACGCACCAATGTTATTTTTTAAATTAGTAGTTTAGAATTGATAAATTATCGTGCTTCAATTCAAGCATGAAAACAGTCATTATAATAGCAATATTATGGATAATTTATTCCGCTATGGATGATAAGAATTAATTCTTATATCCATAGACAATTGCTGATACGAATTATCCTGATAAGAATTATTTTTTCATCTCGGAAAGACGTCCTTTTTTTACAATAATGTCTTCTCCATCTGCAACTCCGGAACACAGAATGATATTTAGTTGCATTGATTGTGTGCTAGTTCTATATAATATTGCTTATTATATTCACTCTTTCAAACAAACTTAGAAATATAAAAAAGTCTTGGATAGGATTACATATAACTAATTAATTTCAACCCTTAAATTTGAAATCTTTGGGGAATATGGACGCAGTCCGATTGTGAAACTTCAACCTTATAAATATTATTTGACTTGAATCACCAAATACTGAAAACAGCTCTCAATGGCTGAAATTACTTTCATTAGAATTTTTCTTAAAAATTAAAAATCCACTTATTATTTTTCCCTTTAAACTTTTGGACATAATATTTAATCCCTGAACCAACAACGGATATTTATTCCCGTGATCTAACTTATGAGGAAATGACATAGAAAATACTTTATTATGCTAAGATACATCACATTTTCCAATTGTTATTTCCATCTTCTGGATTTCCGACCTCGCCAGGAGAAATATAATAAATATAATTAATACTTCAATGACAGCCGAATACTAAACAATATTCATATATTAATATATATTCTGCCCAATGAAACGCGTTGATGTGTAACCTTCACTTCTTAAAATGGCTAACAATTCATCGATTGCTTCTGCTGTTGTAGCTCTTCTGAATTTCACTGCCCATTGATTAATTTTTTGCTCCATTCCCCGCGGTTCCAATTTGTCCAGAGTTTGTGTATTCTTGTCTCCAATGCTGTCAGTGAATACTTTGTTGAAATCATTGTCAATGTCATCTGAATCACCATCACAACCTGAGCCCCCAAGAATTGGTTCATCCCTGTCTCCAACGCTGCTATTGGATTCACTGATGCAATCATTAAGATGCTTATACGAGCCACAATCACCATCACCACCCGACCAACTATCACCACAAGCACTAGCATTATCATCGAGATGTCGAACATCGACATCTCCACTAATTTGATCCACAATAGATCCACTACGGATAGTTATTTCATTGGCTGTTGGCAAACTAACCTCTTCCTCATCGGCATTATTGCGTTCACTGTAATCCGGAGTTTTTTCTTTAGCGCCTTCTACGTTTACAGATTCTTTTTTCTTCAGTTGATGAAAATGTCTGTATTTTTTAACCCGTGAATATGAACTCTGAGACATATTACAATAGTAAAAGAGTAATATTAAAATAATAAATTGCCGCACACGACACTCATGTCTACTGCCACAATCAGACTACTCAACACGCCATCTTACGGGCTGTTGTCATAGAATGTGTGGTATACGGTGATATCCACGCATATTTTCCCCTGAAATAGTATGTTCAGAAGAAATAATGGTACCTTCGGAAGAAGGAGAATCAAAGGACGAAAAATTTAGTGAAGGAACATTCCCCATGAGAATTCAATTTTTGGAATGCTGTTCCATATGGGACCCAAGCCTGGCAAACCATGCCCCTTGTCTGCCTGGCCATGTCTCGGGGCAAGCTTGGTGACCCAAGCCTGGCAAGCCATGCTCTTTACCAGTCTGGCCATACCTCGGGTCAAGCGTGGTTGCCCAAGCCCGGCAAACCGTGCTCTTTGCCAGTCTGGCCATACCACGGGCCAAGCTTAGTGACCCAAGCCTGGCAAGCCATGCTCTTTGCCGGTCTGGCCATGCCTCGGGCCAAGCTTGGTGGCCCAGATCTGGCAAGCCAGTCTCGTGCCAGACCTGGCCCGTTTCGTGGACATTGGCATTTCCTACCTGGGAAGGCGCGACTCAGGGTCGGATCTTCGAGAGGATATTACGTGGGGTTGAACATGGTAGAGTGGGTTGAAAGGCGAGTTGAGGATGAGGGGTTGGAGAAAGAGTGGAGTAGGTAAGATGCTGCAAGCCATAGGTGATGACATTGGGGAACTAGACGAGCTGGAATATTACATTCTCGACATGCGGCCACTTTCACAAGATGTAAGGAAGCAACTTGGTGTATGTGATGCCACCAACACATTGAAACATTACTGAGGAAATTTGTGTTCGTTAATCGGGTCCATAAACGATGGGGTTAATGCTCCTAGTGAGGGGAGAGACTATTGGATCCAGCCAACTATTGGCGTCAACTATGTAGTTTATATTGAAATTCAAATTCTTGATGGAATTCACTTAACTGGAGTGATAAATTATATATTCAATGGGGGGTAGAGTGAGAAGCTGACTTTGTTAACTGGAAACTGATCAATTTATTCGTGGTGATGTAATTTTTCTGATTAAAGAAATTATTAACGAAGAGAAAATCCAAAAATATTTTCCTTGAATCTCCCCCGAATTTTTCTACAGCTCATCAACAATCAGAATCCATCACTCCCTGAACTGGAAGATTTTTTTTTTAATTCTCGCTCAATAAAGAATCTGAACATGAAGAACCTGAAAAAATCCTGATGATGTACTGAGGTGGAGGACACGAGGGCACATGAGCAATTCAATTTCAAGGAAATTGAATAGAGCCTAACGCAATATCCTGGCTTTGGGGACTACGTCAACCATACGTCGACGGATTAATTTCACCGTATGCACGTTCATCATCATTAACGTTAACCCCAAGAGCTGCTGATCTGACGACACGCTACACCATTCAGACACATACAAATAACCATCGGGGTAGAAATGGCTGGGTGTTAAAGCAACAGGATGCATACCTTGCACCATTGGGCCATAAGTTGTCGGGAATGTCAGTCCAGTGGTCGTACACTTTGCATGGTCAAATGCAAACACCAAGCTGACACGTGTGTACCAAATGTATTGGGTCAAGGAACCCTGAGGACCGCCACAGGCTTTTCACATACCAATGATATTTCAACGCTACCTATTTCTCGGATATTTATTTTCTAAGAAGATTTTCAGCCACTTCGCTGAGAATATTCTGATAGCTATGCGGAAAATATGGTGGAGCTATTCAGGGCTTCTGATTTATAGGAATTCCATGGGTTAAAGTTATTGAATTTATTGAGGAAACGAGAGAAATGGGGAAAGTTCAATGTTGCTTTCGATTTTTATCTATCGTTCACTTGATTTTTTCACTCAGAGAGATAAGAAAAATACTAGAGAATTGTTATAAATTTTTTGAGCACGATAAATGGTCGTTATTCTAACTAACAATTGTCTGATGAACTCCACGAAACTCCCAACAAATTGGAGGAGCACGAACCCGAGTAAATAATTGTTAAATAATAAAGAAACTTAAATTGGAATTGACAAGAGAATGTGCTTTCGTTTTTTATCTCTCAATCACCTGATTTTTTCCCCCAGAAAAATAAGAAAATTTAATTGGAATTGATAAAAAAAATGTGGAACCTCTAATTTATAAGAATTACATGAGAACAAGAAGAGTTCAATGTTGTTTTTCCTTATCCACTTGATCTCTTAAGCCAGAGATACGTAAAAATAGCACAAGAATTTCCATAAATTCTCCGGACAGTCTCATAACTAATGCGATAATTGACGTTCCCCCCGACTCATTCCGGTAATTCAACCGAAATAATAATGAGTAAGTCTGACTCCGCAATTGGAATAGATCAGAAGGGTCAGTATTTTAATCCACGTAGAGGGTTAGGTGCTTGAAATCCCGTACAACGATTTATTGTAGCTTTTCTTGTGCGCTAAAGCGCCCTACGTACAGCATACCTAATGCTCCCCCCAACGTCTCGGACAAGCCTGGCTGAATCATAAATCGCACCCACACTACTGTCTCTCACTTCTACTCCTTCATTCTTTTTTTTTACCCTCATTTTCTTTTTCTCTTCCGCACTTCATCCATCTTTACAACTCCCACATGACGAATTTTCGTAATTCACAAGTTTTAGGAGTGATATCCGCAGTGAAGTGAGGAGATAACAGTATTTTATGATATTCGTGTTAATTCTCAAGTTTGGAGAAGTGAAATTAACTCAAGAAGTTGTACATGTGCATTTGTGCGGTTCAGTGATTCCAAAGCTATTGAAGTTGGTACCTTTTAGATAAAATTTCATTGGAAAAATCTGCACAATTTGATTTTCCAATCTATCCCCTTTAATAGAATTTTTTCGATTAGTTCTTTGGCCCTTTCCATTGATCTTTCATTCTCCAGTAAAAAATATACCGGAGAACCACAAATAAATAAATCAATAGACATTCGCTATAATTCTATAAAAAATCATCTGGCCATTGCTTAGATTTTTTTTCATACTGCCAACCCCATTCAACATGGAAACTTTCCACATCTTCCGTATGATCCCCTCGCAATTCACCGGACGAATCAATCTCGAGGTAATCCCATCTCATCCACTAACCCCCCCCCCCCCCAGAGTTAAAAAATATATATTCAAGAAGATTGAGGAAGACTCACCAGTTTAACAGCATCATAATCCCGTTTTCTCAGCAAATCCATGAGCCTCTGACGCTCCATCTCCTCTTTGGTAACATAAATTTTACACTCCTGCATCATAGATGCTTCCCGAACACGAGTTTCGTAATCATCACTAAGAACACTGTTAAAATTAAATGGTTTCTGGTAACTGGTAGCACTGGTGTGTTTGAATGTTTCATTTCTACAATCTTGGGGTAAATCTTGATGAAAACACAAGTTCTTCACAAGCACTTCGTTAACAGATACCTTTGTCTCATCCTCAACATCATTACGTATCACCGAATCACAATCGACTACTTTATTTTCCTCATTACCATCGTTCTGATGAGATGAATTTTCACCTTTGACATTGCACTTCTCCACTTCAATATCATTCAAATGCCTGTCAAGTTTCAGTGTACTCATTGCTTCGTAAGAATCCTTCAGTACATTCTCAAGTGTTTCATAAGTCGGCTCTTTCTCCTCCTGTTTCATCAATGTCTTATCCTGGAATGTTTCATCAGCCGGGCAATCACTCCTCTCGACTGTCGAATTCTTTGGTAATCTACGTTGAATTCTGAGACACTGATCCAATCCAATTTCCGGATATATCTTCGTACCTCCATTTGTCACATGTTCATCAGTCCGAAAACTTTCACCGTAAGCAGACGACTTGACACTTGGCTCTAGGACAGCACGAAGATCATCAGCATGTATAACCTCAGGTCTCAGTGACTTCTCGTAAATCTTCTCAACATCTCTGGCATAATGAGTACCACTGACATTACCATTCACAACTGTCTTGTTAGGCTTGAAGCTAGAACAACAGTTCAAATCTGTTCTGTTATTTCGTCTTGGTGGTGCTGGTGGTCTTCTTGAATTATTATCATCAGCATCACGTTGTACTTCACCAATATCAACTCGCGGGACAATTTCATCCACGATATTATGTTTCCCTGGTCTACTTTCACATGCCTTATTTGGTGTTGAACGATCACCTGAACGTGTACGTTTAAACGACTGCCTCGAGGTCAGCTTGCATCCGCCATTTGTCTGTCTCAACCTGATGCGTGAATTTTTATCAACTGTCTGTCTCTGTGGTATTCTCGAGGTCATTGGGCTGACAGTAGCTGTATCATTAACAATTTTCATTCTACTTTTCAGGTAATCCCGATAATTTATGGGACCTGTATTAACACCAATGCTGACACACTCGATTCGCTGTTCCTGTGGCTGCTCGGTATTCAAATCATCGCAGCTTGTTGTGCCGTTTAAACGTGTCTCAGTTGAAATTAATCTTCTCTTTTGCTCAGCACTGCTTGTCGATCTTGTCAAGGTGACGCGAGGAGTCGATGGTGTTTGCTGGCACTGGTTCTGTATCAACCACTCGTCCACACGTTTTTGGACTTCACCCTTTCTAAGTAATACCTCGGGAACCTGTTTTGGGGGGACTGGTGATGCTTTCTCAGGGACTTTTGGTGCCGTTCTGTCTCGTGATCTTTGTCGTACCTGTGTCTGTTGATTAACTTTCATCACTTGTCTATCGGTTCGTTGCTTTCGTCGTTGATTCATCATAGATTCAAAGTTGTTGATGCTAACGCTAGAACCGGATGAACCACTGCCATCCAAATCCTCAAATTCATCAAGAATGTTGTTTACAGATTGGGTGTCTATTGAACTTGTACTCTTGGATTTGTTCGGTCCTCTTGGAGCACTCTCGTCACTACTTGAGTATTGGTTCGGTGTCTGTCTTTGGTACTTGACGCGGGGTTTTGGTTGACGTCGGAGAAGGGCATTGTTCGGTTGTGAGAGACACTCAGGATGACGATGTTGAGGTGAATCGATACGCCTTGGGGTCACCCTGTGACGTTCGACGATTGGTTTTTGATGGTAAACTGCTTCACCGTACATCAGTTCTTCTTTTTGAAGGAGCCTCGAGCGCCCCAGGCGTACGTGGGGTACTCCCTCATCGGTCATCTTTGCCTGCTCGAGAGCTTTCGATCACATTTTTTTTTTCTTTTACAAACTGAAACAGAGAGAAAAACGAAATTGAATTTTTTTTGTTGGAGGTTCATGGTTATTTTTCTGAAGCACTTAGTTAACTGGAGGGTGAGGGCATTGGATAATTCAGCTTCACATGTCGATTTGTCTGTTCATTATAGAATCAAGGGAATTCAATTCAGATTTTTCGCTAACGGGCTTTATGCCCACTAGTAGTTATTTAAAAATTCTTCAATCAAGCTTCCGCATGACGTGAAAATCGATTTCCTGTGTGTAACATGTTTCCGGTGATAAACCGGATGATAGGTGGTTCCAACACGTGTCATGAATTTAAATGGCATTTCCAAAAAAGGTGATATACAGTTTGAAAAAATTTTCGACCAACTTGACAGCCATTTTTGGATTACCAGTGGACAACGCACCAGGTGACGATTGAATGAAAATTCAATGGGCCAGGTAATGTATAACGTACGAGTGAAATTGAATGAAATTGAATCAAGTCTCGTGGGTGATTTGTGTGGCAAATGTAGAACTTGGATATAAGAGTCAATACTGACCCTCAGACCATTCCCACGCGGCCTCTCACAACGTAACGATTCCCCCCCGAACTCGAATTCAGCTACTTTTAGATATACATTCAAACGTGTATATCTGTAGGCGAAATACGCTTGGGGATTATACTGGTAGCCCTGAAACTACGGTACAGACTTATCCAATAAATCAGGTGTTTATTCACCCAACAGGCGTACCCAACACGCCAGCCAAATGAAACTGATTTTTCTCCCTGATTCTCTCTCTTTTTTATTAATTCTCATTGGACAGCATTTTTTAAATTATGAGGCAATAACAGCTGGGCTGAGCACAACCCTTTGCTTGACAAATTTGCATTACCATCGACAATAAATAAAAAAAACTCAACCAACTTTCTCTATTTTTTTTCCCTTTCCCAGACTCGTGATAAAATATAGAAAAACAAATCGTCGGTTTTTTCCACTTTTTTGTGCGTCCTAATCAAGTGGCCACGAAGTACTCTCCATCCCCCCATCATTATTTATAGATTCCAGGTATTTTTCTCATTAACCTCGAGCCCCACGCCCTCGAACAAAAAAAAATCCAACAATTGTTTTGTGATCATGAACAGAGTGACTGAAACCGTTGGAATAACTCTAATTGTTCCCTCACCGTATGCAGAAAAAAAAAACCATTACCATATTTCAAATTGCCATATGCTGAAAACAATGACGACCGGAATTAGCTTCCAGCAATTTCCAACTCGTTACCACTGTCTAATGCTGTACGTGATTGTAAATGATGCGCATTTCAACATGTTGAATGGACTTTTACATTCGTTTCTGTTTTTCCTGTCTCTCCTGTTTTCCTGTACAACGTTGTGTACAATGAAACAAAATTTTTTTTTTTAATCTCGTATATACGTGTGGGCGAGAGACCCCATTTACAAAACACGAACGATCGATTGATCCCACCTTTAATACACGATGAACCTACGCATATGCGTTTTTATTACACCAACGTATGGACGGGATGAGTGCAGAGATGTTGCGTATATTTTTTAAATATTTTTTTTTGATGATAAAACAGGGGGAAGGGGAGGGAAGGGATTGATGTCAATTCGTGAATGATTAATGAGAAGCTCGACTTTCATGGAAGCGATGAAGATTTTTTTAAATAAACGAAAAATATCGAAGTGGCTACGATATTTCTGAAAATAGACTGAATGTTAACGATTTTTTTAAGGATCACGAGGATCAGAGGAAAAATTTTTTATCGACATGATTTTTACTCCCAATTTTCCCAGCAATTTATGCTTCCGTTAAATATATTGAGGGAAGAAAAATCAATAGAAGAGAGATTTCATAATTTGAATTTGTCCCTAAAATATAATTTAACAATTTTTTCCTTCAATTTAAACCACAGAAGACGCTTCCGTGCGCTAATAAATTGCCCGTATAATGTTGAGAATAGATTCTTTTTCATTCATTTTTTTTTTCGTTCATACAATTTCTCATTCGCCCCCTTTGTTGATCGTTTTTCCCTCACGTTATAGTCCCTCGATTCGAGACATCCTGTGTTATTGCACCGAAACTCGGTTGTACACAGTCTAACCCATTCTGTGTATCACAGGAGTGGATCTGGTCTGGTGAGATACATACACCGAAGCGAATGATATCGTCTTTCCTGCAGCCGTAGAGCTCCGGGGGATTACTGGCTACAGGTGTGTCGGGTAGTTAATAGAGTTAATACAGTGGAACAGAATTTACAGGCTGCCGAGGTTACATCAATTTTTCAACGTGCAAATGAAAGGAAAAAAAAAAATATATATTCTACCGCCATTACTTTTGAATGGGAGAAACATTCTCCTGGGATTTTTAGTTCAACGGTGAACAAAGGAAATTCAGGGGATTTCAGGTACTTTCACTACTGCAGAGTGATTTTCACTGAGGGAATCAATTTGTTTTTTTTTTCTTTTGAACGAAAGCTCTGGGACTGCGATGTGATAATTGAAATTTTCCCTTTTTTATCAATAAATATTGTATTAATAAAATTAATGCTTCACCTGTTTATTAATAAAACCCTCATTCCCGAAAAAAAATGTTTAAATAACGTCTTCCTGAATTGGCGAACTCGGTCGAGGATAAATAAATGATTGGAAATATTGGCTTACTCTTCTCGTGGGCGGATTGAATGCAAAAAAAAACGTCGTTTAATAACGAAGAGGAGTTGAGAATCACGTGGAATAAGCGTGAAAATACTCTGGTAGCATCCGATATTTGTATGAACCGAGTCGACATCGAGTGAAACGTGTGGGTGACGCTTAAACCCTCTTAACCCTTCAATTGATCGCACGACCGATTCTCTAATCCGATTGTGTTCCCCTCTCTTCACATGACGTGTGAAAAAATAACACCATTAAAAGGTGCGAGAAACGTCGACAACGAGAATTAAAAAAAAAAATTATGAGTTATTTGTAATCACAGGGGCAGAACACGAGCATGTGATTGTTATACGAAATTCAATGGCATAATTATCATTTACCACATAGGACAATATCATGTGAATGAAAAAATTGGGGAATTGTTCATTCCAAGTAAGTGAACGTTAAAAACAAATAATGAGTCAGAAAAATGAGATTATAATGAATCCAACTTCCTCCTTCATTAAGACGCTGATGGCAGACGGGAGAAAGGGACATAAAAAAAAATGAAAAATTGAACTGAAATAAAGAAATGAGGAGGAATAATGAATGGGTAAAAAGGACACTGGGTATAGTGTCTTGCTCTCACTTCCGAGAATGGATCTTCAAGGAATGCCAGGGCCGTCACTACACAGAAGGGTCGACCCTCACCTCTCGAAGCCAGCGAGAGGAATGAAATCTTCTCATAAAAGAAAAACTTCAATAATAGACCCACTTAACTCCTCATTTATTCCTCTCGATTTTAGTCCACTCTTCAACTCGTCAAAGTACTGAAGTGATAGCTTTTTGTGTGCAGATGAGGGAGGGAGAGAGAGAAAAAAATCAAATAGTGAATTCAGCGGCTGCTGCCTTCATTATTCTCGGCAGTGGACCAGGGGATCAAAAGAAAAGTCGAAAAAAAAAAATATATATTCCCTGCGTGGGTCGGAAGGAGCCCCTTCTGCGACACATGCTGGACTCCCTCGACTCTCACAATCAGCCCTTCCTAGGAGAACAAAGTGAAGAGGAAGGAGAGAGATGGAACTGTGAAATCAGCACTTGGAATTGCTGGAATTCTCGGAAATTGGGATTTTTTAAAAAAAGGAAGAGGAAGTCTTGAATTATTTAAGACGCAGGGGTGCGGTAGCTTTTTCTCATGAATTCCGGAAGTTCGAGGTGAATATTCAGGACTGTGACATCTACCGAGAAATTCTTTTCGGTCCTTTATCGATTGCTTCACAGAAATTTGGAAAATTATTTTTGTTCAATATTCATTTAACTTCAATTTTTATTCATTCATTCATTAAATAATTAATTAATGCATCTCAATTATTCCCTCTTGAGTACCAGAATTATCGTGATTTAAATTAGGTAGTAAATATATTATAAATATTATTTGCAACCAATAAAGTCTGTTCTCAAATAAATGAATATTTGGTAAAAAAGAATCTCCCACTTTTATTTCTTATATCATCCCTTTGACCCTTCTGTCGAACGTTTCTTGACTAGATAAGAGTTCTCCATAAAATGTTACTCGAGTTTTCGGATTGAATATTAAGCAGGATCATTTCAGCTAGCTGATGATAGTGATAAAGTTGGCAAATAAAATGGCCAATAAAAATCCAATAAACTTCAATCTTTGACGATGATAGCTCAACTTACACCGCAACCCCAGTTAGATTCATACGAATGAATATTACACATCACCACATACATATAATACATAAAAACCTCTTGTTTAATCTATTGAATTACCAAAAATCCAAAGTATATTTTCTGCTGCTATTTTTTATCAATTTTTTCACGTGATATTCTACCGATCGCTATCCAGACCTATTTCATCTCATTTTCCACTGAACGGTTGCACAATAATTTCCAACCGACATCAACCGCCGATCTCGAAACATTTGAAACACCCTGGCATTTGAATCAAAGCACACAACTAGTAATAATCAAAGGAAAGCATTAACGTATCTGGTTTAACTTGGGCTATGTCTGAACGAAACACTCGACAACAAGTGCATTCACCGTAGATAGAGAGAAGTCTACTCTGACGTATTGTACACGGGCTGCAGTCTCTCCAGATTCTAAAGTTATACTCCTGCCTGTATACGTCAATTCTCAATTGTTTAAAGCACTGGTATAGAATGGTGGGAGTGGCCTCAACGTGTACGATTGCTTAACAACACTTGAGCCCCTGTCCAGTACGTATGTCCAGCTGTTCTGAATGAGCAGCTAGTCAAGCGATAAAATGTTCCTTGAACGTGAAATACACTGAACCATGCTGATAACGAATTGATGTTATTTTACCCAGCCTTGTGGTCCGAATGTTTTTGTTATCGCGATTGTTACAGTCGATTTGCTTATCTTTATTTTTTTTCTGTTAGTCACCCGGATATTTCATCGACCATTCACACCAGGTGTTGACACATTTATTGGTCTTAGTCGGTGCATCATTTAGCCACCTGCTGCGTGAGTCAATGAATAAAAAAAGGAGGTGAATAAATAGGGAAAAACACTGCGCAAAAAGATTTTTCATCGATCTGCCGGAAATAATCCGATTTGTTGGCATTCGTTAATTATTCCAGGGTTATCATGTCCAACGGTTATTGTTTTTCAGGACTTTCGATTATTTTATTAATTCACTCACCGAGAGAGTGGATTTTAGTATATGAAAGTTGTAATGAATCCAGCATTTCTTTTTTTTAATTCACCAGTTCTTTGAATTATTCATTTTGTATGATCGGAGCATTTTCGATTAAATTAACGGAGTTACAGCCCTATATGGGCCTGTGTCCCAGTCCAGAGAATAAATAAATAAATTATGGGGAATAATTTCGCGGTTGTAGATGAAAATTCAGGGACTGAATTCGTTTAATGAAGAATTATTTATAAATGGAGGACTGCAACAAATTTTTCGTCATCATCTTTTCTCTGGATCTCCCTTTGTTCTACCAAAAAGTCCATCATAAAAATTTCGCTACCGCCCTTCAATTTCGATATACACGCCAAAATGTCAACAACAAACCGTCTCTCCGACATTACAAAAGAGTTATTGACATCGCGTAATGAAAACATTTTCTCTCCAATAAACAGAACGATTTCTCCGCATATTTCTGTGCAGAGAATTGATCTCCCAACATTCACAATTGACAAGGGAATTAACAAACGAATAATGAGGGATTACTTAACGAGAGATAATACAAAAATAATTGACAAAAACTCACCAAAAACGAAGTGATCCTATTCCTTTCTCCTCCGTTTCGGCACCACAAATCCACAATCCACTGAATAAACTAAACCAATTAAACAAACCCAACAAATCACTGATAACACAAATATTATCGCACAGGACCCGAGGGTTTTATTTACGATTATTCCGACACGAACAAACTGGGAGCTTCTTGGCAGTCCTGGGGGAATCAATGACTCCTATCCCGACCGTCTGCTACACCGAAAGATTGTGCGTGCAAAAGGTCTATTTCGGGATTATTTTCTTCCACTCGACGGCATCCCAAGTTATCCACAAACACCCGCACTTTTCATACAACTGATTCACTTTTTTTCTCGACACGAGAAACAGAAGCAAAAAAAAACAAGATGGCGAGAGTCACAGGCGTATGAACTAACCGGGACTGCTTTACACACTGAGAGATGCCGCTGGGTCACACTCAGGCCCCAGCGCTGGACCCCCACGTGGGCAGGCCCCTACTCCTTCGATCCTATTCACCGATCATTCGACTTTATCTCGACGGAGAAAGACCTTCGGCGTTGCGAGTTACTGCGGCCCATTGTCATGGGAGGGGGAGAGTGTGTCTGTGTGTGAGATAAAATTGCTGTAACAGACACCACAATGACGCATTGAGGTATCAATTACGGGAAAATTGTAGAGCTAGGGGGAGGGGGGGGGGGGAGGGTGAGTTGTTTTTGGTGGAATTTATTTCAGGGAAATGAATCGATTATTTCGTCGATTATTATTGACTGGGATTTTTTTACTTTTTTATGCCATTTTTTGCGCAGTTGGACTAGTTTTCTCCTGTGGCGGAGGAAAACAATTTTTTGTTGTTCGATTTTTTTTTTTCATCAGTTGGACAAGGCAAATAAATGACTTTTGTTGTAGAAAAATGAATCCGTTCTGATTTAAAAAATTAGATTCATGTAATATGATGAAAATAATTTGATAAAACTAATGAAATCGCATTTAACATAAAAAGTTCATGGAACTTGTTATTTTTAATTTTATTATCAAGCAAAAATCGTGGACGAATATTGCCTTTTTAAATTTTATCTTCCGAAAAGACCAGAGGTATTTTATTTTACGAGTAAATTTGATGAAAATTGCGGAGGTCAGGAGCCAAATAAATTATTTTGATACGAAGAGCCACAATTTTGCGGTGATGAGACCCTAGCTCGGTTGCACGGTAGTACAGCGTTTATGACTGCAGTTCTGTTTCCCTCCAGTCAACAGCCTAGCTTCAGTTGTATTTTTAGCGGGTATTTGTGTGGTTACATTGTTGGAAACTTTTGTTGAGGCTTCCTTTTTGTGTGTTTCTCAGGGGGTCTTTGAGGGCCGTGAATGTGCTCAGAAATTTTGCTTATTTAGATGTCAGAGCGAGACTGGGATTAATTCACAACGTCAGGTCATGTAGAGAAATTGTCAATTTTCCACATCGCACGCTTTGAAAAATATAATCACCTCTCTCTTTCTCTCACTTCAGCTCAATTCTTCTTCATTTAAATTTTGTTTCGTCGATCTGATGTCAAAGAAACACCATATCAGGCGAAATCACTCATCTATCTTGAAATATGATTATCAATCTTCTGAACCTTCTGGAGAAAATGGAATATTTCCGAACTAGTGCCTTAGGGTTTTACTCACACGAACTTGGCATCTGTGCCGACGACGAGGACTGCCAACTCCACGAATAAAAAATCCGGTAACACCAGTTCGTGGACGATATTTTTCCGCAGTACTTTTCTGGCTTACGGGGCTGGTAAAGGGTCTGTGCCAATACTCGGATGAGAAAAAGTAAAGAGAAAGACGGAAATTAAATTCAATCTCCTCAAGACTTCGCGAAGAACCATCGGAACAACTCCCAGCCTAATTTCTTCAACTTCACGTCAGTTCTTTTTTCGCCTCCAGGAAGCTGATGATTCCGGGGCCGTCGTGACAGAGGAGTTTATCCACTCATCAGATCTGAGAACAAGATTCCTCGGTTAAACAGAGTGCAGCCAATCAAGGTACTCTAATGTGTCATTTATATTTCCTCTTCCGATTCGTCTCCTTCTGATTTTTTCCTGCCGTGGAGCTAATCATCCAAGAGATTACGACCCACTGATTTTTATTCATGTCAATGAGATGTTATTAATTAGCTAAAAATCCTGAAGAAAATCCGAGTCAATTCAATTCGAGGATTTCGCAGAAATTTCAGAGTCATTTCAATCAACTAATCACCGATTATTCCAGGGCAGTCGTGACAAGGAGTATATCCACTTATCAAAACCAAGAACAAGATTCCTCGGCAAAACCGGGTGCAGCCAATCAAGAAACTCCAATGTGTCATTTATACTTTCCCTTCCTCTTTCTCTATTTTCAATTTTTCTCGTCTCCCAGCGCCGTGAACTTCGCATTTGCCAGCAACGATCCGTGGGAGATGAGAAAATGAAACGAGCACAAGAGAGCGTCATCTTGGTGTACCAGTACCCGGTGATGGGTTTGTGTATGTGTCGCAAAACAGAAGCGAGCTCGATAGGAATGAGAAAAATATATAAAAGAAGAAAAGTATCTTTATCACCGGTATATAACGGTAATCACACGGCCAGTGTATGTACTAACCGGAAGAGATTTCGTTGCGGCTGGGGAATTAGGTTCTCCGGGGTTATCGCCTTGGTCAACCCAGATTATAACGGGGAATCGTTGAATAGCGAAACCCTTCGTGTGGAGTTCATTAACTATTGATTAAACAGTGTGAGGTAAACAAAGAAATCCCAAGGAGAGATTTCACAATAAAAAATCATTTCCAAGATTTCCCATTAAATTTCCAAAATCTCAGTAGCTTTTTACATTTGAACCTGAAAAAAAAAACAGAATATTTAGAGTTGAAATATAAATGCGTATTTTTCATTAGTTTTAATTTCTGCACCCGAAGTTCATCAATATTCCCCAATACAACTAATTGCAGAGGGGAACCCCTGGAGGCCTTATTCCTGGCAAGCATCCATTTTCAATTGATCGATTCCCGAATGTCGAACATAAATCCCGAAAGAAGTCTCCGCAGACAGTTCCACAATGCCGAAAAAAAATTTATTTCCACAGAATGAGTTCACACTCACGTGAAACAAAAAAAAATATGACTGAAAAGTCTTTTATTCCCCAGAATCTGAGCTCTGGAAAAATGTATAAAGGATTGAATGAAATCCCTGGTGAGATTTTGCACAGTGGATGGGTCCTTCTGTCAACGGTCCATGACAATGGTGATTAACACTGAGAACAAAAGCATAAGCGCTTTGACCACCATGAATATGCCTATCCGTACCTCATGACCGTACAAACGCGTGGCCATTGTTTTAAATGTTCGAATAACACGTCTGACGGTGTATGGGTACAATAGCCCAATCTCCGCACTTTGGTGCCTTTTTCAACATTGTTTATCACGCTTTGGTTATTTATCAGGAGCCAGGTGAGGGGGATTCCGCACAAAAGGCGCTGTTTAACGCCTAAATCCATTCAATATTACCCGGAGACTCCAATGTTTTAGTTTTCATTAATTAACACGTTATGTTCCATTTATTTCCGTTTCCATTTTTTATTTTCCATAATAAAAAAAAAAAAATTGGACTGGACTGGACTGGATGACTGGATGAAAATATTCCAGTCATTATTATGATCTTATCTAACTACATTAAATGACTAAATCATCGAAAAGCCTCGGAATAATATAAAAAAAAAATAGAAAAATAAAAAAATAGAAAAAATTCGTCTCATGATTTATGGCAAACTCGCACTCATTTATATTTTTAAACATTACTTTAACCGATTTATCCTTTCGAGAGGTTGTTCCACCGACATTAATTGGCCAGTAGTTCGGAAAATGTATCCTCAACCCCCAAAAATGGTTCCTCGCACCCAGTGCACCAATTCCAGCTCTGAAGGCATTGCCCATTGAAAGCCACAAGCTAACGTAGTTTCCTTATTTATCACCCAAACGTGACTCACACGATTCGACGTGGTTTGAGAGGCACTTTTGACTTCAGGTTTGTTGTTACTGATACCGAGGACATGTACATTGCCGCCCTTTAGGATGAAGAGGGGCGAGGGAGGAAGGGGCAAATGCAGTACGACTCTCCCATAGTTTTCTCTCTATGGAGTCCGTGAGAAACAAACTGAGAAAACCTGCTAGTCGATGGCTATCAAACCGCAAGAAGAACGACTTGTTTCTACATCGGAATTTTCGATAGATCTGATGGAGAAGAATTCATCGATATTAATGCAACACGTGAGCCTGTGCTTGGGAATTATTTAGGAGCTGGGGCAATCGTTTAGATTTATGGGAAATGAATTGTCACGCGAGAGGGGATGAAATCAGTCGGAAAAATGAGGTTTGAAGAATGTTCCCCTTGGGAGAATTGAATGAAACGAGTTAAAAGTAATCGGAGGTGGTTGAACAATTGTTAAAAATGTTTAAAAAAATTAAAAAACGGTAAAATAGACTGATAACGCGGATAAAATAAAAAAGAAATATCTATTAGTGCTTCTGCTTCCCTCCGGAAGCAAAAAATTATGAGAATGCGTATCGAGGTGGGTCATCAGATCGTTTAAACGGTGAAAGGGCCTTTCTCTGCACCTCCCAGCGAGACCTGGTGTGAACCCATTCATTCAAAACCTGACTGGATTATCTTCATAAATATTAATATATATTGCCGCCTGTTTCACTGAACAGGCGTTAAAATATCACTTTGAAAGAGGAAAAAAAAATTTTTTTGCTTCAACGCGACTACAGAAAATAAAATTCAAAGTAAAATTAATAAAACGAAAAAAAATAAATGAGCAATTACCACTAAATGAGTCTGTAGCCTTCTATTCACTCAGGTCAGATGTTAAGAATGGTACATTTATGCAGACAGCTCTGGGTATAAGTGACATTTCGTTGCTTTCGTAAATTTCTTTGGCATTTTTGAAATTCTTCATGAATAGACTGCTTTGATGCACCAGGGGGGGAGTGCACGGCTGAGCTGCCCCGTCAGCGTCTATTACCCAGTGCTGGAAGGAAAAAGGGCTCGTTAGGAGCTATTTGGAATGGAATTTATTCGTCATTTTATGGATTTTTAATTGTCAGTTTGTAAAGGCATTTGTCATGTAAATTAATTTTTTCGTATCGTGATCTTGATTGTTAATGATAAAAAAAACTGGTCACCTCATTCCAGTTATCTGAACGAAGTGCACTATTGTTTAATACAATGTGATGCATCATAAATTTATTTCTGCCAAATCCAATTAACATTCGTCCTCTCCTTTTGTTACTCGTTTATTTGAAATGCAATGTCGATTAGTTTATCTCTGAATTCGTGGCGAATTGAATGAAAACATCCGTTAATAGAGCAATCCAAATATTTCAGGTTTTATTCAGTGATTGCTGTCGCAATGAAAGCTTTTGTACTCTCAATTTTCAGTCATAATATATTATTAATTAATAATAATTAGTTTAATTGATTTCCTTTCATTTCTGAGGGCCAACGAAACTCGAGGGTGGTCTTATGACTAATCTCCTAAATTTTCACATTTTTGTCAACCTCAGAAGAGGTTTAATTGTCATTCGGGTATATTCACCTGTTTGAAAGGACAGGGGGTGATGAATCTGAAGCCATTATCCTCGGCGTTCATGAAATATCCTCGTAATGAATACATTTTGCCTTGTGGCACTTTCAGGTCACCCAGTGACTCTCTCAAATTCCTGAAGACTATTCGCTTACCGAGGAGGTCGTTTACCAATCGCTGCACTGATGAGGTTTTGCCTGCGGTAAAAATGTTTCTTTCGTAACGATAATTCCCGATTTACGGATGACTCAACTCACGAGATAATTTTCCTGATAAGCTGGAGCTCCTCCGAGGCTTCAGGTGCTGTTTTTTGTGTTTTTTTGCAGCCAGAGTTTCGCCGGAATTTTTCAACTCTTGGACTACGTATTGAGTGTCTTCAGTCTCAAGCCTTGAATTCTTGCATTCCCCATATGAGGGAACGGATATTGTTCCCGGAGAAGGCTTTTTACCGGTGATGAGAGACATCTGATTAGGAAATTCACTCATTACTCGAGGGAAAAATTAATTAAACGTTGAAATAAAAATGGGAAATTTCATGATAAATTTTTGTGAAAGACAATATGTAATAATTCTCTTTCAACATTTACTTTGGACTCCTCAGTGTAATGTCCCCTCTTCTTGCCACAGGCCCTCGTGCACTGGCAGCACGCGGCAATGGGGTACGTCAAGAAGAAAACAAAATTAAGTAACAACTCCAATTTTCTGTAAATAAAACAGAAAATAATCATGTAGATAAATTTATAAATTCGAAGAATTTACGATTTTGGTAATGAGGTTTCCCCCCCTCCCACGTCGTTCTACCTGCGCCCACTTGAACACTGAACACTGCAGGCCATTCAAAGTGGAAGAGGAAAAAAATTTGTATTCTACCTGCTGCATATACGAATCGTGCGTGGACTACAGTTTGAATGAATTAAATTCTCTTTGTCACCATTCACTAAACATTTGCATCTGGAATGTGCGGTATAACACTCGTCAATTTTCGTGCCCTCTAAAAGTGTATCCAATCCCCATTGGCTCAATCCTGGAATGCAGAATCCACCCAGCCACTTAAGGACACCTTAAAATCCATTAATCAATCTCTTTGAGGGCTCGAGCTTATTGAATCACCAGCGAAGTGGTAAAACGAGATGATGCACTTTCGACTGTGGGCCACTTTCTCATGAATATCTTGGAATCTATGGAAGATGGCAAAATTTTTATTCTGACTTTTTTGTGGAGCGAATTGAGTACTATAAACAATGTCTACAGAAAAATTCCGCTATCCCCCTTAAATTCGGAGATATCGCCGGAAATGTCCCTTGATCTCGCTTCACCACTTCGCTTTTGATATTTTTTTATCTCCAATAATCGCGTATTACCGAGTGTCAGGAGTACGACAAGTCCAAGGGCACTCAGTATCAAAATATCTTCAAGCACACTCATCAGCTTAAATAATCTAGACCCCTTGAGTTTATTAAATACTCGTCCATCACTCGAGTTTGTAAGGTTATAAAAACGATGAATAGTAACTAGCTGTATTAAAAAACAAGTGACTGGATGATTATAATTAGAAAACTTTTCGCAATAATTCAGAATTTAATCTTTGAGCTGTTGAAGAAATCTTGGAGAGACACTTGAGATTTTTAGGGATGTAATTACATACTCAGTGAGTCCTGGTCTAATTATAAACTTCCGATGATATAATTTGAGGCTATTATTTAGTGGAAAAACGACGCAGAAATTCAGTATTTCCTGGAAATAATTTTCAGACAATTCAGATAATTAATATAATAAAACACTGAATGATAATCCGTATACTAAAAAATAATCAGCCCCACAATTCTAATGAAAAAACTTTCCTCAATAATTCAGAATTTATTCTTCGACTTGTTGGAAAAATC
Source organism: Diachasmimorpha longicaudata (assembly GCF_034640455.1). NCBI lineage: Eukaryota > Metazoa > Arthropoda > Insecta > Hymenoptera > Braconidae > Diachasmimorpha > Diachasmimorpha longicaudata. Next base: position 3,800,294 of record NC_087240.1, read on the forward strand.
TTGAAGGGACACTTGAGACTTTTTCAGCTCCGTAATTACGTACTCAGTGTCCTCTTGCTCCAACTTAGAATTTTTCATGTCTCCATAGGACCTCACGGATATAATACGCATCCCGTCCTTATCGATCAACCGATCCTGAAACCATTAATCACTGTGGAAAAAGTCAATGAAAGAAGATCCAGACAAATAATTCCCTCAATTAAGTATTTACCTTGCTATCATCGTGTCGTTCAGGGTGTCTGCATTTAGCAATTTTCCCCATACAATCACAAAGAATACAGCACGGATAAATGAACAAGAAGAGAGAATTTATAAAAAATTCAGCGGTTTTACTGCATAATCGAACAGTTCGTCTACCGGTGTCTGGATGAATGGGAATGCCCTCATCATCGGTAATGACACACCTACACTTGAGCTCAGGCTCGATGTACTCGTCAATTTTTAATCCCGCAACGAGATTATCCAATCCCCATCGGCCAACGGGGGGAGATAGAACTCCAATAATCCACTTAGCGATTCCTAAATTACGATCAGGGCGAAAATTTAATTAATCAGTCTAGCGGGACGCCCTCCACTAATGAATAATGTAGACTGAGGAAGAAAAATATTTTTGCCAAATCAGTTGACTTTTGAGAATAAACACTTCCCTCAAGTACACGAATATTTGACAAAATAATTTTTTTTCCAGCGTACCGAGTGCCAAAAAAATAGCGAAGATAACGATGATGATAATGATAATGTCAATGGCCCCTTTAAATAGTGACGAAGTTCTGGGATTGATTGCTGGCACTGGACCACGGAATCCAGCCTGATGATAATGCTCAGGTGTCATCGGTAAGCATGAAAATCCACGGTGGCTTTCATAGCACGTGCAAATGCAGTGCCAGAGGCAGAAACAACGATTCATCTTGTGCACTATGATCCTCCTAGCAGCCACCAACTCACCGCGATAGTTTATCACTTCAACTGCAAACATTCATCCAAGCGTATATTAGCCGTCCAGCTCAGTGTACAAACTCACGTGAGCATAATATTGTTCACAGAGCTGGGGGCAAATTGCTCTCAAAGATTATTGGTTACAGTGCCAGAGGTTGAGATGAAATTTTGAATTTATTGGGGTCCCAGACGATTGAGGATGTGTCTGTTGGGGAGATTGGACAATCGCTAATGTGGAATATTTATTTTTAGTTGGGTAATGATTATTGGCATTTGCCGAAGGTATCATTCAGAAGTGGCAAGTTGCCTCCATCAGTTCGTTAAATTTATTGGAATTAATGAGCAATTTTATTCGGGATGAAAATTTTCTGGAAATTTCTGTTCATTCAATTTTCTTAGCTATTGAGTTCAGCCTTGGTCGGTTAATTACTGCAAGATTGCTGCAATATCATCCGCCAAAATGTCGCCAAAAAAATCCCATCTTCCTCCAGATTATTTTCAAAAAATGTTTTTTCAACAACAGACGAAGCAATAAATCCGGATGAAAAATCTGTCATCCCGGGACAGTAATAAATTTGTCACATGCCGTAAAAAAATGACCTTCATTTTCATGTCCCCAGTCTGAATCAGGAATTGAAGCCCCTTAATATCCAATAACTCTTTGATGTTTGTCATTCATGAGAGGTGTACCATTGCACTCGAATCCGTCAATGGAAATTCGCCCAGGAATATCCAGAGTCACTAGTGAATCGTGCTGGGGTGGAACTCGGTATTTTCGTGTGATTGGATGCGCCCAAGAGTTCGGTAATCCCGATGGACAATCAACGATACGTGCCTGATAATCCGAAGATACTAATCCCGTGTTAGTTAGCCTGATCGACATTTTTATTACGTCAGCAGTTCCAATAACGTGAACCTCGGTTATACGTCCAGCCGAACTGTTGAATATTTAATGTAACATTGGTGGGTTTTAGCAGTTAATTAATTTGGCTTGGTGAAAAAATAATTATCTACTCCAGAACCAAGTTAATTGAATTCGCACAAATAAAATTTTTTTTTCGACAGAGAGTCACTCTTATTTTTCGAGCTAATTTAATTAAAATTGAGTGGAAAGTTGTAATGAATTCATATTCTGAATTGAAATGTACCCAGTTGCGATGACGTTATTGTCATCAGCCCTGACCTCAATTTCGAGGGTAGACACGTGATGGCTATTTTGCACAAGACTGAGATACTCTCGTCCTTCACTGGTATCAGTCACGTTGTACTTGATGGGATTGACTGGTACCTCAGCAAAATTGCTCAGGAAGTAGCAGCCCGGTTTGCCAGACTGTCGGGCATTCTGTTAATAAACAAAACCCCGGGAAATTATTTAACAGTTGTTTCTCGACGAGCTTCCAAGGAATATCAATGAATCTATCCACTTAATTTCCTGTCAGCAGAGTTTCATCGAATGTCACATGACAATTATTCCTCTAGTGATGGGAAATTCGATACCTCAGTCATAAATTCTCCCTCAAGGGATTTCAATTTTTTTTAAAGCATTTTTATAATAAAAAAAACTGTACCACGTCGTGACGCCAGTAGTCAAGGGGTTGATTCCTCAGGCAACTGCCGCGTTTACGTGCGCATCGATCTTTCTGCATGACAAAAGCTGAAAAACCAACTCCAGCCTTGTCGCACTCGCGCCCCTCGCTAGTTATTTGATTCGATGGAATTATCAGATATTCACTCATCCCCTCTGAGATTTTTCCATCCGAAAAATAAACATACAAATGTATTTTATAAATCGGGAAATGAGTATTGGCAATCTGTAAATGGAGTACCTGATTTTTTATCATTATTTTGACCGAGTGGAATCAACAGCCTCTGGGTATTTGAATTTAAACTCGATTCTGGGACTTGTAATTTCTCCTGAATGTATGTGAAAACTATCGTTGGAGTTTTATCTCTCTGATGTCTCGTAAAAGTTCCTAATCTGGAAAATGAAGTTTCTGGTCTATTCTCTTACGTTAAAATTTTGACTTTATTTTTATTTCTCAGGGTGTAACCAGCAGCACGGTAAAAGATAAGGGTATCTGTTTGGCTTGTCTGTTGTCGGTGAATGGGAGGAGAGTTTTTAGAAGGGGAGTTAAAAAACTTGGGGAGAAAAATTTCGAGCACGAGTTGAGGATGATAAATCTATTTTCAGGCTGTGGGTTCTGGATGCGAAACGACTGGTTCTTACGAAAATGGTTCATACGAATGGAAATTATGAAAAATGCCTAAATCAGACCCTGTGCAGGTCATACAGGGTTAAGCAAAGGTTACAGAAAGGTTTAAATAGTGACAAAGGATTCGGAGAGTCGTAGGGACACTCGCGGTTCACACAAAATTCTGTAAAATTTATATGAGGGTCATAGAATCATACGAAGCCTGTGGAAGCCAACCGGGCTCATGTAAAGGTCATACGACGGTCGGCTGAGGTGTAACGAACATCAGGGGGTCTTAAAGGCCCATGTAAAGGTCGCAGAAAGCCCAAATGCAGGCAATATGACCGTCGCACAGCACCAAAAGCTTATAAAGTCACGAGAACTCAAGCTAAGGTCACACCAGGTCACGATTATGAACCGGAATAAACGTTCCAACAGAATTAAAAACTTGGAAAAATTTTAAATACAATCCACGATGATAAATTAATTTGCAGCCATTAGTTTCTCAACTGGAAACAACTGTTCCTTCCCCCCAACATGCCTCACGGAAGAGAAAACAATTTCTCAAGAGTTTCGACCGCTTCAAACTCTTTTTTTTCCCCCTCCCAAGTAAATTTTACTTTTTATTTTAATATACTTACCTAATCATCTCGCCCCGAGTCAAATCCCTCCATCCTGTGTTCTCCCTCCCTCGCTTGAATATTTGAATAAACACCCCGTGCTCAACAACGGGTTTTCCAAGTTTATAAACTGAATACCTAAAATAAAAATGAAAAAGATCAACCTTTATGATAGATTTCCACCTCGACTTTTATAAATCGTCTTAGAGTATGTCTTTTTGCCCCCCCCCCCCCCCCATCCCTTCCGCCGCAGCCAAGAGAGAACAAGAAATTCGTTTTATATAAATCACTTGCCATAAATCGCTGAAACGTAAACAATGCGCTGACTCCAGATATTTTTCTGGATTCACATTCGGTGGATGTCTTCGATCCATACAATTCTGTCCACCGCGTATCTGAAATCCACTGGCACTTTCCCGTTTACTTCTCCCCCGATATCCACTACCCACACTTCTGCCTGGCACATCCCCCTCGTCATCGTAGATTTCATCGAGAACATCTTGCGCATCGAGACTCATTAATTGCCTTCCAAATCGCCGGAACCACTTTTTCTTCTTTTTTTTCTTTTTCCTTCGCCGCCAGCGTTTCCGCCTCGTTCGCTCGTCCCTCGGTCCAGCATCAGAAGAAATTTCTCTCCCAACTTGTCGATTGTTTTCAGAAGCACCCTCCGAATCCAGAGAGAACTGCTGCCCCATTTTGCCAGCTCGACGCTCGCCAGAGTCGTCCGCCCTCGCCAGGTACTCGATTAATTCACCCCCGAGGGTTTCGAGTGCCTCAGCTCGACTACTTTTCGGTCTATTTATTATTCTCGTTATGTACGTCTGTCTGGGGACTCCAGTCGGCATCTGGGTATTCCCCGAGCCTCCTGGAGACGATGGTCTAGATGTCCCGGACCTCACGAGCTCGTCCTCGATGCTGGAGGCGTTCTCCGGGGTTATCACGAACTTCTGGAGTCTGATGACAGTCCCCGGCTCCTCCTGGCAGTTCTCCCCCGTCAGGATACGTTTCATCTTGCTGATGAACTCCATCACCGCCAACATGTTGCCCAGTCTAGCTTCCTCGGTATCATCACTTCTCGTTACCCCATCCACTGCTGAATCATCATTCTCCATTTGTATCGGCCTGATAGAACTGATCAATTTATTATCATTTACCCTCGGTCCTGATGAAGTCCTTCCAATTCCCGCTGTTGATGAACCCTTCGTCCAGACTAGTGGACACGTCTGGGAGTTCGTGTCGTTCGGGGTCTCGTCATCGCTGTCGATGATAAATGTGACTGTCTCGGGAAGTTCACTCTGCCATTTTGGTGTCATTGTCGATGGGGGGACTGATGTTGCCGGTGTTTCCGGTCTGGCTGGAGTCTCAGGAGGCAGGGATGATCCTCGCTCCTGTTTAGTGGACATCGTGGAGACTGAATTAACGTCCCCCCAGCCCTTAGTCCGTTCTGGCTCTGATTTTGGGGCCGAGGGATTCGACATACTTATCAATCCAATTATTTTCAAGTTCACGGGGGACTGCACTCGGTTTGACGGGAGGGGAGGGGGACTCGGCTCGTCCGGGAGGGCGAACGGGCGAATTCTGTCGACAGTCGTTACTGTCTCAAGGTCGGTGGAGTCGTTCTCTGGTAGTTCATTGGATATGAGGTTTTTTATCGAGTCGGAACGAGAGGTTTTCAATGGCCGTCTGGGCACGATCTCCTGAGGGACGTCGCCCTCAGCTGATCGACGGTTTATTTTTAGGGGGAGGGAATTGGGTGGGTCTCCGGTGTCGAAGGTTATTGACATTGGGCCACTGTTGGCTTCACCATCCACGTGGATTTTCCCGGTTAAGGAGATGGCGAAATCGCGGGACGGGGGGTTCTCTATTCGCGGAGAGTGCAGGAGTCGACGGTTTATGAATTTATGATTTTTACGCCATTTTTTGCGAATATGGCGAATCGGTTGGGGGATGGGGGGTGGTTCCACTTGCTTTGGCGTTTGGGGGGGCATTTTGGAGTCACGATCAGTGATGAAGTGCAGGAGTTTGCGGTTCACGAAGTTTCTGGCGATGTCAGGAGGAATTTTAAAACGATCAATTATTATTCGAGGACGTGGAGTCACGAGATCGATGATTTTGGATGAATGGAGTGATTGAAGGTCCTCTGAAGGTCCTGAGTCTTCAGAATGGAACGGAATTTTTTCGTCCTGATTCGGTTTTAGTTTTTTAAAAGCGTCAGGAGCGGAATTTGTCATGTGTGAAGATACATCTGCGTCTGAACGACGTTTTTCATTATTCCTGACGTGACTTTTCATTAATATACTGCGGAGTCTGTTCAGACGATTTCTGTTCCATTTTCTCCGAACAATATGGTGGACCGGTTCGGGGGGGTGGGACTGTTCTACTTGATTTGAAATTTGAGACGCCCTTTCGGAGTTGTGATGGACGGGGTAGGTCGCGAATTTGGGGGGGTATCTGTCTAGTGATACCTCTGGGTGCTCTGTCAGGGTGACGTTCAGAGAGTCAACATGGGGTTTCGAGTATTTCTCCCCTTTGAGACGACTGGGATACGTTGACAGTGGTCTTGGTGAGTGAAGACCCTCCGAGGGACTTTCCATCGACTTTGCGTCATCTCTGAACGTTTCGTGGTTAAATTGAGGTCCGCCAGCGGATACTGTCGAGTTTGGGGGGAGTTGAAACGGAAAATCTGTGTCGCAGGGGCAGCAGAAGCCCTGGGGGTTGGTTATTGATAGCGTTTTGTATTTTAGATATGTCAGTCAAAATCATGGCAATTTATTTTGAAATTGTTAATCGATGAATTCAGAAATTCGTCAACTGAGATAAGTCAATTTATGATAATTAATTGATTAACTAATGAACTCATACTAAATCGTAAATTGAGATGATCATAAATTGTGAATAAAATGTATTTTTGTAAAATAAATATTTTATGTTCGATTAAAAAAAAATTGTTAAACAAATTCATTACCTGACTGTGTGGTATCTTCACCCCTCGGTAGAACATTTCCCCGCAGGTGGGATGATCCGAGTAATCATCGCAACCGATGAAAGTCTCCCTCTCGTTGTTTATCACCTCCTCGGTCGCCTCAGCATTGACCACCTAAATTTCAAATCGATATGTCACTGCTTCCTGGTACTGTACCTTCACTTGGATGGAGGCGACCCGACCGACAGTATTTTTCCGCCGGCCGGTCCATCAGAACGCGGTTTGACCTGGATATACTCACGCTTTGGAAGGTCAGGTCGTAAAGCTGGAGCACTTGCTCCTGTCGGATTTTTATCACGTACGGCTCCATCAGTCGGGATTTTCGCATTGTAAGTGGGTCTGTCACGTGGTCTATCACTATGAATCGATCTTCTGTGTCTGTCTGCAAGCAAATTACACAAATTGCAGGGGATTTTTGGTTTATTTTATCAATATTTTTCGTTTCATTTTTCTTTTCAGGAGTAATTTCATATGAATAAAATTCAGAGGATTAAATACCTTTCCAACATTCGTAATTTTGATGGAGATGACAACTTTTCGATGGCACCTCGTGATCTTCGAGTACTTCTGCAGATGAAAACCCCACAGGCTCATATTCACGTTGTTTATGGGACCATCCGGAGGGTGTGCACACGGCAGAAGGATGGCCATAATTTCCACCGATGATTTCCCATTTCTCGCGATGTCGTCAGCACCGTTTTTACGACTATCGGTGATAAAATACTTATCATCCCATGACTCACGAATTTTACGGGATTTCCTGGTGGGACAGCTGGGGTTCTCCGAGGGATGGTGCTCCGGACTGAACGAGAACTCCGATGTATAGGGATTGGTCGAAGTTGCCAGGATGTGGGACATTATCGACTGAAAATTTTTCAACGTGAGCCTCAAGTTCTTAAATAAAATTCAATAGCGAAAAGAAGAATTCGTTCACGTGAAGTTTTAGAGGAATATCGACGAATCTGAAGGAGATAGCGCAATTTTCGTCGAGACATTTTTTATAGCCCTCACTTCGCTCTACAAAAAAGGTCATGAGAAACGTTTCGAAATTCCTCTTAGTTTTCGAGGTATTTAGTGAAAAGTGACTGACAGTTAAGATTAACTCGAACAGGTCGTTGCTTCGCGACTGAAGTTTAATTCTGAGGATAGAGGTACCTGTGCTGTTATCCAGATGACGAAAATGAGGGCTGGACCACTGTACATCATGGTGGGAACTCACGATCATCGTTATAACCTAACGAGTGTCATAATTTCAGGTTGAGAAGAGTTTCATCTGTTTCGAGGGAGATTTTAAATCTAATAAAAATCCTCAAGTCGGAGAGATATGAAACTTTTCTTCCTGTTTCGTTTATATTCTCCAACTGAACGTTCTCAACTAATTTAATTAATTAAAATTCCATTTATTTCATGAACATTAGTTCTTCGTGAAATTCAGAACAAGCAAATGAACAGTTTTACAATACTACAATACACTAATGTTTATAATAATTTCTGTCATTCAACACCTTTGAGACAATTAAAAAAATATATATGAGTGTAATCGCAAACTGAAAAAAATAATAAAAATGAAAAAAAATCACTCCTCCTCAGCATCTTTCCTAATGATCTCCAGAGCCTCCTCCCTGTTGCAGTCCTGCACATGTGAGCAGTCATGACTGGAAGTCACCTTGAAAAATCTATCAGCCAGCATCACCAACTCCTCTCTAAACGTGACGATCACAAACTGTGCATTCCTACTCATCTCATGAACCATCCCAGCCACAGATGCCCTGAAGCACCCATCAAGTGCCTTATCAATCTCGTCAAGTAAATAAAAAGGCGCAGGTTTGAACCTGTGAACAGCAAAGATCAGACACAGAGCGATGACAGTCTTCTGTCCCCCAGAGAGCTGATACATTCTCTCCACCTCCTGTCCACCGGCAAAAGTCGCCCTAATCCTGGCTCCCCTGACGCTCCTCCAGTCATCCCCCACCTCTCCATCCTCCCCTACTGGAAGAAGGCTGGCCCGACCGTTGGTCACGATGTTCCCAAAGATGTCCTCAAAAAACTCGTTGATTTTTTCGAACCCCACCCTCAAGGCCTCGACCCTCTTTGTCTCGATCTTTTCCATTTCCTCCTCGTAGCTCCTCTTCCTCTCCTCCTCCTTCTCCAGGAGACGCTCCAGAGCCACCATTTGTCCCTCCAGCCCCTTCATCTTACCCTTGATGCTACAGTCGACAGCCCCAAGAGCCTTCTCCTCCCTCCCGATGTCTCTGATCTTCCTCTCCAACGCCTTCTTCCCCATATTGTCAAAAACCCTGGGGTTCCTGATGCTGGGGAGGGTCCCCACATCAGCCAGTCTCTTCTCCCACTCCCCCATCTTCCTCGTGAGACAGTCCATTCTACCTTTAACCGCCTCCACGTCCTCCTTCGCTGCCTCCCATGTCATCCTGGCCTTCTCTCTCTCGAAGTCCAAGTCCCTCGCCCTCTTCTCCACCTCTGATAGCTGCCTTGTAAGTCCAATTATCTTCTCATCAATCACCTCCAGTCTCTGCATCCGCTCCCCCAGATCCTTCCTGCGCTTCTCCAGCTTCTGCTCGGCGACGACGAGTCGTTCCTGGAGGATATCCTGAGAGTAATCCCCCACATGTGCCTCCAGCTCGTCCCTGTCCTTCTCTAAACGAGACAGGATTTCCCTCACCGAGGACAGTCTCCCTTCCAGGTGCGGAATCTCTGCGATCGCCTGTTTTCTCTGTTTCTCCAGCCGTAGGGAGTCCTCAAGAAGCTGCTGAATAGACATCTCGACTTCCTCGACAGATGTCCTCTCCAGATCTTCGATCTCTGTCTCCACTGTTGACAGCTCCTGCTTCGATTCCTCCAGTCTCATCCTCGTGTCTTCCAGGTACTTCTTCAGGGGGGAGTAGTTGTCCGATGCCTGCTCGAAGCTCCTCGATGCCTCGGCAATGTCCGTTTGGAGGCCCAAGATGTGCTGTTCAGCCGCCTGGATCTTCACGTCCAGCTTCTGGAGTTCAGACATTGGAAGAAGGAGTTCATCGTTCATCGACTGGAGGGAGGTGAGGAGGTTCTTGTGATTCAATGTGACAGCATCTAGTTTAGCTCGCTGCTCACAGTACTCTTTGTAGAGTTCTAGTCGAGAGTTTCGGCGATCTCGAAAGCCTCCCCTGTACTTACCCTTCCTCAGGACCTGCAGGGGGGTTAATCAACAAGTGGCAAGGGTCATTAAACACATAAATTGAAATAAAATGAAATAAAAATAAAATAAAATAAAATAAAAATCAAATCGAAAGAAAAATATTTAAAAATATTTTTACCTGCTGTCCATTCAGAGTAATCGCCTGCAGGTCATAGACATTGGCAAGTGCGATGCCATCCCTAAGACTGCTCACGACGACAGTCTTCCCGAAGACGAAGTCCACAGCCTTCTGGAGCTCGCCATCCCGAGGTACCAAAAACGATACCAAAGGTCTGCAATTGAACTCCCCCAGGGGATACCTCACCTGGAGCTCCTCCACGTCCCCGAGGGGGATAAAATTGACGATTCCCCTCATGTTCCTCTCCTTCATCTCCCTCAAGATCTCAGCGATGACAATCCTGTCCCTCACGACATAATGAAACAGCTGATCGCCACCCCTGACCTCCATGGCGAAAGCCACCGAAGGTTCTCTGCACGTAAAAACCTCCAGGAGAATCCCCTTGACCCCCTCAACGAGCTCCAGCCGGTCGTCCCTCTGCCTCCAATCCTCCAGGATCTTCCTCACCGACTCGATCCCCTCGAGGACATCTCCCCTGACCATCATCTGCAGTTTTTGTTTGATCGTCCCAATCCGGGTCTCCAGTGCCTCGATATCATCACGAAGAACGTCCGCCTCCCTCTGCTGCTCCTTCCTCCGCCCCAGGAGATCGTGCCTAGCCCTCTGGAGCTCCTCCTTTTTCCTCCTGTGATCACGCAGCAGCAGCTTTACATCGCTTAACTGACTCCTCAGCCTTTCCAGTTCCTTCTCGCCCTCGGTCCTCTGAACAAAAGCCTTCTCTACGGTGACTTCCAGCCTGGCGACCTCTTCCTCCTCCTCCTGAATGATTCTGGTGACCTGAGAAGCCCTTGGCATTACCTCAGTCAGGTCGTGATCTCCTGTCTTCAACTTCTCGATGATGATCTTGCTCCTGGAGAGGTCCATCAGCTGGTACTCGTGGCGTTCCAGCTCTCGGCAGACCTCGTTACTGTTGTTTCTGATGTCTTGCAACGCAGTCTCGAGGCCCTTCGCCTTCTCCTCGAGCTCCGAGATCCTCGAGAGGAGCAACTCATGGCGCTTTTCGAAACTCTCGGATTCGTCCGAATTTAATCTTGAAGTAATTGAAGTTAAAAGTGAAAATATCGCAAAAACTTAATTATATCCTATTACCTTTAATTATTATTTACCTTTTAATTCAAATAATAATTACATTTAGATCTATAATACAAACCCCTGTAGTTTCTCCCTTATTTCTTCCCTCTCCAGCTGCTGGGTGTTCAGCTCCTTCGCCAACTCGATATCTTCAATCTCTCCCTTCCTCTTCATCTTCTCCAAGAGATCGATCTCCCCCTGTAGAGCGATTACCTCAGCATTCACATCGACGTACTCCGAGTGGACTGCGCTGTAGGCTGTCTTCGCCCCCTCGGCCTTCAGGACCTCATCATCGTAGGGGTCTGCCAGCTGAGACAGCTGCGACTGCAAGTCCTCGAGGTGCAGCTGGTACAGCTTATGCTCCAGGTAACGACGCGTTTTGTTGATCCTCGTAAAGTAGTTGTACTTGGTCATCAGAAGGGCGAGCTTCTCCCTGTGACTTTCGAGGTCAGTCTGCAGGTCCTCAATGCACTGCGTTTTCTCCGCGATCTGGAGGAGGAGCTCGGTGATACCCTCATCAAACTTGTGGACTCCAATCGCCATCACAATCACTTCGAACCTGGTGGGTGCGGAGTTTCCCCGAGGATTTTTTTTATCGAGGATTTTTGTTACATAAATAAAATTAATAAATGATTAAATACATTAATATCGACCTAATAAGGTTAGTGCCAGTAGCCAGATGAGCCACTTCATCCTGTCGAACAATGTAATAAGGATTCTCCCTGGGGAAGACTGGTGAGAGTAGCTGGAATAGTTCGTCTGGATGGCAGTTCTGGTTGTTAACGGTGATGCGGTCAAACTGTAGGGAGATCACCCTGCGGATTCGCACCTCTGAGATGTCTATTGAGAGGACATTGTCGTCGTTCGAGAGAATTATCTCCACTGAGGCTGACCTCGTGTGGTTTATGGGGTTGTCGTTGATCACTGAAACCCTCTGTTCTTTTGTGATCGGGTAGTAACGGTTACTTACGACGAAGACGATGGACTCCAAGAGGCTGCTTTTTCCGGAGCCATTGAGGCCGACTGATAGGGTTCAGGGGGATGATGATGAGGATCGATTACATGATGGTGCAGAAGGATATTTTTGAGCCCCAATAAATATCGAATTATCTCGATAATTAATGGTTTTAGAGGAAAATGACGGAGGGACTTCCTGTGGGGAATTTCCTCAGCTACAAAAATGGTCTTGTGACATTTTCCTCTAAAATCAGTTGTTACCAGGATAATTGCGAAATTCCTGCAACATAACGGAGGAAAAATGTTCTCCGTTATGTTCGTCAAGTCACCCAACAATTATTAGAAAATTCCTGTTGTTCACCATAAAAATAACAAAAGAAACGTTACAAACCTATGGTATTGTGTCCTGGGTGCAAACCATCGAAAATATGTTGTCCCCTGTAGGATTTGAAGTTCTCGATGACGATCTGAAACCAAGAATGAAGTGTTTTTCGTCACAAAAAACGAAAAATGAAGTGATTGATTGACATTCCTGATGTTCCAGACGTCCTGGGGGCTTTATTTGGGACGAATAAGGGATGAAAGCCTCAAATTACCTTTTTGATGTACATTTTTCAACAATAGCTTGTGCTTTTGTGCTTCACCGGCTTCTCGAATGCAAAAAGCGAGGGAAATTCACGGGAAGTATAAACAGTGGCAGCCATTTCTGGCTTCAGCGCCCCGATTTCCGGCCCACTTCCACTTCAAAAATAATTTATTCATTCCTGGACGATAGAAGTCCCAGAAAGTACAGGAAAATTTGTTGGAAAAGGGCAGTTAATGAAGTGCAATTACCAGAATTGAAGAAGATATTTTTTTTATTTTTTTATTTTTTTGAAAAATTGTCAGCTCCATTAAAATTACAAATTGAAGAGCGAATCAACATTTCCCAGTTGAATCCTCACGAATTGAATTAGAATTACAGCAGAAACTCTGAAAAATTAATAGATGATGTTTTCTTTATCTTCATAATAAAAATAAATATGTTTTTCCGTTTATCCGTGAGTTGTGTCGTCTTCGACAAAGTCAGCAGCTTCTTCCCTGGTGACACACTCTACGTGAGACACCTTATTCCTGAATTTAACCCCATAGAATTTATTTGCGTGCTGCAGTAATTCAGGTCTGAAAAAATTCATTAATTTCCATTAATTTAAAATTTATCCAATTTTTTTAACAAAAATTCTCACCTAAAAGTTGTGGTGATAAATTGTGCGTCAGAGCTGAGTTCATGGATCATATCAGCAACAGCTTTTCTGTGCTGGGCATCGAGAGCCTGATCGATCTCATCGAATAGATAGAAAGGTGCTGGATCGCACTTCTGAATAGCGAATATCAGGGCAAGTGCCACAAGAGACTTTTGCCCACCCGAAAGTTGATTCATCTCTCTCATCTCAGCTTTTTGTCCAGTGAACGAAACTCTAATCCCTGAAAAATTCCAAAAATTAACATAATCGTGAAAAACATCCCCAAAATCTCATCAAAACCTCAAACTCACCGACACCAATGAACCGATCAGAATCGGCAGCAGTGGATGTATCATCATCGCCCTCCTCCCCATCGGCCGTCTTCATGACGAGTTGTGCGTGTCCAGTGGGCACGAGTTTCTTGAAGACTTCGCTGAAGTACTTACTAACCTGTTTAAAAGTGAACTGAATAGCCTCGCACTTTCTCATCTCCAGTACATTCATCAGCTCCTTGATCTTCTCATCGCCTCTGTCCAGCTCCTCCTTCCTCTTCACAAGCTTCTCCTTCTGATCGCTGAACGACATGAACTGATCCAACGCCTTTTTATTAACATGGCTGTACTTCTTCAGCTGATTATTCGCCTTCTCCATCTCCTTGAACAGCTGTTTCGTCGACATATTCCCAAACTTCTCATAAGCCTCAGGTGAAGGCAGTGCCCCCAATTCCGTGATCTTCTGTGTACACTCAGCGATCTTCTGCTGTAGAATATTCTGCTTGCTGGCGAGTTTCTCAAGATCCTTAGCATCAGACTCGATCTTCTCCTGGACTTCCTTCTCCTTCGCCTTCCACTTCTCCACCTCAGCAGCCTCAGCCTTCTGCTTTTTGGTGGCGCCCCCGACTCTCTCATTCATAGTCTTGAAATCAGCATTGACCTTGACCAATCTTTTCTCTATGTCCGACAGCTGAGCCTTGCAAGTCTCCAACTGTCTCTGCCTGTCTTCCACCGAGATCTCCTGGAGTGCCTGCACGAGTTCGTCCTTCCTCCGATGAAGATTATTAGTAAGAAGATTCTCAAGTTTGTTCTTCTCAGCCTCCAGTCTCATACGTTTGGCAAAAGCCTCCTTATTCTCTTTCGTGAGTGTCCTGATCTCGTCGTTGAGGGTATCCACCTGCCGTTGATCAGCCACCGACAACTGCGCCATCAAGTCCTGATGGAGTTCACTCTCAAGACCCTCCTTGGTCGCCCTCATAGCCTCGAGATTCGATGTGCACTGGGCAAGACTCCTCTCCTTCGGTGTTCTATACCTCTCGATAGCCGACAACTCCTCCTTCATCAGCCTGATCTCCGCCTTCATCTTGTCGTAGATGTCTTTAGCCTTGCTGTTCTTCGTCTCCGTTCTCTGCATCTCACTGACATACGACGATATATTCTGATCCGCCTTCTTGATCTCATCCCTCAGGTTAGACAGTTCATTCTCCATCGTGTTGATCTGCGCCATAAGTTCAGACCTTGTCTTCTGGATCTCCAGCCTGGACCTGAGGGTATTGAAGTACCCCCCAGTGAGTGATCCCTTGGAGGAGACTTGATCCCCCTCGAGTGTCACACAATCAAGTCCAGATGTCCTCGCCAAATTAGTAGCAGCTTCCAGATTTCTACAGATGAGAGTCTTCCCAAAAATGTACCTCATCGCTCTGTCGTACTTCCCATCATAATTAAGCTTGGAGATCATGGGAATGGCGTCACTCGTATCAGGATAATCAATGCTCTTCACGTGTAGACGATTGAGAGGCATGAAGGTGACTTCCCCCGGCAGTCTCTGATTGTTCATCTCCTTCAGGATTTTCGTTCCAAACTTGTCAGTCTCCACAATATGATGAAAGAGTCTGTTGCCAGCAGTGACCTCCACCGCCATGTAGACACTCTTATCACAATCAAAGTTCTCGATGACAGGTCCATAGTACGAGTTAACCTCATGAGCCATGTCAGGTCGTTCTTTGAAAGTCTCAAGAACCCTCCGAACCGAATCCCGTCCATTGAGAATGGGTTTTCCGGCCATGGACCTGAGGCTCTGAT